>NW_027362765.1:23725742-26125742 GCF_046119375.1 Phyllobates terribilis
ACGTAATGCATTGTCTTACGTCACTGAGTATTGACCATTTCACCTTCAATTGAATAGCGTGAAGATGAATGATGCTATACATGCCATGTTTCCGATCTGTATAAACATAAAAGCATGATAGGAAACATGACCGTAATATCTCCCACCTGGGACCTCCAGGGGTGAAGATATCTCAGAATTTGGGAATTTTCTAATTTTCTAATTAAGAACTGACCAGCTCTGTTATGAGACACCAGAGGGGAGGTATGTGGGTGCAACTTGTGTTAATAAAAGCAAATGCCATATTATGATCTTTGTCAGTCCTGGGGAATATGCGGTTACTGTAGTTCTGTCCGTTGCCCTCCAAAAACAAAGAGTTCCCACTCTTTAAGGCCAGAGCCAACCCTGCGACATCAGGTGTTAGTACATTTCTTCTGTTTATCCTTTTCATTTTATCTGCTTGTTTATACTGTATCACTTTGTCCATTTTGAACACGTTTGTAAATTTTTATAAACACTGCCTAATTTTTTGGATTAAATATATAAAGCGTAATAACTTTGTTCCTCTTGCTCTATAAACCGTAACCCTGAAGCCATACGCTACCTGTCGGGTGTCCAATCGGCCTGTATAAACGATTTGTGGTTGCGGCTAGTTTTTCGTTGGTTATGGGTAAGTTTGGCTGTGACCATGAAACGGAAGTGTATATACTATACGTTCACTGTGAGCTCCCTAATATCTGGCCTAGTAGAGAAAGCAGCCGTGGCCTCGTTCATCAATCGTCAGCCAATTGCGTAATTGTCTTGACGATTGGAGATGGCGGAGTGCTGGGTCTTGATCATCTGGCAACGGCGGGAAGATATCTACGTAATCTCCTGTCTGTTCTCTGACCAAAACATTCTTGTATTTTTTTTATCCTTTAAAAAGTATGAAAGGATATTTTCGCATACAATTTCAGAGACTGAAAAATGAAATTATAGATCTCAAAGTATTGGAACAAAAGGTTTTTTTTTTATATTTTTAAACAGTTAAATGTAAAAAAAAGTATATGAAATTCCACCCCAATAGGAGATTTTACATTTTTTTTAAGGTTTTCAGTTCATTTTTAAGATAAAGTGAATGGTGTTGTGAGCGAAATACGCTCTCTTCTATGCCTTCTTAACTTCAAATTAATAAGATTTGTTTTACGAGCGCTCAGGAAATCAATACAGCACAGCCTTCTATGGTGTACTAGAAAAGACTTCTGCTTTATTAACACATGTGGCACTTTAAATAGGGTCAGAGACAAAGGAATAGTTCCCTCTGAACCAATAGTAACCTTAGGGGAGTGAATAGAAATGTGAAACCTCCCTGCCCATCAGTGTTACTTGATCACCATTATACAGAAGTTACAAAACAATATGGATACCACATACTCAAAATGGATTCTTTTCTCCCACAGTGTCCTTCAAAAAAACAATCAATCTTCCCCCAACCTTAGAATAAAAAGGCCGAAGCAATGACCCACATAGCCAATGATTGTCGGCATAGAAGTGTTGCCATCATAAGATATTCATCTCATGTTCCAGTCTATACTGAGAGAAAATACAACATCTACACATTCTATCTCCTCATGGATTACCCCATGTTATTTTCAGTAATTGTATTATTTCACAAGATTCTTTATGATTTTACATTTCTTAATTGTCTCCCTATTCAGGTCCTTACAATATCGCATCCCGTCAATAATGATCTTTTTTTTCAGACTGAGCCATCCAGGATAGAGAGGAATAAGGATAAGAAGGTGGAGAGGATATTAAAGCTCACCATAGAGATTCTCTTCCGGCTTACTGGAGAGGTGAGAGATTCGGATGACGTCACATTACTTCATTCTTATCTATGGGAATAACAGATGGACAGAACTGGAGAGGTGAGGACTCTGGAAATGTCTGTAGTGAGATTTATTAATGTGTCTCTCCATAATCAGGATTACACGGTAGTGAAGAAGACCTCTAGTGAGCACTGTCAGGACCCTGTGTCTGAGGAATGGGGAAGACCCCTGAGCACTGTTACAGGGCCTCCACCTCACCACCAGATACATGAGGACATCCATGACCAGAAGATCCTAGAACTCGCCTACAAGATGATTGAGCTGCTGACTGGAGAGGTGACACAGCTGGGAATGCTGGGACATTATACAGTAACGCTATGAAGGGATCGGGGGGGATGACTGTATCATTGTATGTGTTAGGTTCCTATAAGGTGTCAGGATGTCACTGTCTATTTCTCCATGGAGGAGTGGAAGTATTTAGAAGGACACGAAGATTTGTACAAGAACATCATGATGGAGGTTCCCCAGCCCCTCACACCACCAGGTAATACACAGGACTAAATACACACGGCCCATAATTATCTGTATGTAAATAATGCATTCAGTCCCTGTATGTGTTTCCTTCAGTTCTATCCAGTAAGAGGACAACACCAGAAAGATGTCCCCGTCCGCCTCTTCCACAGGACGGTAAACCAGAAAATCCCAATGTTCCTCAGGATCATCAGGTAGATGGATAGAAAGTGTCATGAGATCTCCCCTATGATGTGTGTTTGTGTATTATTATACCAAAGAATTGTATCCAGCCAAGTTTATGGCAGATGTCTTCCCAATGGCAGAAATGCAATATCCTGTGTCGTATAGATATGGATGACTTCCAGGAACATTACAGCAAGTTTTATTCGGTCTCCCATGACGGCACCACGAGAGAGAGGATCCGCCCATCAAGGTCAGGAAACCTACAGGTTAAAAAGGGCGGCCCTCTCTTCCCGCCTCAGTTTAGGTTTCCTGTCCATGATGGGAGACCTCGCAGGTTTACCTGCAGAAGTTGGACTCCTGTCCCAGAGAGGGCCACAGCATGTGGTTGGAGCCGGTCTGTCCCGGTCCTCTGGAGACCCCACGGTAGGGCTCAGTGGGGCGCCTCCGTGAGTTTTGCGGCGGGCGCGACATCGCCTCACGGGGAGGTAGATGTCCGCCAGGTGTGGGGCCGCTAGCGGGCTTCCTTCCCCCGCTACAATCGCAGGAGATCCAGGTCGCGCCGGCGGGGCACGTGATAGGTGCGGCCTAGTGACGTGACTTCCGGTGCGCCGGGCAGGAAGTCCCTGTGACGTCACCGGAAGGGGCCGGAGCTCGTGCGCATCCAGGAAGTGCGCGTGAGCAGCAGAACGCCGGGTGAGTAAAGGACCTGGCGGCGAGGAGCCCACCTGGGGCGATGAACCCACCTGGCGGGTTGAGGCCGCCTGGGGAGGAAGACCAAGGAGCAGGTAACGCCCTCCTGGGTAAAAAAAGAAGGAAACACACACACACTCATACAGAGGTGCTTCCCAGCCCATTATTACAGTGTAAGCTATGGGAGATTCACAAGAGCGGTCACCTAGGCAACAACATCTGCTGCAGGAGCAGCCCTCTGGGGAGCCCTCACAACTAGTGGCGCAGCGTCATTCCCGGCTAGGGTCTGGTCGTTCAGCTAGAAAAGCTACCACTAAGAGCAGGAAGGACGGTCCGGTGCGGCGTGATTCCTCGCCAGGCATGTTGGATTCTTCTGCTTCTACGGTACCGAAGGTTCTATGGGGTGAGTGGAATCTTCGTGAAAGTTCTACTAATGTTTCCTCCTTCTTTCTATCTATAACTTTCTTTTAGAGCAAGAAATGTTCCTCAAAATCCAAACACAGAGAATGTGCCTTATGTAGCTGTCCACTCCCTGATTCATATACCAAGAAGTTATGCCAGCTTTGTATTAGCAAGGTGATGTCGGAGGAAACCCCAGATTTTTCCCTAGGCCTAAGAACTTTAATAAAGGAAGAAATAGGCAAAGCCTTGCAGGGTTCAGAGTCTGGGCATATTCCTCAAGAAACCCAGCCGGGTTCAGACTCTGAACTATCGGTCGCCTCCTCCTCCCCCTTCTCTTCTTCTGACAGCACCACGAAAGTTACTTTTTCCCCACTGTTATATGGTAGTGCTTGATCTCAAAGATGCGTATTACCATATCCCAATTCATAGTGACTATCAGAAATACTTGAGACTGGCCATTGAAATTGACAGGGTGGTTAAACACTTTCAATACACTGCACTCCCCTTTGGTTTAGCTATAGCCCCGCGAGTTTTTACTAAAGTAATGGCGGAAGTTATGGCCCATGTAAGAGAAAGGGACATTCTAATTATCCCTTACCTGAATGATCTCCTGATAGTGGGGAACTCGTTTGTTCAGTGCGAGACCCACCTGCGGGAGACCATGTTGGTCTTAAAGAGCTTGGGGTGGTTTCTAAATTTAGAAAAGTCTAGACTATCTCCACTCAAGGTACAACAATATCTGGGAGTCATATTAGATTCTAGGAAACAGCTATGTTATCTCCCAGAAGCAAAAATTTATAGAATCCGGGGGTTGGTAGCACAGTGTATACGTAAACCTTCTATGTCACTCCGTAAGGCCATGTCACTATTGGGAACCTTCACCTCCGCTTTTCCTGCGGTTCGTTGGTCACAATTACATTCAAGAGCTTTTCAGTGGGATGTGTTGTACAATAACGCAGCTTTAGAGGGGCATCTAGACCGTGAGTTTACTCTAGGTCCTCGTGCCATACGGTCCCTTCGTTGGTGGTTACGACAAGACAATCTTGCTAAAGGGGTTCCCTGGGAATGTAGTCCAACTGCAGTCTTGTCCACTGATGCAAGTGCTGCAGGTTGGGGAGCTCACTTTGAAGGGAAATTAGTGCAGGGAACCTGGTCAAGCAGTGAGCGACAGTTGTCATCAAATGCTAAGGAGCTTCTGGCGGTGCAGTATGTGTTCAACTAGTTCCTTATATATTTACAGGGCCAGCATGTCCGTATACTCTCGGACAATCAAGTCACGGTAGCTTACATAAATCACCAAGGGGGAACCCGCTCAAGAGACTTGATGAGGGTAGCGAACACACTTCTGCAGAAAGCCGAAGATCATTGTTCCTCTCTTTCGGCTACTCATCTAAAAGGGAAGGAAAACATCACAGCGGATTTCCTCAGCCGTACTTCTGTAAAAGAGGGAGAGTGGTCCCTAAATACGCAAATATTCTCCAGAATCGTAGAAATGTGGGGCCTTCCGACTGTGGACTTGATCGCAACAAGGGCCAATCGGAAAGTGGTAATTTTTTGTTCCTTAGACCCCAGAGAGGGACCCCTGGCAGTGGACGCCTTCATGGTTCCCTGGAGTTTCCCTCTGGCATATGCCTTCCCTCCCATGATCCTGCTCCCAGCAGTGATAAGACAGATCAGGGCAGACCGGGCCAGAGTGATACTCATATGCCCCTTTTGGCCCAAAAGACCGTGGTTCCCTTATCTCCGGAGGATGTCCATATCGGATCCCTGGGTTCTTCCGGAGATTCCGGACCTCCTCACTCAAGGGCCACTTTCCCATCCTCCAGCCTCGAGTCTACATTTGACGGCGTGGAATTTGAGAGGGTGTTATTGACCAACAAAGGATTCCCCGCAAATGTAGTGAATACTCTCCTGGCTAGCAGAAAACCTGTTACCACCCGTATTTATGCCAGGACCTGGAGAAAGTTTCTGTCCTTTGCAGAAGTTAAGGTGGAGGGGGGGCCCCCTATTGGGAAAATTCTGGAATTTCTGCAGCGGGGCTTAGAATTGGGTCTCACTACCAGTACCTTGAAAGTACAGGTGTCGGCGTTGTGAGCTTTATTTTCTTCCAATATTGCAGATAACTATTGGATAGCCCGTTTTATAAAAGCTTCCTTTAGGTGTAGACCCATTACCAAAGTAAAGATGTCTCCCTGGGATTTGAATTTTGTCTTAGATGCCTTGACCAGTCCTCCTTTTGAGCCACTAGATTTGGTCTCCCCCAAAATTATTTTCCTAAAGACGGTCCTGTTAGTAGCCCTAACTTCAGCCAGGAGAGTCAGTGACCTACAGGCCCTTTCAATATGCCCTCCATTTACGCAAATTCTGGACGATAGGATTATATTAAAACCTGATCCAGCCTTTCTTCCTAAAGTGGCCACTCGATTCCATAGAACCCAGGAGATAGTTCTCCCGACTTTTTGCTTCCGCCCAAAAATCAAAAGGAGGGCGTTAGGAGGTGCGTACTAAAGTACTTAGAAGTATCACGTGGGTTTAGAAAGGATAAGTCCCTTTTTATATGCTATCGGGGGACTAGAAAGGGTTGTAAGGCCTCAAAGGCTACAATCGCTAGATGGATCAAGGAGGCCATTTCCCTCGCATATTCCTCGGGGGATAAAGAGATACCAGAGGGGTTGAGGGCGCATTCTACCAGAGCAGTATCAACCTCCTGGGCGGAGAAGACAGGGCTTTCCATTGAGGAAATTTGTAAGGCTGCCACTTGGTCTTCTCCCTCTACTTTCTATAGGCACTATAGATTGGATCTGGGTGGCTCTGCAGATCTCACTTTCGGGAGAAGGGTGCTTCAAGCTGTGGTCCCTCCCTAATTTCCTTCGTCTCTGTAATTCTCTTGTGGTGCTGTCATGGGAGACCGAATAAAGCCTTAGTTACTTACCGGTAACGGGATTTTTCGGAGCCCATGATAGCACCTTTATATTCCCTCCCTTCACTGGTGTTGTGCACTCCCGTAGAGTTGATTTCTTTTTGTGCACCCTTGCGGGAAATTGATGAAAAGTAATGTACTTAATGTGATTATGTTTTGTTATAACTAACCTTGGCGGTACTCTCATGCTCTGTTAACTAAACTGAGGCGGGAAGAGAGGGCCGCCCTTTTTAACCTGTAGGTTTCCTGTCCTTGATGGGCGGATCCTCTCTCTCGTGGTGCTGTCATGGGCTCCGAAAAATCCCGTTACTGGTAAGTAACTAAGGCTTTTTTTCCGCTTCTCCAGCCTTCACAGATCTTCATTCCATAGAGTATCTCTGTGACAAGGTAGAGGGCGTTGTTCAGAGATGATCAGAACCTTCATGTAGTTTGGGGTTACTGTTCTGTCCTATGGGATCGCCTTTAACACCTCTTGTAATTTAGACCATGACGAATTGCTGAGTTTCTGAAGGCAAACTGAGATCCATCATGCTGCTAGATGGTTGTCTCTAGCCATTCAGTGTCTATTGACAGGATCTTCTCACAATTTTCAGGATATAGATTCTTCTTTATAGAATGAGGTTACAGGTTGGATTTTAACTACAGCTGTCATGTAATTTTTATCATATCATATTCTGATTCATGCTCTTTTCTGATCTTCAAAATAATTTCATGTAACTTCTCAAACCTGTTGCGACTTTTATATTTATTTCAGGGTAGGTATAGGAAGAAAATTAGTGCTAAAGAGACAAATGTGAGAGGTGATGAGTGGTGTAAAGGGGATATTTCTACAGAAACCCGCACAGGTGAGTAGTAACCTAACCACAAACAGAGAATAGCCCCATGTTCTACTAACTCATATTTTTTTACATTTTCTAAAGTTTTTTACGTTTTTGATTTTGTAGCCTTGGTCTGTAGGGTTAAAAGAACAATAAGTCATCCCCTTTAACATTCTTGTCTGAATGGTGAAACTATACAATTCAAAGTAGAAGAACTACAAGGACTAGGAAACTTCACTGAGGATTCAAGTGATGAGCAGATCTGACTTCGGGAGACGAGCCACCACCAATTGGTGTCTCCATTTCTCCCAAGCCAGCTTGATAGCAAGGAGATCTTTGTCACAAAAGTAAAAATTTTTATTCATGGAGGAAATGACTTTGGAGAAGAATCCACAGGTTGTAGGTTTCTTTTTTTGTAGGTTTCCTTAAGACAGAACAGCCTGACGTCAGCAAAAGAGTTGTTCTCTGACAGATGGGAAGGCATCTGGTCGATGTAAAACTGAAACAAAGGAGAAATCCATGTTTTAATTCCAGAAAAGCTGCTTTATCCTGAGTAGTTCAGTAGTTTGAGCTGACACTTCTTTTAAAGACAAACGCCACCTAAAAGCACTGAACTACAGGCCGTATTTTGAGTCTCCACTGAATATTTTGCTAAAAGAAATAAAAATTGATGGCAGTAGTATTGAAACATGAAACTATGATTTAAGCTGGCTTTAACTGAGAAGTGATAAAATAAAAGAACAGAACCTGTTGGCCTAACACCATAATATATTATTCCATGTTTTGATGTCTCCTGTTGCCATCACTGCGTTAATCAGTTTTTATTTGAATTTAATAATATAATTTCACGGCTTCATTACTGAAACATAATAAGTTCAATCTTATGTTACAGATGACTGTACCTGGAACTCAGAGGAAGATTTGCTATGTTCGGATGATCGTGGTATCACATCAAGTACATATGAAAAGCATGCCTTTCTCCAAGAGATATCGGCTCTTCACAGCAAAAGTCAGTCATCCGATCATTATCAACAGGTCCCATCTTCTGATTTATTACAGACTGTTAAGCAAAATAAAGACAACAGAAACCATGTAGTACATCAAGAAGCTCATACAAGGGAGAAGACATATTCATGTTCAGAATGTGGAAAAGCTTTTAGCGTTAAATCACGGCTTGTGACACACAAAAAAATACACACAAGGGAAAAGGTATTTTCATGTTTTAAATGTAGAAAATGTTTTAAAGAGAAATCAGAACTTATTACACATAAGAAAAGTCACAAAAGGGAGAGACGATTCTCTTGCTCAGAATGTGAGAAATGTTTTATAGTGAAAAAACATCTTGTTACTCACCAGAGAACTCACACAGGGGAGAAGCCGTTTTTATGTCAAGAATGTGGGAAATGTTTTGCAGATAAATCAGCTCTTCGTGTACATGAGAGAAGACATACAGGGAAGGATCTATTTCCATGTCCAGAATGTGGGAAATGGTTTGCACAGAAATCATATCTTGTTGTACATGAGAGAATACATACCGGGGAGAAGCCATTTTTATGCCCAGAATGTGGGAAAGGTTTTATAACAAAATATAAAGTTCTTGAACATCAGATAGTCCACAATAGAGAGAAACTATTTTCGTGACCGGAATGTGACAAATCTTTTCCCTTCAAATTAAATCTTCTTAAGCCCCTAATAACTCACACAGGGGAGAAGCTATTTCTATGTCCTGAATTTTGGGAAATGTTATGCATCGGAATCAGCTCTTGTGACAATACAGCTTATAATCTTAATCAGCCAAACAATTAGATTTGTTAATTCAAGAGAATTACACTATTATCTTTGTGTTGGCTTGTAAATCGGTGTATTTCCGTGGCTGGTCAAGAAGGACATACGATTATTTGTATAACCCTGATTGTTGTCTTCTATTGATCTGTGGAACAATGAATGTTTGCTAAACATGTTAATTAACCATTGTGTGGACCCTGTGGCTTGTCGAGGACAAACTACGTAAATTGATTAAATGCACAAACAATGAGACCTGAGCCCTGTGAATGTGTACTTGAAAGGACAACTGTAACTATCTTAAGGGACATGTGATTCTGTAGCAGTGAGACTTGAAAGAGACTTTACAGGGAGAATCAAAGATCAGACTCTCTTAGACCAACAGCTTGGAAGCATGGCTTTAAGCTTTAACCAAAGAGACACAGATTTGGATTCTACATGATTCCGGCCTAAGGGTATATGGCCCTGACTGGAAAGATACGGATCTGCTCCATTGACCATCAGAGAGCCCATTTAGGGAGACCAGGTTGAGACGATGAAGTCACCTGGCCCCATGGATATGTTGTTTGGGGTTGTCAGGTGGGACCCTCCAGTCATCTGGATCCCATGGAGACGTTCAGAGAAGCCATTTTGGGACCAGCCGGTCATCTGGCCCCATGGAAACTCTCGGAAAGGCCAGTGTGGGACCCTCAGGTCTCCTGGCCTTGTACCTCGATGGAATGCTAGGTTCCTAAGCTTGACACTACCTTCTCTCTGTGGGGGCCCGCCAGAAGTGGGGGCCACTGGTTGACGTAGTTGGCCCTGGAAGTCCCAAAGTCGCAGCTGTTCTATCCCAGGCAGGCCAGCAAAAGGGTGAGGACTGTGTAATGTTGTACCATCTTGGGTATTTGCTGGAACTGTTCTCTGTGTTTATTGTTCGCTTTGTGGTTCAATAAAGTATTGCCACGCTGTTTTACCCTCACCCTGTGTTGTCGGAATTAAGACAAATGGATTCTGGAGGCGCTCCCGTGGACGAAAGAATAACCTAAAAATTGTTCAATCTTCCAAATATGGTGCAATCACATGGAGGATATTTCACAAGAGATTAATACTCGTAGGTTTATTATAAAATTATAAAACCGTGAATACACATAAGGGACATGGATATACAAATATGGGACATGGATAGACAAAAAAGGAGGGGAGGGGGCAAGGGGGTCTTAAAAAAAGATCACACAATGCGTTTCTGCTCATAGAGCCTTCATCGGGTGAGTATGAGACCTTAGGTTTGACTGAACTCTTATACCCAGCATCTTTACTTGTGGGTGGGGTCACCCTCAGAGGTAACACCCAACTCAGTGTTAGAATCTATGTTGTTTATCTATCGGCCATCTTCTTGTGGTTTGCTGGCTTCTAGTCTTTTCCTCTGGTGCTGGGTGTCTTGGTCACGTGATCTCTTCACTCTTTATTACTCAGCACCTGTCTCCCATTCCCCGCTGGACATCAGTGCTGTTACGCCTGTGCTCTGGCTAAGTTGCCTTGTTAAGTTCTTTGTACTTTAGACAATTGATATCCTGGGACTTCTTGTTCCACCGGTTTTGTTCCCTTTAATCTTCGTTTCTGCAACTAACTTTTCTGTTAAGAGGTTTCCTGTTTTTGCTCCCAGTCCTTACATCTCTTAGGGACACCTTTCCCCTCCCTTCAGGTCTTAGTTTGAGTTCAGTGCAGGAGTTTCGGTGGGGTTATTCACAAGGAAAAGGGCACCCACCCCAGCGTAGGGTTAAGCGGAGTCTCAGTGCAGGGACAACTTTTCCCTCCTATTCCTTAGTTCTAAGTTGCAGAAGATAGTAGTATGTCCAGCCACGTTTAAAAAAAAAGTTTGAGTGTTTGATGCCTTTTGAGCTTACTAACGCCCCTGCATTTTTTCAAAATTTCATCAATGACATTCTGAGACCCTTGATCTTGAGTCTCATTGGCAGAGAGTCCGCGAAGTTCTTCTGATTCTGAGCAATAACACACTCTTTGCTAAATTGGAGAAGTGTCAGTTTGCTGTCCAGAAAATTAGTTTTTTGGGTTACTTTGTCTCTTGTGATGGTTTTGAGATGGACCCAGTGAAAGTTCAGGCTGTGCTGGAGTGGCCGAGGCCTGAGGGTTTGAAATCCGAGTTTTTGGGGCTTGCCAATTATTACAGGAAATTCATAAAGAATTTCTCTGTCATCGCTAAACCCATTACTGATCTCACCAAGAAGGGTGCTAATACTGTCCAATGGTCCACTGAGGCTATTGAAGCTTTTAAGTATCTCAAGGAGAGGTTCAGCTCTGCTCCTGTTCTTATCCAGACGGATGAGACAAAGCCACTTTTGGTTGAGGTGGATGCCTCATCTATAGGCGCAGGGGCAGTTCTGTCACAGGAGGGTGAGGATGGGGTGCTTTCTTTTCAAAAAAAATTTCTGACACCGAGCTCAACTATGATGTTGGGAATCGTGAGTTGTTGGCTATTAAACTCGCCTTCGAGCATTGGCGACATTTTTTGGAAGGGGCTCAACATCCTATACAGGTTTTCACTGATCATAAGAATTTGTTTTATCGGACGCAGCTAAATGCTTGAATGCCCGTCAGGCTAGGTGGGCACTGTGTTTTGCCGGGTTCAATTTTTTCGTAACCTTTGTCCCGGGGACAAAGAATGTTAAGGCTGACGCTTTGTCTCGTAGTTTCTCTCCATCGGTGAATGCTGAGAGGGAGGAGTGTATTTTGCAGAGAGGGGTAGTGGTGGCTGTATTGGATTCTGAGTTGGAGAATAGCATCCTAGGAGCTCAGAGTGTGGCACCAACTAACACTCTGTGTGGTAAATTGTTTGTGCCTAGAGCCTTGAGGAAGGCGTTGTTTGTTGAATGTCATGAGTCTTGGTTGGCGGGTCACCCATGGATTTCGGAAACTAGGAAGTCTATTGGTCGGAGTTTCTTGTGGCCAGGGTGGCAAAGGGGAGTCATCAAGTGGGTGCGTCAGTGTTCTGTGTGCGCTAGGTCGAAGGCCTCTCACTCTCCGGCTGCGGGGTTGCTGTGCCCCTTGGAAGTTCCTGGTTTGCCATGGACGCACCTTGTCATAGATTTTATCACCGCTCTGCCTTTATCGGAGGGTTTTTCTGTCATCTAGGTTGTTGTGGACCGGTTAGTAAAATGTGTCATCTGGTTCCGTTCAACAAGTTATCTTACGCCAATACTCTTGCTAAGGCTTTGTGAAGAAGATTGTCAGGCTCCATGGTGTTCCCACGGACCTTATTTCCGATAGCGGACCACAGTTTGTGGCTCGCTTTTGGCGTGCATTTTGCGACAGATTGAAAATTCATTTGTCATTCTCGTCGGGGTATCATCCAGAGTCCAATGGACAGACTGAAAGGCAGAACTAGGATGTCGAGCAGTTTTTGAGATGTTTTGTGGCAGATAATCAGGAAATGTGGTCAGAATTTCTACCACTTGGGGAGTTTGCCCTTAATAATCATACTTCTTCCTCGGCTGGTTGTTCTCTTTTTTTTTTTGTTGTTGTACTGGCAGGTATCCTTCTTTTGGTCCATTTTCCAAAGTTGGGGCTGTTGTACCAGAGGAGTACAATTTTTCTGGTGATTTGGAGAGGGTTTGGAGCAGTGTACGCCTGAACCTTAAAGAGGCTAACAGGAGATCAAAAAGGTATTTTGACAAAAAAAGAAAGGAGTCCTCGTTTGCTGTTGGGGATATGGTTTGGTTGTCCTCTAGGAATCTTCGTTTGATAATTCCTTCTAAAAAACTGGGGCCTAAATTTGTGGGTCCTTTCAAAGTGGTTCAGATTGTCAACTCGACAGCGGTGAGGTTGGGCATTCCCTCGTCCTGGAGGATTAATTCTGTGTTTCATGTGTCGTTACTTAAGAAGGCTGACACGCCTGATAAGCCGGCGAAGTCTACTGTTCCTCCTGTTGATGAGGACTGTGAATTTGAGATTTCTCGCATTTTGGATTCCAGGTGGCATAGAGGGAGATTACAGTATCTTGTGTCCTGGAGAGGTTTCGGCCCCGAGGATTATTCCTGGGTGAAGGCTGAGGACGTCTCGGCCTCAAGGCTAATTAAGGCTTTTCACAGGAGATTCCCAGGTAACACTCGGCCTAGAGGATCCGGAGGATCCTCGTAAAAGGGGAGGTACTGTTAGAATCTATGTTGTTTATCTATCGGCCATTTTGTTGTGGTTTGCTGGCTTCTAGTCTTTTCCTCTGGTGCTGGGTGTCTTGGTCACGTGATCTCTTCACTCTTTATTACTCAGCACCTGTCTCCCATTCCCCGCTGGACATCAGTGTTGTTATGCCTGTGCTCTGGCTAAGTTGCCTTGTTAAGTTCTTTGTACTTTAGACAATTGATATCCTGGGACTTCTTGTTCCACCAGTTTTGTTCCCTTTAATCTTCGTTTCTGCAACTAACTTTTCTGTTAAGAGGTTTCCTGTTTTTGCTCCCAGTCCTTAGATTTTTTAGGGCCCCTTTCCCCTCCCTTCAGGTCTTCGTTTGAGTTCAATTCAGGAGTTTCGGTGGGGCTATTCACAAGGAAAAGGGCACCCACCCCAGCGTAGGGTTAAGCTGAGTCTCAGTGCTGGGACAGCTTTTCCCTCCTATTCCTTAGTTCTAAGTTGCAGAACATAACACTCAGATCTACTCCTTCTCTCTATTTGGGAGTCTATTTGATGAATATAGGTGGACTTCTATATACATATAATCCTTACAAACAATGTGGGATACCATTGTTCAAATTTTTTAAAAATCATCACCTAGATGTGAGCTAAAATCCTATGTTCAGAAAATGACTATTTTGTCAAAATCTGTGATTATCTACTGTGTGGAGTTTCTATGAGAAATCTAAAAAGGGGAAGAGTCTTCCTTCGTCCAGGAACTAAATCAGATCAACTGAGGAATCTCCTTCGCGAGCAATATGTCCAGAAGATGAATTATTTTTATGGACTTGGAATTATTTGCTAAAGATCAAACCATTCAGAGCAAAATCCATTTTAAACCAGTTGACACCAATGGTTATTTTAGATTTCTCAGTGCTCATTACCCCAAATTGAAACATAGCATGCCATCCAGTCAATTTTGCCGGATCAGGCGTAACTGCACTTCACTTCCACAACAGACTATATGGAACAATCTAAAATCCTACTATCCAGATTTGCAGAGAAAGGTTAGCCAAAAGAATTAATCCAGTCCTCCTACCAAAAAAACTGACACACAAAACGTTTGCTTAGAAAAATCCCCAAAAGATTCGGTAAAGGATATATCAAATTGGGGGTACAGTTTTATCACCGCCTTCAACATGGGTAATTTGAACATCTGCAGGTGTCACTCTTATCAAGTCAAAGTGCTTTTTGTGCACAAGAGTGATGTGTTTGGAAAGGCTCTGTTTGAGAAACCCCTTTTTAAATGGAACCTGTCATGTCCTAGTAGCTATGTAAACTGCCCCCATTGCTTTGTTAGTGATGCATTTGCACACGTCGGGCCGGTGCTCCGGCGCGTGCGCACTGAGGCTGTGTGATTACCAGCTTCAGTGCGCACGCGCTGTGACCTATGGCTGGCGCGTTCGCAGTCATGTATATTGCGGTCACTGCGCGTGCGCACTGAAGCTGGTAATCACACAGCCTCAGTGTGCACGAGCCGGACCAGCGGCCCGACGTGTGCAAATGCGCATGCGCCCCTCAAGCTTCGCGCTTGCAGGGAGCAGTATTCAAATGTCATGGGCGGCGCCATCACTAACGGAACGCGCCTCTTTGTTGGGCATTCCTCACATGTATTAAAGCTGTCAGTCGCAAATCATGCATACACAGTGACTCAAACATAACATTCGAGCACACCGTAAATACTCGGCGAGCACCTGAGCATGCTCGCCAAAAGGGACAGAACAGAACACGCTCGCTCATCACTACTCCTGACCAGACGTATGACTGGGTTTTCCAGCTCCAGTTAAGAAAGAATTAATTTATTCATAACTCAAAAATGTTAAAAAGATGACAATCTCATCCAGCGACAAAATACATCTGATACAGTGCAAAGTACAGGAGAGAAGATTCATCACATAAAGGACATCATGCGACGCACACACACAGCTGCGCTCCGTACACGTCGTATACACACTGCTCGGCTCATTACACACGCGGCTTTGCTCCGTACACCTCGTACACACGCGGCTCCGCTCACCTCATACACACGCGTCTCCGCTCCATACATCTCGTACACACGTGGCTCTGCTCCGTACACGTGCCTCTGCTCCATATACCTCGTACACATGCGGCTCCGCTCCGTACATCTCGTACACACGCGGCTCTGCTCCATACACCTCGTACACACGGCTCCACTCCGTACACCTTGTATACACACGGCTCCGCTCACCTCATACACACGCGGCTCCACTCCGTCCATCTCGTACACATGCGGCTCCGCTCCATACACATGCCTCTGCTCCGTACACCTCGTACACACGTGGCTCCGCTCCGTACACCTCGTACACACGCGGCTCCGCTCCGTACACCTCGTACACACTCGGCTCCGCTCCGTACACCTCGTACACACGCGGCTCCGCTCCGTACACCTCGCACACACGCGGCTCCGCTCCGTACACCTCGTACACACGCGGCTCCGCTCCGTACACCTCGTACACACGCGGCTCCGCTCCGTACACCTCGTACACACGCGGCTCCGCTCCGTACACCTCGTACACACGCGGCTCCGCTCCGTACACCTCGTACACACGCGGCTCCGCTCCGTACACCTCGTACACACGCGGCTCCGCTCCGTACACCTCGTACACACGCGGCTCCGCTCCGTACACCTCGTACACACACGCGGCTCCGCTCCGTACACCTCGTACACACACGCGGCTCCGCTCCGCACACCTCGTACACGCGCGGCTCCGCACACCTCGTACACACGCGCGGCTCCGCCCACCTCGTACACACACGGCTCTGCTTCGTACACCTCGTACACACGCGGCTCTGCTCCGTACGCCTCGTACACACGCGGCTCTGCTCCGTACGCCTCGTACACACGCGGCTCTGCTCCGTACGCCTCGTACACACGCGACTCTGCTCCGTACGCCTCGTACACGCGCGGCTCTGCTACGTACGCCTCGTACATACGCGGCTCTGCTCCGTACGCCTCGTACACGCGCGGCTCCGCTCCGTACGCCTCGTACACACGCGGCTCTGCTCCGTACGCCTCGTACACACGCGGCTCCGCTCCGTACACCTCGTACACACGCGGCTCCGCTCCGTACACCTCGTACACACACGCGGCTCCGCTCCGTACACCTCGTACACACACGCGGCTCCGCTCCGCACACCTCGTACACGCGCGGCTCCGCACACCTCGTACACACGCGCGGCTCCGCCCACCTCGTACACACGCGCGGCTCCGCACACCTCGTACACGCGCGGCTCCGCTCCGTACACACACGGCTCTGCTTCGTACACCTCGTACACACGCGGCTCTGCTCCGTACGCCTCGTACACACGCGGCTCTGCTCCGTACGCCTCGTACACACGCGGCTCTGCTCCGTACGCCTCGTACACACGCGGCTCTGCTCCGTACGCCTCGTACACGCGCGGCTCTGCTCCGTACGCCTCGTACACGCGCGGCTCTGCTCCGTACGCCTCGTACACACGCGGCTCTGCTCCGTACGCCTCGTACACACGCGGCTCTGCTCCGTACGCCTCGTACACACGCGGCTGCGCTCCGTACGCCTCGTACACACGCGGCTCCGCTCCGTACACCTCGTACACACGCGGCTCTGCTACATCCACACTGTAAACCCCTCCTGACCCCACACATAACCTTCCCCTCATCCAGCACCATGACAACCAGCACAGCAGAGTCCTGCATCCACTGAGGCCCCTGATCATGTGACCCCTGACTCCTCCCCTCCTGTGACCTCATCACAGGTCCTGTGCGCACAGAGCAGCCATATATGTGGTGGCGGCTCTGCAGGTGGAGGTATGTGGAGATTCCCCATTACTGGGCACAGGGGGCATTAACCTCTCCAGCGCTGAGACTGTTTTGGTGTTTTTGTGTCACAGATTTCTAAGAATCAAAAACAGTTTTGTCCCTTTTTCCTCTGTTGGATTCACAGATAGATACAGAAGAATACAGCTACCTCTGTAATCGCTAAGATGAACATTGAATGAATGAAATATGAACTACTTTACTTCTACATGGAAGGTACTTAGCGCATGTATTGGCCAATTCATGAGAGCCCATCAGCCACAACAAGGCAGTGACCTTTCTTTGATGGGACCCTAAACCTAATGCAGTTCACATTTCATATATTCCATGTTTGCACACATCTTTGCGCTTACAGAGGTGGCCGTGTTCTCTTCTCTGTACATTATTCAGTCATAGCAGCTTGCACCTGTTCACACTTGCTTCACTGTGTTCAGAGATGTTGTGTGACATGCAGATGTAGTGCTGTTGTTTTAAAAACATTTAGCAACTATTAGCTGTAACACAAGCACATGAGGCAGGAGGTGTTGTGCCCCAGGAGCATCCAGCAACTAGAGGGGTTAATACAGTCACAGGAGAAGGGGAGTGTTTTAGCAGAGTCACAGGGGTATTGTGGGGAAGTTGTTTAGTGTGTGTGTGTGTGTGTGTCTCACAGAAGGCCCCTGCAAGTGAAAAGGATTCAAGTCAGGAAGAGTTCCTGAACTAACAGTGCAGAGTAGTGTCAGGCAGAAAGATAAGGACTGGAAGAAATGGTGTCACTGGGATCATCTCCCTCAGCAAACCCTCCCCCCTCCTCCATCTCACTGTGCTGTAAAGAATGCTGTGTTCATTAATGTGCCTTTGCATTAGAACTGTGCTGTCCTGTACTACTGGGAAGACTGTGAACTGCTGTGCTGCTAAGGAAACTGTACTGTTTGTCACTGGAGCCTGTTGCTCATAAGACTTAACTTGCACTGGCTGTATTCATCTTATTAAATGCTACTGTTCTACCGTTTATGAGGACTCTTGTCAAGTGTGTCTGGTCAGCAAGTGAAACAACCTACGTGTCTGTGCCTGAGGGTCAATACCCCTGTGTGCCTGAGAGAAGCTGCAGCACATGGTCTATGGTCGCCCGGAGTAATGGTTCCCCCAGCATTCCAAAGAATTCATGTAACCTGTCTCACCCCTATCTGAACCTAGCGGCGTGCGTGTAACAGTTGGTCAGTTTTTTTAGCTAGATACACGACACAGTGTGACACTTATTGTAGCAAAACGACTCTACTCTGTACACCTACTTCATACATACTCTGTGCACACATGACTGTGCGTTAAAAATTAGGATACTTAGCGCACAAATTGGCCTATTGGCAAGGGAGCCCTGTACTTCTGTCAACCTTCTTGGATGGCATGATTGCTTATTATGAGTAATTAAAATGGCATGTAATTTATCTTTCGGAATTAGCAATGCAGCCGTGCCCATATCATCCCTGCAACATACATGAACGTCGTGGTGCACAAAAGAGTTAATGTTTTTTTTTTAACAAATATATAACATTTGCTAAAACTGAACACCATTGCACCATGATTCATAAAGCAGTTACGCCAGAATTTTGGTGTAAATTGCTTTGAAAAGTCATAAAATTTTTGCACAGCATGTTTCACAAGTTTCACCCAGCCCAAAATGGGCGGAGCTGTGGTAGAGCAGGGGCTGTAGGGGGTCGTAATGCCACAGCTCATCTAATTCATGACAAGATGTGGCGTTCCTTACACCGGAAATTTTTGTGAAAGACTCTTAATGAATCAATAGCGCCGTACTCCAGCGCCACCGTTCATCACAGCCAGCGTGAACATCTGTTTTTTATTATTCGGGGCCCATATGTGTCATTCTTTTTGTTTTAGAAGTAATATTTGTGCAAATTTTATTTTGTAACATTTTAACACCTTTTTTCTGGAATTTTTCATGTACAGTCATGGCCAAAAGTTTTGAGAATGACACCAAAATTATATTTTCACATGATCTGCTGGCCTCTGGTTTTTATTAGTGTTTGTCTGATGTTTATATCACATACAGAAATATAATTGCAATCATATTATGAGTACCAATAGGTTATATTGACAGTTAGAATGAGTTAATGCAGCAAGTCAATATTTGCAGTGTTGCCCCTTCTTCTTCAAGACCTCTGTAATTCTCCCTGGCATGCTCTCAATCAACTTTTGGACCAAATCCTGACTGATAGCAGTCCATTCTTGCATAATCAATGCTTGCATTTTGCCAGAATTTGTTGTTTTTTGTTTGTCTACCCGTCTCTTGATGATTGACCACAAGTTCTCAATGGGATTAAGATCTGGGGAGTTTCCAGGCCATGGACCCAAAATCTCTATGTTTTGTTCCATGAGCCATTTAGTTATCACCTTTGCTTTATGGGAAGGTGCTCCATCATGCTGGAAAAGGCATTGTTGGGCGCCAAACTGCTCTTGGACGGTTGGGAGAAGTTGCTCTTGGAGGACATTCTGGTACCATTCTTTATTCATGGCTGTGTTTTTAGGCAAGACTGTGAGTGAGCCGATTCCCTTGGCTGAGAAGCAACCCCACACATGAATGGTTTCAGGATGCTTTACAGTTGGCATGAGACAAGACTGGTGGTAGCGCTCACCTCTTCTTCTCCGAATAAGCTGTTTTCCAGATGTCCCAAACAATCGAAAAGGGGATTCATCAGAGAAAATGACTTTGCCCCAGTCCTCAGCAGTCCACTCCCTGTACCTTTTGCAGAATATCAGTCGGTTCCTGATGTTTTTTCTGGAGAGAAGTGGCTTCTTTGCTGCCCTCCTTGAAACCAGCCCTTGCTCAAAGAGTCTCCGCCTCACAGTGCGTGCAGAAGCACTCACACCAGCCTGCTGCCATTCCTAAGCAAGCTCGGCACTGCTGGTAGTCCGATCCCGCAGCTGAAACAGTTTTAAGGTACGGTCCTGGCGCTTGCTGGTCTTTCTTGGGCGCCCTGGAGCCTTTTTGACAACAATGGAAGCTCTCTCCTTGAAGTTCTTGATGATGCGATAGATTGTTGACTGAGGTGCAATCTTTGTAGCTGCGATACTCTACCCTGTTAGGCCATTTTTGTGCAGTGCAATGATGGCTGCACGTGTTTCTTTAGAGATAACCATGGTTAACTGAAGAGAAACAATGATACCAAGAACCAGCCTCCTTTTAAAGTGTCCAGTGATGTCATTCTTACTTAATCATGACTGATTGATCGCCAGCCCTGTCCTCATCAACACCCACACCTGTGTTAATGGATCAATCACTAAAACGATGTTAGCTGCTCCTTTTAAGGCAGGACTGCAATGATGTTGAAATGTGTTTTGGGGGTTAAAGTTCATTTTCTGGGCAAATATTGACTTTGCAAGTACAGTAATTGCTGTTAAACTGATCACTCTTTGACATTCAGGAGTATATGCAAATTGCCATTACAAAAAATGAAGCAGTAAACTTTGGAAAAATTACTATTTGTCTCATTCTCAATACTTTTGGCCATGACTGTACTATACAGAAGCTTAAAAGGGTGGTCCAGCACCAGAATGCCCTTTCCAAATATCTATCTTTTCATCCTATCCACTTTTGTTATTAGTTATATTATAAAATTCCCTACACTTCTCCCTATTTAGCTAATCTCTAAATGTTTTTTTTCTGACCTTTCTGTGACCTTTCATTTGAGAGGAGTCTCGCACAGGACGTCACAGGAGGCTGGGGCTGCGCTCACTTCCCTGCATCTTCTATCGCCTTACTACAGTTTCTTGCAATGCCGCCCACTGAAGATGTCCTGGTCCATGATGATAGACGCTGAGAGAGGTGAGTGCAGCGTCAGCACTCTGCTTCTATCTCCATCGTAGCTTCTTACTGTGAAATAAGATGTCGTCAGGTGGTGGAGATAAAAGCAGTGAGTTAAACCAGCGCTGCTCCCTGATGAAAATTTATTCGAGGGTGATGATAGAAGCTGTCGGGCGACACTGGTGTTACTCACAGCTTCTATAACTGCCATCTGATGACGATTCGTTCGAGGACAGCAATAGAAGCTAAAGGGCGATGCTTTTGTCACTCCCCACTTCTGTCACCGTCCCTTGATGACAATTAATTTCATAGTGGTGCGAGAAGCTGTGTTCGTTTCACTCACTGCTTCTATTTCCGCGCAATTAGAAAATGAGGTGGTGGAGATAGGCGCAAAGTGCCGATGCTGCACTCACCTCTCCCGAAGCATTTATCATCATGGATCCAGGACATTTTCAGAGGGGGGCTATGCAAGAATCTGTAGTAAGTAACTGCAGCGCCGTCCCTGATGAAGTCCTGTTCCTGGAGGGATGATAGACACTGCAGGGATGTGAGCGCAACCCCAGCCTCCTGTGACATCCTATGTAAGACTTCTCTGAAACAAAATGTAACAGGAAGTGCTGTAAAAAAAAATTTAGGGATTAGCAGTATATGGAAAAATGTAGGGTATTTTCAACATGGCTTATTTCAAAAGTGGTTAGGATGTAAAGATAAATATTTAGAAAGGGCATTTTAGTGCTGGAAGAACCCTTTTAAATGGAAAATGCCCCCAAAAAAATCATATTCAGAGCAGAATAATACATAACAGAACCCTGTACACTGAAGACTTTGCAAAAATACCACGGACAGAAATTATTTTATGACAAACAGAAAATCTTTTAAAACAAAGGTGGCAACAAAAAAAAATTGAAATATGTAAAGTATTAATGTTTTATTTTTTTTTAAATCTGATCATTTGGTTTAATGGACTAAAATATGAAAAAGAATTTTAAAACTTTTCATACTTTCCACTTTTAAACACTATGGGGAGCATCTGCTGAAATTTGCCATGAAAACCTAGCTTGCATTACGACTGCAGTAAAAGTGGGTGCCATTTGCTCACATGTGTTTAATGTTACTCCTCTCCTCCCCTTCTGTGCATTTGCAAAAGGATAAGAGATTATGAAGTTTAGGATCACAATGTGGAGCCATTTTGTTGGTGACTGCAAAGTGATACTGAGATTGTGTCACCTAGGATGAATGGCAGCTCCGATTGTTAGATGGTGCTGCTCGCTTTATCACGTGCTGCGATTAGCTAAGTGGAGTGTAACACGCTGGAATTAGATATAGAGCTCCGTGTAGTGTATCACATTATGGGATTAGATATAGGTCTCAGTGGAGTGGGATTAGATAGGCATTATGCTTCTATGGCAGTAGTGGTGTACTGTGTAACACTACTCTGTCCACTTCTGTGGGAGCAGTAATGTAATTTGTGACACAGCCCTGTTTACTTCTGTGTGAGTAGTAGTGTAATGTGTGACCCAGCTCCCTATACTTCTAGGGGACCAGTTGCAGGGCTGTGGAGTCAGTAAGCCAAACCTCTGACTCCATTTCCTGACTTCTGACTCCACAGCACGGCCTTACTACTGAGCATGTACATAAAGTGCAGCACAGATTCATCTCAACTAAAAGCCTAGTTCCTTAGATCAGGAATAGAACAGACACTTCTAGTAAATTTCATAACTTTCCCAAATTCTTATGAAAAAATATTCAGCACTTACTGCATTGAACTATTGTACCCAATTTATCATATATTTTAGGAGTCGGTCCATTTTATATCGACACCACCAAAATGGACACAGATTCAGACTCACACTGCACTACTGCCCAGTACTATGATGACACCACTTTGTCCACTTCTATGGGATCATTAGTGTAATGTGATGTGCATTAGAAACACTGCTTTAAGGCGAATCACGCATGATGGGCATTGCATACAAGACTCTGAGGCTTGTCATGCATGTTGGGCATTAGATACACTGCTCCGAGGCGTATCACGCATGATGGGAATTAGATATATGGCTCTAGAGCATATCAAATATTTTAAGCTCTGGAGACCGGGCTCTGGGGTGTATCACACATGATGGGCATTAGATACATGGCTGTTATTAGAGCACAGCAGCATGATGATTACTCTGCTGTGTTCTACACACTGCGATAACAGTGGTGGAGAGCGAAGATCAGCAGCTTGGCATTGTACTACTGACGTCAGGCTGCGAACACGGTTCGCCGCCGCCGATACTCTCCTCATACTGGACCTCTGCATTCCTACACCTCCTGTCACTGCTTGCACTGAGCACTGTAGGTGGTGGCAGGAGGAAACTAAAGCTCACAATAAAAATCACTTGGAGTAGTGCATTTAATTTTGTATTAAAAATAGTTAATATTAAATATCACAGTACCTTCCCATAAAAAATGACTCAATCTTCTGTGTTTGAATCAGACATGAGATCTAACGTAATAAAAGATTACAGCCCGGGGAAGACGGGAAACATTCATATAGGCGGCTGATGGTGAGGAAGTCAGTGGCGGACTCTGGCCAAATATGTTTTTAGAGCCGTAGTAGAAGATGTTGTCCTCCTCATGAAGCAGTCATTTCTCATGTCATGTGTAATGAATATCTCCTGTAGTATTACTAATGCTTATTCCAGTGTCGGTAAATGAAACAAAAATTAGCGTTATGGAAAATGAGTCTATGAGAAACGTATTCAGCCGCAGACTCTGAGGAATAAACTGCTAGTTGTGTTTGTGGTCTAAAATATATGTTTTATTAGTTGATGTACATAAAAAACTAAATATTATAAAATAATAAAAATAGTAATATCACCCACTATTTCTGTGCCACCACTGCTTGGATCTCTGGCCAGGCTCAATATTTCCTGGTTAGTCCTAACAAATATGTAATTGTTGTTTGGAGGCATTGAGAAGATGTTTTAGTCAGCAATTCAACTCATATTCCTGTCCATACAAAAGAGAATTCAACATCTACATGTTCTATGTCCTCATATGTTTCCCCTTATTATCTCCAGTAATTGTATTACTACACTGGATTCTTTATGATGTTACATTGGTTCATCTTCTTCACATTCAGGTCCCTACAATATCAAAACCTCTCAGTGGAGATCTTCTATATAAGATAATTTTTTGAGCAACCCATCAAGGATGGATAGGGACAGTGTCAACATGGTGGAGAGGATATTACACCTCACCCTAGAGATCCTCTTAAGGCTTACTGGAGAGGTGAGAGATTCTGATGACGTCAAATTACATCATTCTTATCTATGGGAATAACAGATGGACAGAACTGGAGAGGTGAGGACTCTGGAAATGTCTGTAGTGAGATTTATTAATGTGTCTCTCCATAACCAGGATTACACAGTAGTGAAGAAGACCTCTAGTGAGCACTGTCAGGACCCTGTGTCTGAGGGATGGGAAAGGCCCCTGAGCTCAATCACAGGGCCTCCACCTCACCTCCTGATACATGAGGACATCAATGACCAGAAGATCCTAGAACTCACTTACAGCATGATTGAGCTACTGACTGGAGAGGTGACGCTGCTGGGAATTCTGGAACATTATACAGTAGTAACGTTATGAAAGGATCGGGGGGATGACTGTATCATTGTATGTGTCAGGTTCCTATAAGGTGTCAAGATGTCACTGTCTATTTCTCCATGGAGGAGTGGGAGTATTTAGAAGGACACGAAGATCAGTACAAGGATGTCATGATGGAGGTTTCCCAGCCCCTCACATCACCAGGTAATAGACAGGACTAATTGCATACTGTCTATAATTATCTGTATGTAAAGAATAAATTCAGTCCTTGTATGTGTTTCCTTCAGATCTATCCAGTAAGAGAACAACACCAGAGAGATGTTCCCGTCCTCTTCTCCCACAGGACTGTAAACCAGAAAATCCCAATGTTCCTCAGGATCATCAGGTAGATGGAGAGAAGGTGTCATGAGATCTCCCCTATGATGGCTGTGAAGGTCTTGTATTTGGTCTTGTTTTATCCACCCGGATTATACACTGAATGGCCACTTTCTTAGAGACACTTACCGTTTCTTTTAGGTTCCCTATATGGAGATTGAACCTGTTATCTTGAAGCGCAGCATAAAATCAAGTGATCAGTTTTCTGTGGATCAGTTTCCCTTATTAGAATGAGAAAATTGGGCGATCCTGTGGACTTTAGTCCTGAGGCATAGTCATCGGTGCTAGTTTTGACAGGGCCGGTATTTCAAGAACTACTCCCCTTGTGGAGTTGTTATGGGCGATGGTGTCAGAAGTATATGCAAGGGAATCCAGTGGACATAAATAACTTGTCACGGAGGACAAGTCACGGAGATGTCAAGATTCATTTTGAGAAACAGGTGGTGCACAGTCATGAAAATTTGCAGCTGAATACAACTTTGGTCCTTCGCAAATGTGTCTGAACGCACAGCTCGTCTTTCCTCAGCACAGATGGGCTATAACAACTGACAATAGGTTCCAAGTTTCATTGTTGTCTAAGGGAAACAAACAGGTAAGACTTCAGGGGGCAAAACATCACAAATTGGTTCACTGAGCAGAGGGAAATGTTGCCTAGTTAGATGAATCCAGATTTCTGGATGCTTCATACTGGTGAGAGGATCAGAATTTGGTGGAAGTAGTATATAAATCGATGACCCCTTCCTTTCAGGTGCCACCTTTAAGACTAGTTAAGGTGGAGTACTTGGGTGAAGAATGTTTTCTTGGCACACCATGGCTCCTCTGATACCTGTGGATGGAGGTTTGGATGTTAGGGTTTACTTGTAGCCAACCAAGTTCATCATTTCATGGCAGCTGTTTAACCTATGGGAGAACTACAATGCCTTGTGCCACATGGGTTAGTCCAAGAATGTGACTGCAAGTTTTTCTATTTTCACTGTGCCCAGATCTTAATCCTATAGTCATCTCTGGGACAAGGAGGAACTGGTTGTTTGGAGCATGTCAGTACCAACATTTAATTTGCTGCAACTGGAAGAAGCAATTCTGTCCCATGGATCTGTATTCCTGCAGAACAATTTTAACACTCATTGGAATCTACGCCATTGTAACGTGGTGCTGGGCAGTAGCCGTGGGCGAGATTTTCATCTCCTTTTCTCTAGCACATTAAATGAAAGTGGGGGTCCTGACTGGGTGTGTGACTTGTGCTTTGAGGACGCTATGGCCGTGCAAGCCGCATGTAACCGATGTTCCAGGTTGGCCAGGGCAAGGTGTTTTTTACAGTTCTGTGAGGGAGACCACCATTTAAGAATAAACTTGTTTTTACTGAAGAATAACTTGGTTTGAACTATATACAGCAGATACTAGGCATTTTTAAGGAAGTTTCTTTAATAACAAGCGACCTCATCACAAGCATTTCCTTCTTTCCTGGAAATACTTTATCTTTCTCACTTCCTCTACTGTTTGCACAGCCCAGGACACTATCTTAGGAGCTTCCATTTTTTTCTGTGGGGACCGCACGGGTCGATGTGTAGCGCTACCACCCACGGGAGCTTCCGTTTTCCTCTGTGTAGACCACACAGGTTGAGGTCTAACGCTACAACCCCTCACAGCTTTTCTCTACTCCCAGCTGATTAATGAGGACCCCTCAGAGTGGGGTTCATCAATACAACTCCTCAATAGCACTTCATCTTGATTCCCTTTACTATTGCCTTCCGTTACCTCCCTGGATAAAGACTCTGTATTGTCCTGCAAGACTTCCTGCCCCAGGCAACGATATATATATTTTTTCGCTCTCTCTGTCCCGATTCCAGACCTTTACTCGCTTCTTTTCTCTATCTCTTCTCTTACAGGCTTTTACTGTCTGCTCCGGTAGTTTCTCTCTTGCCACAGAGACAACCACTGCATGCTGTTCTGCTGAGTAATCAGATCAGAGGTCTGCTCTAGTTGTAAGCTAGTTCCTATCTGTCTCACTGCCAGGAAGTCCACTCTGATCCTGCTATATAGCCCCTCCCTCTCTGGGCTAGTCCTAACACTTTACTTTATCATACCCTACTGGCTGTCTGTTGCTGGGCAGAACTCAGCTTCTTCAAAGTACGGTGCAAAACATTACAATACACCACATCACATTACACATCACCATCACAATAATGCTTGAAATTATACACAGCACTGATGTGTTCAAGGGGGAACAAGGCAACATGTCCTTCTCCTTACACCATGACGAATTGCTATAGTTCTGAAGACCACTGAAGGTCCAATGCACTACTAGATGGGTATCTCTAATAATATGGCCATTCAGTGTATATTTCATACTTGGATTGATCACAGACATTAGATGTTGACTGTTTTTTTTCATAATTTTCTGATTAGAGATGAAAATTAGAGATGAGTAAATCGATATGATGCAAATTGAATTTGTGTGAAATTTTTAAAAATGTACTAAACCTTTGATATTGTTTATACTTCTGTGCCCTTTTTGATTGAAATCAGGGTTCCATGTAGTGAGACCTCCAACAATCGTTCAAAAAAACCCTGAGAAGTGAGCAGCTTATCAAATAGGATCACTTAGCTTCTGCCTAAGCACAGACTTAGACCAATTAATAGGACAAAAAAGATATAAGAAATTGTAGCCTGTATAAAAGCAGGAGCAGTGAATGCAGCATCTGTTTTGTGATGAATCTGGATAGATAGATAACATCAAAGCTCACACCTCAGCCGTAGAAACAGTGAGAAGCACATTGTGTAGATAGTGTGTGCTATAGCACATCAGTGAAGATTAGCGTGTGAAGAAAATAATTCACAAAGTTAGTTGATAGAGAAAGATAGAAGGGCTGCCAGCAGCTGCTTGCTTGATCAATGTGGCTATATGCTGCTAATGTGGTGCTGCTGCATTTCAATTATTTTTTTTCTTTAATATAGAAGCAGGCCACCAATATAGCTGTATCTAGCATTTGTTGCTTGTTTCTTTATAGAAAGGGCGAATTTTGGTTGAAAACACAGCAGAAGGATGTTGCCTCTGACAGTGACACGGTCAGTTTTAGTACGTTCTGCACATTCCTCCTCCTCTGCCACCAGAACAGTTAATCATTTTGATTGCGAAATTGCTATTCCTGTCAGTTACATTTCTGACTTTTCTCACCCCTCATCCCACAAGGCTAAGTGCCCACGATGCAGAAATGCTGCAGATTTTTTCCGCATCTCCCTGGCGATTTTGGCATCACTTGGAAAAGTGCTTGACAACTTGGTCACATTATATAAATCCATGCAATCGGCATGGATTTATATAGTGTGACCAAGTAATAGTTAAAAAAAAAAAAAATGGTAAAAAATAATAAAAAAAAAACATATTACTTACCTTCTGATGGCCCCCGGTCTTTTCTCTGCTGCGTCCAGTCTCTTCTACGGCTCGCGGTGGTGTGAAAGGATCATTCATGACGTCATTTAGTCATGTGACAGGTCACACGACCGGCGACGTCAGCGGTCGCGTGACCTGTCACATGACTAAATTACGTCATGGAAGGTCCTTTTAGACCATCGCGAGCCGTCGGGGAGCCAGGACGCATTATACAGGAGACCGGGGGACATCGGAAGGTGAGTATAATGTTTTATAATGTTTTATTTAAAAAAATTTTTTAACAGGTACCATGGTATCCGGGTCTGGAGGAGAGTCTCCTCTTCTCCAGACCCGGCTACCATCCGCACATTGAATCGCTTAATATCCGCATGTGCAGATGCAGTGATGCGGATGTCACGCAGTTCAATGCAAGTCAATGGCAGCAATTACGCTGCGTGTCCGCAAAATTGATGGACATGCTGCGTATTTTTATGCAATGATAATCCGCAGCGGAAATTTCTGCAGCATGTACACAGCACATGCGGATTATCCTAATCCAGGACCCTCCAGTAATAACACCAGCTCTTTCCCTGTTACATTCAGTAACCCTACTAATCTCATTAATATTCCCTGCATATCTTCTGTCTCATTCAACTGTGCCCTTTGGAATGCGCGCTCAGCATGTAATAAACTCTCTTACATCCATGACTTTTTCCTCTCTAATTCCCTCAAACTTCTGGCTCTTACTGAAACCTGGATCCAGCAGTCGGACACCACCGCCGCTGCAGCTCTCTCCTATGGTGGCCTACACTTCTCTCATACTCCGAGACCTGAGAACAGATCAGGTGAAGGTGTTGGTCTGCTTCTTTCAGCAAAATGTAGTTTTCAGGTTATCCCCCCAGTACCCTCCCTTGTCTTCCCTTCTTTTGAGGCCCGCACAGTCAGACTCTACCGGCCCTTCTCCCTGCGAGTGGCCGTTGTTTATCGCCCTTCAGGTCCCTCCTGTCAGTTTCTGGATCACTTTGCTGCCTGGCTTCCAAATTTTCTATCCTGCGACATCCCCACGATAATCATGGGAGATTTTAACATCCCAATTGGCGAACCTCTTTCCCCATCTGCCGCTCACCTTTTATCACTATCCTCCTCCTTCGGCCTTTCACAGCTTGCTAATTCTCCTACACATGAGGACAGGAACACATTGGACCTGATCTTCTCCCGGCTTTGCTCAGTAAATGACTTTACTAACTCTCCCCTTCCACTGTCTGACCATAATCTTCTTTTATTCTCTGTCAAGAACTGTGAGTCTACTCAAGACCCCCCCACTTTCCACACTTATAGAAATATATGCGCCATTAACACACAGAAATTTATGAAAAAGTTGCAATCATCATTGGCTCCAATCTCCTCCCTCTCATGTCCTGACGCTGCACTGAAGCTTTATAACGAAACATTGCAATGTGCCCTGGATGAAGCCGCACCTCCTTCGCAGAGAACAATTCGGCATAGACGGCGACAACCCTGGCACACACCTCAAACACGTCTTTTCCAGCGATGTTCCAGGTGCGCTGAAAGGCTGTGGAGAAAATCTAATCTGCCCGAAGATTTCCTCAATTATAAATTTATGCTGAAAACATATAACTCTGCGCTTCACCTCTCCAAACAAACCTACTTTAACAATCTCATCATCTCTTTCCAATAATCCTAAACGACTCTTTGACATGTTTCATTCTCTCCTCAATCAAACAGCACAGGCCCCGATCACCAACCTCAGCGCTGACGATCTGGCCAATTATTTCAAAGAAAAAATTGACCATATCCGACAGGAAATTTTCTCCCAATCACCAAATGTTATGCATGCTCTCCCCCGCCACGTTGTATCTTGCTCACTTTCTGACTTCGAGCCAGTCACGGAAGATAAAGTGATCAGGCTCCTTGCATCTTCTCGCCCTACCACCTGCACCAGTGACCCTATTCCCTCACATCTCCTTCAGTCCCTTGCTCCAGCTGTCACCATTCACCTAACTAAAATTTTCAACCTCTCCCTCTCATCTGGTATCTTTCCCTCTTCTTTTAAACATGCCAGCATACATCCATGACTTAAAAAACCATCCCTTGACCAGAACTGCATGGCCAACTACAGACCTGTTTCCAATCTTCCCTTTATCTCGAAACTCCTGGAACGCCTGGTCCATTACCGTCGAATCCACTATCTCTCAGACAACTCTCTTCTTGACCCTTTACAATATGGTTTCCGCTCTTTACATTCTACTGAAACTGCCCTCACTAAAGTCTCTAATGATCTACTAACAGATAAATCTAATGGTCACTACTCCCTGCTGATTCTCCTGTATCTCTCTGCAGCATTCGACACTGTGGCTCACCAGCTCCTCCTCACTATGCTCCGCACTATTGGCCTCAAGGACACTGTTCTCTCCTGGTTTTCCTCCTATCTCTCTGATCGCTCCTTCTCTGTGTCTTTCGCCGCCTCCTCCTCCTCTCTCCTTCCCCTTACTGTCGGGGTCCCTCAAGGATCAGTCCCAGGCCCCCTTCTTTTCTCCTTATCCACCGCTCCCATTGAACAAACAATCAGCAGATTCGGTTTTCAGTACCATCTCTATGCTGATGACACCCAATTATACACCTCTGCTCCAGACATCACCCCTGCATTATTACAAAAGACCAGTGATTGTCTTTCTGCTGTGTCTAACATTATGTCCTTCCTCTGCCTAAAACTGAATCTGTCAAAAACTGAACTACTCGTATTTCCTCCCTCCACTAACCTACCTGTGCCCGATATTGCCATTTCCGTTTGTGGCTCAACCCAGGGGTCGACAAAGTTGTTCAGAATCTAGGAGCCAGCCAAAAAATTTAGGAGCCAGAATTTTTTTTAAGCAAACTTGGTTTTTAATTTAACAAAAAAAACATTACAAACGTTATAAACAACATTTTACTTTTAAAGATAATAAATATTATATTTTGATATTTTAGATTTTAGGCAACATTCTAGTGTTTTTCACTTTGCTTTTTGTGGCCATGAACATGCCTTGTGATTTTAGAGCTGAAGTACCAGTGGTCCACAGCCTTGGCAGGATCAAACGCCTTCACAGATGCCCCATTCATGGTGATCATAAACAAGTCACTTAAACTTTCTTCTTGCATCCTTGATTTGAATTTATTTTTGACCATGTTCATCAAACTAAATCCTCTTTCACAACATGAGGTTGAGACAGGGAGCACCGCCACAATCGACAACAGGTTTCCCAGAACTGGAAATCTCTCGGTGTTGGAGAGTGCCAAATCCAGAAGCTCACACAGTTTCTTTCCTTTTCCAAGGACCTTAAACTCATACCACTTATTGAGGAGTGAGTGAATGCATTGGTCATCACTTTCAGGTGGAGATAGCTGTTTACAAAAATGATGAGCCAATGCAGTAATCTCAACCACACCGTAGTCTTGCAATGTTGTTCCTGCTGGCCAGGCAAAGGTGTCAAACACTGCGGTGGATCTTTCAATATTTATATCACTTAGAAATCGCACTGTCAAGTATTTAACTGCATGATTAATTAAATTAGCTTTTTCCTGCTGAATTGATGCAGCTACAGTGTTGCTCAGTCCATGTAGCTGTACATTTTGAAACAGTCCTTGAAGAGATGTTCCTGAGACAAATCTGGCCTCATGTTGTTTTGGTGCATCTCTAAGTGAATTGATTGTTGAAATTGTGCTTTTCACATGCAACTCAATTGTGCTTAAAAAAAGCTCTTCCCTTTGAAATATAAGTGACAAGTTTTTAAGAATTTCCAGATAGTCCAGTAGAAAATGGAGCATGTGAACAAATTTAAAATCTGTGAGCTTTCTCAGTAAACCATGGGCAGCTGCAGAGGCACTGTCTTTTTCCGCAGCCACACTTTCTAGGTGGATTGTCACGCATTTCCAGTCTTTGACAAGTGCAGACAGAGCACCGACTTTGCTTGCTACCCATCTGACATTATGCAAGTATTGGAATTTCAGAATTGTAAGCTGCAGGTTTTCTGCTACTTGCTTCAGCTGTCGCATTCTCTTAGGTGAGTATTGATAAAATTGGTAGAGTTTCTTTAAAATAGAGTCAAAATCATCAATTAATTTAGCTTGTTTTACTGAACTTAATACACTTAAGTTCAATCGGTGTGCAACACAGTGAATGCCAATTAAATGACTGATGTTTTGGCGTATTTTCTGCACCAAGCCATTTTCGGTCCCAATCATGCTGGCAGCACCATCTGTACCAATGGCAATCAAGTGACTTGAAGAAAGCCAGCCTACAAGACCAAGTGTTCTAAGTTCTTCTGTGAGCGCTTCTAAATATCCATCTGCAGTAGCCATTTCAAGTGGAGAAACAGAAAGAAATACTTCTTTGACCCTGTTGTCCTTGATGTACCTGACATACAGAATCAGTTGTTCAACCCCTGCTTTGTCAGTTGAGCCATCTAGCATCAAGCTGACATATTTTGCCTCTTTGAGCTCACTGATTAGGTTTTTCCTGATTATTTCTGCAATATGGGAAATGAATTCTTTGCATCTTTTATCGTTTGCATATTCCTGTCGCACAGCACTCCCTAATTTCTCCGTCAACTCTAGCAACCCTTCAAAATCTGTGAAAGGTCTGTTGTTTTTGGCAATATAATAGGCCACATTAAATAGAATGGTCATATGTTTAAAAATGTCTTCATCCATTTTCCTTATACAAGCAGCCAATGGAGTAGCTTCTGGAGCCAACGCTGCATGTTTAGCCTCCACACAATTTAGATGCTGGAGAGACTTTGCTGCTTTTTGAAGGTTTCAAGTTTAAAGGGTCCTGAAAATCCTTTTACGATCCTAGATGCTAGGTCAGCAATGCCAGGGAAGGAAGCACAAATCTCGCATATAGCTATACCAGTTTTATGGTCAAATTTAAGCCATGCGAGTTCTTTACACCACTCTTGCCTAAATCTCCTGGGTCCAGCAGTTTGACAACGGCTTGTTGATGGGGACTCCTCTGCTGGTGGGTCAACTCTTGTTTCTTCAGTTACCTGTTGCCCGGCACTTTCTACCTGTTGCACTGCGCTTTCAAGAGAGGTCTTTGTAAAGAACTGTGTCATTTTCAGTTGCTTTTCATTTTCTGGTATTCTCTCTGTTGCTCTGCGCTTCATTTTTTTCCTGAACCCAGAAAAGAAAAAAAAATGTGCACTTTGCTCTGCTATGCCAATTATAACTTACACATGATCTCTTTACCCTTCTTTGTCCGAGTGGACGAGGCAGTACTCCGGCTTCGTTCTCCCGGCGGCACCCGACTTTGTTCTTCCAGCAGCACTCCGCAGTCCGCCATATAGTACCCATATAATAATGGGATACACTGTGAATATACTGCCATATAGTAACCATATAATTACAGCATATACTGTGTATATACTGCTATACCCTACTTACAAAAAGATTTAGCAATGTAGGAAACTCCATTCAGTGGTGGTCCAGCAGGATAGGGTCTCTCAGCACTTCTAGAGAAGATTAAAAATCAATCTGCCTTATTATCCATATATTTTATTTTCTAACCATAAGAAGTTTCAAATCCTTTTTTGTAGGAACAACACTTTTCTAAATCAATGAAACAACATACTCACCTTAAATGTTTTTTGGAGGGAAAAGTAAAGATAAATTGTTGTTCCGTTTTTTTCTTGACATTTTTTTTTAAATTTTTACGAATGCTTTAAAAATTGCTTTTTAAAAAAAAATAAATAGATGTCATTACATTTATGAATTTTTTATATTCTCAGTTTTTTTCTCAGAAAAATCAAAGAAACTAATTTTTTTAAAAAAATGCCTGTTCCGTTTTTTTGTTGACAAACTGTACATATAGACCCCCTCACACACGGCGTCTCCCCGGGGAGCACGGCCTTTGTATGTACTTACACAGGTAGCGGGAGATGAGAAAGGGCCCCCGGCCACAGCGATCCTTCCCCCGTAACCCAACTCTCCCTGTCCAGTCCCGGAGCATAAGGGGGGCGGAGCAAAGTGGAGAAGGCGGCCTGAGCGATACTGTCCCTGCTTCCTCCGATTGGATGACTCCGTGCAGGAGGTGGGATTGGATTGAGAGTATTTTTTTTTCTTCTCAACTCCTCAAGCACCAGGCAACATTTTCTAGGCGCCACTGGCGACCAGGCGCCTGGGTTTGTCGAGCCCTGGCTCAACCATTACTCCCCAGCAACAAGCCCGCTGTATTGGGATCATTTTTGACTCAGATATTTCCTTCACTCCTCACATCAAATCACTCGCTCGTTCATGTCATCTATACCTCAAAAACATCTCAAGAATCAGGACTTTTCTCACCTTTGACTCGGCAAAAACTCTTACTGTTGCTCTTATTCATTCTCGTCTGGACTACTGCAACTCTCTACTTATCGGGCTCCCTCTTACTAAACTCTCCCCTCTCCAATCCGTCCTTAACGCAGCAGCCAGGATCATATTCCTCGCCAACAGCTACACCGATGCCTCTTCCCTGTGCCAGTCATTGCATTGCTTACCCATCCAATATAGAGTTCAATTTAAACTGATCACGCTTACCCACAAAGCTCGCCATGCTTCAGTACCCCACTACATCTTCTCCCTTGTCTCAGTCTACCACCCTACACGTGCCCTCCGTTCTGCCAATGACTTAAAACTAAAATCCTCCATAATCCGAACTTCCCTCTCCCGTCTCCAAGATTTCTCGCGTGCTACGCCAATTCTTTGGAATGCACTACCCTGGACAGTTCGATTAATTCCCAATACCCACAGTTTCAAGCGGACCCTAAAAACCCATTTCTTTAGACTGGCGTATCGCCTCCAGACACTATCTGTCCGTCCCAGTTTTCCCCCATATTAAAATCTTCTTCATTTTCAGGTTCATACCAACCATGCACATAATAGCCTCGGTCAGGACTGCACACATACTGGCAGGCGACCAGTCCATGTATTATTTATCCTATTTAGTATATCAAGGCTGCATTATACAATATATGTACATTCTACCTTTTGTGTCTCCCCCATTTCCTCATAGACTGTAAGCTTGCGAGCAGGGCCCTCACTCCTTTCGATATGAAATTTGCTTATTCTGTATTGTCTGTATAAGTCCCCCCTAAAATTTGTAAAGTGCTGCGGAATATGTTGGCGCTATAAAAAATAAAAACGTATTATTATTATTATGAGGCACGTATTACCAAGCATTTTTTAAGCGTTTTCGCTGCGGAAATTCCGCGGCAAAAACGCATGGGCATGCAGCCTGAGCAACAGGACACATGTATTGCAGGGTATTCCATCAGCAATCAGACAAATAAAATGTTCAAGTCCCATAGAGAGACTAAGTAAAAAATAAATTATAAAAATATTAAAAGAAAAGACAAAGAAAAAAATCAAAAAAAATTATACCAATAAATGTGCATTTATGTAAAATAACAAAAGTAAACCAAAAGTAGACATATTTGGTATTGATGTATCCAGAACTATGCAATCTATAAAACTCTTGCACTATTTAACCCCCCCCCAGTGAATACAGTGAAAAAAGAAATAAACACTGCAAAAACGCTGTTTTTTTATCATTCTGACAGACAAAGTGGAATAAAATTCCATAAAAAAGTCAGTAAGAAAAATATAAAATTGAAAACGTCCTCTCAGCCCCTAATATAAAAACGCCCTCACTCAACTTTGTCGGTGGAAAAATAAAATATGTATAGTTTCAGAATATGGAAATGAATAAACAATTTATTTTTCTACTGTTTTTTTTATGCTAAAGTAAAAAAAAACTAAAAAACCCTAGATAAATCTGATATCACTGTAATCGATCTGGCCCTAAGAATAAAGCTGTCCTATGACTTATACCACACAGTGAACAGTGTAAAACATAAAAACAATTTGTGAATTGCAATTTTTTATGTTTCTTTTGCCTTCTAAAAATCAGAATAGAAGGTGATTAAAAAGAGCTATGTCAGCAGAAAAATCAAAAAGTTCTAGCTCCAAAATACAGCTATGCAAAACTGTTATAGATATAACTGCAGATATATAAGATGTCTCATAGTTATCATACTGAGTACTGAAGTAAGGCTAGCAATCTAGTTAAACTTTAGATGAGCCTAGCTGTGGCTGAGAAACCTCTAACTCCCGCCTTTGGAAACTGATAATTAAAGAAAATCCTGTAATGGGTAGCAGATGTGAGTCCCATCTTTACAATTGCCTAAGAATGTGAAAGGTAACAAATTTATGGCCGGTAGAGAGAGCCTGCCACCTTGAGCATCAGCTTGAACAGGAAAAACAAAATGTAGAGCTGGAAGGATAATAAGCGCAATATTATCCGGATTAAAATGGATAGAATGTGGGCTGTGCTGCTCATCTGGTCAGGTTGTGTGATCACAACTGCTAAAAACGCTTGGGCTGCTGCAGACCCATGGCTATGAGAGCACCAAGGATTGGAGTGAAAATGGGTTAATTCTGAAGAGTGATGAGGAGTTAGGAATCCAGGAATGCTGTTTATTGGTTAATGCATTTCGAAGTGTCACACTTCTTCATCAAGACAAACCACAGCGAACACTCCCATCCTTGGTGAACAAAAACACAAGCAGAGCACTTTAAATACTTTGTCTCCCTTTTAGAAATTATGAATTGAAGTTTTATGAATGGCGTCGATATGATTGATATGAAAGTCATATTTTCTGTGTCGTGACGAAGTGGTGAACAGAACTCATTGTCTGTCTTCATTGATTGTTGACCACATCGCCTTCAATTGGATAGTGGTCAGATGGATGATGCTATACATGCCATGTTTCCTATCTGTATAAACTTAAAAATGTGATAGGAGGGGGGCGTGCCTGGAAGCAGACATGAACTGACGCACATAGAAAGAACTGTTCTCTATCTCAGATTACTCACTATTAACCTGCTGCAATTGGGTGATAAATTATATCCACGGCTACCTCCTGCTTCCGTGCATACTAGGAGAGGTGAGATGAATAGAAGACGCCAATCCTTAGCGGTGGAAAAGCTCCCAGAATTCCCAAGGCCCTCATTGCAAAATGGCGCCGAGACCCCAGCACAACAACAGGGGAAGGAGGAGATAGCATGGAAAAACATGAGCCTACATTGAAGCAGGTATCTGTACAACTCCTCTCTGCTATACAAGACACAAAAATATCTCTTACTGGGAGAATAGACAAGGTAAAGATTGATGTGGGACTTATGAGATTGGATTTACAAAATCTCTGGGTAAGGGTAAAAGAGACTGAGACAATAATATCTTCTTTGGAGGACAGTTCAGTTCCGGTGGCAGACAAACTGTCATCGCTGGAGAAAGCGGCTAGTATGTGGTCCCAAAAAGCAGAGGACCTGGAGAATCCTCTCCGCCGTAAGAAATTGCGTATCTTGGGATTTTCAGAACGGGCAGAGGGCAAAGACCCCTGCACATTTATTGAAAACTGGTTCAAGTCTATGTTTACAGATATCAAACTTTCTTCCACATTTATTATAGAAAGAGCATGTTGAGCTCCAGCCCGTCCACCTCCCACCTCCGCACAATCCAGACCCCTCCTGGCGCGACTACTATGCAGTAGAGAAAGAGACACCATATTGAGTGCAACATGACGCAAAGGTCAAATCACAACAAATCTTCTATTGTGCTCTTTCTTGACTTCTCAGCTGCGCTACAAAAAACAAGGGCCACATTTATAAATATAAGAGACTAAGGGAGCTACAGATTCCCTATTCTATGGCCTTTCCAGCTCGCCTACGGATAATACATGATGAAAAGACATTATTCTTCTCAACTACATCAGCGGCAGATGACTGGCTGAACTTTTATAAAGCGCAACAGGAATCACTGAAGATATGGAAGCTTAAACCGCATTTATATACTGTGGTAAGACGCCTCACTCGGCCGCTTCTGGAAGTAGACTCAGGAACCATGTTTTCTCTGCAGGCTTTATTATGTGGCATAGTCCCAGCTTTCAGCTCCTCTGAGCTGTGGCCTTCCAGTCTGGAGTCCTTGCCTCTCCAAACTCAACAACACAGAAAATAAAACAGGACTGAACATTTAAACCTTGTTCAGCCACATCCTGAGGTGGAGGTATGGGGAATGACTTCCCTCCCATCTCTGTCATTCCCATAAAACCACACCCTTTAGGTGAGTTAAACTCCAGCATATAACATACTGGCAGAAAGTTTATTGGTTTCAGTTCACACAGGCAAGCAACCTGTGTGACAAATACCTCCCCTCATATATCATACCAGTGACTCTGTCACATATTCCCCCCCTCTGCCCAAAGGGGTTTTGGCACTTTCCGATACCAGACAGGGAATTCTAGAAAGGGCATCCGCATTCCCGTGTAACTTCCCGGGCCTATGCTCTACGTGAAAGTTGAAGTCCTGAAGAGCTAGGAACCATCTAGTTAGGGTATGTGCCCACGTAGCGTTTTACAAGCGGAATTTCCACAGCATAAATGCTTGGGAAATGCTTGGTAATCCGCCCCCCATGGTCCCCAATGGCAAGCCGCAATGTCAATGCCCATGCTGCTTATTTTTCCGCAGCATTTATGCTGCGCTCAAAAATCCGCAGCATGTCCATTAATTTTGCGGATACGCAGCGTAATCGCCGCCATTGACTTGCATTGAAACGCATAATATCCGTGTCAGTACATTTGTACACACGGATATTATGCGTTTCTATGTGCGGATGGTACCCGAGTCTGGAGGATGGTACCCAAGTCTTGAGTCCTTCACAACAGCGCGAGCCACCCAACACACCGGACACAGCGGAGATAACACCGGGAGGACACCGGAAGGTGAGTATAAACTTTATTTTTTACCATTCTAATTCTTTTTTTTTTTAACTAACTTGGTCACACTACTATAAATCTATGCCGGTTGCATTGATTTATATAGTGCGGACAAGTTGTCAAGTACTTTTCCAAGTGATGCTAAAATCGCTTGGAAAAGCGCTTGATAACCCGCATGCAGAAATGCATGCAAAGACTAATGACAAACGCTTCTACCTGCGGGAAAAACGCATGTAAAAAACGCATGCGTTTTTCCTGCCAGGGAGAAGCATAAAAAATATGCAGCATTTCTGCATCGTGGGCACATAGCCTAACCCTGGCATTTTTACCTCTCTGTTCCCTCAACTATCTCAACGGGGCATGGTCTGACACCAAATAAACTTCCGGCCTAGTAGGTAGTATCTTAGTGTTATCTACGGCCCACTTTATGGCTAAACACTCTTTTTCCACTATTGCGTAGTTTTTTTCGCATGACGAAAGTTTCCGGCTCAGATAGAGAATGGGATGCTCTTCCCCATTTATCTCTTGAGAGAGTACTGCTCCTAATCCAACCTCTGAAGCGTCTGTTTGGACCACAAACTCTTTCTTGAAGTCTGGTGCAACCAGGGCCGGCTGCTTACACAGTGCTAGCTTCAACTGTTGAAACGCGGTCTCTGTTTCCTCCGTCCACTTCAGCATGGTTGTTCTGGTGCCTTTTAGGAGATCCATCAGTGGCGCGGCCATCATGGTAAAATTCGAGATAAACCGCCAGTAATATCCCACCATTCCCAAGAATGCTCTTACTTGCTTCTTGGAGAGCGGTTGCGGCCAGGTCTGGATTGCCTCCACTTTATTGACTTGCGGCTTTATTTTGCCCAATGACATAGCCCAAGTACTTGGCCTCCTCTTTTCCACCGGCGCATTTTTTTGGATTTATTGTAAATCCCACCTTCTTTAGAACATACAGAATGGCCTGTAATTTAGGTAGATGACTAGCCCAGTCTAAAGACTACAATGTCGTCGAGGTAGGCTGCGGCATAGTTCTTATGTGGATCTAGGATCCGATTCATAGCCCTCAGAAAGGTGGTTGGGGCCTCCTGTAGTCCGAACGGCATCCGAGTGTACTGAAAGCACCCGTCAGGTGTCGAGAAAGCCGTCTTCTCCTTGGCCGTCTGGGACATAAGGATCTGCCAGTAGCCCTTTGTCAGGTCAAGAGTGGTGATGTACCTCGCCGGTTCAAGCCTCTCGATGAGTTTGTCGACACGGGGCATCGGCTACGCTTCACACTTGGACACCTCATTCAGCCGGTGGTAGTAATTACAAAACCTCCACTCTTCGTTGGGTTTTGGCACGATGACGATGGGACTAGACCATCCACTCTTTGACTCCTCTATCACACCGAGGTCTAACATCCTCTTCACCTCGGCCGAGATCACTTTCCGGTGTGCTTCAGGAATCCTGTATGGCTTCAGGTTCACCCTTACATGCGGCTCTGTTAGCACATCATGTTTTACCACCTGGGTATGCCCCTGCAACTCTGGGAACAGGTCCCTATTCTGATGGAGCAGTTCTCGACACTGTTGCTTCTGGGCTGGCGAAAAGGGTCTCTGCTATCGTGACATCTTCCACCTGGCCTTTGGGAGTGGCTCCCAGGCGAGGAGTTCCCACGGTTTCCCGATCTCACCACGGCTTGAGCAGGTTTACATGGTACACCTGGTGTGGTTTTCTTTGGCCAGGCTGGTGGACTCTGTAGTTGACTTCACCGAGCTTCTCCACCACCTCATACGGGCCTTGCCACTTGGCCAGGAATTTACTTTCAATGGTGGAAATGAGAACCAGGACGCGATCCCCAGGTTTGAACTGTCTCGGCCTTGCCGACCGGTTATACACCCTAACCTGGGCTTCCTGCACCTGGAGGAGATGTTCCTTCACGGTAGGCATCACCTTCGCCATTCTCTCCTGTAACTGGGCGACATGTTCGATGATGCTCTGGTGGGGCGTGACCTCGGCCTCCCAGGTTTCCCTGGCAATGTCCAGGAGACCTCTTTGATGCCGTCCATACAGGAGTTCAAACGGAAAGAAGCCAGTGGAGGCTTGATGAACTTCTCTGACAGAGAAAAGTAGAAATGGGAGCAGGTAGGCCCAGTCCCGCCCGTCCTTTTCAGCGACCTTCCTGAGCATCGCCTTTAAGGTCTTGTTGAAGTGTTCCACTAGGCCATCCGTCTGCGGATGATAAACTGAGGTCCGAATCTGGGAAATCTGAAGGACTCTGCATAGCTCCTTCATCACCTTGCTCATGAAGGGGGTTCCTTGTTCTGTCAAAAGCTCTTTTGGCAGACCTGTCCTAGCAAAAATACGAACTCGCTCTCGGGCTATACTTTTACTGGACGAGTTCCTTAGGAGTAACGCTTCGGGGTACCACGTCGAATAGTCCATGACCACCAGGATGTATTGGTGGCCCCGGGCCGATTTAACTAAGGGACCAACGAGGTCCATGGCAATCCTCTCAAAGGAACCTCTATCACAGGTAGTGGAACTAAGGGACTATGGAAGTGGGAGGTGGGCGCAGTTATCTGGCAGGTGGGGCAGGATCTACAATAGTTAAAGATCTCATGGTAACATCATGGCCAATAGAACCTCCTCATTATTCTCTCCTGGGTTTTCTCAACCCCTAGGTGTCCTCCCAGAATTTGTGAGTGTGCCATGTCTAATACCCCCTGACGGTATGGACCTGGAACTAACCACTGTTCCACTACCTCTTCACCTTTTAGTTTGGTCACCCGATATAATAGCTCCCACTGAACTGCAAAGTGTGGGTACCTGGTCCTGGTATCTGCCCCCGGCTCTTGAGCAACACCATTACAAACAGTAACATTGTCCCATGCCCCTTTCAAGGTCAAGTCCCAAACTTGAGCTGACCCAAAGTTCTCTCCGGGCACCTCTAATGCAGGGAGGTCGGCCACCTCAGTCACAGTCTCGTCTTCGTCGCCGACAAGGGCACACAGTGGGAACTCATCCACTTCTGATGTCGACCAGGGTATTCTCTAGGGTCCTGGCTTTTGTCCACGGGACTCAGTCTGGATTTTTTCCTCCACAAGTCCCAGAAAAAGGGGAAATCGCGCCCCAATATTACGGGATGTATCAAGTTTCTGACCACCCTGACCTCGTGGGATTGGGCGCCACAGTCTGTTCTGACTGTCACTCTGGCCACCGGGTAGTTCCTAGCATCCCCATGTATGCAGCAGACACCCACAGATTTGGTAGGGATCAGCTGGTGGGGAAGGGTGGCACTGATTAAGGTTACCAGACTCCCGGAGTCCAACAGCCCCAGGACCGTCACTCCATTAACGGATACAGCACATGCCTGCGGCTCCACGCTGGGTTGACAGTCCACACTGCAGGCTGGGTAAGCATAATATGAACATCTTCTGCCTAGGCTGCAGTCCATGGGCTCAGCAGATGTACGACACTAAGCGGCTACGTGTCCTGGATTGTGACACCGCCAACAGATCACATCCTTAACAACAGTCCTTGCGGCACCTTCAGTGGAAAGTTGTGGCTCTGAACCCCTTCCGTGATGAACTTGCCCCCTTTTGGGCACTCCAGTACGGGGTGGTGACTATGTCGGGTTTCCCTAGGAATTTTTCCACCACTTGGTACCTCTCTACCAGGCCCACGAGGTCGTCCGTGTTCTGAGGGTCGCCCTGGGCAACCCAGGTCTGCATCGGCCTCGGTAGGGAATGGATGAACCTGTCCATCACCACACGCTCAACCATCTGGGCAGGAGTGGAAGTCTCTGGCTGCAGCCACTTCTGGACTAGATGTAACAAGTTGAACATCTGCGAGCGTGGAGGTTTGTCGCCAGCATATGCCCAGTGGTGGACCCTTTGCGCTCTGACAGACATAGTCACTCCTGAGCGTGCCAGTATCTGTTTTTAATTTTGCATATTACTGTGCGTCTTGTAAAGTCAGATCATAATAGGCCTTCTGCGGCTCCCGGTCAAATATGGTGCCAGAACCTCCGCCCACTGCTCCGGAGGCAATGTCTCCCGTTCCGCCACCCTTTCAAAAACAATCAGGAACGCCTCAACGTCATCCCCCGGGGTCATCTTCTGTAAGGTTCTCCTTACTGTCTTCCTGACGTGTGAGTCATCACCTGGATCTGGGGGTGGAGCGGATGTCCTGCCACGGATCTCCCCTGCCAGGAGCTCCAACTGTCGTTGCTGCTGCTGGATTTGCTGTTTCAGGAGTTTTTGTCTCTTGCTGCTGCTGCTCTCGGTGCTGCTGCTGAATGCTCTGCTGGCTCTGCAAATGCTCTGCTGGCTCTGCAAATGCTGTTGCTGCATGCTCTGCTGGCTCTGGACCAGGTGCTTAATGAGCTCCTCCATGCTGCCGGACTTCGCTGGCTGGCTGGCGGCCTTTACCCAGGACATCCACCGCTGTCGGTGGCAGGTACACATGTTCCTGGAATCTTGCATGCACTCACACCAACTGTGGTAAGACGCCTCACTCGGCTGCTTCCAGAGGTAGACTCAGGAACCGTGTTTTCTCTGCAGGCTTTATTATGTGGCATAAAGCCCTCCAGCTCCAGCAAAAATAAACACAGCCTTACTGGCAAAACAACAAAACAAAAAGGTAAACGATAGCACAGTCTTTAGCAGTGTGGGGTTCGTCCACACAGGTTGTAGTCCCAGCTTTCAGCTCCTCTCTGAGCTGTGGCCTTCCAGTCTGGAGTCCTTGCCTCTCCAAACTCAACAACACAGAAAAAAAAATAGGACTAAACTTTGTTCAACCACACCCTGAGGTGGAGGAATGGGGAATGACTTCCCTTCCATCTCTACGTCATTCCCATAAAACCACACCCTTTAGGTGAGTTAACCCCCAGCATATAACATGCTGGCTGAAAGTTTATTGGTTTCAGTTCACACAGGCTAGCAACCTGTGCGACACATACCTCCCCTCCATATATCATAAAAGTGACTCTGTCATAATCCTTAGACTAACTCTTTTGCTAACCCTCATTTTTGAGGTTTAATGATAAGTGCATAATGGAGTCCCATATGTGATAGGTTTCTAATATAAGTATTGCTAAGAACACAATTGCTTAATATATCCTTCCTCCCCCTTTTACCTCTCCTTCTCCTTTTCTCCCCTGTCCTCCTCCTTCTTCCTTTTTCTCCTACTTTCCGTTAACTTTTTCCTCTCTTCCACTATCCCCCGAACTTACTCTTTTGGTTGGTCTTCCACCCTTTTTATTATTACATTATATATTATTTTGCACTTTGGGGTCCATTTACATTGATATACTGATCAAATTCTACCAAACACTCATATGTTATTAATTACATGCTCAAGTCCATACTAAGAATGTGTAGATTTTGTATTATCTCTCTATCTCCTCATATATTACCCCATATTATCTCCAGTAATTGTATTATTACACGGGATTCTTTATGATTTTACATTTCTTCATCGTCTCCCCATTCAGATCCCTGCAATATCGGATCTTCTGTATGAGAGAATTTTCAAGATTGAGCCATCCAGGATAGAAAGGAACAGGGACAAGAGGGTGGAGAGAACATTACACCTCACCATAGAGATCATCTCCCGGCTTACTGGAGTGGTGAGAGATTCGGATGACGTCACATTACATCATTCTTATCTATGGGAATAACAGATGGACAGAACTGGAGAGGTGAGGACTCTGGAAATGTCTGTAGTGAGATTTATTAATGTGTCTCTCCATAACCAGGATTACACAATAGTGAAGAAGACCTCTACTGAATGTTGTCAGGAGCCTGTGTCTGAGGAATGGGGAAGAACCCTGTGCCCAATCACAGGGCCTCCTGCTCACCCTCTGATACATGAGAACATCCATGACCCGAAGATCCTAGACATCACCTACAAGATGATTGAGTTGCTGACTGGAGAGGTGACACTGCTGGGAATTCTGGGACATTATACAGTAACTCTATGAAGGGATCAGGGGGATGATGGTATCATTGTATATGTCAGGTTTCTATAAGGTGTCAGGATATCACCATCTATTTCTCCATGGAGGAGTGGGAGTATTTAGTAGGACACAAAGAACTGTACGAGGATGTCATGATGGAGGTTCACCAACCCCTCACATCACCAGGTAATAGAAAGGACTAAATACACACGGCCTATAATTATCTGTATGTAAAGAATGAATTCAGTCCCTGTATGTTTCCTCCAGTCTTCTCTAGTAAGAGGACGACACCAGAGAGATGTCCCCGTTCTCTTCTCAGACAGAACTGTAAACAAGAAAATCCCAATGTTCCTCAGGATCATCAGGTAGATGGAGAGAAGGTGTCATGAGAGCTCCCCTATGATGTGTGTTCGGACTTGTTTCATCCACCAGTATTATTATACCAAAGCATTGTAGCCGACCAAGTTCATCATGGCAGCTGTTTACGCTGTGGCTGACAACATACAATGTCCTGTGCCTCAAGGGAGGTATAGATATGGATCACTTCCAGGAACATTACAGAAAGTTTTATAGCTTCTCCAGCCTTCACAGATCTTGATCCCATAGAGCATGATTCCTTAGTATTGCTCAGGTGATAATTGCATCACCTGCACAGGCAATAATTCCATCACCTGTGCAATACTAAGGAAATCTCGAAAACATGACCTGTTGGTGGGCCTCGAGGACTGGAGTTGGGGAACACTGCCATAGAGCATCCTTGTGACCAGGTTGTTCATAGATTGTCAGAACCTTCATTTAATTTGCAGAAACTGAAAGTTGCTGTTCTATCCCATGGGATCGATTTTAACATTGGAATCTAGACCATGACGAATTGCTGAAGGCAAACTGAGGTCCATCATGCTACTAGATGGTTGTCTCTAATAAATTGGCCATTCAGTGTCTATTGACAGGATCTTCTCACAATTTTCAGGATATAGATTCTTCCCTACAGAATTAGTTTACAGGTTGGAATTTAACTACAGCTGTCATGTAATTTTTATCATATCATTCTAATTAATGTTTTTTTCTAGTCTTCAAAATAATTTCATGTAACTTCTCAAAACTGTTGTGACTTTTATATTTATTTCAGGGTTGGTATAGGAAGAAAATTAGTGCTAAAGAGACAAATCTTAGAGGTGATGAGTGGTGTAAAGGGGATATTTCTACAGAAAACCGCACAGGTAAGTAGTAACCTAGCCACAAACAGAGAATAGCCTCATGTTCTACTAACTCATATTTCTTTATTTAATTTTCTAGAGGTTTTACGTTTTTGATTTTGTAGCCTTGGTCTGTAGGGTCAAAAGAACAATAAGGCATCCCTTTTCAAATTCTTGTTTGAATGGTGAAATTATACAATTTAAAGTAGGAAAACAACAAGGACTAGGAAACTTCACTGAGGATGATAAGCAGATCTGTTCTGGGTAGATAGACTTTGGTTGACGAGCCACCACCAATTGGTGTCTCCATTTTTCCTAAGACAGCTTAATAACAAGGAGATCTTTGTCACATAAGTGATTTTTTTTTTATCTCTGGAGAAAATGGCTTAGGAGAAGAATCCACAGGTTGTATTTTGTTATATATTTCCTTGAGACTGAACAGTCAGACATGAACTGAAGAATTGTTCTCTGACAGATGGGAAGGGATTAAGCTGATGGAAAATTTAGGCAAAGGAGAAATTATTTTTTAATTCTAGAAAAGCTGCTCTGTTCTGAGGAGTTCCGTTCTTTGAGATGACACTTTTTTTTCAGACAAACCCCACCTAAAAGCGTTGAACTTCAAGCCGCATTTTAAGTATTTTTCTAAAAGAAAAAAAATTGATGTCAGTGTTAGTGTTATGGGTCCGGATGGTGGAACCACTGTGCAGAGGTGCAAGGAGGGACCCAGAGGGGCGTGACTAAGTATCCACCCAAACCAACCCTGGTCATACGGCAGCTAACGACACCGTGACCAGGGAGGATCCGGGCAGAGGGACCAGGTGCTACTCTGGGGACGACCTTGTAAGAGAGCAGGTGGCTCCCACGGGTCAGAGGGCTGGGACTGACCGGTATGGTGGATGGACACGGCAAGCAGGCGGAAGTCTCTGGTAGCTGACAGGAGGTCACAGTTCGAGAAAGCAGGGCAAGTAGCAGTCTTTAGGTTTACCAGGAAGGTGGTCACAGCAAGTGACGGCAGGGTCTCCAGGCAGGCTGGCAGAAAGCAAGCAGGTGCTCCCAGGTGAGCGGGCTGACGGACACAGCAGGTAACAGGCAGGTAACTGGTGGACGCTCCCAGGTGAGCAGGCAGACAGACGAGACAGGTAACAGGCAGGTAACTGGTGGACGCTCCCAGGTGAGCCGTCTGACAGAGTAGACAGGTAACAGGCAGGTAACTAGTGGACGCTCCCAGGTGAGCGGGCAGATAGCCAAGGCAGGTAACAGTCAGGCAACAGGTGAGCGCTCCAGGTGAGCAGGCTGGCAGGCTCGGCAGGTAACGGACGGATAACAGGCTGGCAGGCAGGACGAGAAGTCAGGCTAGCAGCGGAACCTGAGGGCTGAAGCACAGGTAAGACACCGTGCAAACAACTTTGCTCGGGCACCTCCATTTTGGAGGAGGTGCCTTAAATGTGGGAAGTCCTCTGGCCATTGGCCGGGGACTCTTTAGGAAGACGCGCGCTGTCCCTTTAAGAGGGGGGGAGTGCGCGCCCTAAGAACTCTGCTGGAGGAGGAACGCGCGCCGGCCACAGCAGGGAACGGAGCGCAGGGAGAAGCCACGCCAGGAGCCGGGGGGCGGGAGAGACGGTGTCCCTGTCTGACATGGGGCAGGGACGCCGCTGCGACGATAGAGACAGGAGCGCTGGAGGGACCCACGCGAGGAGTGCGGAGGTGAGAGGGACGGCGTCCCTGCCTAGCAGAGGGCAGGGACGCCGATGCTACAGTACCCCCCCCCTTACGCCCCCTCCTCTTTAGGCCAGAGAGAAATTTATCAAGGATGAGCGGGGCATGGATGTTCTCCCGAGGCTCCCACGTTCTCTCCTCAGGACCAAACCCCTTCCAAGCCACTAGAAAAAAGGTCTTCCCTCATACCCTCTTGGTGGCCAGAATGCTCTCTACCTCAAACTCGTCTTCAGCGGAAACCGGGGCAGGAGCCGTACCTGAAGACTTGGAAAAAGAGTTAAGTACCACGGGTTTGAGGAGAGATACATGGAAGGAGTTGGGGATCCGCAAGTTGGCCAGGAGTTTCAATTTATAGGCCACCGGGTTGATTTGCTTGATAACTTCCAGTGGGCCGATGAACCGGGGCCCTAACTTGTAGGAAGGAATCTTGAGCCGGACAAATTTGGACGAGAGCCAGACCTTATCTCCAGGACGGAATTGATGCAGATCCAGACGTCTCTTGTCAGCCTGTCTCTTCATCCGCTCGGAGGACAGAAGAAGCGCGGATCTGGTACTCTCCCAAATGGTGGAGAATTCGCTAACAAGAGATTCCGCGGCCGGGTTGTCCACCGAGGCGGAGACGGGAAACGGGATCCGGGGATGTTGGCCGTAGACTGTAAAAAATGGGGATTTGGAAGAGGATTCGCTCTCGTGATTATTGTAGGAGAATTCGGCCCACGGTAAAAGATCCACCCAATCGGAATGGTGGGCATTAACAAAGTGCCGGAGGTAACTGGTTAAGATTTGGTTGATCCTCTCTACTTGACCATTGGACTGTGGGTGATAAGCAGAAGAGAAGTCCAAGGTGACCCCCAGCAGTTTACACGTGGCTCTCCAGAAGCGAGAGGTGAACTGAACCCCTCGATTGGACACGATGTGGAGAGGAAGACCATGGACACGGAAAATATGATGAATAAAGTCCTTAGCCAACTCAGATGCAGACGGAAGATCCGGCAGGGGAATGAAGTGAGCCATTTTAGAGAAGCGATCAGCGACCACCTAAATGACCGTACCACCAGCAGAGACAGGGAGATCCGTTATAAAGTCCATGGCGATGTGTTGCCACGGGGCAGCAGGTACGGGAAGAGGCAGAAGGCGGCCGGCTGGCAGATGTCTAGGAACCTTGTTGCGGGCGCAGGACGCACAGGCCGAGACAAAGTCTATTACCTCCTTGCGCAGGGAAGGCCACCAGTAATGCCGGGCAATAAGCTGGAGGGTCTTCTTTTGGCCAGCATGGCCGGCTAGCTTAGATGAATGTCCCCAGTGCAGAACCTTCTCTCGATCAGGTACTGTCACGAACGTCTTACCAGGTGGAAGATGATTCAGATCCAAGGGTGCCACTTGCATTACCTTGGCGGGGTCGATGATGTGCTTATGCTCCTCCTCTAGATCGGAGAACAAAAAGGAAGCGGACAAGGCATCGGCTTTGATATTTTTGTCTGCTGGGCGGAAATGAAGAATGAAATCAAAGCGGGCGAAGAACAAGGACCACCAGGCCTGGCGCGGGTTAAGTCTTTGGGCACTCTGGAGGTAAGCCAAGTTTTTGTGGTCCGTATAAATTATTACCGGGTGAAGAGCCCCCTCGAGCAGGTAACGCCACTCCTCCAGTGCCAATTTAACGGCTAACAATTCTCGGTCTCCTATAGAATAATTGCGCTCAGACGAGGAGAAGAGTTTGGAGAAGAAGCCGCAGGTTACCATTCTCCCGGATGGCGACTGTTGGGTAAGTACTGCTCCGGCTCTGGAGGAGGAAGCATTCTACTTCTAAGAAGAATTGTTTGTTGCAGTCTGGACAGTGCCGCACAGAAGCGGAGGAGAAAGCTTGTTTCAAAGAAAGGAAGGCCTCTTCAGCCTCGGGCAGCCATTCTTTGGGACTAGCGCCCTTACGGGTGAGCGCGGAGATAGGGGCAGTCTGGGAAGAGAAGTGCGGAATGAAGAGGCGGTAGTAATTGGCGAAGCCCAGGAACCGCTGAATAGCCTTCAACCCCTCCGGTCGGGGCCACTTCAGGATGGCAGAAAGTTTCTCAGGATCCATTCGTAGGCCGGTCTGGGAGATGACGTAGCCCAGAAATGGAAGCGAGGACTGCTCAAAGAGGCACTTCTCAAATTTTGCGTAGACGTGGTTCTGCCTGAGCCTGAGCAGGATCTGACGAACGTCCCTCCGGTGTGTGGGAAGATCCGGAGAGAAGATCAAGATGTCATCCAGGTACACCACCACGCAGGAGTACAGAAGGTCACGGAAGATGTCATTGACCAACTCTTGAAAGACGGCGGGAGCATTACAGAGGCCGAAGGGCATTATGAGATATTCATAGTGGCCATCCCGGGTGTTGAATGCCGTCTTCCATTCATCCCCCTGGCGGATACGGACCAAGTTATACGCCCCACGGAGATCCAGCTTGGTGAAGATTCTGGCACCTCTCAGACGGTCAAATAATTCAGGAATGAGCGGAAGGGGGTATTTATTCTTCACTGTGATCTGGTTAAGACCTCTATAGTCTATACAGGGACGGAGTGAGCCATCCTTCTTTTTAACGAAGAAGAAACCTGCTCCCGCCGGGGAGGTAGATTTCCGGATAAATCCCCGGGCCAGATTTTCATCGATATATTCAGACATGGCCCGGGTCTCGGCAGCGGACAACGGGTAAATACGCCCATGGGGTGGAGTAGCGCCGGGTACCAGGTCGATTGGGCAATCGTATGGTCTATGGGGTACCTCCTGCTTCTTGTTGAAAACATCAGCATAAGACCAATAAGGAGCCGGTAGGCCGGGTAGATTGGCTGGAGTAGGAGAAGGACGAGCAGGACGAACAAGAACTAAACAAGTCTTATGACAGTTCTGCCCCCAGCGAACGACCTCTCCGGTCTGCCAATTCAGCACGGGTGCATGTCTCTGGAGCCAAAGAAGGCCTAACAAAAGGGCGTGAGAGAGTCCAGGTAGAACATGGAAGAAGATCCTCTTAGAGTGCAGCATTCCCACCTGCAGAGTCATGGGTTCGGTGATGAGTTGGATGGTTAGTGGTAAGAGCCCTCCATCCACGGAGACGACAGATAAGGGTACAGCCAAAGGTTTAGTGGGAATGCGGTATTTCTCTACCAGGGACTGGGAAATGAGGTTTCCGGCAGCTCCAGAATCGAGTTGAGCTAGTTCAAAGTAGCGGTACTCCCCGCAGATGATAGAGACCGACAGCATTAGAGATGGAGGGGGTTTACTTTTGTCTAGGACGACCTCTCCGAGCGATCCTAGACACTGGCGTTTCCCGGCCTCTCCGGGCAAGAACGGATCCGGTGCTCCTTACTGCCACAGTAGAAACCGCTCCCCTCGGTACGGCGTGACTCTTGACGGGTTTTGACTATCTTGGTCTGGTCGAGCTGCATGGGCTCTGGCGAGTGCGCCCGGGGAGTTACAGAGGAAGAGACGGGTCTCTGGAAAGTGGGAGCAAGACGGGGAAACCTCCTCTTATGGGTGACCTCTTTGGTACGCTCCTGGAACCGGATGTCAATCCGGGTGGCAAGTGTTACTAAGTCATCCAGGGAGGTAGGAATGTCCCGACCGGCGAGTTCATCTGTAATCCGGCCGGATAGGCCTTCCCAGAAGACGGACACTAGGGCCTCATTATCCCAGGCAAGCTCGGAAGCAAGGGTACGGAACCGTATGGCATATTGGCCCACGGTGAGACTCCCCTGGCGGAGGCGTAGCAGAGAGGAGGCAGATGAGGTCTTTCGCCCTGGTTCGTCGAAGACTTTCCCGAAAGCCGTGAGAAAGGCTGGCAGGTTGGACACCAGGGGGTCTCCTCTCTCCCATAGGGGATTTAGCCAAGCCAGTGCCTCCCCAGTGAGATGGGACATAATGAATGCCACTTTGGACCGGTCGGAGATAAACTGATGAGCCAAGAGTTCAAAGTGCAGGGTGCACTGGTTTATGAAGCCCCGAGCTTGAGCGTGGTCGCCTCCGAAACGAGGAGGTGCAGAAAGCCGGGGTCCGGGACAGGATGCCATGGTATTGGTGGGCAGCGGCGCTGCCGGGGTGCGAGTCGTGACACTAGCGATGGTTGCTGGTGGAGCAGTCAGTGTGTCCAGGCGGGAGTTGACATTTCGCAGGTGGTTCATGATGGACTCCTGCTGAGATCTCTGACGGGAGACTTCATGGTATAGGTCAGAGAGCGAGGGAGCTTGGGTGCCACCGGGTTCCATGGCCCGAGCAAACGGTTATGGGTCCAGGTGGTGGAACCACTGTGTAGAGGTGCAAGGAGGGACCCAGAGGGGCGTGACTAAGTATCCACTCGAACCGACCCTGGTCATACGGCAGCTAACGACACTGTGACCAGGGAGGATCCGGGCAGAGGGACCAGGTGCTACTCTGGGGACGACCTTGGAAGAGAGCAGGTGGCTCCCACGGGTCAGAGGGCTGGGACTGACCGGTATGATGGATGGACACGGCAAGCAGGCGGAAGTCTCTGGTAGCTGACAGGAGGTCACAGTTCGAGAAAGCAGGGCAAGTAGCAGTCTTTAGGTTTACCAGGAAGGTGGTCACAGCAAGTGACGGCAGGGTCTCCAGGCAGGCTGGCAGAAAGCAAGCAGGTGCTCCCAGGTGAGCGGGCTGACGGACACAGCAGGTAACAGGCAGGTAACTGGTGGACGCTCCCAGGTGAGCAGGCAGACAGACGAGACAGGTAACAGGCAGGTAACTGGTGGACGCTCCCAGGTGAGCAGGCAGACAGACGAGACAGGTAACAGGCAGGTAACTAGTGGACGCTCCCAGGTGAGCGATCTGACAGACGAGACAGGTAACAGGCAGGTAACTGGTGGACGCTCCCAGGTGAGCGGTCTGACAGACGAGACAGGTAACAGGCAGGTAACTGGTGGACGCTCCCAGGTGAGCGGGCAGATAGCCAAGGCAGGTAACAGGCAGGCAACAGGTGAGCGCTCCAGGTGAGCAGGCTGGCAGGCACGGCAGGTAACGGACGGATAACAGGCTGGCAGGCAGGACGAGAAGTCAGGCTAGCAGCGGAACCTGAGGGCTGAAGCACAGTTAAGACACAGTGCAAACAACTTTGCTCGGGCACCTCCATTTTGGAGGAGGTGCCTTAAATGTGGGAAGTCCTCTGGCCATTGGCCGGGGACTCTTTAGGAAGACGCGCGCTGTCCCTTTAAGAGGGAGTGCGCGCCCTAAGCACTCCGCTGGAGGAGGAACGCGCGCCGGCCACAGCAGGGAACGGAGCGCTGGGAGAAGCCGCGCTAGGAGCCGGGGGGCGGGAGAGACGGTGTCCCTGTCTGACATGGGGCAGGGACGCCGCTGCGCCGACAGAGACAGGGCAGGGACGCCGATGCTACAGTTAGTAGCATTCAAATATGAAACTATGATTTAAGCTGGCTTTAACTGAGAAGTGATACGAGAACAGAACCTGTTGGCCTAATACCATAATATATTAGTCCATGTTTTGATGTCTCCTGTTGCCACCACTGCGTTAATCAGTTTTTCTTTGAATTATTAATATAATTTCAAGGCTCTATTATTGAAACAAAATAAGTTCAGTTTAATCTTGCAGATGACTGTACCGGGAGCTCAGAGGGACATCAGCTATCTTCAGATGATCGTGGCATCACATCAAGTACATATGAAAAGCATGCCTTTCTCCAAGATATATCAGCTCTACACAGCAAAAATCAATCATCCGATCATTTTCAACAAGTCCCATCTTCCCAGACTGTTAAGCAAAATAAAAATAACAGAAATGATGTAGTACATCAAAATGCTCACACGAGGGAGAAGCCATATTCATGTTCAGAATGTAGAAAAGCTTATAGCATTAAATCATATCTTGTGAGACATAAAGAAAAACACACAGAGGAGAAGCAATTTTCATGTTCAAAATGTAGGAAATGTTTTAAAGAGAAATCAGAACTTATTACACATCATAAAAGTCACAAAGGGGAGAAACCATTCTCTTGCTCAGAATGTGAGAAATGTTATACAAAGAAATCTCAACTTAATAGTCAGCAGAGAATTCACACAGGGGAGAAGCCATTTTCATGTTCAGAATGTGGGAAATGTTTTGCAACGAAATCAGGACTTTGTTTTCATCATAGAATTCATACAGGTGTGAAGCCGTATTCATGTTCAGAATGCGAAAAATGTTTTACAGTGAAAAAACATCTTGTTCTTCACCAGAGAGCTCACACAGGAGAGAAGCCATTTTCATGTCAAGAATGTGGGAAATGTTTTGCAGATCAATCAGCTCTTCGTGTACATGAGAGAAGGCATACAGGGAATCTATTTCCATGTCCAGAATGTGGGAAATGTTTCGCACAGAAATCATATCTTGTTGTACATGAGAGAATACATACTGGTGAGAAGCCATTTTTATGTCCAGAATGTGGGAAAGGTTTTATAGCACAATATAAACTTCTTAAACATCAGGAAATTCACAAAAGAAGGAAACCATTTTCATGTCCAGGATGTGAGAAATCTTTTCCCTTCAAATTAAATCTTCTTAAACACCTAAGAACTCACACAGGGGAGAAGCTATTTCCATGTCCAGAATGTGGGAAATGTTATGCATCGGAATCAGCTCTTACTGTACATGTGAGAAAGCATACTGGGGAGAAGCCATTTTTATGTCCAGATTGTGGGAAAGATTTTACAGCAAAATATAAACTTATTAGACATTCGAGATTTCATGAAATAAGGAAACCATATCAGTGTCCAGAATGTGAGAAATGTTTTCACTGCAGATCACATCTTCTTGCACATCAAAGAACTCATACAGTCAAGTAACCATTTTTCTTTTTCAATTTAGATAATTTTATTGACAAATTATGCAAGAAAATATCTCACATTTCAGTCAAAGTAAAATTATATCTTCTGAAGTAAGGGGAAGCAATTTAGAGCACTAAATGCTAAGGAAATGTATGGAATTACCAATAAACATGTACTAAATGAACATACCTATAGATCAGCCAAGTGTAGAAAATATTACTTGACTATATTACTGTCCCCAGCGTAGTTCTCACCAGTGGAGCCCTTGATACATGAGCTTTATTACTATGTATGAACAACTATTATGTATACTCCCCATTTGATGCTGACAGTTCTAACAAAACCAGCCCTCAGCCGCCCAGAATTGGTCCATCCATTAGATGCACCAGTTATGGCACTTATCCTTGGCTCTTCCTAATTGCCCTAGTGCAGTGGCAATTGAGCTAATGGTTTAGGGGTTGATGTCTGCTGACATCAAGCCCCCAGGGGTTAGTGTTGGAGAGAATGCCATCATACACTCCCACTTCTAACCCCGTTTTCAAGAGAAAGAAACACACACACAAAAGTCCGTTATTTGTAAAAAGAACTTCCAGACAAATTCTCTCTTTTACCCATTTATTACCATAAAAAAAGAAATAACTCACAGGGTCCTCCAAAGTCCTTATGGAGGTCACATCCAGTCTATGAAGCCCCGTTCAGAGAACTCCGCTCTATACACTGGAGCAGCAGCGACCGATGCTTCTCACGCTGTGTAGCGTGAGAAACTGGCTGCAGTGACGACTGGTGATGTCAGTAAGATTATTGCAGTTCACAGCCTCTGAACAACAGTAACCTTACTGACGTCATTGCTCGCAGCGTGAGAACGGACATTAAGTTATTACACTGAATGTTACCATTAAAAAATGGCATGGGATCCCCCCTTTTTAATAACCAATAAAGGCTAAGTAGACAGCTTTGTGCTGATATTAATAGGCTGAAAAGCTCCATAGTTATTGGCCTCTTCCCAGCCTAATAAGACCAACTCACAGCTGTCTGCTTTCCCTTAGCTGGTTATTAAAAATAAAGGCCATTTATTTATTATTTATCTAAATACATGTACCGAAAACTACACATGCACTGCACTAATTATATATCTCACTGACTTATTTCTATCTATATATCTATTCTATTCTGATGGGTCACCCTGCAAATTTACTTTACTTGGCTGATGAAATGCCAGGTTTCCGTTTAGATTTGTGCATACAAATCGGATGGGACACGCATGGTCAGTGTGCTGTTTTGATTTTTTTTTCTTGCACCCATGGATTTGCAGTGGCGAGTCTCGTCTGATGTACGTGGCCACTCGCAGCATGTTGACATTTTTTTTTCTCATCCAGATTCCAGATGATGGAGACCTTATTAATAAAATCAAAAATTGTTTGTTTAAACATGATGAAAAAAACAGAATTCAATATAAAAAAAGCATGAAATACTGCAGAAGTAGGCATTAAGTGACGTAACCGTTTATTCAAATAGTTTCTTGCAATCGTTAAACACCAAATTACATACAAAATTAAAGTGCTTAGTGCTAATAACCAATGTATAACAGTATTGTGGTGTCACCTAGTGGTACAAAATGATGAGAGGAGATAAGAAGCCGGGCTGATCCTCCGCGCTGGTCCAGAGACACACAAGGGTTAATGATAAACCAAACCTTCTATATTACTTGGCCTACGCGTTTCGTGGCTACACTGCCACTTCCTCAGGGCTACCAAGTCAGTCACAATCCACATATATATATAGCATATAATTACAAGTGTCACACATGACGAAATTTCGTGTGAAAACGCCCACATTGTACACAGCAAACTCTAAAAATTAAAAATACTCCTAAAAACTCACACATTAGACAATTAATCATAAAGAGCATGACATTTTTCTCAATGAGATGAATCTCTAGTAAACCATAAAAAAATAGTATCTTTCCAAAATTAAAATTCTGACGTTCACCGGGACCGAACCCGTGAGGCAACATTACTCCAAAAGTATATAAGCCATATCATAGCATCAGACCACTCAACCATATAACTATCTGAAGTTATCAGATGCAGCCCTGTGTAAGACCACTATAGGGAGTTCATATTAATAACAAAAGGGGAAATGTTAGCTAAAAAATTGTTGTCTTTTATTATATACCTAAAGTAATTTATATTAGCAGCAGCAATACTAGAATCATTTTCTCTGCAACACACTTCATCTTCTAAATATATTAAAATAACAAATTAAAATAGTGGTACTCACTGGAATCAAACCTATGAGGTGCACTGCTTCAAAAGTATATAAACCAATTCACAGTATTAGGCTGTGTGCCCACGATGCGTTTTTCATGCGTTTCCGCTGCGGAATTTCCGCAGCGGAAACGCATCAAAAACGCTTGGTAATCCACACCCCATGGTCCCCAATGGCATTCCGCAATGTCAATGCACATGCTGCGGACTTTTCCGCAGCGTTTCTGCAGCGCTCATAAATCCGCAGCATGTTCATTAATTTTGCGGAAGCGCAGCGGAATGGCCGCCATTGACTTGCATTGAGACGCATAATATCCGTATTTGTACACGCGGATAATATGCGGTTCAATGTGCGGATGGTACCCAGTTCTGGAGGAGAGAAGACTCTCATCCAGACCTGGGTACCATTGTACCTGTGAAAAAAAGAATAAAATAATAAATAAAGTTTATATTCTCCTGTCCGGCGGCCCCTGCAGCGCTTCTCCTTCCAGGACCTGGGATGACGTCGCGGTCATGTGACCGCAGGCTGTCTCGCGATGTGCCGGCAACCCGGAAGAAGCCAGGGCGAGCGCGACAGCACACGCGGCGGCATCGGAGGTAAGTATAGCTTTATTTTTTTATTTTTACGGTCACACTATATAAATCCATGCCGTTTGCATGGATTTATACAGTGTGACCTAGTTGTCAAGCACTTTGCAAGTGATGCTATCGCCTGGAAAGTGCTTGTCAGTCCACATGCGGAAACGCATGTGGAAACGCATGTGAATCCGCATGTATTCTGCAGGAAAAACGCATGTACAATCTGCATGCGTTTTTTCTGCCAGGGAGATGCAGAAATGCTGCAGAAATTTTCTGCTTCATTTCTGCATCGTGGGCACATAGCCTTAACCCACTAGGCCATATCTCCATCTGAGGAATTTAGGTGTAGCTGCATATAAGACTCATACAAGAAGTCTTATTGCATTAAAGAAGTAGAGCTAAAAAAGAAATATTATTATATACGAGTGTGATAGTTAAAAATATTATCAGTACCAACGACTTTACATCTCCAATTTATATCGCCCATTCCATCTGTATAGAACAATCAGGGGTCACTAAACATTGTGAATCCTAAAATAGATCACTAATCTCATTCAAGCCATAGGCTTGAAGAGAATTGAGCTTATAAATCCAATACGTCTCGCGTTTTTTCAGACTCTCCCACCTATTTATAGCATTTTCAGGAATATGATCAATAGGTGTAACTTTCAAGCGTACATTTCCATTATGTGTTTGTGTACAATGACGTGACAGTCCATGTTTATTATACCCTTTTCTGATATTGTACCTATGTGAATTTATTCTTTTGTGGAGAGGTTGGGACGTCCTCCCCACATACTGCTTGCCGCACTCACATTGAATCAAGTATATCACATAGCTAGTTGCACACGTCATCCTATGTTTAATGTAGTATTCTTTATTGGGATTATCTGATGAATGAAATTTCTCCACTCCGTTGGTAATAGAAGCACAACACAGACATCCTCTCCCATTACAACGGAAAGAGACAAAAAGCTCATTCCTATTTGGGGAATTAGAAACCTTTTTATGGGTCCTATTCCTCATTCTACTGGGTGCTACTATATTCTTTAGAGTAGGTGCTCTTTTATATGTCACCTTAGGTTTTAGGGGGACTATACTACTGAGAGTTGGGTCGTTTCGCACTACACCCCAATGCTTCTCTAGAATCCACTTTATTTGATTACTGTGAACCAAATATGTTGTTATAAAATTGGTCCCAAATTCATCTAGTTTACCCTTACTTACACTCTCTGTCCTGCCCGTTAGTTCGTGCTGTGAGAACCCTTTCACCTCTCCTATATGCTCTATTAATTAGTTTACGGGGGTACCCCTTTTCCGAGAACCTCCCCTGGAGAACTTTGCTCTGTGCCTTAAAATCAAAATCAGAAGTACAATTTTTTCTAATCCTGACGAACTGATTCTTGGGTATGTTCCTTAACCACGGTTTGTAATGACCACTGTTAAAGTGCACATACCCATTCGAGTCAACTTTCTTGAAATAATTCTTCGTATGAATCTCCCCAGCTTCTTCCTTGTATATACACAGGTCAAGAAAAGTGACAGTCTGTTCGTCTATTGTGGGTGTCAACTCAAGTTCCCATATATTCCTCGCAATATCCTCAAGGAAATTCTCTACATCCTCACCCTCATTGTTGTAAATGATAAAAATATCATCAATAAATCTTCTGAAAAGAACGATGTTATGGTTAAAACGCCCGCGAAGGACATGCCAGGTCTCGAAAACACCCATGAATAAATTAGCATAGGTAGGTGCTACTCTCGAGCCCATGGCTGTCCCCCGCGTCTGGTGGTATATAACCTCATCAAATTCAAAATAATTATTTTCCAGGATAAATTTCATACTCCGAATGAGAATTTTTTTCTGTCTCACAGGCATAATCAATTCATCCACATATAACTCAAAGCATGATAAACCAATTTCATGTTCAATGTTGGAATATAATCCTGTTACGTCCATAGTAATAAATAAAAAGCCATTATTTATTATTATTTATTACTATGGACGTAACAGGATTATATAGGAACGTTTAGGGGAGACAGGGTGATATCAGGTCAGCCTAGGAGGTCTCCACTCCCCCTTTCCCTTTGTGTTGTACTTAGTCTTTTCTACACCTTGAGTGACAGGAGCACAGTTGACTTTTTGCGATGAATTTTGAAAAGAAGATACTGAGTGCACATACATCACAGTAGGGTCTGGGGACATATACATAACAGGATGGTCTGGGAGCATATATACATCACAGGGAGGTCTAGGGGAATGTATACATCATAGGATGGGCTGAGGGCATAAACATCACAAAAGACATGGGGGCATTTATATCACAGGAGGGTCTAGGGGCATACAGTAATGTTCAAAAACAAAGCACAAAATCTTTATACTAGTTTTTATTTCCATGCATTGGGAACATTCACACTGTTTCCTAAATCAAAATATGAAGAGAAATTTTAGTTACTTTACAGAAAATAACAAAAAAATGATCGTGCTGTTCTAATAAATAGCAGTGTCTGCATTTGTCTTTATAAATTCACAATATGTACGCTTTTTTTTGAGAATTTAGTATTCCTGTGAATAACTAACCTAATATTTAGTTGTATACCCAGTTTTTTAGAACTGCTTCACATCTACACATCTCGTATGTTGCATAGAGTCAACCAACTGCACCTATCAACTGTTATTTCATCCCACGTTCTATCGGATTAAGGTTCGGGGATTGGGCTGGCCACTCCATAACCTCAATTTTGTTGGACTGGAACCAAGATTTTTCTTGTTTACTGGTGTGTTTAAGGTCGTTGTCTTCTTGAAAACATCCATTTCAAGGGCATATCCTCTTCAGCGTAAGGTGATATGATCTCTTGAAGTATTTTAATATATGCAGACTGCTCCATAATCCCTGGTATGCGGTAAATAGGTCTGGCATTATAGTAAGAGAAACATGCTATCACCACCATTCTTCACTGTCTTCAGAGTGTACTGTGGCTTGAATGCAGCATTTGGGGGTCATCTGACGAACTGTCTGTGGCCCTTGTACCCAAAAAGAACAATTATACTTTCATCAGTCCACAAAATGTTTCTCCATTTCTCTCGAGGCCAGTTGATGTGTTCTTGGGCAAATTGTATACGCTTCAGTACGTCTTTTTTTTTTTTAACAGTGGAACTTTACGGGGACTTCTTGCTAAGAGATTAGCTTCACATAGGCATCTACTAACTGTCAAAGTACTCACAGGTAACTTGAGACTGTCTTTGATCATCCTGGAGCTGATCATTGGCTGAGGCTTTGCCATTCTGGCTATTCATCAATCCATTCGAATGGTAGTCTTTCGTTTTCTTCCATGTCTCTCTTGTTTTGCTTTCCATTTTAAAGCATTGGAGATCACTTTAGCTGAACAGCCTATCATTGTCTGCACTTCTTTACCCTCTTGAATCAACTTTTTAATCAAAGTACGCTGTTCTTCTGAACATTGTCTCGAACGACCCATATTTCTCAGGCTTTCAAGGAGAAATGAATGTACAACATGTGCTGGCTTCACCCTTAACTAAGGGCCACCTGATTCACATCTGTTTCTTCACATGATGATTGACCTCACTAATTGAACTCCACACTGCTATTTTTTGAACACCCCCCCTTTCAATAAATTATTCAAATACACAGACTCAAAAACATGCAGATCATGAATGCTGAGTCTGGTGGTTTTCTTAGAATCTACTGCACCAACTGGTAAATTGGTTGATATGTGGTAATATAATTTATACCAAAAACAGTGATTAATCTGGTTAGTCTTATTGGACTGCTATTATTTTGAACACTACTGTACATATTAAAGGCGACATGGAGGGGCTGGAGGCATACACATCACAGGAGACATATAGGCATGTACATCACAGGAGGGGTTGGGGGCATATACATCACAGGAGACATGGGGGAATATACATCACAGGAGGGGCTGGTCCTGAATCATATGCATTACAAGAGATGCTGGCACTAGCCAGCTTGAGGACATAATCCATTATTGCATGTGCCACGCTGCAAGCAGCAATAAAATTCCCTGGGAATCTGCCCGGGAGTCTTAAGTAAGGACTTTGCAGATCGTAAACAGCCCGCGGTCCAGAGGTTCACCAACCCTGGTTTAATATGAAAGAAATATAAAATACAGCAACAGCTTGAAACAATAAATTCAAATGGGGATTTTCAGATTTAATATCAGCCGGGATCAGACACTGGCAACAATGTCTCAGAACGTCCCATATTATGTGGCGACGACAGTACACACCATACACACACAGCTCTGCTCCGCACACATCGTACACACACAACTCCGCTCCGTACACATCATACACACACAGCTCTGCTCCGCACACATCGTACACACACAACTCCGCTCCGTACACATCATACACACACAGCTCTGCTCCGCACACATCGTACACACACAACTCCGCTCCGTACACATCACACACACAGCTCCGCTCCGTACACATCATACACACACAGCTCCGCTCCGTACACATCATACACACACAGCTCCGCTCCGTACACATCATACACACACAGCTCCGCTCCGTACACATCATACACACACAGCTCCGCTCCGTACACATCATACACACACAGCCCTGCTCTGCACACATCATACACACACAACTCCGCTCTGCACACATCATACACACACAGCTCAGCACACATCATACACACACACAAACAGCTCCGTAAACACATCATACACACACAGCTCTGCTCCATACAAATCATACACCCACAGCTCAGCTCCGTACACATCATACACACACAGCTCCGCTCCGTACACATCATACACACACAGCTCCGCTCCGTACACATCATACACACACAGCTCCGCTCCGTACACATCATACACACAGCTCCGCTCCATACACATCATACACACACAGCTCCGCTCCGTACACATCATACACACACACAGCTCCGCTCCGTACACATCATACACACACAGCTCCGCTCCGTACACATCATACACACACACAGCTCCGCTCCATACACATCATACACACACAGCTCCGCTCCGTACACATCATACACACACACAGCTCCGCTCCGTACACATCATACACACACACAGCTCCGCTCCGTACACATCATACACACACACAGCTCCGCTCCGTACACATCATACACACACACAGCTCCGCTCCGTACACATCATACACACACACAGCTCCGCTCCGTACACATCATACACACGGCTCTGCTCCGTACGCCTCGTACACGTGCGGCTCCGCACGCCTCGTACACGCGCGGCTCCGCTCCGTACGCCTCGTACACGCGCGGCTCCGCTCCGTACGCCTCGTACACGCGCGGCTCCGCTCCGTACGCCTCGTACACGCGCGGCTCCGCTCCGTACGCCTCGTACACGCGCGGCTCTGCTCCGTACGCCTCGTACACACGCGGCTCCGCTCCGTACGCCTCGTACACACGCGGCTCCGCTCCGTACGCCTCGTACACACGCGGCTCCGCTCCGTACACCTCGTACACGCGCGGCTCTGCTCCGTACACCTCGTACACACACGGCTCTGCTCCGTACACCTCGTACACACACGGCTCTGCTCCGTACACCTCGTACACACACGGCTCCGCTCCATACGCCTCGTACACGCGCGGCTCTGCTCCGTACACCTCGTACACACACGGCTCTGCTCCGTACACCTCGTACACAGGCTCTGCTCCGTACACCTCGTACACACGCGGATCCGCTCCGTACGCCTCGTACACACACGGCTCTGCTACATCCACACTGTAAACCCCTCCTGACCCCACACATAAACTTCACCTCATCCAGCACCATGACAACCAGCACAGCAGAGTCCTGCATCCACTGAGGCCCCTGATCATGTGACCCCTGACTCCTCCCCTCCTGTGACCTCATCACAGGTCCTGTGCACACAGCCATATATGTGGTGGCGGCGGCTCTGCAGGTGGAGGTATGTGGAGAGACCCCAGTACTGGTTTCAGGCTGCATTAACCCCTTCAGTGCTGAAACTGTTTTGGTGTTTTTGTGTCACCGATTTCTAAGAATGAATAACATTTTTGTGGTTTTTTCCTCTAATGGATTCACAGATAGATGCAGAAGAATCAGAGGCGTAGCTGGGGGTTCTGCTCAGGGAGGGTGAGGGAGGGCACGAAACAACCGTGTACAATCATGGTGGTTGTCCACAACTTTAGCACTGATGACCTATCCTCAGGATAAGTCATCAATGTCTGATCAGCCGGGACCGTACTTAATTAACCCTCAACTGGTGAGGTGGGGTTTACCACACCCCAGGGAATTTTTGTTCGGCTGCCATTCTTTGAAAAATGCTGGTATGAGGATACGTGTCTCACTAGCTTCCATCCATTTGTGGGTGTCAAAAATCTGTTATACTCATGTGTAATCAATCGCCAATAAGAAAACGATTAAAACAAACATGATCTTTGCATTTTCTGTAAAAATAAGCGTTTTCTAAACACTGGGGTATAGGAAACCCCACATCACCAGTTGCATGACAAAAACCCCACCTCACCAGTTGAGGGTTAATACTTAATTGAGCTGGCCGTCTACTTGTAATGGCTGCTGCAGGGTACTACACATCCGCCTCCTAGTCCTAATGATTAGAATAGGAGGCAGATGTGAAGTACTAAGCCTCGACCACTACAAGTAGTCCACCAGCTCCTCAAGTAAGTACTTCCGGCCTGTGGCCACCTCCACCGATAACAGCTGATCGGCCCGGGTGTCGGACCCCGGCCGATCAGACATTGATGACCTATCCTAAGGATAGGTCATCATCAATGCTAAAGTAGTTGACAACCTCTTTAAAGAGACTTGCGGTCTACAAAACGGAAAGCAGTAGTGTAGGAAGATCGTGTCTCCCTGCTCTACTGCAGAGCTTAAAGGGAAGCTGTCATGTAAAATAAGGCTAGTAACCTGCAGATATGGGGTTAATCTGCATGTTAATAGCTTTCAGACACTGTGCAGTGCGGCACTGAGAGCCCCACTGTCAGGAAGAAATTAACTTTAGCCCTCCCGGCAGGCTTGCTCTTCAGTCACAGGGGTGGGCCGGCATGGATTCAGTCATTGTTCTGTGTATAGAGAGTGGCAGCTGTAACCATGCCCCGGCAGTGACTCAGTACCCTCTACCACCCGATAGCTATGCTAGTGGTGCCCCTGTAAACAGAAATGCTATTTTAGTGCCCACTTAACATTTAATAATGTCAAGGGCCCCAGCATAGCTGATGTGAGCAGGCGGTCATGAGACTCTTTTGGCTTCTCTCAATTCTCTTCTATTGAAATATCCCAAATATTTCTAGTCGGCACATAGAAATACCAAAAATGTGTTCACGTGACCGCCGGATCGCACCAGTGATGTTGGGGACTAAAGACAGCAGGCGCAAACTGCACATAGAGTGATTGCAGACATTTATACAACGGGAAAGGTTTATTCTGATTTCACGTCAGATATTAAGAAAAACATGCATATGTGTATTTTTATATAGTGTATGTAAACTTCTGGTTTCAACTGTAAGTGTGTCTTAAGCCCCCGTCTCACATAGGGAGATCGCTAGCGAGATCGCTGCTGTGTCACGGTTTTGGTGACGCAACAGCGACCTCACCAGCGATGTCGCTATGTGTGACACTTTGCAGCGATCAGGCCCCTGCTGTGAGGTTGCTGATCTGATTTGCAGCGATCAGGCTGGTAACTATGGTAAACATCGGGTTACTAGGGGCACACGCGCACCTAGTAACCCGTTGTTTATCATGGTTACAAGCCTGCTAAAGTGAGCGGTAACCTCCCGCTCACTGTAGCAGAGTGGTAACCATGATAAACAACGGGTTACTAGGAGCGCGTGTGCCCCTAGTAACCCGATGTTTACCATAGTTACCAGCCTGCTCCTGCTTCAGCAGGCTTGTAACCAGGAGCAAGACATCGTGGAAAGATTCTTTCCACGATGTCGCTGCTCCCCTGATCGTTGGTGAACCTGCCTGTTTGACAGCTCACCAGCGACCACATAGCGACGCAGCAACGATCCCTGACAGGTCGTATCGTTGTCGGGATCTTTGCAGCGTCGCTAAGTGTGACGTGGCCTTTAGTGGAGATATTTTCCCATCACCTGGGTCTGCATGTGAGACTCCCTGTGATGATGGCTCCACTGTGTCTATTGTCCCCATCCACACAATGGGGCTAGTGACTGGGAGATAATGGAATGATTGCTTTCATTGATTACCAATTTTGAGTCTGGCCTTATGTATGCTCACTGTCACTGAATGAAAGCATTGCTACCTGAAGCTGAGCTGATGAGCAAACAAATCACTAATGTGATTAATGGAATGCTGGACACTTTTCAAGTGAAATTGGTGCACATACTGATGAACAAGCAGAAGTAAATCACTAATAAAACATAATAATAGCATTGACGGAAACGGTGCTCTGTGATAGAAAAGTCTCATAGTCTTTAGTAAGTGGGCACATACCTCCCCCACTTTTTCAGCATGGACCCGAATGTAAGAGGTCTCCCCTTTTATGAGAACGAAACTTTGTATCATCCAGTTTCCTCACATCATATTTCATGTCATACTTGCAAATAAACCCCACAGTCCCCGATGGTACACATCAGTATAGTAGACCTCTCCATTTTCTCTCATATGTTCTTTCAGATCATGCCAACTCCCCGATGGGGGAAGCCCTGAGACGATGACTCTGTATTTAGTTCTTTGGGCAGGGATCTGTCCCTTCCTCGGGGTCCTCCATATACTCCTCCTGATCCCCGGTTTGTCAAGGGAAACTCCACATGTATCCGATGAGAACCAAACTTGTATCCATTGCGACCAACCCCAGAGTGCTGACCCCCAGCTAGGGGGATTGTCACTTGACAGCCTGGTAAATAGCGTTCTGGGGGAACAATATCTGGCTGCCCAGGGTGATGTTAAAACCAGTGTCCCAAAGTCCCTGGGCCCTGATGTAATTTTCCTCCCCCAGGTCACATTCCTTCATGGTATCAGTCAGTACATTTTGTGTATTACTCATCGCTGGCTGGGGGTTAATCGTCGGCATGTTGAAATGGCTCCTTTCCCTCTCGGCTGACGCAGTGTGAACAGGTCCTTAACTTTGGGTTACGACATTGGCCGAGTGGCACACTAATCTTGCTCCTAGTTTGTGAGGTGGACTATAACCTTCCCGACATTCCCTCGCAAAGTGTCACATACATCTACAGTTATGGCAGCTTAACCCTCTTAGCCCTGATGCAGGCTGTACTTGGGGCTTGAAAACCTCCCCCTCTTTGTGAAGTTAGAAATCCCCCACAGTTCCTCCTCTGGCCAGTCAATGGGTCTCGTTGGCCTCCCTTTAAGCTCCTGTTCCCGACTCGCTGGGGCTTTACTTCCACAGAGCCCCGGTCCAATCATCAGCCAATCTTGCATCCTTATCCAGGCTGAGTGGTTTCCTATCCGCCACCCATTGTTTTACGTCACCTGGAAGCATTGATACCTGAAGCTGAGCTGATGAGCCAACAAATCACTAATGTGATTAATGGAATGCTGAACACTTTTCAAGTGAAATTAGTGCACATACTGACGCGCAAGAAGAGCTATATAAAACTTAACAAGTAAATTACTAATAAATCATAATAATAGCATCGAGGGAACCGGTGCTCCGTGATGGAAAAGTTTCATAGTCTTTAGTAAGTGGGCAGCTCCTCACTGATGCGGTCAGAAGCCAGATTGTAAGCGTTCAAAGAGGGAGCATGAGGAGAGGTGGGGGGACAGTTCATGTTGGAAGTGTTGTTCCAGTAGTTTTGAGGCATAGGGGAGAACTGATATGGGGCGATAGCTAGACACAGAGGATGAGTCAAGGGAGGGCTTTTTGAGGATGGGTGTGATTGAGGCATGTTTGCAGCAAGAGGGAAAGATACCAGTTATTAGCGACAGGTTGAGAGATGGTTACTGGTTGGGATGAAGACCGTGGTGAGGTTAGGTGTGAAGACCCGGGGTCTTGCGTGGGCGTAACGCTACTCAGACAACACAGGGTGAGGGTAAAACAGTGTGGCAATACTTTATTGAACCACCAAGCGGACAAAAAACACACAGAACAGTCCCAGCAAATACCCAAGATGGTACATTACACAGTCTCACCCTTCCGTCCTCCTGGGATAAAACAGCTGCAATTTTGGAACTTCCAGGGCCAGCTACCTCAACCACTGGCCTCCTGCTTCTGGCAGGCCCCAACAGAGAGAAGGTAGCGGCAAGCTTAGGAAGCTAGCAGTCCATCGAGATACAAGGCCAGGAGACCTGAGAGTCCCACCCTGGCCTCTCCGACAGTTTCCATGGAGCCAGATGACTGGTGCGCCTCAAGTTGGCTTCTCCGAATGTCTCCATGGGTTACATGTGACCGGTGGGTCCCTCCTGGCAACCCCAAACAACATATCCATGGGGCCACGTGACTTCTTCGTTCCAACCTGGTTTCCCCAATATGTATCCATGGTCTCTCTGATATACCCTTAGGCTAGAATCATATAGAATCCAAATCTGTGTCTCTTTAGATAACACCATCCTTCCAAGCTGATGGTGTGAGGAGAGTCTGAGTGTCCTCTTGATTCTCTGTCCCAAGTCTCTTTTCAGCCGGTTAGATAAACCCTTTTTCTATTTACATATAAAGGTCATCAGTCACAGATCGGGGTTAAGGAGGGCATTACTCACATGGCTCAGCTCTCATTGTTTGAGCTAATCTATTTACATAGTTGGTATAGTAAGGGCTCTTTAAATCAACATTCAGGATAATTCAAACAATAGGCTGTGTTAATCAACCAAAGAAGATCACAGGTTAAAAAGTAAACATAAAAATAAAGGTATACTGCTCTTGCCATCAGAAAGTATGTCTGGCGTAATTAAGATTTTATGCTGTATCGTCACATTAGGGATGAGGTGGGACGGGATCAGGTCAAGGGCACAGGTGGTAAGATGTGAACTGAAGAGTAGAGAGAAAAGTTGATTTTCCATAATAGCGCAGAAGTCGGTTTTGGAGGATGAGGGCTGAGTAGCTATGAGGAGAGTCTGTGGGGATTGTAGACCAAAGCTTTGTCTGATGTTATCAATCTTGTGCTTGAAGAATGAGGCAAAGTCTTCAGCTGAGAGGAGAGGGAGCGGGTGCTGGGGTACAGAGGAGAGAGTTGAAAGTGTTGAATAGCTGTTTAGTGTTGTAAGACAGGGAGGATATGAGAGATAAGAAATAGATTTGTTTTGCTGCAGTGAGTGTGGACTTGGAAGTAGTGAGAGACTATTTGAATGTGCTGAAGTACTCGTTGCAATGGGATCTTTTCCAACTCCACTCAGCAACTCTGAAAGCCCGTCTCAGTTCTTTAGTCAGGCTGGTGTGCCAAGGTTGCCTATTGATTGTTCGAGCTTTGGTATGTGTAAGGGGGATTCGAGAGCTGCCATAGTAAGTGGCAGCAACATATTCATTGTTTAAGGAACCTTTTTCTGCAAAAGGGAGAAGGTATTCAGAGAGTGAATGTAAATCAAGGTGTTTGAGATTTCTGCGAGGGTGTTGTGAAGATACGGGGTCTTCCGTGGGCTGGACACAGGGTGATGGTAAAACAGTGTTGCAATACTTTATTGAACCACCAAACGGACAATAAACACATAGAACAGTCCCAGCAAATACCCAAGATGGTACAACATTACTCAGCCTCACCCTTCTGCTGGCCCCAACAGAGCGAAGGTAGCGGCAATATTAGGAAGCTGACAGTCCATCGAGGTACAAGGTCAGGAGACCCGATGGTCCCACCGTGGCCTCGCCAAGAGTATCCATGGGGCCAGATGACCGGCTGGTCCCAATCTGGCTCCTCCGAATGTCTCCATGGGTTCCAGGCAACCGGAAGGTCCTACCTGGCAACCCCAAACAACATATCCATGGGGCCAGGTGACGTCATCGTCCCAACCTGGTCTCCCCAAAATGTATCCATGGGCTCTCTGATGGTCAGTGGAGCAGATCCGTATCTTATCAGTCAGGGCCATATACCCTTAAGCTGGAATCATGTAGAATCCAAATCTGTGTCTCTTTGGATAAAGCCATGCTACATTGTCTGAAGATAATCTGATCTTTGATTGTCCTTGTAAAGTCTCTTTCAATTCTCTGTTTCAAATCTGCCTGTTACAGAGGCATATGTTCCTTAAATAGTTCACATTTGTTCTTTCAAGTACACATCCACAGGACAAGAGTTAGGGAGGGTATTATTACCCAGGGCTCAGGTCTCATTGTTTGAGCCTTTAATCAATTTACATAGTTGTTATAGCAGGGGGCTCTTGTAAATAAACATCTAGCTGGCTTTAGTAAAATATGCAATTAGCATAGTAACAAACATCATTGTTTCAGAACCAAGAGAAGACAACATTCAAGGTTATAAATATACTGCTCTGTCCTTCTTGACCCATCAAAGAAACACACACAGGTTCAAATTCAGCACAAACACAATAGTGCATTACTCTTGGCTTAACAAATCTAGACGTCTGGCTAATTAAGATAAGAAGCTGTATGTAAGTAGGTTGTGGTCAGACAGAGGGAGAGGTCAGTTAGAGATGGTAGATAGGGAGCCGAGGCGGGTGAAGATGAGGTCCAGTGTGTGGCCCTCTTTGTGAATGGCTGTGGAAGACCATTGAGCGAGGCTGACGGAGGAAGTGAGAGAAGCTTTGACGAAACAGTTTCTAATCTCAATCATCCAGACATCTAGATTTGTTAAGCCGCGATAAATACACTATTGTGTTTACTTGTGAATGTATATGTGTTTCTGTGGCTGGTCAAGAAGGACATACTATTATGTGTATAAACCTGAATGTTGACTTCTCTTAGTCTGGAAACAGTAATATTTGTGAATATGCTAATTGCATAGTGTACTAAAGCCAGCTAGATGTTGATTTACAGGATCCCCTTGCTATACCAACTGAGCCCTGTGTAATAATACCCCCCCCCCATTCCTTGACCTGTGAATGTGTGCTTGAAAGAGCAATTGTGGACTATTTAAAGGGAATCTGTCAACCTCTGGCACTTATCTGACCTCTAATATGGGCACACAGGTGATAGAAATGTAAATCTATTCATACCTGTATGCCTCATATTAGAGGTCCTGTTGATGTGAAATGTCTTTTTATTCAATCAAGTTTCTGATGCTTTCAGGCCCGGGGCCTGGAATAAATCCCCGCCTCCTGTGGTAATTATAATGTTTCCCCCCTTTTTTTTTACACCTGGGCATCTTCAAAGATTGTACATTTACATACAAGATAAAAAAATAATCAAATATGACATATATATTGTAATGGTATATAAAATAACATTTTACAAAATCATCCTAAAGGGATATATGATGAAAGGAAAAAAAGAAAACCAGTGGAGGGAAGAGAAAAAGAAAAAAGAAGAAAAACATGAAAAAATAGAGAAAGAAAGGAAGAAAGACAGAAAAAAAAATATGGAGCGAAAAAAGGAAAGAAAAGAACAAAAAAGGAAAAAGGAAAGACAAGGAAAAAAGACAAAAATGGAAAAAAGGAAGGAAAACTGGTATGCTGGCATACATAAGGTACTTATATGGCGCTATGCTGTGAGTCACAACTAGGACCTAGATTCACAGACCAAAAGGTAGAGGAAGTGGCGAATTGAAGCATAGTTACTAACACCATGATGAATAAAGGATAATGTGGCATTGTCTGACATTTGTGAGAGGCTGCATCGTGAACCGCACTCTTTCCCGGTTTTTATTGATGAAGGATGTAAAGATGACATCACCTTCGGATGTGCGTATGTGGAGGGTCGCTGAGAGTAAGTGCGAATGTGTGAGTGCGCCGGAGATAGCCGAGCATAGTGAAAGAGCGAGGGTATTAGATATAGGAAGTGCACATGCGTTAATGTTAGGAAGCCGCACACTTAATAATTATTATTTATTATTATAGCGCCATTTATTCCATGGCGCTTTTACATGTGAAAGAGGGGGTATACATAGCAAAAACAATTAAAATAATCTTGAACAAAAACGAGTCAGCGACTGGTACAGGAGGAGATAGGACCCTGCCCATGAGGGCTCACAATCTACAAGGGATGGGTGAGGATACAGTAGGTGAGGGTAGAGCTGGTCATGCAGCGGTATGGTGGAGCGAGGGTTACTGCAAGTTGTAGGCTTGTCAGAAGAGTTAGGTCTTCAGGTTCCTTTTGAAGGTTTCCACGGTAGGCGAGTCTGATGTGTTTGGATAGAGAGTTCCAGAGTAGGGGGGATGCATGGGAGAAATCTTGTATGCGATTGTGGGAAGAGGAGATAAGAGAGGAGTAGAGAAGAAGATCTTGTGAGGATCGGAGGTTGCGTGTAGGTAATTACCATGAGACTAGGTCACAGATTAATGGACGAGACAGGTTGTGGATGGCTTTGTATGCCATGGTTAAGGTTTTGAACTAGAGTCTCTGGGCAATGGGGAGCAAATGAAGGGATTGACAGAGAGGAGGGGCCGAGGAATAGCAGGGGGACAGGTGGATTAGTCGGGCAGCAGAGTTTTAGGATAGATTGGAGGGGTGCGAGAGTGTTAGAGGGAAGGCCACAAAGCAAGAGGTAGCAGGAGTTGAGGCGTGAGATGATCAGGGCATGCACTAGTGTTTTTGCAGATTCGTGGTTGAGGAATGTGCAGATCCTAGAAAAATTCTTGAGTTGGAGTCGCCAGGAAGTGGAAAAGGCTTGGATATGTGGTTTGAAGTAGAGATCAGAGTTAAGGGTTACCCTGAGGCTACGAGCTTGTGGGACTGAGGAGAGTCGGCAGCCATTGACTTTGATGGATAGGTCAGATGGGGGGTTGAGTGAGATGGTGGAAAGGTGATGAAGTCAGTTTTGTCCATGTTAAGTTTTAGAAATCTAGCAGAGAAGAAGAATGAAATAATGGACAGACATTGTGGGATTCTGGTTAGTATTGAGGTGATATCAGGTCCAGAGAGGTAGATCTGTGTGTCATCAGCATAGATGTGATACTGAAAGCCATGAGACTCTGTGAGCTGTCCCAGGCCGAAGGTGTAAATGGAGAAGAGCAGGGGCCCTAAGACTGAACCTCGCATGTTGATTGTGCGAGCTTTGGTATGTGTGAGGGGGCGACCGAATTGAGAGCTGCTGCTGTTGTGGTGTTTATATAAAGCGGCAGCAACATCTGCTGAATCTGTGGAATCCACCGTACGAAAGTGCATCTGGAGAGACTATGTCAGAGGGGGGTGAGCCAGGTTTCGGTGATGGCGAAGAAGGAAAGTTTGTTAGTAATGAAAAGATCATGGATGTAGGAGAGTTTGTTGCAGATGGAGCGAGTGTTCCATAGAGCTCCTGTTAGTGGGACTTGGTTGTCAGGAGTCAGACACAGGGGGGCCAGGATGTGTGACATTATTCCTGTAAGGGCTTATTAAGGGATATTATTACTGTTGTGATATATTTTATTTTTGAGCATACTGTTTTCAATGGGGGAGGGGTTCCATTACTGTGCAGGGCGGCACTATGTCACTTTTGTCTTCATCTGGCATAGTTTTCCAAAAATCGGCAATGTGCTCTGGAAGTGGTGCTCAAGATAACTGTTTTTTTTCTGCAGAGATGAGTCCTGGCTTGAAGAAGTGATAGCAGTCTGCACTTGATGAAGAAGAAAAGCGAAGATGAAAGACTTCAACTAGAGACGTCACTGGTGAGTCAGTGTAGAAGGAGAAAGACCGGCACACTGTCCGTTTAAAATAATTGTGTGCTGGAACCTCAGCACCAGGGCTGTGGAGTCGGAGTTGAAGTCTGTGTCCATTTTGGTAGAGTCGGAGTTGGAGTCTGTATAAAATGGACCGACTCCTAAAATATATAACAAATTGGGTTCATTAGTACAATGTAGTTCGTACTGTAAATGTTTTCATAAGAATTTGGTAAAGTTATGAAATGTCCTATAAATGTTTGTTCTGTTCCTGATCGAAGGATTTAGGCTTTTAGTTGAGATGAATCTGTGCTGTACTTTATGTACATGCTCAGAAGTGAAGCTCCTCCTACCAGTGCTGTGGAGTCGGAGTCGGAAGCCAGGGAATTTATGGAGTTTGAGTCGGTGGTTTGGCTTACCAACTCCACAGCCCTGCTCAGCACCACAAAAGAAAATGAAATGAGACTGTGGGTCTTGCTGCAGTGCAAATTTATTTTGATCCGGCAAGGAGTAAAAACAGATCTTTTCCAACGTTTTGACCAGGAGCCGTCTTATCAAAGACATCCGTTTCAGGTGCAGGTAGGCAGAAATCTAGTAGAGCAATAATGTAAAATGTAAGATCTTTCATTTCAAGGATGACCTGTGTGGAGCTGGAGCCGGGAATCAGGAAATGCAGCAAACAGAGATTAAGTGTTGTGCTCAGACACTTACTCACCAGGAAATAGCAGCACTCCGCAACAGCAGAAAAAATAAAAAACGGTTACAATAGTGCATTTCATTTTGTATTAAAAACAATTGATAATATAATCAATAATTGTTAATCTAAAAATCACGGTACCTTCCTTTTAAAAATGCCTCATTCTTCTGTGTGTGAATCAGACATGAAATCGAATGTGATAAGATTACAGCCTGAGCAAGACGGGAAACATTCATACAGGCGACTGGTGATGATGTAGTTAGTGACGGACTCTGGCCAAACATCTTTATAAAGCCGTAGTAGAAAATGAAGATGTCGTCCTCATGAAACTGTTATTTCTCATGTTACGAGTAATGAATATATCCTGCAGTATTGATAATGCCGATTCCCGTGTCGGTAAATGAGACGAGAATTAGCGTTATGGAAGATGAGTCTATGAGAAACGTATTCAGCTACAGACTCTGAGGAAGAAACTGTTTGTTGTGTGTGGTCTAAAATATATAGGTTTGATTAGTTTATGTATGGAAAAATCTGAATATTATAAAATAATAAAAATAGTAATACAATAATCCTCCACTACTCCTTTGCTACCACTGCTTGGGTCCCCAGCCAGTCTCTGTATTTCCTGGTTAGTCCTGACAAATATGTAATTCTCAGCATTTGTTAGCATTGAGAAAATGTTTTAGTCAGCAATGCAACTCATATTCCAGTCCATACAAGAGAGAATTCAACATCTACACATTATATCTCCTCAAATGTTTCCCCTTATTGTCTCCAGTAATTGTATTATTACATGGGATTCTTTATGGTGTTACATCAGCTCATCTTCTTCCCCTTCAGATCCATGCATTATCGGATCCTCTCAGTGGATATTTTCTATATAAGAAAATTTTCATGATCGATCTCTAAAGGATGGAAAGGAACAGGGACAAGATGGCAGAGAGGATATTAAACTTCAGCATAGAGATCCTCTTCCGGCTTACTGGAGAGGTGAGAGATTCTGATGACGTCACATTACATCATTCTTATCTATGGGAATAACAGATGGACAGAACTGGAGAGGTGAGGACACTAGAAATGTCTGTAGTGTGATTTATTAATGTGTCTCTCTATAACCAGGATTACACAGTAGTGAAGAAGACCTCCAGTGAGCGCTGTCAGGTCACTGTGACTGAGGGATGGGGAAGAACCCTGAGCCCAATCACGGGGCCTCCATATCACCCCCTGATACATGAGGACATCCATGACCAGAAGATCCTAGAACTCGCCTACAAGATGATTGAGCTGCTGACTAGAGAGGTGACACTACTGGGAATGCTGGGACATTATACAGTAACGCTATAAAGGGATCGGAGGGATGACGGTATCATTGTATGTGTCAGGTTCCTATAAGGTGTCAGGATGTCACCGTCTATTTCTCCATGGAGGAGTGGGAGTATTTAGAAGGACATAAACATCTGTTCAAGGACGTCATGATGGAGGTTCCCGACCCCCTCACATCACCAGGTAATAGGCAGGACTAAAAACACATTATTATTATTATTTTTTAGTTATATAGCACCATTGATTCCACGATGCTGTATGTGAGGGGGTTACATACAAAATACAGATATCACTTACAGGAAACAAACTAACAATGATAGACTGGTACAGGCGGAAGAGGACCCTGCGCTTGCGGGCTCACATTCTACAGGATAGTGGGGAAAGAGACAGTAGCTTGGGGGTTGCGACAGCTCTGGTGGTGGTTAGGTGGCAGCAGGGTCAGTGCAGGCTGTAAGCTTTCTTGAAGAGATGGATTTTCAAGGTCCGTCTGAAGGATCCGAATGTGGTGGCTAATCGGACGTGCTGGGGCACAGAATTCCAGAGGATGGAGGATATTCGGGAGACGTCTTGGAGGTGATTGGGTGAGGAACCAGTAAGTGTGGAGGAGAGGAGGAGTTCTTGGGAGGACCGGAGATTATGTGAGGGAAGATATTGGGAGATTAGTGTGGTCAGCACGGTGGCTTAGTGGTTAGCACTGCTGCCTTGCAGCGCTGGGGTCCTGGGTTCAAATCCTGCCAAGGAGAACATCTGCAAGGAGTTTGTATGTTCTCCCCGTGTTTGCGTGATTTTCCTCCGGGTTATCCGGTTTCCTCCCACACTCCAAAGACCTACTGATAGGGAATTTAGATTGTGAGCCCCAATGGGGACAAAGCACTGTGGAATTAATGGCGCTATATAAGTGAGTAAAATAAATTAAAAATAAACATTAGTTTGGAGATATACAGAGGAGACAGGTTATGGATGGCTTTGTAGATCAATGTTAGTAGTTTGAACTGGATATGCTGGGGAATTGGGAGCCAATGAAGGGATTTGAAGAGGGGAGGAGCGAGGAGAGAGATGAATTAGTCAAGCTGCAGAATTAAAGAGGTTTTCCCACAAACGAAAGTTCATTTTAATCAATAGATCCTGGAATAACAATAAGTTCCACACATGGTCTATAATTATCTGTATGTAAAGAATGAATTCAGTCCCTGTATGTGTTTTCTCCAGTTCTATCCAGTAAGAGGACAATACCAGAGAGATGTCCCCATCCTATTCTTCCACAGGACCGTAAACCAGAAAATCGCATTGTTCCTCAGGATCATCAGGTAGATGGAGAGAAGGGGTCATGAGATCTCCCCTATGATGTATAGACGACTGTGAAGGTCTTAATTTCGGTCTTATTTTATCCTCCAGGATTATACACTGAATGGCCACTTTCTTAGAGACACTTGCTGTTTCATTCTTGTAGGTTCCCTATATGGAGATTGAACCTGTTACCTTGAAGTGCAGCATAAAGTCAAGTGATCAGTTTTCTGTGGATCAGTTCCCATATTGCAAATAGCCAATCCCGGGGATTTTATCATTAGGCATAATCATTGGTGCTAGTTTTGACAGGGCCAGTATTTCAAAAACTACTCCCCATGTAGATTTGTTATGGAGCGATAGTGTCAGGAGTATAATAAGAATGGTGTGATCACAAAAAAATCACCCAATGAAAAGGCATCCTGTGGACATAATCAACTTGTCGAGAAGGATGTCAAAATTCATTCTGAGGAACAGGCGCTGCACAATCATGAAATATGGCAGCTGAATACAACGCTGGCTTTTTGCAAATGTGTCCAAGTCCATCTCGTCTTTACTCAGTGCAGATGGGCTTTAACAACTGACAATAAGTTCCAAGTTTCATTGCTTAAGGGAAACAAACAGGAAAGACTTCAGGGGGCAAAACCGCTCACAAATTGGTTCACCGAGCTGTGGGAAATGTTGCCTATTTAGATAAATCCAGATTTCTGGATGCTTCACACTGGTGAGAGGATCAGAATTTGGCAGAAGTAGCACACAAATCGATGAACCCTTCCTTTCAGGTGCCACCTTTAAGACTAGTTAAGGTGGAGTACTGCGGTGAAGAATGTTTTCTTGCCACACCATGGGTCCTCGTATATCTGTGGATGGTGGTTTGGATGTTAGGGTTTACTTGTGGCCAACCAAGTTCATCATTTCATGGCAGCTGTTTAAGTTATGGGATGAACTGGTTGATTTGCGGCAACTGGAAGAAGCAATTCTCTCCTGTGGCTTTGCATTCATGCAGAACAATTTTAGTACCTAATGGAATTTATGCCATGACTAATTGCTATAGTTCTGAAGAGCACCGGAGGATACTACTAGATGGGTATCTCTAATTAGATGGCCATTCAGTATATATTTCATACTTTGATTAAATGTGATCACAGACATTATATGTTGATTGTACCTTTTCATAATTTTCTGACTATGGATAGAGATGAGTAAATCCAATGCAATTGAATTTGTGTGAAATTTTTGAAAAGTCACTAAATCTTTGATAATATTGGTTATACTTCTGTTCTGTCACGGGGATACCACGATAGAGTGGGGTCAAACAATCGCAGCATCTGGTAATACATACACCTGCAGTAGTTACACCGGCTTCACCATCCTATTAGCAGTTCTGGCTTTCTTTGCTCAGGTGCTGCAAAAGTTAAACTGCTTAGTTGGACTCTTGGAGTTCTGTCTTGAGTTGTATCAGCTGTTCTGAGTTCGTTACTTCCAGCAGGTATAAAAACCCTCCTCCTTGCTTCTGACTTTGCCAGTGATAGTTTTACCACTTCCTGGTTTGAAGTTGTTGCAGTGTTCAGAGTTCGTAGCAGGCAATTGGAGTTTGTCAGGTTATTTCACAGCGTCGACATCTGGGAGATCATGCAATATTTCACCGTGCTGTGACTGTGTCACGGATTTCATCCGGAATCGCGAGCACGCGATTCAGACTACTCACTACTTAGGTATTGGCAAGCGGCCAGTGAGCGTATGGCGTCACACCTTGGGATTCCAACGCATGGAATATGTGTTAACACCCTCCGTACGGTCACTGTCAGCTTCACGATAGCCCGATTATTAATATTATTCACTGCCACCACCGTCCAGCTTTGAAATATAATGCAGGCCTCGGCTTGCGCCTGCGTTCTGGTAGGGTATGGCTTCGGGGGAGGGAACGATTACAGGACAAAAGAAACAGAACTATTACATTTTATATTTAATCCAAAAGGGAGGCAGTGTTTAGGAAAAATATACAACGATTTAACAAAGGAGACATTAAAATACATAAGCAGTTACACAAATAAAACAGGATAAAAGGAGAAACTTACTATACCTTCGCAGAGACAACTCAATATAGTTGGAGAGGAGACACTACGCTTGATTAGACTGTTATTGAACAGGATCCGTTGCTATATTAAATGTATACTCCCAGCAAAGAATATAAATCAATCTTCCCTTGTCTCTTTTATGCTGAAGGGGAACATCTGCCCACACACCCCCTGTGCTGACATCACAGGGGCTGGACTCCACCCTTCATTTTTGTATTAAAAACCTGTTTTTTGGGATAACTTATGATGCGTTGATCCCAGAAGCCCAAAAGTGACACCAAATTTTCTATTATGATTTTACCTTTATTTAGAGACCACGCATAACGTATTTGTGACTGGTCATTGTGGTGCTTTTGCGCTACAGCTCCACGGAGGGTTTTTTCGGCTACGAAAAAATATCCCTATCGTTCCCTAGCTGATCCTGCCCCCCAAAACTATGGGTCCCATCATTACCGGATGTATGGAACTTTAGTTATTCCATATTTCTTATCACAGTCGAAAATCCTGCAGTCTTTATTTAAACCCCCTTTGACGTTCTGGGACCAAGATTTCAACAATTATCTGTAAATTGCCCCCTGCCCTTGCCAGGGGAAATCTGCTCGCATTTTAAGTAGGTTATAGTTTTACCAGTCCCTTCTCAGCCATGTGTTAATTGGGTCTTTGTGCTGAGATTTGCATTGAGACAGCTCTAGTCTTGGGACAAATGGTTGATTGCTTACAGACAGATGTGTGAAGTGTCAGCTCTTGTCTGGTGAAAAGGTGGATAAGGGGGGGGGGGATGGTTAATATTTTCCTAATATCTCCCTGACAGAGTTGTATTCAGGAGGTTGCTGCATGGATTTGGTTTATGTGATTCCTCCTTATCCACTGCTCATTTGATTTTTTTTTCCACCTATTCCTTCCTTGTTTCTCACTTGGTTGTTTGGTGAGTGTATTTGTTTGATTGTAGTTTTCTTTTATACCCGTCTGTTTACCCTTGTCTGTCTGGTTTGTGTTATCCTATAAACTTCTGTCACATACCTCCCTGGGTGGGAGAGGGAACAGATAAGTGTTGTGATAGGAGCGTAGCAAGGTATGAGACCCCGGCGTCTCCACCATCAGGAGTAATCCGGGTGACAGGATAGCCTAGGGTTCGAAGGACAGGGTAGGTCCCCACTGTCCCTGGCAATAATGTGATAAATTCCCTTTATGATTGTAAGCAGATCAGTGGAAGTCCACATAATGAGACTCCAACAATCATTCAAAAAAAATCCTGAGAAGTGAGCAGTATTTCAAATAACTCACTCAGCTAATTGGGCACACACAGACCAATTAATAGGACAAAAATATATAATAAATGGTAGCCTGCACAAAGGCAGAAGCAGGGAATGCAGCATCAATTTTGTGATGAATCTGGATAGATAGATGTCAAAGCCCAGTCATAGAAACAGTGAGAAAAAGTCATAAAGCACATTATATACAGTTATATGAAAAAGTTTGGGCACCCCTATTAATCTTAAGCTTATTGTTTTATAAAAATTGGTGTTTTTGCAACAGCTATTTCAGTTTGATATATTAATAACTGTTGGACACAGTAATGTTTCTGCCTTGAAATTAGGTTTATTGTACTAACAGAAAATGTGCAATCTGCATTCAAACAAAATTTGACAGGTGCATAAGTATGGGCACCCTTATCATTTTCTTGTTTTAAATACTCCTACCTACTTTTTACTGACGTACTAAAGCACTTTTTTTGGTTTTGTAACCTCATTGAGCTTTGAACTTCATAGCCAGGTGTATGCAATCATGAGAAAAGCTACTTAAAGTGGCCACTTGCAAGTTGTTCTCCTGTTTGAATCTCCTCTGAAGAGTGGCATCATGGGCTCCTAAAAACAACTGTCAAATGATCTGAAAACAAAGATTATTCAACATAGTTGTTCAGGGGAAGGATACAAAAAGCTGTCTCAGAGATTTAACCTGTCAGTTTCCACTGTGAGGAACATAGTAAGGAAATGGAAGAACACAGGGACAGTTCTTGTTAAGGCCAGAAGTGGCAGGCCAAGAAAAACATCAGAAAGGCAGAGAAGAAGAATGGTGAGATCAGTCAAGGACAATCCTCAGACCACCTCCAGAGAGCTGCAGCATCAACTTGCTGCAGATGGTGTCACTGTGCATCGGTCAACTATACAACGCACTTTGCACAAGGAGAAGCTGTATGGGAGAGTGATGCGAAAGAAGCCGTTTCTGCAAGCACGCCACAAACCGAGTCGGCTGAGGTATGCAAAAGCACATTTGGAGAAGCCAATTTCTTTTTGGAAGAAGGTCCTGTGGACTGATGAAACCAAGATTGAGTTGTTTGGTCATACAAAAAGGCGTTATGCATGGCGGCAAAAAAACACCGCATTCCAAGAAAAACACTTGCTACCCACAGTAAAATTTCGTGGAGGTTCCATCATGCTTTGGGGCTGTGTGGCCAATTCCGGCACCGGGAATCTTGTTAAAGTTGAGGGACGCATGGATTCCACTCAGTATCAGCAGATTCTTGACAATAATGTTCAAGAATCAGTGATAAAGTTGAAGTTACGCAGGGGATGGATCTTTCAGCAAGACAATGATCCAAAACACCGCTCCAAACCTACTCAGGCATTCATGCAGAGGAACAATTACAATGTTCTGGAATGCCCATCCCAGTCCCCAGACCTGAATATCATTGAACATCTGTGGGATCATTTGAAGAGGGCTGTCCATGCTCGGCGACCATCAAACTCAACTGAACTGGAATTGTTTTGTAAAGAGGAATGGTCAAAAATACCTTCATCCAGGATCCAGGAACTCATTAAAAGCTACAGGAAGCGACTAGAGGCTGTTATTTTTGCAAAAGGAGGATCTACTAAATATTAATGTCACTTTTCTGGTGAGGTGCCCATACTTATGCACCTGTCAAATTTTGTTTGAATGCAGATTGCACATTTTCTGTTAGTACAATAAACCTCATTTCAAGGCAGAAACATTACTGTGTCCAACAGTTATTACATATATCAAACTGAAATAGCTGTTGCAAAAACACCAATTTTTATAAAACATTAAGCTTAAGATTAATAGGGGTGCCCAAACTTTTTCATATAACTGTAGATAGTGTGTGTTATAGCACATCAGTGAAGATTAGTGTATGAAGAAAATAATACACAAATTTAATTGATGGAGATAGAAGTGCTACCAGCTGCTGCTTGCTTGATCAGTGTGGTTATAGTGCTGCTGCATTTCAATTATTTTTTTTCCTTCATTCAAAAGCAGGCCACCAATATAGCTGAAAGAAAAAAAACTCTGTGATTGCCCCCTATTTGTGCATATTTCAATGTACTGATTTTTTGCTTGTTGATGTGAGCTGTTGCCACTGCTTTTGTGTTAGGTGAATGCCAAGCACTGCTTGGATAATCCTTTTTGGGAAGGAGGGAATTGTATTGAATAAATAGAAAATAAATGAAAAAATACAGGCTTTTAACTCTGTCTGCGCTTAAAAATGCGCATGTCACATGATGCCAACATACAGACATGAGATGCCAATACCATGGCCCTTTGCTGCTGTAGTTTTTTTTGGTTGTTACTTTTTGGGAAGGGCAAATTTTGGGTGAAAACACAGCCGGATGATGTTACCTCTGACAATGATACTGTCAGTTTGAGTACATTGTGCACATTCTTCTTCTGCCACCAGACAAGTTAATCATTTCAATTATGGAATTTCATTTCCTGTAAATTACATTTCTCACTTTTCTCCCTTTTCGACCCCTAAGCAAGAGAACACAAGTGTTGCAGGGTATTCCACCACGATCAGAGAAATTAAAATTTTCAAGTCCCATAGAGAAACAAAGTAAAAAAAATATATAAATGTAAAAAGAAAACATAAAATTAAGAAAAAAAATCAAAAAAAAAATATTACACCGATAAAGATGCATTTTTATGTAAAATAACAAAAATAAACAAAAAGTACACATATTTGCTATTGATGCATACAGAACGCTGTGATCTATAAAACTCTTGCACTATTTCACCCCTGCAGTGAACACAGTAAAAAAAAATCAACACGGCAAAAGCGCTGTTTTTTATCATTCTACCAGACAAAAAGTGGAATAAAACTCCATCAAAAAGTCATGCAGACAAAAAAATGTAAAAGTGAAAAAGGCCTCTCACCCCCCAAAATAAAAACGCCCTCAGGCTGGGTGCCCACGTAGCGTTTTTCAAGCGTTTATGCTGCGGAATTTCCGCAGCGTAAACGCTTGTTAAACGCTAGGTAATCCGCACCCCATGGTCCCCAAGGGGATTCCGCATGTTCTATGCACACGCTGCGGATTTTTCCGCAGCGTTTATGCTGCGTACAAAAATCCGCAGCATGTCATTTAATTTTGTGGAAGCGCAGCGGAACTCCCGCCATTGACTTGCATTGAAACGCATAGAAACCGCGACTGTACATTTGTACAAGCGGCTTCTATGCGTCTCTATGTGCGGTGGTACCCAGTTCTGGAGGAGAGGAGACTCTCATCCAGACCTGGGTACCATTGTACCTGTAAAAAAAAGAATAAAATAAAAAATAAAGTTATATTCACCTGTCCGGCGGCTTCTCTCTGAATGCCGGCATCGCTTGAGGACCTGTGGTGACGTCAGTCATGTGACCGCAGGCCCTTCACCGCTCTGTCTCGCGATATGCCGGCAGCCGGGAACCAGACAGGAACGAGCGCTGCAGCACATACCGGGGCCTCGGGGGTGAGTATAGCTTTATTTGTTTTAATTTTTACGGTTCACACTTTGCCGTTTGCATGGATTTATACAGTGTGACCTAGTTGTCAAGCACTTTCCAAGTGATGCTATCGCCTGGAAAGCGCTTGTCAATCTGCATGCGGAAACGCATATGGATCCGCATGTATTCTGCAGGAAAAATGCATGCACAATCTGCATGCGTTTTTTCTGCCAGGGAGATGCAGAAATGCTGAAGAAATTTTCTGCTTCATTTCTGCATTGTGGGCACATAGCCTCACTCAGCTTTCCCGGTGGAAAATAAAAAATGTATAGTTCTCAAAATCTGGAAATCCATAAAACATTTTTTTCTATTGTTCATATTATGCAAAAGTAACAAAACATAAAAAAAAAAAACTAGATAAATCTAGTAATCGAATTGACCCAACGAATAAACCTGTCCTATTACTTATACCACACAGTGAACAGTGTAAAAAAAAATTGTGATTTTCAATTTTTTGGGTTTTATTTTGCCTCCTAAAAATCGGATTAGAAAGTGATAAAACAGATATGTCAGCAGAAAAATCAAAAAGCTCTAGTTCGCAAAATATGGCAATGCAAAACTGTTATAGATATAATTGCAAATCTATAAGATTTGCCAATTATCACCAACTGTCACTACTCACTTAACTAAAATATTCAACCTCTCCCTCTCATCTGGTATTTTTCTCTCCTCTTTTAAACACTCCATCATTACTCCATTACTTAAAAAAAACATCCCTTGACCAGAACTGCGCTGCTAACTACAGACCTGTTTCCCATCTTCCCTTTTATCTATAAACCCCTGGAACGCTTGGTCCACTCCCGCATGTATTCTGCAGGAAAAACGCATGCACAATCTGCATGCGTTTTTTCTGCCAGGGAGATGCAGAAATGATGCAGAAATTTTCTGCTTCATTTCTGCATCGTGTGCACATAGCCTTAGGCTGTGTGCCCACGTAGCATTTTTCAAGCGTATATGCTGCGGAATTTCCGCAGCGTAAACGCTTGAAAAACGCATGTATATCCGCACCTCATGTTCCCCAATAGGATTCCGCAAGTTCTATGCACATGCTGCGGATTTTTCCGCAGCGTTTATGCCGCGTTCAAAAATCCGCAGCATGTCATTTAATTTTGCGTTTCCGCAAGCGGAATTGCCTTTGTCCAATGCATAAAAAACGCAAGGCAATTCCGCATGTGGAAAACGCGTGATAAACGCGCGAAAAATGCGCGATAAACTCGTGCGGAATTCCGCATGCGTTTTTCCGGGAGAGGACTTGCATTTATGCAGCAGAAATTTTCTGCTTCATAAATGCAACGTGGGCACATAGCCTTTAGCTTAGTGCCCACGATGCAGAAATGAAGCAGAAATTTTCCTGAGCATTTCTGCATATCCTTGGCAGAAAAACGCATGCGGTTTTTCCATGCGTTTTTGACACGTATTTGACGCGTTTTTGCATGCGTATTTGCCATGCGTTTTTCCAATGCAAATACACATGCAGAAACGCACAAGAATTGGTCATGTCCGTATTTTTTCTGCGAGTAAAATCTGCGCAGAAAAAATCCTGACCATGTGCACGGAACTTGCAGAATGTCATAGGAAGTCATGGAATAAGGTATGCAATGCGTTTCTGGAGCCTTTACGCGCTGCAAATACGCACCAAAAACGCATCGTGGGCACACAGCCTAAGGCTATGTGCCCACGTAGCAGATTTGATGCAGAGCGTTTTTGCCTCTCTCTGGCAGAAAAAAATGCATGCAGATTTACATGCGTTTTTTCTGCCAGAGAGAAGCGTTTTTTCAGCGTTTTTACATGCGTTTTTGCATGCGTTTTCGCAAGCCGTTTTCCAAGCGATTTTGAGCATCACTTGGAAAAGTGCTTTACAAGTTGGTCACACAATATAAATCCATGCAACCGGCATGGATTTATAATGTGTGAACAACTGATGCTTTAAATGCAGCATCTATAGTAAAAAAAAAAGAGAATTAAAACGTCCACTCTCCTCGGCGTCCCGCAGTGTACTGTCAGGACCTGCGGTGACGTCATTTAGTCAGCTGATGGTCACGCGACCATCACCTGACCACCGACGTCAGCGGTCGCGTGACCATCAGGTGACTAAATGACGTCACCGCAGGTCCTGACAGTACACCGCGGGACGCCAAGGAGAGAGGACGTGGCCGGGAGCAGACCGGGGGCCGCCGGAGAGGTGAGTATACAGGTTTTGTTTATTTTTAACTTTTTTATTTCTTTTTTTCACCGCGTGGTAGCCGGGATGATAGGAGTTGTAGTCTCCTCTTCATCCCGGGTACCACACGCACTGCGATTACGCTGCAAATTCGCAGCCATTGAATTTAATTGAAACGCAGCCAATTCACATATACCTGCGGGTTTGCTGCGTTTCAATGTTCCTCAATGGCCGCGAATTTGCAGCGTAATCGCGGTAGAAATGGTCATGCTGCGTTTTGCTACGCAATGCGAATTTGGCGTGCAAATTAGCGCATCATGTGCACAGCACATTTGAATTCACATTGCTTTGCATGGCAGACTGTTTTACAAGCGTTTTCGCAGCCGTAAAAACGCTGCAAAAACGCTACGTGGGCACTTAACCTTACACTCTACTGAAACTGCCCTCATTAAAGTCTCTAATGATCTACTAACAGCTAAATCTAATGGTCACTACTCCCTGCTGATTCTCCTAGATCTCTCTGCAGCATTCGACACTGTGGATCACCAGCTCCTCCTCAATATGCTCTGCTCTATTGGCCTCAAGGACACTGTTCTCTCCTGGTTCTCCTCCTACCTCTCTGACCGCTGATGACACACAATTATACACCTCTTCTCCGAACATCACCCCTGCATTATTACAAAATACCAGTGATTGTCTTTCTGCTGTTTCTAACATTATGTCCTCCCTCTATCTAAAACTGAATCTGTCAAAAACTGAACTACTCGTATTTCCTCCCTCCACTAACCTACCTATGCCCGATATTGCCATTTCCGTTTGTGGTTCTACCATTACTCCCCAGCAACAAGCCCGCTGTCTTGGGGTCATATTTGATTCAGATCTTTCCTTCACTCCTCACATCAAATCACTCTCTCGTTTATGTCATCTACACCTCAAAAACATCTCAAGAATCAGAACTTTTCTTACCTTTGGCTCGGCAAAAACTTTTACTGTAGCTCTTATTCATTCTCGTCTGGACTATTGCTACTACTCTTTACTAATGGGTCTCCCTCTTACTAAACTTTCCCCTCTCCAATCCGTCCTGAACACAGCAGCCAGGATCATATTCCTCGCCAACCGCTAAACCGATGCCTCTTTCCTGTGCCAGTCATTGCACTGGTTGCCCATCCAATACAGAGTTCAATATAAACTTATCACCTTTACCAACAAAGCGCTCCAAGCTTCAGCACCCCCCCACATTTCCTCCGTCGTCTGTTTACCACCCTACCCGTGCCCTCCATTCTGCCTTGGAATACACTACCCAGGACAGTTTGATTAATTCCCAATACCCACAGTTTTAAGTGTGCTCTAAAAACCCATTTCTTCAGACTGGCCTATCAACTCAACACACTTATCTAGCACTCCTAATTTGACCCATATTAAAATTTTCTTCAAATTCATGCACCACCATCCATGCACTTAATAGCCTCTGTCTGGACTGTACACATACTGGCTGGCGACCAGTTCATGTAGTATTAGGTACATATACCCGATTTAGTATATTATGGCCATATTATACAACATATGTACATGTTACCTTTGTGTCCCCCCTATTTTCTCATAGACTGTTGGCATGCGAGCAGGGCCCTCACTCCTTTTGATATGAGTTATGCTTTTTCTGTAACATTTATATTGTCAGTATAAGTCCCCCCTAAAATTGTAAAGTGCTGTGGAATATGTTGGCGCTATAAAAATAAAAAAAAATTATTATTATATAAGATGTCTCATAGTTATCATAGTGAGTACTGAAGCAAGGCTAGTAATCTAGTTAAACTTTAGATGATCCTAACTGTGACTGAGAAACATCTAACCCCCTTCTTTGGAAACTGATAATTAAAGAAAATCCTCTATGCATAGCAGATGTGAGTCCCATCCTTAGCTTGCCAAAGAATGTGGAAGGTGACAGAAATATGACCGGTAGAGAGAGCCTGCCACCTCATCAGCTTCAACAGAAACACAGAATGCAGAGCTGGAAGGACAATAAACGCAATAGGATTTTATCTGGATTAAAATGAATAGAATGTGGGCAATGGTGCTCACATGGTCGGGTTGTGTGATCACAACCGCTAAAAGGTTTAGGCTGCTGCAGACCTACGGCTATGAGAACATCAAGGATTGGAGTGAAAATAGGTTTAATCTGCGCTGCCAGCGGAAAAGTGATGAGCAGTTAAGAATCCAAGAATGCAGTTTATTGGTCATCGCGTTTTGAAGTGTCACACTTCTTCATCAGGACAAACCACAGTGAATGCAGCAACAGATTTAACCCGTTTTTACTCCAATCCTTGATGATCAGAAAAACAAGCTGAGTACTTAAAATCCTTTGCCTCCCTTTTAGAAATTATGAATTGAGGTTTTATGAACAGCCTCGATATGATAGATGTGAAAATCATATTTTTGGAGTCATGACGGAGTGGCGAGTGTAATGCATTGGCTAAGTCACTGGGCGTTGACCATATCACCTTCAATTGGATAGCGATCAGATGGATGATGGTATACATGCCATTATTCCTATATAAAAATGTTATAGCTTTGTTTCTCTTATTCTGGCTACAGGCGTAGGACGGCACAGTAGCAGGACATTTAGATATCACCTGACAAACGGAGCATGTAGGTATAATAATGATATCATGAATTATTCACCTAATTGAACTTTCTATTTGATTTATTTTGGTATAATTATAATTGATTATTTGGTATAACTCTGATTGATTGAAGGTTATCATGAAAGGTCTATATATGTGACCCTTTTTTATACATTCATTGAAACCATGATGATAACAGTATTAATTGAGATACATATAGTTGTATGAGGATTGTGAGCCCTTGCGGGCAGGATCCTCTCTCCTCCTGTACCAGTCGGTGACTTTTTTTTGTTCAAACTATTGTACTTGTTTTATGCTATGTATACCCCTTTTTCACTTGTAAAGCGCCATGGAATTAATGGTGCTATAATAATGAATAATAATAATAATAATAATGAGGATAGGAATTGTGTCTTTATAATTATTTTGATTATATCTGACCAGATACTATATTGCAACAGGAACAAGAGTATCATGTCCTAACTATGTGTCTATAACTATTCCTGTGCCACTTTTTGCACAGTCTGGTACCTGAATTTATTGTGTATTTTAAATTTAAGTAATAAAATTATATTTTAATAGATTATGTAGTCACATGGTATATCCAACTCTGGGTAGTATAGGATATATACAGATTATAATATATTTGAGAGTGACACCATTATACAAATTTTTGGTGATATTGGACTTTTTTTGATTTATAAAAATGTTATAGCTTTGTTCCTCTTATTCTATAACTTTAACCCATACTATACATGTCGGATGTCCTATCGGCCAGTATAAACAATTGGTGTTGGCGGCTAGTTTTTCGTGGGTTATTGGGAAGCTTTGTGGTGACTGTACCAGAGTGAGTGAGTATGTATGTTTGTGTGTATATATCATATATATATATTACATATGTTGGAATCACATGTGTATATATTATACGTTCACTGTGAGCTCCCTAATATCTGGCCTAGTAGTTTAAAGCAGCTGTGGCCTCGTCCATCAATCGTCAGTCAATTGCGTAATTGTCTTGACGATTGGAGACTGCGGAGTGCTGGCTTTTGATCATCGGGCAATGGCGTGGAGATATCTACGGGATCTCCTGGCTGTTTTCTGACAGACCATAATAAGGGTATTATATAAGGGTATTTTCACATACAATTTTAGAGACTGAAAGATGAAATTATGGATCTCAAAATATGGTAACAAAAGTTTTTTAGTTTGTTTAAACAGTAAAATGTAAAAAAAAAGTATATGAAATTCAACTCTACTTGGAGATTTTTTTTTTAAGGTTTTCAGTTCAGTTTTAAGATAAAGTGAATGGTTACATTGTTTTTTTTAATCACCCCTCCCCCAACTTTAAAATAAAAAGGCTGAAGCAATGACTCACATAGCCAATGATTGTCGGCATAGAAGTGTTGCCATCATAAGATATTCATCTCATGTTCCTGTCCATACTGAGAGAAAATACAACATCTACACATTCTATCTTTTCATATATTGCCCCTTTTTTCCAGTAATTGTATTATTACATGGTATTCCTTATGATTTTACATTTCCTCATTGTCTCTCCATTCAGGTCCCTACAATATCGGATCCTCTCAATAATCATCTTCTGTATGAGAGAATTTTCCAGATTGAACCATCCAGAATAGACCTGAACAGGGACAAAATGATGGAGAGGATATTACACCTCACCATAGAGATCCTCTTCCAGCTTACTGGAGAGGTGAGAGATTCTGATGATGTCACATTACATCATTCTTATCTATGGGAATAACAGATGGACAGAACTGGAGAGGTGAGGACTCTGGAAATGTCTGTAGTGAGATTTATTAATGTGTCTCTCCATAACCAGGATTACACAGTAGTGAAGAAGACCTCTAGTGAGCGCTGTCAGGACCCGGTGTCTGAGGGATGGGGAAGAACCCTGAGCCCAATAACAGAGCCTCCACCTCACCCCCCGATACATGAGGACATCCATGACCAAAAGATCCTAGAACGTACCTACAAGATGATTGAGCTGCTGACTGGAGAGGTGACACGGTTGGGCATGCTGGGACATTATACAGTAATGCTATGAAGGATTTGGTGAGATGATGGTATCATTGTATATGTCAGGTTCCTTTAAGGTGTCAGGATGTCACCATCTATTTCTCCATGAAGGAATGGGAGTATTTAGAAGGACACAAAGATCTGTACAAGGACGTCATGATGGAGGTTCCCAATCCCCTCACATCACCAGGTAATAGACAGGACTAAATACACACAGCCTATGATGATCGGTATGTAAAGAATGAATTCTGTCCCGGTATGTGTTTCCTCCATTTCTATCCTGTAAGAGGACAACACCAGAGAGATGTCCACATCCTCTTCTTCCACAGCACTATGAACAAGAAAATCCTAATGTTCCTCAGGATCATCAGGTAGATGGAGAAAAGGTGTCATGAGATCTCCCCTGTGATGTGTGTTTGGACTTGTTTCATCTACCAGTATTAATATACCAAAGCATTGTAGCCGACCAAGTTCATCCCTTCATGGCAGCTGTTTACCCTACGGAAGAAATACAATATCCTCTGCCGCAAGGGAGGTATTGTTATCCATTGCTTGCAGGAACATTACTGCAAGCTTTTCTAGCTTCTCCAGCCTTCACAGATCTTAATCCTATAGAGCATCTCCGTGACCAGGTAGAAGGGGTTGTTCAGAGATTGTCAGAACCATCATTTAATTTGCAGCAACAGCAAGAGGCTGGTCTGTCCCATGGATCGATTTTAACATTGGAATCTAGACCATGACTGTAAAGAAATGGCACCAGAAGGACCCCGCAGAATCCCACTGTTGCCACCAATGTGAAGAAATGGCAGCAGACAGACCCCGCAGAATCCACCCGCCTGACGTCACAATTACGTCAGACAAAGCACGTGGTACAGATCTGCCCTTTGCACCAATGTGATGTTCCGCACCCCCCTTGAGGATGCGTAAGTTCAGATTGGTACAGTTATGCACAGACACCCCCTGTCCATACGGGTACAGGAAGGCACTAGGGAGTGAGAAGAGGAGGCCCACTCAGTCACTGACGTGGCACCACACGCGCCCACAACCCTGACCGGCTGAGAGGCTCCTTCACTAGCTCCAATGAAGCAGAGCCTGGGAGAGCTGTCACCAGTTTCTATTATATATAACAGACTTATATCAGGCTAGAAACCTGCCCGGTAGCGTGTTCGTTGGACCGAACGAAGGACATAAGGGTTCATGGATCGAGATAAAAGAACAGCTCAAGGTTAAATTCCATATTTAATCGCCGTAGGGGCACGCTAGACAAACACTATATGCATAAGGGTTATACATACACAATGATCAGAGTTGCAAGTACAATAGTAGTGGTACAACATGTATAAGCAGAACTTAAGAGTCAATTGCCAGTTAGATGTATAGGCCTGGCTTGTGGGGAAGGGCTGCCACATGGGAGGCTGTGGGCCCTCTCTTGTTGAACGGACTCCTTCCACATGACGTCATGTCATGGCCTCCCCAGGAAAAAAGACAATGGAGCCAGGTCGGCCAAAGCTTTAACCACTCTGGATCACTCCCACTGCTGCCTCCTGGCTGGACTCAAATCTCCTCCCCCTTGTCTCTCTCAGCTACAAACTCTAAAAATTAAATTGGGCTATACCTCTTTAATGGGTTGTCCTGGGAGCCGGTTCTGGTGTCATTGGATCAAGCCAGGCCCCTGCTACGTGTGCATACCAAGCATCGGGGCCCTAAGGCCTCCTGCTAGGCTGTGTCGGGGATCTCCCTTTCCGTACGCGCTAGACTGTGTTGAAAGCTAGGGTGACATTCCCCATTCTCTTAGGTTTCCAAATATTTGGTTGGTGTATCACTGTGATATATTGTATTCCCATAACTTGGTGTTGAATTATAGTATCTACACAAAGGAAGAACATGGCTTGTGGGAAGGGCCATCCTGTGCAGCTTTCAGCTGCTGTGGGATTTGTCACACCCTGCTTCTCAGCCCCCTCTCTTCTGCTTGCTGCAAAAGGTGTGGGATTACACTGCATAGAAGCTCTCTATAAAACCAACCAGTGCACACTGATTGACATGGGATTATCTTGAATATTCTTCATAATGACGAATTGCTGATGTTCTGAAGGCAAACTGATGTCCATCATGCTAATAGATGGGTGTCTCTAACAAAGTGGCCATTCATTGTCTGTTGACAGGATCGTATCACAATTTTCAGGATATAGACTCTTCTGTATAAAATTAGGTTACAAGATAGATTTTAACTACAGCTGTCATGTAATTTTTATCATATCATTCTAATTAATACTTTATTCTGGTCTTTAAAATCATTTCATGCAACTTCTCAAAATTGTTGTGACTTTTATATTTATTTCAAGGTTGGTATAGGAAGAAAATTAGTGCTAAAGAGACAAATGTGAGAGGTGAGGAGTGGTGTGAAGGGGAAATTTCTACAGAAATCCGCACAGGTGAGTAGTAACATAACCACAAAAAGAGAACAGAGAATAGCCCCATGTTCTACTAACTCATATTTGTTAATTTAATTTCCCTCGGGCAGGAAGGATGAAAGGCTTTACCCCGTTTACTCCGTTGTGGCATAATGGGGGCCTTCCAGAGATCCATAAATTGAAAGGATTTGGAATATGGGAAAAATTGGGAATAACTAATGTGGCGCAAATATTAGAGGGGGAAATACTTAAATCGTTCCAACAGATAAAAGACGAATATTGTGTCCCACAAACCAGTTTCTACTTTTATCTCCAATTGAGGCACGCATGGTTTGTACAGCCACGACATATGCAAAGTAAAATCCAACATCATATACTGTTTAATACGCTACTATGCCATAGAGGTGGGAAGGGAATGATATCCAGAATTTACGGGATACTTATGCAGCAATTTCAGTGGGACAGACCCTTAAATGTCAAGGAGAGATGGGAATGTGATATTGGTACTATAACCTCAGAGGAGTGGGAAGATGTGGTGGAGAGTGTTCCGACATTATCTACATGTGAAGCACATAGACTCTCACAGTTGTATTTATTACATAGAGTATATAGAACCCCCAAATTTCTACAGCGCATTGGGGTAAGGAATGACAGTATGTGTCCGAAATGTGGAGAGGAAGGAGCAGATCTTATGCATATGATGTGGATGTGTAGGAGGGTCACTGTATTCTGGAATGAGTGTGTGCAATATATTAATATTGTGTTTGAGTGTAATTTACCCCTACATCCTAAAGTATGTGTATTAGGCCATGTGGAAATAATAGGATGTGAAGAGGATGAAATAATAGCCATTAAGAGGACTCTATACCAGGTCAGAAAGCTTATAGCCGCACATTGGCTGGATCCCTCCCCTCTCAGGTTCCAAGAATTCCTGGATAGAATGCGTCTTTTATTAAGATTAGAAGAGGGAGTGTACAAAAAACGGAAGGCTATACGTAAATTTGACAAAATCTGGGGTAAATGGAGCATGTTTCATGGTCATTATGTCATGTCTAATTTAAATATCACTTGAGATTGAAATGTTGTGGTCTCCCATATTCTGTATAACTAATTGCTGATTGTCGGATGCTATGCTATATATCCTTGGATCAATTTAGCAATGCCTTAACGGTCAAATAAGCTATATGATAGTACACGGTCTGTAATAACAAAATTTGCTCTTGTCATATGGTTCTTGGGGTTATAATGGGTAGGGGGAAGGGGAATGGGTGGGTTTTGAGAGGCACTACCAGTTTGGTGATGTCTCACTGTTGTTTATTTGTAATGTTGAAAAATATTTTAATAAAAAATATCTGATTTAAAAAAAAAAAAGAATTCACACAGTGAAGAAGCTATTTCCATGTCCAGAATGTGGGAAATGTTATGCATCGAAATCAGTTCTTATTATACATGAGAGAAAGCATACTGGGGAGAAGCCATTTTTATGTCCAGATTGTGGGAAAGATTTTACAGCTAAATATAAACTTGTAAGACAGAGCTTTCATGAAATGAGGAAACCATATCCGTGTCCAGAAAGTGGGAAATGTTTTCACGTCAAATTAAATTTACTTAGACATCAAAGAACTCATACAGGGGAGTAGCCATTTTTCTTTTTCATACTAGGTAATTTTATTGACAAATTGTATGAGAAAATAAAACTCAGATTTCAGTTAACCCCTCCACGACCTTGTACTTATCCCATACGTCATGGAAGGGAATGAGTTCCTGACCTAGGACATATGGGATATGTCCTGACAATTTTGCACACAGGATCTGTGCGCACTCGATCGCCCCTGGATGTTAAGCTGACAACCAGCTCTCACTGCCAGGAGCGGTACTCGAACTGACCCAGTTGTTTAACCTCCCCAATGCTGCGATCAATATCTATTGCTGTATTTAGAAGGCAGCGTCATTGCGAGGGCTTAATTGGTGCCATGGTAAACTCAAGTTTAGAAGGAATCACAGAGGATTTCTAATGACAAGAGAGGAGGCAGCGAGCTGCGGTAATGAAATGGCTCTGAAGTCAGTTTATTGGCTCGCTTTAGAAAAGCATTAGTGAGAGAAGAGCAATCTCTTGATAAGGCTGCACAGAATTGGATCCGACACGGTTGTGGAAAACAAAAGCTGGTATCCCGAAGTCATGAATCAAAGTACAAACCTAGATATGTAGATAAGGGCATTTTTCAGCTCTGCATCTCCAGCACATATCAGAGACTCAAAGAAAAATTCTGTGCAACCTTTTCAGGCATCTAAACAATCATGAGATAATTTTTAAAATTCTTCTAATGTTGATAGTTTATCACTTGGAATATCCTAGATCTCTACGCTTCTGAAAATGTGCTTCCCAAATCTGTCTCCCATTTTCTCATATAACCCCAGGTTTCTTCTGCTCTTAGTGCATCCCTCAACATCGCATACACTGCAGATAGTATGAGTTAGTAGATAGGTTTGTACACAATCTTTCGACGCTCATTAATTCTCTAAGCAACGGACCCTGATTCTGTACACTATTATACTTTTGAGCTAACTGGGAATAAATGAGACAGTCCAAGACACGACTACATACAGTACAGACCAAAAGTTTGGACACACCTTCTCATTTAAAGATTTTTCGGTATTTTCGTGACTTTGAAAATTGTGCATTCACACTGAAGGCATCAAAACTATGAATTAACACATGTGGAATTATATACTTAACAAAAAAGTGTGAAACAACTGAAAATATGTCTTACTAGATGGTGGCCCGATTCTAACGCATCGGGTATTCTAGAATATGTCTCCCGACGGTGGCGTACTTATTTTAAATCTGCCGCCAATTGGCCGGAGACCGTGTTTAAATTTGGCGCCACAATCGCAGATTGGTCGCGGCGGGCGGCCGCGAGCAATCAGCAGAGCGGTGTTTAAATTTGGCGTCGATATCGCTGATTGGTCGCGGCCGGCGGCTGCGACCAATCAGCAAACCGTGTTAGTGAGGACCAGGGAGCATCCACCTGCCTTATAATGCCCCATGCAGTATGTCACATCCCCCCTCCGTTATAATGCCCCATGCAGGATGTCACTCCCCCCCCATATAATGCCCCATGCAGGATGTCACATCCCCCCCTCCCTTATAATGCCTCATGCAGGATGTCACATCCCCCCCCTCCCTTATAATGCCCCATGAAGGATGTCACCCCCCCCATATAATGCCCCATGCAGGATGTCACATCCCCCCTCCCTTATAATGCCCCATGCAGGAAGTCACATCCCCCCTATATAATACCCCATGCAGGAAGTGACATACCCCCCTATATAATTCCACATGGAGGAAGTCACATCCCTCCCATAGTGCCCCATGCAGGATGTCACACCCCCCCCTCCCTTATAATGCCCCATGCAGGATGTCACTCCCCCCCCACCATATAATGCTCCATGCAGGATGTCACATCCCCCCCTACGTTATAATGCCCCATGCAGGATGTCACATCCCCCCTCCCTTATAATGCCCCATGCAGGAAGTCACATCCCCCCTATATAATGCCCCATGGAGGAAGTCACATCTCCCCCATAGTGCCCCATGCAGGATGTCACATCCTCCCTTCCTTTATAATGCCCCATGCAGGATGTCACTCCCCCCCACCATATAATGCTCCATGCAGGATGTCACATCCCCCCTCCCTTATAATGCCCCATGCAGGATGTCACATCCCCCACCTCCCTTATAATGCCCCATGCAGGATGACACTCCCCCCCCCCCTCCCTTATAATGCCCCATGCAGGATGTCACATCCCCCCCTTCCTTATAATGCCCCATGCAGGAAGTCACATCCCCCCTATATAATACCCCATGCTGGATCTTACATCCCCCCATAGTGGCCCATGCAGGATGTCACATCCCCCCCTCGCTTATAATGCCCCATGCAGGATGTCACATCCCCCCTCCCTTATAATGCCCCATGCAGGAAGTCACATCCCCCCTATATAATACCCCATGCAGTAAGTGACACCCCCCCCTATATAATTCCCCATGGAGGAAGTCACATCCCCCCCCATAGTGCCCCATGCAGGATGTCACATCCCCCCCTCCCTTATAATGCCCCATGCAGGATGTCACTCCCCCCCACCATATAATGCTTCATGCAGGATGTCACATCCCCCCCTCCGTTATAATGCCCCATGCAGGATGTCACATCCCCCCCCTCCCTTATAATGCCCCATGGAGGAAGTCACATCCCCCCCATAGTGCCCCATGCAGGATGTCACATCCTCCCTTCCTTTATAATGCCCCATGCAGGATGTCTCTCCCCCCCCCACCATATAATGCTCCATGCAGGATGTCACATCCCCCCCTCCCTTATAATGCCCCATGCAGGAAGTCACATCCCCCCTCCCTTATAATGCCCCATGCAGGATGTCACATCCCCCCTTCCTTATAATGCCCCATGCAGGAAGTCACATCCCCCCTATATAATACCCCATGCAGGATATTACATCCCCCCATAGTGGCCCATGCAGGATGTCACATCCCCCCCTCCCTTATAATGCCCCATGCAGGATTTCACATCCCCCCTCCCTTATAATGTCCCATGCAGGAAGTCACATCCCCCCTATATAATACCCAATGCAGGAAGTTACATCCCCCCCATAGTGGCCCATGCAGGATGTCACATCCCCCCCTCCCTTATAATGCCCCATGCAGGAAGTAACATCCCCCATATATAATACCCCATGCAGGATGTCACATCCCCCCATAGTGGCCCATGCAGGATGTCACATCCCCCCCTCCCTTATAATGCCCCATGCAGGATGTCACATCCCCCCCTCCCTTATAATGCCCCATGCAGGAAGTCACATCCCCCCTATATACAGTTATATGAAAAAGTTTGGGCACCCCTATTAATCTTAAGCTTAATGTTTTATAAAAATTGGTGTTTTTGCAACAGCTATTTCAGTTTGATATATGTAATAACTGTTGGACACAGTAATGTTTCTACCTTGAAATGAGGTTTATTGTACTAACAGAAAATGTGCAATCTGCATTCAAACAAAATTTGACAGGTGCATAAGTATGGGCACCCTTATCATTTTCTTGTTTTAAATACTCCTACCTACTTTTTACGGACGTACTAAAGCACTTTTTTTGGTTTTGTAACCTCCTTGAGCTTTGAACTTGGTAGCCAGGTGTATGCAATCTTGAGAAAAGCTACTTAAAGTGGCCACTTGCAAGTTGTTCTCCTGTTTGAATCTCCTCTGAAGAGTGGCATCATGGGCTCCTCAAAACAACTGTCAAATGATCTGAAAACAAAGATTATTCAACATAGTTGTTCAGGGGAAGGATACAAAAAGCTGTCTCAGAGATTTAACCTGTCAGTTTCCACTGTCAGGAACATAGTAAGGAAATGGAAGAACACAGGGACAGTTCTTGTTAAGGCCAGAAGTGGCAGGCCAAGAAAAACATCAGAAAGGCAGAGAAGAAGAATGGTGAGATCAGTCAAGGACAATCCTCAGACCACCTCCAGAGAGCAGCAGCATCAACTTGCTGCAGATGGTGTCACTGTGCATCGGTCAACTATACAACACACTTTGCACAAGGAGAAGCTGTATGGGAGAGTGATGCGAAAGAAGCCGTTTCTGCAAGCACGCCACAAACAGAGTCGGCTGAGGTATGCAAAAGCACATTTGGAGAAGTCAATTTCTTTTTGGAAGAAGGTCCTGTGGACTGATGAAACCAAGATTGAGTTGTTTGGTCATACAAAAAGGCGTTATGCATGGCGGCAAAAAAACACAGCATTCCAAGAAAAACACTCTCTACCCACAGTAAAATTTGGTGGAGGATCCATCATGCTTTGGGGCTGTGTGGCCAACGCCGGCACCGGGAATCTTGTTAAAGTTGAGGGACGCGAGAATTCCACTCAGTATCAGCAGATTCTTGACAATAATGTTCAAGAATCAGTGATAAAGTTGAAGTTACGCAGGGGATGGATCTTTCAGCAAGACAATGATCCAAAACACCGCTCCAAATCTACTCAGGCATTCATGCAGAGGAACAATTACAATGTTCTGGAATGGCCATCCCAGTCCCCAGACCTGAATATCATTGAACATCTGTGGGATCATTTGAAGAGGGCTGTCCATGCTCGGCGACCATCAAACTTAACTGAACTGGAATTGTTTTGTAAAGAGGAATGGTCAAAAATACCTTCATCCAGGATTCAGGAACTCACTAAAAGCTACTGGAAGCGACTAGAGGCTGTTATTTTTGCAAAAGGAGGATCTACTAAATATTAATGTCACTTTTCTGGTGAGGTGCCCATACTTATGCACCTGTCAAATTTTGTTTGAATGCAGATTGCACATTTTCTGTTAGTACAATAAACCTCATTTCAAGGCAGAAACATTACTGTATCCAACAGTTATTACATATATCAAACTGAAATAGCTGTTGCAAAAACACCAATTTTTATAAAACATTAAGCTTAAGATTAATAGGGGTGCCCAAACTTTTTCATATAACTGTAATACCCCATGCAGGATGTCACATCCCCCCCCATAGTGCCCCATGCAGGATGTCACACACCCCCTCGCTTATAATGGCCCCTCCACGATGTCACACAGCCCCCTCCCCACCATTTAATGCCCTATGCCCCCATACAATAAAAAAGAAAAAATTCAATACTCACCTCATTTCTCAGCTGCTGCTCCGGACTCCAGCGTAGCCGGCATCTTCCCACTCTGCGCTGTGACCACTCTGGAGAGAGCGCAGTGTAAAGACGTCACAGCGCTCTCTGACCTGAGATGTCACAGAGCAGCAGCGGAAGACACAGGAGCTGCTGCGGAGGCACGGGGAGGGGTAAGTATGGCACCGGGTGCCGGGGCCCTGAGCAAGCGGGGGGAGGAGAGAGGAGGGGCGTCACACTTGCCGTCGGGAGATAAGCGGCCGTAGCCGCTGATCTCCCGACGGTAGCCGCATGGAGGTCAGCGGCGCCTCCGGTCGAGGGACTTATGCTGCGAGCAGCCGGCTGCATCGCCGCTGACCTCCGTGTGGCAGATGAGCCGCTAACGGCCGCCATCTTTTTCTGAAATGCCGCGTCGCTGATTGCCGCGGCCGGACCAATCAGCGACGCGGGATTTCCTGGACAGACAGACAGACGGCATAAGACAATTATATATATTAGATATTCTAGGTTCTTCAAAGTAGCCACCTTTTTGCTTTGATGACTGCTTTGCACACTCTTGGCATTCTCTTGATCAGCTTCAAGAGGTAGTCACCGGAAATGGTCTTCCAACAATCTTGAAGGAGTTCCCAGAGATGCTTATGTAAAAAAGGAGAGAACGGGGTGCAATGGGTGACTCAGTAATGCAATTTGTAGAGGGGTGTGGGAATGGCTACTAACCTTATGGAGTTGTGCACCATCTTCCCAGAGATGCTTAGCACTTGTTGGTCCTTTTGCCTTCACTCTGCGGTCCAGCTCACCCCAAACCATCTTGATTGGGTTCAGGTCTGGTGACTGTGGAGGCCAGGTCATCTGGCATAGCACCCCATCACTCTCCCTCTTGGTCAAATAGCCCTTACACAGCCTGGAGGTGTGTTTGGGGTCATTGTCCTGTTGAAAAATAAATGATGGTCCAACTAAACGCAAACCGGATGGAATAGCATGCCACTGCCATGCTGGTTCAGTATGCCTTCAATATTGAATAAATCCCCAACTGTGTCACCAGCAAAGCACCTCCACACCATCACACCTCCTCCTCCATGCTTCACGGTGGGTACCAGGCATGTAGAGTCCATCCGTTCACCTTTTCTGCGTACAAAGACACGGTGGTTGGAACCAAAGATCTCAAATTTGGACTTATCAGACCAAAGCACAGATTTCCACTGGTCTAATGTCCATTCCTTGTGTTCTTTGGCCCAAACAAGTCTCTTCTGCTCGTTGCCTGTCCTTAGCAGTGGTTTCCTAGCAGCTATTTTACCATGAAGGCCTGCTGCACAAAGTCTCCTCTTAATAGTTGTTGTAGAGATGTGTCTGCTGCTAGAACTCTGTGTGGCATTGACCTGGTCTCTAATCTGAGCTGCTGTTAACCTGCGATTTCTGAGGCTGGTGACTCGGATAAACTTATCCTCAGAAGCAGAGGTGACTCTTGGTCTTCCTTTCCTGGGGCGGTCCTCATGTGAGCCAGTTTCTTTGTAGCGCTTGATGGTTTTTGCAACTGCACTTGGGGACACATTCAAAGTTTTCCCAATTTTTCTCACTGACAAACCTTCATTTCTTAAAGTAATGATGGCCACTCGTTTTTGTTTACTTAGCTGCTTTTTTCTTGCCATAATACAAATTCTAACAGTCTATTCAGTAGGACTATCAGCTGTGTATCCACCAGATTTCTGCACAGCACAACTGATGGTCCCAACCCCATTTATAAGGCAAGAAATCCCACTTATTAAACCTGACAGGGCACACCTGTGAAGTGAAAACCATTTCCGGTGACTACCTCTTGAAGTTCATCAAGAGAATGCCAAGAGTGTGCAAAGCAGTCATCAAAGCAAAAGGTGGCTACTTTGAAGAACCTAGAATATAACATATTTTCAGTTGTTTCACACTTTTTTGTTAAGTATATAATTCCACATGTGTTAATTCATAGTTTTGATGCCTTCAGTGTGAATGTACAATTTTCATAGTCATGAAGATACAGAAAAATCTTTAAATGAGGTGTGTCCAAACTTTTGGTCTGTACTGTATAGACGAGGTTTTAGCCCTCACCGTCATAGGCTCTAGTGAATACCTGGTAGTCACTTAGTTACGCCCTTCCAGGGTAAGCCGGGCCTGTGGTGCAGTGGATCCACGCCCACCAGACTTACAGTTAGATCAGGCCTTGGACCCTGATGACAAATCAGGACCTAGACATCCCAGGTCAAATGTGCAAGTACTGTATGAAATGGTATGCTCTCAATCTGGGTATCAAGGCCAGATAATGCAGGCTATCAATATGGAGGCAACCCAGCTGCAGGGTCTGCTTTTTGCTATGTCCACCCTGCCTTCTCCCTCTACAACGTCTGGCCAACCCTTCTCAGGGCTGTCAGCCTCCCCAAGGGAACCCCAGAGGCTTCATTTCTAATGGAACTGCGGAGCTTCAGCGTCCACTTCTGTCTCAAAATGACAGTGACCCCAAGGAGAGCTGTGGCTTCATTAATTTGTGTCATATCCACTTCACACTCCATGTCACCTCTTTCCTTCGGACCAGACCAAGATAGCGTTTTGGCAAGCCCTGACTTGTGCAAACACCTTTTGGGAGCTTGGTCGTCCGGAGATGTTGGGAGGTTCCTGGAGAAGTTCCATGCGGTATTCAAGGTTCCAGGCCGCACCTCCTCAGCTAGCTCATCCCATTTGTCTTAAAGGCAGAGCACAGACCCCTTGGACCAGTATGCTTTATGCCTTTGTACTTGTCAGTTTAGAATAAAGAAGTTCTGGTGGCAACCTTCTGGCAGGGTTTGTTCGGTTGTATCAAAGATGAGTTGGCAGGCAGAGATCTACCATCCTCACTGGATGCCCCGATACATCTGGCCACTAGGATAGATCTCTGCTTCTATGAACGAGCTTTGGAACAAGCTGCGGTGGCTACTTGTGCCAGAAGACCATCCAGACTGACTCCAAACCTCCAGTTTCCTTTGCTACCACATGTTGCACCACCAGCCACTGAGCCGATGCAGGTTATGTGGGCCAAAGTTTCTGTGCAGGAACGACAGCAGAGGTACAGAGAAAATGTTTTCCTGTACTGTGGAGACAAGGGACAGTTCACCAGTGCCCTGTGCGACTAGGAAACTCCCATCACCTAGGGTTGGCCAGAGAGACAACCCTAGGTGAGAGTAATTGTTCCCGAAAGCTACTGACCAAAGTTACCCCGGCCTAGCAAAAGAGATCCCTCTCTGCGACTGTGGATTCCGGCTCTGCGGGCAGCTTCAATCCTCAAGATCTAGGTCTCTCACAACCGCTGGATCACCCCCTGACTATTGCATCCATTGACTGACAACTTCTGGCAGAGCCCATTTGATTAATCACACTGCCAGTCATACTGCAGATTGGAGTCCTGCATGCTGAATAGAATTCCTTCTATGTGCTACCCTGAGCTGTGAATTCTGTTCTCCTGCATCTACATGGCCCGGTTATTGACTGGTCAGGTGCTTAATCGTGAACCATAATGTGCTTCCAATTGCCTGGCCAAGGTCACACCCAAGACTCCGCCTTTTGTGCATTTGTGCATTTGAACCTTGCTTCTTTGCCTGACCATTATCATGCTTTCGCCGACATATTCTGTCAGAGGACAGCAGAGGTCTTACCACCCCACAAATCTTATCAGCCTCATGAATAGTTCAAAAAATAGGTTTCTTTATTGTGAAAAAATGGCATACCCATGGTATATAAACCATTGTTCACCAATCACATACAAAATGGAAGTCACATGATGCATAAATTAGCATACAGAAATATAAATCCAATTTACAGAGTATATGCATAGTAAAAACAATCACATGACAACGAAGAAATCACATATACATAGAAAAGTTACTCGTTGTAATGGAACAGTAGTTCCCTCCGTAAATTTAGTCCATTTGGTTGGTAAGTGTTCAGATGATACATCCAAAATGCTTCTCGATCAAGCAGGCGTCTCCTATTATCCCCGCCCCGAGGATCAAAGGTAAGTTTTTCAATGCCAAAGGCCTCCTGATAACTAATTCTAAGTTGGAAGAAATTGTGCTTATTTAAGCTTACTTTTTGGACACTTCAAAGGAAAGTTTTTTTGTTTTTTGTTTTTTTTCTTCACAAAGACGTCTTGTAATAGTCCAAATATGATTGATATAAATAAAAATAGAGCTCGCAAAGCAGTGGAAGTATTTTCATTGGACACAAATTCCAGCAGTAGTTTACCAACAAAATCATCTGATGAATTTCATGACATAGAAAAATTAATTATGAGTGAAACAAAAATATGGTGGGATCACAAAACTCTCGAAAATTATGTTTCTAAAAACATGATACCTAGAGGACTTCGTTTAAAAAAAGTACCAACTACAGTTTATTCCACTGCTTTTGTCAACAAGTGGAATCAAGCACTTTCAGATTGTTCTATGATGCTGATTAAACTGATTATTGCAGAGGAAGAATTAAAACTGTCAAAATTAAATACTGATATTGAATCCCTTAAAAATTCACTCAAAGAGCGTTTTGATAAAACTTTTTTTGAGAACAAAATGCAAAACATATATGTCAATGTCTCGAAGTTAGAAGAAGTTATTACTTTGAGAAAAAAATCTAAATTCATCAGAGATAATAATGACTACCAGCTGGATCAGGTGTATGAATGGGGAAGGTGGGAAAAAGTCCACACACCCAGATCAATACTTAAACGTACACCTTTCCATAAAAAAACTCCACAGAAATCACATGTCAGTTTCAGTTCATCTGATCCAGATATATCGGATAATAACACCAATGACTCAGTCACTTAACTAAGGATTTTTCCTATTACCAGAATATAAAAAAACGCAGAAGAAACGCAAACGAGGTGGACGGAAACATTCCAAGCACCTCAAGAATGACAACTCACTACAAAAGTAACGTGATTTATCCCCTAAAAAGAATGTCCTGAATTTATCCAAACACCAGCTCACAAGTGAACAAATACAAGTCTTATCCTATGGACTGAATTTTGCACCTGATAAAAAATTTGATCTCTTTGGGACCTTGAAAGATGTCAATAAATTTGTAAGAAACCTGACGGTAAAAAGACACTTTTTTGATGAGACTGAATCTGCATCTAACAAAATAGATCATGACAAAATAACCAATGAATTTCGGACTTTAAATTTTCAGGAACAATCAGCATTACTACACCTTCAAGATTTGGAAAAGGAAAACTGCTCTTCACAACCTAGCATCAATTCAGCAGAGTTTTTTTCAGGACGGAATCCTTTTTTTTATCCTATACAATCGAAAACGGGAGCAATGAATAAATTTCAGGAAACTATTCAACGTGAATTAAAAAATCTCCATATGCAGGTGGAAAATAACAGCTCAAAAAGTAATTTGAACAAAAAACAAATGAAGGCATTACAGAAATTAAAACGGATGGAGGATGTCATTATTAAGATGTCAGATAAAGGCGGACTAGTAGTAGTTATGGATGCAGACATGTATCACAACCAAATGCTGGAGCTTTTGTCTTATACATCTACTTACACAAAAATTCCATCAAATCCCTCCACAGATTACAAAATAACAACCCATGCTATAATAAACGAAGGTTTTGTTTTGGGGGTTATTACAGCTAAACAAAAAGACTTTCTCATTGTTGAGCATCCCATGCTACCACTTTTATTTGGTCTACCCAAGACACACAAGGGCATCAATCCCCCCCCAATGAGGCCAATCATTTCTAACATTAATTCTGTTACAGAGCATCTTGGTAACTGGATGGATACATTATTTCAACCGTTAGTGCAGAGATCTGCAGGATTTCTCAAAGATTCAAGAGACGTTCTGGATCAATTAACAAATATCACATGGTTGGAGGGGTATACATGGTTGGGTTGTGATGTAGTGTCTTTGTACACAAGTATACCATATGATGTTGCTCTGCAAGCATTGGATTTCCATCTTAATAAATATAGTAATTATACTTTGGACTTAATTATCTTTTGTCTTGTACACAATATCTTATGACTAATAATTTTTTTATGTACAATCAGGAATTTAATCTCCAATGTAGAGGAGTATCCATGGGATCTAGCTATTCCCCATCGTTGGCAAATATGGTAATGTCCCATTGGGAATATGTTGCATTGTACACCTTCGCTAATCCATGGGCTCGTGATGTTTTCTGGTATGGCAGATACATCGATGATTTGATCTTTATTTGGTGTGGGGATGTGTCTGCCATACCAGAATTCATCAAGTATTTAAATAACAATGAATTCAATCTTTCTTTCACTTACACCTCTGATTCTAAGTGTATATCATTTCTTGATCTAAATTTGGAGATTCTTGATGGTTCCATCACTACTTCCACATTTTCCAAACCCATATCTGGGAATACCATTCTACATGCCAAAAGCGGACATCCGCGCCATACCATAAAAGCTATACCTGTGGGGGAACTGACAAGAATCAAACGTAATTGTAACAATGCAAATAAATTGGATGAAGAATTCATCAGGTGTAAAAATAAATTGAAATCTAGGATTGGTCTTTAAAGAGAGCAGAAAAAATTGTGGACAGTAAAAATAGACTGGATCTGATTGATCTGTCTAGGGCAAGGACTAATCGCAATGATATTACAGCACATAAAAATCGAAATGTTATTTCCTTTAGATATAGTTCACAATTTCAACTGATTAAAAATATAATACTGAAACATCTTCCTATTTTATATGAGGATACTGTATTATCTAAAATTCTTGATTCTGGAGTTTTGGTGGTGGCAAAAAAAGCGCAAACAATAGGGGGGCTACTGGCATCTAGTCGCCCAAATAACTGACAAAAACGGCATACCTGGCTTAATTGTAAAGGGTTTTACAAGTGTGGTTACACCAGATGCGGCATCTGTCGCTATGTAAAAATCACTAAAAACGTCACTAATGCTGATTCTAGTGAAACACACAATATAAAAAGCTATCTGAATTGCAACAGTAATTATGTGGTTTACATCATAAGATGTGCCAGTTGTGATCAGTTATATGTGGGATGCACTATAAGAAAACTAAAACAGCGAGTGGCAGAACATCTTTCTGATATTTTTAATGTCACTAATCACAACATTTATTGTGCCTCCAGACATTTTATTGAGCAGCATAATAGAGAGACATCCTCATTTCAGGTCTTTGGCATTGAAAAACTTACCTTTGATCCTCGGGGCGGGGATAATAGGAGACGCCTGCTTGATCGAGAAGCGTTTTTGGATGTATCATCTGAACACTGGCCAATCAAATAGACTAAATTTACGGAGGGAACTACTGTTCCATTACTGCGAGTAACTTTTCTATGTATATGTGATTTCTTCTTTGTCATGTGATTGTTTTTACTATGCATATACTCTGTAAATTGGTTTTATATTTCTGTATGCTAATTTATGCATCATGTGACTTCCATTTTGTATGTGATTGGTGAACAATGGTTTATATACCATGGGTATGCCATTTGCAAGCCAGTCTTGACAAATAACGCATCTTTAGAGTTCGAAACGCGTTGCCCTGGCTACACTATGTGACTATGGAATCTGTTTTTAAAGAGCTTTTTTCACAATAAAGAAACCTATTTTTTGAACTATTCATGAAGCTGGTAATCCTTTCTCTTTATGCTGTGGAACTACTGCGAATGGTTCATCGCACCTTGCTTCAGGACGTCATTGCTCAGGTGAGCTGGTGTTACCTTATTACTACTCCACAAATCTTATGACTGTCCCGTTGACCTTTTACCTGGTAAATCACCATATCGGGGCCAGGTGTATCCTCTATCTGTATCTGAGACTTGGGCCATGTCAGAGTACATCCAAGAGAACTTAGCCAATGGATTCATTTGTAAGTCCTCTTCTCCTGCGGATGCCATAGTCTAAATCGTGACTAAGAAGGATGGTTCCTTACGCCCCTGTATAGACTATCATGGTCTTAACAAAATCAATATAAAAAACAAATAACCCAGAAATCAAAGGTAGGGGGTTATGTGACAGAATCCGTGGAGCTAAGATCTTCACCAAATTGAATCTGGAGGGGCTTACAACTTGATTTGTGTGACGAATGGAAAACAATCTTTAAAACCTGTGATGGGCACTGCGAGTATATGGTCATGCCCTTCGATCTGTGCAAGGCAGGGCTGTGGAGTCTGAGTCGGAGCCCATTTTGGTGGAGTCGGTAGAATATGGACTGACTCCTAAAATATATAATAAATTCGGTACAGTAGTTCAATGCAGGTTATGGCGAATATTTTTTTTCATAAGAATTTGAGAGTTATGAAATGTCCTATAAATGTCTGTCCTATTCCTGATCTAAGGGTCTAGACTTTTAGCTGAGATAAATCTGTGCTATAGTAAATGTATCACTTAAACATGAGCCATGTATGAGGGAGTCGGAATCGTTGTCATGGAAATTGAGGAGTCGGAGGTTTGGCTTAGCGACTCCACAGCCCTGGTGCAACGCACATGCCTTGTTTCAGGAATTCATTAACAACATCTTCCAGGATCTCCTCTATGTGTCTGTGTATTTGGACGACATTCTGATTTTGTCTCCTGACCTACCCATCGAAGGAACATCCGTCAGGTTCTGCAGAGTCTACGGGAGAACAATTTGTTTGACAAGCTGCCCAAATGTGTCTTCGAAAATCCCTCCCTGCCTTTCCTCGGCCAACCCAGTGACCTATAAGCTTCAGCTGGCGCCCAATCTTCGGATCCCAAATGCATTTCATGCCTCGCTCTTGAAATCGGTAATCCTAAATCAGTCCTCCAAGGCCCATACTCCTTCGCCTACATCCGTTACTTTGGACAAGGTTAAGGACATTTTGCACTCCAAGAAGGTCCAGGGGAAAAACCTTCTATTTGGTTGACTGGGTGTTTTGGCCCCGAGGAGAGGTCTTGGGAGCCCTCTGGGAACATTCACGCTCCTGCCATTCTCTAAAGTTTCCTCCGAAGGTCTGGTCAAAAAAGGAGGGGGCGTATCATGTTGATGACTTGCACAGTTGGTAAGCGCCACCCTACTTACTGCGGTTACTGCTCTCCTCTCCCCAGTCGCAGACTGTCTCGCTGAGCTGCGTCTCCAAGGGTAAAGATATCCTGAAAGTTGGGGATCCCATACTTTTCTAGAGACCTAGCCACATCCCATGAAAAGCCCTGTTATAGGTTACCAAAGAGGAGGTATGGGAGCTTTACTTGTATTAATAAAAACAAATGCCTAATTATAATCATTCTACAGAGAGATGAGAATGGGGGCGTAATAGTGCTGTTATCCAGGTAAACAAAATAAATTAAGTGAAATATGCTTACCTTGCGGGGTTGTATCATGCACAACTCATATATTGAGCGTGAGAGAGGGCTGCTGAAGACACCAAATTAGCTATAATGTCAGAGCAGACACACCCTGCTGCCCCTGGAACAGTGCAGTGGAGGAGTGCGGAACTACTGACACCTTTCATCTTTCTTTTATAATTATAATCATTGTCAGTCCTGGGAGATACAGTTCGCTGTAGTTCTGTACCATTTCCAAAAACAAAGAGCTCACCTTCATAAGAGTCAGATCCATTCCATCACATCAGGTTTAGTACATTTCTTCTGTTTATTCTTTTTATTTTATCTAAGTGTATATACTGTACTGTTTTATTCCCATTTTGTCACATCTTGTAACGCTGGTGGGTGTGAACCCACTTTGCCACAGGCCGGGCTTACCCTGGAGGAACGTAACTAAGCGACTACCGGCTATTCACTAGAGCCTCTGAGGTGAGAATAGGCTTGGCCACCGGTAGGCACCAGGTACCATTCCAGGGCAGTCCCTGGATCTACAGCAGCTGACCGGAGGGTCAGAGACACAGGTACGAGGTACAGGTGGACAAAGACAAATATGAGGTCAGGACAGGCGGCTCGGGTTCAATATAAGTAGAAGAGGTCAAGAGCGGAGAAAACTGGATGAACGGGTAAGCAAGCCCGGTCAGAACACAAGAGTGACAATAAGAGAAAGCACATTTCAGGAAATTAGACAAGAACTGAACTAGATCAGGCCAGGAGTGCTAGAAGGAGCTGCTGAATAAACCCCCTGCTGCTTGGGAATAGGCCAGAGGATACCTTATCATCTGTGTCTCCTGTAACATACAATATGTTGGCTGCACTATGGGGCCTTTGAAGGAACGCTTCAGAATATGCAAATTTTATAAATTTTATTACTGTACCTTTTTTCATTCTCTTGCTATAAGCGTTCCTTGCTGCAGCGTCACCTAGTCTGGTCAATTACAGTCACGTGCTGGCTAGTCCTGCAGATGTAAATGAAGAGTGATCATGGATCCCTATGAGCAGCACGGTGGCTCAGTGGTTAGCACAGCAGCCTTACAGCAATGGGGTCCTGAGGTCAAATCCCACCAAGTACAACATCTGCAAGGAGTTTGTATGTTCTCCCGGTGTTTGCGTGAGTTTCCTCTGGGCTCTCCGGTTTCCTCCCACACTCCAAAGACATACTGATAAGGAATTTAGATTGTGAGCCCCAATGGGGACAGTGATGATATCTGTAAAGCGCTGTGGAATATGATGGCATTATATAAGCAATGCATAATAAATAGCCATGCCTATATTCCATCCCACCCCTCTGTGTCTTCCTCACTTTAAAACTGTTGCCATGCCTCTCTGAGGGACTATATCACAGAGCAGTGTAGGCAGTCAGAGAAGTGGGAGGAGCGCCACCAGTGGAGAAGTCTTATTCAGTTTCTCATGTAAATTGTTAGGCTAAGTGCCCACCATGCAGAAATGCTGCATATTTTTTCCGCTTCTCCCTGGCAGGAAAAACGCATGCAGATTTTACATGCGTTTTCCCTGCCAGGTAGAAGCATTTGTCAAGCATTTTTGCATGCATTTCCGCATGCGGGTTATCAAGCTCTTTTCCAAGCGATTTTAGCATCACTTGGAAAGTGCTTGACAACTTGGTCACACTATATAAATCCATGCAACCGGCATGGGTTTATATAGTGTGACCAAGTAATAGTTAAAAAAAAGAATAAGAATGGTAAAAAATAAAGATTATACTCACCTTCCGATGGCCCCCGGTGTTTTCTCCGCTCCGTCTGGTCTGTTGTATGGGTCGCGGTGGTGTGAAAGGATCTGCGATGACGTCATTGAGTCATGTGACAGGTCACGTGACCGCCGACGTCAGTGGTCGCGTGACCTGTCACATGACTAAATGACGTTATGGCAGGTCCTCACACCACCGCAACCGATACAACAGACTAGATGTAGCGGAGAAAACACTGGGGGCCATGGGAAGGTAAGTATAATCTTTATTTTTTATTATTTTATTTTTTTTACAGGTACCACGGTACCTGGGTCTGGATGAGAGTTTCCTCTTCTCCAAACCTGGGTACCATCCGCACATTGAATCACATAATATCCGTATGTGCAAATGTGCTGACACGGATAATATGCGTTTCAATGCAAGTCAATGGCGGCAATTATGCTGCGTTCCGCAAAATTAATGGACATGGTGCGTATTTTTCCGCAATGATAATCCACAGTGGAAATCTCCGCAGCATGTGTAGAGCACATGCGGATTATCATTGGGGACCATGGGGCACGTATTACCAAGCGTTTTCGCTGCGGAAATTCCGCTGCAAAAACGCTTGAAAAACGCATAGTGTGCAAGCAGCCTTAGTGATTATTTTAGGTGTATGAGACTGAGGGAGCAATTACACGAGGTGCAAAGTTATGATAGCTTTCATGAGGTAGAGCTGTGATGGGATCAGAGTAATAGGGCAGAGCTCGATGGGAAGCGGAGCTGATATTAGGACAGAATGGGGCAGAACTGTGATGAAGACGGAGGAATGGGGAAGAGTTGTGAAGGGGACAGAGTAATGGAGCAGAGCTGTTATGGGGACAGAGTATTGGAGCAGACCTCTCATGGGGACAGTAATGGAGCGGAGCTGTGATGGGGACAGAGTAATGGGACAAAGCTGTGATTGGGCAGAGCTGTAATGAGGACAAAGTAATGGAGCAGAGATGTAATGGAAACAGAGTAAGGCTATGTTAACGTGTTGCTTTTTTGTGGTGCTTCTTTCTACAGCCAAAACCTGATTAAACCAAAGGAAGATGTTTATGAAGCCATAAAACATTTTTTTGAAAAAAAAAGGGCAAATTGATCAAATTATTTAGTGGAAAAGATTTTGTTATGGCTGAAAAAAATAGTGACTATTTTGAAAAAAAAAAAGGTGGATTCATACTGGAAGAGCAGGCGTGAACTAAGGTTATATGAGTTCATAAAAAAATACAATTAAAGGTCGTACACATGCGGCTCCGCTCCGTACACCTCATACACACACGACTCCACCGTACATGTCATACATACACGGCTCCACTCCATACACCTCGTTCACACACGACTGCTCCATACATGTCGTACACACGCGGCTAAGCTCCGTACACCTCATACACACACGACTTCACCGTACATGTCATACATACACGGCTCCGCACACCTCATACACCCTCGGCTACGCTCCATACACCTCGTTCACACACGACTCCACCATACATGTCATACATACACGGCTCCTTACACCTCGTACACATGCGGCTCCGCTCCGTACACCTCATACACACACGACTCCACCGTACACCTCGTACACACGGCTCTGCTCTGTACACCTCGTACACATGCAGCTCCGCTCCGTACACATCATACACACACGACTCAACCATATATGTCATACATACACGGCTCCGCACACCTCATACACACGCGGCTCCGCTCCATACACCTCGTTCACACATGACTCCACCATACATGTCGTACACACGCGGCTCCGCTCCGTACACCTCATAAACACACAACTCCACCGTACATGTCATACATCCACGGCTCCGCACACCTCGTACACACGTGGCTCCGCTCCGTACGCCTCGTACACGCGCGGCTCCGCTCCGTACACCTCGTACACACACGGCTCCGCTCCGCACGTCTCGTACACGAGCGGCTCCGCTCCGTACACCTCGTACACGCGCGGCTCTGCTCCGTACACCTCGTACACATGCGGCTCTGCTCCGTACGCCTCGTACACGCGCGGCTCTGCTCCGTACGCCTCGTACACGCGCGGCTCCGCTCCGCACGCCTCGTACACGCGCGGCTCCGCTCCACACGTCTCGTACACGAGCGGCTCCGCTCCGTACGCGCGCGGCTCCGCTCCGTACGCCTCGTACACGCGCGGCTCCGCTCCGTACGCCTCGTACACGCGCGGCTCCTCTCCGTACACCTCGTACACGCGCGGCTCCGCTCCGTACGCCTCGTACACGCGCGGCTCCGTACGCCTCGTACACGCGCGGCTCCGCACGCCTCGTACACCCCCGGCTCCGCTCCGTACACCTCGTACACGCGCGGCTCTGCTCCGTACGCCTCGTACACGCGCGGCTCCGCTCCGTACGCCTCGTACACACGCGGCTCCGCTCCGTACACCTCGTACACACGCGGCTCCGCTCCGTACACCTCGTACACACGCGGCTCCGCTCCGTACACCTCGTACACACGCGGCTCTGCTCCGTACACCTCGTACACACGCGACTCCGCTCCGTACACCTCGTACACACCCGGCTCCGCTCCGTACACCTCGTACACACACGGCTCCGCTCCGTACACCTCGTACACACGCGGCTCAGCTCCGTACACCTCGTACACACGCGGCTCTGCTCCGTACACCTCGTACACGCGGCTCTGCTCCGTACACCTCGTACACACACGGCTCTGCTCCGTACACCTCGTACACACACAGCTCTGCTCCGTACACCTCGTACACACGCGGCTCCGCTCCGTACACCTCGTACACACGCGGCTCCGCTCCGTACACCTCGTACACGCGCGGCTCCGCTCCGTACACCTCGTACACACGCGGCTCTGCTCCGTACACACGCGGCTCTGCTACATCCACACTGTAAACCCCTCCTGACCCCACACATAAACTTCCCCTCATCCAGCACCATGACAACCAGCACAGCAGAGTCCTGCATCCACTGAGGCCCCTGATCATGTGACCCCTGACTCCTCCCCTCCTGTGACCTCATCACAGGTCCTGTGCGCACAGAGCAGCCATATATGTGGTGGCGGCTCTGCAGGTGGAGGTATGTGGAGAGACCCCATAGCTGGGACATGTCATCTGTATTATTAACCCTTTCAGAATGGTTTTCTTTGAGTTGTCACACCAGGAGGCAGATCTCTTCCTTTCCCTGTGATGGAGATGTGTGAGCGGCGGTATCTGTGGTGTGAGCTGTATGATGTAATAGAAGCATTTTGGTGAAATAATTCCAGGAGACGGAGCTTATTATATCATGTTTTTTTGTATTTTATGTTGTCATTTGCTGTATGACTGATATTTTCAATAGAATTGTACTATCGTAGCTTTGTTCGGCCCTCGTCTTCTCGTTCTTCCATGTTGTTGCCGGATGGGGCGGTAGAAGCAGCTCCTCCTTCTGTGTCGCCTCCTAAGAGGTTAATCAGCTGAGATTGGATTTATCTCTGATCCCGGCTGTTACATTGGGCTCCTAGTGGTCAATTAATACTATTTAACTCCTTCACGACATCTGCCATACATGTACGGCGCAAGTCAGAAGCGGATGTATGGCGCGGGTTCACGGGATGAGCTCAACCCATACCTGGCAGCTGATGGCTGTGTGTTACAGCCAGAAGCTGGTGGAGCTGAGCTCCGCCCATGATTATTAACCGGTTAAGGGCCTCTGTCAATCTCTGACAGTGACATTTAACACACGCTGGCACAGAGGGGTGCGTCATTCCATGTGCACTTGCTATGGCAGCCGGGGGTCTGCTGAGGAGCCACCTCCCCGCCTGTCATTACAGAGCTCCTTTGAAGCCCTACCTGTGGCGAGGCTTAAAAAGGAGAGCATGATTTTTGCTATATACTGCAACACTGTGGCATTGCTGTATATAACACAAGAGATCACATGATTTTAGCTTCAAGTCCCCTAAGGGACTAACAAGTACAAAATAAAGATATTAAAAAAAATACACATACAGTGAAGGAAATAATTATTTGATCCCTTGCTGATTTTGTAAGTTTGCCCACTGACAAAGACATGAGCAGTCTATAATTTTAAGGGTAGGTTAATTTTAACATTGAGAGATAGAATATCCCCCAAAAAATTAAGAAAATCACATTGTATAAATTAGATAAATTTATTTGCATTTTGCAGTGAGAAATAAGTATTTGAACCCTCTGGCAAATAACACTTAAAACTTGTTGGCAAAACCCTTGTTGGCAAACACAGCAGTCAGACGTTTTTTGTAGTTGATGATGAGGTATTTGGTCCACTCCTCTTTTGCAGATCATCTCTAAATCATTAAGATTTTGAGGCTGTCGCTTGGCAACTCGGAGCTTCAACTTCCTCCATAAGTTTTCTATAGGATTAAAGGTACCGTCACACTAAGCGACGCTACAGCGATCCCGTCAACGATACGACCTGGCAGGGATCGTTGCTGCGTCGCTGTGTGGTCGCTGGTAAGATGTCAAACAGTCAGATGTTCCCAACGACACAGCAACGATACGGCGACCTGTATAACGATGCAACGCAAATGCACGCCTATGTGTCATTGGTAAGGTGTCAAACGCACTGATGCATGCTACCCAGTGGGACCTCAACGATCAAAAAAAGGTCCAGGCCATTCCGACACAACCAGCGATCTCACAGCAGGGGCCTGGTTGCTGCTACGTGTTACACATAGCGAGATTGCTACTGAGGTCGCTGTTTTGTTACAGAACTTGTGACTCTGCAACGATCTCGCTTAGTGTGACGGGGCCTTAAGGTCTGGAGACTGGCTAGGCCACTCCATGACCTTAATGCACTTCTTTTTGTGCCACTCCTTTGTTGCATTAGCTGTATGTTTTGGGTCATTGTCATGCTGGAAGACCCAGCCACGACCCATTTTCAATGTCCTGGCGGAGGAAAGGAGGTTGTCACTCAGGATTTTACGGTACATGGCTCCATCCATTCTCCCATTGATGCGGTGAAGTAGTTCTGTGCCCTTAGCAGAGAAACACCCCCAAAACATAATATTTCCGCCTCCATGCTTGACAGTGGGGACGGTGTTCTTTGGCTCGTAGGCAGCATTTCTCTTCCTCCAAATACGGCGAGTTGAGTTAATGCCAAAGAGCTCAATTTTTGTCTCATCTGACCTCAGCACCTTCTCCCAATAACACAGAATCATCCAGGTATTCATTGGCAAACTTCTGAGGGGCCTGCACACGTGCCTTCTTGAGCAGGGGGACCTTGCGGGCTCTGCAGGATTTGAAACCTTTGCTGCATAATGTGTTACCAATGATTTTCTTGGTGACTGTGGTCCCAACTGCCTTGAGCTCATTAACAAGTTCCCCCCGTGTAGTTTTAGACTGGTCTCTCACCTTTCTCATGATCAAGGATACCCCACAAGGTGAGATTTTGCATGGTGCCCCAGATCGATGTCGATTGACAGTCATTTTGTATTTCTTCCATTTTCTTACTATTGCACCAACAGTTGTCTCCTTCTCACCCAGTGTCTTACTTATGGTTTTGTAGCCCATTCCAGCTTTGAGCAGGTCTATGATTTTGTCCCTGACAACCTTAGGGTATGTGCAGACGTGTCAACCAGCCTGCGGCCCCGACGCTGCGGGGGAGCCGCGCGTGGATATGCAAATGAACTCCGCTGTTTTTTCTTTCTTTTTTTAAACCTACGGACTTTCCCCATAGCGATTAGGTCTATGTGGAAAGTCTGCATGCGGACCAACAGGAGAAATTGACATGCTGCGGTCTGGAAAGACGCGGCGCATGTCAGTTTCCGCGTCTGCACAGAGGCGCATAGTGGACATGGAATTTGTACAAATCCCATCCACTATGCTGTAACAGCTGGCCGCTGCAGGTTTGACGCTGAATAAGTCTGCAGCTTCAAACCCGCAGCGGCTCTGTATCGTCTGCACACGCCCTTAGAAAACTCTTTGGTCTTGCCCATGTTGTAGAGGTTAGAGTCTGACTGATTAATTGAGTCTGTGGACAGGAGTCTTTTATACAGGTGACTATGTAAGACAGCTGTCTTTAATGCAGGTAACGAGATGATTAGGAGCGTCTAACTGGTCTGTAGGAGCCAGAACGCATAATGGTTTGTAGGGGATCAAATACCTATTTCTCATTGCAAAATGCAAATAAATGTATCTAATTTATATAGTGGGCAAACTGACAAAAACAGCAAGGGATCAAATAATAATTTCCTTCACTGTATGTGGTATTGCTGCTTTCAGAGAAATCCGATTTCTCAAAATGTAAAAACAATTAACCCGATCTGTAAACACTGTAAAAAAAAAAAAAAATTCAAGATCTCCAAAATTACTTTTTTTTTGGCCACTGCAAAATTGCTGTATCAAGCGATCAAAATGTCGTATCTATCCCAAAATGGTATAAAAAGTTGTCTCGCCCCAGAAAAAACAACTCATCACACAATTCCATCTACAAAAAAATGAAAACATTGTGGGTGTTGGAAAATGACGACACAATGCCAAAAAAAATTTATTTGCAAGCTTCTAATTTAGTTTTTTCACCGCTGAAATAATAATAAAAAACTGGACATGTTTGGTATCGCCGTAATAGTACTGATGAACAGAATCATATTTCAAGGATATTTTTACCACAAAATGTACACCGTAAAAGCAATTCCCAAAATACCATGTCAGAATTGCGTTTTTTCACAATTTATCCCCATTTGGAATTTTTTTTCCCGGTTTCCAGTACATTACGTGGTAAAATGAATGGTGTCATTCAAAAGTACAACTGGTCCCTCAAAATCCAAGCCCTCATAAGTCATGAAACACAGCTGCAGCTAAGTCTTGTTGTTGTTAAGTCATGAAGTCAGGAGGATCAGGGTGCGGTGGTAGATGACCAAGTCACTGACCCAACGTGGGAAGCTGGCATGCAAAGCGAGGACAGCAGCGCTGAGGGCGAGAGATCGGTAGCACCAAAACAGACAGGAAGAGGCAGTGAGGTGACCAGAGGGAGAAGTCGGAAAACTGTTACGCAGAGCACCGATACTCGTGAATTTCTCTGTCAAAGAGTAAGGTGTTCCCCAGTCTGGGACTTTTTTAAAGAGAGTTCTGAGACTAACAAAATGGCCATTTGAAACCTGTGCCTTGCCAAGTTCAGCAAGGGCCTGACCACTAAGAGCCTAACCACCACCAGCATGAATCAGGCACATGTTATCTAAGCACCCGACAAGGCCGAACGCCTGGGTCCACGATTGGTGCCAGCGGGTGACACCACTGCCTCTTCCCCTGTGCTAGGTGCTTCCCGATCCCCTGTCCATGACACTGGCACAGATGCCTCACGCCCTGCACCTGTCCTTGCATATTCTGAGGCACCATCATCAGGCACCTCCAAATCCTTGTCCCAGCACAGTGTTCAGCTGTCCCTATTCCAGGCATTGGAACAAAAGAGAAAGTTCCCAGTCACCTACGCACAGGCCAAAATGCGACATGCCCATGCTCTGGAACTCTGCACTGCACATGCTGGCAAGGCTTTGTGAGCAGCAGAGGCCAGTTGTTGAGCTCCAATACACCTGTCGGTATTCTGGTCAGCCTCCGCACATAACAACTGAAGAGTGGGGATGGATGTCTGACATTTGTGTAGTTCTCCAAGACTTTGAGGACTGTACAAAGATCGTGAGCAGCGATGATGCCATAGACAGCGCAACAATCCCGCTTCTGTGCCTACTTAGACAGTCACTGCTCACAATTAAACATGAAGCTATGCATGCGGACCATGTGGAGATGGAGGAAGACATAAGACAGAGAGATTATACCCAGCCCAGCCTCATCTCATCTGCACAGAGTGGATTTGGTAACAGTGTGGAGGAGGAGGAACAACAATAGCTGGTGGCTATCGCAACAGAGGCTATTACTCACACAAACTTCATTGAGGAGGAGATGGAGAGTCGTCATCATTGTGGAAACAGGGAAATGTTGTCTGTAGGGACCTAGGTACATATGACAGACTTTATGTACCGCTGCTTTTCTGATGACTCTCGCATTACATTGATTTTGGTCAAAAAAGAGTACTGGTTGTTCACCCTGCTAGATACACCCTACAAAGAGAACTTTGCATCTCTTCTTCCTGAGGTGGAGAGGTCTTCTAAAATGGTACTATACCAGAAGGCCAATGTTGAAATTGTGTTGAAAAAATTCCCATCAGACAACGCTAGCGACTGCCTCTTGAAGCTCATCAAGAGAATGCCAAGAGTGTGCAAAGCAGTCATCAAAGCAAAAGGTGGCTACTTTGAAGAACCTAGAATATAAGACATATTTTCAGTTGTTTCACACTTTTTTGTTAAGTATATAATTCGACATATGTTAATTCATAGTTTTGATGCCTTCAGTGTGAATGTACAATTTTCATTGTCAGGAAAATACAGAAAAATCTTTAAATGAGAAGGTGTGTCCAAACTTTTGGTCTGTCTGTCTGTCTGTCTGTCTGTGTGTGTGTGTGTGTGTGTGTGTGTGTGTGTGTGTGTGTGTGTGTATGTATGTGTATGTATGTCCCAACAAAAAACGTGTTCAAAACTTTATCGTTATTATATTGGTCACCTATAGACTATTCTGTGGTCTGGAGTACATTTCGCTGGTACAGTTATATGAAAAAGTTTGGGCACCCCTATTAATCTTAAGCTTAATGTTTTCTTAAAATTGGTGTTTTTGCAACAGCTATTTCAGTTTGATATATGTAATAACTCTTGGACACAGTAATGTTTCTGCCTTGAAATGATGTTTAATGTACTAACAGAAAATGTGCAATCTGCATTCAAACAAAATTTGACAGGTGCATAAGTATGGGCACCCTTATCATTTTCTTGTTTTAAATACTCCTACCTACTTTTTACTGACTTACTAAAGCACTTTTTTTTGTTTTGTAACCTCATTGAGCTTTGAACTTCATAGCCAGGTGTATGCAGTCATGAGAAAAGCTACTTAAAGTGGCCACTTGCAAGTTGTTCTCCTGTTTGAATCTCCTCTGAAGAGTGGCATCATGGGCTCCTCAAAACAACTGTCAAATGATCTGAAAACAAAGATTATTCAACATAGTTGTTCAGGGGAAGGATACAAAAAGCTGTCTCAGAGATTTAACCTGTCAGTTTCCACTGTGAGGAACATAGTAAGGAAATGGAAGAACACAGGGACAGTTCTTGTTAAGGCCAGAAGTGGCAGGCCAAGAAAAACATCTGAAAGGCAGAGAAGAAGAATGGTGAGATCAGTCAAGGACAATCCTCAGACCACCTCCAGAGAGCTGCAGCATCAACTTGCTGCAGATGGTGTCACTGTGCATCGGTCAACTATACAACGCACTTTGCACAAGGAGAAGCTGTATGGGAGAGTGATGCGAAAGAAGCCATTTCTGCAAGCACGCCACAAACAGAGTCGGCTGAGGTATGCAAAAGCACATTTGGAGAAGCCAATTTCTTTTTGGAAGAAGGTCCTGTGGACTGATGAAACCAAGATTGAGTTGTTTGGTCATACAAAAAGGCGTTGTGCATGGCGGCAAAAAAACACAGCATTCCAAGAAAAACACTTGCTACCCACAGTAAAATTTGGTGGAGGTTCCATCATGCTTTGGGGCTGTGTGGCCAATGCCGGCACCAGGAATCTTGTTAAAGTTGAGGGATGCATGGATTCCACTCAGTATCAGCAGATTCTTGACAATAATGTTCAAGAATCAGTGATAAAGTTGAAGTTACGCAGGGGATGGATCTTTCAGCAAGACAATGATCCAAAACACCGCTCCAAATCTACTCAGGCATTCATGCAGAGGAACAATTACAATGTTCTGGAATGGCCATCCCAGTCCCCAGACCTGAATATCATTGAACATCTGTGGGATCATTTGAAGAGGGCTGTCCATGCTCGGCGACCATCAAACTCAACTGAACTGGAATTGTTTTGTAAAGAGGAATGGTCAAAAATACCTTCATCCAGGATCCAGGAACTCATTAAAAGCTACAGGAAGCGACTAGAGGCTGTTATTTTTGCAAAAGGAGGATCTACTAAATATTAATGTCACTTTTCTGGTGAGGTGCCCATACTTATGCACCTGTCAAATTTTGTTTGAATGCAGATTGAACATTTTCTGTTAGTACAATAAACCTCATTTCAAGGCAGAAACATTACTGTGTCCAACAGTTATTACATATATCAAACTGAAATAGCTGTTGCAAAAACACCAATTTTTATAAAACATTAAGCTTAAGATTAATAGGGGTGCCCAAACTTTTTCATATAACTGTATCTAACCCTCAAAAAAATTGTTTAAAATGTTAACATTAATATATTGCTCATTCATAGACTACTTCATAGTCTGGAGTATATTTTGTTGATATATAACCCTCTAAAAACCTTGTTCAAAAACTTTATCACTATTCTATTGCTCACCCTTACACTATTCCGTGTTTTGGGGTACATTTTTGTGATCTATAACCCTCAAAAAAATTGATCAAAATTTTTTCGGTATTATATTGCTCATCCATACAGTATAACTGGAGCGCCGGCGTCTCTGCAGGGCCGGAGCTACTTCCGCGGCTCTGTTCCGGCATCCTCTGCTCACCTGTCTGTGTGTGCCTGGGGTGCGCGCACCGCGCACAGATCCCCGGGCACTGTGCTTAGGGCTCACGCGCTCCTTGCTTCTTAAGGGGGCCGCATGCGCTGTCCTAATATGTCCCTGGCCAATGGCCAGAGGACAGCTGATATTTTAGGCACCTCCTCCAAAATGGAGATGCCTGTGCAGTGTTGTAGTTTGTGTGTTAACACTCTCTCCAGCCCTCAGGTCCCAGTGCTGTCCACCAGCCTGCCTATCTGCCAGCCGAGCCTGTCCATCCGTCAGCTCCGTCCGCCTGCCTACCAGCCGTGCACATCTGTCTGCCCATCTGTTTTGCCAGTCCGCTTCAGCTATCAGCTATCAGTCACCTGCTCTCACACGAGGTCGGTCCCAGAGTGGCACTTAGTTACGCCCCTCTGGTCCCTCCTTGTACCAGTGGTTCCACCATCTGGACCTGTAACAATAACGTGTTCTGTGGTACGTTTCATTGGTATATAACATTCCAAAATTTTTCGGCATCGAATTAGTAAGCCATACAGTGTAACGTACTTATTGGGATCCATGGCAACAAAATTGGCTAAATCCCGTGAGATTCCCAAGGGAGCAACTGGAGGAATATCAGAGCCAGACTAAGCTGGCGCGACAGCGGGAGCCTGTGGTCCGGAAGCGGCCGCTTTACCACAACTGCCAAGGCCTAAACCCAGGCTGCATAAAGAAGGAATAGTCGGCACTCCGTATAGCTAGGGTGGTGCACGTGGAAAACAATGTCTATAGGAAAAGAAAATCCCGGCACTCACGTGTTGATAATTAGTTGGTTTATTCCACAACTCACAAAAGACGTTTCAGCCTGTCCAAGGCTTTTTTCAATTGAAAAAAGCCTTGGACAGGCTGAAACGTCTTTTGTGAGTTGTGGAATAAACCAACTAATTATCAACACGTGAGTGCCGGGATTTTCTTTTCCTATAAACCCAGGCTGCAGCCTTCACTGCTTTGGACTGCAGACAGGAGAGCAAGGAACAATCAACTAGTGAGCGGACTGTGAGGCCAAGGTTGGTCGGAAGCGATAAGTAGGCGAGCCAGAACCAGGCAGGGCTGGAGAAATGCTAGCAGGCACGCTAGCTACAAGGTACCAACAGTTTGCATCCTGGGGGAAGGTCATAATGTATGACTAGCAGCAGAGAAGGTGGTGCATTGAAGAGTTTGGGACCCATCATCACATCTCGTTCAACGAAGGGAGCAATAGCTGACGGCTGAAACCAGGGTCACGTTCCTCAAAATGGAGGGTTAACATAGCTGGTATGTGGTGTGTGATGCCAGAAGGAAGGGAGCAGGATGAACCCTTCTTGAGAAATGAACGGGCCTGGGAGAGATTCTTCAAGGCGAATCAGGCGAATTGAGAATCGACACTACCACCCCGGAGATATAGTACTATCCTTGGGGTTCCCGACCTCATATGCTGGAGCAGGCGATGGTGCAGGTGACACAGGGAGCTGTCATCCATTTCTACATGTCGGAGGCTTCAGCACTACCCGAAGCCGGGTCACTTACAGCCCAGACACCTGGGAATCGGGGTCCAGGAAGCAGGTGGAGGCACTCCCCCCAGCCTGACGAAGAAGGAGAAGAAGAAGCGGATACGTGAAGAGGATTACTGTATTACCCTCCTAAGAATTTTTTACTGGCTTTGTGCTTTGTGCAAAGCCTTTATGAGTGTAGGAGTACCAGAACTACACTTTGTTCATAATATTTGAATGAGGCACTACATTTGGTGCATTCAAGGGTGTATGGATGACCCTGTTGGTAATTTTTGGCAGGATTTGCAATTAGTGCATAGCCTTTATGAGTCTAGGAGTACCATTACATGACAATTTGAACAGTGTGTATGAGTCTCTCCTTTATGTCTAATACAGGTTGTTTCTGAGTCTCTAAGTATTGTCAGTTCTTTTTTCCTTCATAAATTACACTGAAATTTCCTATTTTTTTCATAAAAAATAAATTTTGATTTACTTAAATTATAAGTTTAAGAATTTTACCTTGTATACAAATTCTTATACAGGAAAAAATGTTTCCTAACTTTTTTTTTTCTGTACACTGCAATTTCTCATTGATTTGGAACGTTTTATTGTCAGTCCTTAAAGTGGAGTAAAAGTGTGACAGCATTGTCTGCAGCAGTGATCAGGGAGTCTGAGATGCTTCCAGGGGTCTTCCCCATGCTGTTCTCCTTCCATTCAGCAGTTTTTCCATTCATTTGAACATTTTCACTGCCCCCAGACCTCCTTGTAGGATCTGCCGGAAAAATGCTTGAATTTCCCATTGACTCCCATTATACTCGTTACTCAAAACGAGCACCCAAGCATTTTAGTGCTCGCTCATATCTAGTGGTAATCTTTGTTACAATCTATCTGACCCCAGCACAGTCTTCCCTCATATACTCATCACTATCGCTCTACCTTCCCATGACATCAGTCTTTTTCTCATCATCACACCCCCTTCATAGGTGAGACCTCCCCACTAAACATCTTTCCAGGTTAAGGTCACCAATGACCATAAACTGATCACTTTCTTAACTTGCCCTAACCCAAGCCTGTTAAGGTAGCAAATGTTTGCCTTTAAAGGGGTTGTCCCATTTGGAACAATAATAGCACATCCAATGGACATGCTATAACTGTCTGACATATGTTAGTCCCATAACTAGGACATGCATCTATCTCTAGTATGGAAGTTCATCACATACTGCCTGCAATTTAGAGGTAGCTGCATATGTATAGCTGCCGATTCATTCATTTGGGAGTTGTATGTGATTTATCGCTCTGAGCATTTATTTGTAGTTATACCATGTCTGAAGCTTAAAATGCCAATTTCAATGTCGATGAATGAGCTTTATGGAAAAGATTATTCTATGGAACATGTACTCAGACCGCAGGCTCTAAGGGAAGGAGGAAGAAACTGCTTGTTACTGTATGTGGTGTAGTACAAATAGGGTAAAGGATGAAGATACAATATGACCCAGATATATGTTGTATCTTCTGGTGCATTATGCAGAAGTCTCGATGGTTCCATGTGATGTTAAGCTTGTTGGGTGGGTAAAAGAAGTGCAGCATGGCATGGGGCTAGGATTGTGAACTCATTAAAGGGTTAATCCTGCTCTGCTGAGTTCCATATCCGAAGGTGAGCAGGGCAGGTGATGTCACATTTTCTGATACCTTCAGGCACATGTGCACAATCGGCAAGTAATGTGGAAAGTCCCAATCTAATGAACAGTATTCTTCATTTCTAAGACTCCCATTCAGTGCATACTTACATTACCACTACTACAACATTGGTTACAGTGTCCATGCTGGTATGTAGATGATGTCCACATATAGATGACATCCTTTGTACTTTATTCTTTATGATGTTACATCCCCATTCAGGTCCCTACAATATTGGATCCCCTCAGTGGAAATCTTCTATATTAGAGAATTTTCCTGATTTGACCCATCAAAGATGAGCAGGGAAAGGGACAAGATGGAGAGGATATTACACCTCACCCTAGAGATCCTCCTCCGGCTTACTGGAGAGGTGAGAGATTCTGATGACGTCACATTACATCATTCTTATCTATGGGAATAACAGATGGACAGAACTGGAGAGGTGAGGACTCTGGAATTGTCTGTAGTGAGATTTATTAATGGGTCTCTCCATAATCAGGATTATACAATAGTGAAGAAGTCCTCTAGAGAGCGCTGTCAGGCGCCTGTGTCTGAGGGATGGGGAAGACCTCTGAGCCCAATCACGGGGCCTACACCTCGCCCCCTGATGCATGAGGACATCAATAACCAGAAGATCCTAGAACTCGCCTACAAGATGATTGAGCTGCTGACTGGAGAGGTGACACTGCTGGGAATGCTGGGACATTATACAGTATTTCTATGAAGGGATCGGGGGGTTGACTGTATCATTGTATGTGTCAGGTTCCTATAAGGTGTCAGGACGTCACCGTCTATTTCTCCATGGAGGAGTGGGAGTTTTTAGAAGGACACCAGGATCTGTACAAGGACGTCATGATGGAGGTTCCCCAACCCCTCACATCACCAGGTAATACACACGGCCTATAATTATCTGTATGTAAAGAATGAATTCAGTCACTGTATGTGTTTCCTCCAGATCTATCCAGTAACAGGACAACACCAGAGGGATGTCACCGTCCTCTTCTTCCACCGGACTGTAAACAAGAAAATCCCAGTGTTCCTCAGGATGATCAGGTAGATGGAGAGAAGGTGTCATGAGATCTCCCCTATGATGTGTAGATGGCTGTGAAGGTCTTGTGCTCAGTCTTGTTTCCTCCACCAGTATTATATGTTTTATACTTGTGTAATGAGAACGGTGGAGCTGGCAGGATTAGAGCAGATCATAGCTGTGACTTCTCCATCTGTCTGTGACTTTTACAATATTTGTTTCAGGGTGAAGGTCTGACCCATAATAATACTACAGAGACATATGTGAGGGGTTATGAGCGGTGTGAAGTGGAGATTCCTACAGATAACCGCACAGGTGAGTAGTAACCCAATAAATTCTACTCAGTCATTGGCTGGTACAATTATGTGTTGTATTTAATACTGTATGAATCCGCAAAGATGCTGAAAGGCTGAATTGATCTCTTTGATGTGTCTTGAGTTGAGCCTTTGTGTCCAAGCTGAAAATTAACCCCTTTACCCCCGAGGGTGGTTTGCACGATAATGGCCGGGCAAATTTTTACAATTCTGACCACTGTCACTTTATGAGGTAATTACTCTGGAACTCTTTAACGGATCCCCCTGATTCTGAGATTGTTTTTTCGTGACATATTGTACTTCATGATAGTGGTAAAATTTCTTTGATATGACTTGCTTTTATTTGTGAAAAAATCGGAAATTTGGTGAAAATTTGGAAAATTTCTCAATTTTCAAAATTTGAATTTTTATGCCCTTAAATCAGAGAGATATGTCACACAAAATAGTTAATAAATAACATTTCCCACATGTCTACTTTACATCAGCACAATTTTGGAACCAAAATTTTTTTTTTGTTAGGAAGTTATAAATGTTAAACTTTGATCAGCGATTTCTCATTTTTCCAACAAAATTTACTAAACCATTTTTTAGGAACCACATCACATTTGAAGTGACTTTGAGTGATCTACATGACAGAAAATATCCAAAAGTGACACCCTCAAGATGCTCAAAACCACATTCAAGAAGTTTATTTACCCTTCAGGTGCTTCATAGGAATTTTTGGAATGTGGGAAAAAAAATGAACATTTAACTTTTTTCACAAAAATGTTACTTTAGACCCCAATTTTTTTATTTTCGCAAGGGTATCTGGAAAAAATGGACCCCAAAATTTGTTGTGCAATTCCTCCTGAGTAAGCCGATACCCCATATGTGGAGGCAAACCACTGTTTGGGCGCATGGCAGGGTTCGGAAGGGAAGGAGCGCCATTTGACTTCTTGAATTTAAAATTTGCTTGAATAATTAACGGACGCCATGTTGCCTTTGGAGAGCCCCTGATGTGCCTAAATAGTGGAAACCCCCCACAAGTGACACCATTTTGGAAACTAGACCACTCAGGGAACTCATGTAGATGTTTGGTGAGCACCCTGAACCCCCAGGTGCTTCAAAGAAGTTTATAACATGGAGCCGTGAAAATAAAAAAAATCAAACTTTTTCCACAAAATGATGTATTGGCCCCAAATTTTTTTTCCCCACAACGGTAAGAGGAGAAAATGGACCCCAAAAACTTTTGTGCAATTTCTCCTAAGTACATCGATACCCCACATGTTGGGAAAATACACTGTTTGGGCGCACGGCAGGGTTCAGAAGGGAAGTGTGACTTTTTGAACGCAAAATTGGCTGGACTTGAGAGCAGACGCCATGTCACGTATTGAGAGCTCCTGATGCTCTCCATACGTGATATTCTAAAAGTCCCTTTAAAAAAAGCCAGATGTCAGTCACTTGTCAAAATCAGTTCTCAGACAGGGTATTTAGCCTGAAACTAACATCATTCTGATGTTTGATTTTGATATCTGATCATGTCCTAAAATGGACACTGTATAAGAGCACTACCTGGTGGCCTAACCTCACAATCAATTATTACCTGCTTCTCAAACCACTATTGCCACCACTGTCTCACTCAGTTGACGATTTGAATTTTACTACGATTTCTATAGAAACTTAATATTTTCTTTTTTCTTTTGGCAGATGAATATACCAGAAGGTCAGAGGGATATATGGTAATTTCAGATTTTAGCTCAGATGATCGTGGTATCACAGCAGATACTTACAAAGAGTATGACATTATCTCAGATACGTCACCTGCTTTTCATAGCAGAGAATTATCATCTGGTACTTTTCAACATGTCCCATCTTGTGATTCATCACAGACTCTTGAGCAAAATTTAAGCACCAGAAGTGATATTAAACATCAAAGAACTGGTGCAAGTGAAAAGCCATTTTCCTGCTCAATATGTGGAGCGTGTTTTAACCAAAAATCCAGTTTTGTTAGACATGAGAGAAGTCACACAGGGGAGAAGCCATTCTCATGTTCAGAATGTGGGAAATGTTTTCAGCAGAAATCAAATCTTGTTACACATGAGAGGACTCACACAGGGGAAAAGCGATACTCGTGTTCTGAATGTGGGAAATGTTTTACAGAGAAATCAAATCTTATTCTACATAAGAGAAATCACGCAGGGGAGAAGCCTTTTTCATGTCCAGAATGTGGGAAATGTTTTATAGGAAAATCACATCTTGTTAGACATTACAGAATTCACACAGGGGAGAAGCCATTTTCTTGCTCAGAATGTGGGAAATGTTTTAGAGAGAGATCAAATTTTTTCAGACACCAGAAAGCTCACACAGGGGAGAAGCCATATTCATGTTTGGAATGTGGGAAATGTTTTATATACAAATCACATTTTGATAGACATCAGTTATCTCACACAGGACAGTAGTCATTTAGCAATATAAATCCTGTATTGATAAGCAAATGTAATCTAAATATTACACCTTCATTTCGCTATGTATATAGAAAATTTTACCTTCATACATATAGTATAACTATATCTTAAAGGGGTTGTCCAACAACCCTTTCTTCTACCGCATCAGACATTCTTCACAGAGAACCACTGGTATCCACGATCAAGACAGCTGAAGCAACCATCCTATACAAAGCTTGTCACATTTAATAAAGTACGAGGCTGCCGAGAGGAATAAAGTTAATTTCTTCCCGGCAGCCGGGATCTCAGTGCAGTGGATGCACAACTTCAGAACACTATTAACCTGCAAATTAACCCCATATCTGCAGGTTAATAGTGTTGCCTTTAACCACACAGACACTTTTTTTTTTCTCGTTCTTTCCCCTTCTTTTTTAAATAGAGGTAACTTGTTATATTTTTTCGCTGATAAACACATGAGGGCTTGTTTTTGGCAGGACAAGTTGTAGTTTTGAATGACTCCATTCATTTTACAATAGGTTAAATGGCAAAAAAATTCAAGTGCGTTGAAAAAAGAACCCAGCATTTCCGCCATTGGTTTTTGGGTCTTATTTTTTGGGCGTCATTTGCTCTGTGAGTATAACATGTCAGATCTGACAATTCCATGTCAGTACGATTCAGATGATATCAAACATATAGCTTTTTTTTTTTTTTAACTATTTTAGATAAATATGTTCTTTGTGTCACAATTTTTTAATGGCCATAACTTTTTTTATTTTTCAGTCAACGGAGCTGTGTGAAGGTTTGTTTTTCATGTAGATAAAACTCTTTGATCACTTTTTTGCAATGTTGTGGTGACCAAAAAAACATAATTCTGGCATTTCGATTACTTTTTACCTCTTTACAGTATTTACCAATCAGGTTCATTATGATGATAGAACGAACTTTTATGGACACTGTGATACCATGTATATCTTTTTTTTTTCCTTTTCATTTATCTGGGGCAAAGGGGGATGATTTTAATATTTTTTAATATATTTATAATGCTTGTTTTTACATTTCACTTATATTTTTCAGTCTCCATAGGGGACTTGAAACTGCGATCATTTGTACTATATATAGCAATATCAGAGTATTGCAGTAAATTGTAAAAATGACAGTCTCCTTTGACGCCTAGCCACAAGCTGGATGCCTCAGGAGAAAATACATAACAGGTACTGGGGTTGCCCCACAGCTGTCATAGCAGCCCATCAGCGCCCTGCGATCGGCTGTCATTTGCAGGCTGGAGGAATCCCCAGGCTGCTCGGTCGCGGAACTTTAAAGGGGTTGTCCAGTACTTTTAAAAATATGCCAATGTGTTTTAATGATAAATAGAAGTTTCTTTCTAATTACCTCCTGGTGCTGTTTCTGCCTGTGAGCTGCGTTATCGGTGGCTGCTCACAGGCAGCGCGTGACCCCCGGCTGCAGCCGGCTCTGATATCCGCTGACGTCACGACAAGTCCAGGCTGCAGCCGAGGGTCCCTCTTCCGCTTTCCGCCGGTGGCTGCTGGGTTACCCTGCACGTCACCTCCGGCATCCACCACGCGCTCTCTCTCTCCCCTTTCATTGGGAAAGCCTGCAGTGGATGCTGGGTGTGATGCTGGGAATAACCCCACCCACAACCCAGCAGCCACCATGGGGACCTCAGCGCTGAGTCACGCCTCACTTGACGTGATGTCAGCGGGGGGTCACGTGCTGCCTGTGAGCTGCCCCGATAGCGCCGCTCACAGGCAGAAACAGCACCAGGAGGTAATTAGAAAGAAGCTTCTATTTAGCATTAAAACACATTGGCATATTTTTTAAAGTATTGGACAACCCTTTTAAATGTAGCTGTCAGTGATTGATAGCAGCAATTAAACAGTTAATAGCTGAAATCGGCAGTAGTGTTGATCGCTGCTGTTAAAGGCAGATGCCAGCAATGTAATACAGGCGGCATCTGCACTGCTTGGAGCAGGCTTAGCTTAAAGCTTCTGTGTCCACCCTAAACACCCTGACATGACCAATGACATACTCGAACATAATGGAGTGTTAGGGGATTACATTACCAAAGATGAATAAACATCTGCTTTGAATAGTAATATCTTTCTGAATCTAGATTTTTTTTTTTATTTTGTATATGATAAGATATTGCCTTAGAACTTTTGGAGTTCAGGTAGAGCTGATAGGCGTTTCATATGTAAATAGTGAAATGAGAATTACACTCTGGATTTCAGGTTTGACAACACACATTCCGTTCTTTTTAAATCATCCTTATATAGGGATAATCATATTAACCATATTATACCACTGGTTATAGAATCCTCTATCCAACCATCCACGTTAGAAAAAGTTGCCACCGCTCATCATTGGTAAGACCACGGTGGCTCAGTGGTTAGCACTGCAGCCTTACAGCGCTGGGGTTCTGGGTTCAAATCCCACCAAGGACGACATCTGCAAGGAGTTTGTATGTTCTCCCCTTGTTTGCGTGGGTTTCCTCCGGGTTCTCTGGTTTCCTCCCACACTCCAAAGAAATACTTATAGGTAATGTAGATTGTGAGCCCCAAAGGGGACAGTGCCGATAATGTCTGTAAATTGTCTGAATTGTAAAGCGCTGCAGAATATGTTGCCACTATATAAATAAAAAGATTATTATTATTAAGACCCAATAATAGGAACTAGTACTGGTGATTGGACCACTTCAGAAAGGTCCGTTATTTGAGTCGTTAAGGTATGAATACTTGGGCAGGACAATATTAGTTGCATAGACTCTGCATCCTTTTATTGGCATCTATGACCTTGTAATGTCGGAACTCCTACATTTTTCCTTGTTCTGAAAACCTCTGACACCAGGCTTATTTTGTTTCATAAAAAGAAACTTCTTTACTCGCCCTCCCCTGGTTCAGTTCTGAGTCTCCACCCCTGCTCCAATCATTTGTTATAATCTGCGGTGCGGCGGCCGGTCACTGAACTCAGTTGCTCTGGATGGAGACACTGTAGGACATGGTAGTGCATTTAGCCCACACAGGCTGCTCACAGTAGCATGAGCAACCAGCGGTCTGGAGTTGTGTTGTAAAACAGTTCCTGGGACACTTTGGAGAAATAGATGTTCTTGTACCTGGAATGAAGACTAGAGGAGTCCAGCTACCATAAATTATGTCACCCCACACCATAATCCCGGAAGTAGGACCTTTGTGACCTCTCACAAGCACTCTCAAAGGCTATCATGGTTCAGAGCAAATCCGCAATTGAGGCTGGAATGGAGGTCTATCCTCTTCAGTGATGAGTTCCGCTTTTGTCTTCAATACAGTGATAGTTGGTGATTAGTCTGGAGACCACGTGAGCAACTCCATGAAGAGGCCTTCAAGAAGGAATGTCACACAGTCCTCCTGGAATTATGGACTGGGGTGGCATAATGTATAGTAGCTGGACCCATCTAGTCTTCATCGAGGGTGCACTAACAACTTGGATTTACATTAATTTGGTTGTGGAACCAGTTGTATTGCCATTTTTCCAAAGTATCTCAGAAGACATTTTTCATAACGACGCCAAACCGCATGTTGCTAGTGCTACTGTGAGCAGCCTGCGTGGCAAAACATGCTACCATCAAACACATCTGTGACGTCATTGTTTGGCAGTTGCAAAGAGAGATATCCATAGTGGATCTTGATGGTTTTGCGTGATCATGTGTTTTCAATGTGGCAGAACCTTCCTCAGATAACCATTAACCTACAAATTAACCACATATCTGCAGGTTAATAGTGTTTTTTTTTTTCTTTATATAACTGGTTCCCTTTAGGGACACAGCCACTTTTCGTTTTGTTTGTTTTTTCAAATAGAGGTAACTTATTTATCTTTTCGTTGTCAAAAACACAATGGGTGTATTATCATCCTTTATATAACTTAATAGGCCATAGCAAAGAAGGTGTCATGGTCAAAATAGATAAATAAGCAATGGTATATAATAAAGAGAACAGCTAAATTAGTGGAAACAGAAAAAAAAATTCAGGTGTCGCACTTTCAGTACAGTGGCCTGTCAAGCCGGTGACTCTCTTGGTTTGTAAGAGCCGTCCTGCTCAATGCGTGCACCGCTCCGCTCCTCTATGTCAAACCATCTCGCTGAGCTGCCTTGTGCAGCACTTCCAGCACTGCTACATCTTCCTATTGCTGAAAACTCTTCACCCTGCTATAGTGAGGCGCGGCCAGACTGTGCAGGAATTTAAAACCACTGTGTCCTGAAGAGATTTGCTTCCCTGGTCTATCCCCTGCCAGCAGTGGGTATATTAGACAGCTCCTCATTCCACATCTTGCTTCAATGTAGGTTCTAGTTGCAGTACGTCTCTACTTACCTGTCTAGGTGCATTCTTGTTTTGACTCGTATTACTGACCCGGCTTGTTTACTCATTTTGTCTGAGCTCTCCGATTCTATCCTCGGCTTTTTATTTTGAATCTGTGCTGCCTGCCCAGTCATCGGCCTGTCTGACCATGTCTCTGTCTTCGCCCTCGGTGCCTCATATTTCTGCTTTGAACCACAGGTCAGCTGCTGCAGGTCCGGGGACTACCCTGTAGTGGCACTTGGCTCATGTGACTTTTTGCTCTAAAAGGTTAAAAGACGAGAAAAAGAGAATCATTGATTTTGCGCAAAAGTAGATTGTGAGCCCTTGCGGGCACATTTCTCTCTCCTCCTGTACCAGTCGCTGACTTGTATTGTTCAAAATTATTGTAATTGCTTGTGCTTTGTATACCCCTTTCACATGTAAAGCGCCACGGAATAAATGGCGCTATAATAATAAATAATAACCTATGTGCGTCATTTTGAAGAATTTGATTAAAAAAAATCAGTGTGCAATTGACTTGTACAGTGAACGGGCAAGTTCACGGAGCGGTATGAGCATACTACAGCAAGTGCTATCTCAATCAAACAGCACAATCAAGTAAAAAAGAAAATATTAAAAAGTTCTGAAAATAGGAGCAACTAGAGATGACAAATTTTGAATTCTCCAAATCACATGGATTTTACAAGGAAATTTGATTCACAGAAAATGTATTCTCCGTTTATTGAATGCTCCTTTCCAGGCCCCAGAGCATAGTAAGTTTAGGATATAAAAATAAATAACTCACTTGTTCCGATGTCCTTGCATCCCCTCTATTCGATCCTCCGCTCCTCTTGTTTTTCCCATTCAGCTGTCATGTTCAACTAAGCCTTGGAGGTCATAGTGCGCTGTGCTGTCACCCGGACAATGAGCATCATTACATCACAACGTGTGCTGCACTGTCTTGGTGCATAGTGACCTCCAAGAGTTTGATGACTTTGAGGACATCCTGGAGTGAAGATACTGGAAAGAAGGCGTATGACAGCTGAATGGGAAAAGGAGTCTCAGAAGACCAAACGGCAGGACAGGTGAGAGGTGATGTGTGTATGATTTATTTTTTAACGGTTTGCCTGGCTCACTACGTTTAAGAAAAATTGCAGCCACATTTAGCTGAATTTGTGGGAAGCAAATTATAAAAAATCTATATGCTGAAGAATACAGATTTTTGTAAAATTAAGAGTGGAATTCAATTCCACTCGAATAAATTAGTTCGATTCTTGGAGCCACCAAAACAAAAATGTTCTTTGTGTTGAAGGAGTAAGTTCTCTTAACTATAGATGCACACTCCACCCTTCCAACCAAGAATACAAAGCTTAGAGACATTGGTGACTGAAACAGAGTAGATCAATCAAAAAGGATGAAAAATGTGTTCACCATCTTCATAAAAACTCAGACTGTTGCTATTTGGACCCTTGTTGTTACCTTTTCAGTTGTCCAAGACTGTTTGGGGGCCCTCACGTCTCTTGTATGAATTGATTAACTATCTGTTACCCTGGAATGCTTGCTATTGTTTGTACTTGTCCCTTCTGAATTGTAAAGTGCTTCTGATTATGTTTATTCTATATAAATAAAAAATATTATTATTTCTGTTAATATCTGTTAAAGGGAATCTGTCAGCAGGATTTTACCCCTGCCCTCCAACTATTTATATGCACATGTAGTTCTTTTAAAGACAAATCTAGCAATACCAGCCGTAACTTTACCTAGACAGTCAATTCCTGAGAAATCGGCATTTGAATGGATATGCAAATGAGGCTGAAGTGCTTTTGGCATGTGGAAGCTCTTCTCAAGCCTGTCACTCCGACTCTATTTCCTGCCCAGCGGCAAATCCTCTTGCTTGATTGCCAGCTCTTTCGCTTGAAGTCACACAGGTGGCGCTGGGATGGGAATTAAGCTGGCAAGAGCAGAGGCTTGAAAAGAGATTTCACAAACAAAAAGTACTTGAGACTTCTTTGCATATCAATTCCAATACTGATTTCTCATTAATGGAGGAGCAGACTGTCTAGGTAAAGGTATTGCGGGCTTTGTATTTTATATTTAAGAGCTACATGTGGATATAAATAATTTAGGGGGCTGAAATCATAGGAAGGTTGCATAGTAATCGAAATGCAGACTCATAAGTTTAGAAAAGGGAGATTTCGGCTTATAGCCTATTGGTCACGCCCATACTATTAGCTTATGAGTGCACCCCACAGGGACAGATACACCACCACTACAGGGCTTGGCTGCACCCTTCAAAAAATGAAAAAATACATGAGGTATTGTTTGATGTTTTGGCCAAAATAAAGAAGCTTGCAACCCGCGTCAAGGGTCCTCATTGTCTTGCGAGTCCCTGCGCTAAAATTCACTGAAAGGACATCAAATCCAAAGCACCTCACAGAAAAAAAGCACGTACTTACCAATACCTGGTCACAATACTAATTCACTGCAGGATGTTTGTTTTATCAGTATTGTGCACCTGTGCTACCTCAGGTTTTTATCATGGATGCCAGCTGCATTCTGTGGTGCATTATTGTGACCTGGTTTTGGTAAGCACAGCTGCTTTATTTTACTTGTATGACACATAAGTTATGCAAGAGATAGGTGATGTGCAAATTCATACATTTGGATTAATGGATGCTGTCATGAATACCACTACCGCTGCCACCAATTTGTCCCGAACATAACTCGCTCACGACACACCTTCCTCAGATGCTACTGTAAAGAGGAACACCACTTCCAACAATCGCTCGTCCACTCACCTACCGCAATAGGCTGACAATGAGACAATCGCACCTCACAGCCAGTTCATACACCCATACCACACTTTTCGCTGCCACCACTTGGTGTTTTACCAGGCCGGTAGCCATGCACACCAAGCTTTCACAAGTTCCTGAACAGTACACAACTTGCACTCTGGCTACAGGGTAACACAACCAAGCTATTTTCTCTATGGAGATCTTAGGTATGTTAGAGCAATGAGGGACAAACTTATTAAATTTTAGATGTAATATACAAAAACAGTACAGTGCTAAACTAAAGTTTATAAAAGATGGAATAATGAAAGACATACAGGGAAAAAAAAACGGTATGAAACAAAAGAGATGGAATACAGATACAGTGGTGGCCAAAAGTATTGGCACCCCTGAAATTCTGTCAGATAATACTCCGTTTCTTCCTGAAAATGATTGCAATCACAAATTCTTTGGTATCATTTAATTTGTCTTCAATGAAAAAACACAAAAAGAATTGTCCTAAAGCCAAATTGGATACAATTCCACACCAAACCTAAAAAAAGGGGTGGACAAAAGTATTGGCACTGTTTGAAAAATCATGTGATGCTTCTCTAATTCGTGTAATTAACAGCACCTGTAACTTACCTGTGGCACCTAACAGGTGTTGGCAATAACTAAATCACACTTGCAGCCAGTTAACATGGATTAAAGTTGACTCAACCTCTGTCCTGTGTCCTTATGTGTACCACATTGAGCATGGAGAAAAGAAAGAAGACCAAAGAACTGCCTGAGGACTTGAGAAACCAAATTGTGAGGAAGCATGAGCAATCTCAAGGCTACAAGTCCATCTCCAAAGACCTGAATGTTCCTGTGTCTTCCGTGCGCAGTGCCATCAAGAAGTTTAAAGCCCATGGCACTGTGGCTAACCTCCCTAGATGTGGACGGAAAAGAAAAATTGACGAGAGATTTCAACACAAGATTGTGCGGATGGTGGATAAAGAACCTCGACTAACATCCAAACAAGTTCAAGCTGCCCTGCAGTCCGAGGGTACAACAGTGTCAACCCGTCGGCATCTGAATGAAAAGGGACTGTATTGTAGGATACCCGGGAAGACCCCACTTCTTACCCCGAGACATAAAAAAGCCAGGCTGGAGTTTGCCAAAACTTACCTGAGAGAGCCTAAAACGTTTTGGAAGAATGTTCTCTGGTCAGATGAGACAAAAGTAGAGCTTTTTGGGAAAAAGTATCAACATAGAGTGTACAGGAAAAAAAAGAGGCATTCAAAGAAAAGAACACGGTCCCTACAGTCAAACATGGCGGAGGTTCCCTGATGTTTTGGGGTTGCTTTGCTGCCTCTGGCACTGGACTGCTTGACCGTGTGCATGGCATTATGAAGTCTGAAGACTACCAACACATTTTGCAGCATAATGTAGGGCCCAGTGTGAGAAAGCTGGGTCTCCCTCAGAGGTCATGGGTCTTCCAGCTGGACAATGACCCAAAACACACTTCCAAAAGCACTATAAAATGGTTTGAGAGAAAGCACTGGAGACTTCTAAGGTGGCCAGCAATGAGTCCATACCTGAATCCCATAGAACACCTGTGGAGAGATCTCAAAATGGCAGTTTGGAGAAGGCACCCTTCAAATATCAGGGACCTGGAGCAGTTTGCCAAAGAAGAATGGTCTACAATTCCAGCAGAGCATTGTAAGAAACTCATTGATGGTTACCGGAAGCGGTTGTTCGCAGTTATTTTGGCTAAAGGTTGTGCAACCAAGTATTAGGCTGAGGGTGCCAATACTTTTGTCTGGCCCATTTTTGGAATTTTGTGTGAAATGATCAATGATTTGATTTTTGCTTCATTCTCTTTTGTGTTTTTTCCTTGCAAGCAAATTAAATGAAGATAATAATACCAAAGAATTTGTGATTGCAATCATTTTCAGGACGAAACTGAGTATTATCTGACAGAATTGCAGGGGTGCCAATACTTTTGGCCACCACTGTAAGTCTTACGAATTGGATCTAAGAGCTTCTGATGGAGAATGTCACGTGAAATATGGACAGATCTGTAATACTTGTTGCTTCTTCTGGGGTCTGACACAGATATTCCCCAGATGACAAGTTATAAAGGGTGTCACCAGACCCCTCACTTCTCCCTCCACTGAGGTCAGAGGAGGACAGGTGATTAGATTCAATCCTAATCTAATTTTATCCCTCATTTATCCTCTGGGTCATATTTTCCCCAGAAACTTCCTAGAGTAACAATATAGTAATCATCTTACTGAACATCCTTCATGCATCTATACCACACATGAATATGATATATCCATAATTCAGGGAGATATTGTTCTCCTGTGGGTTTCTAGCTAACAAAACTTTAGCAATTTTACCCACAGATGCGAATAGGCATAGATTAACTAGAATTATAATTAGCAAAGAAAACATTAAAATACTGTTTTACCTTGTCCTGTCTATGCAGTACAGACAGAACCACTACATCAAGTGAAAGCATCAACACCACAGTATTTAACACCTATGTGCCAGTAGGGGCATACAGGGACAGATCTGCTGGTCCAAATGGTTATACCAACAATGATAGCTACCGGTGCATCTCACTAAATTAGAATATCATCAAAAAGTTAATTTATTTCAGTTCTTCAATACAAAAAGTGAAACTCTTATATTATATAGTCATTACAAACAGGGATCTATTTCAAGTGTTTATGTCTGTTAATGTTGATGATTATGGCTTACAGCCAATGAAAACACAAAAGTCATTATCTCAGTAAATTAGAATACTTTATAACAACAGCTTGAAAATGTTTTTAAAATCCAAAATGTTGGCCTACTAAAATGTATGTTCAGTAAATACACTGAATACTTGGTCAGGGCTCCTTTTGCATCAATTACTGCATCATTGTGGCGTGGTATGGAGGCGATCAGCCTGTGGCACTGCTGAGGTGTTATGGAAGCCCAGGTTGCTTTGATAGCAGCCTTCAGCTCGTCTGCATTGTTGGGTCTGGTGTCTCTTGACAATACACCATAGATTCTCTGTGGGGTTAAGGTCAGGCGAGTTTGCTGGCCAATCAAGCACAGTGATACTGTTGTTTTTAAACCAGGTATTGGTACTTTTGGCAGTGTGGACAGGTGCCAAGTCCTGCTGGAGAATGAGATTTCCATCTCCAAAAAGCTTGTTGGTAGAGGGAAGCATGAAGTGCTCTAAAACATCCTGGTAGATGGCTGCGCTGACTTTGGTCTTGATAAAACACAGTGGACCTACACTAGCAGATGACATGGCTCCCCAAACCATCACTGATTGTGGAAACTTCACACTAGACCTCAAGCAGCTTGGATTGTGGCCTCTCCACTCTTCCTCCAGACTCTGGGACCTTGATTTCCAAATGAAAATTGGAACTCTGGGACCTTGTGGAGTGTGTCAATGACTGCCTTCTGGACATCTGTCAAGTCAGCAGTCTTCCCCATGATTGTGGAGCCTACTGAAACAGAATAAGGGACCTTTTTAAATGCTTAGGAAGCCTTTGCAGGTGTTTTTTGTTAATTATTTTAATTTACTGAGATAATGACTTTTGTGTTTTCATTGGTTGTAAGCCATAATCATCAACATTAACAGAAATAAACACTTGAAATAGATCACTCTGTTTGTAATGACTCTATATATGAGTTTCACTTTTTGTATTGAAGAATTGAAATAAATGATGATATTCTAATTTAGTGAGATGTTTTACACTGATCAGTTGATAGGAGAAGCTTGAGAAACCTCCACAATTTATTTTTTAATTGAATGAAACCTGATAAAATAAGGACCAAAAGGGAAGAAAAGCACATCTGGCACACCAATGAAAAACTATCCACATTTCATGTACGAGAAAAAAATACTTGGATCTTGGAAGAAAGGCAAAAGGGCCAAAATCCAACATTTCTGCTGTGCAATAAACAGTATCAAGTGATACAGGGTGAACATCGATAACAAGCCCGCTGTCCCCCTGCTGTGTTTTGTACAGGATGATGTTTGTCAGAATGGTCCTACTGTAAATGTCTTTGTTGCCTTTAGCAGCCAAACAAAGCTCAGCTTTCATTTTACCTCAGCAGTGTAAGAAATAACTAAGGTGTATTGTCTCCTTCCTGCCGGTTGGGTGGTCCACTGCAGAGAGCAGTAGTGTTGTGTGTGACCAACATGGAATTTTAGATGAGGCGATTTACACACAGGATCATTCACAGAAAAGCACTACTGTTCTGTTGGGCAATTTCCAGCCCACTCCTTTCCAGTACTACGTAGTATACTTCTTTGACCTAAAAATGATCCCAGCAGGTCACGTCAGCAGAACATGTCTCCGTGCACTGAAATTATGGCACCTGAGGTAAAGGAGTGTCAGCAGAGCAAGGGTTAATAGGAGCATGCGGCATAGCGTACGTGGCTACTGTAGGGTACGCGGCCATTGGAATATATCATGTCTGATGAATGGCCGTTCCACATAACAATTCACACAGGCTGCGCCGACAATTACTGCATGAAAAAAACAAATCATAGCTCAGGTCTGAAATATGAAACGTATGTTACAGGAAATGTTCCTACACATAAGATGGATGTAGTCGCTAACGGAAACTAGTATATCATGTAACATCAGTGTGGAAGAATAGGCCAAAATCACATCTGAGCAATGCATGTGACTAGTTTCTCCATTCAGGAAGCGTCTTGAAGCTTCATCACCAACAAAGGCTATTGTAGAAAATGTTTAAATAAATTTCAGAAAGCGTGTTCAATACTTTTTCCCTCTGTCATAGTATTACACATAACTTTATTTATAGCCATCTATGGTTTGATTTCTTTGCTTGTATAGATTGGATGGGTTGTTACCAGCATCTGGTGAGAATTTCCTGTCAATAGCACCTTTAGAAATAGATTTAAAAAAAATGGGGCCATATTCAATACTTATTTCACCCACTGTACATACACACGTGGCTCCGCTCCGTACACCTCGTACCCACGCGGCTCCGCTCTGTACACCTCGTACCCACGCGGCTCCGCTCTGTACACCTCGTACACGCGCGGCTCCGCTCAGTACGCCTCGTACACGCTCGGCTCCGCTCCGTACACCTCGTACACACGCGGCTCTGCTCCGTACACCTCGTACACACGCGGCTCCGCTCAGTACGCCTCGTACACGCTCGGCTCCGCTCCGTACACCTCGTACACACGCGGCTCCGCTCCGTACGCCTCATACACGCGCGGCTCCGCTCCGTACGCCTCGTACACGCGCGGCTCCGCTCCGTACGCCTCGTACACGCGCGGCTCCGCTCCGTACGCCTCGTACACGCGCGGCTCCGTACGCCTCGTACACGCTGGGCTCCGCTCCGTACGCCTCGTACACGCTGGGCTCCGCTCCGTACGCCTCGTACACGCGGGGCTCTGCTCCGTACGCCTCGTACACGCGCGGCTCCGCTCCGTACGCCTCGTACACGCGCGGCTCCGCTCCGTACACCTCGTAGACGCGCGGCTCCGCTCCGTACACCTCGTACACACGCGGCTCCGCTCCGTACACCTCGTACACACGCGGCTCTGCTACATTCACACTGTAAACCCCTCCTGACCCCACACACAAACTTCCCCTCATCCAGCACCATGACAACCAGCACAGCAGAGTCCTGCATCCACTGAGGCCCCTGATCATGTGACCCCTGACTCCTCCCCTCCTGTGACCTCATCACAGGTCCTGTAAGTAGGGAACAATACATTAAAGCTATATATTGTAGGTTGCTGCAGTTGGCTGCTCCGCTGTGATCTGTTGTCTTGAGGAGAGCGCGTGACTGGAGAAGGGACGGTGAGAAGACGGCGGAAGGTTCGTGCCACAGAGAAGTTGGAATACCGGTGGGGATAGAGGAAACGAGCGGTGAGAAGGCCGAGGGGCCGCCCCTCTGTGCGTACAGAATCACTGTGTGCTGGAATTCAGTGGTTTGGATGTTATCTTGACCCCTTCCCGACCTCGGATGTACTGGTACGGTCTATTTAGGGTGCGGGTGTATGAACCCTGACCTTATGTTCTATAAAGCCGACATCCGCCTCTAACAGCAGCGATCAGAGCTAAGCCCGTCACCCAGTAAATGTCCGTGTATAAGTGAGCAGGATGCCATTATCATAAGTGGTTTCACGATTGTTCAATTTTTTTTTTTTCGAACATCAAATGTACACTGATGAGCAAAAGGGTAACAATGTTTTGAACTTTTGACTTTCAGGCTCCATATCTCACCATTCACTACGGCTTCAAACATGAGACTACCATCATTTTCTTGATAATCATCTTGGCTATCTCATACATAAGTTTGACCTGCAACTCTTTAGCATATTACTTATGCAGATTCTTGTCATCTCACTGCATTATTACTGTTTTGCTCCTGGTATTGTGCCTGGATGTCCACCTCTTGGCTTTTGAAAGGATGGACGGACTTCATTTCGTATACTTCTTCCAACTGTCATGGCACTCACATGATGCAGTTTGGCAATTTTCTTGGCCGAAAGATTGCCATCGGTGAGCTGGATGATGCTGTTTCTCTTTTCTTGGGAAATCTTCTTCATGGTCGCTCCTCGATTTGAACCAGTGACCTTTCACTTGGGAATCATCCTAATAACACATTGAGCTATTAGAGAATGTGAGAACAGGTTGTATTTTGTGGTATACAGGAAGAAAAAGATTTTTCCACCACCCGGAGCAAAACGGTAACAATGAAGTAACATGACAAGAATCTGCATAACTAATCATATGCAAGTCAAATTTATGTGTGAGATAGCCAAGATGATTGTCTATAAAATTATGGTAGTCTCACGCTTGAAGAAGTAGTGGATGGTTAGATATGGAGCCTGAAATTCAAAGTTCAAAACATTGTTACCCTTTTGGTTATCTATGTATGTGTAAGTATTAATTTTGGCTCCAGTATTGTCATTGTTCCAATGCCCTGTTTATTTTGATGCTCTGACTTTTGGCAATTCGGCAAAGCTGGCAAATTTAAATTTCAAAAGATTCGCTCATTGCTTGATTATTTGTGTGAAAAAAGTAAAGAATCAATGTATTTTGTTGCAGAAGAGAAGGTTACAATATATTTCTCCATGGAGGAGTGGGAGTATTTAGAAAAACACAAAGATCTGTACAAGGTGGTTATGGTGGAGGATCCCCAGCCCCTCACATCACCAGGTAATAGACAGGACTAAATACACATGGCCTATAATTATCTGTATGTAAAGAATGAATTCAGTCCCTGTATGTGTTTCCTCCAGTTCTATCCAGTAACAGGACAACACCAGAGAGATGTCCCCATCCTCTTCTTCCACAGGACTGTAAACAAGAAAGTCCCAATATTCCTCAGGATCATCAGGTAGATGGAAAGAAGGTGTCATGAGATCTCCCCTATGATGTGTAGACGGCTGTGAAAGTCTTGTGTTATCCACCAGTATTACAGATGCTTCTCACAAAATTAGAATATCATCAAAAACTTAATTCATTTCAGTTCTTCAATACAAAAAGTGAAACTCATATATTATATACAGTCATTACAAACAGAGTGATCTATTTCAAGTGTTTATTTCAGTTAATGTTGATGATTATTATGGATTAGAGCCAATGAAAACATAAAAGTTATTATCTCAGTAAATTAGAATAATTAACAAAAAAAACACCTGCAAAGGCTTCCTAAGAATTTAAAAAGGTCCCTTAGTCTGTTTTCAGTAGGCTCCACAATCATGGGGAAGACTGCTGACTTGACAGATGTCCAGAAGGCAGTCATTGACACACTCCACAAGGAGGGTAAGCCACAAAAGGTCATTGCTAAAGAAGCTGGCTGTTTACAGAGTGCTGTATCCAAGCTTATTAATGGAAAGTTGAGTGGAAGGAAAAAGTGTGATAGAAAAAGGTGCACAAGCAACCGGGATAACCGCAGCCTTGAAAGGATTGTTAAGAAAAGGCCATTCAAAAATTTGGGGGAGATTCACAAGGAGTGGACTGCTGGTGCAGTCATTGCTTCAAGAGCCACCACACACAGACGTATCCAGGACATGGGCTACGAGTGTCACATTCCTTGTGTCACGCCACTCATGACCAATAGACAACGCCAGAAGCGTCTTACCTGGGTCAAGGAGAAAAAGACCCGGACTGTTGCTCAGTGGTCCAAGGTGTTGTTTTCAGATTAACGTAAATTTTGCATTTCATTTGGAAATCAAGGTCCAAGAGTCTGGAGGAAGAGTGGAGAGGCCACAATCCAAGGTGCTTGAGGTCTAGTGTGAAGTTTCCACAATCAGTGATGGTTTGGGGAGCCATGTCATCTTCTGGTGTAGGTCCACTGTGTTTTATCAAGACCAAAATCAGCGCAGCCGTCTATCAGGAAATTTTAGAGCACTTCATGCTTCCCTCTGCCGACAAGCTTTTTGGAGATGGAAATTTCATTCTCCAGCTGGACTTGGCACCTGTCCACACTGCCAAAAGTACCAATACCTGGTTTAAAAACAACACTATCACTGTGCTTGATTGGCCAGCAAACTCGCCTGACCTTAACCCCATAGAGAATCTCTGGGGTATTGTCAAGAGGAAGATGAGACACCAGACCCAACAATGCAGATGAGCTGAAGGCTGCTATCAAAGCAACCTGGGCTTCCATAACACCTTAGCAGTGCCACAGGCTGATCGCCACCATGCCACGCCGCATTGATGCAGTAATTGATGCAAAAGGAGCCCCGACCAAGTATTGAGTGCATTTACTGAACATACATTTCAGTAGGCCAACATTTCGGATTTTAAAAACATTTTTCAAGCTGTTGTTATTAAGTATTCTAATTTACTGAGATGACTTTTGTGTTTTCGTTGGCTGTAAGCCATAATCATCAACATTAACAGAACTAAACACTTGAAATAGATCACTCTGTGTGTAATGACTCGATATAATATATGAGTTTCACTTTTTGTATTGAAGAACTGAAATAAATTAACTTTTAGAGGATATTCTAACTTTGTGTGACTCACCTATATATGTTTTATACTTGTGTAATGAGAACGGTGGAGATGGCAGGATTAGAGCTGATCATAGATGTGACTTCTCCATCTGTCTGTGACTTTTACAATATTTGTTTCAGGGTAAAGATCTGACCCATGAGCGGTGTAAAGAGGAGATTCCTACAGATAACTGCCCAGGTGAGTAGTAACCACTAGATGCACAGATATTCATTAGTCACTGGCTGCTACATTTTTTTTTTATGTTCTGTTGTCTGTCAGGTTTTCAGTTGTATTTTCTTCCACCACAGTGGTGCTTGTGAACCCTTCAGAATTGTCCATATTTCTGCAAAAATTTTACTTAAAACTATTTAATATTTTCACACAAAGGGTACGGCCCCACTATCAGTATTTGGTCAGTATTCGGTCAGTATTTTTTCTCAGGAGTGGGAGCCAAAACCAGGTGAGGAACAATCAGAGAAAAGGTATAATAGAAACAAGTCACCTATTCTGCATTTATCACCCACTCCTGGTTTTAGCTCCCACACCTGAGAAAAAATACTGACCGAATACTGATAGTGGGGCTGTGGCCAAACCCTAAAAGTATATAAACAGAGCCAAATGTGGAAAATGATCAAATATCAGATGGCTGTGAGTTTTTCAAAAGTATATGATTTGAAGATGAAATTAGGGTCTGGTGTTCTCAATCAATGGGATGAAAATAATAATAATAATTTTTATTTTTATAGCGCCAACATATTCCGCAGCACTTTACAAATTTTAGGGGGGACTTATACAGACAATACAGAATAAGCATATCTCATATCGAAAGGAGTGAGGGCCCTGCTCGCAAGCTTACAGTCTGAGGAAATGGGGGAGACACAAAAGGTAGAATGTACATATATTGTATAATGCAGCCTTGATATACTAAATAGGATAAATAATAATACATGGACTGGTCACCTGCCAGTATGTGTACAGTCCTGACCGAGGCTATTAAGTGCATGGTTGGTATGAACCTGAAATTGGAGAAGATTTTAATATGGGGGAAAACTGGGACGGACAGATAGTGTCTGGAGGCGATACGCCAGTCTAAAGAAATGGGTTTTTAGGGTCCGCTTGAAACTGTGGGTATTGGGAATTAATCGAACTGTCCTGGGTAGTGCATTCCAAAGAATTGGCGCAGCACGCGAGAAATCTTGGAGACGGGAGTGGAAAGTTCGGATTATGGAGGATTTTAATTTTAAGTCATTGGCAGAACGGGGGGCACGTGTAGGGTGGTAGACTGAGACAAGGGAGGAGATGTAGGGGGGTACTGAAGCATGGAGCGCTTTGTGCGTAAGCGTGATAAGTTTAAATTGAATTCTATATTGGATGAGCAACCAATGCAATGACTGGCACAGGGAAGAGGCATCGGTGTAGCGGTTGGTGAGGAATATGATCCTGGCTGCTGCGTTAAGGACGGATTGGAGAGGGGAGAGTTTAGTAAGAGGGAGCCCGATAAGTAGAGAGTTGCAGTAGTCCAGACGAGAGTGAATAAGAGCTACAGTAAGAGTTTTTGCCGAGTCAAAGGTGAGAAAAGTCCTGATTCTTGAGATGTTTTTGAGGTGTAGATGACCTGAACGAGCGAGTGATTTGATTTGAGGAGTGAAGGAAAGATCTGAATCAAAAATGACCCCAAGACAGCGGGCTTGTTGCTGGGGAGTAATGGTTGAGCCACAAACGGAAATGGCAATATCGGGCACAGGTAGGTTAGTGAAGGGAGGAAATACGAATAGTTCAGCTTTTGACAGATTCAGTTTTAGACAGAGGGAGGACATAATGTTAGACACAGCAGAAAGACAATCACTGGTCTTTTGTAGTAATGCAGGGGTGATGTCTGGAGCAGAGGTGTATAATTGGGTGTCATCAGCATAGAGATGGTACTGAAAACCGAATCTGCTGATTGTTTGTCCAATGGGAGCAATGTATAAGGAGAAAAGAAGGGGGCCTAGGACTGATCCTTGAGGAACCCCGACAGTATACAGTACAGACCAAAAGTTTGGACACACCTTCTCATTTAAAGATTTTTCTGTGTTTTCATGACTATGAAAATTGTACATTTACACTGAAGGCATCAAAACTATGAATTAACACGTGGAATTACATACTTAGCAAAAAAGTGTAAAACAACTGAAAATATGTCTTATATTCTAGGTTCTTCAAAATAGCCACCTTTTGCTTTGATGACTGCTTTGCACACTCTAGGCATTCTCTTGATGAGCTTCAAGAGGTAGTCACCGGAATTGGTTTTCACTTCACAGGTGTGCCCTGTCAGGTCTAATAAGTGGGATTTCTTGCCTTATAAATGGGGTTGGGACCATCAGTTGTGTTGTGCAGAAGTCAGGTGGATACACAGCTGATAGTCCTACTGAATAGACTGTTAGCTGCTTTTTTTCTTGCCATAATACAAATTCTAAGTAAAGAAAAAAGAGTGGCCATCATTACTTTAAGAAATGAAGGTCAGTCAGTCCGAAAAATTGGGCAAACTTTGAAAATGTCCCCAAGTGCAGTTGCAAAAACCATCAAGCGCTACAAAGAAACTGGCTCACATGAGGACCGCCCCAGGAAAGGAAGACCAAGAGTCACCTCTGCTTCTGAGGATAAGTTTATCCGAGTCACCAGCCTCAGAAATCACAGGTTAATAGCAGCTCAGATTAGAGACCAGGTCAATGCCACACAGAGTTCTAGCAGCAGACACATCTCTACAACAACTGTTAAGAGGAGACTTTGTGCAGCAGGCCTTCATGGTAAAATAGCTGCTAGGAAACCGCTGCTAAGGACAGGCAACAAGCAGTAGAGACTTGTTTGGGCTAAAGAACACAAGGAATGGACATTAGATCAGTGGAAATCTGTGCTTTGGTCTGATGAGTCCAAATTTGAGATCTTTGGTTCCAACCACCGTGTCTTTGTGCGACGCAGAAAAGGTGAACGGATGGACTCTACATGCCTGGTTCCCACCGTGAAGCATGGAGGAGGTGTGATGGTGTGGGGGTGCTTTGCTGGTGACACTGTTGGGGATTTATTCAAAATTGAAGGCATACTGAACCAGCATGGCTACCACAGCATCTTCCAGCGGCATGCTATTCCATTCGGTTTGCGTTTAGTTGGACCATCATTTATTTTTCAACAGGGCAGTGACCCCAAACACACCTCCAGGCTGTGTAAGGGCTATTTGACCAAGAGGGAGAGTGATGGAGTGCTACGCCAGATGACCTGGCCTCCACAGTCACCAGACCTGAACCCAATCGAGATGGTTTGGGGTGAGCTGGACCCCAGAGTGAAGGCAAAAGGTCCAACAAGTGCTAAGCATCTCTGGGAACTCCTTCAAGATTGTTGGAAGACCATTTCCGGTGACTACCTCTTGAAGCTCATCAAGAGAATGCCAACAGTGTGCAAAGCCGTCATCAAAGCAAAAGGTGGCTACTTTGAAGAACCTAGAATATAAGACATATTTTCAGTTGTTTTACACTTTTTTGTTAAGTATATAATTCCTCATGTGTTAATTCATAGTTTTGATGCCTTCAGTGTGAATGTACAATTTTCATAGTCATGAAAATACAGAAAAATCTTTAAATGAGAAGGTGTGTCCTAACTTTTGGTCTGTACTGTAGCTGATAGTAAATCATTAGAGACTTTAGTGAAGGCAGTTTCAGTAGAATGTAAAGAGTGGAAACCAGACTGTAAAGGGTCAAGAAGAGAGTTGTCTGAGAGATAGCGGATTAGACGGGAATGGACCAGGCGTTCCAGGAATTTAAAGATAAAGGGAAGATTGGAAACAGGTCTGTATTTGGCCGTGAAAATCAGTCAAAATCAAGATATTTTATATAAATAACAGGGAACTATAAAAGTCTGATTTTCACAACACATGGATGTACATTACCATTCAAAAGTTTGGGGTCACCCAGACAATTTTGTGTTTTCCATGAAAACTTATACTTTTATTTATCAAATGAGTTGCAAAATGAATAGAAAATATAGTCCAGATATTGACAAGGTTAGAAATAATGATTTTTATTTGAAAGAATAATTTTCTCCATCAATTTTTGCTTTCGTCAAAGAATGCTCCCTTTGCAGCAATTCCAGCATTGCAGACCTTTGGCATTCTAGCTGTTAATTTGCTGAGGTAATCTTGAGAAATTTCACCCCATGCTTCCTGAAGCCCCTCCCACAAGTTGGATTGGCTTGATGGCCACTTTTTGCATACCGTACGGTCAAGCTGCTCCCACAACAGCTCAATGGGGTTGAGATCTGGTGACTGCGCTGGCCACTCCATTACCGATAGAATACCAGCTGCCTGCTTCTTCCCTAAATAGTTCATGCATAATTTGGAGGTGTGCTTTGGGTCATTGTCCTGTTGTAGGATGAAATTGGCTCCAATCAAGCGCTGTCCACAGAGTATGGCATGGCGTTGCAAAATGGAGTGATAGCCTTCCTTATTCAAAATCCCATTTACCTTGTACAAATCTCCCACTTTACCAGCACCAAAGCAACCCCAGACCATCACATTACCTCCACCATGCTTGACAGATGGTGTCAGGCACTCTTCCAGCAGCTTTTCAGTTGTTCTGCTTTTCACAAATGTTCTTCTGTGTGATCCAAACACCTCAAACTTTGATTCGTCTGTCCATAAAACTTTTTTCCAATCTTCCTCTGTCCAATGTCTGTGTTCTTTTGCCCATATTAATCTTTTCCTTTTATTAGCCAGTCTCAGATATGGCTTTTTCTTTGCCCTGAAGGCCAGCATCCCGGAGTCGCCTCTTCACTCTAGACGTTGACACTGGCATTTTGCGTGTACTGTTTAATGAAGCTGCCAGTTGAGGAGCTGTGAGGCGTCTATTTCTCAAACTAGAGACTCTAATGTACTTGTCTTGTTGCTCAGTTGTGCAGCGGGGCCTCCCAATTCTCTTTCTACTCTGGTTAGAGCCTGTTTGTGCTCTCCTCTGAAGGGATTAGTACACACCATTGTAGGAAATCTGCAGTTTCTTGGCAACTTCTCCCATGGAATAGCCTTAATTTCTAAGAACAAGAATAGACTGTCGAGTTTGACATGACAGTTCTCTTTTTCTGGCCATTTTGAGAGTTTCATAGAACAAATAAATGTAATGCTCCAGATTCTCAACTAGCTCAAAGGAAGGTCAATTTTATAGCTTCTCAAATCAGCCAAACCGTTTTCAGCTGGGCTAACATACTTGTGCAAGGGTTTTCTAGGGTTTTCTAAACATCCATTAGCCTTCTTACCCATTTAGCAAACACTATGTACCATTAAAACACTGGAGTGGTGGTTGTTGGAAATGGGCCTCTATACACCTATGTAGATGTTTCAATAAAAACAAGACGTTTGCAGCTAGTATAGTCATTTACCACATTAACAATGTATAGAGTGTATTTCTGATTCATTTAATGTTAGCTTCATTGAAAAAAATGTGCTTTTCTTTCAAAAATAATGAAATTTCTAAATGACCCCAAACTTTTGAACGGTAGTATATATCATGGCATGAACAAAGACTATTTCTGAGGACCTTGGAAGAAAAGTTGTTGATGCTTATCAGGCTGGAAAAGGTTAAAAAAATATCTTTAAAGAGTTTCGCCTCCACCAACCCTTAGTCAGACAGATTGTGTACAAATGATGGGAATTGAAGACTATTATTACTGTCCCCAGGAATGGTTGACCAACACATATTACGCAAGGCATATAATAGTTGGCAAGATCACAAAGGAACTCAAGATGTCCTCTGAGCAACTAAAGGCCTATGTCACATTAGCTAATGGTTCACCATTAGGAGGACGCTGAACAATAATATTAGTATGGAAGTGTTGCCAGTAGAAAGCCACTGCTCAACAAAAGAATCTTGCCTGGACAAGACAGAAGGCTATTAGAACAATGTTTTGATTTAACTTATGTTTTTGATTTAAAGGGAAGGTGCCATCAAAAAAAATTCACAACAATTGAAAAAATGTAAAGTATTAATGTTTTAATTTTTTTTTTTTTAAATATTATGATTTACTTTTAATGAAGTAAAATATGAAAAATAATTTTAAAAGGTTTGTTATTGTCATTTTTAAACACTAGGAGGAGCAACTGCTGAAATTTGCCCTGAAAACCTAGTGTACAACTAGCTCACATTACAACTGCAGTAAATGTGGGTGGGGTCTGAACACGTGTGTGATGTCCTCCCCTCCTCCCCTTCTGGGTGTTTGTAACAGGATAAAGGAGGATGAAGTTTAGGATCACAGTGCGGAGCTATTTTGTTGGTGACTGCCAGTAATACTGACAAGTAGAGTGTCATCGAGGACGGCCGGAAGCACCGATTCTGTTAGATTGTGTTGCTCGCTGTATCATAAGCTGGGGTTAGATACGTGGAGTGTATCATGTTCACGATTAGATACGCTTAGAGTAAAGGCCCCGTCACACTTAGCGACGCTGCAACGATCCCGACAACAATACGACCTGTCAGGGATCGTTGCTGTGTCGCTATGTGGTCGCTGGTGAGCTGTCAAACAGGCAGGCTCACCAACGATCAGGGGAGCAGCGACATCGTGGAAAGAATCTTTCCACGATGTTCTGCTCCTGGTTACGAGCCTGCTGAAGCAGGAGCAGGCTGGTAACTATGGTAAACATTGGGTTACTAGGGGCACACGCGCTCCTAGTAGCCCGTTGTTTATCATGGTTACCACTCTGCTACAGTGAGCGGGAGGTTACCGCTCACCGTAGCAGGCTCGTAACCATGATAAACAGCGGGTTACTAGGTGCGCGTGTGCCCCTAGTATCCCGATGTTTACCATAGTTACCAGCCTGATCGCTGCTCCCACTGGTCACACACAGCGATGTGTGCTGACCAGCGGGAGAGCAACGATTAAAAAATGGTCCAGGACACTTTGCAGCGATCAGCGACCTCACAGTTGGGGCCTGATCGTTGCAAAGTGTCACACATAGCGACATCGCTGGTGAGGTCGCTGTTGCGTCACCAAAACCGTGACACAGCAGCGATCTCGCTAGCGATCTCGCTATGTGAGACGGGGGCTTAACACACTGAGATTAGATACAGGGCTAAGTGTAGTGTATTACATGATGGGATTAGATATTGGGCTCAGTGGAGTGTATCACACAGGATGGGATTAGATACGCAGTATGTAATGTGTGATCCTGCTCTGTCCACTATATTACTACTCCCATAGAAGTAGACAGAGCAAGGTAACATATTACACTGGGCGGCACGGTGGCGCAGTGGTCAGCACTGCAGCCTTGCAGCGCTGGGGTCCTGGGTTCAAATCCCACCAAAGACAACATCTGCAAGGAGTTTGTATGTTCTCCCCTGTTTGCGTGGGTTTCCTCCGGGTTCTCCGATTTCCTCCCACACTCCAAAGACATATAGGGAATCTAGATTGTGACTGATAGGGAATCTAGATTGTGAGCCCCAATGGGGACAGCATGATAATGTATGTAAAGCGCTGTGGAATATGTTAGCGCTATATAAAAATAAAGATTATTATTATTATTATTATTATTACACCACTGCTCCCATAGAAGTGAACGGAGCGGAGGTCACACATTTCACTGCTCCCATAGAAGTAGACAGAGTGAGGTAACACATTACACCACTGCTCCCATAGAAGTCGACAGAGCAAAGTTACACATTAAACCACTGTGTAACCCTGCTCTGTCCACTTCTATGGGAGAAGTGGTGCTATAGAATAAACGTCCTGTAGATATATAATTTCACAAGCCCCCCTACATACAATAAACCTGCACCCTATAGTGCCTTTCATGTGCCACTTAAGGGTGTTTACCCTAATAAATAAAAAAAAATGATGTGGGTTCCCCATTATTTTTGGTAACCAGCCAAGGTAAAGCAGACAGCTGTAGGCTTATATTATCAGGCTGGAAAGGTCTCTGGTTATTGGGCCCTTCCTAGCCTAAAAATATCAGCTCACAACCGCCCCAGAATTGGCGCATCACATTAGATACGGCAATTGCCCTGGTGTGGTGACAATCGGGGATAGTTGGGATTGATGACAACTGTGAATTTTCAAAAATCCCATCTGGCATCAAGCCCTGTGGTTAGTAGTGGAGAGGCAACTATCAGACACCCCCATTACTAACCCAATAATGAAAAAAAAAATACACAGAAAAATAAATTTTATTTGAATAAAGACTCCCCGACACTGTCCCTGGTTCACCAGTTTATTTTTGAAAAAAAAAAAAAATCCCATGCATGTCCGCCGTAGTCCATGGCGCTCCCCGAATCTGACGTCCAAAGGCTTTGGAGCCTTGTTCAGAGAACAACCCTCCAAAGGCTGTAGCAGCCACTCTGGGTCCCGTTGCGCTCCGCAAGACCTGGTGGCTGTGATGAGCAGTGACATCAGTAACTACACCTCTCTTCAGAGTAGTCGAGTCCTCTGTATAATGGCCCCATATAGTGCCCCACAGTGTAATGGGCATACACAGTGCCCCACAGTATAATAGGCACACACAGTGCCCCACAGTATAATGGCCCCACATAATGCACCATAGTATAATGGCCCCATATAGTGCCCCACAGTACAGGGTGGTCCAAAAGTAGGTGGACAGAAAGTGTAATAAGGTTATGAAGGGGGAGATTTATCAAACATGGTGTAAAGTGAAACTGGCTCAGTTGCCCTTAGCAACCAATCAGATTCCACTTTTCATTCCTCACAGACTCTTTGGAAAATGAAAGGTGGAATCTGATTGGTTGCTAAGGGCAACTGAGCCAGTTTCACAGATCTAGTTTTCACAGATAGATCTCCCCCAAATCTGTTTTCTTTTCAGATAATTCAGATAACACATAATGGCAAATAATTTAAATACAGATCAAAGAAAATGGATTTTAACAGAGTATTGGAAATCTCAAAATGATGAAACCGTTAGAGCAAATTGGTTTGAAACATTTGGTACTCAAGCCCCAAAGAGACAAACCATTTACCGCATTCGTGACAAATTCAGTGCCACTGGCTCAATCCATAATGCTCCAAAAACTGGTCGATCCAAAACAGTCTGTACAGAAGATAATAACTTGTTGCTGAAACATTTGTTCAGAGTCCAAAAAAGTCCACCAGAAGAGCCTCTTTGGAATTGGGAATTTCACGACCTTCTATCATGCGAATCCTGAAATCTATTGGGTGGAAAGCTTATCATCCACATCTAATTCATGGTTTATTGGAGGATGATCCAGACAGGCGGCTGCAATTTAGTGTTTGATAAATCTCCCCCTTCATAACCTTATTACACTTTCTGTCCACCTACTTTTGGACCACCCTGTATAATGGCCACATATAGTGCCCCACAGTATAATGGCCTCATATAGTGCCCCACAGTATAATGGCCCCATATAGTGCCCCACAGTATAATGGCCCCATATAGTGCCCCACAGTATAATAGACCTATATAATCTTGGTATATGCTCCCCCCCCCCATCCTGGTATATGGCCCCCCCATTTTGGTATATGGCCCTCCATCCTGGGTTTATGGCCCGCCATCCTGGGTTTGTGGCCCGCCATCCTGGGTATATGGCCACCCCATGCTGGGTATATGGCCCTCCATTCTGGGTATATGGCCCTTCATCCTGGGTATATGGCCCTCATCCTGGGTATACGGCCCTCATCCTGGGTACTGTATTTTGGGATTATAAAACGCATCGGTTTATAAGACGCACCTCAAATTTTGGGGAGAATAGGAAAAAAATGTTTTTTTTTATAAACCAGTGCATGTTATAATCAGCTTACCTTGGGGGGCCGAGGCGTTGGTGGAGCGGGGTCCCAGGTGGCAGGGTCGAGGCAGGACAGGGTGTTCGGAGGCAGGGGTCGGGAGATCACTGCTGCCGGGATATCGCTGCTGCTGGGAGCTTCTGCCTACCGGTAGATCACTGCTGTCCCGGGACCTTCGGCCTTCCTCCAGAGGCAGGAGTCGGAAGATGGCTGCGGGCCCCATCCTTGTAGTAGGTGTTCGGTGGTACAGGGGCTCTGCCGACATTTTGTAAACGCCGGTGCCCCACACCTTCCATACTTTCCCATGTGGTGTTCTCTGGGAAAATGGCCGTCGGATGTGGCGCATGCTCAGATTGAGATCTCAGCATCGAGATCTCAATTGCGCATGCGCCGCCTCTGGGGGCCATTTTCTCGGAGACCGCGCATAGGAAAGTATGGAAGGTGCGGGGCTCCGTCTTTGACAAAATGTCGGCGGAGCCCCCGAACACCTACTACAAGCATGGGGCCCACAGCCATCTTCCAACTCCTGCCTCTGCCAGAAGGCAGAAGCTCCCAGCAGCAGCGACCCAGTAGGCGCATTCGGATTATACAGTTAGGATTAGGAGATGCACCCCCATTTTTCCCCCAAATTTGGGGGAAAAAAGTGCGTCTTATAATCTGAAAAATACGGTATATGGCCCCCATCCTGGTATATGGCCCCTATATATTCATCGCAAAGAAAAAAAACAATAAACGCTTCTACTCACCTTCCACGCTCCCACTCAGCGCTGGGTCTTCTGTGTGCTCTGAAGATGTCGGCGGTGAGCGGTGACTACAGCTGACAGGCTGAGAACACGGCTCCCCCCACAGATACTCACCCCGGACCTCCGCTCCCAGGCACTTCATCACCAGCAACTCCAGTCATGGCACTCACTGAGCACTACGTGCGATGACAGAGGGAAAGTGCAGCTTGCAGCTTATACTGTGGGCCCAACAAAGATGGCCGTGATCTCCTCCCACTGTTGCAACTTGGACAAGCTCAGGCGGCATGCCCAGGTCGCTGCTAAAGGCAGGAGGAGCGGCCTCTAATGTTAGAGATGTGGTCATCCTCCGACCGCAGTCTCTTATGCCCAGGGCTGCATTAAGTGAGGTGTGTAAGAGTCCTGCTTAGACTCTTACACACCCCTCAAATGAAAATGGCAGCCCCCAGAAGCTAATGTAAAAATGAATAAATAAAAAACTAATGAAGTCGCACATTTAATTTTGTATTAAAAATAATTTATTATGTAATCAATAATTATTATTACAAAATTAAAAATCTCGGCACCTTCCCTTTAAATGAGAATAGCTATGATTGGGGAAAAAAAACTGCATTACAGGATAAAATCCTCATAGCATCTGTGAAACACTGTGGTAATAAGGTTTCGACCTGTTTTTCTGCAAATGGGCCAGGACAGCCTGCCATTATTGATGGAACAATGAATTTTGAGTTATAATGGCAAATGCTAAAGAAAAATTAGGAGCTGAATATTAAGAGAATGTAGCAACACAATAATAACAATAATTGTATTTCTATAGCGCCAACATATTCCGCAGCACTGTACAATAAGCAGGGACATGTACAGACAATAAGGACAATACAAAGTAACACAGTTCAAGGTTACAAGAGAAGTGAGGTTCCTGCTCACAATCTGTAATCTATAAGGAAATGGGGGGACACAATAGGTAGAACGTGCTGTCATGTACGGTCTGACCATCAGTATAATAAATAGAGGTGATATAAAGCCGCATGATCCGGTCATAAGCCGGTATCTGTGTAAGTGCAGTTACCGAGTGCTATTGGGCTCATGGAAGATGTGGAGACAGATGAGTAGGAGGGACCAGATTCTGAGGAAAATTTAGAAAGACGGAACTGGAGAGTTACGTTAGTGAAGTGAGGTGATAGACTTGTCTAATGAGATGTGTTTTTAAAGCACGTTTAAAAACGTGGGGGCTAGGTATAAGTCAGATTGTCTGTGCTAGTGCATTCCAGAAAACTGGTGCAGCAGAAGAGAAGTCTTGGAGAATAGGGAAGTTCAGATTATGTAGGATTTTGGTCTGAGTTCAGTTGCGGAGGGTGATAGACAGAAATGAGGGTGGAGGTTTTATTGTAGTGCTGAACTATGGGGAGTTTTGTGGGCGAGAGAGATATGTTTGTGAGGTACTCTGTAGCATATGGGTAACCAGTGCACTGACTGGCAGATGGTGGAGGCATCGTTGAAATGGCTGGACCCTGGATGCTGCATTCAAAAAGGATTGGAGAGGAGAAAGTTTGGTTAGAGGGAGACCTGTCAGTAGAGTGTTGCAGTAGTCCAGACGAGAATGAATAAGGGCGACAGTAAGAGTATTTGCAGTTTCAAATGGGGGAAAAGGTTGGATTCTGGAGATGTTTTTAAGATGCAGGTAACGTTAGTGAGTAATTGTATATAGGGAATGAAGGAAAGTCCTGTGTCAAATATAACCCCAAGAGACACAATCACACCAAAGCACACAAGTCATTCTACAAAAGAAAGGTTAAAGAAGAATAAACTTTTGGAATGAACAAGTTCTGATTTTAATCCTATAGAAATATTGTGGAAGGACCTGCAGCAAGTAGGTCATGTGAGAAATCCCACCAATATAAAAGAGGTGAAGCTGTTTTATAGGGAGGACTGGGATAAAATTCCCCCAAGCCAACTGTGCAGAACTAAGCAACAATTTCCCAAATTGTTTAGATGCTGTTAATACTGCACAAGGAGGTCATACCAGATACTGAAAGCATTTGCCTGTTGGTTTATTTAAGGGCTACTGAAGCCCCTGCATGTAGTATTACAGTATGTAATATGTTAAATTACCATCCTTTTCCCAATTCAAAACTTATTAAAAAAGCATATTTGGCATCACAGCACCCATTAAAGTCTGATCTATAAAAATGTAAACGTAAGTAACCTATATGGTAAATACCATAAAGAAATAAACCTAAAAACCGCCAGACTTGCTGTTTGTTTGGCAGCTATACTTCTCTCTGAAAAAGGTTACAAAAAGTAATCAAAATGTTATTTATATCCAAACATGGTGTCAATAAAAGCGACGGATTGACACACACAAAAAAAAAACCTTACAGGTTTATTACTGGAAAAAAAAGTTATTATACGATTAGTATGCCCCCACGACTGGTCACCCACCAATTAACATCTTGCCACCGCGGTTATAAAATTCATTGCAGAAATCAATAAGACATTAAAAAGGGCTTGTTAGGAAGGGTATAAAGGGATCAATAAACACATGGTGGTGGTTGGGTGGCCTGGGAAAGTTGACAGTTTCCTTTTCATTGTTTTTTTGGTGTTTTGTGACCCTGAAATTGGAGAAAAATAACTTGTGATGTCCTTAATTCCTTTCCTTTCTCTGAAGTTTACAGCATTTTCAGTTTGCAAGAAAGAATACAGAATCAATTTTTTTCTGTATTTCTTCAAAATGTCACCTATTATTTACCTTCTGTGATCCTTTATTTAGCAGTATCTAGAGGATTCACTGACATGTCTGACTTTTTTTTTGCAAATGTGGGGGGCTTACAGTTTTCAGAGTTCCCTTTGTCCAGTCTTCTCATACCCTCCTGGGGCAGAGGGTTTTATGTGATATAATAAAAAAAGAAAAGAAACATTATTCAAATCTCACATTTGTCCGATGTTTCAGCTCTCCAACCGTCTTTGCATATTGCGAGCACTGCAGTCCATCACTGGCCTTAAAGTATACAGCACAAAATCCAGCGGTCACATGTTATATATGGAAAGTCTTCACTGCAGCCAATTACTCAAAAACTGGAGGAGAGAACCAGATAGTCATTACTGGAATGACCTATGGATATGCTGACTTCAACACAGAATTATAAAATTATTAGAAAATAACTCAATGGCCTAACATAGACTGCCTCGGTCAATGACAATTGATTTTTGCGGCAATTTCTATATGAAGATTTTTAGAAATTATATAAATAATTAATTATTTTCAAGGTGATGTTGTTCAGAAATAATTATGTTTCATTCTTGACAGATGATTATCCCTTGAGATCAGAGGAACATCTGACATCTTCAGATTTTAAAACAGATGATCTTGGTATAACACAAGATACTTATGAAGAGCATTCCACTATACCAGATCCACCCTCTGCTCTGCACAATAAGGATCTAACAACTGACCCTTATAAACAAGTGCTATCTTCTGATTCATCACAAATACTTAAGAAAAATGAAAGTCACAGAAGGGGTGTTAAAAATCAAAGAGATTCCAAAGTAAAGAAGGCATATTCATGTTCAGAATGTGGGAAGTATTTTTTCATAAAGTCAATTTTTGTTCGACATCAAAGAACACACACAGGGGAAAAACCATTTAATTGTTCAGAATGTGGGAAATATTTTAAGCATAAATCAAGTCTTGTTATTCATGAGAGAATTCACACAGGAGAGAAGCCATATTCATGTTCAGAATGTGGGAAATGTTTTAAACAGAAATCAGATCTTGTTAGACATCAAAGAAGTCACACAGGGGAGAAGCCATATTCATGCTCAGAGTGCGGGAAATATTTTCAGCAGAAATCAAGTCTTGTTATACATGAGAGAATTCACACTGGAAAGAAGCCATATTCATGTTCATATTGTGGGAAGTGTTATAACCAAAAATCAGATTACATTAAACATCAAAGAAGTCACACAGGAGAGATGCCATTTTCATGTTCAGAATGTGGGAAATGTTTTAACCAGATATCAGAACATATTAGACATCAAAGAAGTCACACAGGGGAGAAGCCATTTTCATGTTCAGAATGTGGGAAATGTTTTAAGCAGGAATCATATCTTGTTACACATCAGAGAACTCACACTGGGGAGAAACCATATTCTTGTTCAGAATGTGGGAAATGCTTTAGCCAGAAATCAGTTGCTATTAGACATCAAAGAATTCACACAGGGGAGAAGCCATATTCTTGTTCTGAATGTGGGAAATATTTTAACCAGAAAGCTTGTTTGCTTGCGCATCTGAGAATTCACACAGGAGAGAAGCCATTTTCATGTCTAGAATGTGGAAAATGTTTTAATCGGAAAATAGATCATGTTAGACATCAAATAACTCATACAGGTGAGAAGCCTTTTTCATGTTCAGTTTGTGGGAAAGATTTTAGGCATAAATCAAGTCTTGTTACACATCAGAGAAGTCACACAGGGGAGAAGCCATTTTCATGTCCAGAGTGCGGGAAATGTTACTTTCACAAAAAAACTCTTATTAAACATCTAAGAACTCACACAGGGGAGAATTCATTTACATTCTCAGAAGGTGACTAAAACTTTGAAAAACTCGTAAATGAAAATTACCACAGACATTGCACAGAAAACAAGTAAAGTCACATGGGAACATGTGTTTTTATGAAAACATGACTTTAAGAAATGGAGTACTTAAATTAGAATTAAGAAATGTACGCAATTACTAATAGACGTCTGTTCTCTGAACAGCAAATAACATAAAATACATAATGCGTGCACTGAATATTTCACACTAACAAATATACCTGGATCAAAACTTAATAAATATTATGTTTAATATTAAACATCAAGTGTAAGGCGTTCTGTAATTTTTGGGCAATGTTGTTTTTTGGGGTGTAAAATTGTTCTTTAGTTATGGGTACTAAATGTCTCCTGCAATTATATCTGTTCACTGCTTGTTGTCAAGACTGATTCATCTATTGATACAGACAAGCAGGACAAGTTACAGGAAGTGGGGGCATGTCATTCTGTGCCTGCTGTCGCTGTCAGATCTTATAGAGTGTGCAACAATATCCTTGCTGCACAAAGCGTAGAACACAGTAGTGACCTACTGGATTTTTTATCAAACCTGTTTTTGCCTTTAAGCAGCGATTGTTTTAGGATTTTACAGACTAGCAGGCTAATGAAAATAACATCAATACTTTTATACTTCCAGCTGTCCTCCTGGATACTTTTGCTGTGACTGCCGCCTCATTCGTTGCATGTATTCTACTTGCCTCCTTGATTTTCATAGAACATTAGCACTTCTATTCTACCTTTCTCTCTTCATCCCAGCCTTGTCTATCTCTCTTCCCACCTGTATTCCGCTTGCCTCTTTGTTCCTCAAAATACCTCCCGCACACATTTGCTGTGACTGCTGCCTCACTCTCCGCATGTATTCCACTTGCCTCCTTGATTTTCATAGAACATTAGCACTTCTATTCTACCTTTCTCGCTTCATCCCAGCCTTGTCTATCTTTCTTCCCACCTGTAGTCCGCTTGCCTTTTTGTTCCTCAAAATACTTCAGCAATACACATCTGCCAAGTGCTTTGTGGGAAGTAAGGGAAAATAAGTTGATGCACACACTGCTTGCAAGCTCAGCTAGCATAGTATTTTTCTTGGGAGAACTTGAAGAAGAGTGGTGAGAGGATCAAGCAACTGGCGGGAGCATAAAATGTCAGAATAGCACAGATAACACATGATACATTGGATTATGCATTTTTTTTTTACATTTTTAAACAAGTAACCGGTACACATTAAGGAAGAGCCGACGAAACAGAGCTCCTCTCCAGATCAGCAGCATCCGAGCCATCTGGCCTCGCAAAAGACGCCATCCACCCCCTAGGCTTTTGGTGCCTGTCGCCTACAGTTTCTGGGACCGAGGAGCCCGACAAAGAAAGCTGCAGAGGCCCTACCGCTCGACCCAGGTGTGTTTGCGCTCTGTCCCACTACCGCCCATCGCCATTTTGATCCGGCGTGCACGCGGTCCTGCTTCCTGAGAGGAGCGCGGCTTGGACGGCACAGCCGCATCTGCCTTTGGTTCCTTCACCCGGCTGACCGCGCAGCTTGCTCCATGAGAGAGACGGAGAGACAAGAGGGGCGACGCCATTGAAGAGCGGTGAGAGCTCCGGAGATCACGGAGGCCTGGGATTCCCTTCAGCCCCATCGCCAGAACGGGGGAGACCAGACTAGGTGCGCGGGACTTAAGCAGTGCTGGGGAGAAGTGGAGACTCCTGAATCTGTGGCTATTGCTCTTTTATTAAGATTTGTACCACAGACTCTGGCCTAATCTGAGCAGGGCTGAAGAATAATTAAGGTCACAGAGGCTGAGGCTGCTGCTTTTACATATAAAGCGGTGCAGCAGGTCCCAGCATTACCTGGACACCCTCTGACATTATATCACCAGCTCACTGTTCTAGCCCCAATTGAGTTTGCAAGCTTTGTCCTGGGACTGACGTCTTGAGCATCTTAGAGGCGATAGAGAAGCTGTGCATAGAGCTTTTTTTGCACTTTATTCTAAGCTCTCATCCAGCAGTTAATTCTAATTTTTTTATTCTAAGCTCTCTTATACAGCAGTTAATTCTCTTTTCTGGTGTACCACAACTCCCACCAGTAGGATCTACCAGTAATATATTCGGATTCTGACCATATAGCACTGCCTGACATGTCGTATTAAACACCCCTAAGCCAGCAGGGGGAGCCATTGCACCATAACTTGACTATATTCTCCTCTACAAAGCTTTCCAGTAACACTATGGGGAAGTCCAGTGTTAAACCCCCTAAAAATACATCTAAAGCTGTGAAATCCGTCACCCAAGCTGATGTTGACCAATTCTTAAGGAAACAAGGCACTGCAACTGAATCAACAAAGACCGCCAAACGCTTAGATATGACAAACATAGGCGATTCTGACTCTGAGGTGGAAAGTGACTCAGATGGTGAATGCCAAACTAAGGATTCCACGGTTACTCGCTCCTTTATAAAGCGAATATTGGCTAAAACCCTCGAACCAATTGGTCAAGAATTGGCATTAAAAATGATCTTACTCAACAGGGTCATAGGATGGAGTCGCTTGAACAATCCCAAACTGCATTCTCACACCAAGCCAATGCGCTGCTTGATAACTTGAACGCTCATGAACAACAACTACATCTGATCCATAATACCCTGGAAGACCACGAAAATCGGGAGCGTCGCAACAATATTAGAATTAAAGGCCTTACCGAATCTGTGGCTTTTGAAGCTTTGGGCATAGCTGCAGTAGAGATCTTCAGGGGCATACTTACTGATGATGACCCCCGAGAAATTGAACTAATCCGGGTCCATAGGGCCCTCCGCCCCAAGGAGAGGCACCCCGAAACGTACTATGCCGCTTTTTGGATTACCGAGTTAAAGATCTGATCCTCCGTAGAGCAAGGGAGCAACAGGAGATCTCTTATGAAGACACACGGATCCAGCTCTTTCAAGATCTGTCAGCTATCACTTTGAAAAAACGAAGGTTGTTGAAACCTTTCACAGATGCTATACTGCAGAGAGGTCACCGTTTCCGTTGGTTATTCCCCTTCGAAGTCCATGTTACAGCAGGAGACATGAAGATCATCGCTAGATCATCTGCAGATGTTAAAGCTGCCTGTAAAACCCTCGACATATCTCTTGCATCCTACCCTGACTTGGAGACATTTCATTCTGCGACGCTGATTCAACCCTTTCCGAGTCCAGTCCCTTGGCAACAAGCTACCCCGAAAGCATAACGTGCGAGGAGAAAGTCAGCTAAGTCTCCGACATCTAAAAGGCCTGATGATATCACCTGAGTGGTTTTGACACTCTTCGCTGTCCTATCTCTTCGTTGGTCCTTTTCGGGACAATCGTGAAAGGGTAAACTGTTTTGATTCTTTCTCCTGGACTCTGTTGGTCTCGGACAAGGAATTCGGAAACGGGCCTCAACTTCTTCCCTTTTTTGAATCCCTAAGTATATTGTTGGTCTCATCATACCATTCCCCCCTTTAGGTTTTGGCCTCGCTATTTGTTACCCCACGTAACTCTTGTTATGCAATGCTCTAAAGATGTTGTCGTTGAATATAAATTTGTATGTTGGTCATGCTCCCCTAAACTGGCTATCAACGCCAGGCATCATATCTATGGTTTGAATTTGAATCTGGAATTGTTTCATATTGTTTTCAATCATCTAAACTAATACTCTTCTTTTTCCATTTCTCTCTGATCTCTAGTCTTTCCTTCCCTTCTTCCCTTCTTCCTGTTCCCTTCCATCTCCTAACCCCTATTGGCACAATTAGCTTCTTTCCACCAGAAGCACCACCTGGGATAATCCTATTCCACTATGACAGACGCCGATAACATAATTACTTTTGCATCCCTAAACGCCCACGGTTTAAACTCGCCGAGCTCCAGATACCCCACACTACATAGACTTAAAAAACAAAAGGCAGATGTGCTATTCATCCAAGAGACCCATTTTAAACCCAATAGATTGCCAAATTTTGAACGTTCACTCTATGATACATGGTACCATGCCACCTCAACTCAATCTGGCTCGAGAGGAGTCTCCATTGCTATGCTGCGGGGAGTCCCATTCCAGTTTAGAGAATCCCTCGTAGATCCTCAAGGGCGCTATATATGTGTTAAGGGGATACTTAATGGATCATTAGTAACCCTATGTAGTCTGTACGCACCCAACAAAAAATTGGTTAAATGGTTAATATCGATTCTAAAGAAGATAGAGAGCTTTAGAGAGGGTACTCTCTTGATTGGAGGAGATCTCAACATTGCTTTGGAACCTAAGCTGGACACTTCCAAACAAAAAAGCGCTATCTCTTCTAGAGATCTAGTGAGACTGCGCTCCACTCTTAATTCTATGCAACTAATTGACTCATGGAGATACTTAAATCCCTCCGTACGTGATGACGCCTTCTATTCCAATCCTCATAAATCCTACTACCGTATAGATTACATTTTTGTACCAAGGTCGCTCCTGACTAGACTTTCTACTGCAAATATAACCCCGAACGTTTACTCTGACCACGCCACTGTATTATTTTTCATTATTTACACCCGGAATGCGCTCGGGTCCCAGATCTTGGCAGATAAATGAAGCACTACTGGGCTTACCTGTTATCCGATCGCGTCTGAGTAATAAACTTCTCCAATACTTCCAACAAAATGAATTAGAGGGGACCTCCCCCCAAACCCTCTGGGAAGCACATAAAACTGTGCTAAGAGGCGAACTTATTTTCATTGCATCTTATTATAATAAAAAGAGACATCAGGAAGTTCAAAACTTATACGACGATATAGCAGAGCTGGAGCTGAACCACAAAAAAACCAATGACAATATAACTTTGGCCACCATCACTAGTAAGAGACAAAAATTGAAAGATATTCTTAATTGTATGCGTCGTGGAAAAATAGGATGTTTGTACACGGAGATAAGGCCTCCAAATTTCTTTTATCCCGGCTCCGCAAAAGGCAATCCCGCACCAACATCCACTCCATTATGAACTCCAGAGGTGTTACAGCACAGAACCCTACCCATATTGAGAAGGCCTTTCTGGAATACTATTCTCAGTTATATAATCTTCACCCAAATGACACAGAAGCTCATGCTATACAGAGAAAATCAGATACTGCTCACTTTTTGGGTACATTGAATCTCCCGGTATTAACAACATCTCAACAAAACAAACTATCTAAACCCTTCACACTAGGAGAACTTCAGTCCACCCTGTCGAGGTGCCCGAAAGGCAAAGCCCCTGGTCCAGATGGATTCCCTGCGCAATACTACAAAACCTTCGTCCCTCTCCTCTTGCCCCATCTTCTGAAGATTTGTAATGAAACATTAGAGGGTCAACCTCTTCCACAACAAATGCTCGAAGCCAAAATATCATTAATACATAAAGAAGGTAAGGACCCGACCCTTTGTGGCAGCTACAGACCTATATCCCTATTGAATGTTGACCTGAAACTGCTGGCCAGTATGCTTGCAAGTAGGATTGCCGAGTTCTTGCCAAATCTTATCTCTTTGAATCAAACTGGATTTGTGGGCAAGAGAGAGGGAAAGGACAATACTCACAAAATTTTGCACCTCCTTCAATATGCCAAAGCCCACAAGACCCCTTTGGTACTACTGGGTACGGATGCTGAGAAAGCCTTCGACAGGGTGGACTGGATCTTCTTAAAGGAGACACTTCTACGCTTTGGCTTACCATCTGCAATGGTTACTGCCATCATGGCTATGTACCATAACCCAACTGCACGTATCAAAATCAACGATTCCTTTATTAATCTCAATACAAGAAAATCAGAGGATAGAAGGCATCAGAATACACAACTCAAATTTTAAAACGGCAGCTTTTGCTGATGACCTTCTGGTCCTCTTAACCAATCCTCTAAAGGGTCTCCCTGCCTTGATGGCGCTGATGGAGCGATATGGCAGTCTCTCTAATTTCAAAATAAATCTCTCCAAATCGGAAGCTCTGGACTTTCATGTCCCCACACACTCCCTAGCAAAATTGAAAAACTTATGCCCATTCACTTGGCCTAAGACCCATATCACATACCTTGGGGTGAAGGTAGGCAGAACGGACGGAGATTTATTTAAATTGAACTTTCCCCCCTTGTTAGACTCCACAGTAAATCTCATTAAGCAATGGAGAGACACCCACCTATCATGGATGGGGAGAAAAAATATATTGAAAAGTTTGATTCTGCCTAAATTTACCTACTTATTTCAGACGTTGCCCATAAAAATACCTCTGTCTTATCTTCAGAGGGTAAATTCTCTTTTCTCTTCATACATTTGGAGGAGTAAAAAGGCCCGCATCTCTTACCGCTTGTTGGCCCTACCAAGGACATGTGGGGGAATGGGTGCACCAGACATCAGGCGCTATTATAGAGCCGCAATTCTGACTAGAACGGTGGACATCGTTAGAGGCTCTGAAGATAAGCAATGGGTTGAGGTGGAGGAAGCACTCGCCCCTCTCCCTCTTAGATCCCTTTTTCTAACACAATCTCACATCCGACCTAGCAACTCTATACCAAACCCTCATACTAGGGTCATGCTCAAGGTTTGGCAAGATTCCAGTGACATTTTAACCCCGTCTCTCTCCCCCATACTTAGACTCTCAGACATTCTAACCCATTCAATGCCACGCTCAGGGCAAACTAGAGGCCATCTAAAATACTCTAACATCTCTATCTCTCATTTACTACAGGATGGTTCGCTAGCCCCACTATTGGATTTACAGCTTAATCCTTCCCTAGCATCGCTAAACTTTATCCAATACGGTTCCATTAAAGAATTTATTAAACAACATATTAAGCATTCCAATCTTTCCAGAGCTCTAACCAACTATGAAATACTTTGCACTAGGACCACTAGACCCAAAAAAGTATTCTCTACAATCTACCAGACCCTGCTAACCACTGACACCTGCCCAAAGAGAGCTATATTTTTCATTGGGAACGAGACTTAGGTTATCATTTCACACCGGCCCAAACTCTCTATATCTATAAGCATTCCCATGGCCCGATCCAGTGTGTACATGCACAAGAGAATTCTTTCAAAATAGTCACGAGATGGTTTCATACACCTCTTCGGAGTTCTGGCTGGAGTGCAAACACATCAGCTTCGTGCTGGAGATGCGGAACTGGTTCTGGTAGCTATTTTCATATTTGGTGGCAATGCCCCATCATCCTCAATTTCTGGCAACAAGTAGAGAACCTTATCCACATTGTGGTAAAGAAAACCTTGCATCTGAAACCAGAGACAGTTTTGCTGAATTTTTTGATCTGGCCTGATCATAGAAAGGCATCGATTTTGGCCCAACATATTATTGCCGCGGCCAAACTGTTAATACCGATTCACTGGAAAACCACTACCCTTCCCACTTTACTGCACCTTCAGGACAAAGTTCATTTGCTTTATCACGTTGCGGAAACAATATCTCTGGTGAACCACACTCAGGCTACCTTCCTAGATATTTGGCAACCGTGGATTACCTATAGATCCCTCCCCCAATAAATTAACTTAATTTTATCTTGTCACATTCCATGACACATTTTGCCTCCCCCCCTTCCCTACCACCTCCTTCCCATATCCCTCTCTTCCCCTTTTCTATCTATCCCCCCCCTTACTGTATCTACCCTCCATCTCTTTTCTCTCCTTTATCTTACTCTCTATTAATATCTATTTAAATTTATGCTTTCTGCAGTTTCTAAACACCTTATTTTTCAGGCAAGTTTAGAACGCATAAGTGGACTTTATATGTTCTACTCTACCCTTGTATTAGACTTACACTCCGCTCTACAACTGGCTCGTCTGGTTTTCCGAGAATTGAAATAATGTTATAGTGCGAGCTCTATTTTCTCCTTACTTGTTCCTTATTGCTTAATAATCGTTTATTATTCTGTACTTAATCTTTTTCCATGAGTAAGTCTCAAACTTGTATGTGGAATTTATTCTTTGATATTAATAATAAACAGAATTTTGAAAAGAAAAGGAATCCGAACAGTGAAACGTGGTGGCAGCATCATGCTATGGGGGTGTTTTTCAGCTGCAGGGACAGGACGACTGGTTGCAATTGAAGGGAACATGAATACGGCCAAGTACAGAGATATCCTGGATGAAATCCTCTTCCAGAGTGCTCTGGACCTCAGACTTGGTTCACCTTCCAACAAGACAATGGCCCCACACAGCTAAAATAACAAAAGAGTGGCTTCAGAACAACTCTGTGACCATTGTTGACTGGCCCAGCCAGAGCCCTTACCTAAACCCAATTGAGCATCTCTGGAGAGACCTGAAAATGGCTGTCCACCAACGTTCACCATCCAACTTGACGGAACTGGAGAGGATCTGCAAGGAAGAATGGCAGAAGATCCCCAAATCCAGGTGTGAAAACATTGTTGCATCATTCCCAAGAAGACTCATAGCTGTACTAGTTCAAAAGGGTGCTTCTTCTCAATACTGAGCAAATGGTCTGAATACTTACGACCATGTGATATTTCAGTTTTTCTTTTCTAATAAATTTGCAAAAATTTCTACATTTCTGGTTTTTTTCAGTCAATATGGGGTGCAGAGTGTACTTTAATGAGAAAAAAATGAACTTTTTAGAATTTACCAAATGGCTGCAATGAAACAAAGAGTGAAAAATTGAAAGGGGTCTGAATACTTTCCGTACCCACTGTACATTTCAATAGGCCAACATTTCGGTTTTTAAAAACATTTTTCAAGCTGTTGTTATAAAGTATTCTAATTTACTGAGATAATGACTTTTGTGTTTTCATTGGCTGTAAGCCATAATCATCAACATTAACAGAAATAAACACTTGAAATAGATCACTCTGTAATGACTCTATATAATATAGGAGTTTCACTTTTTGTATTGAAGAACTGAAATAAATTAACTTTTTGATGATATTCTAATTAAGTGAGATGCACCTGTATGCCATTTTGTTTACAGCAATCCTGCACCCCAGCACTGAAATGTGAATGTGCATTTCTCATTATATGATCACCTGTCCTGGTGCCCTCTTTTTGCCTCATGCTGCAACTGGCATTCCAGTCTACCTGCATCAAATATTGCCACCGCAGAGATAAGTTTGAACCATGCCTGCAGAGCGGAGGAGTTCAGACCACTACTGTGGTGGCCATTTTGAATGTAGGATTACCAGAATGCTGGTCGCAGCAGAACATAAACAGTGCCTTCACCACTCAGATTGGAGTTTGGTTGCTCCTGCTTCCAAGATGGTTGCATCCATGGCATGGGGAGTACAGTGGTAAATGTAAGCCACACCTTCTCTCGCTTTCCTGGCCTGTAGGATTGTAAGCACTGTAAGGCGGCGGTGTTTACACCGTGCAGTAACTGAGGCAGTGACCTAAGCAAGCCCAACATAAACAGCTTTTATTCAGCAACTCACGGGTAAACAGAAAGTCCTCCGGTTCGCAGCCAGGTTAACATGAGTCCATAAACAACGGTTGCCGGGGACAACGGCCACGCCGGGCCGCTCAGAGCCTGACAGGTGCAGAGCCTTCCCAGGCGTGGGTTCAGCCACACTCAATCCTGCTGAACTTTCCTGCTATGCTCTTAGCAGGTTCCAACATAGAACAACACTAATCCTTAGTGCAGGGATTTTAAAGGACCTGTGGCAAGAGCCACTGGAAAGCCCGGGTTGGAGGGAGGAAGCCGCCCCACTGCCTCCTGTGACCTCCTCCAAGAAATGAAGGCCCTGCCGTGTTTTACTTAATCTGCCTTAGCCAGGTAGTCTGACCAGGTCATTGCTCACCTTCATTCCTGCATTGCAGCCGCAGCTGTGTCTGTGACTGCAATGCACTCCAATGGATTTAATAGGTCTCTGTACAAATTCTGGGAGATATATCACGTCCCTCGTATATGATCCCGGTCACTGCCTCACATATCCCCCCCTCTGTTTAAACTTGTGGGGTTGAACATTTGCCACCATACAGGGTGCCTGGGACAGGGCATCCGCGTTTGCTTTCAACTTCCCAGGGCGATGTTCTACAGAGAAACTGAAATTTTGCAGTGACAGGAACCACCTGGTGACTCGCGCATTCCTCTCCTCGGCGTTCCACATCCATACCAAGGGTGAGTGGTCCGTCACCAAGCGGAACTGACGCCCTAGTAAATAATAACGTAGTGATTCCAAGGCCCACTTAATAGCCAAACACTCTTTCTCTACCACGCTATAGTTTTTCTCTGCCGGGACAAGTTTTCTACTCAAGTAGGTGACCGGGTGCTCTTCACCATTCACTTTTTGTGACAATACCGCCCCTAGGCCTACCTCCGAGGCATCTGTCTGTACAATGAAGGTTTCCTTGAAGTTGGGGCTGATGAGGACCGGGTGTCCACAAAGAGCCAACTTCATGGACTGAAAAGCTTCTTCTGCCTGAGGGTTCCAACGAACCATTACCCATTTTTTTCCCTTTCAAGAGATCGGTCAGGGCCGCCGTTCACCCAGCAAAATTAGGTATAAACCAGCGGTAATACCCCAGGATGCCAAGGAACGCCCTCACCTGTTTTGTACTTGACGGTTTAGGCCAGTTTTTTATGGCCTCAACTTTATTGATCTGGGGCTTGATAGCTCCTCGGGCTATCACAGACCCCAAATATCGGGCTTCCTCTAGCCCTATCGCACATTTTTTGAGGTTTGCCGTTAACCCCGCGGCTCTGAGAAAATCCAGCACCGCTTGTACCTGTGATAGGTGCGTATGCCAGTCGGTGCTAAAGATGATAATATCATCTAGATAAGCGGACGCGTACTCCTGATGAGGCTTGAGCACTATGTCCATCAACCTCTGGAATGTAGCCGGGGCCCCATGTAACCCAAAAGGTAAGACCACATAGTGGTATAGACCCTTCGGAGTTACGAAGGCGGTCTTTTCCTTCGCCGAATCTGTGAGAGGTACCTGCCAGTAACCCTTGGTGAGATCGAGCGTGGTAAAGTACTGGGCCTGCCCCAGTCTCTCAATCAGCTCGTCCACCCTGGGCATTGGATAGAGGTCAAACTTTGACATTTCATTCAATTTCCGGAAATCATTACAGAAGCGTAATGATCCGTCTGGTTTTGGAATCAGTACGATGGTGCTAGCCCACTCACTCCGTGATGCCTCTATGACGCCTAACTGAAGCATTTGTTTTACCTCAGTCGTGATGGCTTGCCTCCGGGCTTCGGGTACCTGGTACGGTCTTATTCGCACCCTTACCCCAAGTTCGGTGACAATGTCATGTTGGATAACCGTAGTCCTACCCGGTATCTCTGAGAACACGTCGGTATTGTGCTGCACCGGCGAGCGAGCCTCCCGTCGCTGCTGTTTAGTGAGGGCATCACTTATCCTGACCTCCCCCTCGGACGCTTCCCTGGCTGAAGGCAGAGAACTCTCTGGCGATATGCCCGGGGTGACGTCTGTAACTAAACACTCTCGATCTTTCCAAGGCTTTTATCAGGTTTACATGGTAAAGCTACTCAGGTTTCCTCCTTCCGGGCTGATACACCCGGTAATTTACCTCCCCCACTTTTTCTCGAACCTCATATGGCCCTTGACACTTGGCCATGAGCTTACTCTCGGCTGTGGATACCAGTACTAACACCCGATCGCCCTTGTTGAAAGACCTGACTCTGGCTCTTTTATTATATGTGCGCCTCTGGGCTGCCTGAGCATCTAACAGATGTTCTTTCACGTAGGGCATGACCGCCGCGATCGGGTCCTGCATACTAGCCACGTGTTCAATTATAACCCTATGTGGAGTTGGCTCTTGTTCCCATGTCTCTTTGACTACGTCCAACAGACCCCTAGGGTGTCTGCCGTACAATAACTAAAAGGGAGAGAACCCTGTGGAAGCCTGGGGTACCTCCCAGACGGCGAACATCAAATAGGGTAGCAACATGTCCCAATCCCTTCAGTCCTTAGAAACCACCTTTTTTAACATGGACTTGAGGGTTTTATTGAACCGTTCTACTAGCCCGTCGGTTTGAGGGTGGTACACCGAGGTGCGCAATTGTTTAATTTTTAGCATTTTGCACAGTTCCCTTGTCACTTTGGACATAAAAGGGGTTCCCTGATCCGTCAGGATCTGCTTAGGTAGTCCAAGGCGACAGAACATGGCAAACAGCTCCCGTGCTATCACTTTTGCCGAGGTGTGGCGTAGTGGTATAGCCTCCGGGTACCGGGTGGCATAGTCGAAGACCACCAGTATATGTTGGTGGCCACGGGCAGATTTTACAATGGGTCCTACCAAGTCCATTGCAATCCATTCAAAAGGTACCTCTATCACTGACAGGGGTACCAATGGGCTACGGAAACTTGTGGTGGGTGTGGTCAGCTAATATTCGGGGCAGGATTCGCAGTACCTTTTGACCTCCGCGTAAACCCCAGGCCAAAAGAACCGCTGCAAGATACGTTCTTGGGTCTTTTTTACCCCTAAGTGTCCACCCAGCAAGTGTGTGTGTGCCAAATCTAGAACCACCCGACGGTACGACTGAGGTACCACCAACTGCTCCACGACCTCGTCCCTGATCTTATCTATCCTATAGAGCAACTTACCGTTGACTACCATGCGGGGAAATTCAGTATCTGCACCGGGCTGTTGGGCTACGCCGTTTACCTCTACCACTCTTTCCCGCACCTGAGTCAGGGTGGGATCCTGTAGCTGAGCCGTCCCAAACGTGTCCCGGGACACTTCCTGCTCGGGGATCGATGGGGTCTCCTCGACCTCTCCTGCCAGCACCTATCGGGGTCACACTCTGTCCCTAGGTTGGACACCCCTACGGCAGGTTCGTCGAGTACAGCACCTGTAATACATTTTACCGGAACAGGGGCAAGTCTCTTCCCAACACAGTCCCATAGGGAAGAGTTTTTACCACCCCCACCACATGTTTTATATCTCCACATGGCGTGGAAAAAACTACCTCCGCAGTTGGGTACTCTCGGAGGTACCCATGGATACACACAACCCCGACTGGCCGTCCACTGGGGTTGTATCCTGCCACCAGTGACACATGTACCAGAGTCACGAGGCTCCCTGAGTCCAGGAGGGCCTCCGTGGGGTACCCATTAACCAGTACCTGGCATAGTTGGAGTTCACCGTCCCGGGGGTCGGCACTCGCTGTGCAGACGGTCTGGGCATACATTGAGACCTGGCGGCTATGCCCGCAGTCCATGGGTTCCGTAGTCAGACGACAATTAGCAACCACATGTCCCGGCCCCTGACACCGCCAGCACCTAAGGGTGGAGGTACTGTTAGGCCTTATGACAGTTTGGGAGGGAATCGGTCTCCTGCCACTCTCACTCCGAGGTTCCCATTCAGCACGGGTACGGTACTGACTGTCCCCAGCAGAGAGACGCGACCCCTTTCCCGACACCTGGGTTAGCAGGGATCGGCGTGACAGCCGAGAGGGGGCAGAGTCTCGAATGAAGTCCTGAGTGGCCAAGTAGCGCTCGATCAGACTGACCACCTGGTCGAGGGTGCCGGGGTCCCCTTGTCCCACCCAACGTTGGATAGCGGCCGGCAGAGTCCTTACCAGCCGGTCAACCACCACCCTCTCCATCATCTGGGCTGGAGACAAAGTCTCAGGCTGGAGCCACTTCTTTACCAGCTGCAAGAGGTCATAAGCCTGAGACCGGGCGGGTCGGGTCTCCACATAGGCCCATGAAAATATACGCTGAGCCCTCACGCATGTATTGACCCCTAGTCGGGCAAGGATCTCACCTTTGAGCCTCTGGTAGTCCTGGGCGTCCTCCCGACTGAGGTCGAAGTAGGCCTTTTAGGCATCGCCGACCAGAAACGGAGCCACCACTTCTGTCCACTGGCCAGCTGGTAGGTTTTCCCGCTCCGCTGTGCGCTCATAAACGGTCGGGAAAGCTTCCACATCGTCCTCCGGTCCCATCTTCCTCAACGCTGAGCGAACCTTGTCCCGGGCCTCGCGACGTTCAGGGGCTGGTGCCGTCGGCGTCTCCCATAGGGCAGCAACCTGTTGCAGCAACAGCTCGTTTGTTTTTTGCTGCTGCTGGTAAAGTAGCTGCTGCTGTTGATTATGCTGCTGTTCCCGTTCCTGCTGTTGCCGTTCCCGCTCCTGCTGTTGCCGTTGGAGACTCTGGTACTGCTCCTGCTGTTGCTGCTGAGACTGCAGCTGCTGCTGCTGGGTAAGTACCAGCTGCTTTAACAGCTCGTCCATTTTGTCCATGGGGTGGAACTGAAAGGTGGCAGGTCAGATTGTGGTCATGCAGCTGCCCGTGGGGGTATTGCTCAGTCACTATGCCCACATTCTCCACCAAACTGTAAGGCGGCGGTGTTCACACCGTGCAGTAACTGAGGCAGTGACCCAAGCAAGTCCAACATAAACAGCTTTTATTCAGCAACTCACGGGTAAACAGAAAGTCCTCCGGTTCGCAGCCAGGTTAACATGAGTCCATAAACAACAGTTGCCGGGGACAACGGCCACGCCGGGCCGCTCAGAGCCTGACAGGTGCAGAGCCTTCCCAGGAGTGGGTTCAGCTACAGTCAATCCTGCTGAGCTTTCCTGCTATGTTCCTAGCAGGTTCCAACATAGAACAACACTAATCCTTAGTGCAGGGATTTTAAAGGACCCGTGGCAAGAGCCACTGGAAAACCTGGGTTGGAGGGAGGAGGCCGCCCCACTGCCTCCTGTGACCTCCTCCAAGAAATGAAGGCCTGCCAGGTTTTACTTTAGCTGCCTTAGCCAGGTAGTCTGACCAGGTCATTGCTCACCTTCATTCCTGCATTACAGCCGCAGCTGTGTCTGTGACTGCAATGTACTCCAATGGATTTAATAGGTCTCTGTACACATTCTGGGATATATATAACGTCCCTCGTATACGATCCTGGTCACTGCCTCACAGCATATGTTCCTACATGTGATGTCTGTACATAAGCTAAAATGCCCAATACCCATCCTGCTGGTCTCATTACCCAAAAATGTGTCCCTAAGGGTCCTTGGACACCTCTCTCAATGACTCCATAGCTGACTTACTAACTTCAGAGAGTGAAACTGTGATTTGGGTGGTTGTAGACCACAATACCATTTGGTAAAGGATAGGTATAATCGATGGCAGCACTCACCTAAGGGTGTTGTGTGCAGGCACCATTTCAAGGAGAAATGTAAGGTCATACATATGGGAAGGAAAAATGGAAGTCACCAGTACTCACTGAATGGGAAATCATTGGGGAATTCAGAGATGGAGAAGGACTTGGGCATCTTGATTGATAGCAAACTAAATTGGAGTGCCCAAAGTCAGGCCGCTGCTGTAAGGGCAAACAGGGTAATGGGATGTATCAGAAGAGGTATAGCTGCAAAGGATGAGAACATTGTTCTTCCACTGTACAAAGCACTGGTCAGACCACACTTGGAATACTGTGCTCAGTTATGGGCCCCAATATATAGAAAGGATATAAATGAGCTTGAAAAGGTACAAAGGAGGGCAACAAAATTAATAAAGGGAATGGAGGGACTGCAATACCCAGAGAGGCTGGCAAAACTAGGACTATTCAGCCTGGAAAAGAGAAGGTTGAGGGGGGACATAATAAATGTGTACAAATATGTTAGGGGACAGTATAGAGATCTTGCCCGGGATTTGTTCAAAAGGAGGGATATTACGGTAACAAGAGGGCACTCACTAAGACTGGAAGAGAAAAGGTTTCAGCACCAGCATAGGAAGGGGTTCTTTACGGTAAGAGCAGTGAGAATATGGAATTCACTGAGTGAGGAGACGGTAATGTCAGATTCACTACACCAGTTCAAGCGGGGACTGGATGCATTTCTAGATACCAGGCAGATTTCAGCGTATACTTAAAAATAGAATAAAATAGTAGGTTGATACAGGGATTTATTCTGACTGCTGGTTTCAGAGTCGGGAGGGAATTTTTCCTCAGGTGAAGATTGGCCAAATCATTTGGGGTTTTTGCCCTCCTCTGGATCAACTTTAGCAATTACAGAACTAACAGGACGAACTTGATGGACGCAAGTCTTTATTCGGCTTTACAAACTATGTTACTATAAAGGCATGGAAAGCCGCTGCTGCCCCGTGGCTGGAGGAAAAGGTTCTTCCAGTGGTATAAGGGCAAAAAATGGAAGCTGACATGTTTTGGTGGGCTGAAGAGGTGTGGGATTCCAAAACGGTTTTTATTTTGCTGGTGTATTATTGGTGTTCTAATTGTATATCTTACTGACCGGTCATGAATAGGAATGTATGAGATTATACCTGCAAAATTCTTCTGTTATGTTGTAATTCGTGTCTATGTACTGCTGCTGTGATACACTTTATTGATCCCGAGGGAAATTACAGTATCGTATCGTAGACTGGCATAGCACTGGCGTACGCTTCTAGAGTAAGTTAGTGGCATAACATGATGAATTTGACGGGCTGGCATGACCATGCTCCGTTCCACCCACGCCACACCCATATTGGCATAGCTAGTCGGACTGCCAAGTTACACAAAAATATTGCGACTTATTAAGCTATTTATGTCAGATTTCTGGCGTAAACAGCTTAATCAATCGTCCTCTAGCTTTTAAACAAGTGGTGAACCAAAAAATATCCCTTTTTGAACAGTAGCAAAAAGTTTGTTGCTTGTGTATTTGTTCATAAAGTTAATAAGCAATTGGAAGGACAAGGGCCTAGACAGGATGGCCAATGGAAAATCAATGGGGAGCTCCAGTGCGGGGTCTAGACAGCATAGTCCAAGAAAAATCAATGGCTAATTTTATTTTATTTTTTTTGCATTGTAAAAGGGTTGTTACATTTTTTGTTCTTGTCTTCACCAAAAATGATGATGGCAAAAAAAAAAGATGTGAAAAAATGGTAATTTCAGTGTCTTTTGATAACGGCATTGAGAAATGTTTGTGTAGCAGAGCAATACATTTTTGTTAGGAAAAATGTAACATTTTTTGGGGATAGTGTGAGCCAGAAAGAAGCAAAAGCTGATTTTAGCTGGCCTGTTTTAAAATTTTGAATATTCTTTTTTTTTGGCAGCAGTAAGTTTTTTCACTAAAAATAATGAAAGAATATCAGTGGATACAAGAAAAGCCATTTCAGGCTTGACAACAAACCAGAATAGCTATTACCATATTTTTCGGACTATAAGACGCACCAGACCATAAGGCGCACCTAGGTTTTAGAGGAGGAAAATCGGAAAGAAAAATGAAATGATGCCCTGTTATGGGGCAGGGGATCTGCTGCTGACACTGGTATTGGGGTAATGTCCCCCAATTCTGTTAATATCCTCCATCCTGGTATGTATGGCTCCTCCTTCCTGGTATACGTGGCCCCCATGCCCATCCTGGTATGCATGGCACCCCTTGATCCCTCATCCTGGTATGCATGACACCCCTTAATCCCTCATCCTGGTATGCATGGCACGCCTTGATCCCCCATCCTGGTATTCATGGCACCCCTTGCTGTGTAAGGGCATCAATACTGTCAGCAGCAGAACATAACATTATAACTGATCCTATCATTGGCATCAGTCATAGGAGAATGAAAATACTCACTGTTCCATACAGGATTCATTTTTACAAATACTGTATAAGGTTTTCCTTCCTTACAATCTGTTTAGCTTAAATGTGACAAAGCTACCTGCCGCAATGAATATCCCCTCTGACAGTACTTTGGAGGTTGGGCAAGAAAAATTGCTCATGGCTACCAGCCAGAGAAAAAACACAGTCCATAGTCGACCTGGTTGTTAAGGTGGAGCATCACAGTTTGCCGATTTGTAGGGTGGCGCATCATGCATCTTATACAGTAATTACTGCTGCTTGTTGTACTGGCACAAATGGTGGAGAGCTGACTAGTTAGTTAGGGGTCTTCTGGTCAGACATGCAGTTGACAGTCGTCTACTAGGTCGAAACTTTTAATGAGCAAGAATCCCACCTTATCCTGGAAATTTGCCAATTTTTACTCTTTCGGAAGCCAGAAAAAAATCCATGTTGCTTTTAAAGCGAGGGTTTAAAATCACGGCAATCGCATAGTATTAAAGTATTAAGCAAAATTATAACTAACAATATGCCTGTCTGCCCACAAGCCATCCAGAATACAGCTTGCCTTGCCCACCAGCACGACCAAGGTCTCTGTTGGTTCACTTTCTATCCTGCAACAGTTGGTCATCAAAGCCATTGTTAATTTCACACTGACTGTCAATCTCATAGCCTGTGATAACTTAGTGGGCCCCTTCACATCCACCTGCTGCAGTTCCTCCTCCACATTCTGCTGCATGTGACATTGTTCCTCAGGGTCCCTAATAGCTCAAAGTAGAAGTTGGTTCTTTTCCTCCATCAGACTGTATCCTTTTGAGTATTTTTTCCAATATCTATAATATAACCGGGCAAGCATCCCTCTGGCTGAAGCATCTATAGATTCCGCATGCGTGATGCGCAGTCTGGCTCCAGACAGAAGAACGCATGGAGCCGTTACAGGTAAGAGGAGTGTATGGCGCTGGAGATTACGGTATGCGTAGACACTGAACGCATACCACGATCTCCGGCACCATACTTACCTGACCGGGAGGAGCGTTGCCGCGGCGCCTCTCTTCTGGCCGGAGACCGGGACGGAGTGAAGGCATCGGAATCGGCGCATGAGCATAGCGCTATCTGGTGCCATTTTACTGAAGACACATTTGCCCGGCCTCCGGCAGAACAGAACGGCAGCGCTGGAGCACAGGGAAGAAAGGTGAGTATAAGTGTTTTGTTTTTTTTTAATGTGTGCAGAGGAGTACCATGCATACCAGGATTGGGGGATGAGGGGTACAATGCATACCAGGATTGGGGGGTGAGGGGGCCACACATACCAGGATTGGAGGATGAGGGGGCCACACATACAAGGATTGGGGGATGAGGGCTACCATTCATATCAGGATTGAGGGGTGAAGGGGCCACACATACCAGGATTTGGGGGATGAGGGGACCATACATACCAGGATTGGGGGATGAGGGGACCATGCATACCAGGATTGGGGGGATGAGGGGACCATGCATACCAGGATTGGGGATGAGGGGACTATGCATACCAGGATTGAGGGATGAGGGGCCATGCATACCAGGATTGGGGGATGAGGGGTACCATGCATACCAGGATTGAGGGGTGAGGGGTACCATGCATACCAGGATTGAAGGGTGAGGGGTACCATGCATATCAGGATTGTGGGATGAGGGGTACCATGCATACCAGGATAGGGATCTGGGGGGGTCATGCATACCAGGATTCGGTTGAGGGGTACCATGTATACCAGGATAGGGATCGGGGGGGGCCATGCATACCAGGATTTGGATGAGGGCTACCATGCATACCAGGATGAGGGATGAGGGAGCCATGCATACCAGGATGAGGAGCGCCATGCATGCCAGGATTGGGGATGAGGGGTGCCATGCATGCCAGGATTGGGGATGAAGGGTGCCATGCATACCACGTTTGGGGATAAGGGGTGCCATGCATACCAGGATTGTGGGTGAGGGGTGCCATGCATACAGGATTTGGGGTGAGGGGTGCCAAGCATACCAGGATTGGAGGTGAGGGGTGCCATGCATACCTGGATAGGGATGAGGCGCGCCATGCATACCACGATAGGGATGAGGGGTGCCATGCGTACCAGCATTAGTGGTGAGGGGTGCCATGCGTACCGGGATTGAGGGTGAGGAGTGCCATGCATACCAGGATTGAGGGTGAGGGGTGCCATGCGTACCAGGATTGTCGGTGAGGGGTGCTATGCATACCAGGATAGGGATGAGGCGTGCCATGCATACCAGGATAGGGATGAGGGCAGCACATAACAGGATGGGGGAACAGGATTGGGGAGCTCAGATACCAGGATGGGGGCAGCACATACCAGCGTGGGAGACCATATACCAATAAAAATGCTCGCCACCCGGGTGTAGAACGGGCTCAATAGCTAGTATAAATATAAGGGGGATGGCTTAGTTTATGCCTCATTTGCCGCTACTGAAAAATTTAGTAGCTTCTTCAACTGACTTCAGCAGGCACAGTCATACCTCATCAGCTGCTAATGGCAGATTTCAAAGTAACCCAAGCCTCAGTTTCTCTGGTGCATGTCATTTCTGTTTACAAAAATGGCTCCCAAAAGGACAAAAATTGATAAAACATCACAAAAAAACAGCCTTACCAATACCAGGTCAAATTACCAATGCATTAGCAGGATGCAGTGGACCCCCATGATAAAGGTAGTGGCAGCACAGGTGCAAAATACTGATGGAGCAACCACTCAAAAACTTACCAATTCATGGAGGTGGTGGTTGCCTAGTATTAAAAATGCAAAGTTTGTATAGGACGCCAATCACACCGGTACGTGTGATGCACAGTGTCTGTCTATAGCCTGTTGCTGACACCCATACTATTAAATCAGGCAGGCTGCCCAGCACTATAACTTGCATATATTGGCCAAAATATTGAGGAATACCTAATATATTTTATACATCATTTTTAATTCTTTTTTTTTTTGTTGCACACTTTGTAATTTTTATGCATGATGCAGCCAGGCCCTTTATTGTTGGTTGAGTGAATTGAGGTATTTGTCCTTCTGCGGTGCACTTACAGTCATGGCTAAAAAGTGTTGTTACCCTTGAAATTGTTCCAGAAAATGAAGTATTTCTCACAGAAAATGTTTGCAATTACACATGTTTTGTTATACACATGCTTATTTCTTTTGTGTGTATTAGAACAACACACACAGAAACAGAGAATAAAGACAAAATGGACATAATTGCACACAAAAACCCCAAAAATGGGCTGGAAAAATTTGTTGGCACCTTTCCAGAATTGTGGGTAAACAACTTTGTTTCAAGCATGTGATATTCGTTCAAACTCACCCATGGCAAGTAACAAGTGTGTGCAATATGAAAATCACACCTGAAACCAGATAAAAAGGGGAGAAGTTGACTCAATCTTTGTATTGTGTCTATGTGTGCCATACTAAGCATGGAGAACAGAAAGAGAAGAGAACCAAATTGTGAAAAATATAAAAAATCTCAGTTTCAAGTCCATCTCCAGAGATCTTGATGTTCCTTTGTCCACGGTGCGCAACATAATCAAGAAGTTTACAACCCATGGCACTGTAGCTAAATTCCCTGAACGGCAGAGAAAAATTGATGAAAGGTTGCAATGCAGGATAGTCTGGATGGTGCATATGCTGCCCTAATCAAGTTGCAAAGAAATTCAAGGAGTCCTGCAAGTTCAGAGTGCATCAGTGTCAGCGAAAACTATCCATTGACATTTGAATGAAATTACACGCTAAGGCAGGAGACCCAGGAAGACCCCACTGATGACACAGAGACATAAAGAAGCTAGGCTGCAATTTGCCAAAATCTACGTAAGTAAGCCAAAATCCTCGTGGGAAAGCATCTTATGGACACATGAGACCAAGATGGAGCTTTTTGGTAAAGCACATTATTCTTTTGTTTACCGAAAATGGAAAGAGGCCTACAAAGAAAAGAACACATTACCTACAGTCAAATATGATGGAGGTTCAAAGATGTTTTGGGGCCATTTTTCTGGCTCTGACACTGGGTGTTTTGACTGTGTGCAAGGCATCATGAAATATGAAGGATTTTGGGTCACAATGTAGTGCTCAGCCATCAGAAAGCTGGGTTTTCATCCTAGGTCATGGGTTTTCCAGTAGAACAATGACCCCAAACATACTTCAAAAAGCACCAAGAAATGGATGGAAAAAAAAAGCGCTGGAGAGTTCTGAAGTGGCCAGCAGTGAGCCTGGATCTAAATCCCAGAACACCTGTGGAGAGATCTTAACTACAGTCATGGCCAAAAGTATTGAGAATGAGACAAATAGTAATTTTTCCAAAGTTTACTGCTTCATTTTTTGTAATGGCAATTTGCATATACTCCTGAATGTCAAAGAGTGATCAGCTTAACAGCAATTACTGTACTTGCAAAGTCAATATTTGCCCAGAAAATGAACTTTAACCCCCAAAACACATTTCAACATCATTGCAGTACTGCCTTAAAAGGAGCAGCTAACATCGTTTTAGTGATTGATCCATTAACACAGGTGTGGGTGTTGATGAGGACAGGGCTGGCGATCAATCAGTCATGATTAAGTAAGAATGACATCACTGGACACTTTAAAAGGAGGCTGGTTCTTGGTATCATTGTTTCTCTTCAGTTAACCATGGTTATCTCTAAAGAAACATGTGCAGCCATCATTGCACTGCACAAAAATGGCCTAACAGGGAAGAGTATCGCAGCTACAAAGATTGCACCTCAGTCAACAATCATCATCAAGAACTTCAAGGAGAGAGCTTCCATTGTTGTCAAAAAGGCTCCAGGGCGCCCAAGAAAGACCAGCAAGCGCCAGGACTGTATCTTAAAACTGTTTCAGCTGCGGGATCGGACTACCAGCAGTGCCGAGCTTGCTCAGGAATGGCAGCAGGCTGGTGTGAGTGCTTCTGCACGCACTGTGAGGCGGAGACTCTTTGAGCAAGGGCTGGTTTCAAGGAGGGCAGCAAATAAGCCACTTCTCTCCAGAAAAAAACATCAGGGACCGACTGATATTCTGCAAAAGGTACAGGGAGTGGACTGCTGAGGACTGGGGCAAAGTCATTTTCTCTGATGAATCCCCTTTTCGATTGTTTGGGACATCTGGAAAACAGCTTATTCAGAGAAGAAGAGGTGAGCGCTACCACCAGTCTTGTCTCATGCCAACTGTAAAGCATCCTGAAACCATTCATGTGTGAGGTTGCTTCTCAGCCAAGGGAATCGGCTCACTCACAGTCTTGCTTAAAAACACAGCCATGAATAAAGAATGGTACCAGAATATCCTCCAAGAGCAACTTCTCCCAACCGTCCAAGAGCAGTTTGGCGCCCAACAATGCCTTTTCCAGCATGATGGAGCACCTAGCCATAAAGCAAAGGTGATAACTAAATGGCTCATGGAACAAAACATAGAGATTTTGGGTCCATGGCCTGGAAACTCCCCAGATCTTAATCCCATTGAGAACTTGTGGTCAATCATCAAGAGACGGGTGGACAACCAAAAACCAACAAATTCTGGCAAAATGCAAGCATTGATTATGCAAGAATGGACTGCTATCAGTCAGGATTTGGTCCAAAAGTTGATTGAGAGCATGCCAGGGAGAATTACAGAGGTCTTGAAGAAGAAGGGGCAACACTGCAAATATTGACTTGCTGCATTAACTCATTCTAACTGTCAATATAACCTATTGGTACTCATAATATGATTGCAATTATATTTCTGTATGTGATATAAACATCAGACAAACACTAATAAAAACCAGAGGCCAACAGATCATGTGAAAATATAATTTTGGTGTCATTCTCAAAACTTTTGGCCATGACTGTAGTGTTGAGCGAGTATGTTCTGTTTCGAGTATGCTCGGCCGAGCTCCGAGTATTTACAGCTGCTCGGTGATATGTTTGAATCGCTCCCGTGTGCATGATTTGCAACTGTTTGACAGCTTTATTACATGTGAGGAATGTGTAAGAAATAGACATTTCTTACATTGAAACACAGTATCTGCAAATTGATTTTCTGGTCTTGGCTTTTATCTTAAGTCATGTGATAAGGCTCGTTAAAGGGTCACTATTGACTTTTAGGATTGCTACTTCCTGTAGGTGGCACTAGAGTTCTAGTCCTCTTCCTCTTTGAAGAGACAATTTGCATATTTCCCAGAGGAGCATTGCGGCTTTAAAAGTCTCCTCACCTGACGTGCTTAACACATCACTCTCCGCTAGGAGAAATATTACCCCTACATACCGGTCTGACGCCTCTCATCCAGCCAAACCAGAACTCACACTTTGCACTGATGAGGGGCAGTACCCTGAAACACAGTGTCTGCAAATTGAGTTTCTGATCTTGGCTTTTACCCTAAGGCTGCGTGCACACGATGCGTTTTTCATGCGTTTATGCTGCGGAATTTCCGTAGCGGAAACGCATCAAAAACGCATGGTAATCCGCATCCCATGGTCCCCAATGCAATTCCGCAATGTCAATGCACATGCTGCGGATTTTTCCGTAGCGTTTCTGCAGCGCAAATAAATCATGTTCATTAATTTTGCGGAAGCGCAGCGGAAGCGCCGCCATTGACTTGCATTGAGATGCATAGAATCCATGTCTGTACATTTGTACAAGCGGATTATATGCGTTTCAATGTGCGGATGGTACCCAGTTCTGGAGGAGAGAAGACTCTCATCCAGACCTGGGTACCATTGTACCTGTGAAAAAAAGAATAAAATAATAAATAAAGTTTATATTCACCTGTCCGGCGGCCGCTGCAGCGCTTCTCCTTCCTGGACCTGAGATGACGTCGCGGTCATGTGACCGCAGGCTGTCTCGCGAGATGCCGGCAACCCGGAAGAAGCCAGGACGGGCGCGACAGCACACGCGGCGGGGGATCGGGGGTAAGTATAGCTTTATTTTTTTATTTTTACGGTCACACTGTATAAATCCATACCGGTTGCATGGATTTATATAGTGTGACCTAGTTGTCAAGCACTTTCCAAGTGATGCTATCGCTTGGAAAGTGCTTGTAGTCCGCATGCATAAACTCATGCATAAACGCATGTGAATACGCGTGTATTCTGCAGGAAAAATGCATGCACAATCTGCATGCGTTTTTTCTGCCAGGGAGATGCAGAAATGCTGCAGAAATTTTCTGCTTCATTTCTGCATCGTGGGCACATAGCCTAAGTCATGTGATAAGGCTCGTTAAAGGGTCACTATTGACTTTTAGGCTTGCTACTTCCTATAGGTGGCACTAGAGTTCTAGTCCTCTTCCTCTCTGAAGAGACAATTTGCATATTTCCCAGAGGAGCATTGCGGCTTTTAAATTCTCCTCACCTGACATGCTTAACACGTCACTCTCCGCAAGGAGAAATATTACTCCTAGATATGGATCACAATAAAAGCTTTGACTCAATCCACAAAAAAAGACCACACTCAGGTCCGTCATCTATTAATGGAAATATAGGGGGCTTCCACGTTACTGGTAGCACAAAGGTTCTGGAAAAGCAAAATGGCCCTTTCCCCCAAAAGAATTTTAGCAAATTCTGTGCTCCCACATCCAAATTCACCCTCCCTTCTGAGCCCCACAGTGTACCTACACCGCAGTTAGTGTCCACATCTTTGGCATTTCTGTAACGATGAGAGCCTGCCTAATTTATTGGTGCATGTCTCCAGAACCATGAGCTGGGCATAACGTACTGGTCATTACAACGTACTGGTCACTACGGCAGTTTCAATTGTCACTCAGCAACATCCATTGCTGCTTGTTTCTGGAAAATACCCATGTAGTTAAAAATCCTCACCACACCTGTAGATAAATTCCCAAATGGGTATGATTTCCAAAGTGGGGTCACTTGAGGGGGGGATTCTGCTCTTCTAGTACTTAGGGTCTCTGTATACGGAGTCCGCAAACTATTCTAGGAAAATCTGCGCTCCAGGAGGCAAATAGAGCTCATTCCCTCCAGAGTCTCACCGTGTAGCTAAGCAGTACTGCACAGCCACATATGGGGTATTTCTACATTCAGCAGAAATTGTGTGACAAATTTTGGTGCCATTTTTACCCATTTCCCAGTTTGAAAATGTAAAATCTGGGGCTAAAACAAAACTTTGTTAAAAGTTGAGTTATTCTTTCTTCACTGCCCAATGATGTAAAATTCTCTGAGACACATGTGGTGTCAACATGCTCACTGCACCCCTAGATGACTTCATTGAGAGGTGTAGTTTGTAAGATGGAGGCTCTTATGGGTGGGAGGGATTCTGCTGTTCTGGCACCTTAGGGGCTCTGCCAATGTGACATTGCACCATCAAACCAGTCCATCAAAAGATGAACTCCAATATGGCGCTCCTTCCCTTCTGAACTTTCCCATGTGTCCGACCACATATGAGGTATTGTGTACTTAGGAGAAATTGCACAACAAATATTGGGGTCCATTTTCTCCTGCTATCCTTGAGAATATGAAAAAATTGGGGGCTAAAACAACATACCTGTGGGAAAAATATATATTTTTTCATTTTCACAGATCAACGTTGTAAAATTCTGTAAAACACCTGTGGGGTCAAGGTGCTGACAACACATCTAAATAAGTTCCCTGAGGGGTGTAGTTTCCAAACTGGTGTCACTTATGGGGGGATTCCATTGTTTAGACACATCATGGGCTCTCCAAACGTGACATGACACACGCAGACCTTTCCATCAAAGTCTGCGTTCCAAATCCCCACTCCTTCTTTTCTGAGCTCTGAAGTGTGCCAAAACAGTAGTTTACCCCCACATATGGGGTATCTGCATACTCAGGAGAAATTGCACAACAAATTCTGTTGTCCATTTTCTCCTGTTACCCTTGTGAAAATAAAAAATTGGTGCTAAAAGAAAATTTTTGGGTAAAAAAATATAAAATTTTTATTTTCATGACTGAAATGTTATAAACTTCTGTCAAGCACCTGGGGATTCACCACGCATCTAGATAAGTTCACTGAGGGGGGGTCTAGTTTCCAAAATGGTGTCACCTGTGGGGGGTCTCCACTGTTTAGGCACATCAGGGGCTCTCCAAACGCAACATGGTGTCCGCTAATTATTCCAGCAAATTTTGCATTCAAAAAGTCAAATGGCGCTCTTTCCCTTCCGAGCCCTGCTGTGCGCCCCAACAGTAGTTTTCCTCCACATATTGGATATCGGCGTACTCAGTAGAAATTTCACAACAAATTGTGTGGTGCAATTTCTCCTGTTACACTTATGAAAATCCAAACTTTGTAGCTAAAAAACATTTTTGTGGGAAATATGTGAAATTTCTATTTTCATAGCTCAAAATTGTAAACTTCTGTCAAGCACCTGGGGGTTCAAGGTGCCTGAGGGGTCTAGTTTCCAAAATGGTTTCACTTGAGAGGGGTCTCCACTGTTTAGGCACATCAGGAAATTCCTGCATGTGTCACAGCTGTCTGACAGCTGTGACACATGCAGCCGCTGCGGATCAAACCTAGATACTGAGCACGCCGCGAATACTTGGCACGCACATGAGCATGCTCGTTTAAAGGGTTAAATGAGCATGCTCGCTCATCACTAGTGCCAACACTTTTGGCCATGACTGTATATAGTGCTCGGCAGCTTGCCAATAGGTTGTAAGCCAGACATTGTGCATCACACATATCTGTGTGACTAGCGCCCTATACAAGCCTCACCTGTGTGCATTTTTAATATTAGGCAACCATCCCCTCTATGAACTTGTAAGTTTATGAGTAGTTGCTCCACCTGTGCTGCTCCCGCCTTTATCATGTGGGTCTACTGCATCCTGCTAATGCATTGGTAATCTAACCTAGTTTTGGTAATCTAATCTGGTATTGGTAAGGCTATTTCTGTTTCTGTGATGTTTTCTGTTTACAAACACCAAATCTTCTGCTACTCCCAAAAAAAAGGATAATTTTTAAATTGCAGCTTATTAGAAGGACTCTGTCGGGACAGAATGACTGTTCAAAGCAAGTGCAGACCCCAGATGTACCCTTGGTATAGCCAAACATTTCAGTGCACATTCGCACCTATTTTTTTTCCTCTGTCTCCGCAACCCCTTCCTCTATTTTGACTGACAACTCTGGCTTTTATAAAGCCAGAGAAGGGTGGAGATAGAGAGAAAACAACTAGATGGGAAGGTTCACTGAACTGTTTGGCCTCGCCAAGTGTGTACCGAGCGCTGACAGAGTCCCTTTAAAAAGCTTCTTTCGTACACACCACATGTGTATAAGCACCATCACGCATGTAGCTGCAATAGAAAAGGGATAATTTTTAAACCATTTTTTTTTTATTATTTTAAAAAGCCTAAAAATCCGGGCAGTGTGTTTTTAAACAATCTGTTGATTACCATCTGTTTACCCATAGCCATCTGTGTTGCAGACACATTGACATTAATAAGGCTGTGTTTGTGTTAAAGAGCTCAAAAGGGGTTGGATACATTCCTAGGAGACCTCAGAGTGACATACATGTCTTGGTAGGCCAATTGGGGGCTTTTGGAGAACTTTTGATTCATAACTCATCGATTCAGTCAAAATCCAATTTTTTTCTCCAATTACCCAAATTAATTTTGAGAAATGTGCTCATCTTGAGCTGCAATTCTTCAGCATTCTGTAAATCTCTCCTGATTTTTTTTCTTTTGAAAGCCCAAGATCGTGTTCTCCATCAGAGTGCACTAAATAAGTGACTAAATGGTTCCACAAAAAATGCGCTAGGATGCGGTCAGTCGTAGTCCTCTCCAACAGGAGAAAGGCCCCCAATATCTGTTACCCATACCCCTGAGCTTGAAGGCTAAATAGAAGGTCAGGAATGAGTAGCCTTCTCTTGCCAAAGCCAGGAGAGAAGCAATATTTCTCCTAGCACACACGTGTCAAACTCTGGCCTGTGGGCCAAATCTGGCCCGCAGGGTGATTATATTTGGCCCGTGACACCAGAACCACCACCCCTATGTGGGGCCATTATTCAGTATGGAGGACTTTGTGGGGCACATTATACTGTATAGAGGACTATGTGGGGCCCATTATACTTTATGGAAAGCTATGTGGGGCCATTATACTGTTTGGAGGACTATGTGGGGCCCGTTATTTTGTATGGAGGGCTGTGTGGGGCCCATTATACTGTATACTGGTTGGCCGAGGCTTTGTCCAAGTTTTTCATTTTGGCCCTCTGTGTGTTTTGAGTTTAACATCCCTGTCCTAGTATCTGCCTGGACTCCAACCCAAGAGAGAACTGGGAGCCATAGATGGTCGGCTCCGCTCACGGGAGAGGAGAGTCAGGGGGGAGTGGAACCTGATAGCTACACACTCCGTCCCTAGACTAATTGGGAGAGAACCTGTAAGGGGGCCGCAGCCTGAAAAGTCCTAGTGACAAATGTGGCACCCCAGGGGTCTGGTTGCCACAGTAATAGGAATATTACGTCTGAGAGCAAGTGGGAGGTTTCTCTGGTCAGGAGCCCTAAGCATGCAAGACCGCCCGCCCAGACCTGGGAGGGGAGGAATCTGCCCTTATAAACTGGGTCTGGGGCGGGATTAGTCAGAGTCAGAGCCTGGAGAGGGAAAGTTACAGCAGGAGCTCTGTAGGAGCAGTAGCTGAAGACCAGGGGCTGGAGCTGAGCAGAGCTCGCCCTGGCAGAAGAACCTAATAACCGGACACCGGAGTCCGAGGCTGTGGGGACGGATATTCACCCAGCAGCAGAAACCAGCCGGCAGGGGATTCCAGGTCCTCTGGCCATAGAAGCCCGGAGGCTCAGTCACAAGGAAGGGACCAGCACCGCCATCCAGGAGCGGAGGCTAACAGAAGGCCCCAAGTCACCAGCCATAAGGGTGAGCACCACACGGTATACTCAGGGACGTGGGCTACTTCTACCCGCTTACAGCAAGGTAGCCAGAAAGAGTGTAGATAGACGGGGAGGCCTACAACTCCACCTGGCCAGGGGAACTCCTGTTTGCTTGCAGACTGACCAGGCCCCTTATGCTAGCCAGTACTCCCGGGAGGGTCTGCCTTAATATCACCAGTAAAGACCCTGAACTGCACTGCAAAGACTCTGAGTCGTTCCTGCTTCAGCGCCGCACCAGCACTACTAGTACTGGGACTCCCGTGCACTATCACCCTCACCATCAACTACACTGCCCTGGGGCTGCACTCTTCCCGTGGGGAGTCACACTACCTCAGCTGCATACACCATCAGCCCCAGCGGTCTGCCTTGCAGCTGCGGTCCGCACTGACCGCAATCCACGGGTGGCGTAGTCGGACAATTAACCTAAAACCCCCACAAAATACCGCCATTGGCCTGACCACCCTGAGCCACGGGACCGGGTCACCGCCACGGAAACTACAACCCCCAGAAGCCCGGTTCCGAGTACCCCTCGGCCCAGGGGGCGAGTCAGCTTTGGCGTAGTCGGCAGGATTTCGTGCCCACAACCACCGGGTACTGCGCGCCTTCAAAAGACTGTCCTACCTGTTGTGGTGAAGGTCCCCGCCATCTGGAGCCGTTTCCTGCCATCTTCAGCCGTTTTCCCGCTGTCTTCAGTCAGTTTCCCGCCATCGGACGCCATCTTCAGGACGCCGCGCGGGGAGAAGAGGGGCGTGGACCCCGAAAGCGCGCGAGATCTGAAGCTCCGCCCTACGCACCGATGCTGCGCAAGGTCCTGGAAGGGAGAGCGAGCGACGCTGACGTCATCGGAGCACGACGCAAGGTCCTCCACCCTGACGATCGTCTGCGGAGCCGCAGCCTACAGAGAAAAAGCAACGGAAGGTAAGCCACACTTAACTAGGGGGGAGGAAGATGACGGACACGGAGGGACCCTCTACCACCAGCGCGGCCGCTGCCGCAGTAATGCCATTTACAATGCCCTATATCCCCGGAGCGGCCTGGCTGCCCCAGTACTCAGGGGAGTCGCATACCCTAAGCGACTTTAAAGAGAGACTGTACAGCCTGTTTAAGGTATACCCCCTGACAGAGGGACAAAAAGTCAGCATATTGGTAGGCCAGCTAACCAGGGCAGCCCAACGTGAAGTGAAGTCCTGGTCAGTCAGAGACAAGGAGACCGTGAAGGAGATCTTAGCCCGTCTGAGGGACACCTTTGACACCCGCACCTCAGCAGAGATCAAAATTAAATTTTATGGGTGCAAGCAGCGGGCCCAAGACAGTATAAGAGACTATGCTTTGAATTTGCAAGAGGCCCTCGGAGCTATTAAACAGGCAGACCTTGACAGTGTGCGGAATGCAGATGAACTGTTGACTGAGCAATTCATAGAGGGTCTGCTGTCCAACGCCCACCGAACCCAATTACGTGCAATGGCCTTGCAGAACCCTGGTTTAGACTTTGCAAAGTTCAAAGACAGGGCCATCCGGGTGCTCCAAGAACCGGCACCGAGTAGCGCTGTAACCCACCGGCGCCCTACTATTACCTATCACCAGGAGGCGGCGCCCTTGTCTGCAGGGCCTGTGGGAGCTGATGCGCAGGCTTTGGATAACAACCCGGCTACAGACCTGCACCATCAGGTCCAAGAGCTAACCAAAAGCGTAGCCGCGCTAACCAGAACTGTGCAGTCTTTACAGGTCTCTCCTCCAGGAAAGATCCAGCTGGCATCCGGACCGGAGGACGTCCCGTGGCACCGACAGAGGAGGATCCAAACGTCCAGAGGAAGACCCAGCGACAGATACAACGAGGACGGACGACCCATCTGCCGCCGCTGCAATCAACCCGGACACATGGCAAGGTACTGTCATTTAAACGGGCACAACCTGGGGTAGAGGGCCAACCCCCAGGTATAAAATCAACAGGCCCATCAAACTGGCGTGATAAATACGTAGGGGGACGTCCGGTCTTGTCTGTGGTACTGGATGGCATTCCTATGAGTGCCCTACTAGACACTGGGTCACAGGTGACTACCATCCCGTACGTGCTCTTCAAACGGTACTGGAATGACTCGGACATAACCCGCTACCCAGATGACGACCTGAGTATCATCGCCAGTAATGGTCAGCCCGTGCCGCAGGTGGGATTCAAGGAGGTGACCATTAAGATCGGTAAAGTCGAACTGGCGGCACAAGGACTGATTATTGTGGACATTGACCGTCATGAGAGCCACCCTAGAATAACCTTGGGAACTAACGTGATTGAAAATTGTCTTGCAGAGGTGATTCTCATTTTACAGCAGGTTGCCAAGAACGCCAGTTTCAGCCAGCAGCGTGTCCTCCAAAAAGAGATCCGGGCACTGATGAAACGACAACAAGTGGAACTATCTGGTGGTGAGATAGTTAGCGTGAGAATGTGTGACCCGTTCCCTATTGCCATGCCCCCAAAAAGTGAGATGATGATCTGGTGCCGGGCAGCTATTGGTCTGAGAGGTAGAGACTACCAAGCAATGGTAGAACCTGTCTACTCAGACAGTAGGCCCACCATTTTGACAGCACGGGGGGTGGTCGATGTACGCCATGGGAGGGTGCCCGTCCGCATCATAAATATCGGGGAGAGAGAAGTATACCTGCCCCGGTATGCCACGCTAGCCAAATTGTTCACCATAAACCAAAATTCTGTAAAGGCCGTAGAACCCTTGCCTCCATCTCAACCAGAGGAAGGTAACGGCTCTAAGAAACAAATGGAGGACTGGTGTCAGCAACTGCATTTGGGTACTGACTCCACTCCCTCACACCAAAAACAGGGAGTCTACTGGGTGGTTCAGGAGTATGAGAGAGTCTTTAGTAAACACCCGCTAGACTTCGGGCGAGTAAAGGGGGTAGAACATCACATCCCCACAGGAGACCATCCGCCCATAAAGGAAAGATACTGACCTGTACCCCCTGCACACTATCAGCATGCAAAGGGGATGTTGCGGGACATGAAGGAGGCTGGGGTAATCAGGGACAGCTGTAGCCCCTGGGCAGATCCACTAGTTCTAGTGAAAAAGAAGGACAACACAATGAGAATGTGTGTAGACTACAGAAAGGTCAACCGTGTCACACACAAAGATGCGTACCCGTTACCAAGAATAGAAGAATCTTTACCTGCATTAAAATCTGCTAACTTCTTCTCCACTTTGGATCTTACTAGCGGGTACTGGCAGGTTCCTGTAGCAGAGGCAGACAAGGAGAAGACTGCATTCACCACCCCGATGGGCCTCAGCGAATTCAACTGTATGCCATTCGGGCTCTGCAACGCACCAGGAACCTTCCAGTGGTTGATGGAATGCTGTCTGGGACACCGGAATTTCGAGACGGTCCTGTTATACCTGGACGATGTCATCGTTTATTCCAAAACCTACGAGGACCATCTGAAACACCTGGCAGAAGTGTTTGACGCCCTGGCAAGGTACGGCCTAAAGGTGAAACCCTCCAAGTGTCACCTCCTGAAACCAAAGGTGCAGTACCTGGGACACGTGGTGAGTGCTGACGGAGTGGCTCCCGACCCCGATAAGATCACCGTGATTAAGGACTGGTCAAGACCCTCCAGCATAAAGGAAGTGCGGCAGTTCCTCGGGTTGGTAGGCTACTACCGAAGATTCATTCCCGGTTTCACAAAAATGGCAGCCCCTATGCAGGACCTCCTGATAGGTCAATCCAGGAAGGCCAAAAACCAGAAGCCGCCCTTCAGGTGGGAGAAGCTGGAAGAGGAGTCCTTCTGCCGGCTGAAGATGGCCCTCACGGGGGATGAAATCCTGGCGTACCCCGACTACAGCCAGCCCTTTATCCTCCACACGGACGCGAGCAACATCGGGCTAGGAGCCGTACTGTCCCAGATCCAGCAGGGGAAAGAACGGGTAATTGCTTACGCCAGCCGAAAACTACGGCCCACAGAGAGAAACCCTGAGAATTATAGCTCATTCAAGCTAGAGTTCCTGGCAGTGGTGTGGGCAGTGACCGAACGTTTCAAGCATTACCTTGCCTCTTCCAAGTTCACCGTGTACACGGATAGCAACCCGTTGACACACCTGGACACTGCAAGACTTGGTGCCCTGGAGCAGAGATGGATGGCCCGCCTGTCCAACTACGAATTCACCATCAAATACCGGGCGGGACGCTCAAATGCCAACGCGGATGCCCTGTCCAGAATGCCAAACTTACCGGACGTAGGAGAAGATCCAGAAGATCTGGAAGAAGTCGAACTCCCTGCGTTCCACCGTCATGGGATTACCCTGTATTCCCACCGTGTGAAGGACAGGCGCTCTGCTACGTTCAATCCCTTACCCCACTACAGCTGGGCGGAGACACAAGACAGTGATCCCGCAGTCCGTCTGGTGAAGGAAATGCTGACACAGACTGATGCCCGTCTTGACCCAGACGCTCCGGAGGAGACCAAGCAACTGTGGAAGGAGAAAAGTAAGCTGTTTCTCTACAGGGAGAAGCTGTGCCGGAGAATGGTCAACTCTCGAACACATGAGCTAACCTGGCAGGTAGTGGTCCCAAGACGAGACGCGGCTATGGTCCTGGAGGCATACCACAACGGAGCAGGACACTTCGGATGGAAAAAGCTGGAGTTCTTGTTGCGTGAACAGTTCTACTGGATAGGCATGAGAGGAGCCATCGAGAGGTGGTGCAGAGATTGTGGCCCGTGCAACCTAAGAAGAAAGGACGGTGCCAGCCAGAAGACTCCCCTGCAGTCCATCATCACCAGGCAGTCACTGGAACTGGTAGCCCTGGACCATGTGAAACTGGCTCCAAGCAGATTTGGGTACGTCTACGCCCTCACCATCGTAGATCACTACTCCCGGTTCCTGGTGGTGGTCCCTGTCAAGGACTTAACGGCTAAAACAGCAGCTAGAGCCTTCCAGCAGCACTTCTGCCGTCCACACGGGTATCCGGAGCAAGTGTTGACGGACCAAGGACCAGCCTTCGAAGCGGAGGTCTTCCAGGAGTTCTGCAACCTGTATGGCTGCAAGAAGATAAGAACAACGCCCTATCACCCTCACACCAACGGACTATGTGATAAAATGAACCAGGTGGTGATAGACTTTCTAAAAACATTGCCCCTGGAAGAACGCAGTCTGTGGCCTGAAAAACTGCCTGATTTGGTGGACTTGTACAATCACATCCCCGTAGGCTCCACTAACTGTACCCCGGCTTACCTAATGAAAGCAAGACCTGGTAAGCTGCCTATTGACCTGGATATGGGAGTCCTGACACCTGAGGACACCTCGCCAGAGGCAGACTGGGATACAGAACGGCAGCAGCAGTATCGGAAAGTACAGGAGAGCGTCGAGCGGAGTCTGTCTCAAGCAAGAGAAAGGCAAGAGAAGGCTTATAACCAGTATGCTCCCGCTGTTCCCCTGGTGCCTGGAGAGCAGGTCTTGAAGAGAAAGAGGCTTCTCCACAAGTTGGACGACCAGTGGGAGAAGGACCCGTACACCGTACTGCCCTCAAGTCATGAGAACCCAAAAGTATGTATCATCAGTAAGGACGGAGGAGAGACCACAGCCATTGTCTCCAGAGACCGCCTGAAGAAGTGTCCCGAGCAGCTGCAAAGCCCTGAAGAAGATGAAGAAAACCCTCAACCCGCAGAGGAGAGGGAAGAAATGATCAATACCGTACTCGGAGAATTTCCCCGGTCCTGGACTCAGATCAACAACGCAGTCGTGGTACCCGTCCTCACCTTTCTCCAGCCAGCCCCTCAAGAGCCTACAGAAGAACAGGTAGTGTCAGAAGAGCAGCCGGCCCAGGAGGCAGAAGAACCCATACCAGCAGCCCAGGAGAATCAACCCTCTGCTAGTAGTGAGCCTGCCGTGCCCCTAGTAAGCCAAAGAGTACGCAGAAAGCTGCCAGACCTACCCGCAACACCTCCTACACCCTGTAGTGCAGAACCAGATAGTGGGTTACGTAGGTCCACAAGGAGTACTAGAGGACAAATGCCCGCTCGCTGGAGAGTCTAATGCCAAGTATATATCTACCTGTACATACGTAAATGCTGAAAAAGGTTTATGTTTTTGTTACCTGGTTACTAATTATGTTTCTCTAGTTACCCTTCAGGTTTATTTGGACTGACAGGTTATGGACGCTGAATAACCGGAACTACATTGTAGATAGTTGCACCTTGGTGCCTCTTGCGAAGATGGCCGCAGAAGAGAAAACCTGTCTGGCGTGGCCTCCTTGTGGCCCAAAGTAGCTAGTCTCAGCCTTGCAGCCACGCCCAGGGCCAACGCTTGGGGTTTGCTTTGGACAGGTCCCCTACTCTGTGCCAAGACTTCACCTTGTTGGGTGATATGGACACCCGGTTACGGACACGCCGTGACCTCTAAAGACTAAAGCTTCTTGTATATATGTTGTTGTATTATTGTTTATACCCTGTATTTGTGTTTTCTTAAAAATGTGTTTAGTCCCGGAGTACTAATATTCACTAGGGGGGAATGTGGCACCCCAGGGGTCTGGTTGCCACAGTAATAGGAATATTACGTCTGAGAGCAAGTGGGAGGTTTCTCTGGTCAGGAGCCCTAAGCATGCAACACCACCCGCCCAGACCTGGAAGGGGAGGAATCTGCCCTTATAAACTGGGTCTGGGGCGGGATTAGTCAGAGTCAGAGCCTGGAGAGGGAAAGTTACAGCAGGAGCTCTGTAGGAGCAGTAGCTGAAGACCAGGGGCTGGAGCTGAGCAGAGCTCGCCCTGGCAGAAGAACCTAATAACCGGACACCGGAGTCCGAGGCTGTGGGGACGGATATTCACCCAGCAGCAGAAACCAGCCGGCAGGGGATTCCAGGTCATCTGGCCATAGAAGCCCGGAGGCTCAGTCACAAGCAAGGGACCAGCACCGCCATCGAGGAGCGGAGGCTATCAGAAGGCCCCAAGTCACCAGCCATACCGGTGAGCACCACACGGTATACTCAGGGACGTGGGCTACTTCTACCCGCTTACAGCAAGGTAGCCAGAAAGAGTGCAGATAGACGGGGAGGCCTACAACTCCACCTGGCCAGGGGAACTCCTGTTTGCTTGCAGACTGACCATGCCCCTTATGCTAGCCAGTACTCCCGGGAGGGTCTGCCTTAATATCACCAGTAAAGACCCTGAACTGCACTGCAAAGACTCTGAGTCGTTCCTGCTTCAGCGCCGCACCAGCACTACTAGTACTGGGACTCCCGTGCACTATCACCCTCACCATCAACTACACTGCCCTGGGGCTGCACTCTTCCCATGGGGAGTCAGACTACCTCAGGTGCATACACCATCAGCCCCAGCGGTCTGCCTTGCAGCGGCGGTCCGCACTGACCGCAATCCACGGGTGGCGTAGTTGGACAATTAACCTAAAACCCCCACAAAATACCGCCATTAGCCTGACCACCCTGAGCCACGGGACCGGGTCACCGCCACGGAGACTACAACCCCCAGAAGCCTGGTTCCGGGTACCCCTCGGCCCAGGGGGCGAGTCACAAACACATAGTGAAAGGGTGACACATGGTGAAAAACAGTTAAAATACATAATGAAGGTGTTCTGGTGTAATACTATCCGGACCTTCAACCTACAATATAAAAATTCCTCCTCTTTGGCAAAAGACCCGGAAAAGAGTGTGTGTCCAAATAAGTGTGAACATTTGAAGTGACAAAACTCAAGTGGGTTTCCCAGGCCTGAGTTAAGGCACCCCTGGGTAACCACTCCAGGAGATCTTCACACCTCAGGCTTTCAAACTTACCCGACCTAATAGCCTCGATCCTGGAGGGCCAGGGTTTCCACCATATGACTATATAAGCCACCCATCGTACTAACTAGTGCACAGTACCACATGTTCATATTGTATCAATCTACTGGAGCGGCCCTCCGATAAATCCGCCTTTTTGAAAGATATTACACTTGATCTTAGCCAAAATGCCGAGAAGTAAATCCCTCCTGAACCCAAACGCTTCCCCTCATCCAGCACCATGACAACCAGCACAGCAGAGTCCTGCATCCACTGAGGCCCCTGATCATGTGACCCCTGACTCCTCCCCTCCTGTGACCTCATCACAGGTCCTGTGCGCACAGAGCAGCCATATATGTGGTGGCGGCTCTGCAGGTGGAGGTATGTGGAGATTCCCCATTACTCGGCGCTTGTCATCCATATTATTAACCCATTCAGCACCGTGATTTTGTGTCGTCCTGTTCCGGGAGACAGAGCTTCTTCCTTTCCCTGTGATGTAGATGTGTGAAGGGCCGGTATCTGTGTTCTGAGCTGTACTGTGTAATAGAAGCATTTTGGGGACACATAAGTCCAAAATATACAACTTATTACATTATTTTTTGTCACTTTATCTGTACTTTATCTTATTTTTTTGCTTTATGAGTCATATTTGTTAATAGAACCATTCATGGCTGACTTTGTTAGACCTCGGCTGCTATGGCATGTTATTAATACGTTGTAGGGTCTTAATAGGGTCACAGAAGCAGCTTTATCACCACTAAGAGGTCGAAGAGCTGAGATTGGGGTTACCTCTAATCATGGCTGTTTTAACTTGATCCCAGTGGTCAATCAATAGTATTTCCAGGTGCTCACTTTCACATACTATTAAAGTAATCATAGAGGCTTAGAAACTGGACCTGGGTGTGACTAATATCAATCAAATCTCTTTAGATAAAAATGCAAAAGCGCAATAGGGTCTTATGGAAGGATATAGATTATAAGGAAAAGGTAATACCACTCATCTTATATGGTTCTGTGAGACACAACACCTAAAAAGTCTATAAATCAGATGCTGCAGCTTCCACCAAATGTCATAATGAAATGTCTGGACTATGGAAGTAATTCTGCGCTTTTTGGAGTCACGACAATCCAATAGTAAAAATGAAATAAGAACCATACATAAGAACTTATATGTATGGGTGTCCTGAAGAAGGAGTCCGTGTTACTCGTTGACAATAAACCTACATTTCACTTTTACTATTGGATTGTCGTGACTCCAGAAAGCGCAGAATTACCTCCGTACTCCCGATATTTAAATCTCTGCTAGGCATATATAGCCAGAAAGATAGGAATGGTTTGTCGTATGGGGACAAATAAGGGTATGTGCACACCATCCGGAGCCACCTGCGGTCTCGACGCTGCGGAGAAGCCGCCGGCGGCCTCTGCTCAATATGCTAATGAGCGGCACCATTTTTTTTTTCCACATGCGGACTTTCCTCATAGAGGTTAGGTCTATGGGGAAAGTCCGCATGCGGACCCGCCGGAGACATTGACATGCTGCGATCTGGAAAGACGTGCCGCATGTCCGTTTTCGCGGGTGTACGGAGACGCAAGTGCGCTGCATCCAATCCGCAGCAAACACTGGTCGTGTGCGCATACCCTAATAGTGGAAAATACCACGTCACCTACTTTATAGGGAACCTGAAAACTAATACCTTCTGCCCAATCCATGGATCAGGTAGAAGGTATGTACAATTGGTTGTACGGTCACAGCCATATATGTTTGACTCTGAATCACAGTGGGATTTCAGATAAAAACATACTTGAAAAGTTGCACAAGAGATTATTCGGAAAGGTTGGTCCCCAGCAGCTTCTAGTGACTGACATGTCTCTCCCTATACATGCATGCAGGGAGAGAACTGTAATTCAAGGGGAGCAGGCAGGGAAAAGTCTGTCTGACTATTCTCCCATACTGTTAAAGTATGTTTTTCTCTGAAATGCTGCAAACATACATGGCTGAAAACATACAGCCAGTGTTTGATACATGCTGCCCATGGATCGGCAGCTTTCTGGTTCCCTTTAACAATTACAGTTTTATTAATTAGATAGAATGGGAAAATAGACAGGATGGTCAGCATTTTGGTCTATCCCAGGCCTTGATTCCAGCCTGTGTCCATCAACATAGGTCATGATCATGGTCTGAGACAGACCAAAGCGTTGACTGTCCTTTCTATTTCCATATTCTGACTTATCAATAAAACTTTAATTGCATATTTAAGTGAGTTCAGTGTGATTAATATTAGTCACTATATGTAAACTCTCAGCACAATGATGTACATTTTACATGAAAGTACGGGAAGTGGTAAGCTCTACATTACAATATGTCAGGCCCCAGCCTGACCCTCCCATATATACTCCTTCAACTTTACTCAACTTTAGTGACCAGTGCCAGGCAGCTGCTGCCAAGGCAAATAAAATAATGGGATGCATTTAGAGAGGCATAGATGCTCATGACAAGTATATAGTTTTCCCTCTATACAAGTCACTAGTACGGCCACACTAACAGTGGAGAAAATAAGTATTTGATACACTGCTGATTTTGCAAGTTTTCCCACCTACAAAGAATGGAGAGGTCTGTCATCTTTATCGTAGGTACACTTCAACTTTGAGAGACGGAATCTAAAAAAAATCCATAAATCGCATTGTATGATTTTTGCATAATTCATTTGTATTTATTTGCATGAAATAAGTATTTGCTACAATAGAAAAACAGAACTTAATATTTGCTACAGAAACCTTTGTTATTAGGCTAGGCTACTCCAGGACCTTAAAACCTACAAAAGACAAAAATATATCTCATACCCTACCATCATTATATATAAATGTAAAGCAAAGTTGCATAATAAATATAGGGTACTTAGTGAACTATTTTTGATCAAAAAAAGTATACAAGCCGTCCCACCAGCGGCAAGGTGACCCTAAATTGGGACGGTACCTATACTGCCCATATTAAAAACCTTACTGTATATCAAAGTTGAAGTAATGCATATAAAAGGGTAGACAAATAGGACCGGGTCCCAACTCCAGACCACCCAGGCCCGTGGTAAGCTACATATATACCAGTCAGCTCAACAAAGGGGATGCCACACCCTTAAATTGCACAGAATGCAAACGAGACAAAAAACCAAGCAATGTGAACTGAGGTCTAAGATGGTAGACATGCAAGAAATAGGAGCATGTTCACACTAGCAAAAAGAAGCAAAACCTACAAAAGACAAAAGACAAAAATATATCTCATACCCTAATATAAGTACCCTATATTTATTATGCAACTTTGCTTTACATTTATATATAATGATGGTAGGGTATGAGATATATTTTTGTCTTTTGTCTTTTGTAGGTTTTGCTTCTTTTTGCTAGTGTGAACATGCTCCTATTTCTTGCATGTCTACCATCTTAGACCTCAGTTCACATTGCTTGGTTTTTTGTCTCGTTTGCATTCTGTGCAATTTAAGGGTGTGGCATCCCCTTTGTTGAGCTGACTGGTATATATGTAGCTTACCACGGGCCTGGGTGGTCTGGAGTTGGGACCCGGTCCTATTTGTCTACCCTTTTATATGCATTACTTCAACTTTGATATACAGTAAGGTTTTTAATATGGGCAGTATAGGTACCGTCCCAATTTAGGGTCACCTTGCCGCTGGTGGGACGGCTTGTATACTTTTTTTGATCAAAAATAGTTCACTAAGTACCCTATATTTATTATGCAACTTTGCTTTACATTTATATATAATGATGGTAGGGTATGAGATATATTTTTGTCTTTTGTCTTTTGTAGGTTTTGCTTCTTTTTGCTAGTGTGAACATGCTCCTATTTCTTGCATGTCTACCATCTTAGACCTCAGTTCACATTGCTTGGTTTTTTACTCCAGGACCTTGAAATGCTTCTTACAGAGCCATTCCTTGCCCTGGCTGTGTGTTTCGGGTCATTGTCATGTTGGAAGATCCAGCCACGATCCATCTTCAATGCTTTTAATGAGGGAAGGAGGTTGTTGGCCAAAATCTCACAATGCATGACTCCATCCATCCTCCCTTCAATATGGTGCAGTTGTCCTGTCCCCTTTGCAGAAAAGCACCCCCAAAGTATGATTCCCCCACCATGCTTCACAGTTGGGATGGTGTTCTTGGGCTTGTCCTCATCCTTCTTCTTCCTCCAAACACTGCGAGTGGAGTTGATACCAAAAAGTTCTATTTTGGCCTCATCTGACCACATGACTTTCTCCCATGCCTCCTCTGAATTATTCAGATGGTCATTGGTGAACTTCAAACAGGCCTGGACATGTGCTGCCGTAAGCAGGGAGACATTGCGTGCCCTGCAGGATTTTAATCCATGACGGCATAGTGTGTTACTAATGGTAATGTTTCAGACTGTGGTCCCAGCTCACTTCAGGTCATTGACCATGTTCTCCCATGCAGTTCTGGGCTGATTCCTGACCATTCTCGTTATCATCCTTACCCCACAAAATGAGATCTTGCATTGAGCCCCAGACCGGGGAAGATTGACAGTCATCTTGTGTTTCTTCCATTTTCTAATAATTGCGCCAACAGTTGTTGCCTTCTCACCAAGCTGCTTGCCCATTGGCCTGTAGCCTATCCCAGCCTTGTGCAGGTCTACAATTTTGTCCCTGGTGTCCTTAGACAGCTCTTTGGTCTTGGCCATGGTGGAGAGGTTGGAGTGTGTTTGATTGTGTGGACAGGTATCTTTTGTACAGGTAAAGAGTTCAAATGGGTGCAATTCATACAGGTATTGGGTGCAGAGTAGGAGGGCTTTTTAAAGAAAAACTAACAGGTCTGTGAGAGTCAGAATTCTTGCTGGTTCCTAGATGATCAAGCGCCTATTTCATGAAATAAAATGCAATTTAATTATTTAAAAATCATTCAATGTTATTTTCTGTTTATTATTTTTAGGTTCTGTCTCTCACAGGTGAAGTGTGCCCACGATAAAAATTACAGACCTCTCCATTCTTTGTAGTTGGGAAAACCTGCAATATCGGCAGTGTATGAAATACTTATTTTCCCCACTGTAGATACTGAGTACAGTTTTGGTGTCTGGTGTATAAGAAGGACATAGCTGAACTAGATCAGGTGCAAAGAAGAGCAACCAAGGTTATTAAGGGAATGGGTGGACCGTAATACCAAGATAGGTTTGTAAACTTGAGGTAATTCAGTTTAGAAAATCTAAGGCTTAGGGGCGATCTTCTTACAGTGTCCAAATATATGAGGGGACAGTACAATCTGTATAATGATCATTTTACACCTGCGATGGGGACAAGGGGGCATCCTCTATGTATATAGGAAATAAGGTTTAAAGAGGTTGACTAATCTCAGAAAAAGGTCTGCAGTCACTCTGTATGACTGAATAATTCTGAATCGTGACAGTATGTGCACACTATAGTAATGAGTGCTCATGTGACCTCACGTATGCATTTTGCATACTTGCAGTTAAGTGCCGAGTAGTCTCACTCAGTTCTCTCAAGAGAAGACAAACGAGAGAAGTTCAGGGGTCCAGTCAACACTTGGTCTCAAGTCAAAAAAATCGCATGACTGTCCACCACTTGCATGGGGAATCATAATAGTGGGCGCATCACATACTGTCATGATTCAGAAACCTGAAGTCATATAAAGTGACTGCAGACTTTGCATCTGAGACTGGATAAACCCATTAATGATCATATGTGGAGTCAGGAAGGAATTTTTCCCCTAATATGGGGCAATTAGCATCTGTCTCATGACATTATTGCCTTCCTCTGGATCAATGTTAGGCTATAGGTTGAAACCAATGGACTCGTACCTTCCTTTAACATTAGGACTGTAAACTATATGGTAGGTGTGGATCGTAACTATTTATGGCACAATGTATTAAAATGCCAATAATGTCCAAGATGGGACGTCTTTACTATCTCTTCATATGTTTCCACTTATTATTACACAGGATTCTTTATGATGTTACATCCGCTCATCTTCTTCCCATTCAGATTCCTACAATTTTGGATCTTCTCAGTGAAGAGCTTCTATATAAGAAAAATTGTCTGATTTACCCATCAAAGATGGATAAGGACAGGGACAAGATGGCAGAGAGGATATTGCACCTCACCCTAGAGATCCTCTTCCGGCTTACTGGAGAGGTGAGAGATTCTGATGACGTCACATTACATCATTCTTATCTATGGGAATAACAGATGGACAGAACTGGAGAGGTGAGGACTCTGGAAATGTCTGTAGTGTGATTTATTAATGTGTCTCTCCATAACCAGGATTACACAGTAGTGAAGAAGACCTCTAGTGAGCGCTGTCAGGACCCTGTGTCTGAGGGATGGGGAAGACCCCTGAGCCCAATCACAGGGCCTCCACCTCACCCCCTGATGCATGAGGACATCAATGACCAGAAGATCCTAGAACTCACCTACAAGATGATTGAGCTGCTGACTGGAGAGGTGACACTGCTGGGAATGCTGGGACATGATACAGTAATGCTATGAAGGGATCAGGAGATGATGTTATCGTTATATGTGTTAGGTTCCTATAAGGTGTCAGGATGTCACCATCTATTTCTCCATGGAGGAGTGGGAGTATTTAGAAGGACACAAAGATCTGTACAAGGACATCATGATGGAGGACCCCCAGCCCCTCACATCACCAGGTAATAGACAGGACTAAATACACACGGCCTAGAATTATCTGTATGTAAAGAATGAATTCAGTCCTTGTATGTGTTTCCTCTAGTTCTATCCAGTAAGAGGACAACACCAGAGAGATGTCCCCGTCCTCTTCTTCCACAGGACTGTAAACAAGAAAATCCTGATGTTCCTCAGGATCATCAGGTAGATGGAGAGAAGGTGTCATGAGATCTCCCCTATGATGTGTAGACTGCTGTGAAGGTCTTGTGCTCAGTCTTGTTTTATCCACCAGTATTATATGTTTTATACTTGTATAATGAGAGTGGTGGATATGCCAGGGTTACAGCTGATCACAAACATTAGATGTTTAGAGCATTTCACAAGTGTCTGGTTACATACCCCGCTGGTTGGAATAAGGGACTAACAAATTGGATTATACCAAAAAGCTGCTGTAATTTGACTCCAATAGCTATTTCTGTCATAGCATTTTGGTTGTCATACATCATGCTAATTATTAAGCGTTCTGTCACTTACAATATTTATTTCAGGATGAAGATCTGGACAATATTGTTACATATGTGATAGGTGATGATTGGTGTAAAGAGGAGATTCCAACAGATAACCGCCCAGGTGAGTAATATCCTCTAGGTTGTATACATTCACTGGCTGTTGCTATTATCTAATATATACTTACCTTGTAATGTCTTCACATCCGGTTCCGCCAAGATGTGTCCGAATCCCAGAATTCCAAGCAGCGGAAGTTCGTCGACCGCCATATTGGGACACCCAAGCGATGGGTGTCTCAATATGGAGACCGCTGGTGGTACCAGCCTCTTGTGCGGTACCACAAGCGGAACACCGTCGCGAACACGCCGCTGCCGGGATCAGCCGAATGATTCACTGACCTCCGTCATCTTTGTACAGGAGGAGCGCATGCCCAGTTTTAATGTGACCGCCGCTATCTGCCTGCACAAAGATGGCGGCGGTCTGGTTTACTGCGCCTACGCGAATTCCGCGCAGGCGCAGTGAATCATTCGGCTGATCCTGGCTGGAGATGCGCGACGTACAGGGAGGGAGACAACTCAAACGTGAGAACACTTGAAGGAAGAAGACAGCACAGGGGTGGAGAGAGCAGACAAGGGGGAGAGCACATGGGGTACACAGGTCAAAGAAGAGAGCACAGACGGGAGAAGTCAGCACATGGGGGAAAGACAGAGTGGATAGGTGGGTGAGCACATGGGGGGGGAGAGATTCTCAATGCTGCAAAGCCTGCCCCATTGTGACATTACCGCACTCCCGATACGATAGCATCGGGCCTCCATCTAGTATGTTATATTTTTAATGGTATTTTACAGAGTATTTGATAAAAAAAAATCTGTTTTGTAATCAATGTCAGAAAAACAAGATTTATTATTAAAACAGTTTTAATGCTAAATTTCAGTGGGTAACATTGTCAGATCCTATCTTCATAAATTCTGTTCTGGCCGTACAGACGTGACCACTTCAGCCAGTCACCTGCCAGAGCTTGATTAACATGGAAGTTGGACTGAGGGTCATAGGCCAGAACGAAATCTTAGTTCACCTGCAATCATCCACAGCAGATTGGACAATTGGACGCATGCACAGAGGAACTAGTTGAACATGTGCATTACTCGCGTATCATTTAGCAACATCCTGCTTACCTGGCTTTGCAGCGCTTGTCTTTGCTCTTGTGTTGTCTTCCTGATTGGTCCCGTTTTCTGACCTCAGCTTGAATTCTGATCAGCTTGTTTTATGATTCTTGACCTTGACGTGTCCTCTTGGCATTGATCTGCGTGGCGACCCCTGCCATTGGCTCGCTCCTCTGGCAAATCAGCCCTTCCGTAGAAGCAATCCAGTGGACCTCGTTGTAAGACCAGATCCCTGTTTTGGGGTTAAAGGGCGAAAGTTGGGGTTCCTTTGGAATCTGGTAGACGGAGTGCCTTGTGCCAAGTCTGTCCCATGTAGCCTTTTGGAGCCTGTGGCTTCTGACTGTTGTGACAGCATCACTGTTTAAAGAGGAAGCTGCAGTCAGTTGGTATATAAAAGTTCACTTGAAATCAGAAAGCCATGTCGTCCTGACGAGTTTCGCCTATTCAGGTATCTTCAGGAGCCATTAGGCAACACTGTGCAGAGTCAGAGCAGACGATGTATCAACTAGAGAGATACATTTTGAGTCTGAGTCAACCAAAAAATGTGTTTTTGAAAAACCTGATTCTGTACAAATCAAAAGTGCTCCAAAGACTCTACTTGCCTTGAAAAGGTGTGGATGAAAAGACATGGATTGCCCTCTGAGGTCTCCAATGACTGTGTCCAATCTCTTTCAAGCCCTTTAACACAAAGACATAGACTTAGTAATGTCAGTCACATAAACACATATGGCTATGGATAATTGGATAGTAACTGGCATAGCGTGCTGCGGCAAATTTTGGCCACACCCCAATCCACGCCAATTTAACATTTCTTTCTCCCCTGGCAGGAGGAGTTGTCAGAGGGGTGCTGGTAATGAGGGGCATTCAGCAGATGGCCCTCATCCCCATTCCTGGTATGCATGGCCCCCTCATCCCCAATCCTGGTATGCATGGCCCCCTCATCCCCAGTCCTGGTATGCATGGCCCCCTCAGACCCAATCCTGGTATGCATGGCCCCCTCAGACCAAATCCTGGTATGCATGGCCCCCTCAGACCCAATCTTGGCATGCATGGCTCCCTCATCCCCAATCCTGGTATGCATGGACCCCTCATCCCCAATCCTGTTATGCATGGCCCCCTCATCCCCAATCCTGGTATGTATGGCACCCCTTATCCACAATCCTGGTATGTATGGCCTCATAAGACCCAATTCTGGTATGCATGGCTCCCTCATCCCCAATCCTGTTATGCATGGCCCCCTCATCCCCAATCCTGGTATGCATGGCCCTCTCATCCCCAATCCTGTTATGCATGGCCCCTTCATCCCCTATCTTGATATGCATGGCCCCCCTATCCTGGTATACATGGCCCCCCATCACTGCACACATAAAAAATAAACACCTACACCTTCATTCCTCCCCTCTGCTCCAGTGCTGCGTCCTGTCTGTCAGTAGCTGATCTCAGCATCTGAGCAGCGCATGATGTCACTGCCATGTGCCCTCAGATGCCGAGGTGAGCTGCAGAGATATTCACTCCTCTCTACGCCAGAACTATGAGAGTGGAGAGGAGTGAATAGTCATTCTCCTTAATAACGCGCACTGTCATCACGGCTGCAGCTCCTATTGCAGCTCAACGATCCTCTGTGCCTGCTACTAAAGGGAATGAATATTCACTCCTCTCCACGCCTATGGGAGTGGAGAAGAGTGAATATTCATTCTCTCTAGCAGCTGGCAAACAGGATAGCAGAGCCGCAGCAGGAAGCCGGCGGCTGCGACTGACACTGTGCGCTATTAAGGAGAATGAATATTCACCCCTCTCCACTCCCATGGGCATGGAGAGGAGGGAATATTCATTTTCTTTAGCAGCGGGCCCATGTTGTAGCTGCAGCTGCCAGCTACTACTTGTGCCTGCTGCTGCACCGCCGCAACCCGCCCAACCACCCCTCCACAGCCGGGAGAACAGCTGAGCCGTGATGGGACGCGGTACTGAGCCCTCAAAGCAGGACAGTCCCGCGGAAAGGGGGACAATTGGGAGCTATGATGTGAAAATCCTCATGGATCCATGCTTGACTTATTTTCACAAATGTTTTCCATCCTTGTGGAGGACAGTCTTGTCTTCTTGGGTGTGACAATGCCATCTGCTGATCTGTATACCCTCTGACATTAAACTTGAGATTGGACAAGACAGTGCACCACTGGCAAGCTAAGACAGTTCTCTCCACTGGCCCAGTCTGCTGACCCAGAGGTCCACTGAGTAAGAGTTAAGGGTTTCTTCCGGAGAAGAGGTACAGATCAGACACTGCTAAATCTGGTTGCTCAGGCTTTGTGTCTCTGTTAGCTTATGTGCATCAGGTTGGTGCAGCAATAAAAGCAATAAACTACTACTGCTTCAGCTACTTGTTGTAGCGGTGATGCTGTCAGAGGTGGTAGTGTTCTGACTCAGTGGGGAGCAAAGAGGAGCTTTCCAGTTAGACCTGGTACCAGTTTGCATCTACTCAGCAAAACTAGTGAAAAGTTGGGTACAGAGCTAACTTGGTAATACAGCAATTTTCACTCCCTTTTAGAACCATTTCTAAAATTTCCTTCATTTTGCTTTTATAGTAAGGGTCTATTCAATAGACATCCCTATTATTGATGATCAAGTATGCCTCATTAACCCTGTTCGCCAGGCTATCTCTGCATGTGTCACAGCTGTCTAACAGCCGTGACACTTGCCGGCGCGGCGACAATGAATGAAACACCGAGCACGCAACACTACTCGGTGAGTACCCGAGCATGTTCGTTTGAAGTGTTAAACGAGCACGCTTGCTCATCACTAATCCCTATGCTTCATGCTATAATGATACACCTGTCAGCAAGTAGGCAACAAAGCATATAACTTACTTTCCTTGTCAGTGTGACCAAGAACTGTGGTATTTTGTTCACTACCCTTACAGCGATCATTGGTCATAACTAGCATTGATTTAATTCAGCTTGCGACCAAGAACCCACTTATTTCATACTCCACCGCACACCACCATAGTTTGTCATAGCCACCGCCATTGTCATCATCACTATGGTATCAGTCTCACCCCTGCCTGACTGGTAAAACTTTATGTCCCCCTCTATGTCCAGCTCCTCTTTCTCCTAGTTCCTCATCCTCCTCCACATCCTCTTGCAGGTGACCATCTCTTTGCAAGTCCCCAACAGCCCATGGCAATGATCAATATGTGGAAGCCATTCTTCCTCTATCCTTTGTTGAATCAATTAGTTGGTGGGGAGACATCCAGCAGGAAATCTGCTACTCGATGCAGATCAGCAACTCTTCCACTCTGTCACTTCTATCGCCTTGGTTAATCAATTGTGACAGCAATGCAGAGCTTCAAGGTACACATATGAAAGGAGTAAAGGAGGCTTGGAAGCAGCATTCTGCTTTGTTGTTGGGGACAGAAAGATGTCCATTGAGGAAGAGATGGTTGAGCGCGCATTGACCTGCCCAACTGTAGAGGTGTTACTAGCCCCTCATCTAGCCTTGTTGCAGTTAACATTTTTCATTGCTGCCAAGCAGAATATTTACCTAGTGGCCTGTGAAAAACATATACTGCACCTGAATGCTCTATGGTTCGATGGTGGAGTGCACCTTACAGCCAAGTAACAGACCGCCTTCTTCGAAATGTGAAAATACAAGGCAGCAACTAAACCACAATTACGATACTTGGCCAGACGAGGGTTCATTTGGCATACAAGCGGATGACTGAGCACATATTATTTTTTCCTGTCCACACATTCAGTTATAGATAGGTAATATTGAGCATACGACAGGCATGATGATGATGTTGACAGTATTGATGATGACAATGACCAGGTACTACTCGTAATGCAGTCTGGCCACTAGAATGAAAATGAGGAGTAGATGGAGGCAGAGGCTGCTCGTTTGCTTTACCTACTTGAGTATGTGATGTTGCTTCATGTGCATATGTGCACACCAGTTGAAGCTTATATGAAGCAAAATGGCTGTTGCTTCTAGCCTCCATCCTTTGCGATGCCATTTTCTATTGTTTTTACTATAAAGAAAGCAAAGTTTTTAGCCAATGTGAGCCCTCTCAATTCTATTCACCTGGTATGTAAAGTTATCATATAAATGAATGTGTTTTTTCTGAAAAATAGTATTATAGAAATTTTATGAAATCTAAAATTTAATTATTCATATAAATTCAACACACTGATATTGAAAAGTAATAAAATCACTTTTATTATTAACAGATGACTGCACCTGGAGCTCAGATGGATATCTAATATCTTCAGATTTTAAAGCAAATGATTATGGTATCACAGAAGATACATATGAAGAGCATACCATTATCCCAGCTATATCTCCAGAACTTTACAGCGAACATCTATCATCCGATCCTGTTGAAAAGGATCCATCTGATTCATCACAGACTGTTAAGCAAAAGAAAAATAATAGAAAGAATGTTGAACAAAAATTTTCTCACACAGGGGAGAAGCCATATTCATGTTCAGAATGTGGGAAAAGTTTTACCTACAAATCACATTTACTCAAACATGAGAGAATTCACACAGGGGATAAGCAATTTTCATGTGGCATATGTGGGAAATGTTTTATAGAGAAATCACATCTTGTTAGACATCAGAGAAGTCACACAGGGGAGAAGCCATTTTCATGTTCAGAATGTGGAAAATGTTTTATAGACAAATCACATCTTGCTATACATCAGAGAATTCACACAGGGGAGAGGCCATATTCATGTTCAGAATGTGGGAAATGTTTCAACCAGAAATCAGTTTTAGTTGCCCATCAGGTAACTCATACAGGGGAGAAGCCATATTCATGTTCAGATTGTGGGAAGTGTTTTACCTACAAATCATATTTTCTGAAACATCAGAGAATTCACACAGGGGAGAAGCAATATTCTTGCTTCAAATGTGGGAAATGTTTTATTGAGAAATCTCATCTTGTTCGACATCAGAGAAGTCATACTGGGGAGAAGCCATTTTCATGTTCAGAATGTGGGAAAGGTTTTATAGAGAAATCACATCTTGTTACACATCACAGAACTCACACAGGGGAGAAGCCATTTTCGTGTCCAGAATGTGGAAAATGTTTTACCCAGAAATCACATCTTCTTAAACATCAAGGAAATCACACAGGGGACAAGCCATTAACTTTTTTTACTTAATTTATTGACAAAATGTAAAAAGAAAAAAAATCCAAAAGTTCCAACCACGGTAAAGTCACAGGTCTACAGTAGAAAGAAAGAACAATTAAAATCACTATAAGAGTATTTGGAAATGTATACAATTTACCAATAAAGATAAGTTATTGAAAAGCAAATAAAATTCAAATAATAAACGTATGTATCAATCATGTCATAAAATATTTCACATCTACACACGTGGACAATTACCCTTCTGTTAAAAGAAGAAAAAACCCACAATGGTCAGTGAAATTAATTGAAACTGACAAAAGTAATTTACAATTTAAATTTACTGCATATCAACTAATGAGAATCAGACATTGCTTTTGAATTTTGATTTGTGACTTCTCCCTTTGTCCACAAGTATTATGTCCAACTTCTCGTGAGCGACTACTCCTTGTGTCTCAGGTGTGGAGGCGCCTTCTCTAGACTGCAGGTTTCAGCTTCATCCACAGATGTTCAATAGGATTTAGATCAGGGCTCATAGAAGCCACTTCAGATGAGTCTGATACTTTGCTCTTAGCCATTCCCTGGGTGTTTTTAGCTGTGTGTTTTGGATCATTACCCTGTTGGAGGACCTGTGGCTTAGACCGAGCTTTCTGACACTGGAGCACATTTCATTCCAGAATGCCTAGATAGTCTCAAGATTTCATTGTACCTTGCACAGATTCATGACCCTCTGTGCCAGATGCAGCAAAACAGCCCCAAAACATAATCAAGCCTCCATGTTTCAAAGTTGGTACAATGTTCTCTTCTTTGTAGGCTTCATTTTTGCATTTATGAACATAGAGCTGATGTGACTTGCCAAAAAGCTCCACTTTGTATCATTTATCCAAATGACATTTTCCCAGAAGCTTTGTGGCTTGTCAATATTGATTTTGGCAAACTCCAGTCTTGCTTTTATATGATTTTCTTTCTGTAGTGATTTCCGCCTCGATTGTCTTCCATGAAGTCCACTTTGGCCAAGATAGTGACGGATGGTGCGATCTGACACTGATGCTCCTAGACCTTGGAGTTCACTTGTAATCTCTTTGGAAGTTATTCTGGGCTTTTTAGTTAACATTCGTATAATCTGTCTATTCGAATTGTCATTCAGTTTCCTCTTGAGGCCACGTCCAGGGAGGTTCGCTACAGTCCCATAAATCTTACACTTCTAAATATGTGCAATTGTGGTAAGAGGAACATCCAACTCTTTGGAGATTGTCTTATAGCATTTACCTTTAACGTGTTTGTCTATAATTTTCTCCTCTGACAACTCTTGCTATTTTTGGGCCATATCCAATGTGGTAAACACCATGATAACAAACAGCACAGTGACTACTTTTCACCCTTTAAATAGGCAGACCGACTAATTATAAGTTTGAAAACACCTATGATGCAAATTACAGAACACACCATAGTTTAAAATATCCATATGGTCAAATTATTTTCACTTGTTTCTAGAATACCATCATTTTGTCCAGGCCAATTTCTTTACCCACAATTCAAAAGCAATGTTTGATTTTCATTGGGTCATATCCAGTAAATTTATACTGAAAATAACTTTTTTTCTCAGTTTCAAGTTATTTCAGTTACCATTGTGGGTTTCTCTTACTTTACCAGAAGGTACCCACAATTATAACTTCATCTTAAGGACAATGTCAATCAGTCACGGAGAGATGATGCTTTGCTGGATTACATCGGTGGCCCAGTTTGTCTCATCTAATCAACTGGCTGGTCAAAAAAATTTTGCAAACCAGTGAAGTTAATAAGCGGCTAGTTAGTTAAATTTAGCCCAAGATAAATACCGGCTAATAAAACAGAAGAGTGCTCACTTCGCTCATATAGCAAAGAAATAAGACAGATTATTTTAAAATTTTATTCCAGTCTCTTGTCTTTGAGATCTTGCCCAAAGTACACTACTTACAAGAATTCCTTGGCAAAATTGAATTTCTTATATTAAATAGACATGAGTGAATCTGCCAAAATTTGTATTTGTCAGATTGCTCTAATTTGCCATGCAAATTCAATTTGCATTAAATGGTTTGATGTAAATTGAATGTACCTTACTGAGCTTAACAACCGTATGCTGTAAAAAGAAAAAAACAAAGCAAAAAAAAAAACACCTCATCACTCAACCGTTCCATCCACCATCTGTGGCTCCGCGCAGTTCACCCTTTTCTCTCGGCCTTTCTCTTCTTTCCGATATGCTCTTTGGCCTTTTTCACTCTGCAATCGGACTTTCAGCACGGACTTGGCTTCAAATGTTGCGCTGCACTCTGTGACATCCGAGAAGTGGCCAGATTTTTTTTTTTTTACATTGACCCTTTCCCAGTCCTACAAAATTACAGCGTCTGTATATCATCAATTTTTTTTTAAACACCCATTCAGGGAGTCTGATCTAGAAAAAATTGATAAAATTTGTGCATACTGCTATTTTTACACTTGGTCCGTAGTTCCGCATATAAAAACGTTCATGTGAACTAAACTATTGAATTGTATTGGTCTGTGCACTGCATGTATGCTATCCATTTTGCAAACCGAAACCACACAGAAGTATAATTTGCTAGTATAAGTGAGCCCTATTTGCCTATCACTCTTGAACATTGATATGAAATTATTCGCCAAAATTCTGGCAGCTAGGCTCTTTAAGGTTATTACCATACTAATAGACTCTGACAAAAATGGTGTTAACCCCTTAAAGACACAGACATTTTAGTTTTTTGCTTTTTTTTCCTTTTTCCTCCCCTTTTCAAATAGCCATAACTTTATCGTCAGCATAGACGTATGATGTGGCTTGTTTTTGGGTGACCCGTTTCAGTTTTGAAATACATAATTCACTTTACCATATAATATATAGAAAAATGGGGGAAAAAATCCAACTGAGGTGAAAAAAAAAAGCACAGTTCAACCATTATTTGGGGGTTTTGTTTTTACGGCGTCAATTGTGCTGTAAAAATGAACTGGAAATATGATTGTTCGGGTCAGTACAATTATGGTGATACCAAACATCAATAGTTTTTTTTTTATTACTATGTTAAAGAATTAAAAAAAATCTAAAGCTTGTAAAAAAAATAAATAAATAAATAAATTTGATCTGTGTTGCCATCTTCCAGGACCCATAACTTTTTTATTTTTCTGGCTGACTGGCTTTCACAAGAGTACAATCATGACAGGTACGTGGATCTTCAGCAGACCTCTGGCTGTCATTGCGAACCATTAGAACCCTGCAATCACGTTGTGGGAGCAGCGATAGATAGTTAGAATGAGCTGGCTTTCACAGGTGTACTATCATAACAGGCACAGAGGACTTCAGCAGACACAAGGCTTTTATGGCAGCCCATTTGAGTCCCGCAATCGCATCGTGGGATCTCCAATGGACAGTTAGAACTGCTCTCCCCTGCCGGCGTGCTGTCAATGCCACTGTCAAAGTCTGACAGTGGCATTTAAAAGAATAACAACTGCGAACAGAGCTTCGATCCACACGTGGCTGTTAGAGGCAGATGATGGCTGAATAGCATAGCCATCATCTGCTGGGAAAGATGCATACTCAGCTTGCAGCTCTCATTAAAGTCATTGAGCTGCCATATGGCTTAAGTGTACTTGATGTGTCTGTCAGGGGTGAAACAAGGTTGATAAAATGATAGAGCCTTCACTTTCAGATTGCAAATACAGTTGTGCTCAAAAGTTTACATACCCCGGCAGAATTTTTACTTTCTTGGCCTTGTTTCAGAGAATATGAATGATAACAAAAATACTTTTTCTCCACTCATGGTTATTGGTTGGGTGAAGCCATTTATTGTCAAACTACTGTGTTTTCTCTTTTTAAATCTTAATGACAACCAAAACTTCCAAATGACCCTGATCAGACGTTCACATACCCCAGTTCTTAATACCGTGTATTGCCCCCTTTAACATCAATGACAGCTTTAAGTCTTTTGTGGTAGTTGTGGATGAGGTTCTTTATTTTCTCAGATGGTAAAGCTGCCCATTCTTCTTGGCAAAAAGCCTCCAGTTCCTGTAAGTTCCTGGGCTGTCTAGCATGAACTGCGCGCTTGAGATCTCCCCATAGTGGCTCAATGATATTGAAGTCAGGAGACTGAGATGGCCACTCCAGAACCTTCACTTTGTTCTGCTGTAGCCAATGACAGGTCGACTTGGCCTTGTGTTTTAGATCGTTGTCATGTTGGAACGTCCAAGTACGTCTCATGCCCAGCTTCCGGGCTGATGAGTGCAAATTTGGCTCCAGTATTTGCTGATAAACGTGCTGCATTCATCTTTTGTTCAACTTTTACCAAGTTTCCTGTGCCTTTGTAGCTCACACATCCTCAAAACATCAGTGATCCACCTCCGTGCTTTACAGTAGGAATGGTGTTCCTTTCATCATAGGACTTGTTGACCTCTCTCCAAATGTAACGTTTATGGTTGTGGCCAAAAAGTTCAATTTTGGTCTCACCACTCCAAATTACCTTGTTCCAAAAGTTTTGAGGCTTGTCTCTGTGCTGTTTGGTGTATTGTAGGCGAGATACTTTGTGGCATTTGCGCAGTAATGGCTTTCTTCTGGCGACTCGACCATGCAGCCCATTATTCTTCAAGTGCCTCCTTATTGTGCATCTTGAAACAGCCACACTGCTAGTTTTCAGAAAGTCCTGACTTTCAGCTGATGTTATTTGTGGGTTTTTCTTTGCATCCCGAACAAGTTTCCTGGTAGTTGTGGCTGAAATTTTTGTTGGTCTACCTGACTATGGTATGATTTTAACAGAGCCCCTGATTTTCCATTTGTTAATCACAGTTTGAATGCTGCTGACTGGCATTAACAATTCCTTGGATATCTTTTTGTATCCCTTTCCTGTGTTATACAGTTCAACTACCTTTTCCCGTAGATCCATTGACAATTTCTTTTCCCCATGACTCACAATCCAGAAACGTCAGTGGCTGGATGAAAGATGCAAGAGTCTGTCTGGATCCCAGAAACTCACCCAGCTTTTATGCACACACACTGATTACAAGCAAACAGGTCACAGGTGAGGATGTTACCTTTAGTAGCCATTCAAACCCTTTTGTGTCAAATTCTGTGCATGTTATCAGGCCAAAATCAGCAGGGTATTTGAACTTTTGATCAAGGTCATTTGGATGTTTTTGGTTGTCATTTAAAGGGTTGTCCGCTCACAGGCAGCACGTGACCCCCGCGTCTCACCCAGCATCCACTGCGCACTTTCCCAATGAATGGGGACAGGGAGAGCGCGCGGTGGATGCCGGGAGTGACGAGCGGGGTAACCCCGCCCACCACCCAGCAGCCACCGGTGGAACACAGAAGAGGGACCCTCGGCTGCAGCTTGGACTTGTCGTGACGTCATCGGATGTCAGAGCCTGCTGCAGCCGGGGGTCACGTGCTGCCTGTGAGCGGCCACCAATCGTGCCGCTCACAGGCAGAAACAGCAGAGGAAGGTAAGTAGAAAGAAGCTTCTATTTATCATTAAAACACATTGGCATATTTTTAAAAGTACTGGACAACCCCTTTAAGATTTAAAAAGGGAAAACATAGTAGTTTGACAATAAATGGCTTCACCCAACCAATAACCATGAGTGGAGAAAAAGTTTTTTTGTTATCATTCATATTCTCTGAAACAACGCCAAGAAAGGAAAAAGCACAACTGTACATGTCATCCTTGCTGTGGTTATTAAATCTTTCTAACTAAATCTTAAGGCTATGTACCCACGTAGCGTTTTTGTAGTGTTTTTGCAGCGTATTTACGGCCGCGAAAACACATGTAAAACAGTCTGCCATGCAAAGCAATGTGAATTCGGATGTGCTGTGCACATGATGCGCTAATTTGCGCGCCGAATTCGCATTCCTTTGCAAAATGCAGCATGACCACTTCTACCGAGATTACGCTGCAGCGTAATCGCGGTGCGTGTGGTACCTGGGATGAAGAGGAGACTACAACTCCTCTTCATCCCGGCTACCACGCGATGAAAAAAAGAAATAAAAAAGTTAAAAATAAACAAAACCTGTATACTCACCTCTCCGGCGGCCCCCGGTCTGCTCCCGGCCGCGTCTTCTCTCTTAAGCGTCCCGTAGTGTACTGTCAGGAACTGCAGTGACGTCATTTAGTCACCTGATGGTCACGCGACCGCTGACTTCGGCGGTCAGGTGATGGTCGCGTGACCATCAGCTGACTAAATGTCGTCACCGCAGGTCCTGACAGTACACTGCGGGACGCTTAAGAGAGAAGACGCGGCTGGGAGCAGACCGGAGGAGACTGGAGAGCAGACTGGGGGCCTCCGGAGAGGTGAATATACACGGTTTTTTTTATTTTTAATGTTTTAATTCTTTTTTTTTAATATAGATGCTGCATTTAATGCATCTAAGTTATTCACACATTATAAATCCATGCCGGTTGCATGGATTTATATTGTGTGATCAACTTGTCAAAATCGCTTGGAAAAGTGCTTGAAAAAACGCATGCAAAAACGCATGTAAAAACGCTTCTCTCTGGCAGAAAAAAAGGCATGTAAAGCTGCATGCGTTTTTTCTGCCAGAGAGAGGCAAAAATGCTCTGCATCAAATCTGCTACGTGGGCACATAGTCTAAGACTCAATTACCAACTATTAATGATTGGATTTTGTTTTGAAAGAAAATAGGTTCTGTGTGGAGCTGCCCACTTACTAAAGACTATGATTCTTTTCCAGCAACGGACCACCATTTTTGTCAATATTATTATTGTGTTTTATATCTGGGTGTGCATGTAGCACTACCCCAACCCACCCCATTGCAGAGGACAGTGGATAACAGGAGAGAGGGGCCCGCATCTTTAAGGTACCGGGATATACAACAGTTCAATGAGGACAACTCAGATATTGATGAACATCTCCGGTTATTTGAGAACCTCTGTCTGCTGCATGAGGTATCAGTCAGTGACTGGCCCAGATTTTTGAGTGTTGGCCTGACCGGAAAAGCAAGAGAAGCTTTTAATAACTTGTCTTCGGTGGATCAGAGATGTTACTCTACCATTCGCAGTGCATTGCTAGAGAGGTATGCCGCCACGCCGGAAACCTACTGGAGGAAGTTTCAAGAGACTGACAAGCCCGCTCAACACATACATCAGGAGTTTGCCAACACACTAAGTACGGCATGCACTCGGTGGATAGAAGGACTGAGGGCTCGGGAAGCAGAACATGTAATGGATATAGTCATGCTGGAACAATTTATGTCAAAGCTCCCAGGTAATTTAAAAGAATGGGTGGCAGAGAGAAAACCACTCAGCCTGGATGAGGCTGCAAGATTGGCTGATGATTGGTCTGCTAATCGACCAGGGCAACGTGGAAGTACAGCCCCAGTGAGTCGGGAACAGGAGCTTACTGGGAGGCCATTGAAACCCATGGACTGGCCAGAGGAGGAACGGCAGGGAGTTCGGACTTCACAAAGAGGGGAAGGTTGCCCAAGCCCCCCAAGTACGGCCCGTGTTGGGGCGAGGAAGGCTTAACTGCCATAACTGTGGACGAATGGGACACTTTGCCAGGGAATGCCGGGAACGTTTTAGTCCACATCATCCGCATCCCCAGCCTGTGAACATTGTGCTGCAATGGGGCTGGAATGCTGTGGGAGAGAGGATTCCACTACCCCGACCGGAAGAAGAAGAGGCATATGTTGTACAAAGAAAAGTGTCTTGGACTAGATGGGACACCTCAGAGTCTATTAACCAGCATCTGCAGCCAGTCTGGGTAGAGGGTCTGGAGGCTGTGGGGCTCAGATTAATAAAAGACCATTTAGTACCTGACCAATGTATTGTCCCCCACAGCCGTATGTTAGTCAATGTAGCCGGAGGAGAATCTGTGAACATTCGAAGGGCCCGACTACATTTAGACTGGGGTCACAGTCATGGAATGGTGGATGTAGGAGTAGTGCGGCACCTACCAGTAGATGTGTTGCTGGGAAACAATCTAGGAGCAGGATTGGTGTGCCACTGGGCCAATGTCGTAACCAGAAGCCAAGGACCGGTTCACACTGCATCAGCCGATAGGGAAAGGAGCAATATCAACATGTCAGCGGTGAGTGATACACAAAATGCAATGACTGTCACAATGAAGGAATGTAATCTGGGGGAGGTAAATTACATCAGGGAGGAGGCCCAGGGACTTCGGGATACTGGATCTACCATCACCCTGGTCAGCCCAGATACTGTCCCCTCAGAGCTCCCTTTACCAGGCCGCCAAGTGACCATCCCCCTAACTGGGTGTCAGCACTCTGGGGTTGGTCGCAATGGACACAATTTTGGTTCTCATTGGGCACGTGGGGAGTTTCCCAGGATAACCCGGGGATCAGGGGGGGGATATGGAAAACCCCGCGGAAGGAACAGACCCCTAATCCAGCTAACTAAATACAGAGTCCTCGTCTCAGGGCTTCCCCCATCGGGAAGTTGGCAGGATCTGAAAGACCATATGAGAGAAGCGGGAGATGTCTATTACACTGACGTACACCAGGGTGGAATGGGGACTGTGCAGTATATTCGCAAGGACGACATGGAATATGCTTTGAGGAAACTGGATGATACAAAGTTTCGTTCTCATAAAGGCGAGACCTCTTACATTTGTGTCCATGCTGAAAAAGTGGTGGAGGTATGTGAGGAGCTGCCCACTTACTAAAGACTATGATACTTTTCCAGCAACGGACCACCATTTTTGTCAATATTATTATTGTGTATTATTAGTGATTTACTAGTTATGTTTTATATAGTACTGCTTACTTGTCAGTATGGAAGATTCACTTGTAAAATGTCCAGCATTCCACTTGTAGGACCCTGAGGATTCGGCTGCTACAGGGGTATTGCACCTCAAGCCAGAGGTGTGATATTCCACTCCCGGGTAAGGATGGAGTGTGGAACTGAGCTCAGTTAGCTGCATGCACTACACACATCCCATTTCCGAGGGACAGACCGATGGTACTCCCACTAGAGAAATGTGCAGGTACGACAGTGTCTGTTCCTGGCTGGAGTGGGAGGGGGGTGGAACATCCCAGTAGTGTAGGGGCAGATAGGGGGAGCAGTCTGGGTAATGCTAGGAGCTCATTGGGTGCTGGTCACCTGAGCTCACACATAGAGGGAGTATATAAGGTGGGAACCATCTTAGATCAGGGTCAGTCTGTCAGAGTGTAACCTGAGGAGCAGAGCAGAGAAGCTCAGCCAGAAGGGCTGACAGGGAGTGGTGGTTCCGGCTGGGCCCAGCTCCAAGGCCAAGAGAGAGAGAGGAGTCTGAAGGACCCAGAGAAAACAAGAGGGAACTCCAAGAACCCAAAATTAGATCAGAGGGTGAAGAGTTGGCACCTAGGGTACCGGATCCCAAGCTGGCAGAGAGAAAAGCACACCTTAGCCAGAGACCGGAGGTCGTGGGCAGGATCTGCCACGACCCTCACCAAATCCACCAGGAAGGCAGACCAAGTATAGGGTCAGGGAACCCAGAGGAGGTGTACCCACCAAGAGACCCGAGGGAGCCGGACATAGGTGGATCCCTGGTGAGAACGGCCAGAAGAGAGGGAAAGTCAGACAGGAGCTCAGGACCACGCTCCAGAACTGCCTGGGGGTTAGCCGAGTCCAGGACCTGGTGGACGCAGCACGGCTCGGGTGGTTGCTTCAGGCCAGAGTGACCATAAGAACATCCGTAAGTAAAAACCCCTGAACTGCACAGCCCGACTCTGAGTCTTCTTGCTGATTCATCCTGCACCTTCACAACCACCATCCTCTACATCTGACCCCCTGAGGCTATACCCCTCCCGTTGGGGGTTATACTACCAAAGCTGCACACATACCAACAGCCTCAGCGGACCCTGCTGCAGCGGCGGCCTTTTGACCGCAAATCAACGGGTGGCGTAGTCGACACAAAGAACTCTAATAACATCTGTAGGACTGCCACACACTGAGTTTGACACCCTGGGCACGGACCGGGTCACAGCCACTCGGAGACTACAACCCCCATCTGATCCGGCTCCGGGTATCCCTAACAACATGGCCCAGGGGGCGCGTCAACTTTGGCGTAGTCGGCAGGATAACGTGCCCGCAACAACCGGGTACTGCGTGCCTGAAGAAAAGTTCACCGTTACCTCAAAAAGAAGTCTCCCGCCGGTTCCGGAGGGTCCCCGCCAACGGACCCCATCACAGGTCGTTTCCCACCGGTTGTCCGCCATTTGCAGCTTTTTCCCGCCATCCATGGAGTTTCCAGCCACTGGGAGACGATTCCCGCCATTTCCAAAGATTTCCCGCCTTGGAAGAGCGGACGCCATTATGGGCGTGCCAGAGGGTGGCAAGAGGCCACCTCCCATCGTGGGCCAGGTCGAAGAATGGCGCCAAAAGCGGAAACCGCGCCCACCAACCGAGACTGTGATGCTGGAAGTGTCCATCAGCGTGAGAGAACTGCCCCTGGAACTGACAATCACAAAGTTGCCCCGGGACCACCCTCAATGTGGGCGGGGACAGAAGAAAAGAACGAAGATGGGTGCAGCCTGGAGCAGTCTGGAGAGAGCGCACCCGGAGACAAGACGTCTGGAGGAGAGTCCAGAGAGAGCGTACCCGGAGATGGAGGGAGAGACAGGCAGCACCGACCCAGTGGTCAGGAGCCTGCTGCAAGCAACGACCCCACTAGGCTTAGTGGAGATCCTGGCACAGCTCCCCCGAGACCGGGAGTGTGCACAGACCGCGCTGGAGGGCCTCGCACGGAGGATGGCCCGGGTGCAGCGAGAGACGTTGGCGGAGTGGAGCCGAGAGATGGCCCAGCAGACCAAAACCCGTCAGCGGAGCATGCCACCCGAGACGAGGAGACAGACCGCCTCTGAGGATGGCGCAGGAGGAATGAAGGCAGGAGACGGCGCCGAGAAGGGAGCTGAACGGACGGAGGCAGGTAAAGGGGACGTCTCTACCCCGAGCCGAGAAACCGCGTGCCTGCCCCAGCTCCCCGTCGCAGAGCCCGAAATTCCCCCTGCCGTGCCCGTCGCTGCATCGTCACCGCCGCAGACTAGGCCTCAACCGGAAACCGCGGCCGCGACCCCTGTGACGTCACGCGCTTCGACCCTGAGCGCGGCAAAGCAGGAAATACCACCGGCCTGGTCGCAAGGCCTAGTACACCCGGGCGCCGCGATTCCAACAGCGCCCCCTACCTCCGCGGAGCCACCGGCCTGGTCGCAGGGCCGAATAACCCAGGGCGCCGCCGTTCTTACGGTGCCCTTTGCCTTTAAGGTGCCCCAGGCCTGGTCGCAAGGCCTGGTTAATCCGGGCGCCGCCACCATCAACGCGCCCTCAACATCTAGAGTGCCGCACCTGGGTGAAGATCTATTTGCCCAGCATACGTGCCCGGATGGGCAGCCCTTCATATGGCCCCAGGAGTACATTCAGCTGGAACTCCAAAGAGCAAGGCCCATGTGCGAGCCCCTGATTCCGGCTCCGAAGCCCGTAAAGAGGACCTCGCCACCGCTGGAGGAGGCACAGTTCGAGTGGGACCCCACTGGAGAAGACCTCATGGGGTTCACTCAGGAGACTCGGGCGGCCGCAGCGGAGCGTGCAGAGTGCTGCCGCCAGCAGCTCGAGGTCTTCGAGAGGGAGCGGAGAGAGAGGCGGGTCCGGGAACAGCAAATGCAGATAAGGAGCGCGGAGCAGAAGAGCCGGACCAGGAGGAAACCCCGTGCAGCTCATGGTCCCCGTGCCACCGGGACTGTGATAAAATTCAACATGCAGCATGGGTGGGGCTTCATTAGAGACCATCATACCCCCGGCGACGTCTTTGTGACCCGCAGAGACGTAGAAAGCCATCTGCCGGAGGGACACAGAGGTCGTGACCTGTACGTAGGGGACGAGGTCACCTTCACCCGGCACAAGTGTGCCAAAGGACCCTACGCCCTCCATGTGCATCGCCTGACGGAGGAGGAGCTGCGGTATGAGGAGGAGCAAGAGGACCCGGACGGGTCTGAAGAATCTAAAGAAGGAGCAGGAGGACGCCGTCGTTGAAGTACGGTAGAGAGAGACTGTACATAGTTACCCGTCAGGGTATAAGAACTGTTCTAGTTGAAATATAGTCCCCGTTGGGACCAGCCGATTGAACTGAATCCCGTGTGTCCCTATTCCCACTGACCGAGGACTGAGAGTGGTCATTCCTCCCTAATACCTGGCCGAGGACTGAGAGCGGCCATATTTCCTTTGTATATAGTTGCGCTTCCTAAAGCGCCCCCTACTGGTTTTATGGGAAAACCATTTTTCTTCAAGAGACTGTCGCACCTTACCCGGTCACAAGTTGCACCGTGGCCGGAGGAACAAGAATGTTATTTATGAAAAGTTTTATATGAAAAGTTTGATAGCTGATAATATATATGATGTTTTATATGTTGATGTTTATGAAAAAAAAAAAAAATTGTATGTTTTGGATGTTTTTTATATCTTGCAGCCCGGGGACGTGCTGTGATTTACCAGGGGGGAATGTAGCACCCTGAGGATTCGGCTGCTACAGGGGTATTGCACCTCAAGCCAGAGGTGTGATATTCCACTCCCGGGTAAGGATGGAGTGTGGAACTGAGCTCAGTTAGCTGCATGCACTACACACATCCCATTTCCGAGGGACAGACCGATGGTACTCCCACTAGAGAAATGTGCAGGTACGACAGTGTCTGTTCCTGGCTGGAGTGGGAGGGGGGTGGAACATCCCAGTAGTGTAGGGGCAGATAGGGGGAGAAGTCTGGGTAATGCTAGGAGCTCATTGGGTGCTGGTCACCTGAGCTCACACATAGAGGGAGTATATAAGGTGGGAACCATCTTAGATCAGGGTCAGTCTGTCAAAGTGTAACCTGAGGAGCAGAGCAGAGAAGCTCAGCCAGAAGGGCTGACAGGGAGTTGTGGTTCCGGCTGGGCCCAGCTCCAAGGCCAAGAGAGAGAGAGGAGTCTGAAGGACCCAGAGAAAACAAGAGGGAACTCCAAGAACCCAAAATTAGATCAGAGGGTGAAGAGTTGGCACCTAGGGTACCGGATCCCAAGCTGGCAGAGAGAAAAGCACACCTTAGCCAGAGACCGGAGGTCGTGGGCAGGATCTGCCACGACCCTCACCAAATCCACCAGGAAGGCAGACCAAGTATAGGGTCAGGGAACCCAGAGGAGGTGTACCCACCAAGAGACCCGAGGGAGCCGGACATAGGTGGATCCCTGGTGAGAACGGCCAGAAGAGAGGGAAAGTCAGACAGGAGCTCAGGACCACGCTCCAGAACTGCCTGGGGGTTAGCCGAGTCCAGGACCTGGTGGACGCAGCACGGCTCGGGTGGTCGCTTCAGGCCAGAGTGACCATAAGAACACCCGTAAGTAAAAACCCCTGAACTGCACAGCCCGACTCTGAGTCTTCTTGCTGATTCATCCTGCACCTTCACAACCACCATCCTCTACATCTGACCCCCTGAGGCTATACCCCTCCCGTTGGGGGTTATACTACCAAAGCTGCACACATACCAACAGCCTCAGCGGACCCTGCTGCAGCGGCGGCCTTTTGACCGCAAATCAACGGGTGGCGTAGTCGACACAAAGAACTCTAATAACATCTGTAGGACTGCCACACACTGAGTTTGACACCCTGGGCACGGACCGGGTCACAGCCACTCGGAGACTACAACCCCCATCTGATCCGGCTCCGGGTATCCCTAACAACATGGCCCAGGGGGCGCGTCACACTAATCTCGTCTTTATCTCAGGAGTCCATTGTTTCAACAGCCAATGGTCTCATTAGGTGAGTGTGGATTGAGACACAGTGGAGCCGTCACCACAGGGGGTCTTACAGGCAGTCTCAGATGAAGGCTTCTAGAAAATTCTTCATTGCTTTTTGGCTTACAGTGAATGCTTGAGGGGGAGGGTGATCACTTCTGACCTGGGAGGGGACTGATCCCAGGGAAAGAAAGGAGAGTTATGTTTTAGTGAGAGTGGTGTGGAAGGATTGAAGGAAGAGGATGGAGACTGTGGATTTAGAAGGATGAATGGATGAAAATGTTACCATTATGGATTATGTCGCTTGGATTTACACTTTCTTAAAAGGACTGCTGCTACTGGATACCTGTGCTTTCATGGTTTTATCTGCCATCTAGAGGATCATGGACTGTGGCTACAGACTATACTGGCTGGAGATCCGAAATTTGTGGGCCAACCAAAAGTTGGGAGACAGTGAGTATGGCCTTATACAAAGCCAGTGGAACTACTGAACCCAGATTGGGAATTTGAGGACTGAGAGATCTGTATTTTGGCCATTTACCTGGAATTGCTTTATTACCATGGCTGTGATCAATAAAATATTGTTGCATTGTTAACCTGCCTAGGTGATTACTTACAACCCACAACCTCAGATCTTTACAGGTTCTCTTCCTTTCAGGCATCCACCCAACGAGATGGCATCTATTGCCATTACAGGGACTTCACTACTTGGTTCCAAACATTAATTTTAAAGAATGGAATGTGAAGGGAATTATTATACTGGAGGGTCTCTGTTTAAGTTTATTCTCACATCTACAGTTAAGTCTAGAAATATATGGAGAGAGAATGCCAAAACTTGTGTCGATCTGTTTACCAAAACATATTCAAGATACAGTTATATAATCAATATGGGATTAAAGTGATAACTCTCAGGTCTAATTTGAGGGTATTCACATCCTAAGTGCAGTAAGGGTTTAGGAATTACAGCTCTTTAATATGGAGCGGCCTCTTTTTCAAGGGACCAAAAGTAATTAAACAATTATCTCAAAAGCTCTTTAATGGGCTACATGGGCCATTCCCTCATTAATCCATCATCATTGAAGCAGGTAAAAGGTCTGGAACTGATTCCAGGCGTGGAATTTGCATTTGGAATCTGTTTCTGTGAACCCATAACATGCGGTCAGAGGAGCTCTCAATGGAAGAGAAACAGAAAGGAACCCAGGAGTTTTTTAAGGCAAAGAAATGGAATATTCTGCAATGGCTGGGTCATCACCAGATCTCACCCCATCGACTAGCATTTCACAGGCTTAAAACAAAACTTAAGACAGAAAGACCCAAAAATAAGCAACAACTGAAGTCAGCTGCAGTAAAGGCCTGGCAAAGCATCACAAAGGAGGAAACCCAGTGTTTGGTGACATCCATAGCTCCCAGACTTCAGTCACTCATTGCTGCAAAGGATTCTCTACAAAAAATTAAAAATTAACATTTTATTTATGGTAAAGTTATTTTTTGTCCAATTACTTTTGAGCCCCAGAAATGAAGAGGCTTTGAAGAAAAATGGTAAACGTTTCACATGATATTCTTGTTCAACCACTTTAATTGAAAGTTTCCACTTCAATCGCATCTCAGTTGTTTTTATTTCAAAAATAGTGGCCTGCAGAGCTGAAATCACAAAGATTCATCACTGGCCAAATATTTCTGGACCTAACTGTATGTCATGCAGTCTATATTATACACAGTCTACACATCTGTTAAAATCCCAGGTTTTTGTCATGTAACAAAAAATCGTATCAAGACAAATCATTTCAGAACTTTTTCCAACTTTCATGTTGCCCATAATGTGTACAAATCCATTTTGCAATTTTGATTAAGTGCATACACTATGTACACAATTATTAGGCAATTTATAGTTTTGATTATTAGTTTTAATAATGAACAACTACAGTGTTGTCGGTCAATGCAAAAAGTTAATAAACCTGAAACTTTGTCTTTCTTAGGAGAATATCTATGTGTGCAGAATTATTGGGCAACTAAATGAAAAGCATAAAATTTTCCATCTCAATTGTTTGTTTTAATCTGATGCAATGAGAATAAGAACAAAACAACTCACAATTTACAAATACATATTTCTGACATTTAAAAAAAAAAATATATATATATATATATATCAGTGACCAATATACTAATATAGCCTCCCTTCTTCTCAGTAACAGCCATAAGCTCCATCCATGGAGTCTGTCAGTTTCTTCATGTGTTGAAGATCAACTTTTTGGGCCTCACCAACCACAGTCTATCAGACAATGTTCAGAGGGGTGACGGTTTTCCTTCACTATAAGGACGTTCTTAATCGGGTTTAAGTCTTGTGAGAAAGTGGCCATGTCAATATTCCATCATCTTTATGGCCTTTTGTAATGCACACGCCCGGACTGACTGGCGTGTGCGTGTTTAGTGGTTCCACTGTGCCATGAACCGGAGAGTGTCTGGAGGGGCGTAACTAAGTATCTGCCCGATCCGACCAAGGTCGCACGACGGCATACGACGCCAGTGCACCAGGGAGGAACCGAGCAGAGGGACCAGGGTCTACTCCAGGTCAGACTCCGGACACGGCTGTTGACCCACACCGGGGAATACAGGAACAGGCAGACTAGAGCGCAGGCTGGGTAGGGTCCAGTACAGACTGGGAGAAAAATTCGGAGCCGCAGATGCGGTAAACAAACAGAGTAAAGCGAAACCGCAGGTGCGGTAGTCAAGGCCGAGCAGAGCAAAACCGCAGACGCGGTAGACAAGGCTGAGCAGAGCAAAACCGCATACGCGGTAGACAAAGCTGAGCAAAGCGAAACCGCATACGCGGTGGACAGGACTGAGCAAAGCGAAACCGCAGACGCGGTGGACAGGGCTGAGCAAAGCGAAACCGCAGACGCGGTGGACAGGGCTGAGCAAAGCGAAACCGCAGACGCGGTGGACAGGGCTGAGCAAAGCGAAACCGCAGACGCGGTGGACAGGGCTGAGCAAAGCGAAACCGCAGACGCGGTGGACAGGGCTGAGCAAAGGGAAACCGCAGACGCGGTGGACAGGGCTGAGCAAAGGGAAACAGCAGACGTGGTGGACAGGGCTGAGCAAAGCGAAACCACAGACTCGGTGGACAGGGCTGAGCAAAGCGAAACCGCAGACGCGGTGGACAGGGCTGAGCAAAGCGAAACCGCAGACGCGGTGGACAGGGCTGAGCAAAGCGAAACCGCAGACGCGGTGGACAGGGCTGAGCAAGCAAGAACCGCCGAAGCGGCAAGCAAGGCAGAGCGGAGGGGACAGGGCTCAGTTCACACGGAACAGACAGGAAGGGAAAGGCAGAACCAGATACCCACAGGGTACTTGCAGAGAAGTAGCGAGTGGACCACAAACTCACAAACGGAAGTACAGTGACAACGAGCAGGAGTTAGGTACGAGTTCAGACTCTGCAGAAAAAGGGAAGGTACGGACATAGAGAAAAACAAAACAGGCTAGGAGAGTATACAGACAAGAACAGACACAGCAGCAAGATACAGGAGCGGGTCTAGGTATGTGGCCCCTAGAAGGCGGAACGAACAGGCAGGAGCGTGTTCACACAGGCCTGGAAATACAGCCTCCAGGATAGGCAGAAGACAACAGGCTAGAAGATAATACAGACAGTACACAGTTCAGACACGGGAACTGATACCGAAGGCAGGAAACATAAACGGGACCTGGCATATCAGTGACAGAAGCCAACTGACAGAACACAATGCTCAGGCATGGGTTAATTGGAGCAGCTGGTTTAAATACCAGGTGACAGACAGCAATAGGCTGAGGACGCACAAGGGGTGTGCCTGCAGCAGGTACAAAAAGCAGGAAGTGATCGGGCGCCGCCCTTAAGCAGCAGAAACAGAAGCAAACAGACAGCATGGAGGGAAGCCAGAGAGACATTCTGGATTGGAGATCAAGTGCGCGCTCTTGCACAGTGGGAGATGGACCACTATGCAAGGACGCCGCCAGGTATGTTACACCTTTAGTGGCAGCTGACCAGTGGAGAATTTGATGAAGGATTGGCCTGCATAAAAATCATAGTTTTCTTGAAAGATGCAGACTTTTTCTTGCACCACAGCTGAGTAAAGTGGCTTCTAAATACTGGCTGATAGGCTCTCTAGGTGAGGGGGATCCTCCAAGCCCAAGGTCCGGGTGGACACACAGGCCTAAGGCATCAGTACGGCAAACTGGAGAGACACGCAGGATATGGAAAGCTGAGGGACTAGAGACTTCAGGTAGACAAAAGACATACTAAATACCTCAGACAGACAGCTGGGATACTGGAACCGCTGGCAGGCATGAGAACAAGTCAAGGTGCACAGAGAAACTCAAAGTCTTCGGAACACTGAAGTCTTAATACCTTATATAGGCCCACGGCAGATGATCACATGGGATCATGTCAGGCTATCTGCAAAGCCCGATGTGGTGCACAACAGAGTCTAGCAGACTGGGGTGAGGGAAGCAAAGCACGGATCTAGGACACGTGCGTAACACTAGCAATTGGTTTAGGAGTTGATTTTGAGCCTATTTTCAACTCGAAAAGGTCAAACTAGCTCATCTTTAATAACACCAGCCCTTAGCTGTACCCTATCTCCTATCTATCTTCCTGACTCCTAAGTTGAAGTGGAGATTTGTGTCTGTTACTTTTTTTCTCAACACCTTTTTTTGAGACCCTGTTGATTATCTGCAACAAAAATTTTATCACGGCCTTTCAGAAAGGTTGAAGGATGCCTTGGCAGTTTACGAAACCTCGGGGTACTTGTAGGCTACCATGTCATTGGCTATACATGTGGATAGACGCCTTCAGGATAGGTGGGTGAGACCACCTTCTCCTGAGTCCTCTTTTCGGGGAAACGCCCCTTTGCCCGGGGGAGGTGGGTGGCAGTCTGGGAGTGAGCCTGTACTTATGGAGTTGGAGGAACCCATGCAGTTAGGTGGAGCTACTGCGTCAAATATTTCCCCTGAAATCGCAAGAGAAAGGGGGTGTTTTTTTGTGGTAAAAAGGGACATTTTATTGGGGTCTATCCCTCGATTCCTAAGCAAAAAGAAACTCGATTAACCCTTGGTAGTGTGTTTATCTTCAACATGCAGTTCTCGGATTGTCCTGACGGCATAGGTGGTGCTAGAGCGCAGGGCTGAGAAAATGTCTGTTTGTGGACAGTGGAGCTGGAGTCAGCATGGTTGATACTGAGTTTGTGAGAACTCTTGGGCTTACTTGCTGCACATTAACTAAGCCCATCCCTATTTACACACGTGGTCAAAATTGTTGGTACCCCTCGTTTAATGAAAGAAAAACCCACAATGGTCACAGAAATAACTTGAATCTGACAAAAGTAATAATAAATTAAAAATCTATGAAAATTAATAAATGAAAGTCAGTCATTGCTTTTCGACCCTGCTTCCACAGAATTTAAAAAAAAATTAAACTCATGAAATAGGCCTGGACAGAAATGATGGTTCTTCTTAACTTAATAATTTGTTGAACAACCTTTTGAGGCAATCACTGCAATCAAATGATTCCTGTAACTGTCAATAAGACTTCTGCACCTCTCGACAGATATTTTGGCCCACTCCTCATGAGCAAACTGCTCCAGTTGTCTCGTGTTTGAAGGTTGCCTTTTCTAGACGGCATGTTTCAGCTTTTTCCAAAGATGCTCAATAGGATTTAGGTCAGGGCTCATAGAAAGCCACTTCAGAATAGTCCAATGTTTTCCTCTTAGCCATTCTTGGGTGTTTTTAGCTGTGTGTTTTGGGTCATTATCCTGTTGCAAGACCCATGACCTGTGACTGAGACCAAGCTTTCTGACACTGGGCAGCACATTTCTCTCTAGAATCCCTTGATAGTTTTGAGATTTCATTGAACCCTGCACAGATTCAAGACACGCTGTGCCAGATGCAGCAAATCAGCCCCAGAACATAACAGAGCCTTTTCCATGTTTCACAGTAGGGACAGTGTTCTTTTCTTGATATGCTTCATTTTTCCATCTGTGAATATAGAGCTGATGTGCCTTGCCAAAAACTTCCATTTTTGTCTCATCTGTCCACAGGACATTCTCCCAGAAGCTTTGTGGCTTGTCAACATGTAGTTTGGCAAATTCCAGTCTGGCTTTTTTATGATTTTTTTAAACAATTGTGTTCCCCTTGGTCGTCTCCCATGAAGTCCACTTTGGATCAAACAACGACAGATGGTGCGATCTGACGCTGATGTTCCTTGAGCTTGAAGTTCACCTTTAATCTCTTTAGAAGTTATCCTGGACTCTTTTGTTACCATTCGTATTATCCGCTTCTTTGATTTGCCATCAATTTTCCTCCTGTGGCCATGTCCAGGGAGGTTGGCTACAGTCCCATGGATCTTAAATTTCTGAATAATATGGGAACTGTAGTCACAGGAACATAAAGCTGCTTGGAGATGGTCTTATAACCTTTATCTTTAACATGCTTGTCTATCATTTTCTTTCTAATCTCCTGAGAAAACTCTTTCCTTTGCTACCTCTGGTACATGTTGAGTGTGGTACACACCATGTCACCAAACAGCACAGTGAGTATCTGTAGCCCTATATACAGGCCCACTGACTGATTACAACATTGTAGACACCTGTGATGCTAATTAGTGGACACAACTTGATTAAACATGTCCCTTTTGTCACATTATTTTCAGGGGTACCATCATTTCTGTCCAAGCCTATTACATGAGTTTCATTTTTTAATAAATTCTGTGGAAGCAGGGTTGAAAAGCAATATCTGACTTTCATTTGTTCATTTTCATAGATTTTTAATTTATTATTACTTTTGTCAGATTCAAGTTATTTCTGTGACCATTGTGGGTTTTTCTTTCATTAAACGAGGGGTACCAACAATCTTGACCACGTTTGTATGCCATCGACTCAGCCCCACTTGCACAGAGATCTCTGACTCAGATTGTACGTAATATAAGACTGAGGGTGGTGTCTTTTCATCATGAGGTAATTCCTTGTTATGACCTGGAGGGCCTTCCCACTCCGATTGTACTGGGTCTACCCTGGTTGGTGAAACATAATCCGATAGTGGATTGGCAATCCAGGGAAATTGTTGAATGGGGATATTACTGTCATGAGAATTGCTTAAACATTTCCCTTTCTGCAGTCTCTACGGAGACCTTACCTTTGTTTTTGTCTGGTTTTGAGGACATATTTTCTGAGGTGTGTCAGGATTTGCCTCCTCATCGTGCATATGACTATCCTATTAACCTGACTTCCGGAGTTAAACTACCCAAGTCTAGACTGTATTATCTTTCTGGCCCTGAAAGACAAGCCATTAAGGATTTCATTGCTGAGAATCTGAAGAAGGGAAATATCAGACCCTCATCTTCTCCTGTGGCGGCAGGATTCTTCTTCGTTAAAAAAAAGATGGGAGTCTCACTCCCTGTTTAGATTTCAGGGAATTGAATCAAATTACCGTCCGAGATCCATATCCTCTTTCTCTGATTCCAGATTTATTCAACCAGGTTGTGGGAGCTAAAGTGTTCTCCAAGTTGTATATAAGGGCAGCCTACTATCTGGTTAGAATCAGAGAAGGGGATGAATGGAAAATGGAGTTTAATACCCTTGAGGGGCATTTCAAGAGTCTGGTTATGCCTTTTGGTCTGACCAATGCACCTGCGGTGTTTCAGCATTTCCTAAACGATATTTTCCATTATTTAGTGGGCAGGTTTGTGGTGATCTATCTGGATGATATTTTGGTTTACTCACCTGATTTTGAGACGCATAAGGGTCATGTTAAACAGATACTACAGATATTAAGAGATTACAAACTACATGCCAAAGTAGAGAAATATGTTTTTCCATCCTGGTGTTGCAGTTTTTGAGGTACCTGTTGTCATCATCAGGTTTTCGGATGGATCCGGAGAAGATCTGTGCTGTACTTGATTGGGCCCGTCCCGAGAACCTGAAGGCATTACAGGGCTTTCTGGGTTTACTAATTTTTACTGGAAATTTATCCAGAATTATCCGGTAATTATGAAACCCCTCACTGACATGACAAGAAAGGGGTCTGATCTTTCTAAATGGTCGAATGCCGCCCAGCAGGCTTTTTCCTCCTTAAAGAGATGTTTTGCCACAGCACCTATACTCAGTCAACTCAATGTTTCTCAATCTTTCATCATAGAAGTTGATGCGTCGGAGGTGGGGGCTGGGGCTACGTTGTCTCAGGGTTTGTCCCCTGGTAAATGGCATCCATGCGCTTTCTTTTCCAAAAAATTATCTTCGGCTGAGAGAAATTATGACGTGGGTAATAGGGCGCTTATGGCGATTAAATTGGCTTTCGAAGAATGGCGACATTGGTTTGAAAAGGGAGTCCATCCTATTACTGTTATCATGGACCATAAGAACCTGTCATATCTTCAGTCTGCTAAACGTCTAAACCCTAGGCAGGCTAGATGGTCTTTGTTTTTACTAGGTTCAATTTTGTTGTCACTTTTCATCCAGGGGTTATAAACATCAAGGCTGAAGCTTTATCCCGGAGCTTCCCTGGTGGTGGTGACCATGAGAACTCTGCCCCTATTTTGCAGGAGGGGGTAGTCATTTCGGCTTTGTACCCTGACCTGGAGGGAGAGGTGTTGTAGGCTCAGAGGGATGCCCCTGCCTCCTGCACTTCAGGGAAGTTATTTGTACGATTTAATCTGCGCCGTACAATAATTAGGCAACATCACAACTCTGTGCTTGCTGGTCACCCAGGTGGTAAGGCAACTGCGGACCTCCTTTCTCGTCATTTTTTATAGCATCAGGATGTGGTTGAAAATGTCTGCTTGCAGTACTTGGCACATTCTAAAGTATCGCACACCCGTCCATCTGGTCCTCTTCTGCCACTGCCTATTCCTAGCAGGCCACGGATAGGCCAATAAAAATGGATTTTATTACTAACCTACCGGTATCTGCAGGGAGGACTGTGGTTCTGGTGGTTGTAGATAGGTTCAGTAAGATGGTTCATTTTATTGTGTTACCAGCACTTCCGAATGCCAAGACTCTTGTTCAGGCATTCATTAATGAGATGTAGTGTTAGATCGGGGGACCCAGTTTGTTTCTAAATTCTGGAAAGCTTTCTGTACTCGACTGGAGGTGCAGTTGTCTTTTTCTTGTGCCTTCCATCTTCAGTCGAATGGACAGACCGAGCGCATTAATCAGAATTTGGACACTTACCTCAAGTGCTTTGTCTCCGAGAACCTGGAGGATTGGGCATCTTACTTACCGTTGGCTGAGTTTGCTATTAATAATCATCACCAAGAGTCTACTGGCAGGTCACCTTTCTTTGGTGCATACGGTTTTCATCCACAGTTTGGTACCCTTAGTGGGGGAGGGGCTTCAGGAGTTCCTGAGGAGGAACATTTTGCTTTGTCACTCTCTTCTGTGTGCAGGGGGGTTTCAGCATTGGAGGTGAATGCCCCTAAGTTGGTTCATTCTTTCCATGCCTCTCATCCAGAAAATCCTGGTCCTGAGTGTCCAGAGGCCACTCGTAGAAGGGGGGTACTGTCACGGGTGTGTCAAGTTTAACAGTCATTCTGGATCCGGCTGTAGAAGGTCAATGTGCTTGGCCTTGCAGACACCTTTTTGATCCTTTCATCATCCCTCCCGCTCTAGGACCCAGCAGTGATCTCCACCTTCTGCTGCTAATTAGCACACCCTTACTGTTTTTTTTTTAATACACTCAGTTTCTCCAGAGAATCTCTGGTGATAGAGTAAATTCCTTTTTTCAGGTCTGACGTTCTATCAGTCAGCTAGATTATTCTTGGAGTTCCTTTGTGGATTGTAGTCATTATCTCTCTGGTGTCTTCTCAAAGCTAAGTGTATCCCCTTGTCTGTTTTCCTTGTTTGTCTTTAGTTGCAGTAGGGCTGACTAGTGCTTACCCCTCCCTACCTAGGGCCTAGCTCTAGGTCCAGCATACATGGGTATCCTGCTGGGCGATAGGTTCGGAACCTATTTAGGGACGATAGAAAGTCAGGGTGTTGTTAGATCTGCCTAGGGGTCTTCACTCTCCCTAGTTGCTGGGCTTCCCCACTTTTCCCAGTAGTACGCTGGGTCCTTCTCATACCTAGCATGACAGCTGCCTGCTACTATATCCACTAAGTGAACTGTCCTGGTATTGGGAAAATGAGGTCACATCTGAGGGGTTTCCACTATACAGCTACCTCATGGGCTTTGCTAAAGCAACATAGCAGCTGAAAAATATATCAGCCAAATCTGTGCTCCAAATGCTACTACTTCTCTTTCCTGTCAATCCACCAGAGCACAGCCCATGGTAGGTGCCTGGGTGGGACAGAACATTGGGCACTGGGTTTTCCTGTAGAAAAATAGCAGTTATCACTGTGCACTGGCTACTGCTCATGTAATGAGTTGTCCACTACTAGGCATTGCCTTATTAACGGCTTCAGGGTTTGGTAACCCAGAAATGACATAGCAAAAAAAGGAGCATGGACCGCACCTCCAAAAAATCATACATTTGATCTAATGCCTCTCGGCAAAAATATATAGAACTGAACATGAGGTTCTTAGTTTAACATTCTGATCAGACTGTATAAAGCTCACTGCCACATCACGGCAAACCTCCTAATGGGTCCTAACATTTCCTGCCTGAACGGGAGAGGAGCCGTGCGCCAACCACGCCTGTGCCAAATGAGAGGAGTGCTGAGGCGGTGGTAGGTGCACGGCTTCGCTCCCATTCAGGCAGGAAATGTTAGGACCCACTAAGAGGTTTGCTGTGACGTGGCAGTGAGCTTCATACAGTCAGATCAGAATGTTAAACTAAGAACCTCATGTTCAGTTTTATATATTTTTGCCGAGAGGCATTAGATCAATGTATGTTTTTGGAGGTGCTGTCCATTCTCTTCACCAGAAATGACATAGACTTGTAGTTTTGTCCTGAGGAAGGTGTATATACTTCGAAACACGCCGACAAATAAACTGCATTTTATCCAATCCTTCGTTGGCTCCATCCATCATCTTTTGCCTGAATAGGCAGCGCAGGATAAATCCCATCTCCTCCCACCACGTTGCATAAGGTGGAACATGTGCACAGCAACATCATTTTGACATTCCTGGGCATTATGTCCATGTTATAAGGCGCTTTTGCAGCAATTTTTTCAGGCAGATTTCCTATGAAGTGTGACTGAAAAAGGAATTTTCCGTCAAGACAGCCGTACAAAGTCTTGTTTTATGCAGGAAAACTTGTAGTTCGGAACGACATCACTAATATTACCATAAAATGGGAAAAATTCCAAGTGCAGGGAAATAGTGAAAGAAATGAGCGCCTACTACACAGACTTCCAAACCAGATTGCATCCTGGGTACAATGAGAACATGGGGGGGAAGGGAAAGGGTATAATATCTTTGATCAGGCCTCACGATGCCACGTGGAAAACAACAGCGTGGTACAATAAGCTGTCAGTGCATATTGCAGAGAAGGCTCTGTATAACACATCATCATGTCCAGGAGAGATGGCACAGTCCTTCAGTATCAGGAGGGAGGAATCAAGGATCTAACACGTCATACACACACGGCTCTGCTTCGTACACACGGGGCTCCCCTTCGTACACCTCGTACACACGCGGCTCTGCTCCGTACACCTCGTACACGCGCGGCTCCGCTCCGTACACCTCGTACACGCGCAGGTGCGCTCCGTAGACCTCGTACACACATGGCTCCGCTCCGTACACCTCGCACATACATGGCTCCGCCCCGTACACCTTGTACGCACGCGGCTCCGCTTCGTAGACCTCGTACGCAGGCGGCTCCGCTCCGTACACCTCGTACGCACGCGGCTCCGCTTCGTAGACCTCGTACGCAGGCGGCTCCGCTCCGTACACCTCGTACGCACGCGGCTCCGCTCCGTACACCTCCTACACATGCGGCTCTGCTTCGTACACATGTGGCTCCGCACACCTCGTACACACGCGGCTCCGCTCCGTACACCTCGTAGACACAGGGCTCCGCTCCGTACCCCTCGAACCCACATGGATCCACTCCGTACACCTCCTACACATGCGGCTCCGCTTCGAACACACGCGGCTCCGCACACCTCATATACGCGCGGCTCTGCTTCGTACACACGCGGCTCCGCTCCGTACACCTTGTACACACGCGGCTCTGCTTCGTACACCTCGTACACACACGGCTCCGCTCCGTACCCCTCGTACACACATGGCTCCGCTCCGTACCCCTCCTACACATGCGGCTCCGCTTGGTAAACACGCGGCTCCGCTCCGTACAACTCGTACACACGCGGCTCCGCTCCGTACCCCTCGTACACATGGCTCCGCTCCGTACCCCTCCTAAACATGCGGCTCCGCTTCGTACACACGCGGCTCCGCTCCGTACACCTCGTACACACGCGGCTCCGCTCCGTACACCTCGTACACACGCGGCTCCGCTCCGTACACCTCGTACACACGCGGCTCCGCTCCGTACACCTCGTACACACGCGGCTCCGCTCCGTACACCTCGTACACACGCGGCTCCGCTCCGTACACCTCGCACACACGCGGCTCCGCTCCGTACACCTCCTACACATGCGGCTCTGCTCCGTACACCTGGTACACGCGCGGCTCCGCTCCGTACACCTCGTACACACGCGGCTCTGCTCCGTACACCTCGTACACATGCGGCTCCGCACGCCTCGTACACACGCGGCTCCGCTCCGTACGCCTCGTACACGCGCGGCTCCGCTCCGTACGCCTCGTACACGCGCGGCTCCGCTCCGTACGCCTCGTACACACGCGGCTCCGCTCCGTACACCTCGTACACACGCGGCTCCGCTCCGTACGCCTCGTACACACGCGGTTCCGCTCCGTACGCCTCGTACACGCGCGGCTCCGCACGCCTCGTACACGCGCGGCTCTGCTCCGTACACCTCGTACACACGGCTCTGCTCCGTACACGCGCGGCTCCGCTCCGTACACCTCGTACACACGCGGCTCCGCTCCGTACACCTCGTACACACGCGGCTCCGCTCCGTACACTTCGTACACACGGCTCTGCTCCGTACACCTCGTACACGCGCGGCTCCGCTCCGTACACCTCGTACACACGCGGCTCTGCTCCGTACACCTCGTACACATGCGGCTCCGCACGCCTCGTACACACGCGGCTCCGCTCCGTACGCCTCGTACACGCGCGGCTCCGCTCCGTACGCCTCGTACACACGCGGCTCCGCTCCGTACACCTCGTACACACGCGGTTCCGCTCCGTACGCCTCGTACACGCGCGGCTCCGCACGCCTCGTACACGCGCGGCTCTGCTCCGTACACCTCGTACACACGGCTCTGCTCCGTACACGCGCGGCTCCGCTCCGTACACCTCGTACACACGCGGCTCCGCTCCGTACACTTCGTACACACGGCTCTGCTCCGTACACCTCGTACACGCGCGGTTCCGCTCCGTACACCCCGTACACACGCGGCTCCGCTCCGTACACCTCGTACACACGCGGCTCCGCTCCGTACACCTCGTACACACGCGGCTCCTCTCCGTACACCTCGTACACACGCGGCTCTGCTCCGTACACCTCGTACACACGCGGCTCCGCTCCGTACACCTCGTACACACGCGGCTCCGCTCCGTACACCTCGTACACGCGCGGCTCCGCTCCGTACACCTCGTACACGCGCGGTTCTGCTCCGTACACCTCGTACACACGGCTCTGCTCCGTACACGCGCGGCTCCGCTCCGTACACCTCGTACACACGCGGCTCCGCTCCGTACACCTCGTACACGCGCGGCTCCGCTCCGTACACCTCGCACACGCGCGGCTCCGCTCCGTACACCTCGTACACGCGCGGCTCCGCTCCGTACACCTCGTACACGCGCGGCTCCTCTCCGTACACCTCGTACACATGGCTCTGCTCCGTACACCTCGTACACGCGCGGCTCCGCTCCGTACACCTCGTACACACGCGGCTCCGCTCCGTACACCTCGTACACACGCGGCTCTGCTCCGTACACCTCGTACACGCGCGGCTCTGCTCCGTACACCTCGTACACACGCGGCTCTGCTCCGTACACCTCGTACACATGGCTCTGCTCCGTACACGCGCGGCTCCGCTCCGTACACCTCGTACACACGCGGCTCCTCTCCGTACAGCTCGTACACATGGCTCTGCTCCGTACACCTCGTACACGCGCGGCTCCGCTCCGTACACCTCGTACACACACGGCTCCGCTCCGTACACCTCGTACACACGCGGCTCTGCTCCGTACACCTCGTACACGCGCGGCTCTGCTCCTTACACCTCGTACATACACGGCTCTGCTCCGTACACCTCGTACACACGGCTCTGCTCCGTACACGCGCGGCTCCGCTCCGTACACCTCGTACACACGCGGCTCCGCTCCGTACACCTCGTACACACGCGGCTCCGCTCCGTACACCTCGTAAACGCGCGGCTCCGCTCCGTACACACGCGGCTCTGCTCCGTACACCTCGCACACACGGCTCTGCTCCGTACACCTCGTACACACGCGGCTCCGCTCCGTACACCTCGTACACACGCGGCTCTGCTCCGTACACCTCGTACACGCGCGGCTCCGCTCCGTACACCTCGTACACACGGCTCTGCTCCGTACACGCGCGGCTCCGCTCCGTACACCTCGTACACACGTGGCTCCGCTCCGTACGCCTCGTACACGCGCGGCTCTGTTCCGTACGCCTCGTACACACGTGGCTCCGCTCCGTACACCTCGTACACACGCGGCTTCGCTCCGTACGCCTCGTACACACGCGGCTCCGCTCCGTACGCCTCGTACACAGGCGGCTCCGCTCCGTACGCCTCGTACACACACGGCTCCGCTCCGTACGTCTCGTACACACGCGGCTCCGCTCCGTACGTCTCGTACACACGCGGCTCCGCTCCGTACGTCTCGTACACACGCGGCTCCGCTCCGTACGCCTCGTACACGTGCGGCTCCGCTCCGTACACCTCGTACACGTGCGGCTCCGCTCCGTACACCTCGTACACACACGGCTCCGCTCCGTACGCCTCGTACACACGCGGCTCCGCTCCGTACACCTCGTACACACGCGGCTCCGCTCCGTACACCTCGTACACGTGCGGCTCCGCTCCGTACACCTCGTACACGTGCGGCTCCGCTCCGTACACCTCGTACACGTGCGGCTCCGCTCCGTACGCCTCGTACACGTGTGGCTCCGCTCCGTACGCCTCGTACACGTGTGGCTCCGCTCCGTACACCTCGTACATGTGCGGCTCCGCTCTGTACGCCTCGTACACGCGCGGCTCTGCTCCGTACACCTCGTACACGCGCGGCTCTGCTCCGTACACCTCGTACACGCGCGGCTCCACTCCGTACACCTCGTACACGCGCGGCTCCGCTCCGTACACCTCGTACACTCGCGGCTCCGCTCCGTACACACGCGGCTCCGCTCCGTACACCTCGTACACGCGCGGCTCCGCTCCGTACACACGCGGCTCTGCTCCGTACACCTCGCACACACGGCTCTGCTCCGTACACCTCGTACACACGCGGCTCCGCTCCGTACACCTCGTACACGCGCGGCTCCGCTCCGTACACCTCGTACACACGCGGCTCCGCTCCGTACACCTCGTACACACGCGGCTCCGCTCCGTACACCTCGTACACACGCGGCTCTGCTCCGTACACCTCGTACACGCGCGGCTCCGCTCCGTACACCTCGTACACACGGCTCTGCTCCGTACACCTCGTACACGCGCGGTTCCGCTCCGTACACCTCGTACACACGCGGCTCCGCTCCGTACACCTCGTACACACGCGGCTCCGCTCCGTACACCTCGTACACACGCGGCTCCGCTCCGTACACCTCGTACACACACGGCTCCTCTCCGTACACCTCGTACACGCGCGGCTCTGCTCCGTACACCTCGTACACGCGCGGCTCCGCTCCGTACACCTCGTACACACGCGGCTCTGCTCCGTACACCTCGTACACATGCGGCTCCGCTCCGTACACCTCGTACACATGCGGCTCTGCTCCGTACACCTCGTACACGCGCGGCTCCGCTCCGTACACCTCGTACACGCGCGGTTCTGCTCCGTACACCTCGTACACACGGCTCTGCTCCGTACACGCGCGGCTCCGCTCCGTACACCTCGTACACACGCGGCTCCGCTCCGTACACCTCGTACACGCGCGGCTCCGCTCCGTACACCTCGTACACGCGCGGCTCCGCTCCGTACACCTCGTACACGCGCGGCTCCGCTCCGTACACCTCGTACACGCGCGGCTCCGCTCCGTACACCTCGTACACGCGCGGCTCCGCTCCGTACACCTCGTACACGCGCGGCTCCGCTCCGTACACCTCGTACACGCGCGGCTCCGCTCCGTACACCTCGTACACATGGCTCTGCTCCGTACACCTCGTACACGCGCGGCTCCGCTCCGTACACCTCGTACACACGCGGCTCCGCTCCGTACACCTCGTACACACGCGGCTCTGCTCCGTACACCTCGTACACGCGCGGCTCTGCTCCGTACACCTCGTACACACGCGGCTCTGCTCCGTACACCTCGTACACATGGCTCTGCTCCGTACACGTGCGGCTCCGCTCCGTACACCTCGTACACACGCGGCTCCGCTCCGTACACCTCGTACACACGCGGCTCCTCTCCGTACAGCTCGTACACATGGCTCTGCTTCGTACACCTCGTACACGCGCGGCTCCGCTCCGTACACCTCGTACACACACGGCTCCGCTCCGTACACCTCGTACACACGCGGCTCTGCTCCGTACACCTCGTACACGCGCGGCTCTGCTCCTTACACCTCGTACATACACGGCTCTGCTCCGTACACCTCGTACACACGGCTCTGCTCCGTACACGCGCGGCTCCGCTCCGTACACCTCGTACACACGCGGCTCCGCTCCGTACACCTCGTACACGCGCGGCTCCGCTCCGTACACACGCGGCTCTGCTCCGTACACCTCGCACACACGGCTCTGCTCCGTACACCTCGTACACACGCGGCTCCGCTCCGTACACCTCGTACACGCGCGGCTCCGCTCCGTACACCTCGTACACATGCGGCTCCGCTCCGTACACCTCGTACACACGCGGCTCCGCTCCGTACACCTCGTACACACGCGGCTCTGCTCCGTACACCTCGTACACGCGCGGCTCCGCTCCGTACACCTCGTACACACGGCTCTGCTCCGTACACGCGCGGCTCCGCTCCGTACACCTCGTACACACGTGGCTCCGCTCCGTACGCCTCGTACACGCGCGGCTCTGTTCCGTACGCCTCGTACACACGTGGCTCCGCTCCGTACACCTCGTACACACGCGGCTCCGCTCCGTACGCCTCGTACACACGCGGCTGCGCTCCGTACACCTCGTACACACGCGGCTCCGCTCCGTACGCCTCGTACACACACGGCTCCGCTCCGTACGTCTCGTACACACGCGGCTCCGCTCCGTACGTCTCGTACACACGCGGCTCCGCTCCGTACGTCTCGTACACACGCGGCTCCGCTCCGTACGCCTCGTACACACGCGGCTCCGCTCCGTACACCTCGTACACGTGCGGCTCCGCTCCGTACACCTCGTACACACACGGCTCCGCTCCGTACGCCTCGTACACACGCGGCTCCGCTCCGTACACCTCGTACACACGCGGCTCCGCTCCGTACACCTCGTACACACGCGGCTCCGCTCCGTACACCTCGTACACGTGCGGCTCCGCTCCGTACACCTCGTACACGTGCGGCTCCGCTCCGTACACCTCGTACACGTGCGGCTCTGCTCCGTACACCTCGTACACACACGGCTCTGCTCCGTACACCTCGTACACACGCGGCTCTGCTACATCCACACTGTAAACCCCTCCTGACCCCACACATAACCTTCCCCTCATCCAGCACCATGACAACCAGCACAGCAGAGTCCTGCATCCACTGAGGCCCCTGATCATGTGACCCCTGACTCCTCCCCTCCTGTGACCTCATCACAGGTCCTGTGCACACAGAGCAGCCATATATGTGGTGGCGGCTCTGCAGGTGGAGGTATGTGGAGAGACCCCAGTCTTAAAATATGTCATATTTATTATTAACCCCTTTAGTACTGATACTATTTTGCTGTTTCTAAAGGTAACTTGTCACCTCGTAAAACCTATTTCTCTGCAGATTTAGGATTACAATGCCCCAGGCTGCCTTTCTGACAGTGCGGCAACGGCAGGGATGTCAAACTCAAACACACAGAGGGCCAAAATGATAAACTTGGACAAAGTCACGGGCTAACCAGTATACAGTATAAGGGGCCCCACATAGTCCTCCTGACTGAATAATGGGCAACACATAGTCCTCCATACAGAATAATGGGCCCCACATAGTCTTTCATACAGAATAATGGGCACCACATAGTCCTCCATACAGAATAATGGGCTCCACATAGTCCTCCATACAGAATAATGGGCTCCACATAGTCCTCCATACAGAATAATAGGCAACACATAGTCCTCCATACAGAATAATGGGCTCCACATAGTCCTCCATACAGAATAATAGGCAACACATAGTCCTCTATACAGAATAATGGGCAACACATAGTCCTCCATACAGAATAATGGGCCCCACATAGTCCTCCATACAGAATAATGGGCCCCACATAGTCCTCCATATAGAATAATGGGCCCACATAGTCCTCCATACAGAATAATGGGCCCACATAGTCCTCCATACAGAATAATGGGCCCACATAGTCCTCCATACAGAATAATGGGCCCCACGTAGTCTTTCATACAGAATAATGGGCACCACATAGTCCTCCATACAGAATAATGGGCCCCACCTAGTCCTCCATACAGAATAATGGGCCCCACCTAGTCCTCCATACAGAATAATGGGCCCACCTAGTCCTCCTGACTGAATAATGGGCAACACATAGTCCTCCATACAGAATAATGGGCCCCACATAGTCTTTCATACGGAATAATGGGCATCACATAGTCCTCCATACAGAATAATGGGCCCCACCTAGTCCTCCATACAGAATAATGGGCCCCACCTAGTCCTCCATACGGAATAATGGGCCCCACATAGTCCTCTATACAGAATAATGGGCCCCACATAGTCCTCTATACTGAATAATGGGCCCCACATAGTCCTCCATACAGAATAATGGGCCCCACATAGTCCTCCATACAGAATAATGGGCCCCACATAGTCCTCCATACAGAATAATGGGCCCCACATAGTCCTCCATACAGAATAATGGGCCCCACATAGTCCTCCATACAGAATAATGGGCCCCACATAGTCCTCCATACGGAACAATGGCCCCCTCATAGTCCTGAATACAGAACAATGGGCCCCACATAGTCCTGAATACAGAACAATGGGCCCCACATAGTCCTGAATACAGAACAATGGGCCCCACATAGTCCTGAATACAGAACAATGGGCCCCACATAGTCCTGAATACAGAACAATGGGCCCCACATGGTCCTGAATACAGAACAATGGGCCCCACATGGTCCTGAATACAGAACAATGGGCGCCACATGGTCCTTAATACAGAACAATGGGCCCCACATTGTCCTCCATACAGAACAATGGTCCCCACATTGTCCTCCATACAGAATAATGGTCCCCACATAGTTCTATATATAGAATAATTGCCCCACATAGGGGTGGCGGTTCTGGTGTCACGGGCCAAATATAACCACCCTGCGGGCCACAGTTTGACATGTATGGGCTACGGGGAGAACATTAATGTATCCCCCTACAATCACCGCTTAATTTGATTGACAGCTCACTCTACATCTCATCTGCGGAGAGCCGGCTGTCAATTACAGTGCCAGAGTGTGCTTCCAGCCGCCTCTCCATGTGTACAGAGCAATGACTGTAGCCGTGTTAGCAGCATGCCTATGTGACTGAAAGCCAATGGCTCCCTGGGGGAATAAAGTTAATGTTCTTCCGGGAGTCGCACATTCTGTAAGGCCGGCTAGCTTTAGAATATTTACCTGCAGAATATGTCTATATCTGTCACCTATGGTGATTTACCCGTATATTAAAATGGCAAGACGGTCAAAAAATGTGGTTTGGACGACGTTTTGTCAGGTTTTGTAATATTGCGTTTTTACTACTTTTTTGTCACTCAAAAAAGTAGAAAAGCAAGTGTACATTTCTTCTACATTGATGTGAGACGTATCAAAAGGTAAATCAGGTAACAGTATATATCAATACATCTTAGAACGTGTTCATTTTTGATAAATAAGTTTACTTCTCTAGATGCACCCGCTGCATTATGCCTCAGAGCTGGGCCCAAAATGAAAGTTTGAGATCTGTGATACTTTTTTTTAATATAATAAACACAGAGATATTGATGACATTGCTAACCTTATGTGAATCTCAGGCAAGCTAATGGTGTACAAGAAGATTTAAAGACAAAATCCATTTTAAAATGCTTCTCTCTATCATTGGTACAGAGCACGTCCAGACATTAAAAATTGTGTTGTGCCTTGGCCTGACGGCAGCGAGGAATGCTGAGGAGACGGTCTGAGGGCACAGAGCAGAGTTCAGTCCTCACGGCCACCAACAGATCATATTTTTGGGATTTCGTTAGTATTGTACAGGTGTTGGAATTATTGTAGAGGCATTAGAAATTTCCACAAGTTCTCTCACATGTGCAATACTTATTAAATCCTGAAAACCTGATCAGTTGGAGGCTATGAGGATTGGAGTTGAGAAACACTGGCAGAGAGGAATGCTGAGGAGAGAGGGCTGAGGCCAGAGGTGGGGGGGCTGAGGCCAGAGGTGGGGGGGCTGAGGCCAGAGGTGGGGGGGCTGAGGCCAGAGGTGGGGGGGCTGAGGCCAGAGCTGGGGGATTGAGGCCAGAGCTGGGGGATTGAGGCCAGAGCTGGGGGATTGAGGCCAGAGCTGGGGGATTGAGGCCAGAGCTGGGGGATTGAGGCCAGAGCGGGGGGTTGAGGCCAGAGCGGAACAGGATAATAATGGAACAGGACAATAGAAGGGTTTAGCAGTACTATGAAAACGGCCTTAAACGGCTTTTCCATTACTTTTTAACATTTTTACAGGGGCAAGGTATAATTAAATGGTAAATTGGTGTGGCTAAGGGCCTGGTAAAGAGTAGTGATGAGCGAATATGTTCTGTTAACCCTTTTGGCGAGTATGCCTGGGTGCTCGCCGAGTATCTTCAGCTTGCTCGGATGTTATGTTTGAGTCACTCCGTGTGCATGATTTGCGACTGTTTGACAGTTTTAATACATGTGAGGAATGCCTAAGAAACAGACATTCCTCACATGTATTAAAGCTATCAAACAGTCGCAAATCATGTGCATGGAGTGACTCAAACATAACACCCGAGCACGCTGAAGATACTCGGCGAGCACCCGAGCATGCTCGCTAATTACTAGTAAAGAGCTTATGTAACATTTTGCCTCACCTTGCGATGCATAATCTGCCCCTCTTTGTATTTTGAGACAGTTGGGTGATATGAATATGTACAGTTTTTTAGGGGAATGAAAGCATATGCCATATAAACAGATATGTATGGAATCAAACTGATGGCACACGGGATGTTTTTTAGACATAGACTGATTAAAAATAATCTATAGACGCATACTCTTCTTTCAGAGTCCCCGCAGATCCAGTGCAGGCCACTCTGAGGTTTGCGGTGTCTTCCCCTTTCAGAAGTCAAAGCACCGCTGCAGTCAGTTGATTAGAAGAGCACATCTTCAGATAAACATTCGATGATGTGCCTTTGTCTTTTTAAAAAATGATTATTTATTCTGCACAAGAGATGCAAAAACTGAGTTAGGTCACTTGTAACAAGCAAACACACCTTATCTGACTTGACAGAGTACACTTTTTTTTCCTTTGAATTATATTGTGCTGGCATGCTGCTTTTTAGTGCTTTAAGAATTAAGAAAAAAAGTGTAATTCAAATTAAGCATGAAAGATGGCAGCTACACCATATCCCTGATCAATCACACTGAGTCTGAGGCCATGTTCACACGTTCAGAGGAACAGTGTAATAGAAACACATCACCACTTTTGCATTTTTCACCCACTAGTGGTTTAGGCTTACAAATACTGTACTGATGTAAAATACTGAATGTGTGAACGTGGCCTCAGTCTGGCACTATGGCTGGCATGTCTGCTAACTTTTGCTCTCCTCTTATTAATTGAATCTCTGTATTATCTCATACAAGTTCTATCTACGGCTTTCACAGTCTAGAATTCGTATCTATTATAATCTATGAGCCTATTAAGATAGATGTCTGTATTTTTTTTGCGGCCTGAGTGGTCAACACAAACTCACGGAAACTGAAATTTTGATTTGAGCCTTGGCTCAATCTCACCAATGCAAGTCTTTGAATCTGTGAAAAAGTACCATCCGTGTTCAGTCCGTATTTCAGACTTTGTTGTTTTTTTTTCAAATGAGAAAAACTGATGAAACTCAGACTTTTGTTTTGCATCTGAGAAAAGTCATTGACTCATCTGAATTAAGACATACACAGACTACTGCACTCATCTTCTTCAGTGATATTATTGTATTTAGTATTTGTCCAATATTTTAGGGCTGTCTCTCACCTCTTTTGCTAATCTGTGAGCGCCTCTATTTTCATGAATCACCCTATAATGGCTGCTGCATTTCTTGTCTTGGCTTTTACACAGGCTAGGATAGTCTTACCTGATGACTGCTATAAATCATGTGATGTGATAGCTGCAAGGCATTATGAGGAAGGCTGCGCCTGTGGTCATGTGAGCCTACTGTGGCTGATGCAATTTTCTGCAATGTGTAAATTGGTGGCTGCCATTTTTTAGGTGATTCGCTCAAACAGAAACGCAATTTTTTAAAATTTGCCATGACTTGCACACTTCCTAAAATCTGGCACAAATTAGATTCTCTCACCTCTACTGATGGTAAAATATATAAATGATGCCAGGAACGTGGCACAACATCCATCTCTTCGATGCCTGTGTGCATCCAGGAGTATAATAAATTTGGGAGGTGTACTTGTTAGACCAGTTAAAACTTTGTAAAAAAACTTGGAGTAAAAAAATGGCCATATGTTTTGTGCAAATAGCACTCCATAATTTAGTAATCTTCACCAGAGAACATGCCTAGAGTACCAAAAAAAAATGGAAATGTGGTAGAAGGAAGAGGGAGTTCTGTCTCTAGTTACATCCCTGGAATTGTTGCAAGACTTTCCAATTGAATTGAGAGCCACAGAAAAAAAATGCCTCCGTAAAAAAATAATCTGTGTCTGTTCAAAAATGGCATCAGGAAAGACGCATGGTGACACACCTTCCCCTCCAAACCTAGACTATACATCAGAGGGTGATTCCGCATATACCAACACTGCACAGAAGTATTAAAAATCAATATCAAGACTCACTCCTCCATAAACAAGAAAGGTGTCTCAGTTATAGTAACTATCGATACAGAGAAAGCTGTATGGGAATGGTTATATATGGTGTTATCAAAAATGTCGTTATCAGGCCCCTTTTTTTTTTTTTTTTTTATACTATATACGTAATTTATATTCCTCCCCTAAGGCTCAAGTGTATACCCCTGGCTTCTCGTCTAAGTCTTTCCTCTTGGAAAAAGGAACAAGACAACTTAGCTATAGAACCCATACTTATATTCTTATCTGATCCCAGCACATTTAAGGGTATCGATATAAATAAGAAAATAATCCAAACAACTTTTTTTGCAAATGATACAATCCTGTTTCAACCAAAGATAATCGACCTTCTCAACTAATTTGGCTCTTATTCAGGCTTTAATTAACATCAATAAATGTGAAATATTGCCCTTAATCGAGAGAGGCAAAAATATCCTCCAGAATGCTTCTCTCAGAAGTATAGCCTTAGCTCCACAATCACCTACCTACCTTTCACCGCGCTTGACGCTTGTCTCATTTAGAATCGTCTGCTCAACATGGAAGTATCAACAAAACAGTGAGTCTGAAAACTGATTTTTTTGTACCTGTTACAACAGTAAGTTTTTTCCAGACTTGTACCTGCTGAAACTGTTTGTATTTGCCACCTCATGTAGGTTCGTGGAACCTGTTTAGGGAGGTGACTCCGATTTGATACATGGTCTTACAGGGGTCATTCTATGTTTACATGTACACCAAACAGTTTGCTAACGTTTTTGACTTTTTCTATGGCTAAGTGCCAAGAAGCAGAAATGCTGCATATTTTTTCCGCTTCTCTCTGGCAGGAAAAACGCATGCGGATTTTACATGCGTTTTTCCTGCCAAGTAGAAACGTTTGTCAAGCGTTTTTGCATGCATTTCTGCATGTGGGTTATCAAGCGCTTTTCCAAGCGATTTTAGCATCACTTGGAAAAGTGCTTGACAACTTGGTCACACTATATAAATCCATGCAACCGGCATGGATTTATATAGTGTGACCAAGTAATAGTCAACAAAAAAGAATAAGAATGGTGAAAAATAAAGATTATACTCACCTTCTGATGGCCCCCGGTCTCCTTCTCCGCTCCTTCTGGTCTCGCGGTGGTGTGAAGGACCTGCGATGACGTCATTAAGTCATGTGACAGGTCACGTGACCGCCGACGTCAGCGGTCACGTTACAGTTTCTATGGTACCCAGGTCTGGATGAGAGTCTCCTCTTCTCCAGGCCTGGGTACCATCCGCACATTGAATTGCTTCATATCCGCGTGTGCACATGTAGTGATGCGGATATGAAGCGTTTCAATGCAAGTCAATGGTGGCAATTACGCTGCGTGTCCGCAGAATTAATGGACAAGCTGCGTATTTTTCCGCAATGATAATCCGCAGCGGAAATTTCCACAGCATGTGCACAGCACATGCGGATTATCATTGGGGACCATGGGGCACGTATTACCAAGTGTTTTTTTAAGCGTTTTCGCTGCGAAAATTCCGTGGCAAAAACGCTTGAAAAACTTATAGTGTGCACACAGACTATCAGTCACTGCATTCGTAACATCATAACCTTATTGTTTTTTAGAATTTCCTCTGCCTTTCTGATAGCCCTCTGTGGGTCTTTTTGTGCATTGTGTGTATGTACTATCGTTGGTCTGTTTGGAGGTTATGAGCTGCAGGAACAATTGATTATTTGTCCCCCACTTTTCAGTAGTTTATCATCTTTAGTTGTTGGTTCTGCAGGTTCCTTCCTCCAACAGGTTGCTTCACTGGTATCTGTCAGTGTTTTTGTATCTATCAACATTTTAGCGCAGTGGTCATTTCCAATTTTCTTTTTTATCTAGCTATTACATTGACAGGGGTGTAATTTTTCCATTTGCTGCTGCTATGTTTTGTCCAGTGGTGCAATAGTAAGCGCGGGTGTTATCTTATTTTATCGCAGTCTCACATTTTTTGGTTGGCCCACAGATTTCTTTCTTCCAGACAGTATAGTCTGTAGTCACAGTCCATACTCCTCCAGACCACAGATAAAACTATAGCAGCGCATGTATCCAGTAGCAACAGTCCTTAAGAAAGTTCATCAAGTCCAGACGACAGATCCCACAACTGTAGCATGTTTATCCAGCCCAGTCAGCAACCAAACTCCATAGGCCATTCATCCATGGGCTCCAGGACCTCAGGATAGATCCTCTCCCTTCGACATCATTCCACACTCTCTGACTAAACATGTGACTTCTTTTCCTCCCTCCCTGGGATCAGTCCCCTCACACCCTCCTTTTTGAACATTTGCTTTGAGCTCAAAGAATGAAGAATATTCCAGAAGCCTATCAACTGGGACTGCATTTGAGACCCCCTGTGGTGACGGCTCCACTGAGTCTACAATCCCCATCCACACAATGGGACTAGTGGCTGGGAGACAATGGAATGATTGCTTTCATTGATTACCAATCTTGGGTCTGGCCTTATGTATGCATAAGATCCAGCCTGCATTTCTTCCTCTGCTTACTGTCACTGAAAGGAAACATTGATTCCTGAGGTTGAACTGATGAGCAAGCAAATTTCTAATAAAACACCACAATAAGATTGATGTAACCGGAGCTCCGTGCTGGAAAAAGTCTGCATCCCTTAGAGTCACAGACTCTGCTCTACGTGCATTGGTCCAATAGTCTTTAGAACAAGGCCAGCTCCTCACAATGGGATACTCAAACGAATCGTCATCTGCTAGCAGAAACTGCTGTCACTCCCCTTTCTGCCCTGAAACAAAGCGTCATTGAAAGGGAGGGGGCTGGGACATCCCGACACTCCTCTTGCTTTGTTTGCCGCCCTGAAATGAAGCTTCATCAGTGACTCTCGTTTCAGAGGCTGGTACCTGTGGGGACTTCCTTGTGCGGTGTCTCCCTTGTGCAATGTCTCCCCCAGTGCCCTCTGCAATGAGTGAAGTGTCCGGTCTGTTGTCTGCTTAGCTGAATAGAAAAAAGCCGGCTCTGCTTACAGTCAGAAATAAAATACAAAAGTGTAGTTATAATATCTGAGTGCTTACTTCATGATTCAATAGCTGTTCATTTGTTCCAAAAACATTTGATTTCAGGGATAAAAATTGACATCCTACCAAGTGTGAGCAAGGTCTACTACTTCTCGGATGGCTCTTCTGCACAGTACAAAACTTTCCTTGTGGGTGTAATTTTCAAAAATGAGTCACATTTGGGGGGTATTCATTCTGGTATCTCTGTAGTTAGGTGCATGAAACAAAATTCTTACTAAATTCTGTTGAGAGAACAAAAAATAAAGTAAGCAAACGAAAAAAACATTTAGTAACATTTATACAGAATACGGGTTAGAAGCTGTTCTTAGGCGGTCACTGTGATTAATATTAGGTTATGATGAGGAATCTATTTCATCAATATTATGTACAGTTATGTCAAGATTACATCAAAGGTCATCTGTACCGCGAATGGCAACACAAGCTATGTGCCAGGAAAAATAGAACTTCCACAGAAGAAACCAGACTAGTTTCCAAGAAAATGCTCATATTCACTAATAGATTGACTGATATTGCCAGCCAAATGAGTTCAGCCATTTTCGGCACCTCTATAGAAATAAATGTCGAAACCTGCACACGTGCAGCCACCTCTTCATTCCATGACAACATGCGTTTGGTCCTAGACAGATGCATGTCATAGATCTCAGACATTTATTCTATCCAGTTACTATGACCTAAATGAGTTGTCTCATCTATAACATTAATTATTTCCCCATGTGTCTCCCTATTATCTCCAATAATTGTATTATTCATTGAGATTCTTTATGATGTAACATCGGCCCATCTTCTCCCCATTCAGGTCCCTACTATATTGGATCCTCTCAGTGGAGATCTTCTATATAAGACAATTTTTTGCTGATTGACCCTTCAAGGATGAATACTGGCAGGGACAAGATGGCAGAGAAGATGTTACACATCACCCTAGAGATCCTCTCCCGGCTTACTGGAGAGGTGAGAGATTCTGATGACGTCACATTACATCATTCTTATCTATGGGAATAACAGATGGACAGAACTGGAGAGGTGAAGACTCTGGAAATGTCTGTAGTGAGATTTATTAATGTGTCTCTCCATAACCAGGATTACACAGTGGTGAAGAAGACCTCTAGTGAGCGCTGTCAGGACCCTGTATCTGAGGGATGGAGAAGAACCCTGAGCCCAATCACGGGGCCTTCACCTCACCCCCTGATACATGAGGACATCAATGACCAGAAGATCCTAGAACTCGCCTACAAGATGATTGAGCTGTTGACTGGAGAGGTGACACTGCTGGGAATGCTGGGACATTATACAGTAATGCTAAGAAGGGATCGGGGTGATGATGATATTATTGTATCTGTCAGGTTCCTATAAGGTGTCAGGATGTCTCCATCTATTTCTCCGTGGAGGAGTGGGAATATTTAGAAGGACACAAAGATCTGTACAAGGACGTCATGATGGAGGTTCCCCATCCCCTCACATCACCAGGTAATAGACAGGACTAAATACACACGGCCTATAATTATCTGTATGTAAAGAATGAATTCAGTCCCTGTATGTGTTTTCTCCAGATCTATCCAGTAAGAGGACAACACCAGAGAGATGTCCCCATCCTCTTCTTCCACAGCACTGTAAACAAGAAGGTCCCAATGTTCCAGACGATCATCAGGTAGATGGAGAGAAGGTGTTATGAGATCTCCCCTATGATGTGTAGAAGGCTGTGAAGGTCTTGTGCTCAGTCTTGTTTTATCCACCAGTATTATATGTTTTATACTTGTGTAATGAGAATAGTGGAGATAGCAGGATTAGAGCTGATCATAGATGTGACTTCTCCATCTGTCTGTGACTTTTACAATATTTGTTTCAGGGTGAAGATTTGATTAATATTGATACTACAGAGACATATTTGAGCTGTAATGATTGGTATAAAGTGGAGATTCCTACAGATGACTGCCCAGGTGAGTAGAAACCACTAAATACAGAGAAGTCACAGATTCTACTTAGTCACCGGCTGATGCAATTTTGTGTTGATTTTTTATTCTCGTTATTTTTTTTTTCGTCCGAGGACTGTACTGGACCTTTTTCAAGCAACCTTAGTAATGTGAAAGTAACATCAATAAATATATATACATATATATATATATATATATATATATATATACAAAAGCAGCACAAAAATTGTAGCAGGAGTTGCTGAGCCACCCGGGTACATACCAGACCTATGAATATCCACAAAAAATGGAGGCAGCACACAGATAGAAAATGAAAAAATATCTAATTTAATAGCCCATGTCGCTGTGGCAACGTTTCTGTCCAATATTGTGGACCTTTCTCAAGCCTGAGAAAGATCCACAATATTGGACCGAGACGTTGCCGCACTAGTGGTAAAAAACAGCCTGTTTAATATCACACTGCACTAACAGAATTTTTATGCTTTTTAATTTTTTTTAAAAAAAAAGTCAAAAAATTATCCCTTTTTAGTGATCAGGCAGATTATTCTGTTTTTGCGGTTGTGATTAATTGCAGTTCTAAACATTTGATGTAGATCGACTATGAAATACTATCCACTTTACAGCCTGGGGCGTATTAGTACGCACCAGGCTGTCACCCCCTGTTCAGTGCGGGCTCCGGCGCTGAGCCCACACTGAACCGGGCACATGTCAGCTGATTCTTACAGCTGACATGTGCCCGCAACAGCCACGGGTGGAATCACGATCCACCCGCGGCTCTTAACATGTTAAATGCCGCTGTCAATCTCTGACAGCGGCATTTAACATTGCCGCGCCGGAAGCGCGTCACTTACCCCGCCCATCGGTGACCCCATCACGTGATAGCGGGTTACTGATGGGTGGGCATGACAACCCTGGGTCTTCAGCAGACCCCAATGGTTGTCATGTGCTGATCGCTATGAGTGCCACCCAGTGGTCGGCGCTTATAGCACAGGAGCATTTCTGCTACATAGAGGTGATCTGCTCATTACCTCTATGTAGCAGAGGCAATCAGACAAGTGCTGCTTCTAGTTTCCTATGGAGATTATAGAAGCATGCAAAAAGTGGGAAAAAAATGTTTTTAAAAATATAAAAAAATATAAAAGTTTAAATCACCCCCCTTTCGCCCCATTCAAAATAAAATAATAATAAAAAAAAAGCCACATACACATATTTGGTATCGCCGCGTCCAGAATCGCGCGATCTAACAATATAAAAAAAATAATTAATCCGATCGGTAAACGCCAGAATTACGTTTTTTGGTCGCCGCAACATTGCAATAAAATGCAATAACGGGCGAAAATTATATGACGGGGGTCATTTTATCGCATTCTTGTAGAACCCACCCTGACCAGATAATAAAATACCTGAGGTATTAGTTGTTATTTTGGCCAAAATAGTCAAACTCTAAACATGTGTCAAGGGTCCTCCTCTTCTTTGCGAGTTCCTGCAGTATATTTATGTCGTAACCATGGATTGGTAACTATCACCTATTATTTTACCTCCTATTGAAAATCCCTTCAGAAGTTTCAATGTAATTCATTTAAGCTTCCAGTAATTGGGAATTGAAGGGGGGAAGAGCATACAAACTGATCATTGGTGTTTGCTGTATATATTGCTGGCCATTCTGCTTACCCTCTCTTGTGTCAGGGGGGTGGAAAGTGATAAAATGTTAAAAGAAACAGCATTCTCCTGTCACATCACTCCAATGTTTCAGCACTCTTGCTCCATCCACTAAACTACACATGGTCACGTAATATACGGCATCATTGCAGCCAACTGTAAAAAGACTAGAGAGGAGCACCTGCGTGGCAGTGCTGGAATAGTTTGTGAAGATGCTAACTTCTGTTCAGAATGTTAAAAGTGCTATTACCCAACCACAGACTTCGAGGTCTGCTGTTAGAATGTGAACAATTTTGTCAACCCTGTCATAGGCATTCATTGAATTTTGAAATTACTTGTGAACATTTTAAAAAATGTTATAAAAAATAATTTGTAAGCTTATATTGTTCAAAAATAATGAGTTTTATTTTTGGCAGATGATTGTACCTGGAGTTCAGAGGTATATTTGCCATCTTCAGATTTTAAATTGGAAGTTCTTGATGTCACACAAAACCCATATGCCCTTCACAGCAAAAATGTATCATCTGAGTCTTTCAAAGAGGTCCTACGTGCTGATTCATCACAGACTGTTAAGAAAAATAAAAGTTACAGAACGGGTGTTCATAATCAAACAGCTCCCAAAGGAAAGAAGCCATTTCCATTTTCAGAATGTGACAAAAGTTTTGCCCTCACATCAATTGAAAGAGCTTGTGCAGGGGAGAAATCATTTTTTTGCTCAGTGTGTGGGAAAAATTTCAAGCAGAAATCCATTCTTGTTACACATGAGAGAACTCACACAGGGGAGAAACCTTATTCATGTTTGGAATGTGGAAGATGTTTTAACCATAGATCCGATCTTGTTAGGCATCAAAGAACTCACACAGGGGAGAAGCCATTTTCATGCTCAGTGTGTGGGAAATGTTTTAGACAGAAATCTATTCTTATTACACATGAGAGAACTCACACAGGGGAGAAGCCATATTCATGTTTAGAATGTGGGAAATCTTTTACAGATAAATCAAATCTCATTACACATCAGAGGACTCACACAGGGGAAAAGCGATTTTCATGTCTCGATTGTGGAAAATGTTTTTACCAAAAAATAGATCTTGCTAAACATCGGAGAACTCACACAGGGGAGAAACCATTTTTATGTATAGAATGTGGGAAATATTTTAAGCAGAGATCAAGTCTTGTTATACATCAGAGAATTCACACAGGGGAGAAGCCATATTCATGTTCAAAATGTGGGAAGTGTTTTGCAGATAAATCAAATCTTGTTAGACACGAGCGAAATCACACAGAGGAAAAGCTATACCCATGGTCAGAAAATGGGAAATGTTTTACAGATTAATCAAATCTTGTTACATATGAGAGAACTCACGCAGTAGAGAATATAGAAAATGTTTCTCTTGAAAAATTTAGTTTTGTTGACCATTAAAATATCGGATATGAGATGAAGCCATATGCAGAATGTGAAAAATATTCCAGCCCACCATCTATTGAAACTTCAAACATCTACTTTAATATCATTTTTCAAACCTGTTTCATTGATAAATTGTACGAGTAAACAGTTACTGTCAAAGTGACATATGTACACAAAAAAGGGAAAGTAAATTAGAGTCTAAATTAGGATGGGTGTTATCCAAAATCATAATCCAGTTTCTCATTATTATATAACTGGTCTCACAACATATTACCATTTGTTACTAAACATTTCCTTTTAAAACCACTTTCGGATGTGGTTTTCATTATTATTTAGATGTCAATATATTGCCTTCGAACCTATGGAGTAAAGGTAGTGATACTGGGAATTTTGCATAGAAATGACATCCTGCGACTGATCTACATAGGTGAGATTGGTCTGAGGGATGTGAGCATGAATCTCTGTAAAAGCAATGGTAGATAGGTTACTCGCTATCCTCTCTTCTCTAGCCTGACTAGCAGCACGTAGATATAATCCAGGGAAGAAGGTGCGGTAGATGAACTTTTAGGCCACGGCCCCACTATCAATGTTTGTTCACTATTTTTTCTCAGGCGCTGCAGAGTTCCCAAGCAGGGACTGGAGTATCTGTCCATACAACCACAATAAGGGCAGAGACAGACTGCCGTATAACTCGTGCGATGATCGCATCACGGGACTGGACCTGCATCTCTCCTGATCTGAGCATGACGGCGTGATGTATTTCTATGCCGTTGTCAAGCTCAGGTCAGAAGAGCAGACAGCCAGCATGAGGTTTACGATGGAATCCTCGCACGAGTTATACGGCTATCTGTCTTTGCCCTAAGCCTTGCACTCTATAGAGGTGCCCTTTATGGAAGACTGGCCAGAGAAAATCATTTAATTACACTCAAAAATTGTAAAGCTCCTTTTGAGTTTGCCAAAAGACACGAGAGACTCCCCAAATGTATGGAGGAAGGTGCTGTGGTCAAGACCAACTTTTTCCCATCAAGGTAAACGCTATGTCTGGTGCCAAAGCAATACAACTCATCACCCCACGTACACCATCCTCACAGTCAAACATGGTGGCAGCATTATGCTGTGGGGATGTTTTTCAACAGGGAAAATGGTCCGTGTTGAGGGGAAGATGGCTGGTGCAAAATACAGGGATATTTTTGAGTAAAACCTGTTTCAGTCTGTCAATGATTTAAGACTGGACGGAGGTTCCCCTTCCAACAAGATAATGACCCAAAGCATACTGCTAAAGCAACACTCGAGTGGTTTAAGGGGAAACGTGTAAATGTTTTGGTGCGGCCTACTCAAAGCCCAGACCTTAATCCAATAGAGAATCTGTTGTTACACTTGAAGATTGCTGTTTACCAGAGGAAACCATCTAATTTGAAGGAGCTGAATCAATTTTGCCTTGAAGAATGGGCAAAAATCCCAGTGGCAAGATGTGGAAAGCTCATAGAGACTTATCCAAAGCAACTTGCAGCTGTAATTGTCGCAAAAGGAGGCTCTACAAGGTACTGACTTTAGAGGGGTGAATGGTTATGCAAACTGAAGTTTTCAGTTCTTTTGTCCTATTTGTTGTTTGCTTCACAATAAAAAGAAAACCATGTGTTCACAGTTGTAGGCATGTTCTTTATATGAACTGATGGAAACCCTCAAAAAAAAACAAACAATGGAATTCCAGGTTGTGAAACACGTGCAAAACATGAAAAATGCCAGGGGGGGGGGGGGGGGGATACTTTCCCAAGCCACTGTAGGCACACAAGCACGCTTTTATTAAAATCTAAAAAAAAAATTGGACACTGCCTGGACAAGGGCAAGATGGAGTCCAAAGTGACTCAGTCGGTCCCATAATAGTGAATGCCTCCGCTGGAGATCTCAGAGTTTTTATTGGAATCCTTTTTTTTGAGGATTCAACAGAAACCTCTAATGTTCAGAGTAGAGCACATAAGTGTGAACTTAGCCTTTCTCTGCCACCACCTCCTTATAGAGGAAAACACCAATCATCTATGAAGAGACATTGTTATACCTAGCCTAGATAGTGCTATAGTCCAGAGAGACCAATAGTTACTTCAGATACAGCAGCAGATTCAGTATTTTCAACAGCATGCTGCTTTTCAGATGGCAAAAAGTAGTATTGCTACCACTGACACATCCTACAAGTCACAAATTTGATAAAGGGGCCAAGGTAGTGATAAATAATTTTAGGAAAAATATGCCCTTGGAAAGCTAGCTGTAAAAATACAAACCGTAGAAGCGTTTGTAAGACGCGAAATGGCCGTTGTCCTCTCGTCTCCCCGCATGTCTCCACTGCACCTCAGATAGACCGCTGCATCTGATTGTCCAGAGCACTATGAAATAAAGGACTTTTTAGCCAAAGGACTTGGTGAGTGCTCCTATTCATTTTTCTACTTGTTGCAACATGTTTTGGTTTCTATCGCTCGCAACAAGAAAAAGATTGAAAATGTTATCAAGCATTGAGATGATTTGAACATTTACTGGTGGATTCAGATTCTGCAGCTTTTGAATTGGAAAACGATCACAGTGCTGCTGGCCATTTTTTCCACTCATTCTATTTTCTTGGTATTCCTTTTTCAGTCATCATTCTCTGCTTGTATTTTTTGTGTGTGTAAATAGCAGCTTTCGAGACTACTCAGGTCTCTTCATCAGGTGTCAGTATAACACAAAATATGAAGAGTTACATGCTTATACACAGCAGGACATAATAGTGCAGTAATAAGACAAGTGACGTGAAGCAGAACTATCAATGTGGGAAGGGGAGAAAACAGTTGTGGCAGTAAATATTGGAGCAGTTTACTAGGAGTGTGAAAGTTTTATTGTCCTCAGATTGAGGTCTATTCCTTGGTTGTGATGCCCCTAAATGTTCTGAGGAGCATATTCCTTAATTGATGTAGAAAGACATAAATCCATGTGACACAAGTTTGTACGTCCAGATTCTTCTGTCTCTCTGGGATGTGAAGTTACTTTTCAATACCAGCAATTTCATGTCCATGATGCCGGGATAAGGGATACAAAAATGTTTAGCCACAGGTAGATCTATTCTTTTTTCTCTTATTGTGTGGTGATGAGAATTCATCCTTGTTCTAAGCTTTTGTCCTGTCTCATGGACATACAAACCCCCAATTGGACATTTGGTACATATAATGAAGTACACTACATTAGTTGTGGTGCAGCTGAAAGTACCTGGAATCTTGTAGTCCTGATGTCATTTGGGGATCTTTATCTTGGCCATTGTCATTATATATGGATAGGTTTTACTTTTTTTCTGCTTTCAGGGAAAGGTTCCTTTTTTTTGGCAAGAACAAGGTGTTTCTGACAATAATGTTTCTTAGATTTGGGAGCTCCGTAAAAAACAGAAGTGGAGGTCTGGATATATAGGAAAGGTTGTAGTTTCCGTGCTGCTCCCCTTAGCACCTCCAGATTTGGATTGTAGATGACTACTAGAGGCACCTGGTTGTTTTCTTGTTTAGTTTTGTAATGTAGGGGAGGATTCCTTGATATTCTGGTGGCTCTTGCAGTCTGGTTTTCAGTTGCTCTTGGATGATAGCCCTGATTCAAAAAGGTCTTTCTGAGGCCACCAAGATGTTTGTCTCTATCTGTAGGGTTGGAACATACCTGATTGTATCTGATGGCTTGACAAAATTGAAAACTGTCCCATTTAAGATATGTTGGGCTGTCAATTGGCTTCTGGGATATCTCTATTTTATTGTTCTGTATCTTGATGATAATTTAGCTTTGAGTGTGTGTATAATGGTATGTGTCAGGGAAGCCACAGCGACGACACTGGGGAGATCACACAATATCTCATCGTTCCCGTCATTCTGTCAGGATTTCGTCAGGGATTCGCGAGCACACGATCCCGACTACTCAGTACGTAGCTAACGGCAAGCGAGCAGAAAGCGTATGGCGTCACACCTCCGGATTTCAACACATGGAATATGTGTACTCGCTCCGTACAGTTACTGCCAGCTTCATGATAGCCCAATTAATATTATTCACTGCCACCACCGACCAAATTTGAAATATATTACAGGCCTGGTCGGATGCCTGCTTTCTGGTAGCGTATATGGCTTCGGGGGAGGGAACGATTACAGGACAAAAGAAACAGAACTATTATATTTCATATTTAATCCAAAAGGGAGGCAGTGTTATGAAAAATATACAAGAATTTTACAAAGGGGACAATACAATGCAGAATATGCAGTTACACTAAATAATAAGGATTAAAGAAGAAACTTATTATACGATTGCAGAGACGATTCAATATAGGTGGAGGGGAGGCACTCCAGATTTGACCGTTACCGAACGGGATCACTTGCTTATAATAAGTATATACTCCCGGCAATGAATACTGATCAATCTTCAGCGGATTCTTTTATGCTAAAGGGAGAGACTTGTCCACACACCCCCTGGGATGACATCACGTGGGCTGGTCTCTAGCCTTCCTAACTTTATTAGAATATCTGGCTTTTGTGATAACACATCGTTGGTTAAGCACAGAAGCCCAAAAGTGATAACGGAAAAAATTTACCTTCCTTTAGAGACCACACATGACCTGGCTGCGGTCCGTTATTTTGATACTTTTGCGTCATAGCTCCCTGAAGGGGCTTGCAGTGACAGGAAAATATCCATATTGTTCCTTAGCTGACACTGTCACTAAAAATATAGGTGCCAACATTATCGGACGTATGGAACTTTAGTTATTCCATTTTTCGTTTCGGTGCCGAAAATCCTGCAGTTTGCAGCTGGAGGATTGTCTTAGTTAATGACCTGTGTCCTCTTCAGCTAGATGTAAATTGTCGCAGGTCTGTATCAGAGGAAAACACCCTCGCATGCTAATTGGGGTTGTAGCACCTTTCTTTGTGCCAGCATCTGTCCAAGCCGCTTCTGCTGTGGGGGATAATTTTCAAACAGACAGATGGTAGATTGTCAGCTCTTCTCTCCTGACAAATACTATAGGGGAGGGGGAGAAGAAGAGGGGTCTCGGGGGTGGGGGGGGAGAAATTGTTAATATTTTTCTGACAGTATGTGTGTTATGATCTGCTACAGGGACTAAGGAAAGACAGGAGAACTGTCCCTACAATAGAACTAAACTAGATCCCTACGATGTAACGGGGAACCTGATCCTGCGATCAGACCCGCTAAAGTCCTCGGCTAGTCTGAACGAAGACCTATAGATGTGAGTGAGGGATCCCTACAAGAACTAGGGACTGGGATAAGTTGGACACCTCCTAGCAGAAATAGTAGCACGGAAAAGACAAACACACAACAAAAAGCATAGAGGTCAGAAGACCTAGCAAAACTAACAGAGAACGGCAACAGAGCACCAAGCTAGCTCAAGAGTAGTAAATACAATGAAGTCCAGCAAGACCAGGAGGGCGGAGCCGGATTAAATAGGCAAAAATGGTCATGTGACCAGCAAACTAAAAAAAACCTAACAGGAGAGTTCTAACAGTACCCCTTCTTCTAAGAGGATCCTCCGGATCCCCTAGGCCCAGGCTTACCAGGAAACCTCCTGTGAAACGCTCTGACAAGTCTGGAAGCAGAAACATCATCCGCCCTCACCCATGAGTTGTCCTCAGGTCCGAAACCCTTCCAAGCGACGAGATACTGCAAACTCCCTCTATACCGTCTAGAATTTAGGATGCGGGAAATTTCATATTCCCCGTCCTCCACCACCGGAGGAACAGTGGCAGAGGCGTCACCATCAGACACATCAGCTTTTTTCAACAGAGAAACATGAAACACCGGGTTAATCTTCCAGGACGTAGGAACCTCCAACCTAACAGCAGATTAGTTAACTATCTGAAGCACCTTAAAGGGCCCTACGAACTTGGGACCCAATTTTTTAGAAGGAATCCTCAATCGCAGATTCTTAGAGGACAACCAAACCATGTCACCAACAACAAACAAAACCTCTTGCCGTTTCCTATCAAAGTACCTCTTAGATTTTTTGTTAGCCTCCTGAAGATTACCACGCACATCCGTCCAAACTCTCTCCAAATCACCGGAAAAACTCTCCTCCTCAGGCACAGCCGAAACCAATTTGGAGAATGACCCAAAAGACGGATGTCTCCCAAAACAACAAAAAAAAGGCGAACAACCAGCAGAAGAGGATGTATGGTTGTTAAGAGCAAATTCAGCAAGTGGCAGAAACTCAGACCACCCCTCTTGATTGTCTGCCACAAAACAACGCAAGAACTGCTCAACATCCTGATTCTTCCTTTCTGTCTGGCCATTAGACTCAGGATGATATCCAGATGAAAACGACAAATGAACCCCCAACCTGTCACAAAAGTCACGCCAAAAACGAGCCACGAACTGAGGTCCCCTATCAGAAACAATGTCAGTAGGAACACCATGTAGTCTGACAATTTCCTTGACAAAGGCCTTAGCGAGTGTCTTAGCGCAAGGCAGTTTGATGAAGGGAACCAAGTGACACATCTTGCTAAAACGGTCCACGACCACCCAGATGACCGTGAAACCTTCAGAGGGGGGAAGGTCAGTAATAAAGTCCATAGCCAGATGTGTCCAAGGTGCACTAGGAACCTCCAGAGGGCAAAGCAACCCCGCAGCAGGAGCATGCGAAGACTTGGATCTAGCACACACAGTACATTGGCGCACCCACTTAATGACTTCCTTCTGCCATCCAGGCCACCAAAAACTGCGACCCACAAGTCTCTTGGTCTCAGAAATTCCTGGATGACCTGCCAACCGAGACTCATGACACTCAACAAACAAATCTCTTCTAAAGGTCCTAGGCACAAACAACCTCCCATGGGGAGTGTTAGATGGGGCATTCTCCTGAGCTTTAAGAATCTCATCCTCGAAAACGGAGTCCAAAGCAGCAATCACAACACCTTCTTGTAAAATGCTCTCCTCTTCCTCCTCAACACCGACCATGGGAGAAAAGCTGCGAGACAAAGCATCCGCTTTAACATTCTTGGTACCCGGGATGTAAGTAACGGAAAAATTAAACCGCGAGAAAAAAAGTACCCACCTAGCCTGACGGGCATTCAAGCGCTTGGCAGCATCAAGATAGATCAGATTTTTATGATCAGTGAAAACCTGAATGGGAAATTCAGCACCTTCCAAGAGGTGACGCCAGTGTTCAAATGCGAGTTTAATCGCCAGCAATTCCCGATTACCAATATCGTAATTAAGTTCAGTCTCAGAAATTTTTTTTGAAAAAAAGGCACAGGGATGTACTCCATCCTTGTTTTCCTGAGACAACACCGCACCGACCCCCACCGAAGAAGCATCAACCTCAACCAAAAACGGCTTAGTCACATCAGGCTGCATAAGGATGGGAGCAGAGGTGAACCTCTCCTTTAGAAACACAAAAGCTTCAATGGCCTCAAAAGTCCACTGAACCGCATTAGCACCTTTCCTGGTGAGATCGGTCAGCGGTTTGACAATAATAGAAACATTTTTTATGAATTTTCTGTAATAATTGGCGAAACCCAAAAACCTCTGTATCGATTTCAAACCAATAGGCCTAGGCCATTCCTGCACAGCTTGAACTTTAACCGGGTCCATCTCAAAACCTTCACTGGAGATAATGTAGCCCAAAAAACGAATTCTCTGTACAGCGAACTCACATTTCTCCAGCTTAGCAAAAAGCGAATTGTCCATTAATAACTGTAATACCTCACGTACGCTCCGCCAATGAGACTCCAGATCAGGCGAATAAATCAGAATGTCATCCAAATACACAACCACATTTTTGCCGATTAAAGGTCTAAGGATGTCATTAATAAGATTCTGAAAAAATGCTGGAGCATTGGTAAGACCAAAAGGCATAACCAGATTCTCAAAATGACCCACAGGAGTGTTAAAAGCAGTCTTCCATTCATCACCCTCCTTCATGCGCAACAAATTGTATGCCCCCCGGAGATCAATTTTAGAGAACCACTTGGCCCCCACTAACTGGTTAAATAAATCAGGAATCAGTGGCAGTGGGTAAGGATTGCGTACAGTAATTTTATTAATCTCACGAAAGTCCAGACAAGGACGTAAACCGCCATCTTTTTTTTTTACAAAAAAAAATCCAACAGCCACAGGAGACTTGGAAGGCCTAATGTGACCGGCGGCCAAGCTTGTCTGTATGTATTCCTCCAAAGCCTTTCTCTCAGGAATAGTAAGATTAAATAAACGACTTTTAGGAAGAGTCGCTCCAGGGACAAATTCAATGGTACAATCATAGTCTCTATGGGGAGGCAAAATTTGTGACTCCTCCTCAGAAAAAACTCTCCAAAAATCCTGAATAGGTACAGGCAATTCCCCTTTATCCACAGCAGCAATACGTCCGTTACAACACTTGTCATAACACTTAGGGCTCCAGGACTTAATTTCATTGGTAGACCAATCCAGTACAGGATTGTGCAATGTTAACCAGGGTAACCCCAATATTACTGGAGAAGGCAAATTATCCAATACCACCAAATCCAAATTTTCTTGGTGAATACCATTAATAGTGAGGGGAAATTCACAGACCTTATGAGTAACACTCTTCAAGGGAGAGCCATCAACAGAAACCACAGCAATAGGGGATGACAAAGTTTTAGGTTCTAATCTAAGTTTTTCCAAGAATCCCCCATCAATCACATTCAGAGTAGAACCACAATCCACAAATACCCGAAATTCAATTAATTCATCCTGAGCAGCAGTAGTGGCAGATAGGAATACTCCCTTAGAATTTAAACAGGCAATACGGGCATAACTGACCATTTTTTTTTCTTTCTTCAAACGAAGCACACAGTTCTTAATAAAATGACCAGAATTTCCGCAATAGAAGCACAAGCCTTCAGAAAGCCTGCGATCTTTTTCCTGAGAGCGGGGTGGCATCGCCCCAATCTCCATCGGCTCTCCATTGTCAGCACAGACCCTCTCAAGACTCGGAGCTGATATAGCAGAGGATTTGCTCTCATTAACCCTTGCACGCAGTCTCCTGTCCACCCGTATAGCTAATTGCATAGCCTCCTGCAAGTTTCCAGGTGTGGGATAAGCAATCAGTAAATCCTTAACCCTTTCACCTAGCCCTGCAAGAAACAAGCTTTTCAAAGCTGAATCGTTCCACCCCACCTGGGCAGACCACCGACGGAAGTGAGAACAATATTTTTCCACATTACCTGATCCCTGCCTCAAACGTCTCAATTCAGACTCAGCAGATGAGACACGATCAGGATCATCATACAACAAACCCAAAGCAGAAAAAAAACTATCCACTGATCTAAAGCATGGATCACTAGGTTGGAGAGAGAAGGCCCATCCCTGAGGATCTTTGCGCAAAAGTGACATTATGAACCCTATGCGCTGTGATTCATCACCAGAGGATCCGGGTCTCAAACGAAAATACAATAAACAAGCATTTTTAAAAGAAAAAAAATCTTGTTGTTCGCCAAAAAATAAATCAGGCAGACGTACCTTTGGTTCCACAAAATGTGCTCCAGAACAGCTACTCACGTGTTGTTGGAGCTTGGCCACCTCCAGAGAGAGTCCCTGCAAGCGTTGAGCCAAATCTTGAACCGAGACCATGATGGAAAACTGGAGGTCTTTCCTTAGAGAAATTTTTTTTTTTTTTTCTTTTAGGGCTGGACTTACTGTTATGATCTGCTACAGGGACTAAGGAAAGACAGGAGAACTGTCCCTACAATAGAACTAAACTAGATCCCTACGATGTAACGGGGAACCTGATCCTGCGATCAGACCCGCTAAAGTCCTCGGCTAGTCTGAACGAAGACCTATAGATGTGAGGGAGGGATCCCTACAAGAACTAGGGACTGGGATAAGTTGGACACCTCCTAGCAGAAATAGTAGCAGTCAAAGACAAACACACAACAAAAAGCATAGAGGTCAGAAGACCTAGCAAAACTAACAGAGAACGGCAACAGAGCACCAAGCTAGCTCAAGAGTAGTAAATACAATGAAGTCCAGCAAGACCAGGAGGGCGGAGCCGGATTAAATAGGCAAAAATGGTCATGTGACCAGCAAACTAAAAAAAAACTAACAGGAGAGTTCTAACAATGTGTATGTAACTTCTACAGTGTGTATAGCATGGAGTGAATGTATTTCTGTTTGTGTAATGTATAGTGTGTATAACATGGAGTTTGTGTTTAACAGATAGTGAGTGTGTGTGTGTATGTAGCATGAAATGTGTGTACATGTAACATATACTACTTTGTATGTGTTTGTGTGTGTAGCATCACACAGACCATAACTGTAGTTGTTTTGTCATCTATAAAAAGGGGGGCACAACTCCAGTTAACTACATTTTCCTTTTTCATGCTTGGTGTAAACCTGTAAAATTTTCTCCCTCTTCAGGCATTTCAGCTCACCCAGTCTTACCTAGAGTCACCCTACCTTTAGTCTTTGTCATCCATTGATATTTAGTTTCTTCCAGATTGCTGGGAAAGGGGGTACAGTGTCCTCATTTGAAAATATGAGCTTTTGTTAGAAAGTTCGTTCTTGATTACCACCCTGTGAAAACATGTCAGCAATCACCTGATTGACTAGCACATTGCTTGTCAGATGATTAGATCGTTTGTTGCCATAATAATTCTGATCAGCAGCACATCATCTTGTGTATAAATGGTGGATCATAGAGATTTGAGATCTAGTTGTAGTCAGCCATGTTGTCTAACTATAAATTTTACACTTGAAAACATGGTCAATGTGACCCTTAATATAATGGCTTCCTACACTGCTCAAAAAAATAAAGGGAACACTTAAATAACACTTCCTAGCTCTGAATGAATGAAATTTTCTCATTGAATATTTTGTTCTGTACAAAGCTGAATGTGCTGACAACAAAATCACACAAAAATCATCAATGGAAATCAAATTTATTAACCAATGGAGGCCTGGATTTGGAGTCACCCCCAAAATTAAAGTGGAAAACCACACTACAGGCTGATCCAACTTTGATGTAATGTCCTTAAAACAAGTCAAAATGCTCATTATTGTGTGTGTGGCCTCCATGTGCCTGTATGACCTCCCTACAACGGCTGGGCATGCTCCTGATGAGGTTGCGAATGGTCTCCTGTGGGATCTCCTCCCAGACCTGGACTAAAGCATTCGCCAACTCCTGGACAGTCTGTGGTGCAACGTGATCCAACGTTGGTGGATGGAGCGAGACATGATGTCCCAGATGTGCTCAGTCAGATTCAGGTCTGGGGAACGGGCGGGCCAGTCCATAGCTTCAATGCCTTCATCTTGCTGGAACTGCTGACACACTCCAACCACGTGAGGGCTGGCATTGTCCTGCATTAGGAGGAACCCAGGGCCAACCGCACCAGCATATGGTCTTACAAGGGGTCTGAGTATCTCATCTCGGTACCTAATGGCAATCAGGCTACCTCTGGCAAGCACATGTAGGGCTGTGTGGCCCTCCAAAGAAATGCCACCCCACACCATTACTGACCCACTACCAAATCGGTCATGCTGAAGGATGTTGCAGGCAGCAGATCGCTCTCCACAGCGTCTGCAGACTCTGTCACGTCTGTCACGTGCTCAGTGTGAACCTGCTTTCATCTGTGAAGAGCACAGGGCGCCAGTGGCGACTTTGCCAATCCTGGTGTTCTGTGGCAAATGCCAAGCGTCCTGCACGGTGTTGGGCTGTGAGCACGACCCCCATCTGTGTACATCAGGCCCTCATACCACCCTCATGGTGTCGGTTTCTAACCAATTGTGCAGACACATGCACATTTGTGGCCTGCTGGAGGTCATTTTGCAGGGCTCTGGCAGTGCTCCTCCTGTTCCTCCTTGCACAAAGGTGGAGGTTGCAGTCCTGTTGCTGGGTTGTTGCCCTCCTATGGCCCCCTCCACGTCTCCTGGTGTACTGGCCTGTCTCCTGGTAGCGCATCCAGCCTCTGGACACTACGCTGACAGACACAGCAAACCTTCTTGCCACAGCTCGCATTGATGTGCCATCCTGGATGAGCTGCAACTTCTGTCGGTTGTAGAGTCCGTCTCATGGAACCACGAGTGTGAAAGCACAAACAACATTCAAAAGTGACCAAAACATCAGGCAGAAAGCATTGGTACTGAGATGTGGTCTGTGGTCCCCACCTGCAGAACCACTCCTTTATTGAATGTGTCTTGATAATTGCCAATAATTTCCATCTATTGTCTATTCCATTTGCACAACAGCATGTGAAATTGATTGTCAATCAGTGTTGCTTCCTAAGTGGACAGTTTGATTTCACAGAAGTTTGATTTACTTGGAGTTATATTCTGTTGTTTAAGTGTTCCCTTTATTTTTTTGAGCAGTGTATATTAAGTGTATTTCGAAGTCAAACTGGGGAATTAAGTAGTAAACTTCAACGTGTCAGTGCTGGTGGCAGTGAATACAAGTATTGATAGAATAGTAAGGACTGCAGTGAAGACACGCCGATGTTCCACTGAAGTGGCGTGACGCAATAACATCAAAGGCAACTTACGGTTGGAGTAGCGATTTTCTCAGTATTCTCTGACGACAACATGGAAGGTTCTTCAAGTCACAGTGGTGACCCAACAGATGGTCCCTGTCCTGCTCCCACAATGATATAGTCCTGGGTATAGAAGGGTCAGTGGATTCCCATTCTAATCTTGTATATACTGATTATTTGTTGTCTGTGTGTATTTTGGTAGGATAGACATAGGAAGGCTTTGTCTGAAACCAAAAAATAGAGACAGTTCTTAATGCTAGGCTAGATTACCTATTGCTTTTGAAAAGAGGTTGTATCGCACTTGCAGAGAAAAAAAATGTTTCAGAACAATCCTCATCTCTTTTCGAGGACATTAAAACTTTAATGAACTCTAAGGGACTACTATAAGAGTGAACATGATCTATAAATATCTAAGTATTTAATGATCCATATAGTATTCATGACAGTCATTAATATTGTGGAGTACAGTATTATCTTTTGTGATCAAAGGATGTTAATCCCCCTATTATTTTCCTTTTCATTGGTATATTGTCTTGTATTATTTGATTTTACTGTTTTGCCAATTGTTTTTGTTTTCTTGATTTTTGGAATTTTCTTAAATTATTATATTTATTTATTTCAACTCTAGCTTATTTTGATATTTTGATCATATATGTAAGGATATTGCAATGATTCAGCTATGTTTCATTCTTGTATTTGTGAAAAACTTCAATAAAGACACAGTTAATAAAAAAATGTTTTAATGAATTTTGGGGTTAAGAATTTCACCCCCCAAAAAAGGTACTTTAAGAGTAGTAATTTACCCTTTTCTATCAGACGTGATGTGTCTCAGGATTCTAGGTCAGAAGATGATGTTTGTAAAGTGGTGAAATGTATAGCAATTTTTCTTCTGCACCTACTTCATATAAATGATACATTCGCCCTTGTTTTCTATTGATGGATATAGAGAGGTTATTTAAAGCTGTAAGATCATGAATGTAGAATTACATAAGAAATCCCGATCAGTGCAGGATGCCATGTTTAGCAGGTTAGAAGAATGTAATCACGGAGGGCCTGATGCATTAAGGTGTTGACGTCAGAATTCTGGCCTAAAACACCTTGAAACTTTTGCTAGATTTTTGTGCAACTCAAAGTTGCAGGCTCCTTTTAATGAATTGGGTACATCTTACTCCACTGCTGCCTTCGTTAAGACTAGCGTGCAAAACGCTAGTCTTAACGAATTGGTCCTAGAAGTCTTTCCTGTTTGCAGAAATATCTATTCCTTATTAGAAAAGAATGGAAGAAACCTGTTAAGAAAGTGTCAGTGCCTCGTTTAGACATATGTAAACATCCCTTTGATGACTTGTGTGAAGCTTGAGATAAGTCTCCCTGGTAGTGTCCATAGTTTCTAAAATAGTAGTCCTCCAGTTTGATGATTCGGGATATCTAGGCACTCGTACATGATGATATTTTATGGGGCTGTGCACATGTACGATTTTTTTCTTCATACTGAGTGGACCTTAGAAAAAAAAATCGGTGACATGTCAGATTTTTATCTACATGTCGAATCAAAGTTGGCAATGCAAGCCTATGTGTTGATGCAAAAAAGCGGTGATTAGACTTATTGGTAATTTTATTTCCAGGAGTTCATCCTGACAGCACCATGGAGGACATTCTTCTTATCCTTTCAAGGACAGGAAGCACCGAGAGGTTAAATACCCTCCCCTCCCTCCACCCCTCAGTGTCTAAGTACCACACCAGGATGGATGCAACCAAATGTATTAAGTCTATACATACCAATGTTAATTCACATCATACTTAAATAACTAAGAGAGGGAAACTAACTGTGCTGTCAGGATGGACTCCTAGAAATACAATTACCGTTCAGTTTAATTACCGCTTTCCAGGACATCCTTCTGACCGCACCATGAAGAATACTAAAGTATTGAGTTAGGGTGGGACTACCACAAGGAGAATCTTTCTACCAAATGCCACTCTTTGTTCTGCTAACACATCTAGCTTATAGTTTGTGGAGAACGTACTCAAGCTTAACCATATTGCGGCAGTACATATCTGTTCAACCGAGGCCCCCCCCTTTGCTCATGAAGTGGCAACTGATCGGGTTGAATGGGCTCTCAACCCTTCCGGAGGGACTTTCCCCTCTGCTGTATAGGCCAGACCTGTCGTTGACCTAATCCATCTGTCAATTGTTTTCTTGGAAGCTTTTTTCCCCCTATTTTTTCCTCCGTATTGGACGAACGGGTTGTGATCCTGTCTCCAGCCCTGGGTGGCCTCTAGATAAGTAATAACTGTCTGTCTGATATCCAGGGAATGGAAAAATGCCCCTGATGATTTTTAGGGTTTTGACAAAAAGTCGGCAGGACAACCTCTTGGTTTATATTTTTTGTAGATACAACTTTTGGAAGAGAGGTTGGGTCAAACCTAAGTACTATCCTATCCTCATAAATCTGTAAATATGGATCTATAATGGATAACACCTGTATCTCTCCCACCCTTTTAGCAGTTGTAATGGCCACCAGGAAGGCTGACTTAAAGGTGATCCTGCCGATGCTCAAATTTTTGGCTGTCTCATACAGGTGCTTGCATAGTGTGTTAAGTACAAGGTTGAAGTCCCATGGTAGAATTGATTTCTTCACCCAGAGTTTTGGTCTCTGAACTGCCCTAGAAAATCTAGCTATCCAAGGATGAGATGCCAAAATGTGCATCAAAGAATCTGCTTAGGGCCGAAATCTTAACTCTCAGTATACTCGCTCTTAATCCTTTGTTAAACCCTGCTTGCAAAAAATCTAAGATTTTAGGAATGTTGGGGTTTGAGATATCTACTGCTGACTCCCCTCTTCCAGATTTTCCTATATATGGCCAAGGTAACTGGTTTTCGGCTTGCCTGCAAAGTAGTAATTACTTGGTCTGATAGCCCCCGGGACCTCAGGATCTGTCTCTCAGGATCCATGCCGAGAGGTGTAATCTGTCCACATTCTGGTAGAAAGCTGGACCTTAATGAAGGAGATCCTCTCTTAAAGGAAGCAGGATGGGTTCCTCCAAGGCCATCCTGGCCAATAGAGGAAACCAGTTACTCTTTGGCCAAAAGGGAACTATCAGGATTATTTTTGCCCGATCCTCCTGCACCTTTCTCAGTACTCTTGGAAATAAGGGTAGCGGCGGGAAGGCATACGAAAGGTCCTCGCTCCATTGTTGGGATAGCGCATCGATCCCCTCTGGATTGTCCTGGAGATTCAAGGAATATAATTTTCTGCCCTTTGCGTTCTCCCTGGTTGAAAAAAGTCTATCTGCGGGGTACCCCAACGGCGAACCAATCTTAGAAATACCTCCCCATTTAGCTCCCATTCTGTGGGACAGATCTTCCATCTGCTTAGGAAGTCCGCCAACTGATTTTGGGCTCATTTAGGTGGAAAAGCCGAGATCGATAAGACCGTCTTTTCCACCCAAAGGAAAATTTTCATAGCAAGACCTTGGAGAAGAGAATGTTATGGCCCTCCTTGGTGATGCAGAAAGGCTACTGTCGTTGTGTTGTCAGACAGGACCTTTACATGTTTATTTTGTACTAGGGAACGAAAGCGTCGGAGGGCTTCCCATACACAACGCTCCCGGTAATTTGAATATTTTGAGCGAATCTCTGGAGACAAGATCCCCTGAAAAAACCTCCCTTGTGGTGGTAATCACTACAAATGGGGAGGAGGTCAAGGTTACCCTCACCTGAAGATTTTTTGGAAATGTCCACTATACCAGGGATCTTCTTGCTATGCTGGAAAGGGGCATCACCCTTTCTAGGGATATCTGTCACCTGTCCCAGGCTGACAAGACAGCTTTTTGCAGCTTTCTGGCGTGAGGAGGGCTTCCCATGCACGACGCTCCCGGTAATTTGAATATTTTGAGCGAATCTCTGGAGACAAGATCCCCTGAAAAACCTCCCTTGTGGTGGTAATCACTACAAACGGGGAGGAGGTCAAGATTACCCCCACCTGAAGATTTTTTGGAAATGTCCACCATACCAGGGATCTTCTTGCTATGCTGGAAAGGGACATCACCCTTTCTAGGGATATCTGTCACCTGTCCCAGGCTGACAAGACAGCTTTCTGCAGCTTTCTGGCATGAAACTGACTCTACCTGACACATGGAATGCAGGCTGTCATCAAGCTGAGGATCCTTATTGCACTTCTAATAGAGCAACGACTTCTTGAGAACTGATATTTAGTCTCTCATTGACCTCTGCTTTACTACTGGTAAAATTAGGTCCTTAGGAGGGAGTATAAGGTAACCCCCAAAAAGACTTTTCTGGTCCCCAGTGTTAGGACCAATTTTTCCCAATTTATTAATCAACCCATCCGCTGAAGGGTGGAAACAGATCTTTATGTGTTCTAGGAAAGCCTGACGAGAACCTGCCACCAGCAGGAAATCGTCGAGGTAAGGGACCACAATAATCTCTTTTTCCCTTAAATAGGCTACTATCTCTGCTACCAGTTCTGTAAAAACCCGCGGTGCCGAGGCTAGGCGGAAGGGAAGACACCAGAATTGGAAATGATGGATTCGATCTCAGAATTTTATTGCTAACCTTAGATATTTGTGATTGTAGCGATGAATGGGAACATGGTTCCTGAGATCTAGTGTACACATCATGGCACCTCTGTCTATCAGGGGAATGGTCGACCGCATTGTCTCCATTTTGAACCATTTGTACCTTATCCAACGATTTAAAGGTTTTATTTTTATTATCGTGCAGATCTCCCTGGAGAGCTTCCTGATAGAAAATAGCCTTGAATAGTGCCCCTGGAACCTTTCCTCCCGGGGAACTGGAATTATGACCCCTATCTTTAGTAGATCCTGCACTTCTGTCCACATGGGAGAGGTGTCGGCCGCGGACTGGAATTTGGTTAGAATAAATGTCTCTGGCATGAACTGGGAGAACTCTATCCCGAAGATATAATTCCTAGTACCCACTGGTCTCACGAGATCTCCTGCCAGCCTCTGATGAATGACCTCAGACACCCCCCCCCCCAAGCGTATGGCATCGTTGCCTTCCTGAACCAGACCCAGAGCCAAAGTGGGTGCCTCTGCCTTCGCCTCCTGTGGGGTAGCTCCATCTAACGGAATTTCCTTTTCCCTTATAATCTGGTTTGCGGGAGGGACGGGCTCTACGAAAGGGTTCCAGGGAACCCCTTCTTTTTATCCAATGTTTTCTCTAGAATATCGTCTAACACCGGCCCGAACACTCTAGCTCTTGAGAAGGGAATAGAACTTAGTTTAGTTTTTTTGATTGGCTGTCCCTGGACCATGTTTTTCGCCAGATGCATTTGACAGAGCACTATTCCTGGCCGCAAATCTTAGACTCTGCCGACACATCTGCCATGAAGCCCGTCGCCAATTTGAGAAGGGGAAGGGCCCGAGAATAGATTCCCTAGGAGTCTTTGATCTCAATTGTTCCTCAAGATCCTCAACCCACAAATACATGGACCTAGCGACCGAGGTTGTAGCAATGTTAGTTTTAATAACGGCTGCCGACATCTCCCAGGTTCTTTTTAAGTAGTCCATCCACCTTCCTATCCATGGGGGTCTTTCAGGCTGGACGAATCTTCAAACGTGATCGAAGTCTTTTTGGCTACCTTTGCCACTGGGATGTCGATCTTAGAAACTTCCTCCCAGGGCTTAATGTCCTCTGGTTCAAAGGGGGCAGACGAAGCCTAAAGTCTCGTGGTATCACCAGCCTTTTCTCCGCATCCTCCCACTCTTCAAGGATCAGATATGGCTGTTTACAGGGAAAACTCTATGCCTCTATGCCTATGCCGAACATCTCATCCTGTATGGAATGAAATTTCTGGGTCTCCTCCACCTGCATGGTGTTCCTGACTGATCTTAAGAGCTCATCTGTATCTGCTGATGAGAAGAGGTATCTTTTCCCTTCCTCCGGCGGATCCGAGGCTACATCTTCCTCCTCTTAATAACCACATAAAGGATATATAGATCCGTAAATAAATCACAAGGAGTAATCCAAATTAATCAAGTCTATATGCAATACCTCCTTACAGTATAATAAACAATTTAGACAAATTAGTCATCCGTTATTTCATAACAATATTTTATTATAATTTATTCAACATAGCAAAACAATTTAAAATTAAAAAACAGCCCCTAAAAAATTCACACAAAACCACGGGGGTGGTGTGGTCCACCAGTTGTCTTAATTGGCAGAATTGTACAATTCAATTCAGTATATATCAATATCAGCAGTATATTTATTGCATGACATAAATTAATGCATTCAATTAAATACAGAAGGGTCTATGTCAGATTCTATCCCTTGTGGTCCATTATATAAAGTGACCTAATATCTATCAATATCAACAGTATATTTACTGCATAGAATAATGCATTCAATTGAATATAGGGAGGTCTATATCAGGTTCTATCCTTTGTGGTCCATTGTGTAAGGTGACACAACGCACAGCACCTGGTAGTATATTAAGTGACCCTGCACAGTGCAAGCAGAATTAATCGTACAGGCCAATGGGGTATATAGTCACACAATGCAGGTATATAATAACAGGTTTAATTGTACAGTCCCCAAAGTGGTATAATAACCCAATGCAATACAAGTCATAAATCAATTAATAGGCTAAATTACCATAAAAAAATGTATTACATGATTGCATCAGATACAGTTGTTATATTATATTATATATATTACCTAGTGTCACCATTGATAACACATATATATTTCTCCACATAATTAGTTGTATAATAAGTAAAGATACAGACCAGCTGCCATGGCGGTATCCACACACCACCCAAGCACCCCAACGTGCGTTTCGCATAGCATCATTTATCCGGCGGAGACAGATGGCGCTGTCCAGATGTGGGTAAGATTTATTGATGATTTATTTATTTAATGGCAGGGAGATGTAACATTATTGGAACAGTTCTTTCAAAAACTTAATGACAACCAGTACAATATTCGGCTTACTACCACATGGAGCTCTGAGGAAATTGACTTTCTTAATCTGAAAATCAAAAAGGAAGAAGGTGGTAAAATATCTACTGATATTTTCAGAAAAAGCACAGCAGTTAATGTGCTTCTAAGTGCTAAGTCATCTCACCCACCTCAGGTGATTAGATCTGTGCCGACCGGACAGTTCCTCAGAGCTCGACGGATCTGTTCCACTGACCAATTATTTGAAAAACAGGCTGTAGAATTGAAAAAACGCTTTAACGCCCGTCACTACAGGTATGACATCATTCAAAAAGGTTACCAGAGAGCTAAAGAAACAACCAGGGATGAACTTTTAAAACCTAAAGATAAAAAACATGATTAGAAGGTGAGACTAATTACCCCTTATCATAGTCAATGGAGGGAGATGTATCAAATTATTGGCAGATTTTGGCCAATCCTTCGCTCTGACCCTGTTTTAAGACAAATAATTCCACTGAAACCATCTATAACACCAAAAAGGTCAAAAACCTTAATGGATATCTTGGTGAGAAGTCACTATATTCCCCCAAAACCTCCAAATATGTTAGCCGGTAATACAATACTTTTGGCTCATCAAGAGAATGCCAAGAGTGTGCAAAGCAGTCATCAAAGCAAAAGGTGGCTACTTTGAAGAACCTAGAATATAAGACATATTTTCAGTTGTTTCACACTTTTTTGTTATGTATATAATTCCACATGTGTTAATTCATAGTTTTGATGCCTTCAGTGTGAATGTACAATTTTCATAGTCATGAAAATACAGGAAAATCTTTAAATGAGAAGGTGTGTCCAAACTTTTGGTCTGTACTGTACATCTCGTGAATTTCGGGTAAGGATACTTGAACATATTAAAGATATAAGAAATGCAGCTAAATACAGTGGTGGCCAAAAGTATTGGCACCCCTGCAATTCTCAGATAATACTCAGTTTCTTCCTGAAAATGATTGCAATCACAAATTCTTTGGTATTATTATCTTCATTTAATTTGTCTTCAATGAAAAAACACAAAATGAATTGTCCTAAAGCCAAATTGGATATAATTCCACACCAAACCTAGAAAAGGGGGTGGACAAAAGTATTGGCACTGTTTGAAAAATCATGTGATGCTTCTCTAATTCGTGTAATTAACAGCACCTGTAACTTACCTGGCACCTAACAGGTGTTGGCAATAACTAAATCACACTTGCAGCCAGTTAACATGGATTAAAGTTGACTCAACATCTGTCCTGTGTCCTTGTGTGTACCACATTGAGCATGGAGAAAAGAAAGAAGACAAAAGAACTGTCTGAGGACTTGAGAAACCAAATTGTGAGGAAGCATGAGCAATCTCAAGGCTACAAGTCCATCTCCAAAGACCTGAATGTTCCTGTGTCTTCCGTGCGCAGTGTCATCAAGAAGTTTAAAGCCCATGGCACTGTGGCTAACCTCCCTAGATGTGGACGGAAAAGAAAAATTGACGAGAGATTTCAACGCAAGATTGTGCGGATGGTGGATAAAGAACCTCGACTAACATCCAAACAAGTTCAAGCTGCCCTGCAGTCCGAGGGTACAACAGTGTCAACCCGTACTATCCGTCGGCGTCTGAATGAAAAGGGACTGTATGGTAGGATACCCAGGAAGACCCCACTTCTTACCCCGAGACATAAAAAAGCCAGGCTGGAGTTTGCCAAAACTTACCTGAGAAAGCCTAAAACGTTTTGGAAGAATGTTCTCTGGTCAGATGAGACAAAAGTAGAGCTTTTTGGGAAAAAAGTGTACAGGAAAAAAAAAGAGGCATTCAAAGAAAAGAACACGGTCCCTACAGTCAAGCATGTTGGAGGTTCCCTAATGTTTTGGGGTTGCTTTGCTGCCTCTGGCATTGGACTGCTTGACCGTGTGCATGGCATTATGAAGTCTGAAGACTATCAACAAATTTTGCAGCATAATGTAGGGCCCAGTGTGAGAAAGCTGGGTCTCCCTCAGAGGTCTTGGGTCTTCCAGCAGGACAATGACCCAAAACACACTTCCAAAAGCACTATAAAATAGTTTGAGAGAAAGCACTGGAGACTTCTAAGGTGGCCAGCAATGAGTCCAGACCTGAATCCCATAGAACACCTGTGGAGAGATCTCAAAATGGCAGTTTGGAGAAGGCACCCTTCAAATATCAGGGACCTGGAGCAGTTTGCCAAAGAAGAATGGTCTACAATTCCAGCAGAGCATTGTAAGAAACTCATTGATGGTTACCGGAAGCGGTTGTTCGCAGTTATTTTGGCTAAAGGTTGTGCAACCAAGTATTAGGCTGAGGGTGCCAATACTTTTGTCTGGCATATTTTTTGGAGTTTTGTGTGACATGATCAATGATTTGATTTTTGCTTCATTCTCTTTTGTGTTTTTTCCTTGCAAGCAAATTAAATGAAGATAATAATACCAAAGTGTAGCGTCGGCGTCCATGCCTCCTGCTTGGCAGGGACGCCGTTCCCCTCACCTCTCTGCTCCGTGCCCGGCGACTTCCTCCCGCTCTGCTGGCAGTGCGTGCTGCTTCCCGGCCTCTGTGCTTAGGGCGCGCGCGCGCTCCCCCTCTCTTGAAGGGGCCGCGCGCGCCGTCCTAAGGAGTCCCCGGCCAATGGCCGGAGGACCTCACCATATATAAGGCACCTCCTCCAAAATGGAGGTGCCCGAGCAATGTTGCTGCAAAGCCTTTCAACTCTGCTTCAGCCCTCAGGTCCCGTTACCAGTTACCTGCCAGTCACCTGCCAGATTCCTGCTTGATACCTGCCTGATACTTATCTATCTACTTTCATTCCTGCGGTCCAACAGTCTGCCTACCAGCCCTGCCAGTCTGTCTATGGATCTGTCTGCCCGCTCACCTGGGAGCGCTCACCTGCTACCTGCCTGCTAGCCTACCTGGAGGCTCTGCCGTCACGTGCCGTGACCACCTGCCTGTCCAGAGACTCTTGCCTGCTCACCTGGGAGCGTTCACCTGCTACCTGTCTGCTAGCCTACCTGGAGGCTCCGCCGTCACCACCTACCTGTCCAGAGACTCTTGCCCGCTCACCTGGGAGCGCTCACCTGCTACCTGTCTGCTAGCCTACCTGGAGGCTCCGCCGTCACGTGCCGTGACCACCTGCCTGTCCAGAGACTCTTGCCTGCTCACCTGGGAGCACTCACCTGCTACCTGTCTGCTAGCCTACCTGGAGGCTCTGCCGTCACGTGCCGTGACCACCTGCCTGTCCAGAGACTCTTGCCCGCTCACCTGGGAGCGCTCATCTGCTACCTGCCTGCTAGCCTACCTGGAGGCTCTGCCGTCACGTGTCGTGACCACCTGCCTGTCTAGAAACTCATACCCTGCTGTCACTTGCCGTGACCACCCGCCTGTCAAGAGACTGTCCCCGTCACTTGCCGTGACCTCCTGCCCTTCTACCCAGAGACTGTCCCTGTCACTTGCCGTGACTACCTGCCCGCCTTCCCTGGGAGCCACCCTCTTCCTTACAAGGACTGCCCCCTTTGTATAGTAGCTCAGAGGTTCCACCTCCCAGACCCTTTACACAAAGAATTTGTGATTGCAATCATTTTCAGGAAGAAACTGAGTATTATCTGACAGAATTGCAGGGGTGCCAATACTTTTGGCCACCACTGTATGTGAAACCAGAAGAAATAGCTACTCTTAAAAATATCCCTAAGCACTTTAAAGAATGTCATAACTGTAATTGGAGACTGTTGCGCTTTAGAGAAATAGATAAGGTGAATCTTGGAGCTAGAGGAGGAAATTTGAAAATAATGCTTGAACAAAAGGAAATTAAATGGATTATAACCCTGGACACGATAAAACCAAAAGGCTTAAATGATATGATTAACTTTGCGCCATTTTTGGTATAAACAATTGTACTGTAATTAATGGAGTTGACAGTTCTTGCTGCATGGTGTGATATCTTGTGAGATTCTTGAGACTTTTTGAAATTCGAAGTCGTATGACGCTACATATCTCTTATCAAACAATATAATTTTTATTATTGGTCTATCATATATGGCTGTGCATTGGGGATATATGTTGGTTGCTCTATGATGTTTGTTGAAGATGGTTGATTATAGACATGATGCCATGTTCCTGTATCAATTATACTATGTATGCATAAGAGTTAAATATCTATACTATTTCTATCAGGATTGATCTGTTATCCATACTTATCTAGATTAGGTCCAAACCTGATTTTATTGATAATATATGATAAGTGCATGCCTATGTATTTGGTATATGTGTAAGTTTACATGGTTATTATGGCTGGTTATTAGCATATTTGGTAATATTTGCATTCACAATATAGTGTCTGTATCTTCAGATTGCAACTATAAGAATCTATCTAACTGTTGTAACTTTGGAAAAAAGCCACAAGAGGGAGACATAACTAAGGAAAATCAGCATTCAAGATCTAAGCAGCAATATGGGAATTTGTAATCCTTGATATAATTAGATGATCTGATTGTACGACTTGCTGTTATGCATGTTAATAAGATGTATGTTTTTAAATTTTAAATTTTGATCTTGTTATTGTACAATATAAAAGCTTGATATATGACGTTCCATAATACTATATACAGTACAGACCAAAAGTTTGGACACACCTTCTCATTTAAAGATTTTTCTGTATTTTGATGACTTTGAAAATTGTACATTCACACTGAAGGCATCAAAACTATGAATTAACACATGTGGAATTATATACTTAACAAAAAAGTGTGAAACAACTGAAAATATGTCTTATATTCTAGGTTCTTCAAAGTAGCCACCTTTTGCTTTGATGACTGCTTTGCACACTCTTGGCATTCTCTTGATGAGCTTCAAGAGGTAGTCACCGGAAATGATCTTCCAACAATCTTGAAGGAGTTCCCAGAGATGCTTAGCACTTGTTGGCCCTTTTGCCTTCACACTGCGGTCCAGCTCACCCCAAACCATCTCGATTGGGTTCAGGTCTGGTGAGTGTGGAGGTCAGGTCATCTGGCGTAGCACCCCATCACTCTCCTTCTTGGTCAAATAGCTCTTACACAGCCTGGAGGTGTGTTTGGGGTCATTGCCCTGTTGAAAAATAAATGATGGTCCAACTAAACGCAAACCGGATGGAATAGCATGCCGCTGCAAGATGCTGTGGCAGCCATGCTGGTTCAGTATGCCTTCAATTTTGAATAAATCCCCAACAGTGTCACCAGCAAAGCACCCCCACACCATCACACCTCCTCCTCCATGCTTCACGGTGGAAACCAGCCATGTAGAGTCCATCTGTTTACCTTTTCTGCGTCGCACAAAGACACGGTGGTTGGAACCAAAGATCTCAAATTTGGACTCATCAGACCAAAGCACAGATTTCCACTGGTCTAATGTCCATTCCTTGTGTTCTTTAGCCCAAACAAGTCTCTTCTGCTTGTTGCCTGTCCTTAGCAGTGGTTTCCTAGCAGCTATTTTACCATGAAGGCCTGCTGCACAAAGTCTCCTCTTAACAGTTGTTGTAGAGATTTGTCTGCTGTTAGAACTGTGTGTGGCATTGACCTGATCTCTAATCTGAGCTGCTGTTAACCTGCGATTTCTGAGGCTGGTGACTCGGATAAACTTATCCTCAGAAGCAGAGGTGACTCTGGGTCTTCCTTTCCTGGGGCGGTCCTCATGTAAGCCAGTTTCTTTGTAGCGCTTGATGGTTTTTGCAACTGCACTTGGGGACACTTTCAAAGTTTTCCCAATTTTTCGCACTGACTGACTTTCATTTCTTAAAGTAATGATGGCCACTCATTTTTCTTTACTTAGCTGCTTTTTTCTTGCCATAATACAAATTCCAACAGTCTATTCAGTAGGACTGTCAGCTGTGTATCCACCAGACTTCTGCACAACACAACTGATGGTCCCAACCCCATTTATAAGGCAAGAAATCCCACTTATTAAACCTGACAGGACACACCTGTGAAGTGAAAACCATTTCCGGTGACTACCTCTTGAAGCTCATCAAGAGAATGCCAAGAGTGTGCAAAGCAGTCATCAAAGCAAAAGGTGGCTACTTTGAAGAACCTAGAATATAAGACATATTTTCAGTTGTTTCACACTTTTTTGTTAAGTATATAATTCCACATGTGCTAATTCATAGTTTTGATGCCTTCAGTGTGAATGTACAATTTTCATAGTCATGAAAATACAGAAAAATCTTTAAATGAGAAGGTGTGTCCAAACTTTTGGTCTGTACTGTATATATCTGACTGTGTCTTTGATTATGTTATCATAATGTGCTGACATTATGTCTTTGTGTCTTTTATTATGCTATCATAATGTGCTGATATCATGCTGTAATTAAGATCATGCTAAAATCATGTTCCATAATGGCCTTTCTATGTGCGGTGTTAACTGGCATCTTTTGCCCAATACCAAAATGAAGTCCTAAGCTCTATGATGCGTACATGCCTGTGCTGCGGTGTCGCGCCTCCCCCCCAGTTCCGGCGTCCAATCGGCTGCCAGACAGCACGTGCATGCGCGGCCCGACTTCCGGGACGCCGGTCTCTGGTGGGTGACGCGTGACGGGCATCATGGCCGCGCCACTACATGCATCATGGCTAATATTGCACATGATTTTTAGAAAATAGCAAAAGGCAATGGTACTCACCAGCCAAGGTTTCAAGAAAAAATGCACACCATATGAGGTATTAGTTGATATTTTCGCCAAAATACGTAAGCTCGCAACCCATCGTCAAAGGTCCTCACAGTTTTGCGAGTCCCTACTCTAACATTAAAAACAGATAGCATAGCCAGAACCCCTTTTGTTAGAAGAAGGTAACACAGGTGCAGAATGCTTATGAACAATCGCCCTCACCCACTGTGTGAATTGCACCCTACTGCAAGTTTCATCTGTGTGCAGTTTTAGTGCTGGGCAATCGCCCCTCCAGTGAGAGTGGGTGAGGGCGATTGTTCATCAGCATTCTGCACCTGTGTTACCTACTTCTAACAAAAGGGGGCCGGCCGTGTCCTGGTGTGCATTTTTTCTTGAAACCTTGGCTGGTGAGTACCATTGCCTTTTGCTATTTTCTAAAAATTCTGTCTATTGTTCTGGCTATGCTGTCTGTTTTTAATGTTAGAGTAGGGACTCGCAAAACCGTGAGGACCCTTGACGATGGGTTGCGAGCTTACGTATTTTGGCCAAAATATCAACTAATACCTCATATGATATTTTTTGCACTTTTTTTATCTGCCAGGGCACGGCCAGGCCCAGTAATGGTGACCTTGTGAGTTGGGGCTTCACAACTCTGCGATGCACGGATAGGGTGCCGGGCATCCCGCCTAGTCGAATAGTAGGGGCGTGTAATAGGATGCTGGCTAGGCACGGTGCCGCGAGTGTGTGAATTGCACCCTACTGCAAGTTTCATCTGTGTGCAGTTTTAGTGCTGGGCAATCGCCCCTCCAGTGAGAGTGGGTGAGGGCGATTGTTCATCAGCATTCTGCACCTGTGTTACCTCCTTCTAACAAAAGGGCGCCGGCCGTGTCCTGGTGTGCATTTTTTCTTGAAACCTTGGCTGGTGAGTACCATTGCCTTTTGCTATTTTCTAAAAATTCTGTCTATTGTTCTGGCTATGCTGTCTGTTTCTAATATTTCACATGGTATGATGCTGGGAATCTGAAAGGTAATTACTTATGACTAATCAACACCTATCTATTTAAGCAAACTATATGTGATAGGGCATAAAAATTGGCCCAACCCCCTCAGATAGCTATAAATATTTAGACCATTCACTGCTTCAAGTACCCCCCGAGGAAGCAACATACGCGAAACGCGCGTTGGGGTGCTTCGGTGGTGTGTGGATACCGCCATGGCATCTGGTCTGTATCTTTACTTATTATACAACTAATTATGTGGAGGAATATATATGTGTTATCAATGGTGACACTAGGTAATATATATAATATAATATAACAACTGTATCTGATGCAATCATGTAATACATTTTTTGATGGTAATTTAGCCTATTAATTGATTTATGACTTGTATTGCATTGGGTTATTATACCCCTTTGGGAACTGTACAATTAAACCTGTTATTATATACCTGCATTGTGTGACTATATACCCCATTGGCCTGTACGATTAATTCTGCTTGAACTGTGCAGGGTGACTTAATATACTACCAGGTGCAGTGCGTTGTGTCACCTTACACAATGGACCACAAAGGATAGAACCTGATATAGACCTCCCTATATTCAATTGAATGCATTATTCTATGCAGTAAATATACTGTTGATATTGATAGATATTAGGTCACTTTATATAATGGACCACAAGGGATAGAATCTGACATAGACCCTTCTGTATTTAATTGAATGCATTAATTTATGTCATGCAATAAATATACTGCTGATATTGATATATACTGAATTGAATTATATAATTCTGCCAATTAAGACAACTGGTGGACCACACCACCCCCGTGGTTTTGTGGGAATTTTTTAGGGGCTGTTTTTTAATTTTAAATTGTTTTGCTATGTTGAATAAATTGTAATAAAATATTGTTATGAAATAACGGATGACTAATTTGTCTAAATTGTTTATTATACTGTAAGGAGGTATTGCATATACATCTTCCTCCTCGTCTTCTTCAGATCCGAAAGACTGTAGCTCTTCTTCTGAAGGTAGCTCCATTTTCCCACCTGGGCCTCTTTGTCCGGGGTCCTGGCTGAGACGTCTGGTGGGAAACTAGACCAGAGATTGAAGCCCGGACTTCTTCCCTAATCGTAGATCTCATGTCTCGGAGAATGGTCAGTTGCTCATCCCTGATGATCTTGGTAGTACAGCTCTCTCGCATAACTGCTTTCCCCATGCTTCGGGTAACCTGCTGTTGCATATGGGGCACCTTTTCATTTTTCCCCTAGCTTTCTTATTATCCTTTTTAATGACCATTGATGGGTTAGTGGTGCCCCTGTCCTATAAAACATAGAGGGACAGACATCTTCCTTACTTAATGAAACCAAAAAAAGTTGAACAACAAAAATAAACACTCCAACAATAAATTTAATTTCACAAATATAAAACAAACAATAAAAGCATATTTACTCAAGGGACAGAGTTGTACAGAATACATAGTGAAACCAATTCCATTTAAATTAATATGAATTATAACCCTGATTTATATACTCTTCATCCATATATACTGAGAGGAAAAATCAGTATCAAATATGCACCAAAATCACAAATACATCACACTAGTTCCCTCTAGTGGTTAAAAGATGTAATAACATTATTGTGCAAGGTTGCAGTTTTAGTCCACAAGGCATATAAAGTGCTACGACTGTGCAGACATGTATTCCTACTAGACAGAGCATATAGCAGTTCTATTTATCATTCATTTGTGCAAAGTTGCAATCTAAGCTCATAGAATATATAAAGTGACGTTTATTGTGCAGAAATACACTCCTACTAAATAGAGCTTATATAAAGTGGTATTCAATATTTGTGCAAAATTATGTAGGTTTATAAAGCATAAAAAACGCTATTTATTGTGCAGGAGATTATTCCTACTGAACAAGGAACACCTAAATGCTATCCATAAGATTGCCGCCTCCCATATGACCTTTATAAACCTATATAATTTTGCACAAATATTGAATAGCACTTTATATACGCTCTATTTATTGTGCAGAAATACACTCCTACTAAACAGCACTTTATATATTCTATGGACTTAGATTGCAACTTTGCACAAATGAATGATAAATAGAACTGTTATATGCTCCGTTTAGTAGGAATGCATGTCTGCATGGTATGTAGCACTTTATATGCCTTGTGGACTAAAATTGTAATTTTGCACAATAATGATATGTTATTACATCTTTTAACCACTAGAGGGAACTAGTGTGATGCATTTGTGATTTTGGTGCAGATTTGATACAGATTTTTCCTTTCGGTATATATGGATGAAGAGTAGTGATGAGTGAGCACTAAAATGCTTGGGTCGAGCAAATTGGAATACTCGGGTGCTCGGTCCAAGTAACGCCCAATGTAAGTCTATGGGGAAACTCGAGCATTTTTCGGGCAGCTCCCCCCGGCGGTCTGCAGAGGGCCTGAAAATTGCACAAATCGATAGGAACAGTGCTCAAATGACAAGGGAACAGCATGGGGAAGACCCCTGGAAGCATTTCTGACTCCCAGGTCACTGCTTTTAACAACGTTGTCAGAGGTATTACGCCACAATAAAACATACAAAAACTAAGCCAAAATGGATTTTCCTGGGAAATATGTTAAAGAACATCCTTTCCAGGGTAATGACTTGTATATAAGGAAACTAAATAACCAAAAACAAAAATGCTCCTCCACACCTTGGGTTATGTTCACACGTAGCATTTTTGCACTTTTGCATTGCTTTCAACCAAGACAAATACATTCACCGGGAAATGTTATTTTAACATTTTACCACCTTATCTGGCCATGTGGTGTATGAGATATCAACAGACACATGCACACAGTGCTGAAAAGACATGGGAACAGCATGGGGAAGACCTTTGGAAGCATCTCTGACTCCCAGGTCACTGCCTAAAAGTGTGCCCATCATAAATGATCCTTGGCACATGCGAAGATGCCTCCCGCCGTGCACCTGTCGTTGCAGACTTGCATCAATCACCGTCCACATCCTTGTCCCAGCGCAGCGTTCAGTTGTCCCTACTCCATTCCTTGGAATGCAAGCACAAGTATGCAGCCAGCCACCCACCAAACCACAGGCTGCAATACTATACTGCCAAATTTTTGACAGCTGCTTGCACTTGAAATGTGGCCTTTTAGGCTCATGGAGGCGGAAGCTGTCCACAACGTCATGGCGGCGGCCAGGTGTCCATACTCGGTCCCCAGCCGCCACTATGTCTCCTGGTGTCGTCTCTGACTTCCACAAGCACGGGTCCCACAACATTACCCGTGCCCTCCCCAGTGCACTTACTGAGAAGGACCGCCTAACCACAAACACGTGGTCAAGTGAATGTGGCCAGGGACGATACGGAGCCAGTCCACAGCTTTTTTTTCTGAGAGTTGTATGTCACCACAGCCATATTCTTTAGCTTGGTGAAAGGACTTGGTAAACCGTATCTACTCCAGCTGTCATTTCTCCCAGGAAGTCCTCTAAAGCTGCTTGCACTTGGAATGTGGCTTTTTAGGCTCGTGGAGGCGGAAGCTGTCCACAGCCTCATGGCAGCCGGGTGTCCATACTCGGTCCCCATCCGCCACTATGTCTTCCGGTCGCGTCTCCACCTTCCACAAGCATGGGTCCCACAACAATACCCATGCCCTCCCCAGTGCACTTACTGGGAAGGACCGCCTAACCACAAACACATGGACAAGTGAATGTGGCCAGGGACGGTACGGAGCCAGTCCACAGCTTGTCGGTGAGTTGTATTTCACCAAAGCCATATTTTTTAGCTCGGTGAAAGGACTGACTTTTGGGAAACCGTATCTACTCCGGCTGTCATTTCTCCGTCACCAGGTTCCGCCCATTGTCACATACGACCATGCCTGGCTGTATGTTCAGCGGTGAGAGCCACAGATCAGGCTGCTGTATTACAGCTTTCAACAACTCTGCAGCGGTGGGAGGTTTGTCACCTAAGCATTAAGCGTGTTCTCTTCAGCACATCCTGTTGCCGCTTGGTCAAGGCAGTGCTGCAGTGCTTTCAGCTTGTGACTGATGTGGTCTTTCGGAGATGGAGGCCGAACTTGAGGAGGGGTGCAGGAGCTGAATGAACATTGTGATTACATTGAGATTACATTGACGACTCTGTTTTTTATACTAAAGAAAGATCCTACTGTGTTTTTTTTTACGTTATTTTTTAAGACAAATGCATTCACCATGAAATGTCATTTTAACATTTTACAACCTTATCTGGCCATGTGGTGTGTGACACATCATCAGACACATCCTGTTTAATTTATGATGGAGGGACTCTGAAAGTCACAAAACCTATTTTTATAGGGCCATCAGGCGACCCTTACTATTCTTAAAGGGCCAGCAGTCGGCCCTCGCTATTGTTAGAGAGCCATCAGCCAGCTATGCTTTGTTGTTCCCATTATTAACGAGTGGGTCTCCTATACTGTCACTGTGTATGCAGTGACTGCAAGGGCTGCCAAAAATTTGGATGTAGAGGTCAGAGAGCCTCCTAAAAACAATGTTCCCATTATTAGGAAGTAGGTCTCCCATAGTGTTTGCCTATGCAGTGAAGCAACGGCTGCCAAAAATTTGGAGGCACTCCAATGCCCCTTGCAAGAGACGTAGAGGTCAGAGAGCCTCCTAAAAACAATGTTCCCATTATTAGGAAGTGTGTCTCCCATAGTGTTTGCCTATGCATTGAAGCAACGGCTGCCAAAAATTTGGAGGCACTCCAATGCCCCTTGCTGGAGACGTAGAGGTCAGAGAGCCTCCTAAAAACAATGTTCCCATTATTAGGAAGTGTTAGAACCCTCCTGTTTGTTTTTTTTTCCTTCCTGTGTTTTGCGGTCATGTGACCATTTGCCTTTATATTCCAGCTCCGCTCTTTTGGCTGTGCTGGACTTCAGTTTTTGACTGCTTCTCTAGCCAGGTGCTTCTGTGCCTATCTCTGTCAGTTCGCTTGGTCCTTCTGGGACCTTTGGTACCTTTATGTCAGTTTGTATTTTTGTGTTATGCAACAACTTCTCTTTTTAGGAGGTGTCCCATTTTTTGTCCCAGACTCCCAGTCCTTGGTTCTTTTGGGGACCCCTTCCCTTATGCTATAGGTCTCTGTTCAGACTGGCCGAGGACTAGGGCGGGTCTGTTCACTAGGAACAGGCAGCCCGCTACATCGTAGGGATTCAGCTTAGTCTTACTGTAGGGACAGCCTTCCCCTATCTTTCCTTAGTTCATGTTGCAGATCATACAGTTATATGAAAAAGTTTGGGCACCCCTATTAATCTTAAGCTTAATGTTTTATAAAAATTGGTGTTTTTACAACAGCTATTTCAGTTTGATATATGTAATAACTGTTGGACACAGTAATGTTTCTGCCTTGAAATGAGGTTTATTGTACTAACAGAAAATGTGCAATCTGCATTCAAACAAAATTTGACAGGTGCATAAGAATGGGCACCTCACCAGAAAAGTGACATTAATATTTAGTAGATCCTCCTTTTGCAAAATTAACAGCCTCTAGTCGCTTACTGTAGCTTTTAATGAGTTCCTGTATCCTGGATGAAGGTATTTTTGACCATTCCTCTTTACAAAACAATTCCAGTTCAGTTAAGTTTGATGGTCGCCGAGCATGGACAGCCCTCTTCAAATGATCCCACAGATGTTCAATGATATTCAGGTCTGGGGACTGGGATGCCCATTCCAGAACATTGTAATTGTTCCTCTGCATGAATGCCTGAGTAGATTTGGAGCGGTGTTTTGGATCATTGTCTTGCTGAAAGATCCATCCCCTGCGTAACTTCAACTTTATCACTGATTCTTGAACATTATTGTCAAGAATCTGCTGATACTGAGTGGAATCCATGCGTCCCTCAACTTTAACAAGATTCCCAGTGCCGGCATTGGCCATACAGCCCCAAAGCATGATGGAACCTCCACGAAATTTTACTGTGGGTAGCAAGTGTTTTTCTTGGAATGCTGTGTTTTTTTGCCGCCATGCATAACGCCTTTTTGTATGACGAAACAACTCAATCTTGGTTTCATCAGTCCACAGGACCTTCTTCCAAAAAGAAATTGGCTTCTCCAAATGTGCTTTTGCATACCTCAGCCGACTCTGTTTGTGGCGTGCTTGCAGAAACGGCTTCTTTCGCATCACTCTCCCATACAGCTTCTCCTTGTGCAAAGTGCGTTGTATAGTTGACCGATGCACAGTGACACCATCTGCAGCAAGTTGATGCTGCAGCTCTCTGGAGGTGGTCTGAGGATTGTTCTTGACTGATCTCAACATTCTTCTTCTCTGCCTTTCTGATGTTTTTCTTGGCCTGCCACTTCTGGCCTTAACAAGAACTGTCCCTGTGTTCTTCCATTTTCTTACTATGTTCCTCACAGTGGAAACTGACAGGTTAAATCTCTGAGACAGCTTTTTGTATCCTTCCCCTGAAAAACTATGTTGAATAATCTTTGTTTTCAGATCATTTGACAGTTGTTTTGAGGAGCCCATGATGCCACTCTTCAGAGGATATTCAAACAGGAGAACAACTTGCAAGTGGCCACTTTAAGTAGCTTTTCTCATGATTGCATACACCTGGCTATGAAGTTCAAAGCTCAATGAGGTTACAAAACCAAAAAAAGTGCTTTAGTAAGTCAGTAAAAAGTAGGTAGGAGTATTTAAAACAAGAAAATGATAAGGGTGCCCATACTTATGCACCTGTCAAATTTTGTTTGAATGCAGATTGCACATTTTCTGTTAGTACAATAAACCTCATTTCAAGGCAGAAACATTACTGTGTCAAACAGTTATTACATATATCAAACTGAAATAGCTGTTGTAAAAACACCAATTTTAAGAAAACATTAAGCTTAAGATTAATAGGGGTGCCCAAACTTTTTCATATAACTGTAACAGTAAGTCCAGCCCAAAAAACTAAAAGGAAAGAAATCCGGGGATCAGTATGGTTTCCGTCCAAGATTTGGCTCAACACTTGCAGGGATTGTCTCTGGAGGTGACCGAGCTCCACCAACACGTGAGTAGCTGTCCTGGAGCGCATTTTGTGGAACCTAAGGTAGGACTGCCTGATGTTTTTTATGGTAAACAGAAAGATTTTTTTTCTTTTAAAAATGCTTGTTTGTTATATTTTCATTTGAGACCAAGGTCCTCTGGGAATGAATCATAGCGCGTTGGTTTTATTATGTCACTTTTGCACAAGGAACCACAGGGGTGGGCCTTTTCTCTCCAACCTAATGATCCGTGTTTGAGGTCAGTAGAAGAGTTTTTTTCTGCTATGGGGCTATTATATGACGATCCTGATTGAATCTCATCTGCTGAGACAGAACTCAGGCGTTTGAATCAGGGGTCAGGTGATGTTGAAAATTATTGCACACACTTCAGAAGGTGGTCCTCAGAAGTTAAATGGAATGATCCGGCGCTAAAATGTTTATTTCTTGCTGGTCTGAGTGAAAGGGTTAAGGATCTGCTAATTGCATTCCCTGCACCTGAGACTCTGCAGGATGCCATGCAATTAGCTGTATGTGTGGACAGGAGACTGAGGTCCAGGGTGAATGATGTAAAAATTCCTGTAACGTCAGGTCCTAGTCCCCAGAGGGTCTGCTCTGACGGCGGAGAACCGATGGAGGTTGGGGCGAGGTCGCTCCCCTCTCAGGAAAGAGACTGGAGGATTGTGTCTTTATTGTGGTAAAGCTGACCATTTGATTAAGAACTGTGAGCTTCGTTTAAGTAAAGAAAAAAAAAAGGTCAGTTACACCCGTATAGCTTGTTTGCGCTCTGCAGGAGTGTTTCTTTCAGTGAGTACTACTCTGCAGGAAGATTTGATTGAATTTCAGGTATTTGTGGATTGTGGTTCAACACTTAATGTGATTGATAAAGGGTTTTTGGAAAACCTTAAATTGGAATCCAAACCTTTGTCATCACCTATTTCTGTGATTGCAATTGATAACACTCCTTTGAAATGTATTATTCACAAGGTTGCTGCATTTCCCCTCACTATCAATGGAGTTCACCAAGAAATTTTGGACTTGGTTGTATTAGATAATTTACCCTCTCCGGTCGTTTTAGGTTTGCCTTGGTTAAAATTGCACAATCCTTTACTGGACTGGTCTACTAATGTGATTAAGTCTTGGAGTCCGAAGTGCTATGATAAATGTTGTAATGGTCGCATTGCGGCTGTGGAAAAATGGGAATTACCTGTACCTATTCAGGATTTTTGGAGGGTTTTTTCAGAGGAGGAGTCGCAAGTTTTACCTCCTCATAGGGACTATGATTGCGCCATTGAGTTTATTCCTGGAGCTACTCTTCCCAAGAGTCGCTTGTTTAATCTGACTATCCCTGAAAGAAAGGCCTTGGAGGAGTACATACAGACTAGCCTGGCTGCTGGTCACATTAGACCTTCTAAGTCGCCTGTGGCCGTTGGATTTTTCTTTGTTAAAAAAAAGGACGGGGGTTTACGTCCATGTCTGGATTTTCGTGAAATTAATAAGATTACCGTACGCAATTCCTACCCATTGCCGTTAATTCCTGACTTGTTTAACCAGTTGGTGGGGGTCAAGTGGTTCTCTAAAATTGATCTCCGGGGGGCATACAATTTGTTACGAGAGAAGGAGGGTGATGAATGGAAAACTGCTTTTAACACTCCGATAGGTCATTTTGAGAATCTGGTGATGCCTTTTGGTCTTACCAATGCACCTGCATTTTTTCAGAACCTTATTAATGACATCCTGAGACCTTTGATTGGTAAGAATGTGGTTGTGTATTTGGATGACATTTTGATTTATTCACCAGATCTAGAGTCCCATTGGCAGAGTGTACGTGAAGTTTTGCAGTTATTGAGTGATAATTCACTGTTTGCTAAGCTGGAGAAATGTGAGTTCGCTGTGCAGAGAATTCGTTTTTTGGGCTACATTGTCTCCAGCGAGGGTTTTGAGATGGACCCGGTGAAGGTTCTGGCTGTACAGGAATGGCCTAGGCCTATTGGTTTGAAATCTATACAGAGATTTTTTGGTTTCGCCAATTATTACAGGAAATTCATTAAGAATTTTTCTACAATTGTTAAGCCTCTGACCGATCTCACCAGGAAAGGTGCGAATACGGTCCAGTGGACTACTGAGGCCATTGAAGCATTTGAGTATCTCAAGGAGAGGTTTAGTTCTGCCCCTATCCTTATGCAGCCTGATGAGACCAAGCCTTTTTTGGTTGAGGTCGATGCTTCATCGGTGGGGGTTGGAGCAGTTTTGTCTCAGGAGAACAGGGATGGAGTACATCCTTGTGCTTTTTTTTCGAAAAAATTTTCGGAAACCGAACTGAATTATGATGTTGGAAATTGGGAGTTGCTGGCTATTAAACTCGCGTTTGAACATTGGCGTCATTTTTTGGAAGGTGCTAGATTTCCTATTCAGGTTTTCACAGATCATAAGAATTTGATGCAGGTAGTCAACAACTGCCCTCTTCTGCGCACAAATCATTCCCAAGATCTGCAATGCAGAGTTCCAATGCTTGGGGACATCACACACCATTCGGTGAGCCGGAAGCTGGTGGGAGGAAAGAGGATCAGGGGGAGGAATATGCTGTCCAGACTCACGGCTACTGCGACTTGACCATGTGGAAGACAGGGTGGTGGTGGTGGCGAAGTGACTGGAAGCATTATCTGCTATCCAACCAATAACCTTTTCACACTGCTCTGGGTTCAATAGTGGTGTTCTGCGGTCCCCTATTAATTGGGACAGGAAGGTCGAGCAAGAAGATGTGGGTGTTTGCTGTGGCACAATTTCAGCTTGGCCACGGCCTCGGCCTCGTCATGCACCATCACGTCCACTTCCCCATCCCTTGCCACGCGCCTTGCCCATTTTAAATGGAGGACAATATTTTCCACGTTCACTACAAATGGCTGGATTTGAACCCCAGTGATATGTGATACATGTGATGGAAAACCACAGTTTTAAATAGCTGGCCTGTAGGTTACTATTTTTCACAGCGACCTCGTGTCAATAACTTCAATGAAACACTGCAACAAAATTTAAATGGAGGCCAGAAATGGCTGAATTTGGAGCGCACTTATATGTGATACGTGTGACAGAAAACCACAGTTTTAAATAGCTGGCCTGTAGGTTACTATTTTTCACAGCGACCTGGTGTCAATAACTTCACTGACACACTGCAACAAAATTTAAATGGAGGCCAATATTTTCCACGTTCACTACAAATTTCTGGATTTTTATCACTGTAATATGAAAAGAATCTGGCTGTATTCTGCTGTGGCAACAAGCAAATGCAGCAGAAAAACTGTGTTCTCTGGATTGCTTTTTAAGCAAATAATCAGGATTAAGATCAAAAAAATAATTATCCCTGGCCCCTGATACCTGGGGCTATTTGCAGAAATATCTGGAACAGCAAAAGCAGACAGAACTGGAATTGAGCCTCTTGGGCTGTATTATACACTGCAGTCTGTCACATACACTGCCTGCCTGCCTAGCTCTGATATATACAGTACCTTGTGAAAGTATTTGGCCCCCTTGAACTTTTCTGCCTTTTGCCACATTTCTGGCTTCAAACATAAAGATATAAAATTCTAATTTTTGGGGGAAGAATCAACAACAAGTGGGACACAATCGTGAAGTGGAACGAAATTTATTGGATATTTTAAACTTTTTAAAAAAATTAAAAACTGAAAAGTGGGGCATGCAATATTATTCGGCCCCCTTGAGTTAATACTTTGTAGCGCCACATTTGCTGCAATTACAGCTGCAAGTCGCTTGGGGTATGTCTCTATCAGTTTTGCACATTGAGAGGCTGAAATTCTTGCCCATTCTTCCTTGCTAAACAGCTCGAGCTCATTGAGGTTTGATGGAGGGCGCTTGTGAACAGCAGTTTTCAGCTCTTTCCACAGATTCTCGATTGGATTCAGGTCTGGACTTTGACTTGGCCATTCTAACACCTGGATACGTTTATTTTTGAACCATTTCATTGTAGATTTTGCTTTATGTTTGGAATCGTTGTCTTGTTGGAAGATAAATCTCCGTCCCAGTCTCAGGTCTTTTGCAGACTCCAACAGGTTTTCTTCCAGAATGGTCCTGTATTTGGCTCCATCCATCTTCCCATCAATTTTAACCATCTTCCCTGTCCCTGCTGAAGAAAAGCAGGCCCACACCATGATGCTGCCACCACTATGTTTGACAGTGGGGATGGTGTTTTGAGGGTGATGAGCTGTGCTGCTTTTACGCCAAACATATTATTTTGCATTGTGGCCAAAAAGTTCGATTTTGGTTTCATCTGACCAGAGCACCTTATTCCACATGTTTGGTGTGTCTCCCAGGTGGCTTGTGGCAAACTTCAAACGAGAATTTTTATGGATATCTTTGAGAAGTGGCTTTCTTCTTGCCACTCTTCCATAAAGGCCAGATTTGTGCAGTGTACGATTGATTGTTGTCTTATGGACAGACTCTCCCACCTCAGCTGTAGATCTCTGCAGTTCATCCAAAGTGATCATGGGCCTTTTGGCTGCTTCTCTGATCAGTCTTCTCCTGGTTCGAGATGAAAGTTTAGAGGGACGGCCTTGTCTTGGTAGATTTGCAGTGGTCTGATACTCCTTCCATTTAAATATGGTCACTTGCACAGTGCTCCTTGAGATGTTTAAAACTTGGGAAATCTTTTTGTATCCAAATCCAGCTTTAAACTTCGCCACAACAGTATCTCGGACCTGCCTGGTGTGTTCCTTGGTCTTCATGATGCTCTCTGCACTTGAAACAGAACCCTGAGACTATCACAGAGCTAGTGTCCATTTTTTGACATGATCAGATATCAAAATCAAACATCAGAATGATGTCAGTTTGAGGCTAAATACCCTGCCTGAGAAGTGACTCTGACGAGTGACTTATACAACTATAATAATAAAAAAAGTAACTATTTGCTTATGGGACTTGAACCCATAATTCTGTATCCCAAAGCCAGTGCACTAACCACTAAGCTATAAACTCAGTTGTTAAACTCTAGGAGTTCTATTTGGTTATATGATTTTCAGTGCAAACTTGTCTATAACTCATTGGGACTTATGCACAGACTGCAAGCAAGCCAAATTCAAATGATGTTTGATTTTGATGTGTGAGTCTGATGTGTGACTTTCTTCAAACATCAGAATCAGAATCACAATGACTTTTAGTCACCCTGAGTATTTTCATGGTTGATGTCAGAAGACAAGAAAAGCTGCCAGCTACTATCACTTGACTGCATAGCGCAATGGTAAGGCATCAGCCACTGAAACTACAGTATCAGAGTTGAAATCCTTATAGGAAAAAGATTTTTTTTTTTTTTTTTTTTTAATTATGCCTATTTAGCACACAAACTACAGGGGTGTTTTACTTTTAATATCTGACACTCTGATTGTCATCCTGATGTGTTAAGAGTTTTAGACACACTGTCTATTTTCATGGTAAATTACATAGCCAAAGTAAATTGGGGGGCACTAATTTACTACATATCTATTTCCAAGTGACTTTATATTTGCATAATTTCTTAAAGGGTCTAATGATAAAATGTCTTTATTGTAAATTTGTATTTCCATCCACCCAAGTACTGGCTGCAAACTCCCAATTTACTTTGGCTATGTAATATCCCATGCAAATTGACAGCGTGTCTGAAACTCTTAACACATCAGGATGACAGAGTGTCAGATAATAAAAGTAAAACACACCTGTAGTTTGTGTGCTAAATAGGCATAATTAAAAAAATATATATATATATTTTTCCTATCAGGATTTGAACTCTAACACTGTAGTTTCCAAGGCTAATGCCTTACCATTGCACTATCCAGTCAAGTGATAATAGCTGGCAGCTTTTCTTGTCTTCTGACATTAACCAGGAAAATACTCAGGGTGACTAAAAGTCATTGTGATTCTGATGTTTGAAGAAAGTCACACATCATACTCGCACATCAAAATCAAACATCATTTGAATTTGGCTTGCTTGCAGTCTGTGCATAAGTCCCAATGAGTCATAGACAAGTTTGCACTGAAAATCATATAAGCAAATAGAACTCCTAGATTTTAACAGCTCAGTTTATAGCTTAGTGGTTAGTGCACTGCCTTTGGAACACAGAATTTTGGGCTCAAGTCCCATCAGCGAACAGTTACTTTTTTTTTTTATTATTATTATTATTATAGTTGTAAAAGTCACTCATCAAAGTCACTCGTCAAAATCACTCGTCAGAATCATTTGTCAAAAACACTCATCAGAATCACTCGTCACAATCACTCGTCACAATCACTCGTCAGAATCACTCGTCAGAATCACTCGTCAGAATCACTCGTCAAAATCACTTGTCAGAATCACTCATCAAAATCACCCGTCACAATCACTCGTCAGAATCACTTGTCAAAATCACTCATCAAAATCACTTGTCAGAATCACTCATTAAAATCACTCGTCAGAATTACTCGTCAGAATCACTTGTCAGAATCACTTGTCATACAGGGTATTTAGCCTCAAACTGACATCATTCTGTTTGATTTTGGTATCTGATCATGTCCTAAAATGGACACTGTACAGAGCAGGTGCATTTAGACTTGATTACACACAGGTGGATTCTATCTATCATTACCAGTCATTTAGGACAACATTGGATCATTCAGAGATCCTCACTGAACTTCTGGAGTGAGTTTGCTGCACTGAAAGTAAAGGGGCCGAATAATATTGCACGCCCCACTTTTCAGTTTTTAATTTTTTAAAAAAGTTTAAAATATCCAATAAATTTTGTTCCACTTCATGATTGTGTCCCACTTGTTGTTGATTCTTCCCAAAAAAATTTGAATTTTATATCTTTGTTTGAAGCCAGAAATGTGGCAAAAGGTAGAAAAGTTCAAGGGGGCCAAATACTTTCACAAGGCACTGTGTATATATATATATATCTATAATATAACCGGGGATGCGAGTCTCTGTCCGAAGCCTCGATAGACTGCGCATGCGTGACGCGCAGTCTGGCTCCAGACAGAAGACCGCATCCACCCTTTACAGGTAAGAGGAGGTGTATGGCGTCGGAGATCGCGGTATGCGTAGGCACTGAACGCACACTGCGATCTCCGGCGCCATACTTACATACGCCTCTCTTCAGCGGAGACCGGGAGCGGAGTGAGACGTCGGATCGGCGCGTGCGCACAGCGCTATCCGGCGCCATTTTACTGAAGACACATTTGCAGTGCGTCTTCAGCAAAATGGCGCCGGACAGCACGGTGCTCTGTCGCCGCACTCCTCCCCCGGCCTCCGGCAGAACAGGACGCTGCAGCGCTGGAGTACAGAGAAGAAAGGTGAGTATAACTGTTTATTTTTTGGGGGATGTGTGTATAGTGGGGGGGTGAGGGGTGCCACGCATACCGGGATTAGGGGAGCCATGCATACCAAAATAGGGATGAGGGGAGCCATGCATACCAGAATAGGGATGAGGGGTGCCACGCATACCGGGATTGGGGATGAGGGGTGACATTCATACCGGGATTGGGGATGAGGGGTGCGATGCATACCAGGATTGGGGATGAGGGGTGCGATGCATACCAGAATAGGGATGAGGGGTGCCACGCATACCAGGATTGGGGATGAGGGGTGCCACGCATACCAGGATTGGGGATGAGGGGTGCCACGCATACCAAAATAGGGATGAGGGGTGACACGCATACCGGGATTGGGGATGAGGGGTGCCACGCATACCGGAATTGGGGATGAGGGGTGCCACACATACCGGGATTGGGGATGAGGGGTGCCACGCATACCGGGATTGGGGATGAGGGGTGCCACGCATACCGGGATTGGGGATGAGGGGTGCCAAGCATAATGGGATTGGGGATGAGGGGAGCCACGCATACTGGGATTGGGGATGAGGGGTGCCATGCATACCAGAATAGGGATGAGGGGTGCCACGCATACCAGGATTGGGGATGAGTGGTGCCACGCATACCAGGATTGGGGATGAGTTGTGACACGCATACCAGGATTGGGGATGAGGGGTGACATGCATACCAGGATTGGGGATGAGGGGTACCACGCATAATGGCATTGGGGATGAGGGGAGCCACGCATACCGGGATTGGGGATGAGGGGTGCCACGCATACCAGGATTGGGGATGAGTTGTGACACGCATACCAGGATTGGGGATGAGGGGTGACACGCATACCAGGATTGGGGATGAGGAGTGCCACGCATAATGGCATTGGGGATGAGGGGAGCCACGCATACCAGGATTGGGGAAGAGGGGTGCCATGCATACCAGGATTGGGGATGAAAGGTACCACGCATACCAGAATAGGTATGAGGGGTGCCACGCATACCGGGATTGGGGATGAGGGGTGCCATGCATACCAGGATTGGGGATGAAAGGTGCCATCCATACCAGAATAGGGATGAGGGGTGCCACGCATACCAGAATAGGGATGAGGGGTGCCATGCATACCAGAATAGGGATGAGGGGTGCCACGCATACCGGGATTGGGGATGAGGGGTGCCACGCATACCAGGATTGGGGATGAGGGGTGCCACGCATACCAGGATTGGGGATGAAAGGTGCCACGCATACCAGAATAGGGATGAGGGGTGCCACGCATACCGGGATTGGGGATGAGGGGTGCCATGCATACCGGGATTGGGGATGAGGGGTGCCACGCATACCGGGATTGGGGATGAGGAGTGCCACGCATACCGGGATTAGGGATGAGGGGTGCCACGCATACCGGGATTGGGGATGAGGAGTGCCACGCATACCGGGATTGGGGATGAGGGGTGCCACGCATACCGGGATTGGCGATGAGGGGTGCCACGCATACCAGGATTGGGGATGAGGGGTGCCACGCATACCGGGATTGGGGATGAGGGGTGCCACGCATACCAGAATAGGGATGAGGGGTGCCACGCATACCAGGATTGGGGATGAGGGGAGCCACGCATACCGGGATTGGGGATGAGGGGTGCCACGCATACCGGGATTGGGGATGAGGAGTGCCACGCATACCGGGATTGGGGATGAGGGGTGCCACGCATACTGGGATTGGGGATGAGGGGTGCCATGCATACCGGGATTGGGGATGAGGGGTGCCATGCATACCGGGATTGGGGATGAGGGGTGCCACGCATACCGGGATTGGGGATGAGGGGTGCCACGCATACTAGAATAGGGATGAGGGGTGCCACGCATACCAGGATTGGGGATGAGGGGAGCCACGCATACCGGGATTGGGGAGGAGGGGAGCCACGCATACCGGGATTGGGGAGGAGGGGAGCCACGCATACCGGGATTGGGGATGAGGGGTGCCACGCATACCGGGATTGGGGATGAGGGGTGCCACGCATACCGGGATAGGATGGTGGGGGCAGCACAAATACCAGGAGGGGGGCAGCACATACCAACATGGGAGACCATATACCAATAAAAATGCTCGCCACCCGGGTGTAGAACGGGTTCAATAGCTAGTATGTGTATATATATATATATATAACATATAATATGTTGTGGAATACCTAGACTAGCAGGACGTTCAATGGACCCTTTTTCTATATGCACTGCAGTCTGCCACATACACTGCCTGCATGCCTAATTACTGCTATCACCACTGATTATATGCGGCTGGATTAGTCCTCAGAAGGACTGTTAGTTCAGATGGATATTATAGATATATGTTGTGGAATACCTATATTAACTCTAAACAAGCAAATCTCTCCCTGACGCAGCAGCACCTCTCCCTACTCTGCCTGATTCCGGTGTAGACTGTGATGAGCAGCGCCCGGTCTTATATACACCTGATGATGCTGTGTAGCCAGCCAATCACTGTAATGTCGCAACCAACATGGCTGCGGCATTACAGTGTGTGGCAGGCAATCCCTGCATGTTCATTGGCTTTTTAAAGAGCGCCAAACATGCAGGGAGGGGACCCAAGCTCCCGCCCGAGCAACCCGGAAATACTCGCAGAGCGCCGAGCATCTCGAGCAGTGAGATGCTCGGGCGAGTACTGAGCAGTGGCGAGCGCGTTCGCTCATCACTAATGAAGAGTATATAAATCAGGATTATATTTCATATTAATTTAAATGGAATTGGTTTCACTATGTATTCTGTACAACTCTGTCCCTTGATTAAATGTATTTTATTGTTTGTTTTTTATTTGTGAAATAAAATTTATTGTTGGAGTATTTATTTTTGTTCAACTTTTTTTGTTTCTTTAAGTCTTATATATGAACAACTATAACTTATTGGGGTTTTGTGTTCCACTACTCTGTTTTAGGTTCATCTTCTGGGTTCATCGGACTATGCTTGGATGATATATGCACATGATCCGATTTTCAAGGGCTGACAGAATGGAGAAAGTGGAAAAACTTTTTTTTCTCTTCACTACTCTGATCAGAGTGTGATCATAATAATCGGACCATTTTTCTCGGATGTGGAAAAAACAGTGTGAACTTAGTCTTGATAGCTTTTTAAAAACTGCCTTAGAATCTGCAGCTTCTATTCAAATCTAATATTGTTGCTACTTGAACAGCTAGCTCACTTATTAAATGTTTGGACAAATCAGATTCCCAACTGTGTAACAAATGCCCTAGTGAACAAATTTGAGCTGCGTTATCAACAATCCAGAAAGCGGCAGATTTTTGCCTGACGCACTAGTTAATGCTTTTACATTTTTTGGCCCTTCTTGCGCATTTTCCAACTCTGCACGCTAGGTGATCTGGCTGAAAACATTCGCAGGTGACTTCGGATCCAAATCTCGGTAATGCTCCATTACTTGGCTAGGGTGAAATATTTGTTTAGCTCAGACCTAGATGGTATTCTAACCAAAGCAGCAGATAAAAAGGGATTTCATTTTTCCAAAATACCCAAATTTTCCCAGAAAATCTTTTCGTTCATCCAAAAGGAATTTACAGGAAGAGTCTAGGACAGAGATTCCTACTGGTAGGGTAACAGCAGGAGGAAAAGGCTTTTTATTTAAGAATCTTTTTATTTAAGAATCCCAACTCAGGAGGAGGAGGAGGGAGGCCTAAGCAACAATGACGCCAGGCTTCAGGTAAGAGGAAGATTAATGCTTTCTGTTTGGCTCACCAGGTGAGGTGAAACCTTTAAGCCTTAGGTCTGGGTGGGTACACAGACCTCAGGCGTTGATGCAAACAGGAAGGCCGGTGGGCAGTGAGGACTTGGCACACAGGAATCTCAGGTGCAGCAGGACGAATGAAGTGGAACGTAGTAGGGATGAATGCAAGCAGAAAAGCACAGATGCTGGAGCACATCAAACATAGGATAATCCCAAGATACAGGTGTGTGTCTATATGAATCTTAAATATTTCTAGAGAGAGATGTAATGGACTCTTTTCAATGCCAGGAGAATGTTACCTGACTGACATTAATATGTCTACTGTAATGTTTGGTGCAAGAGGGATAATGCTATGAGGGTTGGTTTTCATGGGTTTGCATAATCACCATATTTCCAGTGAAGACAACCCTTAATACTTTAGTGTACCCACACAATTTGGACAATTTCATGTTTGCAACTTTGTGGGAACAGTTTGAGTAATGACGTTTTCTGTTACAACTTTTTCCCGATGCACAAAGAAGAGTTTGCTAATCGGAGAACGACTGCCTTCACCGAGTCTGGACCTAAACCAGGAAAGTCAAACGTAAACATACAGAGGGCCAAAATGAAAAACTTGGACAAAGTCGCGTGCCAACCAGTATACAGTATAATGTGACCCACACAGTCCTCCATACAGAATAATGGGCACAATATAGTCCTCCATACAGAATGGGACTCCCATAGTCCTCCATACTGAATAATGGCCTCACATCGGAGTGGTGGCTCTTGTGTTGTGGGCCATATATAACCACTATGCGGGCCAGATTTGGCCCACAGGCCGGAGTTTGACACATATGACCTAAACGTTATGAAACCTAAACGCTCTTTACCTTTAGGATTTCCAGCTGTGTTTGTCTGTCCAACTTTTAATTGTTTGAGCTCACAAATGTTCCTCTGGATAAATAGGCAAGAATTCGCACAGACACCTTCCCATTCTTCTATGCCTATAGATTTAGATTAGGAGGTGCACATTAGTGATTTTTTTATGTGATCCTATGGTTTTTTTTAATCATGAGACTTTACTTTTGTAATTGCTATATGTTTTCTTGTATAATATGTCCAAGCAGGTTAAAAAAAATTGCTATTTCCATTTTGCACTTTTTTTAAGCTAATATTTTTTTTATAACGGGGAAGACACATTACTGAAATTCAGAACATAAATATGAGTGAATGTGAGTTTTCTAATGAGTAACAAAACTTAATTTCTGATAAACAAAATTAAATTTTCAAATAAAACATTTCCCACATTCTGGGTGTGAAAATGATTTCTCACCTATGTGAGCACTTTGATGTTTCAAAAGAGTTGTTTTGAAATAAAAGCATTTCCCACATTGTGAACATAGGTATGGCTTCTTCCCTATATGACTTTTTTGATGTCTAACAAAATTAGATTTATGTGTAAAACATTTCTCACAGTCTGAACATGAATAAGGCTTCTCCCCTGTGTGAGTTCTCTTATGTGTAACAAGGTTTGATATCTGATTAAAATCTTGCCCACACTCTGAACAAGAAAATGGCTTCTCCCCTGTGTGAATTCTATGATGTGCAACAAGATTTGATTTTTCTGTAAAACATTTCCCACAATCCGGACATGCATATGACTTCTTTGCTGTGTGAATTATCTGATATGTAACAAGATGTAATTTGTTTTTACAATATTTCCCACATTGAGGACAAGAATATGGCTTCTCCCCTGTGTGAATTCTTTGATGTCTAAGGAAAGTTGATTTAGCTCTACAATATTTCCCACATTCTGAACAAAAATATGGCTTCTCCCCTGTGTGTGTTCTCTCATGGGTAGCAAGATATGATTTCTGCTTAAAACATTTCCCACATTCTAAACATGAAAATGGCTTCTCACCTGTGTGACTTCTCTGATGTCTAACAAGATCAGATTTATGGTTAAAACATTTGCCACATTCTAAACATGCAAATGGCTTCTCCCCTGTATGAATTCTCTGATGTGTAACAAGATTTGATTTATCTGCAAAACATTTCCCACATTCTGGACATGGATATGGCTTTTCCCCAGTGTGAGTTCTCTCATGTGCAACAAAGGTTGATTTACGATTAAAATATTTCCCACACTTTGAACATGAAAATGTCATATTTCCTATTGAAGCTTTAACAACGCTTCTGTGACATTTATTTTCCTTAATAGTCTGTGATGAATCAGAAGATAGGACATGTTTAAAAGAACCAAATTGTAGATCATTGCTGTACAGCACTGAGGATACAGCTGGGATAATGCAATGGTCTTCATATGTGTCTTGTGGCACACCAATATCATATGATTGAAAATCTGAAGATTCCAGAAGTCCCTCTGATCTCCTAATACAGTCACCTGCCAAGAATAACAGATTACTTTTTCAATATTATATCCTTAGATATATTGTTATCATGTAGCAAAATTTGATTATTCACAAAGAGAGTGGTTACAAAACAGTTCATATTCTAACCATAAAGCAGAGCAAGGACCACTAAATAATGATATCAGACAACCAGGATACTCTGGAACTCTCTACCTCAACATATCAGACTCTCGCAGACCGTGGAAACCTTCAAAAGGAACCTGAAGATCTACCTCTTCCGACAAGCCTACAACCTGCAGCAACCCTCGTTCCACCATACAGCGGCATGACCAGCTGTATCCTCACCCATCCCTTGTAGACTGTGAGCCCTCGCGCTCAGGGTTCTCTCTCCTCCTGTACCAGTCACGGACACGTTTTTGCTCAAGATTACTGTAATTGTTTTATACTATGTATACCCCTTTTCACATGTAAAGCTCCATGGAATAAATGGCGCTATAATAATAAATAACAGGCACTAACATTTTTCCCAATCACTGTTAAAGTCAGCATCTTCCTCTGTTCATGTTCCAGAGTAACGGTCACTATTATTTGGTTTAAATAGGATTCGGAGGCCCCCTATTTATCAAAGTGATTGCGCCAGAATTCTGGAATAAAACGCTTTGAAAAGTTGAAAAATTTTAGGGCAACTCGAAGTGGTACAAGAATTTTACAAATGTTGCCAAAATGGACAGAGCTGGGGCGTGACATCACAGCGCGTCTAATTCATGATGACCTGTGGCTTTTCCTAAACCAGAAATCTTACTCCAGTCCACCAGGCTTCGTTACTAGTGTTGAGCGAGTATGTTCTGTTAACCCTTTCGCCGAGTATGCTCGGGCCAAGCTCCGAGTATTTACAGCTGCTTGGTGATATGCTTGAATCGCTCCCGTGTGCATGATTTGCAACTGTTTGACAGCTTTATTACATGTGAGGAAAGTGTAACAAATAGACATTCCTCACATGTAATAAAGCTGCCAAACAGTTGCAAATCATGCACACGGGAGCGATTCAACCATATCACCGAGCAGCTGTAAATACTCGGAGCTTGGCCCGAGCATACTCGGACAGAACATACTCGCTCAACACTATTCGTTACACATTTGTTGTAGACCTCCGGGAGAAGAGATCCCGCATAATATCCGCAGTGGTAAATAATGCTGCAGATATCATTACGAAAAAGTTGCGGGGAAGCTGTGTGAGGAGCTGCCCATTTTCTAAAGACTATGATACTTTTCCAGCAACGTACCACCATTTTTGTTAATATTATTATTGTGCTTTATTAGTGATTTACTTGTAATGTTTTATATAGTTCTGCTATCTTGTCAGTGTGTACACTAGATTCACTTGTAAAATGTCCAGCATTCCACTAATCTGTATCTCAGGAGTCCATTGTTTCAACAGCAAATGGTCTCATTAGGTGAGTTTGGATTGAGACACAGTGGAGCAGTCATCACAGGGGGTCTTACATGCAATCTCAGATGAAGGCTTCTAGAATATTCTTCATTGTTTAGCAAACAGTGAATGCTTGAGGGGGAGGGTGATCACTTCTGTGCTAGGAGGAGGCTGACCCCAGGGATGTGGAGGAGTTGATGGAAGGACACGGGAGTGATAGGACTTAGGGCTGTGGACGTGGAGCTGATGTATGGATGGCTTATGGAGTGTTGGAGATCAGTTATCAACTGGGCTGGATAAACGTAGTACAGTTATGGATATGTCGTTGGATATCAACTTTATTCTAGGACTGTTGCTACTGGATATCTGTGCTTCCATTGTTTAATCCGTCATCTGGAGGATTGTGGACTGTGGCAACCGACTATACTGGCTGGAGATACAAAATCTGTGGGCCAACCAAAAGTTGGGAGACAGTGAGTACGGCCTGATACAGAGCAAGTGAAACTACTGATCCCAGGTTGAGAACTTAAGGACTGAGAGAACTGTATTTTGGCCATTTACTTGGAATTGCTGTATTACCATGGATGTGATTAATAAAATATTGTTGCATCGTTAACCTGCCCTACTTACAACCCACAACCGCACATCTTTACAAGCTACACATATCACCCTTGCACAGCAGCATAAATTGACACATTGGGGATCTCAAACCAGTTGCTCCTGCCAGTTTATGCTGTGGATATATTTTGTAGCGACTGCATGAGATTTCTGAAAATCTGTAAAACACAGTGAATTATTTTTTGTTTTATCAAAATTTTAATATGCAAGTGTCAAAAACTGAACAGATAAAAGTAAGTACAAATAAAGATCAGCAATCTGAATCAATGGTACAAACCAATATTTGTGTGAAACAGAGCAACAATTTTCTGGTCGGCCAAGAAATTTGCTTTTATCCTTTAAAAGTCTTAACAGCCAGGCAAAAAAAAAAATCATCCACACACTCACATTAAACTTCCTCCTTTCCCTCTCCTCAACCCCTACAAATACATTTTCCCAAATCACCACATCAGAAGTAGTGTCCTACGAGGTATAATCGTTTTCCTGGGCACCGTAGACATAGAATTTGTGCAGATTACAGTGTTATGAACATACAGTTGTCTTTTATTTTCTTTAATATTACTGGATCGCAGGACTATTATTTTATTTAATAGCCTTTGGCTCAGTCTCGGGCCATGGCAACTTGATGAATGAACCATCTGTACAAAGATCGATCTTGTGCAAGTCAAGATAGGTCCACCAAGTTCTTCTCCACCGTTATCTTGATAGTATCAAGACATTGGGTTGCTGGTCTTCCTCTTCACCTTGTTCCTTCTATTCTTCTGACCATGATGTCCTTCTCCAGTGATTGATCTCTTCGTATGATGTGTCCAAAGTAGGCAAGCCGTAGCTTGGTGAGCCTTGTTTTGAGTGACATGTCTGGCTTGATTTGTTCCAAAATTGATTTGTTTGTTCTTCTTGCCATCCATGGTATTGATAACATCCTTCTCCAGAACCACATTTTGAAGGCATCGATTCTTCTTTCTTGTTTCTTTATCTTCAGGTTTCATATCCATATGTTCCACAGAAAAGACCAAACTATGTACAAGCCATATATAATGCCTACAAACAACAACCGGAGTCATACACTTGTAAAATCATAGAATTTATTAGAGGATCATAAATACAAATACCACAATTAAATTCTTTAAAATACATAGAGGTAACGCGCGTTTCGCGTTAGCTTTACCAACAACTTGTTGATAAAGCTAACGCAAAAAGCGAGTTCAAGGGTGTCTCCCAGGTGTGAGTATCACCATTGTGATGGGTAAGTCACTATAATCGAGTCTGTGTATATAATTGCTGCATGATTCTGGTTTCCTATGGTTGGCGCAGGGATTAACTTGACTTGTGGCTGCATAAACAGCATAATGCACTTGCTGATATTAATTTGAGTAATGTTGCACTTGGGCAATTATTAATTATATGTGCATATGCTGAAATATACGAATATATTTATATATAAGTGACTTGATGTATATTTTGTGTTGCTGCTCACCCTACAGGGACTATATTTTGAGTCCTTCTGATTGCACCTCTATGTATTTTAAATAATTTAATTGTGGTATTTGTATTTATGATCATCTAATAAATTCTAGGATTTTACAAGTGTATGACTCCGGTTGTTGTTTGTAGGCATTATATTCATGTTGGAGTTCACTTTTTGTAGATATATGGGTCCCGATTGGGACAAATAGTGGGAGATAATTTTGATCAATTATTGAAATATCCCAAAATGTGGTTTTCTGTGAATTTAATAATTATGTACAAGCCGTGTCTTCGTCACCAGTGCAATCTTCAGTCACAGCACTATTCGGCAATTAAAAGTGTTTCTCCAAAGCTGGACTCCTGCCTGATCTGACACTCGGTGAGAAGAAATGCAAGGTGACATTTCATGTCAAAAAATTATAGGAAATTTGCAGGATACCTTTCAAGTGTTCTGTATCAGTCTTGGCTGGTGTAAAGCAATAGTTCTCCACACCCAGTTAAACAAATCTTTTATTTTTCAAAAATGCAGTCCGGGACCACTCTGCATTTGGAGGTTTTGTACATGTGTCCTATTTTAGAATATCCCTGCCCATGAGTGCAGGGATCCACTAATATGCAAGATATTAATGATTGACCAGTAAAAATAATACGGAACTTGTGTACATTTCAGTATAAACTGCACATATTCATTCTTCATTACCCACGTAACAAGCACAGGGAATACAATATACACCTGTTTATATGGAATAGGTGTTCATTTTGCGAAAGGTTGTACTTTTTACAATTTCATTCTATATCTAAAAGGGAAGGATACTCAAACACATCAAAGTATATGTGATATGTACTCATTCCACTATAATCTGCATAGGAAACCTTATTTTTAAAGGATACTTATAAGGAACTAGATGGTGGCCCGATTCTAAGGCATCGGGTATTCTAGAATATGTATGTAGTTTATTCTGTCATCCTCATTGGCGTATTTTCGCTTATGACCCATTGGAACACAGGAAGCGTAAATCGTGATAACGTACAGTAAAGAAGTATCTGTTCATCACGCTGTGACTTACAGAACGTGTTCAGTAAACGTGACTGAACTACGTGGCACTGACTGACAGAACTTGTTCAGTAAACTTGAGTGAACAACGTCACGCTGTGACTGGGGTTTAAATTCTGCGCCAATATCTCTGATTTGTCGCGGCCGGCTGGGCGCGACCAATCAGCGAAGCGGGGTTTAAAGGGGTTGTCCACTACTTTAAATTAACCCCCCAATGTATCCCCCCGGGGCCCCTAATGAATTTCGTAAATACCTCATGTTGCCAATACTGCCTGTGCACGGCGCTATCGCTGACCGCGCACAGGCAGCACGTGACCCCCGGCTGCAGACGGCTCTTGCTTCCGCTTACGTCACGACTATTTGCGGCTGCAGCCAGGGGTCTCCTGTTCCGCATTCCAATCTGTGAGTGACAGATTGTGGGCGGGGTTATCCCCCATCGCGTCACACCGCGCGCCCATTTATTGAGAGAGCGCGCGGTGGATGCTGGGTGTGACACGATGGGGGATAACCCCGCCCAAGCCTGTCACTCACCGTGGAACAGGAGACTCCTGGCTGCAGCCGCAAATAGTTGTGATGTAAGCGGAAGCAAGAGCCGGCTGCAGTCGGGGGTCACGTGCACAGACAGTATTGGCAACATGAGGAATTTACAAAATTCATTAAGGGCCCCGGGGGGATACATTGGAGGGTTAATTTAAAGTAGCCGCGCCAATATTGCTGATTGGTCACGGCCGGCTGAGTGCAACCAATCAGCAAAGTGTGGTTCAAATCCCGCGCCAATTTGAGACCGGACTGCACCTGTCGCTGATTGGTCGCGCCAGCCGCTCGCGACCAATCAGCGACGCGGGATTTCCGTTACAGACAAACAGACAGAATTAGACGATTATATATATATTTATTATACATTATTTTTATGATAATAAATTATGTTAATTCTTTTTAGTCCCACATTGTAGCAGCTGCTGAATGAGAAGAATTTGTGATTTCTCTGTAGTCTTTACTACTCACCTGAGTAATCATATGTAGGAATCTCCTCTATACACCACTCATCACCCTTCACATATGTCTCTGTAGTATTAATATGGGTCAAATATTCACCCTGAAACAAATATTGTAAAAGTCACAGACAGATGGAGAAGTCACATCTATGATCATCTCTAATCCTGCCATCTCCACCGTTCTCATTACACAAGTATAAAACATATAATACTGGTGGATAAAACAAGACTGAGCACAAGACCTTCACAGCAGTCTACACATCATAGGGGAGATCTCATGACACCTTCTCTCCATCTACCTGATAATCCTGAGGAACATTGGGATCTTCTTGTTTACAGTCCTGTGGGAGAAGAGGACGGGGACATCTCTCTGGTGTTGTCCTCTTACTGGATAGAACTGGAGGAAACACATACAGGGAATTAATTCATTCTTTACATACAGATAATTATAGGCTGTGTGTTTTTAGTCCGGTCTATTACCTGGTGATGTGAGGGGCTGGGGAACCTCCATCATGACGTCCTTGTACAGATCCTTGTGTCCTTCTAAATACTCCCACTCCTCCATGGAGAAGTAGACGGAGACATCCTGACACCTTATAGGTACCTGATACACACAATGATACAGTCATGCCCCCGATCCCTTCATATCATTACTGTATAATGTCCCAGCATTCCCAGCAATGTCACCTCTCCAGTCAGCAGCTCAATCATCTTGTAGGCGAGTTCTAGGATCTCCTGGTTATTGATGTCCTCATGTATAAGGGGGTGAGGTGGAGGCTCCGTGACTGGGCTCAGGGTTCTTCCCCATCCCTCAGACACAGGGTCCTGACAGCGCTCACTAGAGGTCTTCTTCACTACTGTGTAATCCTGGTTATGGAGAGACACATTAATAAATCTCACTACAGACATTTGCAGAGTCCTCGCCTCTCCAGTTCTGTCCATCTGTTATTCCCATAGATAAGAATGATGTAATGTGACGTCATCAGAATCTCTCACCTCTCCAGTAAGCCGGGAGAGGATCTCTAGGGTGAGGTGTAATATCCTCTCCACCATCTTGTCTTTGTCTATATCCATCAGTAAATTCTCTTATACAGAAGATCTGCACTGAGAGGATCCAATACTATTGGAACCTGAACAAAACACAGGAGCATCAGCTGAGAACAAAATAACAAGATGTATATATACAATGACACCTGTGTACTCTCCCCACAGATGATGTAGATGGAGAGAAGGATCCAGTCAGTCTGATTTTCCTCAGTCAGTTCTTTTGCATTCAAGCAGGAGAAGATTGTCAACAGTTAATGAGAACACAGAAGCACACCCGAACGTTACTGTATACGGGGGAGAGAGATATTGACTGAACGACTGTTCTCCCCCCACTATATAATGTGTATGGTGCCTTCCGCCAGTACTGGGGTCTCTCCACATACCTCCACCTGCAGAGCCTCCACCACATATATGGCTGCTCTGTGTGCACAGGACCTGTGATGAGGTCACAGGAGGGGAGGAGTCAGGGGTCACATGATCAGGGGCCTCAGTGGATGCAGGACTCTGCTGTGCTGGTTGTCATGGTGCTGGATGAGGGGAAGTTTATGTGTGGGGTCAGGAGGGGTTTACAGTGTGGATGTAGCAGAGCCGCGCGTGTACGAGGTGTACGGAGCGGAGCCGCGTGTGTACGAGGTGTACGGAGCGGAGCCGCGTGTGTACAAGGTGTACGGAGCGGAGCCGTGTGTGTACGAGGTGTACGGAGCGGAGCCGCGTGTGTACGAGGTGTACGGAGCGGAGCCGCGTGTGTACGAGGTGTACGGAGCGGAGCCGCGTGTGTACGAGGTGTACGGAGCAGAGCCGCGTGTGTACGAGGTGTACGGAGCGGAGCCGCGTGTGTACGAGGTCTACGGAGCGGAGGCGCGTGTGTACGAGGTGTACGGAGCAGAGCCGTGTGTGTACGAGGCGTACGGAGCAGAGCCGTGTGTGTACGAGGTGTACGGAGCAGAGCCGCGCGTGTACGAGGTGTACGGAGCGGAGCCGCGCGTGTACGAGGTGTACGGAGCGGAGCCGCGTGTACGAGGTGTACGGAGCAGAGCCGCGTGTACGAGGGGTACGGAGCGGAGCCGCGTGTACGAGGGGTACGGAGCGGAGCCGCGCGTGTACGAGGTGTACGGAGCGGAGCCGCGCGTGTACGGAGCGGAGCCGTGTGTACGAGGTGTACGGAGCGGAGCCGTGTGTACGAGGTGTACGGAGCGGAGCCGCGTGTGTACGAGGTGTACGGAGCGGAGCCGCGTGTGTACGAGGTGTACGGAGCGGAGCCGCGCGTGTACGAGGTGTACGGAGCAGAGCCGTGCGTGTACGAGGTGTACGGAGCAGAGCCGTGTGTGTACGAGGTGTACGGAGCAGAGCCGCGCGTGTACGAGGTGTACGGAGCGGAGCCGCGCGTGTACGAGGTGTACGGAGCGGAGCCGCGTGTACGAGGGGTACGGAGCGGAGCCGCGTGTACGAGGGGTACGGAGCGGAGCCGCGCGTGTACGAGGTGTACGGAGCGGAGCCGCGCGTGTACGGAGCGGAGCCGTGTGTACGAGGTGTACGGAGCGGAGCTGTGTGTACGAGGTGTACGGAGCGGAGCCGCGTGTGTACGAGGTGTACGGAGCGGAGCCGCGCGTGTACGAGGCGTACGGAGCGGAGCCGCGCGTGTACGAGGCGTACGGAGCGGAGCCGCGCGTGTACGAGGCGTACGGAGCGGAGCCGCGCGTGTACGAGGCGTACGGAGCGGAGCCGCGCGTGTACGAGGCGTACGGAGCGGAGCCGCGCGTGTACGAGGCGTACGGAGCGGAGCCGCGCGTGTACGAGGCGTACGGAGCGGAGCCGCGCGTGTACGAGGCGTACGGAGCTGAGCCGCGCGTGTACGAGGCGTACGGAGCTGAGCCGCGCGTGTACGAGGCGTACGGAGCGGAGCCGCGCGTGTACGAGGCGTGCGGAGCGGAGCCGCGCGTGTACGAGGTGTACGGAGCGGAGCCGCGCGTGTACGAGGTGTACGGAGCGGAGCCGCATGTATACAAGGTGTACGGAGCAGAGCCATGTGTGTACGAGTTGTACGGAGCAGAGCCGTGTGCGTGCAAGGTGTATGGAGCAGAGCCGCGTGTGTACGGAGCAGAGCCGCGTGTGTACGAGTTGTACGGAGCAGAGCCGTGTGCGTGCAAGGTGTATGGAGCAGAGCAACGTGTGTATGAATATAATCCAGCAGAGACCAAAAGACTTATTATGAAGATATCAACTAGATATAGCAAATAAGTACATAAAATATAACTTTTATTAATGAAAAGTCTAAAACGAAATTGATAACATGATGCCCATATGGTGTATCATAAGTAAAAAGATATAAATATCTACGATATAGCTGGACAGAATATCAGGCCCTATTAGGTCCAGCATAAGTAAGAATAATGAAGGTATTCAAGCTATGAAGTCCAAAAAGAGAACCCCACAGATACGCAAAAAAACAAGGTATACCTCACCAAATGCCCATATAGCAATATAGACGGTGATTATACCTATATCTGTGTATACCCATAGACAAAACCAGCCATTATTAAATGGTAAATAAGTATACAATCAAATAGAGCTATGAGGGGCCTTCTATTATCATCCAGGCACTCAATCCTCATAAAACATGGAAACATCTCACCCGGGGTCTTTTTATATATATCTGCTCCCCTTTTACATTCCAGGTGATGAGTTAATCCATGGAACATCCCAAGCCGAGGTATACCTCACCAAATACCCATATAGCAATATATACGGTGATCATACCTATATCTGCATATACCCATAGACATAACAAGCCATTATTAAATGGTAGGTATGTATACAGAAATAGAACTATGAGGAGCCTTCTATTACCATCCAGGCATTTAAATCCTCATAGAACATGGAAACATCTCACCCGGGGTCTTTTTATGTCTGCTCCCCCTTTACATTATAGGTGATCAGTTTGTCCACGGAACATCCCGACGCGTTTCAATCCTTCATCAGGGGTATATAGTTCCTCTTCATTAAGGGTATATCATTCCTCATTCCTGCATTGGTTCCTTAATCATATCCTAATGCCTCAAGTGGGTACACATTATGCCCTGCTTTATATGCGTGCGTTAAGCCGCGCTCCTTCATAATTACCGCGCTGACCGTGACGTGTTTCCGGTCCCAGAATACCACACTGCCGGAAGTAAACATCACGCGTTACCATGGGCATGGAACGCACTTCCGGTCCCAGAATACCCCGTTACCGGAAGTCAAAGTCACGCGTTCCCATGGATATGGAACGCAAGCGTGCTACTAGGAAACACGCATCACCTTACCAATACGTGGTGCCGCCTCACGCCATGCTGGAACCCACAGGTTCCTCCCCCATGCGATCCAGCAATCATATTAAGTGGGACAAAGGATTTTCAACAGCGGGAAAAGGCCACCCTCCGTTGTCCACATCTCTATCAAAACAAATACCCCAAATAATAATAATGTGTAAGAAGGCTCTATCTGTTAGTCACCAGAAAAACTGCCTAATTGTCTAAGTAAACACGTACAGTTCTCTCCATAAATTTATACAAATAGATCATGGATTAAAAAGGTTTTTTTTCGAGATAGAAAAGACCATATAAGTGCAATGCTTCGGTATGTTACATGGGGGTTCCCGTGGGACAAATAGTTTCAAAGAATAATATATTAATCAATCACCAAAGCCACAGCGGACCTCTCAAGAGAAACAGAAGAAAAAGGGGGGGAGGCCCTAATGAAACAACTATAGTGATAACTAATCTGCTTACCCTACCTACGTGGAGGTTGGCACCCTACAAATCCTGCGCAAATGGCGCCCCCACACTACGGTGGCTTTCCCTATCTACTTAACCCTATTCTGTCCCTATTCTGGAAGGAATGGGGCAAAGGAAAGAATCTCATTCATACCAAGTGGGGCAGTGGTGCCCAGGGTAAAGATCCAACGAGTTTCCTTTTGTAAAATGCGTAAATCCCAGTTTCCTCCTCTTATCGAAGGTGTCACCTTTTCAATGCCCATAAATTTTATGACATTGGCATCCCCCTGGTGCATAGTGTTTACATGATTAGCTATTGGGGTATCTTTCTTGTTTTTTATATCACGTAAGTGTTCTAATATCCTTTTCTTAAACTCCCTTCGTGTCTTCCCAATATATTCCAATTTGCATATACAAGTCGCTTTGTATATCACTCCCTTCGATCGACAATTTATGAGTTCCCTAATCTTGAACTCCCTCCCCTTGACAAAGCTCCTGAAAGTATTACCCTGGGTCATGGCAGAACATGCCTTGCAGTTATTACACCGATAGCAGCCAGAAACCCCTCGATCCAACCATGTGGGACTACGCTCAGACATAAAATGACTATGGACGAGACGATCCCTAAGGGACCTCCCTCTACGATAGGTAATTTGTGGTTGTGAGGCCAATTTATCTCCAACGTCCTCATCCATACGAAGGATACCCCAATGTTTCTTAAAAATCTGTTTGACCTGTTGAGATTTATTACAGAATCGTGTTATGAATCTAATTGTAGACTCTTCTTGATGTTTGGCTTTTGGAACCAATAGCTCACTTCTCTCTCTCACCAAAGACTCTCTATAGGCCTGATTCAGAACCTTTTTAGGGTATCCTCTATCTAGAAATCTGTTTCTCAAGTCCCAAGCTTGTCTTTCATAGTGATTAACATCAGAGCAATTCCTCCTGAGCCTTAAAAATTGACCCTTTGGGATACCTCTCTTGAGTGGGACTGGATGATTGCTTTCCCATCTCAGGAGGGTATTAGTTGCTGTTGGTTTTCTATAGGTTTCTGTCCTTAATTCGCCATTAGCCTCTCTGTGAACCAATACATCTAAAAAGGCCAATTTTGTTCTATTCACTTCCGATGTAAATAGTAGACCAATCGGGTTGTCATTAAGTCTTGCGACGAATTCACGGAAACTATCCGGTGTTCCGTTCCATATCACAAAAACATCGTCAATAAATCGCAGCCACATGACAACCCCGTTGGCTAGGTCACACTCATTAAAAACCATGGTTTCTTCCCACCAGCCCAGGAGCAAATTAGCATAAGAGGGAGCACATGGGCTCCCCATTGCTGTGCCCCTGAGCTGGTGGAAATATTCCCCATCGAATGTGAAGACGTTGTTATTGAGACAAAATTCAAGGAGTTTCAGGGTGAACTCATTATGTATAGTGAATTGTCTACCCCTTGATCTTAGGTAGTAGTCAACGGCTCTTAAACCAAATTCATGGGGGATCGAGGAGTATAAGGCTTCTACATCCACACTCCCCAAAATCATGTCTTGCTCCAATACAACACCCTCGAGTTTCCTCAAGAGGTCCGCTGTGTCACGCACATACGAATTTAAAGCTATCACAAATGGTCTCAGAATTTTATCAATATATGTGCCTGCCTTATGTGTGAGGCTGTTAATTCCAGACACAATGGGTCTTGCTTTTAGTGGTTCCAGACCTTTATGGACTTTAGGAAGACCATAAAAAGTCGCTGTGATCGGGTAGGCTGGGACCAGATAGTCCTTTTCATTTTTATCAATCACTTTGTTAATGAAACCTTCCTGTACCAACTCCCTGAGTTTGTTATGTAAATCCTTAGTTGGGTTATGTGATAGTCTCCGATAACCCTCCTTCTGTTCGAGTAACCCCAAACACATTGCACGATAATGGTCAGTATCCATGATGACTAAATTCCCGCCTTTGTCAGACGGTTTTATTACAATATTTTTGTCCCCTTCCAATCTCAGCAAACATTCCATTTCCCCCTTAGATAGATTATGGCTTCGATCGTTTCTACCGTATTCAAGGTCAACCAAGTCTTTTGTCACTAGATTTAAAAATACGTCTATAGAGCAAATGTCACCAGATGATGGTGGTATCTTCTGACTCCTATTCTTTAAGGCCGTAAATGGGCCTTTTCCATCAATATTGGGGTTTAAATCTCCCAAGTGGTACAGAAGTCTAACGTCCTCCAGTAGATCTTCTTCAATCCCCAAGTCCCTACTACTTTTCTTGCCTTCCCTAATAAAGTGCTTTTTCCATTTTAATTTACGAACAAACAAATGTAAATCCTTAACCACTTCAAAAGCATCAAAATCGGTAGTAGGGACGAAGGATAGGCCCTTGCTGAGGACACACATTTCGTTTTCTAACAACTGTCTTTTAGAGAGATTAATAATCTGAAGCTCTAGTTGGGGTTGTTGAATCTGCTTCTGAGAGGATATTGTAGGTCTAAAAAATTGCTCCTCTGTGGTGATCTCTTACTGGAGCTCCTCCCCTGATTAAATCCTCTACCTCTCCCCCTTATTTTGTGATTTTTACCCTTCCCCTCAGTTTCCGATACCTCAGTTTCCGAAGAAGAAGGGTCAATATCAGTGGTCCTTGTATTTCTAATCACTGGAAAGGTGTAGGCCTTATTATCTTTAAATTCTGCCAGATCTTTACTGAAGAACTTATGTTTTCTCTCTTTTAGATGGAACTGAAAACGTTCAATCGTATTCTGCAAACTTAATTCCTTCTGTATAAATTCTGGCTCTGAGGAAAATTTTTTTGTGACCTCTATCTGCTCTTTCAAAGACTCATTAAGTGTGAATAAAGTTGATTTTTCTTCTTCCAATAGTATCTTCATAAACCTGATCGAGCTCTCAGTGGCTTCCCTTTCCCACTTAGTCATTAAGGTAGAACTCTTATAGCGATATCCAGGTGAGAGGGCAATCCGCAGGTGTCTAGGTACAATACCCGCCTTAATATAATTTTCAAGAGACTGTACCTCCCACCAGGATGCTATTTGATCCTTATAGAGTTTTGTAAGTTCTTTGAACGCTGAATTGAAAGAGGGAGTATATTTTTTTTGAGTGAACAATCTATCTGAGAATACCTCCTTTGCTTCATCTATCCATTGATCAGTATTGATACCAACAGTGAGAAAGCCTGCCATGCTATAATATAAATATAATCCAGCAGAGACCAAAAGACTTATTATGAAGATATCAACTAGATATAGCAAATAAGTACATAAAATATAACTTTTATTAATGAAAAGTCTAAAACGAAATTTATAACATGATGCCCATATGGTGTATCATAAGTAAAAAGATATAAATATCTACGATATAGCTGGACAGAATATCAGGCCCTATTAGGTCCAGCATAAGTAAGAATAATGAAGGTATTCAAGCTATGAAGTCCAAAAAGAGAACCCCACAGATACGCAAAAAAACAAGGTATACCTCACCAAATGCCCATATAGCAATATAGACGGTGATTATACCTATATCTGTGTATACCCATAGACAAAACCAACCATTATTAAATGGTAAATAAGTATACAATCAAATAGAGCTATGAGGGGCCTTCTATTATCATCCAGGCACTCAATCCTCATAAAACATGGAAACATCTCACCCGGGGTCTTTTTATATATATCTGCTCCCCCTTTACATTCCAGGTGATGAGTTAATCCATGGAACATCCCAAGCCGAGGTATACCTCACCAAATACCCATATAGCAATATATACGGTGATCATACCTATATCTGCATATACCCATAGACATAACAAGCCATTATTAAATGGTAGGTATGTATACAGAAATAGAACTATGAGGAGCCTTCTATTACCATCCAGGCATTTAAATCCTCATAGAACATGGAAACATCTCACCCGGGGTCTTTTTATGTCTGCTCCCCCTTTACATTATAGGTGATCAGTTTGTCCACGGAACATCCCGACGCGTTTCAATCCTTCATCAGGGGTATATAGTTCCTCTTCATTAAGGGTATATCATTCCTCATTCCTGCATTGGTTCCTTAATCATATCCTAATGCCTCAAGTGGGTACACATTATGCCCTGCTTTATATGCGTGCGTTAAGCCGCGCTCCTTCATAATTACCGCGCTGACCGTGACGTGTTTCCGGTCCCAGAATACCACACTGCCGGAAGTAAACATCACGCGTTACCATGGGCATGGAACGCACTTCCGGTCCCAGAATACCCCGTTACCGGAAGTCAACGTCACGCGTTCCCATGGATATGGAACGCAAGCGTGCTACTAGGAAACACGCATCACCTTACCAATACGTGGTGCCGCCTCACGCCATGCTGGAACCCACAGGTTCCTCCCCCATGCGATCCAGCAATCATATTAAGTGGGATAAAGGATTTTCAACAGCGGGAAAAGGCCACCCTCCGTTGTCCACATCTCTATCAAAACAAATACCCCAAATAATAATAATGTGTAAGAAGGCTCTATCTGTTAGTCACCAGAAAAACTGCCTAATTGTCTAAGTAAACACGTACAGTTCTCTCCATAAATTTATACAAATAGATCATGGATTAAAAAGGTTTTTTTTCGAGATAGAAAAGACCATATAAGTGCAATGCTTCGGTATGTTACATGGGGGTTCCCGTGGGACAAATAGTTTCAAAGAATAATATATTAATCAATCACCAAAGCCACAGCGGACCTCTCAAGAGAAACAGAAGAAAAAGGGGGGGAGGCCCTAATGAAACAACTATAGTGATAACTAATCTGCTTACCCTACCTACGTGGAGGTTGGCACCCTACAAATCCTGCGCAAATGGCGCCCCCACTCTACGGTGGCTTTCCCTATCTACTTAACCCTATTCTGTCCCTATTCTGGAAGGAATGGGGCAAAGGAAAGAATCTCATTCATACCAAGTGGGGTAGTGGTGCCCAGGGTAAAGATCCAACGAGTTTCCTTTTGTAAAATGCGTAAATCCCAGTTTCCTCCTCTTATCGAAGGTGTCACCTTTTCAATGCCCATAAATTTTATGACATTGGCATCCCCCTGGTGCATAGTGTTTACATGATTAGCTATTGGGGTATCTTTCTTGTTTTTTATATCACGTAAGTGTTCTAATATCCTTTTCTTAAACTCCCTTCGTGTCTTCCCAATATATTCCAATTTGCATATACAAGTCGCTTTGTATATCACTCCCTTCGATCGACAATTTATGAGTTCCCTAATCTTGAACTCCCTCCCCTTGACAAAGCTCCTGAAAGTATTACCCTGGGTCATGGCAGAACATGCCTTGCAGTTATTACACCGATAGCAGCCAGAAACCCCTCGATCCAACCATGTGGGACTACGCTCAGACATAAAATGACTATGGACGAGACGATCCCTAAGGGACCTCCCTCTACGATAGGTAATTTGTGGTTGTGAGGCCAATTTATCTCCAACGTCCTCATCCATACGAAGGATACCCCAATGTTTCTTAAAAATCTGTTTGACCTGTTGAGATTTATTACAGAATCGTGTTATGAATCTAATTGTAGACTCTTCTTGATGTTTGGCTTTTGGAACCAATAGCTCACTTCTCTCTCTCACCAAAGACTCTCTATAGGCCTGATTCAGAACCTTTTTAGGGTATCCTCTATCTAGAAATCTGTTTCTCAAGTCCCAAGCTTGTCTTTCATAGTGATTAACATCAGAGCAATTCCTCCTGAGCCTTAAAAATTGACCCTTTGGGATACCTCTCTTGAGTGGGACTGGATGATTGCTTTCCCATCTCAGGAGGGTATTAGTTGCTGTTGGTTTTCTATAGGTTTCTGTCCTTAATTCGCCATTAGCCTCTCTGTGAACCAATACATCTAAAAAGGCCAATTTTGTTCTATTCACTTCCGATGTAAATAGTAGACCAATCGGGTTGTCATTAAGTCTTGCGACGAATTCACGGAAACTATCCGGTGTTCCGTTCCATATCACAAAAACATCGTCAATAAATCGCAGCCACATGACAACCCCGTTGGCTAGGTCACACTCATTAAAAACCATGGTTTCTTCCCACCAGCCCAGGAGCAAATTAGCATAAGAGGGAGCACATGGGCTCCCCATTGCTGTGCCCCTGAGCTGGTGGAAATATTCCCCATCGAATGTGAAGACGTTGTTATTGAGACAAAATTCAAGGAGTTTCAGGGTGAACTCATTATGTATAGTGAATTGTCTACCCCTTGATCTTAGGTAGTAGTCAACGGCTCTTAAACCAAATTCATGGGGGATCGAGGAGTATAAGGCTTCTACATCCACACTCCCCAAAATCATGTCTTGCTCCAATACAACACCCTCGAGTTTCCTCAAGAGGTCCGCTGTGTCACGCACATACGAATTTAAAGCTATCACAAATGGTCTCAGAATTTTATCAATATATGTGCCTGCCTTATGTGTGAGGCTGTTAATTCCAGACACAATGGGTCTTGCTTTTAGTGGTTCCAGACCTTTATGGACTTTAGGAAGACCATAAAAAGTCGCTGTGATCGGGTAGGCTGGGACCAGATAGTCCTTTTCATTTTTATCAATCACTTTGTTAATGAAACCTTCCTGTACCAACTCCCTGAGTTTGTTATGTAAATCCTTAGTTGGGTTATGTGATAGTCTCCGATAACCCTCCTTCTGTTCGAGTAACCCCAAACACATTGCACGATAATGGTCAGTATCCATGATGACTAAATTCCCGCCTTTGTCAGACGGTTTTATTACAATATTTTTGTCCCCTTCCAATCTCAGCAAACATTCCATTTCCCCCTTAGATAGATTATGGCTTCGATCGTTTCTACCGTATTCAAGGTCAACCAAGTCTTTTGTCACTAGATTTAAAAATACGTCTATAGAGCAAATGTCACCAGATGATGGTGGTATCTTCTGACTCCTATTCTTTAAGGCCGTAAATGGGCCTTTTCCATCAATATTGGGGTTTAAATCTCCCAAGTGGTACAGAAGTCTAACGTCCTCCAGTAGATCTTCTTCAATCCCCAAGTCCCTACTACTTTTCTTGCCTTCCCTAATAAAGTGCTTTTTCCATTTTAATTTACGAACAAACAAATGTAAATCCTTAACCACTTCAAAAGCATCAAAATCGGTAGTAGGGACGAAGGATAGGCCCTTGCTGAGGACACACATTTCGTTTTCTAACAACTGTCTTTTAGAGAGATTAATAATCTGAAGCTCTAGTTGGGGTTGTTGAATCTGCTTCTGAGAGGATATTGTAGGTCTAAAAAATTGCTCCTCTGTGGTGATCTCTTACTGGAGCTCCTCCCCTGATTAAATCCTCTACCTCTCCCCCTTATTTTGTGATTTTTACCCTTCCCCTCAGTTTCCGATACCTCAGTTTCCGAAGAAGAAGGGTCAATATCAGTGGTCCTTGTATTTCTAATCACTGGAAAGGTGTAGGCCTTATTATCTTTAAATTCTGCCAGATCTTTACTGAAGAACTTATGTTTTCTCTCTTTTAGATGGAACTGAAAACGTTCAATCGTATTCTGCAAACTTAATTCCTTCTGTATAAATTCTGGCTCTGAGGAAAATTTTTTTGTGACCTCTATCTGCTCTTTCAAAGACTCATTAAGTGTGAATAAAGTTGATTTTTCTTCTTCCAATAGTATCTTCATAAACCTGATCGAGCTCTCAGTGGCTTCCCTTTCCCACTTAGTCATTAAGGTAGAACTCTTATAGCGATATCCAGGTGAGAGGGCAATCCGCAGGTGTCTAGGTACAATACCCGCCTTAATATAATTTTCAAGAGACTGTACCTCCCACCAGGATGCTATTTGATCCTTATAGAGTTTTGTAAGTTCTTTGAACGCTGAATTGAAAGAGGGAGTATATTTTTTTTGAGTGAACAATCTATCTGAGAATACCTCCTTTGCTTCATCTATCCATTGATCAGTATTGATACCAACAGTGAGAAAGCCTGCCATGCTATAATATAAATATAATCCAGCAGAGACCAAAAGACTTATTATGAAGATATCAACTAGATATAGCAAATAAGTACATAAAATATAACTTTTATTAATGAAAAGTCTAAAACGAAATTTATAACATGATGCCCATATGGTGTATCATAAGTAAAAAGATATAAATATCTACGATATAGCTGGACAGAATATCAGGCCCTATTAGGTCCAGCATAAGTAAGAATAATGAAGGTATTCAAGCTATGAAGTCCAAAAAGAGAACCCCACAGATACGCAAAAAAACAAGGTATACCTCACCAAATGCCCATATAGCAATATAGACGGTGATTATACCTATATCTGTGTATACCCATAGACAAAACCAGCCATTATTAAATGGTAAATAAGTATACAATCAAATAGAGCTATGAGGGGCCTTCTATTATCATCCAGGCACTCAATCCTCATAAAACATGGAAACATCTCACCCGGGGTCTTTTTATATATATCTGCTCCCCCTTTACATTCCAGGTGATGAGTTAATCCATGGAACATCCCAAGCCGAGGTATACCTCACCAAATACCCATATAGCAATATATACGGTGATCATACCTATATCTGCATATACCCATAGACATAACAAGCCATTATTAAATGGTAGGTATGTATACAGAAATAGAACTATGAGGAGCCTTCTATTACCATCCAGGCATTTAAATCCTCATAGAACATGGAAACATCTCACCCGGGGTCTTTTTATGTCTGCTCCCCCTTTACATTATAGGTGATCAGTTTGTCCACGGAACATCCCGACGCGTTTCAATCCTTCATCAGGGGTATATAGTTCCTCTTCATTAAGGGTATATCATTCCTCATTCCTGCATTGGTTCCTTAATCATATCCTAATGCCTCAAGTGGGTACACATTATGCCCTGCTTTATATGCGTGCGTTAAGCCGCGCTCCTTCATAATTACCGCGCTGACCGTGACGTGTTTCCGGTCCCAGAATACCACACTGCCGGAAGTAAACATCACGCGTTACCATGGGCATGGAACGCACTTCCGGTCCCAGAATACCCCGTTACCGGAAGTCAATGTCACGCGTTCCCATGGATATGGAACGCAAGCGTGCTACTAGGAAACACGCATCACCTTACCAATACGTGGTGCCGCCTCACGCCATGCTGGAACCCACAGGTTCCTCCCCCATGCGATCCAGCAATCATATTAAGTGGGATAAAGGATTTTCAACAGCGGGAAAAGGCCACCCTCCGTTGTCCACATCTCTATCAAAACAAATACCCCAAATAATAATAATGTGTAAGAAGGCTCTATCTGTTAGTCACCAGAAAAACTGCCTAATTGTCTAAGTAAACACGTACAGTTCTCTCCATAAATTTATACAAATAGATCATGGATTAAAAAGGTTTTTTTTCGAGATAGAAAGGACCATATAAGTGCAATGCTTCGGTATGTTACATGGGGGTTCCCGTGGGACAAATAGTTTCAAAGAATAATATATTAATCAATCACCAAAGCCACAGCGGACCTCTCAAGAGAAACAGAAGAAAAAGGGGGGGAGGCCCTAATGAAACAACTATAGTGATAACTAATCTGCTTACCCTACCTACGTGGAGGTTGGCACCCTACAAATCCTGCGCAAATGGCGCCCCCACTCTACGGTGGCTTTCCCTATCTACTTAACCCTACTCTGTCCCTATTCTGGAAGGAATGGGGCAAAGGAAAGAATCTCATTCATACCAAGTGGGGTAGTGGTGCCCAGGGTAAAGATCCAACGAGTTTCCTTTTGTAAAATGCGTAAATCCCAGTTTCCTCCTCTTATCGAAGGTGTCACCTTTTCAATGCCCATAAATTTTATGACATTGGCATCCCCCTGGTGCATAGTGTTTACATGATTAGCTATTGGGGTATCTTTCTTGTTTTTTATATCACGTAAGTGTTCTAATATCCTTTTCTTAAACTCCCTTCGTGTCTTCCCAATATATTCCAATTTGCATATACAAGTCGCTTTGTATATCACTCCCTTCGATCGACAATTTATGAGTTCCCTAATCTTGAACTCCCTCCCCTTGACAAAGCTCCTGAAAGTATTACCCTGGGTCATGGCAGAACATGCCTTGCAGTTATTACACCGATAGCAGCCAGAAACCCCTCGATCCAACCATGTGGGACTACGCTCAGACATAAAATGACTATGGACGAGACGATCCCTAAGGGACCTCCCTCTACGATAGGTAATTTGTGGTTGTGAGGCCAATTTATCTCCAACGTCCTCATCCATACGAAGGATACCCCAATGTTTCTTAAAAATCTGTTTGACCTGTTGAGATTTATTACAGAATCGTGTTATGAATCTAATTGTAGACTCTTCTTGATGTTTGGCTTTTGGAACCAATAGCTCACTTCTCTCTCTCACCAAAGACTCTCTATAGGCCTGATTCAGAACCTTTTTAGGGTATCCTCTATCTAGAAATCTGTTTCTCAAGTCCCAAGCTTGTCTTTCATAGTCATTAACATCAGAGCAATTCCTCCTGAGCCTTAAAAATTGACCCTTTGGGATACCTCTCTTGAGTGGGACTGGATGATTGCTTTCCCATCTCAGGAGGGTATTAGTTGCTGTTGGTTTTCTATAGGTTTCTGTCCTTAATTCGCCATTAGCCTCTCTGTGAACCAATACATCTAAAAAGGCCAATTTTGTTCTATTCACTTCCGATGTAAATAGTAGACCAATCGGGTTGTCATTAAGTCTTGCGACGAATTCACGGAAACTATCCGGTGTTCCGTTCCATATCACAAAAACATCGTCAATAAATCGCAGCCACATGACAACCCCGTTGGCTAGGTCACACTCATTAAAAACCATGGTTTCTTCCCACCAGCCCAGGAGCAAATTAGCATAAGAGGGAGCACATGGACTCCCCATTGCTGTGCCCCTGAGCTGGTGGAAATATTCCCCATCGAACGTGAAGACGTTGTTATTGAGACAAAATTCAAGGAGTTTCAGGGTGAACTCATTATGTATAGTGAATTGTCTACCCCTTGATCTTAGGTAGTAGTCAACGGCTCTTAAACCAAATTCATGGGGGATCGAGGAGTATAAGGCTTCTACATCCACACTCCCCAAAATCATGTCTTGCTCCAATACAACACCCTCGAGTTTCCTCAAGAGGTCCGCTGTGTCACGCACATACGAATTTAAAGCTATCACAAATGGTCTCAGAATTTTATCAATATATGTGCCTGCCTTATGTGTGAGGCTGTTAATTCCAGACACAATGGGTCTTGCTTTTAGTGGTTCCAGACCTTTATGGACTTTAGGAAGACCATAAAAAGTCGCTGTGATCGGGTAGGCTGGGACCAGATAGTCCTTTTCATTTTTATCAATCACTTTGTTAATGAAACCTTCCTGTACCAACTCCCTGAGTTTGTTATGTAAATCCTTAGTTGGGTTATGTGATAGTCTCCGATAACCCTCCTTCTGTTCGAGTAACCCCAAACACATTGCACGATAATGGTCAGTATCCATGATGACTAAATTCCCGCCTTTGTCAGACGGTTTTATTACAATATTTTTGTCCCCTTCCAATCTCAGCAAACATTCCATTTCCCCCTTAGATAGATTATGGCTTCGATCGTTTCTACCGTATTCAAGGTCAACCAAGTCTTTTGTCACTAGATTTAAAAATACGTCTATAGAGCAAATGTCACCAGATGATGGTGGTATCTTCTGACTCCTATTCTTTAAGGCCGTAAATGGGCCTTTTCCATCAATATTGGGGTTTAAATCTCCCAAGTGGTACAGAAGTCTAACGTCCTCCAGTAGATCTTCTTCAATCCCCAAGTCCCTACTACTTTTCTTGCCTTCCCTAATAAAGTGCTTTTTCCATTTTAATTTACGAACAAACAAAATTCCATTGTTCTTTACCTGGTAAGCCTGGTCCTAAGCGACCAGAGGCACCTCATAGCGGGATGGGGGGGGGGGATACAGTATAATCTGCACCAGTTTTTGCTTTGGCTACTAGGCGACGCTACACAGTTGTTGTAGATGATGCTTGGCAGCATTAATTCTATTTTATTCCTGGCACCTGTGGCTCTGGCCAGTCTATTAGCTTCAGGGTTAATCTTATTAATTTAGTTTCTATCTGCTGTCAGCACTTGGTGGGGTGTTCTACACTGTGTGCAGAATTATTAGGCAAGTTGTATTTTAGAGGATTATTTTTATTATTGATCAACAACTATGTTCTCAATCAACCGAAAAGACTCATAAATATCCAAGCTTAATATTTTTGGAAGTTGGAGTGGTTCTTTTTTAGATTTGGCTATCTTAGGAGGGTATCTGTTTGTGCAGGTAACTATTACTGTGCAGAATTATTAGGCAACTTAATAAAAACCAAATATAATCCCATCTAACTTGTTTATTTTCACCAGGTAAACCAATATCAGTGCACAATATTTAGAAATAAACATTTCTGACATGCAAAAACAAAAACCAAAAAAATTAGTGATCAATATAGCCACCTTTCTTTATGATGACACTTAACAGCCTTCCATCCATAGATTCTGTCAGTTGCTTGATCTGTTTTGGATCAACATTGCGTGCCGCAGCCACCACAGCCTCCCAGACACTGTTCCGAGAGGTGCACTGTTTTCCCTCCCTGTAGATCTCACTTTTTATGATGGACCACAGGTTCTCTATGGGGTTCAGATCAGGTGAACAAGGGGGCCATGTCATTATTTTTTCTTCTTTTAGACCTTTACTGGCCAGCCACGCTTTGGAGTAGTTGGATGCATGTGATGGAGCATTGTCCTGCATGAAAATCAAGTTTTTCTTGAACGATACCGACTTCTTCCTGTACCACTGCTTGAAGAAGTTGTCTTCCAGAAACTGGCAGTAGGTCTGGGAGTTGAGCTTCACTCCATCCTCAACCCAAAAAGGTCCCACAAGTTCATCTTTGATGATACCAGCCCATACCAGTACCCCACCTCCACCTTGCTGGTGTCTGAGTCGGAGTGGAGCTCTCTGCCCTTTATTGATCCAGCCTCTGGCCCATCAAGAGTCACTCTCATTTCATCAGTCCATAAAACCTTTGAAAAATCAGTCTTAAGATATTTCTTGGCCCATTCTTGATGTTTTATCTTATGTTTCTTGTTCAAAGGTGGTCGTTTTTCAGCCTTCCTTACCTTGGCCATGTCCCTGAGTATCACATACCTTGTGCTTTTTGATACTCCTGTAACGTTGCAGCTCTGAAATATGGCAAAACTGGTGGCGAATGGCATCTTGGCAGCTTCACGCTTGATTTTCCTCAATTCATTGGCAGTTATTTTGTGCCTTTTTTGGCCAACACGCTTCTTGCGACCCTGTTGGCTATTTGCCATGAAACGCTTGATTGTTCGGTGATCACGCTTCAAAAGTTTGGAAATTTCAAGACTGCTGCATCCCTCTGCAAGACATCTCACAATTTTGGACTTTTCAGAGCCTGTCAAATCTGTCTTCTGACCCATTTTGCCAAAGGAAAGGAAGTTGCCTAATAATTAAGCACACCTTATATAAGGTATTGATGTCATTAGACAACACCCCTCCTCATTACAGAGATGCACATCACCAGATTTACTTAATTGGTAGTTGGCTCTCAAGCCTATGCAGCTTGGAGTAGGACAACATGTATAAAAAGTATCAAAGTGATCAAAATACGCATTTGCCTAATAATTCTGCACGCAGTGTTTATAAACCCTTGAGAGCTAGTTCCCACTGCCAGTCAATAGTGTTGCTAACCTGGTGTATAACTGCTGTGCTGTGATCCTGTTTGTTGTTCTGACTTTCCTGTTCTTTGACCTCGGCTTGATTTTTGACTTCCCACTAGCTTTACGATTTTGTCCCTGACATGACCTTCTGGATCTGGCCCAGCTACCTGACTATCCTTCTTGCCAGCTTGCACCACCGAACAACAGTTGACTCTGTGGTCAAAGCCCAGGGACCCTTGTTTAAGTCCAAATCTCTTTATAGGGGGTTAAAGGCCAAAACAAACCATTTGCTCTGGGAAACTAAGTAGCTTGCGCCAATACTGTTTGTGGCAGCCATTTTTGAGCTACAAAGTAACTATGAACAGTGATCGTGTGACACTGATAAAGGAAAGTGCTTCTTTTTGGTCTGTCTTGAGCTTCGAAATTTGGAGTGACGTTACTGAGGCAGCAAGGAACATCTCTTTTGGAGAGACGCCTCTGGCTAGGATGTTATCATTGCTGGGTCTCATCAGATTCCATCTCTAGATACAGGTCCACCTGTAGTATCGGCATCTCTGCCTCCTGACAGGCAGAGACGCTGTCCCGCTTACTGCCGCACAAGTGCATTGAGGTGAAGGGTACATTGCTGGAAAAAAAAAAAAAAAAAACTCTTTAAATCTCTTAGTTTGCGAGTGTGAACGAGCTGCGTGTGTCCGGAGCGTAAGTGCGAACGAAAGTAAGTGTGTGACTTGTTTTTCAGTGACTTTGGATTCAGGGAGTTTGGAAGGGAGGACTTAGGACTGAATTGCTGACTGTATTTCATCTTTCTTTACTTTACCTTTTACTTAATTAATCCACCTGACCTACTTATCTGATTCCCCCGTCCATACTTGATACTTAATTGATCCCCCGTCCATACTTTACTGATCCCCCGCCGATATCTAATTGATACACTTGCACATCCCTAATTGATCCCCGTCCATACACCTATATATAAATAATTGTGTTTTGTACTTGTATATATATACTGACTGTATCCCCATATTTAGAATGACGTCCATTTTGGCCGGAGCCGTGCAGTGTACATCTTGCGCAATGTATGCATTCCGTGAGCAACCGCTCGAGGATCCATACTGCTGCGAGAGATGTGAGCATATCGTGCACTTGGAAGCCCAAATTCTGGATCTAAGTGCTCAGATAGCGGTACTGAGGAGCATCGACAACATGGAACGGAGTTTGCTGCTCACCGAGCAGACACTCAATGGGTCAATACTGGGGTTGGAGCATAGAGGGGAAGTGCAGGCTGAACAGGCAGGGAGCTGGATAACAGTTAGGAGGGATAGAGGGAAGAAGTATAGGAAGGCTGGTTCAGAACCGGCATTATTGGAGCACGACAGATCCTCTGACCGCCGGGGGAGTGTATGCTCCAGTAATGAGGGGGAGGGGGGAAGTGTAGGGCAGGCAAGACAGGTTCTGGTAGTGGGTGACTCTATTATTAGGGGTACAGACAGGGCAATCTGTCACAAAGACCGGGATCGCCGAACGGTGTGCTGCCTCCCTGGCGCTCGAGTCCGGCACATCGCGGATCGGGTTGACAGGTTACTGGGTGGGGCTGGCGAAGACCCAGCGGTCATGGTCCACATCGGCACCAATGACAAAGTGAGTGGTAGATGGAGAGTCCTTAAAAATGATTTCAGGGACCTAGGTAGGAAGCTTAGGGCAAGGACCTCCAAGGTAGTTTTCTCAGAAATACTACCAATCCCGCGAGCCACACAGGAGCGCCAACGGGAAGTTAGGGAGGTGAATAAGTGGCTAAAGAGTTGGTGCAAGGCAGAAGGGTTTGGGTTCATGGAGAACTGGGCCGACTTCGCGGTCGGCTACAGGCTCTACCGTAGGGACGGGCTGCACCTCAATGGGGAGGGTGCAGCGGTGCTGGGGAAGAAGATGGCTAATAGGTTGGAGGAGTTTTTAAACTAGAGACGGGGGGGGGGAAACCAAGGAAATAGGTGGGATGTGAGGCAAGCAAGGGGGAAGGGGAGAAGTGAATATAATGAGGGTGGAGAGGGGGGTGGGGATAGTACAGTTAGATCGTTAGAGAAGAATAGGATGCTAAATAACCCCAAAGTTTTATCTTGCATACTGACCAACGCAAGAAGCCTGACCAATAAGGCGGATGAGCTGCAGGCGCTTATATCGGAGGAGAGGTATGACATCGTAGGTATAACAGAGACTTGGCTAGACGATAGCTACGACTGGGCGGTAAATTTATTAGATTATAGTTTATTTAGAAGGGACCGGAAACAGGGGAAAGGCGGAGGAGTCTGCTTATATGTAAAGTCATGTCTAAAACCCAGACTAAGGGAAGATATAGGAGAGGGAGAAGAGGGGGTCGAGTCCATGTGGGTAGAGATAGAGGGAACTAAAAATAATAATAAAATATTACTGGGGGTCTGCTATAAGCCACCCAATATAACAGAGGAGAATGAGAATCTGCTATTAGGACAAATAGACAAAGTAGCAAAACATAATGAAGTGATTGTAATGGGGGATTTCAACTACCCGGATATTGACTGGGAAACAGAAACCTGTAGATCTCAGAAAGGAAAAAGGTTCTTGACAAATATTAAGGATAATTATCTCTCCCAACTAGTGCAGGAACCAACGAGAGGGAAGGCAGTGTTGGACTTAATATTGACTAATAGGCCTGATAGAATAACTGAGGTACAGATAGGGGGGCACCTAGGTAATAGCGACCATAATATTATCGACTTCAAAATGCCCTTCAGTAGGGTTATCAATAAGGGAACAACAAAAACATTAAACTTTAGGAGGGCGAAGTTTGATCAGCTGAAAGAAAGCCTTCAACTTATTGACTGGGACAAAGTTCTTAATCAAGGAAATACGAATAGTAAATGGGAAACCTTCAAAAGAATTCTGAATACTCAGTGCGAGAGATATATACCGTATGGGAATAAAAGGGGCAGAAATAAGAGGAAACCAATATGGTTGAACAAGAACGTAAAAGGGGCGTTAAATAGCAAAAAAGAGGCATTCAAGAGATTAAAACAGGAAAACAGTAAGGAGGCACTAATGTGTTACAAGGAAAAAACGAGAACCTGTAAAAAACAAATAAAAATAGCGAAGGAGGAAACAGAGAGACGTATTGCTAGGGAAAGTAGATCAAATCCCAAACTGTTCTTTACGTACCGTATATAAATAGTAAAAGGATTAAATCGGATAATATTGGACCGATAAAAAGTGAGGAAGGCAAAATCATAGAGAAAGATGAGGATAAAGCTAATCTATTAAATAATTTTTTTTCGACAACTTTCACAAAGGAAATCGAACTAACAGGAGAAATGAGAAGTGACAAACTTAATCCTCCACTAAGTATGACAAATCTAACCCAAGCTGGGGTACAGAAACGTCTCAGTAACATCAAAATAAACAAATCACCAGGACCTGATGGCATACACCCACGGGTACTAAGGGAACTTAGTAATGTGATAGACAGACCGTTATATCTTATATTTAAGGACTCTGTTGAGACTGGGTCTGTGCCACTTGATTGGCGACAGGCGAATGTAGTGCCAATATTCAAAAAGGGAGCGAAAAGTGACGCCGGAAACTATCGGCCGGTGAGTCTGACGTCCGTTGTGGGCAAAATTTTTGAAAGCTTCATTAAAGAGGCAATTACGGAGCATCTTGATGCTAATAATCTTTTAATCCCGAACCAACATGGATTCATGAGGAATCGCTCCTGCCAAACAAACCTGATTGACTTCTACGAGGAGGTTAGCTCTCGAGTAGATCAGGGGGAACCAGTGGATGTCGTGTATCTCGACTTCTCAAAAGCGTTCGATAGCGTGCCACATAATAGGTTGGTATACAAAATGAGAATGATGGGGCTGGGGGAAAATGTCTGCAAGTGGGTAGCTAACTGGCTAAAGGATAGAAGGCAGAGGGTGGTTATAAATGGAATATACTCAGATTGGGTAAGCGTCACTAGTGGGGTACCACAGGGGTCTGTACTAGGCCCAATGTTATTTAATATCTTTATTAACGACATAGTCAACGGGATAAATAGTAAAATATCAATATTTGCAGATGACACAAAGTTATGTAAAACAATTAATACAAAAGAGGACAGTGCAGACCTACAGAGGGATTTGGATAAGCTGGGTAGGTGGAGCATTAAATGGCAAATGAGGTTTAACGAGGAGAAATGTAAGGTCATACATATGGGAAGGAAAAATGGAAGTCACCAGTACTCACTGAATGGGAAATCATTGGGGAATTCAGAGATGGAGAAGGACTTGGGCATCTTGATTGATAGCAAACTAAATTGGAGTGCCCAAAGTCAGGCCGCTGCTGTAAGGGCAAACAGGGTAATGGGATGTATCAGAAGAGGTATAGCTGCAAAGGATGAGAACATTGTTCTTCCACTGTACAAAGCACTGGTCAGACCACACTTGGAATACTGTGCTCAGTTATGGGCCCCAATATATAGAAAGGATATAAATGAGCTTGAAAAGGTACAAAGGAGGGCAACAAAATTAATAAAGGGAATGGAGGGACTGCAATACCCAGAGAGGTTGGCAAAACTAGGACTATTCAGCCTGGAAAAGAGAAGGTTGAGGGGGGACATAATAAATGTGTACAAATATGTTAGGGGACAGTATAGAGATCTTGCCCGGGATTTGTTCAAAAGGAGGGATATTACGGTAACAAGAGGGCACTCACTAAGACTGGAAGAGAAAAGGTTTCAGCACCAGCATAGGAAGGGGTTCTTTACGGTAAGAGCAGTGAGAATATGGAATTCACTGAGTGAGGAGACGGTAATGTCGGATTCACTACACCAGTTCAAGCGGGGACTGGATGCATTTCTAGATACCAGGCAGATTTCAGCATATACTTAAAAATAAAATAAAATAGTAGGTTGATACAGGGATTTATTCTGACTGCTGGTTTCAGAGTCGGGAGGGAATTTTTCCTCAGGTGAAGATTGGCCAAATCATTTGGGGTTTTTGCCCTCCTCTGGATCAACTTTAGCAATTACAGAACTAACAGGTCGAACTTGATGGACGCAAGTCTTTATTCGGCTTTACAAACTATGTTACTATGTTACACCCTGCCCGGCGTCCTCCGGCGCTCCTGCTGTGGCTGCCGGCGCGCGCAGCTTCCTGGGCACTGTGCTTAGGGCGCACGCGCTCCCTCCCTCTTAAAGGGGCCACGCGCCGTTCTAAGGAGTCCCCGGCCAATGGCCGGAGGACCTCCCGTATATAAGGCACCTCCTCCAAAATGGAGGTGCCCGAGCAAAAGTTGTTGCACTGTGTACTTACCTCTGATTCAGCCCTCAGGTCCCGCTGCCTGCCTGACTACCAGTCCTGCCCGCCAGCCTGACTACCAGTCTTGCCCGCCAGCTTGACTACCAGTCCGCCAGCCTGTCTACTCTCCAGCCCGACAGTTTGTCTACCGTTGAGTCCGCCAGTCTGTCTATGGGCTCAGCCCGCCTGCTTACCTGGAAGCATCTGCCTGTTACCTGCCGTGTCTACCAGCCAGCCTACCTGGAGGCTCCTTCTTCTTACCTGCCGTGCCTACGTAGAGGTTCCTGCTTGTTACCTGCCGTGCCTGCCAACCCACTTGCTTACCTGGAAGCACCTGCCTGTTACCTGCCGTGCCTGCCAGCCAGCCTACCTGGAGGCTCCTGCCGTGCCTACCAGCCAGCCTACCTGGAGGCTCCTGCTTGTTACCTGCCGTGCCTACCTGGAGGCTCCTGCTAGTTATCTGCCGTGTCTGCCAGTCCGTCTACCCAGATCACCCGCCAGCCTGCCTGCCGTGTCATCTGCTGCCGGTCAGACCCTGCCTTCTGACCCGTGGGAGTCACCTGCTCTTATACAAGGTCAGGCCCAGAGTAGCACCTGGTCCCTCTGCTTGGACCTTCCCTGGTCACAGAGTCGATTGAGCCGCCGTACGACCTTGGTCAGTCCGAGTTGATACCTAGTTACGCCCCTCTGGTCCCTCCTTGCACCGCAGCACAGAGGTTCCACCACCCGGATCCGTAACAGTTTGCTCGGGCCATGGAACCCGGTGGCCCCCAGGCCCCTTCGCTTGCTGAGCTGTACCAGGAAGTTTCTCGTCAGAGATCCCAACCGGGAACCATCCTGACCTACCTGCGGAATGTCAACTCTCACCTGGACACGATGTCTGTCCCACCTGTGGCCGCCTCGAGTCGAGCGACTCCCGCTTCGGCAGTGCCGCTGCCCACCAATACCACAGCATCCAGCCCAGGACCTCGGCTTTCTGCGCCTCATCGTTTTGGAGATGACCCCGTCTTATGTCGGGGCTTTCTGAAACAGTGCACGCTGCACTTTGAACTTCTGGCACATCAGTTTCCCTCCAACAGGGCCAAGGTGGCGTTCGTCATGTCTCACCTCACCGGGGAAGCATTGGCATGGCTTAACCCCCTATGGGAGAGAAGGGATCCCCTGGTGTCCAACCTTCTGGCTTTCCTCACTGCCTTCCGGAGGGTCTTCGATGAACCCGGACGAAGAATTTCTACTGCCTCCTCGTTGCTCCGCCAAGGGAGTCTCACTGTGGGCCAGTATGCTATACGCTTCCGTACCCTCGCTTCTGAGCTTGCCTGGGACAACGAAACCCTGGTGTCCACCTTCTGGGAGGGTCTTTCCGGGCGGATTAAGGACGAGTTAGCAGGCCGGGACATTCCTACCACCCTGGATGACCAGGTGTCACTAGCTACCCGGATTGACATCCGTTTCCTTGAACATGCCAAGGAGGTTGCCCAGGAGAGAAGATTTCCTCGTCTCGCTCCTGTTTTCCAGAAACCGGCATCCCAACCAGCAACTCCGTGGGCACGCTCGCCCGAACCTATGTAGATCGACCAGACCAAGATGGTCAAGTCTTGCCAAGAAACACGCTGAACCGAGGGAAGCTGTTTCTACTGCGGCACTAAGGAGCACTTCATCCGTTCCTGCCCGGTGAAGCCGGCAAACTCCAGTGTCTAGGACCGCTCGGAGAGGTCGTCCTAGGCAAAAGTAAATCCTCTCCGTCCTTGACTTTATCCGTCTCTATCTCCTGGGGAGAGAACCACTTCTTTGAAACCGCACATCTGGATTCCGGAGCTGCTGGGAACCTCATTTCCCAGTCCCTTGTAGAGAAGTATCAGATTCCTACCAAACCTCTGGCTGAACCATTGGCAGTCGCTTCCGTGGATGGAAGACTCCTTCCGGTGACCATCTTGCTCGTCACAGAACCTGTAACCCTGCAGGTGGGAATGCTGCACTCAGAGAGGATCTCCTTCCATGTGCTTTCCAGTCTCTCCCACTCCCTTTTGCTAGGTGTACCCTGGCTACAGAGACATGAACCCGTTCTGACTTGGCAATCCGGTGAGGTGCTCCGGTGGGGGCAGGATTGCTGTAAGACCTGCCTGGTTCCGGTTCGCCCGGCTCGACCTCCGCCTACTCCGGCTAATCTACCTGGCCTACCGGCAACTTACTGGTCCTATGCAGATGTTTTCGACAAGAAGGAGGCAGAGACACTGCCACCTCATAGGCCATATGATTGCCCTATCGACCTGGTACCCGGTTCCACTCCACCCCGTGGGCATATTTACCCATTGTCGTCGGCCGAGCCCCGTCCATGTCGGAGTACATCGAAGAAAATCTGGCTAGGGGATTTATCCGGAAATCTACCTCCCCGGCTGAAGCCGGATTTTTCTTCGTCAAAAAGAAAGACGGTTCACTACGTCCCTGTATCGACTATAGAGGACTCAACCAAATTACCATCAAAAACAAATACCCCTTGCCGCTCATCTCTGAGTTGTTCAACCGTCTTAAGGGCGCAAAGATCTTCACCAAGCTCGATCTACGTGGGGCGTATAACTTGGTCCGGATCCACCAAGGGGACGAGTGGAAGACGGCATTCAATACCCGGGACGGTCAGTATGAATACCGTGTGATGCCCTTCGGTCTCTGCAATGCTCCCGCCGTCTTCCAAGAATTAGTTAACGACATCTTCCGTACCCTCTTATATTCTTGCGTGGTGGTGTACCTGGACGACATCTTGGTCTTCTCTCCGGATCTTCCCACACACCGGAGAGATGTTCGTCAGGTCCAGCTTAGGCTTAGGCAGAATCACCTATATGCAAAATTTGAGAAATGCCTCTTCGAGCAGACCTCTCTTCCATTCTTGGGCTATATTATCTCCAAGACAGGTCTACGGATGGACCCCGAGAAGCTCTCTGCTGTCTTAAAGTGGCCCCGTCCGGAGGGGTTGAAGGCGATTCAGCGATTCCTGGGCTTCGCCAACTATTACCGTCCTTTCATCCCACATTTCTCTACCCGGACTGCTCCCATCTCTGCGCTCACCCGAAAGGGAGCAAATCCTAAGGAATGGCCGTCCGAAGCGGAGGAGGCCTTCCTCTCCAGAAAACAAGCCTTCTCTTCTGCCCCAGTGCTGCACCGTCCGGATAGCAACAAACAGTTCTTCCTGGAGGTCGATGCGTCCTCCTCCGGAGCCGGAGCGGTGCTCACCCAGAAATCTCCATCCAGGAGAATGGTAACCTGCGGCTTCTTCTCCAAGCTCTTCTCCTCATCTGAGCGCCACTACTCTATAGACCGAGAACTGCTAGCCATCAAATTGGCACTGGAGGAGTGGCGTTACCTGCTCGAAGGGACTCTGCACCCGGTGGTCATCTATACTGATCGCAAAACCCTGGCATATCTACAGAATGCCCAAAGACTCAATCCGCGTCAGGCCCCGTGGTCTTTGTTCTTCGCCCGTTTCAACTTTACCCTACATTACCGCCCGGCGGACAAGAACGTTAAAGCTGACGCCTTGTCCCGACCCTTCCTGTCTTCCGATCAAGAGGAGGAGCCTATGCATATCATCGATCCCTCCAAAGTAATGAATGTGGCCCCCTTGGACCTGACTCGTCTCCCACCCGGTAAGACGTTTGTAGCGGTTCCGGATCGTAAGAAGGTTCTTCACTGGGGCCATTCATTCAAACTAGCCGGCCATGCTGGCCAGAAGAAGACCTTTCTGCTCATTACTCGGCATTACTGGTGGCCTACCCTGCGCAAAGATGTGGTAGACTTCGTCTCGGCCTGTTCGTCCTGTGCCCGCAACAAGGTTCCCAGACATTTTCCAGCCGGTCGCCTCCTGCCTCTTCCCGTACCTGCTGCCCCATAGCAACACATTGCTATGGACTTTATTACTGATCTCCCTGTTTCTGCAGGTTGCACGGTCATTTGGGTGGTCGCCGGCCGCTTTACTAAAATAGCTCACTTCATCCCTCTGCCTGGTCTTCCGTCTGCATCTGAGCTGGCTAAGGACTTCATCCATCACATCTTCCGTCTCCATGGCCTACCCCTCCACATTGTGTCTGATTGAGGGGTCCAGTTCACCTCGCGCTTCTGGAGAGCTACATGTAAGCTACTGGATGTCGCCTTGGATTTCTCCTCTGCTTATCACCCTCAGTCCAATGGCCAGGTGGAACGTATCAACCAGATCCTTACCAGCTTCCTCCGGCACTTTGTCAACGCTCACCATACCGATTGGGTGGAGCTCCTACCATGGGCCGAGTTCTCCTATAACAACCATGAAAGCGAATCTTCTTATAAGTCCCCGTTCTTTGTGGTCTACGGTCAACATCCCCAGATTCCATTTCCCGTTTCCACTTCTGTAGACAACCCTGCCGCGGAGTCTCTGGTCAGCGAATTTTCCACCATTTGGGAAAGCACTAGGTCCGTACTTCTTCAGTCTTCAAGCGGATGAAGAGACATGCTGACAAGAGACGTCTGGATCCGCCTCAATTCCGTCCGGGGGACAAGGTTTAGCTCTCCTCCAAACATGTTTGTCTCAAAATTTCCTCCTATAAGTTGGGTCCTCGGTTCATCGGTCCATTTGAAGTCCTCAAGCAAATCAACCCAGTAGCCTACAAGTTAAAACTCCCGGCCACCTTGCGGATTCCCAACTCCTTCCACGTATCTCTCCTCAAGCCAGTTGTGCTTAATTCTTTTTCCGATAATCTAGGTACTTCCCCAGCTCCGGTTTCCGCTGAAGACGTTTTTGAGGTAGAGAACATTCTGGCCACCAAGAGGGTAAGAGGAAAAACCTTTTTTCTGGTGGATTGGAAGGGGTTTGTCCCAGAGGAGAGAACTTGGGAACCCAGGGAGAACATTCATGCCCCGTTTCTCCTTAAAAAAATTCTTTCTGGCCTAAAAAAGAGGGGGCGTAAAGGGGGGGGATACTGTAGTATCGGCGTCTCTGCCTCCTGACAGGCAGAGACGCCGTCCCTCTTACTGCCGCGCTCCCCGCCCAGCGTCCTCCGGCGCTCCTGCTGCGGCTGCCGGCGCGCGCAGCTTCCCGGGCACTGCCCTTAGGGCGCGCGCAGGCTCCCTCCCTCTTAAAGGGGCCGCACGCACCGTCCTAAGGAGTCCCCGGCCAATGGCCGGAGGACCTCCCGTATATAAGGCACCTCCTCCAAAATGGAGGTGCCCGAGCAAAAGTCGTTGCACTGTGTACTTACCTCTGCTTCAGCCCTCAGGTCCCACTGCCTGCCTGACTACCAGTCCTGCCCGCCAGCTTGACTACCAGTCCAGTCCGCCAGCCTGTCTACTCTCCAGCCTGCCAGTCTACCGTTCAGTCCGCCAGTCTGTCTATGGGCTCAGCCCGCCTGCTTACCTGGAAGCATCTGCCTGTTACCTGCCGTGCCTACCAGCTAGCCTACCTGGAGGCTCCTGCTTGTTACCTGCCGTGCCTACCTAGAGGCTCCTGCTTGTTACCTGCCGTGCCTGCCTACCCACTTGCTTACCTGGAAGCACCTGCCTGTTACCTGCCCTGCCTGCCAGCCTACCTGGAGGCTCCTGCCGTGCCTACCAGCCAGCCTACCTGGAGGCTCCTGCTTGTTACCTGCCGTGCCTACCTGGAGGCTCCTGCTAGTTACCTGCCGTGTCTGCCAGTCCGTCTACCCAGATCACCCGCCAGCCTGCCTGCCGTTCTCATCTGCTGTACCGATCAGTCCCTGCCTTCTGACCCATGGGAGTCACCTGCTCTCATACAAGGTCTGGCCCAGAGTAGCACCTGGTCCCTCTGCTTGGACCTTCCCTGGTCAAGGAGTCGATTGAGCCGCCGTACGACCTTGGTCAGTCCGAGTTGATACCTAGTTACGCCCCTCTGGTCCCTCCTTGCACCGCAGCACAGAGGTTCCACCACCCGGATTCGTAACACCACCCTTTATTACCTCTTTATTTTTTTATTATGCTTAGCTTATGGCCAAAAGTGTTGGCACCCTTTAAATTGTATTCACAATTTTGGAAAGGTGCCAACAATTTTGTCTGGCCCATTTTGTGGTTGTGTGTGAAATTATGTCCAATTTGCCTTTTTTTTGTGTTGTTCCAATACACCCAAAGGAAATAAACGTGTATAACAAAACATGTGTAATTGCAATAATTTTCTGGGGAAAATACTTCATTTTTTGGAAGAATTTAAAAAAGTGCCAGCACAGCATCATACTACACAGCACTTTACAGTCATTATCATTGCAGTCCCCATTGGGGCTAATAATCCAAATTTCCTACCAGTAGGTCTTTGGACCTCTGGATTCCTTCACTATTACAGACAGACCTATCATCCTTTCTTCTGCAGATTATGTGCAGCTCAGGTGTACAGCTCAGTCTAGCAGTATATGCCAAGATACTTAGGCCGGTTTCACACGTCCGTATATTTCCGGTACCGGAAAAAAATGGTACTGGAGGTATCCGTGTGGCAACCGTGTGCCGCATCAGGATCACACGTACCGGCCCTTGGGAATCAGCGGTACAGTTAGCGCTTTTCCCAAGCGCCGAGTGCTGAAAGCTGCCCTCGTTATGTTTCCCTGCCAGTACTGCAATCAGCACCAGCAGGGGTTAATGATAAGAGTAGTAGTGTCTGCTCTAGTGTCTTCACCTGTAAAATTAAGAACAAAATAAAAAATCCATATGCTCACCTGTCCTAAGTGTCCCCCGCTGTAATCCATGTTACCGCTCAGCAGAGGAGACGGAGAGAATGAGCCGCTGCAGCGAGCGGCCCCGGACCTCTGCTGAGCTCAGGAGTGGTGTCCTGTCACTCACTGAATGCAGCTCCAGGCCCGCTCACTGCAGCAGCTCATTCTCCCTGGCTCCTCTGCTGAGCGGTTGTATGGATTACAGCGGGGGACACTTAGGACAGGTGAGTATAAGGATTTTTTATTTTATTCTTATTTTTACAGCCGGACACTGTGGGAGCAGACACTACTACCCTTATCATTGTCCCTGCTGGTGCTGATCGCAGCGCTGGCAGTGTTCAGCACACGGCGCTTGGGAATAGCGCTAACTGTACACTGATTCTTAAGCGCCGGTACGTGTCACACGGATGGCATCCGTGTACGGCACGTGCTTACACCCCCCCGTTGACTTGAATGGGTCTGTTTGATCCGTACTCCCGGACAAAAACGGACATGTCAGCATGTGGAGCATACGGACACACGATCCGTGGAAACACACTGACATGTGCGCAGACCCATAGATTTGAATGAGTCTACGTGTGTCAGTGTCTCTGGTACCTGTGGAAACTGTCACCACTCGTACTGGACACACTGACATGTCAAACAGCCCTCAATTTGTACCCATATGTTTTCCTAGAATATCACAGGGACAGAGGGGTGTGTTACCATATACAGTTATATGAAAAAGTTTGGGCACCCCTATTAATCTTAAGCTTAATGTTTTATAAAAATTGGTGTTTTTGCAACAGCTATTTCAGTTTGATATATGTAATAACTGTTGGACACAGTAATGTTTCTGCCTTGAAATGAGGTTTATTGTACTAACAGAAAATGTGCAATCTGCATTCAAACAAAATTTGACAGGTGCATAAGTATGGACACCCTTATCATTTTCTTGTTTTAAATACTCCTACCTACTTTTTACTGACTTACTAAAGCACTTTTTTTGCTTTTGTAACCTCATTGAGCTTTGAACTTCATAGCCAGGTGTATGCAATCATGAGAAAAGCTACTTAAAGTGGCCACTTGCAAGTTGTTCTCCTGTTTGAATCTCCTCTGAAGAGTGGCATCATGGGCTCCTCAAAACAACTGTCAAATGATCTGAAAACAAAGATTATTCAACATAGTTTTTCAGGGGAAGGATACAAAAAGCTGTCTCAGAGATTTAACCTGTCAGTTTCCACTGTGAGGAACATAGTAAGGAAATGGAAGAACACAGGGACAGTTCTTGTTAAGGCCAGAAGTGGCAGGCCAAGAAAAACATCAGAAAGGCAGAGAAGAAGAATGGTGAGATCAGTCAAGGACAATCCTCAGACCACCTCCAGAGAGCTGCAGCATCAACTTGCTGCAGATGGTGTCACTGTGCATCGGTCAACTATACAACGCACTTTGCACAAGGAGAAGCTGTATGGGAGAGTGATGCGAAAGAAGCCCGTTTCTGCAAGCACGCCACAAACAGAGTCGGCTGAGGTATGCAAAAGCACATTTGGAGAAGCCAATTTCTTTTTGGAAGACAGTCCTGTGGACTGATGAAACCAAGATTGAGTTGTTTGGTCATACAAAAAGGCGTTATGCATGGCGGCAAAAAAAACACAGCATTCCAAGAAAAACACTAGCTACCCACAGTAAAATTTGGTGGAGGTTCCATCATGCTTTGGGGCTGTGTGGCCAATGCCGGCACTGGAAATCTTGTTAAAGTTGAGGGACGCATGGATTCCACTCAGTATCAGCAGATTCTTGACAATAATGTTCAAGAATCAGTGATAAAGTTAAAGTTTCGCAGGGGATGGATCTTTCAGCAAGACAATGACCCAAAACACTGCTCCAAATCTACTCAGGCATTCATGCAGAGGAACAATTACAATGTTCTGGAATGGCCATCCCAGTCCCCAGACCTGAATATCATTGAACATCTGTGGGATCATTTGAAGAGGGCTGTCCATGCTCGGCGACCATCAATCTTAACTGAACTGGAATTGTTTTGTAAAGAGGAATGGTCAAAAATACCTTCATCCGGGATCCAGGAAATCATTAAAAGCTACAGGAAGCGACTAGAGGCTGTTATTTTTGCAAAAGGAGGATCTACTAAATATTAATGTCACTTTTCTGGTGAGGTGCCCATACTTATGCACCTGTCAAATTTTGTTTGAATGCAGATTGCACATTTTCTGTTAGTACAATAAACCTCATTTCAAGGCAGAAACATTACTGTGTCCAACAGTTATTACATATATCAAACTGAAATAGCTGTTGCAAAAACACCAATTTTTACAAAACAATAAGCTTAAGATTAATAGGGGTGCCCAAACTTTTTAATATAAACTTTTTTTTATAAATAAGATATTAATGATCGATCCTTGGGATAGGTAATCAATATCATATCGAGGGGGTCCGACACCTGTAACACCATCAATTAGTTGCAATTAAATCCTGCCATCCGCAGGAGCTTAACACATTGAACAGAGCTACAATGTGCAGATCAATTCAATGAATAGTGGCAGCTTCTCGGTACTGTAGCAAAGCTCCTATATTTTTGAATAGGGACTAATCTGCAGTAACCTGCAGCAGCCACTACACATTGAATGATTTCCTGCGGTTTTATGTGTTAGCATCCAGCCAGCGCTGGAGTTTATAATGGCTGATTGGTGAATGTACCAGATCCACAATGATCTGATATTGATTACCTATCCTGTGGATAGGTCATAAATATTTTTTTTTCTAGACACCCTTTTTGAGCTTTCCCTTTCTTGATTATTTATTTGACTTGATGTCGATTTTCTCTGTTATAGGTTTTCACATACAATTTGAAAATACAATACATAGCTTCTCTCTGTGTGAGTTTTATTTAATTGTAATCAGAATATTATTTTCAATAAAAAAAAAATCAAACTTCCTAGATATGCGAATGTCTTTTCCCATGAGTTGTTTGATGTCGAAGATAATGTGATTTTATAGTAAAACATTTCCCACATTCCGAACATGAATATGGCTTCTCCCCTGTGTGAATTCTCCTATGGTTCACAAAATTTAACTTCGTTGTAAAACCTTTTCCACACTCTGCACAGAAAAATGGCTTCTCCCCTGTGTGAGTTCTTTGATGTAGAAGAAGATATGATTTGAAGGTAAAACATTTCTCACATTCTGAACAGGAATATGGCTTCTTTCCTGTGTGAATTTTCTGGTGTCTCAAAACATCTGATTTATCTGTAAAACATTTCCCACATTCTGAACAGGAAAATGGCTTCTCCCCTGTATGAATTCTTTGATGTATAGGAAGATATGATTTGTTGGTAAAACATTTTCCACATTCTGAACATGAATATGGTTTCTCCCCTGTATGAGTTCTCTGATGTCTAACAAGTTTTGATTTACCTAAAAAACATTTCCCACATTCTGAACAAGAAAATGGCTTTTCCCCTGTGTGACTTCTTTGATGTTCAACTAGATTTTTTTTCTCATTAAAACATTTCCCACAATCTAAACATGGAAAGATCTTCTCACATGTGTGAATTCTCTGATGGGAAAAAAGATTTGACCTATTTACAAAACATTTCCCACATTCTGAACAAGAATGTGTTTTTTCCATTTTTTCTGTGTGAATTATTTGATGTGTAACAAAAGACGTTTTAAGGAAAAAAGCTTGTCCATATTGTGAACCTGTAAATGGATTCTCTGCTGTAAGAGCAGTTGGAGTGGTAATGTGTCTTTTATTTTTATTAATAGTCTGTGATGAATCTGAAGATAGAACCTGTTCAGTAGGATCACATGATAGATCTGTGCTGTGAGAAGATGATTGTATATCTGGGATAATGGGATACACTTGATCTGTATCCTGTGTGATTTCAAGTTCCTCTGATCTCCTGTCACCGTCATCTGCCAAGAATGAAACCAATTATTATTTTTCTGTATTTCCATGACTATGAAAATTGTACATTCACACTGAAGGCATCAAAACTATGAATTAACACATGTGGAATTATATACTTAACAAAAAAGTGTGAAACAACTGAAAATATGTCTTATATTCTAGGTTCTTCAAAGTAGCCACCTTTTGCTTTGATGACTGCTTTGTACACTCTTGGCATTCTCTTGATGAGCTTCAAGAGGTAGTCACCGGAAATGGTTTTCACTTCACAGGTGTGCCCTGTCAGGTTTAATAAGTGGGATTTCTTGCCTTATAAATGGGGTTGGGACCATCAGTTGTGTTGTGCAGAAGTCTGGTGGAAACACAGCTGATAGTCCTACTGAATAGACTGTTAGAATTTGTATTATGGCAAGAAAAAAGCAGCTAAGTAAAGAAAAACGAGTGGCCATCATTACTTTAAGAAATGAAGGTCAGTCAGTCCGAAAAATTGGGAAAACTTTGAAAGTGTCCCCAAGTGGAGTTGCAAAAACCATCAAGCGCTACAAAGAAACTGGCTCACATGAGCATTGAATTCAATGAGAAGCAAAACCAAACTCAGACACTTTCAGGGGGGCCAAAAGCTGCCAAAACAGCTCAAATTAGGGGCAGACACCAAGAAAAGTGGCATCAATTGACCCACAGTCGAAATTTTATAATGGCACAGCAGCAGTCTGCCATTGTCCATGCATGGTATCAGTGTCTGGGCCAGCATTTGCAGCTTTGAATTTACCTTCAACGTAAGATGAGGTGGGTGAGGGATCAGTGTAGGCCTTCTGTGCTGGGAGCCCTGATACCACATGCAATATCTCAAGCTGCTTTTCTGCTCAGCCACACTCAGGTGGCACAAATATCAGTTTTTTAGACTACTGTTGCTAGAAAAATTTAAGGATAGTATCACAGGTAGTTGACTGAAAGTAAGTGCACATCTGCCGGTCTGGGAGCTCTACTGCTAAAGGCAACACATGTGAAGGAGACCCAAGTTGGAGTGCAAACTTTTCCAGACATAGATTTTTTCAAGGAACGGGTGATGTTGTCTGACATGCTGGTGTAGGGCAGGCTTAGCTTTCTTAGAGAAGTAATGGCGACTGGGCAACTGGTACTGGGGGACTGCGATGGCCATCAGCTTTTGGAATCCGTCTGTATCCACCAGGCAGAAAGGCAGCATTTCCGTTGCCAACAGATTGGAGATGGTGGAGCTAAAGCTCTTAGATTTGGCATGTATTGGAGGAAACAATCTTTTACATGACCACAACTGCAGGACCGAGGGCTGGCTGCTGTGCTGAGAGAGGGTGGAGTACGGTGAAATGGACAAACTGCTGGACTGTGAGTGAGGTACAGCTGTTATGGTGGATTGAGAAGATGTGGTGTGCTCGGTAACACAAAAACAGCAGGCATGTCCACTTCCGTAACAGCGGACAGTCTCTCACTCACCCGACTGCAGCGAGTAAACAAAAAAGCTTCTGCGAATGGAAACCTGTGTGATGGAGGAAGAATAAGCAGCAAATGCGGTTGATGGGGTGGCCGGTGGTTGGGGGGGCCTGCTAGTCCGCATTTTAGCGCAATGAGATTCCCATACTAACGCATGTTGATCGCGCATTTGTCATATTATTGCGATTTTTCACTCTACCGAGTAGTTTTTTTTACAAAGTTGGCAGATAACGTGAGTTGGGTCATCCTTTGCGATCTCAAAAAAGGCCCAGTCTAGGCAACCCTTGCCGCCCCTGCAAACTGCAGACCCGTGACTGCTGCTGGCCACAGCCACAGTTCTGGCTGAGGATGCACTGCTTGTGACTGGTTGCATCACTCCATGTCTGCGTGGGAGACCGCAACGTTACCTCCTTGTCTTCCTCCTCCACCTCCTTTGCTGAGCTACTCAGCTGTGTGCCTCTGGGTTCTCACCAAGTGGGATCTACAACCTCATAGTCATCCTCTCTGTTCTCCTACTCCTCACCCTGAGAGTCACCCTTCTCCTCTTACTGCCCTGACAGCACATTACAGTCCACATGCACCTCAGGTATCTGAATCACATTAGAATCACCTCCATCCCTGGGGGTTAACGTCTGGTAACGAGGGTCTGGATTCTGCTCGGACCCTACTTCATCCAGCCCCGGATCCAACAAAAAAAAAATTTTGGTCATCGGTGCAGATGCTTTCCTCCTCTTGAATCTGTGAAGCAGATCTCTGATGCCCATGGAATAGAATGTGTGAATAGCTCCGCAGACTCGCCCATCTTTGGTTCCCCACAGTCAGTTGGGCAGATGGAGAGTTGTGACGCAGGGGGAAACAAGGGTAATTGGGGTGCCACCACTGAGGACTGTACTGTGTGTGATGTTGAAGTGGAGGAGAGGCCACTTGATGCAGCGCTTGGCATCCACTGGAGCACATGCTCTTTCTGGCCATCTACAAGGTGTACCGCTGTGCGGCTGCCAAAGAAAGGGAGTAGAGTAGCCCATCCAGTAACAGTTGTTAGTTGTCTTTGGATAGGACGAGACAGTGTTTGTTCAGTAGAGCTTTCACTAACATTACCACCTACTCCACGTACACCTTGAACACCATGCCTATTCACCCTTCCACCACAACCTTGCTTTTTCCCCACTTATGTTGGTTGTACCATTCCCCTCTTTTAACCAGCTGTTTCACAACCCTAGACCCAGACCTGTCAGTCACCTGTCACTAAATTACCGATCAGTATTTATTTGCTGAGATAGCGTGGCTGGAGCACGCCATTAGCACCAAAAAATTAGATTCAGAGATGTGGCTGAAGCAAAACTTGTAGCATAAAATATTTATATGCAGAAATGTGGCCTGCTTTCTGGAGCACGCTAGTAGAACAAAGAATTTAGGATTTTGAGATGCGGACTCCTGGCTGAATTTGGCTTTGTTTCAGGACCATGCTAGTAGCACAAAGAATTTAAATTTTCAAGTGTTGACTCCTGCCTGGCCAAAAACAACCAGCACAAAATATTTCTATGTAGAAATGTGGCCTTGGTAGAGCACCACGCTAGTAGCACAAAGAATTTCAAGTTTCAAATATGGACTCCTGCCTGGAGCACAATATTAGTAGCGCAAAAGAGTTGAAATATGCTGAAATGTGGCCTGATGTCTCTGGACCACACAATTAGCAAAAAAGGATTGATCAGCTGGAAGGTTGATTTCACAACCACAAAGGATCCGATCTATCTGAACTAGCTGACTGATAATCAAACGCCTACCGATCTTACTATCCACTAGAAGCAGCGCTGTTACACTGACAAAATGGTGCCAAAACAACATGTCCGCTCTTTATTTAGAGAGGGGCATGTGATTTCGGCAGCCAATGACACAAGCCCCTGTGTCTGGACGTTGTGGATGGTTTCTGTGCCCTGATTGGCTGCCAGAATCTCCACACATTAAGTTAAAAAAAAATTAAGAATAACAGTCCGCCGCTCCTCTGACCTCTCCCCACCTCCTCCCCTCATCATACAGCACCACTATCCTAGCCAATGTCCAAAAAAAAGCATTAGTGGAAACACAATCATTTACCGCACTTTGGCCGAATTTTGACGATTTTGAGTAAAAATGCTCGGGGGTCTGAACACAAATCCGAATGTGCAATGTTCGTGCCGACTTTGAGATTGGTGAACGTTTTCCAAACAAGTTTGCTCATCTCTAGTTATTACTCACCTAGGCGGTTATCTGTAGGAATCTCCTCTTTACACTGCTCATCACCCCTCACATATGTCTCTGTAGTATTAATGTGGGTCAGATCTTCACTCTGAAACAAATATTGTACGTGTCACTGACAGATGGAGAAGTCACATCTATGATCAGCTCTAATCCTGCCATCTCCACCGTTCTCATCACACAAGTATAAAACATATAATACTGGTGGATAAAACAAGACTGAGCACAAGACCTTCACAGCCATCTACACATTATAGGGGAGATCTCATGATACCTTCTCTCCATCTACCTGATGATCCTGAGGAACATTGGGATCTACTTGTTTACAGTCCTGTGGAAGAAGAGGATGGGGACATCTCTCTGGTGTTGTCCTCTTACTCGATAGATCTGGAGGAAACACATACAGGGACTGAATTCATTCTTTACATACAGATAATTATAGGCCATTTGTATTTAGTCCTGTCTATTACCTGGTGATGTTAGGGGCTGGGGAACCTCCATCATGACGTCCTTGTACAGATCTTTGTGTCCTTCTAAATACTCCCACTCCTCCATCGAGAAATAGATGGTGACATCCTGACACCTTATAGGAACCTGATACATACAATGATACCGTCATCCCCCTGATCCCTTCATAGTGTTACAGTATAATGTCCCAGCATTCCCAGCAGTGTCACCTCTCCAGTCAGCAGCTCAATCATCTTGTAGATGAGTTCTAGGATCTTCTGGTCATTGATGTCCTCATGTATAAGGGGGTGAGGTGGAGGCTCCGTGACTGGGTGCAGGGTTCTTCCCCATCCCTCAGACACAGGGACCTCACAGCGCTCGCTAGAGGTCTTCTTCACTACTGTGTAATCCTGGTTATGGAGAGACATTAATAAATCTCACTACAGACATTTCCAGAGTCCTCACCTCTCCAGTTCTGTCCATCTGTTATTCCCATAGATAAGAATGATGTAATGTGACATCATCAGAATCTCTCACCTCTCCAGTAAGCCGGAAGAGGATCTCTAGGGTGAGGTGTAATAGCCTCTCCACCATCTTATCTCTGTCGATATCCATCCTTCACAGGTCAATCACGAAAATTCTCTAATATAGAAGATCTCCACTGAGAGGATCCGGTATTGTAGGGACCTGAAGGAAACGTAAAAGCATCAGCCCGAGAATAAAAGAATAAAACAACCAGACGTACATATACAATGATGCCTGAGAATAGACCTGTGTATTCTCCCCACAGATGAAGGATCCAGTTTATCAGATTTTACTTAGTCAGTTCTTTTTCTTTCCAGCAGATAAAAAAGCATCCGGATGATTGTCATCAGCTAATGAGAACACAGGAGCACAGCCGAGCGTTACTGTATACGGGGGAGAGAGCTATCGACTGAACGACTGTTCTCCCCCCACTATATAATGTGTATGGTGCCTTCCGCCAGTACTGGGGTCTCTCCACATACCTCCACCTGCAGAGCCTCCACCACATATATGGCTGCTCTGTGCGCACAGGACCTGTGATGAGGTCACAGGAGGGGAGGAGTCAGGGGTCACATGATCAGGGGCCTCAGTGGATGCAGGACTCTGCTGTGCTGGTTGTCATGGTGCTGGATGAGGGGAAGGTTATGTGTGGGGTCAGGAGGGGTTTACAGTGTGGATGTAGCAGAGCCGTGTGTGTATTTACAGTGTGGATGTAGCAGAGCCGTGTGTGTACGAGGTGTACGGAGCAGAGCCGCGTGTGTACGAGGTGTACGGAGCAGAGCCGCGTGTGTACGAGGTGTACGGAGCGGAGCCGCGCGTGTACGAGGTGTACGGAGCAGAGCCGTGTGTGTACGAGGTGTACGGAGCAGAGCCGCGTGTGTACGAGGTGTACGGAGCAGAGCCGTGTGTGTACGAGGTGTACGGAGCAGAGCCGTGTGTGTAAGAGGCGTACGGAGCTTAGCCGCGTGTGTACGAGGTGTACGGAGCGGAGCCGCACGTGTACGAGGCGTGCGGAGCCGCGAATGTATGAGGCGTATGGTGCGGAGCCGCGTGTACGGAGCAGAGCCTGGCGTGTACGAGGTGTACGGAGCAGAGCCGCGTGTGTACAAGGTGTACGAAGCAGAGCCGCGCGTGTGCGAGGTGTACGGAGCGGAGCCGCGTGTGTACGAGGTGTACTGAGCAGAGCAGCGCGTGTACGAGGCGTACGGAGCGGAGCCACGCGTGTGCGAGGTGTACGGAGCGGAGCCGCACGTGTACGAGGTGTACGGAGCAGAGCCGCGCGTGTGCGAGGTGTACGGAGCGGAGCCGCGCGTGTGCGAGGTGTACGGAGCGGAGCCGCGTGTGTACGAGGTGTACTGAGCAGAGCCGCGCGTGTACGAGGCTAGCGGAGCCACGTGTGTACGAGGTGTATGGAGCGGAGCTGCATGTGTACGAGGCATATGCTAACCTATTTTTGGGGTTGTGGGAAAGGGAAATATTGATGACCACCCGACTACCCTTCACTAATAATATTCTCTATTGGGGTAGATATATAGATGATATATTCTTTCTATGGCAGGGCTCCAGCGATGATGTCACATCTTTCATCAATCTACTCAACAGAAATGATCGCAACATCAAACTTACTTTGAAAACAGGAAGAGAAAAAATTGAGTACTTAGATGTTACTCTGGAAATTGACTCTAATGGCTTTATTCAAACAGACGTCCACCGCAAACCCACCGCTGCAAACACTTTACTTCATGCGCAATCCTCACATCCAAAAAATATAATCAAAAGTATTCCCACTGGACAGTTCTTAAGAATGCGCCGCATCTGCTCTAATGACACCAAATTTGAAAGACAAGCCCTTGACCTGAAAACTAGATTTCAGAACCGTGGTTACAGTAACAGAACTATCCATCAAGGCTATCGCAGAGCCAAATTTACCAAAAGAAATGATCTCCTTTATCATACAAGAGCTAAAAACAAGGAAGATATGGTGAGATTCATCTCTACCTATAATGCAAGAAATGGTGAAATGTGGGAAGCTTTAAAAAAACATTGGAAAGTTGATCCAATTCTGAATAAATATTTACCATCTAATCCCACAATTACGTACCGACGTTCAAAAAATTTGATGGATCTTTTGGTTCATAGCCACCTAGAACCCCATAAGACCAAAGGGCTTTTTTGATCAAAGGGCTCCCCCTGGGGTTGCCACCCATGTGGCTCCTGTGTAGCCTGTGTTAATATTGAATCTACTAAAGTCTTTACCAACTCAGATCAGGCGAAAGAATTCAAGATCACTCACAGTATCACTTGTACGACCAATGGGGTCATCTATTGTGCAAAATGCCCTTGCGGCAAGAAATACATTGGCTTAACTTCAAGAGAATTGCGGCGACGAACCAGAGAACACGTCCTTGATATGAGGGCAGCTAGGGAAGTTGACAACTTAGATCATCTCAAAACACTTCCTCGCCACTTCAAACAATTTCATGACTGTGATCCATCTGGTCTCCAGGTAAGCGGCATAGACAGGGTTTATCCCGGTATTAGGGGCGGGAACTGGAAAAAGTTGTTGGCACAAAGAGAGGCAAGGTGGATCACGATTTTGAACACCTTGACCCCCTCTTGTCTCAACTAAACAAACAGCTTTATTTCCTTCCTTTAGATTTAGAGTAATACTAACATGATGGTAATTTGATCATTCATAATTTTATATGTTCTTAACATTGTTTTTAACTAATTATATATGTATTTTCTTGTGTTTTATGTTATGCACATTTTCTTTCTTGCTTATTTATTTCTTTTTTATCTATTTGTTCTAGTTCTTTCGCCTGACGTCTTATTTTCCGTCCAGTCCAAAGTTTCGGGAGTTGGCTACATTAATTCTTGATTTATGTACATCATATACCACTATACTGATTAATTTTTCTCAATATAAGTGTTTTTATTTTATTTTAGGTTTGATACCTATGTTTATTATCTTGTCCATTTTTGTTATCATTTACCAATATATGGTGACAGCATAACTATATGTGGTGATGTGATACATACGTATATCTAATTGTACACAGTTTTGGTTTTCTATGCAGCTCTTATGGCCCACACCATTTATATGTTATTTTGATTGTTGAAAAATCGTGTTTTAAAAAAAAAAAAAATTTTAGGCCTCTGATTTGTTTCCGCCATCATATGGCGGCTTTTCGACCATAATCATCTAGGCGTAATTTGTCTTTTATTATGTATATGGTCCCTTATGGACTTATAACTTCTCATTCTATTACGTTGTTCAAATATATATTTTTATTTTATTTTTTATATTATCAGTTTATATATATTATCACACTTTCACATTCTTATATTTTTTATACATTGTATTGCTTCACATTGTTCTTCACTTCATTATCACAAAATTCTTCTTTCATCTCTATTACATTATTTTCTTCATTGCCTTATGGATCCTCATTTTTTCACACATTCACATTATTATTATTTTATACTCACCTATATCCAGCGTATTAGCAATGCACTTCTCATTATATTCTTCACTTGTTCTCCTTTTCATTCACGTAGCACTTCTCACCGGTTGATTATGTGTCCCAGCGGTGTAATACACATCTTCTCCGCCCCTCTCGTATGCTGTGTACAATGACATTTCCGGTCTGCGTTCCACGTTGGAACGCATAGCCCTTCCGTCCATCTCGTATGACGCGTACCACGTCACTTCCGGTTGCGTTCCACACTGACACGCACGCCGACACTCGGCTTTCCCAGCTGATCCGCGCTCCTGTGAGTCGCGGCTCAGCATGGGGAAGCTGTGTATGGCGCACAGGACATGGCGCCATGTCAGTAATCACTTGTACACGCAACACACCTGATATCCCTTAAATCTTACCTCCCCATTGGCTGGACTCCCAATAAATATTCCCTACTTCCCTCTGTCAGTATATCCTCGTCAAAGCTCCTGGCGAAACGCGCGTCGGATCCTGGTCACACGGGTCAGTACTAGTTTAGTCACTTCATACATGCTTTATTGCTGCACACCACATTCACCTATCTATACTGCATCATTACACATTTATCCTTATGGTATCATATGACTAGCACGTTGCACTTTACTGTTGTTCTTATTTATATACCTGCAGTATATTTATATGGATGTTGGTCTTAATGAATTATTTGGCTGTATGTATACTTTATAATTACTGGTACCCACCCCTGTGTCCTTTTGTTTGTGTTATTTTTCCCTATTTTACCTTAATTATGCGATTTTTTAATATATCGACCAATAAAGGTTATATTTTATAACAAAACAGTTTGTGTGTCACACATGTAGGTTTGTTTGATTATGGACACATAAACATCCATTAATCCATACAAAGATTGTACATATGTGTACGAGGTGTACGGAGCGGAGCCGTGTGTGTACGAGGCGTACGGAGCGGAGCCGCACGTGTACGAGGCGTACGCAGCGGAGCCGCGCGTGTGCGAGGCGTACGGAGCGGAGCCGCGCGTGTACGAGGCGTACGGAGCGGAGCCGAGCGTGTACGAGGCGTGCGGAGCCGCGCGTGTACGGAGCGGAGCCGCGAATGTATGAGGCGTATGGTGCGGAGCCGTGTGTACGGAGCAGAGCCGGGCGTGTACGAGGTGTACGGAGCAGAGCCGCGTGTGTACGGGGTGTACGAAGCAGAGCCGCGCGTGTGCGAGGTGTACGGAGCGGAGCCGCGTGTGTACGAGGTGTACTGAGCAGAGCCACGTGTGTACGAGGTGTATGGGGCGGAGCTGCATGTGTACGAGGCATGCGGAGCAGAGCCGTGTGTGTACGAGGTGTACGGAGCGGAGCCGTGTACGAGGCGTACGGAGCGGAGCCGCGCGTGTACGAGGTGTACGGAGCGGAGCCGCACGTGTACGAGGTGTACGGAGCGGAGCCGCGCGTGTACGAGGTGTACGGAGCGGAGCCGTGCGTGTACGAGGTGTACGGAGCGGAGCCGTGCGTGTACGAGGCGTACGGAGCGGAGCCACGCGTGTGCGAGGTGTACGGAGCGGAGCCGCACGTGTACGAGGTGTACGGAGCAGAGCCGCGCGTGTGCGAGGTGTACGGAGCGGAGCCGCGCGTGTGCGAGGTGTACGGAGCGGAGCCGCGTGTGTACGAGGTGTACTGAGCAGAGCCGCGCGTGTACGAGGCTAGCGGAGCCACGTGTGTACGAGGTGTATGGAGCGGAGCTGCATGTGTACGAGGCATATGCTAACCTATTTTTGGGGTTGTGGGAAAGGGAAATATTGATGACCACCCGACTACCCTTCACTAATAATATTCTCTATTGGGGTAGATATATAGATGATATATTCTTTCTATGGCAGGGCTCCAGCGATGATGTCACATCTTTCATCAATCTACTCAACAGAAATGATCGCAACATCAAACTTACTTTGAAAACAGGAAGAGAAAAAATTGAGTACTTAGATGTTACTCTGGAAATTGACTCTAATGGCTTTATTCAAACAGACGTCCACCGCAAACCCACCGCTGCAAACACTTTACTTCATGCGCAATCCTCACATCCAAAAAATATAATCAAAAGTATTCCCACTGGACAGTTCTTAAGAATGCGCCGCATCTGCTCTAATGACACCAAATTTGAAAGACAAGCCCTTGACCTGAAAACTAGATTTCAGAACCGTGGTTACAGTAACAGAACTATCCATCAAGGCTATCGCAGAGCCAAATTTACCAAAAGAAATGATCTCCTTTATCATACAAGAGCTAAAAACAAGGAAGATATGGTGAGATTCATCTCTACCTATAATGCAAGAAATGGTGAAATGTGGGAAGCTTTAAAAAAACATTGGAAAGTTGATCCAATTCTGAATAAATATTTACCATCTAATCCCACAATTACGTACCGACGTTCAAAAAATTTGATGGATCTTTTGGTTCATAGCCACCTAGAACCCCATAAGACCAAAGGGCTTTTTTTGATCAAAGGGCTCCCCCTGGGGTTGCCACCCATGTGGCTCCTGTGTAGCCTGTGTTAATATTGAATCTACTAAAGTCTTTACCAACTCAGATCAGGCGAAAGAATTCAAGATCACTCACAGTATCACTTGTACGACCAATGGGGTCATCTATTGTGCAAAATGCCCTTGCGGCAAGAAATACATTGGCTTAACTTCAAGAGAATTGCGGCGACGAACCAGAGAACACGTCCTTGATATGAGGGCAGCTAGGGAAGTTGACAACTTAGATCATCTCAAAACACTTCCTCGCCACTTCAAACAATTTCATGACTGTGATCCATCTGGTCTCCAGGTAAGCGGCATAGACAGGGTTTATCCCGGTATTAGGGGCGGGAACTGGAAAAAGTTGTTGGCACAAAGAGAGGCAAGGTGGATCACGATTTTGAACACCTTGACCCCCTCTTGTCTCAACTAAACAAACAGCTTTATTTCCTTCCTTTAGATTTAGAGTAATACTAACATGATGGTAATTTGATCATTCATAATTTTATATGTTCTTAACATTGTTTTTAACTAATTATATATGTATTTTCTTGTGTTTTATGTTATGCACATTTTCTTTCTTGCTTATTTATTTCTTTTTTATCTATTTGTTCTAGTTCTTTCGCCTGACGTCTTATTTTCCGTCCAGTCCAAAGTTTCGGGAGTTGGCTACATTAATTCTTGATTTATGTACATCATATACCACTATACTGATTAATTTTTCTCAATATAAGTGTTTTTATTTTATTTTAGGTTTGATACCTATGTTTATTATCTTGTCCATTTTTGTTATCATTTACCAATATATGGTGACAGCATAACTATATGTGGTGATGTGATACATACGTATATCTAATTGTACACAGTTTTGGTTTTCTATGCAGCTCTTATGGCCCACACCATTTATATGTTATTTTGATTGTTGAAAAATCGTGTTTTAAAAAAAAAAAAAATTTTAGGCCTCTGATTTGTTTCCGCCATCATATGGCGGCTTTTCGACCATAATCATCTAGGCGTAATTTGTCTTTTATTATGTATATGGTCCCTTATGGACTTATAACTTCTCATTCTATTACGTTGTTCAAATATATATTTTTATTTTATTTTTTATATTATCAGTTTATATATATTATCACACTTTCACATTCTTATATTTTTTATACATTGTATTGCTTCACATTGTTCTTCACTTCATTATCACAAAATTCTTCTTTCATCTCTATTACATTATTTTCTTCATTGCCTTATGGATCCTCATTTTTTCACACATTCACATTATTATTATTTTATACTCACCTATATCCAGCGTATTAGCAATGCACTTCTCATTATATTCTTCACTTGTTCTCCTTTTCATTCACGTAGCACTTCTCACCGGTTGATTATGTGTCCCAGCGGTGTAATACACATCTTCTCCGCCCCTCTCGTATGCTGTGTACAATGACATTTCCGGTCTGCGTTCCACGTTGGAACGCATAGCCCTTCCGTCCATCTCGTATGACGCGTACCACGTCACTTCCGGTTGCGTTCCACACTGACACGCACGCCGACACTCGGCTTTCCCAGCTGATCCGCGCTCCTGTGAGTCGCGGCTCAGCATGGGGAAGCTGTGTATGGCGCACAGGACATGGCGCCATGTCAGTAATCACTTGTACACGCAACACACCTGATATCCCTTAAATCTTACCTCCCCATTGGCTGGACTCCCAATAAATATTCCCTACTTCCCTCTGTCAGTATATCCTCGTCAAAGCTCCTGGCGAAATGCGCGTCGGATCCTGGTCACACGGGTCAGTACTAGTTTAGTCACTTCATACATGCTTTATTGCTGCACACCACATTCACCTATCTATACTGCATCATTACACATTTATCCTTATGGTATCATATGACTAGCACGTTGCACTTTACTGTTGTTCTTATTTATGTACCTGCAGTATATTTATATGGATGTTGGTCTTAATGAATTATTTGGCTGTATGTATACTTTATAATTACTGGTACCCACCCCTGTGTCCTTTTGTTTGTGTTATTTTTCCCTATTTTACCTTAATTATGCGATTTTTTAATATATCGACCAATAAAGGTTATATTTTATAACAAAACAGTTTGTGTGTCACACATGTAGGTTTGTTTGATTATGGACACATAAACATCCATTAATCCATACAAAGATTGTACATATGTGTACGAGGTGTACGGAGCGGAGCCGTGTGTGTACGAGGCGTACGGAGCGGAGCCGCACGTGTACGAGGCGTACGCAGCGGAGCCGCGCGTGTGCGAGGCGTACGGAGCGGAGCCGCGCGTGTACGAGGCGTACGGAGCGGAGCCGAGCGTGTACGAGGCGTGCGGAGCCGCGCGTGTACGGAGCGGAGCCGCGAATGTATGAGGCGTATGGTGCGGAGCCGTGTGTACGGAGCAGAGCCGGGCGTGTACGAGGTGTACGGAGCAGAGCCGCGTGTGTACGGGGTGTACGAAGCAGAGCCGCGCGTGTGCGAGGTGTACGGAGCGGAGCCGCGTGTGTACGAGGTGTACTGAGCAGAGCCACGTGTGTACGAGGTGTATGGGGCGGAGCTGCATGTGTACGAGGCATGCGGAGCAGAGCCGTGTGTGTACGAGGTGTACGGAGCGGAGCCGTGTACGAGGCGTACGGAGCGGAGCCGCGCGTGTACGAGGTGTACGGAGCGGAGCCGCACGTGTACGAGGTGTACGGAGCGGAGCCGCGCGTGTACGAGGTGTACGGAGCGGAGCCGTGCGTGTACGAGGTGTACGGAGCGGAGCCGTGCGTGTACGAGGTGTACGGAGCGGAGCCGCACGTGTGCGAAGCGTACGGAGCCGCGTGTGTACGAGGTGTACTGAGCGGAGCCGCGTGTGTACGAGGTGTACGGAGCGGAGATGCGTGTGTACGAGGCGTGCGGAGCCCTGTGTGTACGAGTTGTACAGATCAGAGCCGCGTGTGTACGAGGTGTACTGAGCGGAGCTGCGTGTGTATGAGGTGTATGGAGCGGAGCTGCGTGTGTACGAGATGTATGGAGTGGTGCCGCGTGTGTACGAGATGTATGGAGCGGTGCCGTGTGTGTACGAGGTGTACTGAGTGGAGCCGCGTGTGTACGAGGCGAGCAGAGCGGCGTATTTACGAGGCGTACTGAGCGGAGCTGCGTGTGTACAAGGCGTGCGGAGCCGCATGTGTACAAGGCATGTGGAGCCGCGTGTGTACAAGGTGTGGGGAGCGGAGCCGCGTGTGTACGAGGTGTACTGAGCGGAGCTGCATGTGTACGAGGCGAGCAGAGCCGTGTGTGTACGAGGTGTACTGAGCGGAGCTGCATGTGTACGAGGTGTACTGAGCGGAGCTGCGTGTGTACGAGGTGTATGTAGCGGAGCCGCATATGTACGAGGCGAGCGGAGCCGCGTGTGTACGAGGCGTGCGGAGCCACGTGTGTACGAGGTGTACTGAGCGGAGCTGCGTGTGTACGAGGCGAATGGAGCCGCATGTGTACGAGGTGTACTGAGCGGAGCTGCGTGTGTACGAGGTGTATTGAGCGGAGCTGCATGTGTACGGAGTGGAGCAGTATGCATATGGAGCGGAACTGCTTTTGTACGACATGTACAGAGCAGAGCCGTGTGTGTGTACGACATTTATGGAGCAGAGCCATCTGTACAATGTGCCCTGAGCGAAGCTGTAAGTGTACGACGAGTACGGAGTTGAGCCATATGTGTACAACCTGTTCGAAGTGCAGCCGTGTATAGAATGTGTACGGAGCAGAGCCAATTGTACAACGTGTATGTAGCGGAGCAGTGTATTTACGACGTTTACAGAGCAGAGCCGCGTGTGTACATGCGGAGCCGCGCATATATGATGTGTATGGAGCGGAGCCATGTGGGTGTGATATCTACGGAACAGAATGTGTTTGGCATGTATATAGCGGAGCTGTGTTTATGATATAAAAAACCTGAAGGTCTGAACTGAAAAGTAAATTGATGTGCATGCAAAATGTAGATGCATGTTCACACAAGGCCATTAGACAGAGAAAAACCAAAGACAAGAAAAATACCCAAATAACTGAAAGTAAATGTATAAATCGCACAGTGCAAAAATAATAATAAATAATAAAGGGTATTTAGTTAACATAATTTTGATCAAAATAATGTGAAAGCTATCCCGCCACTTCACGGCAACCCTTATGGGACAGTCCTAACTAATATTAAAACCTTACCATTTGTCAAGTGACATACATATGGACAAGGGCAGAGAGACTGGATCCCTAGTGTGAGCATAAGACCGAAGCAGAATGAGCGTCTCAGCCCAGACAAAGGGCGGCCACACCCTTTTATATGCACTAAAGCATACTGACTGCAAAGTAAAAACCTGAAGGTCTGAACTGAAACGTAAATTGATGTGCATGCAATGTGTTTATGATATGTACAGAGCAGACAGAGCTTTGTGTATATGATGTGTACGGAGTAGAGCTGTGTCTGTGGCGTGTATGGAGAGGAGCTGTTAGTGTAAGAAGTATATGGAGCAGAGTTGTATATACATGATATTTACGGAGAGGAGCCGTGTGTGTACAAGGTGTACGGAGCAGAGCTGTGGCTTTGTGACGTGTATAGAGGAGATTGGTGTGTATGAGGTGAAAGTCTGTGTACAGAGCAGAACTATGTGTGGCATGCATGGAGCAGAGCTGTATGTGTACGAGGTATACAGAGTAGAGCTATGTGTGCATCATGGGTACTGAGCAGAAATTTGTGTGTGGCGTGTACAGAGCGTAGCTGTGTGTATATGATGTGTATGGAGCGGAGCTGTGTGTGCATGAAGTGTACGGAGAAGAGCTGTGTGTGTACGAAGTGTATGAATTGGGACTGTGTGTGTATGATGTGTACAGAGCAAAGCCATGTGTGATGTGTATGGAACAGAATGTGCATGGCGTGTATAGAGTAGAGCTGTGTGTATATGTACAGAACAGAGCTGTGTGTGTACAAGGTGTACGGAGCGGAGCCGTGTGTGTATGAGGTGTACGGAGCGGAGCCACGTGTGTACGAGGCGTACGGAGCGGAGCTGTGTGTGTATGAGATGTACGGAGCGGAGCTGTGTGTGTACGAGGTGTACGGAGCGGAGCCGCATGTGTACGAGGTGTACGGAGCGGAGCCGCATGTGTACGAGGTGTACGGAGCGGAGCCGTATGTGTACGAGGTGTATGGAGCAGAGCTGTACGTGTTCAGAAAATCTGAGGTGGCCCTATTGAAGATTGTTCTATACAGGAGTTATTTTTTGTTTGAGGACCAGTTTTATGTTCAATGTCAGGGCACTGCGATGGGGCAAATGTGACCCCCATGTATGCCAATCTATTTATAGCTGAGTTTAATGAGTCCTTTCTATATTGCAGTCAGTTATATGGACAGTGTTGTGGGGCCTGACTGTGGTACATAGATGACATGTTTGTGATATCGACATGCAATGTGACATCATTAGATAATTTTTTGGAAGAATTAAATTCTAGACACAGGAACATTAAATTCACCATAGTTTATTCCAAGTGGAACTAAGCTTTCTGGACACATTGGTGCTTGTCTTTGATGGACATCGTTAGACGAATTTGTCTGATAAAAATTAGATTTTACTATATGATAGTTGTCATCCTCAAACAACTATCAGTTCCCATCTGAAAAGTCAGTGCCAAAGAGTGAATAGAATTGTAACTGACCCCCAACGTCGGGTGAGTCACCAGGGTAAAATGATGACTAGGTTTAGAGCAATGCGGTACCCTCAGGATGAACTGGAAAGAATCCTAACATCCTTAGCTAAGGTGACTACTAGAAGTTCAGAAGAAAAGAATACCCTTTGCCTCTACATTTAGTCAGTGTCCTACTCAGCTTGGTCACATCCTTCGACGATTCTGCCAATAGTAAATTATTCTCTCTAATTGTGATGTTTTGGGACTCTTATATCATGGCATACCATCGAGCAAAATCTCTATGTGATAAGTTGGGCGTAGCGGGCTCTTGTCGTCGTGCTTGCTGCAAAGATGTTTGATTAACCTGTAGTAACAACATTATTAAGGCCAATACATTTACACACTCCTGTACGGAGACGGTTTTTTAAGATAAATGGTTACTTTACATACAACATTGATTGTAAAGTCTGTTTAATTACTACAATATGTGGAGGAGACTACACATCCTGAAAAACAATGCATCGGACCAGCATAGATCAGATATTTGAATGAAATAGATAGAATTTCCTGTTCCTAGATATTTTTATGAGAAGAACATCGAGGTATCAAGTGACCGATAGTGTAACCTCTTCAGAAAAAGGGAGGTCACAAGGTTAAAATGTTGAAATAATGTGGATTAGCAAACTGGTTATAGTTGGCCCAATGGTCTCAAGATGGAATGGAATCTGTCTCTAGGTTTTTGCCACCTAATTTAGCGTCAGCATAATGTAGAGACAGATACCCTGATTCCAGAGATGTGCCACTTACTGGGCTGCTTAGTGTAGTTTTGATAAAATCCATTGTTTTATCAGTAGCAGATTATCACTACAGGACTAGTTAACCTGCTGCAAGGTAGTCAAGCAAATTCATGAGCTCTATTCAACACCACCCCTACCATTCATTGGCAGCTTTCTGCCTATGCACAGTGTACACAGGAATCTGCCAATCAGTGGTGTGGGTGGGGTTATGCAGAGCTCAACATTCAGATAACTGGTAGATGGGGTTTTTAACAGAATGGCAGCAAGCAGCCCAGTAAGTGACACATTGCTGGAATCAGGAGATGGGGTAGCAAAATCCTGCTGACATATTCCTTTTAATGTTGTGTGTTCTATATATCTTTCAGGAGGAATTACACAGGTGACTTTGTAATGTAAGTACGGAGATTCATTTGATTAAAATGAAAGTAATATTGTTTTGTCTTCCCTTGTCACCCATTCTTCCTTCTTTTTCCCTTTTTTTTTTCAGTTTTATTAACCTATTGATCATTAGGTTATACAGTCATATGAAAAAGTTTGGGCACCCCTATTAATCTTAAGCTTAATGTTTTATAAAAATTGGTGTTTTTGCAACAGCTATTTCAGTTTGATATATGTAATAACTGTTGGACACAGTAATGTTTCTGCCTTGTACTAACAGAAAATGTGCAATCTGCATTCAAACAAAATTTGAAAGGTGCATAAGTATGGGCACCCTTATCATTTTCTTGTTTTAAATACTCCTACCTACTTTTTACTGACTTACTAAAGCACTTTTTTTGGTTTTGTAACCTCATGGAGCTTTGAACTTTATAGCCAGGTGTATGCAATCATGAGAAAAGCTACTTAAAGTGGCCACTTGCAAGTTGTTCTCCTGTTTGAATCTCCTCTGAAGAGTGGCATCATGTGCTCCTCAAAACAACTGTCAAATGATCTGAAAACAAAGATTATTCAACATATTTGTTCAGGGGAAGCATACAAAAAGCTGTCTCAGAGATTTAACCTGTCAGTTTCCACTGTGAGGAACATAGTAAGGAAATGGAAGAACACAGGGACAGTTCTTGTTAAGGCCAGAAGTGGCAGGCCAAGAAAAACATCAGAAAGGCAGAGAAGAAGAATGGTGAGATCAGTCAAGGACAATCCTCAGACCACCTCCAGAGAGCTGCAGCATCAACTTGCTGCAGATGGTGTCACTGTGCATCGGTCAACTATACAAGGCACTTTGCACAAGGAGAAGCTGTATGGGAGAGTGATGCGAAAGAAGCCGTTTCTGCAAGCACGCCACAAACAGAGTTGGCTGAGGTATGCAAAAGCACATTTGGAGAAGCCAATTTCTTTTTGGAAGAAGGTCCTGTGGACTGATGAAATCAAGATTGAGTTATTTGGTCATACAAAAAGGCGTTATGCATGGTGGCAAAAAAACACAGCATTGCAAGAAAAACACTTGCTACCCACAGTAAAATTTGGTGGAGGTTCCATCATGCTTTGGGGCTGTGTGGTCAATGCTGGCACTGGGAATCTTGTTAAAGTTGAGGGACGCATGGATTCCACTCAGTATCAGCAGATTCTTGACAATAGTGTTCAAGAATCAGTGATAAATATGAAGTTACAAAGTGGATGGATCTTTCAGCAAGACAATGATCCAAAACACCGCTCCAAATCTACTCAGGCATTCATGCAGAGGAACAACTACAATGTTCTGGAATGGCCATCCCAGTCCCCAGACCTGAATATCATTGAACATCTGTGGGATCATTTGAAGAGGGCTGTCCATGCTCGACGACCATCAAACTTAACTGAACTGGAATTGTTTTGTAAAGAGGAATGGTCAAAAATACCTTCATCCAGGATCCAGGAACTCATTAAAAGCTACAGGAAGCAACTAGAGGCTGTTATTTTTGCAAAAGGAGGATCTACTAACTATTAATGTCACTTTTCTGGTGAGGTGCCCATACTTATGCACCTGTCAAATTTTGTTTGAATGCAGATTGCACATTTTCTGTTAGTACAATAAACCTCATTTCAAGGCAGAAACATTACTGTGTCCAACAGTTATTACATTTATCAAACTGAAATAGCTGTTGCAAAAACACCAATTTTTATAGAACATTAAGCTTAAGATTAATAGGGGTGCCCAAACTTTTTCATATGACTGTACACGTACCATACAATGTATCTTATTAAAATATCACATATTCGCTCTCAGAGCTGTTTTATGACATCCTCATTTGACACAGTTCTGAGTGTTAGATTGAGGAATAGTGATCAACGATTTGCTCTGTTGTCAGGATTTCATTTGAGCAAGTAGACTTGCGACTGAATGTATTTATTCGCAACTTGTCTTTGCGACTCCTATGAAGTCATGATCACCCGAGTTTCTTGAATGTGCGTGGTCTTAACACTTTTTATAATGAGTCCATGACAGTGTTCTTATCAACTGCATGTGTAGTCCTGATGCTTAATCCGGTTATGTGACTGATGCTACTCGCTGTATTACAGAAAATTGCTTTGAAATACAGGAGTTGAATGATGAAAAATAAAAGAAAAAAATAGATATATATCTTTTAATTTTATTATTTCACGGCCTTCAGCCCAGTCTCGAGCCATGTCGACTTGATGGATGAACGCTCTGTAGAAAAATCGATCTTGTGCAAGCCTAGATAGATCCACCATGGTCATCTACGCCGTTATATTGATAGTTTCAAGCCATCAGGCAGCTTGTCTTCCTCTTCGCCTTGTTCCTCGTATTCTTCCGAACATCTTCAGTGATTGCTCTCTAGGTATGATGTATCCAAAGTAGGCAAGTTGTAGCTTGGTGATCCTTGCTTCGAGTGACATGTCTGGCTTTATTTGTTCCAAAATTGATTTGCTTGTTCTTCTTGCTGTCTATATATATATTCCTGAACTGCTGTTTTTAATTCATCTGGGCTCCAAAAAATGTGGAAAAAAATCAAAAAGGTTGGTACTCAAAAAGATTACCAATCCAAACGTCAGGTCTCAAATTAGAGACACTATCTTGCAATGCATTCCCATATTACACCAGAATAAGAAGATCTTAGGCAGTATTGTTAAAAAGACATAAAAAAAATAATCCCGTAGGGCTCTTTCACACGTCAGTGTTTCCAGTACGCGTGGTGACCGTTTTCACACGTACTAGAGACACTGACACGTAGACCCATTCAAATCAATTGGTCTGCACACATGTCAGTGTGTTTCCACAGCTCGTGTGTCTGTGGGCAAACCACGCTGACATGTCCTTTTTTTTTCACACTGCACGAACCGCAAAACTTCCCACACTGTTGACACAGTGATGACATCCGTGTATCATCAGTGTGACACGTACCGTCGCCTGGGAATCAGCAGTACAGTTAACTCTGTTCCCTTACACCAGGTGCGATCGGCAGCAGCAAGGGACAATGTTGACAGTGGTATTGTGCCCCCACTGTGTCCAGCAAGTGTAAAAATAAGAATAAAATAAAAAACACTTATACTCACCTGTCCAATATACTGTCCCATGCTTTAATCCATCTGACTCACAATTCTGCATCAGCATCTGTGGTGGCTTGGAGCGACCGTATATGCTGACGTGCAGATTACAATGACTCGTTCCAGCGAGCGGGCCCCTGCACTGCGCTGAGCTTAGTGAGCAGTGTCCTGTCACTCAGTGCAGGTCAGGGGCCCGCCTGCTGTAGTGAGTAATTCTCCCCTGCTCCTCAGTGTATACGGTTGCTTCAAGCCACCACAGATGCTGATTCAGAATTGGCAGTCAGATGGATTACAGAGTGGGACAGTATATCGGACAGGTGGGTATCAGTATTTTTTATTTTATTCTTATTTTTACACTTGTTGGACACAGCAGGGTCACAATACAACTCTTAACATTGTCACATGCTGGCCCTGATTGCAGCGCAAGCAGGGGACAATGATGACAAATGCCTTCTGCACCCAGCGCCTAGGAACAGCGCTATCTGTACTGCTGATTCCCAGGCACCGGAATATGTGATCCACACGTATGCCACACACGTAGACACGGATATCTCCAGTACTGTTTTTTCCAGTACCGGAAATATCAGGACGTGGGAAAGAGCCCTAAGAAAGTATGCAATTACCAACAAACTTTTTAAAAATGAAAAATGTAACAAAACATGACTTTCGAGTAAAGTTTTTCATAATCATTTATTTTTAATACAAAATTAAATGCCGTATTTTAAAATTTATTATTTAGTTCTTTTTTTCTGCAGCCGCTGGTGGCTGCCATTTTTATTTGCTGATATGTAAGTGTCTGAGCAAATACAGCAGCCCCTGGTCATAGACGACTGAGGTTGGAGTCCTACCACATCTCCTATATTGTGGCTACTTTACCTGTCAACTACACCCCTCCACCACCTTCCCCGGGCTGCTCAATCCAAAGCTGTGGGTGGAGTTAGGCGACATTTTTTTGTAGTCCAGATTTGTGATCTAAACTACAATTTCTCTCGGTCACCAATCACACACTTTTCAGCAGCGAGCGATGACAGGAGGTCCGGGCACAAGCGGTGGGCACTGGTTCAGGGATTCTGGTATTGTATTGCTTATACCAGGCTAATGAGCTGTTATCACCCCTGGAAGAAGTTACCGCCACAAGGATGGACTGAGCAGTAAGAGCAGAGCAGTGCTGTAGCAGTAACGTCTTCCAGTGGTGAGAACAGCTCGGTAACCTGATATTAATATTACAATGTCAAGATGCTGATCTGCACTCACTGCCTCTGTCACCACAGTGTTAAAAATGCAGCAGAGGAATCATCACGCTACTCTGCTCACTCAGTGCAATGCCTCATTCAGATATCTGTAATGTAGACATGTCTGAATGAGGCTTTACTGTTGCATCTGCAAAGTGCATCAGAAGTCTGAAGGGCTTTGCATATGCAGCTATAAAGCCTCATTCAGACATCCCTGCATTATAGACTTCTGAATGAGGCATTACACTGACTGAGCAGAACCATGCATCTAATCCCATCATGTGTGATAGGATTAGATACATGACTCAGCAGACTATCATGTTATACAGTGTGTGTATCCAACCTATTATGTGTAATACAGTGAGCAGTGCAGCGCCAACAGTCTGTTGAGTTGTGTATCTAATCCTATCATGTTATACAGTGTGTGTATCCAACCTATTATGTGTAATACAGTGAGCAGTGCAGCGCCAACAGTCTGCTGAGTTGTGTATCTAATCCTATCATGTTACACAGTGTGTATCCAACCTATTATGTGTAATACAGTGAGCAGTGCAGCGCCAACAGTCTGCTGAGTTGTGTATCTAATCCTATCATGTTATACAGTGTGTGTATCCAACCTATTATGTGTAATACAGTGAGCAGTGCAGCGCCAACAGTCTGCTGAGTTGTGTATCTAATCCTATCATGTTATACAGTGTGTATCCAAACTATTAGGTGTAATACAGTGAGCAGTGCAGCGCCAACAGTCTGCTGAGTTGTGTATCTAATCCTATCATGTTATACAGTGTGTGTATCCAACCTATTATGTGTAATACAGTGAGCAGTGCAGCGCCAACGGTCTGCTGAGTTGTGTATCTAATCCTATCATGTTATACAGTGTGTTTATCCAACCTATTATGTGTAATACAGTGAGCAGTGCAGCGCCAACAGTCTGCTGAGTTGTGTATCTAATCTTAGCATGTTTGACTTAGTCTGTGTATCTAACCCTATCATGTGTGATACCGTGAGCAGCGCAGCGCCAACAAACAGAATCGATGGTGCCAGATGTCCTCGTTAACACTGTCCACATGTCACTTTTACATTGCAGTTATCATCAGATTGGCTCTACATTGTGATCCTAAACTTCATCCTCCCTTATCCTTTTCCAAACGCCGAGATAGGGAGGGAAGAAGTGACATCAGACATATGCGAGTAGATCCCGCCCACATTTACAGCAGTTGTAATGCGAGCTAGAAGTACACATGGTTTTCATGGCAAATTTCAGCAGCTATCAAAACTTTTACAATTATTTTTTATATTTTATACCATTAAAAAAAAGATATACGGTATATATTGTTTATAAAACCATAGTACTTTAAATTTTTTAATTTTTTGAAATTGTTGAAACTATTTTTTTTACATAGGCCCTTGTTATTAAAGGAAGTATTTTTCAATTTTGACCAGTGTCACTTTATGTGGTAGTAACTATGGAACACTTCTACATTTTCCAATGATTCTGAGACATTGTACTTTATGTAAGTGGTCCATTTAGGTCAATTAAATTAGTGTATATTCATGAAATTATCAGAAATTTTGTGAAAATTATAAAAAGTTTGGTATTTTCAAACATTAAATTTATTTATGACCTTATAGCAGCTACTTATGCTCACTAATACGGTTAAGAAATTCCATCTTCCATATGTCTACTTTACATCAACATTATCTCAGTAAATTAGAATAATTAACAAAAAAACACCTGCAAAGTGCTGTATCCAAGCATATTAATGGAATGTTGAGTGGAAGGAAAAAGTGTGGTAGAAAAAGGTGCACAAGCAACCGGGATAACCGCAGCCATGAAAGGATTGTTAAGAAAAGGCCATTCAAAAATTTGGGGGAGATTCAGAAGGAGTGGACTGCTGCTGGAGTCATTGCTTCAAGAGCCACCACACATAGACGTATCCAGGACATGGGCTACAAGTGTCGCATTCCTTGTGTCAAGCCACTCATGACCAATAGACAACGCCAGAAGCGTCTTACCTGGGCCAAGGAGAAAAAGACCTGGACTGTTGCTCAGTGGTCCAAGGTGTTGTTTTCAGATGAAAGTAAAAATTGATGCAAAAGGAGCCCCGACCAAGTATTGAGTGCATTTACTGAACATACATTTCAGTAGGCCAACATTTCGGATTTTAAAATCATTTTTCAAGCTGGTGTTATAAAGTATTCTAATTTACTGAGATAATGACTTTTGTGTTTTCATTGGCTGTAAGCCATAATCATCAACATTAACAGAAATAAACACTTGAAATCGATCACTCTGTTTGTAATGACTCTATATAATATATGAGTTTCACTTTTTGTATTGAAGAACTGAAATAAATTAACTTTTTGATGATATTCTAATTTAGTGAGAAGCACTTGTACATATTGGAAAACTCCCAAAAGTGATATAATTTTAACCCCTTACCCCCCGGACCATTTTTCGTTTTTGTTTTTTGCTTCCCTTCTACAGAGAAGCATAACTTTTATATTTTTGTGTCAATATGGCCATATGAGGGCTTGTCTTTTGAGGGACAAGTTGTACTTTTGAACGACCCCATTGATTTTACCATATAGTGTACTAGAAAATGGGGAAAAAATCCAAGTGCGGTAAAATTGCAAAAAAGGAGCAATTCCACTATTGGTTTTTGGGTTTTTTATTTACCATGTTCACTATATGATAAAACTGACCTGCCATTATGATTCTGCAGGTCATTCTGCAGGTCATGCGAGTTCGCAGATACCAAATATGTATAGGTTCTTTTTTATTTAAGTGGTGAAAAAAATCCAACGTTTGTAAGAAAAAAAATGAAGCCATCGTATCGTCTCCATTTTTTGGATCTGGGGCCGGGTGAGGGCTTATTGTTTGCGCGCTGAGCTGCTGTTTTAATTGATACTATTTTGGGGTAGATACGATGTTTTGCTCACCTGTTATTGCATCATGAATCCACCCGCGTCTGTTAGAGGCACATGTCAGCTGATCAGATTGGCTGTCTTGTGCAGGAAAAAATGCGAGCTCAATGCCGGAGCCCGCATCAAAGGCAAGGACACGACCGATTATGTACCTATACGTCATCGGTCATGAAGAGGTTAATATTTTTTAAAACTTTTTCTGGCGTTCACAGAAGCATCATAATGACAGGCATGGGGGGCCTTTTGCAAACCCCTGGCTGTCATGACAACCCATTGGCGACCTGCGATAACGTGACAGGGGAACTGTTGGGTGGCAGCTGGCGTTGTGTTAAATCCCACTGTCAGAGATTCAGACTGCTCCATCCGCAGCTGTTAAAGGCACATGACAGCTGATTAAATCAGCCATCATGTGTGGGGTAGATGCGGGCTCAGCGTCGGAGCCCGCATCAAAGTCAGCAACACGACATATGACGTAAATATACGTCATATGTCATGAAGGGGTTCAAAACTACAACCCTGAATGTATTGTCATATGTATGCACTAAAATGCATGAGAGCTGTCAGTTTTCCACTGACACTTGCCCTGTTAGACCCTGCTGATGGACACTGTAGCTGGCTGAACCTGAGGCAGTTACCTGGCCTCGGAGATTACTGTATTATGCTATTAGGTGCTTGTGATTGTTGGATAATGATGGGGTTAACCATCTAGATGCCACTTTCACTATTGATAGTGGCATCTAGAAGGCATCACCAAACAGTTCGGAGCACCTCACCTCCTACTCTCCGGTTTCCTCTGGCTCCTGTAAATCCAGAGGTGTCAATCAAGGAAAAAGGTGAAGATAGATGCAAAACAAGTTGAGGGGGTAAGTGCCCTGAACTGTTTGAACACACCTAAGGTTCCCCGAGCTTGGTTGAAACAGTTATTTCCTGCTGACAGATTCCCTTTTGATGTACAGGTGCATTCAAAACTATTCAACTTAGATATGAGCAAACAAATTTGAGTGGAATACACGTCCCCTCAAATTTTTACAAGAATCTGCATTCACCAAAATGCCGATTTTTTTATTTTTATTTTGTAATTCGCTTCTCTGCAGATTTAGCAATATGGCAACCAACGGCCACCATTTTTATGAACCATAAACAGGCCAGCAAAATGTTAGAAAATAAAAAAAAATCTTTATACTCACCGCTCACATCTCCCCTCTGCTTCTCACAGTCACCTGTCCAGTCCCCATCACACCTTCATCTCGCCATGGGTCACGCAGAAATTCCTGGACCTTTCACATTATAAGCTGGGGATTCTGGGTTTGATAGACCTAGGAGGCATCTTCCCATGCACCCGCAAAGGTCATGGTACATGGGGGATCGTGGCATGCACTGTGACCTTTGCAGGCACATGCGGAGAACCTTTCCAATTCTATCAAACCCAAAAACTCCAGAGTGAGACATGGATTTTTGAGTGATCCCAAAATACGATAAGGACCGGACTGGCGACAGTGAGGAACAGAGGGTCCGGAGAGGTGAGCGGTGATAGCAAATGTTTATTGTTAATTGCATACATATTGTGCTCTAAACTGTTTCCTTTTCTCCTTAGCTACTCTCCTTTATGAGTTTTTTGATGTTTAAGAAGATGTGATTTGTAGATAAAACAGTTCTCACACTGTGGACATGAAAATGCCTCTCTCCTTTTGTGAATTCTCTGATGTCTACCATGATGCGATTGCACTGAAAAACATTTCCCACATTCTGGACATGAAAACGGCTTCTCCCCTGTGTGAGTTCTCTGATGTCTAACAAGAGCTGATTTCTCTAGAAAACATTTCTCACAGTCTGAACATGAAAATGGTTTCTCCCCTGTATGAATTCTTAGATGTCTATCAAGTTGTGATTTCAACACAAAGCATTTCCCACATTCTGAACATAAAAATGGTATATTGCTTTTGTGAATTTTCTGATGTTTTACAAGTTGAGAGTTTTCTGTAAAACCTTTCCCACATTCTGGGCATGAAAATGGCTTCTCCCCTGTATGACTTCTCTCGTGTACAACAAGAGTTGTTTTCGCAGCAAAACATTTCCCACATTCTGAACATGAATATGACTTCTCCCCTGTGTGAGTTTTCTCATGTCTAACAAGATGTGATCTCTCTGTAAAACATTTTCCACATTCTGAACATGAATATGGCTTCACCCCTGTGTGAGTTCTCTGATGTGTAACAAGTTCTGATCTACTACAAAAACATTTCTCACATTCTGAACATGAAAATGGCTTCACCCCTGTGTGCGTTCTCTGATGTGTAACAAGTTCTGATCTCCTACAAAAACATTTCCCACATTCTGAACATGAATATGGCTTCACCCCTGTGTGCGTTCTCTGATGTATAACAAGTTCTAATCTCCTAGTAAAACATTTCCCACATTCTGAACATGAATATGGCTTCACCCCTGTGTGAGTTCTCTGATGTGTAACAAGTTCTGATCTCCTACAAAAACATTTCCCACATTCTGAACATGAATATGGCTTCACCCCTGTGTGAGTTCTCTGATGTGTAACAAGCTGTGATCTGTAACAAAAACATTTCCCACATTCTGAACAAGAATGTGGCTTCTCCCCTGTGTGAGATCTCTGATGTCCAACAAGATGTGCTTTCTTGTGAAAAGATTTACCACATTCTAAACATGAATATGGCTTCACCCCTGTGTGAATTCTCTGGTGACTAACAAGTTGTGATTTCTCATAAAAACATTTCTCGCATTCTGAACAAAAAAATGTTTTCTCCCTAATGTGTCTTTTTTCATGTTTATCAAGATTTGGCTTAGCTGTAAAACATTTCCCACATTCTGAACATGAATATGGTGTCTTCCCTTTGTGATTACGATGTTTAACAGCCATTCTTTTTTTTTTATTTTGCTTAACAGTATGTGATGAATCAGTAGATCGAGCCTGTTGAAAAGGATAAGATGATAGCTTTTTGTTGTGAACAGCTTTAGGTGTATCTGGGAGAATAGCATGTTCTTCATGTATATTTGATGTGATGCCAAGATCGTCTGATTCACAATCCAAATGTATTAGATGTGCTTCTGAGCTCCTGGTGCCATCATCTGTCAAGATAAAACTGAACTTATGAAAACTCAATAACAATGCCTTGAAATATTATTATTAATGATAGTAATATATATTTTATAGTAAAATTCAGTGATCAACAGTGGTGGTAATAGTAGACGCCATAGCACAGACTAAAAGAATCTGCTCTTTTAGTTTTTCATAGCTCTGTTGAACCCCGATTATTCATAGATTCTTGATTTAGTGTTACTGTATCCAATCTTTTTAGTGAAATGTTTAAGAGAGGCTCATAAAGGGTTTTGTAGGTGACTGCTATTAGGTGATGTCTGTCTCATATCTTCCTGGAAAGCTACATGCACTCTAGCAGAGATGAGGGCAGAGAGTGAAGCAGCATGGTCATATACAAATACTGTAAGCCATGGCTTTGGAGCAAGTTTATTAGCACATGAATTTAACAAAAAAAATCTATATTTTTTTCTTATTTTCCACAACTAAAATAATACAAATTGAGAATAAATTATAATTATGAAAGCCTTATCTCCGTAACCAATGCAACAATCCACCATACCCAGGAATCTCACATGATTTTCATCCACAATGTATTAAAAAAGCATTGACATCTGTCCACAGGTTGGAAAAAAATACCACTTATTTCTCCTTCATGTGCAAAAAGCGACGTTTGGACCCTAATCAGGTCTTTGTCAAGCACACAACATTTGCTATACCAGCCACAGTAAATAGCTAAGTGTGTTTTAAAGGGAATCTGTCATCCCCTGGGACCTAACAGACCTCTACTATGGCCATACAGGGTATAGAAAAGTAAATCCATACTTACCTGTATGGCCCATAGTAGAGGTCTGATTGCAGTGAAAAGCGCTTTAATCAATTCTATTTTGCACAGGTTTGGCGTCCGGTGGACAGCAAGCAATCCCCGCCTATGTGCTTATTATTCCCCCAAATCCCCTCCTATATTCCTAATTGTCATATTCCCCCCCTCCCCTGCACGTCACAGGGCCTTGTAACGTGCACTGTGCTCCCTGAGTTCCTGGGCATGCGCAGAGCGCCGCTCAAATAGAGCACGCTTTGCTTCATCCCGGCCCAGTCTCTCTGTGCTCTGCTCCGCAGGTTTCTATTGCGCAGACGCCGGCGAGTCACTGTCACTGGGCCGGAGGAAGCAAAGCGCGCTCTATGTGAGTGGCGCTCTGCTCATGTCTGGAAAGTCAGGGAGCACAGGGCCCTGTGACGAGCAGGGGAAGGGGGGAATATGATAAGTAAGCATATAGGTGGGGGTTTGGGGGAATAATAAGCACATAGGCGGGGATTTCTTGGCGTCCCCCGGATGCCAAGCCTGTACAAAATAGAATTGATTAAAGCGCTTTTCTCTGCAATCAAACCTGTACTATGGGCCATACAGCTATGTATAGATTTACTTTTCTACACCCTGTATGCCCATAGTAGAGGTCTGATAACTCCAAAGTGGTGACAGATTCCCTTTAAAACACCAATCAATAACAATGGTTCCACGACATAACCAATTATCAGCGATTAAATCCATAAACATTATAAAAGTTGTGCTCAACATTTATCGAAATACACAGCAAATTCATATTTATCTTATATCGTTATTTATATTAACATTAAAACAGTTCATACACAAAAACATATCAGAGCGGTCGCTGCTGTACCCTCTTAACTGCGCACGTGTCAGCATACTCTACAGGTCACTGCGCATGAGTAGCATCCTCAATGGTTCACTGTGCGTGAATCAGTATCCTCTATGGGTCAGTGGGCATGAGTCAGCATCCTCTATGGGTCACTGGGCATGAGTCAGCATCCTCTATGGGTCAGTGGGCATGAGTCAGCATCCTCTGTTGGTCACTGAGCATGAGTCAGCATTCCCTATGGCTCAATGCACATGAGTCAGCATTTTCTATGGGTTAGTGCACATTTGTCAACATCCTCGGTGGGTCAGTATGCATGAGTCAGCATCATCTACAGGTCAGTGTGCTTGAGTCAGCATCCTCTATGGGTCAGTGGACATGAGTCATCATCCTCTATGGTTCAGTGTGCATGAGTCATCATGCTTTATGGGTCAGTGCATGGGTCAGCATCCTCAATGGGTCAGTGCGCATGAGTCAACATCTTCTATGGGTCAGTGCGCATGAGTCAGCATCCTCTATGCGTCAGTGAGCATTAGTCAACATCCTCAATTGGTTACAATATCCAATAAAGATAGAAGCGTCACCGTTATCCTGGAAAGTCAGGGATGTAAGGGTAACATTTCTCCTTGTGGAAAATTACATGACAAGCTTGGCATGTCAGAGTGAGGAGAATTAAAAGCCATGTAATGCTCCTTTGAGAAATTAAATATGCCAATTCCTCTTCAGATAGGATGAGGACTTGGACTCTAGTGCCACCTATTGGAAGTAGCTATCCTAAAAGTCAATATCGACCCTTTAACAAGCCTTGCCATATGACTTAGGATGAAAGCCAAAACAGGACCAGTTCTATAAGTCTGGCAATAATCATCTGCAAATGATGAAAAAATAGAAACCACATTTTCAAAACATCTCAATTTATTCAGTAAGAAGTATGAGAGCCATGTGCAGAAATCTGCACAGTTACAGTCTTGGCATGTTGTGGATGAGGTTAAATATGCAAATTGCCTCTTCAGAGAGGAAAAGGACTAGCGCCACCTATTGGATGTAGCAATCCTAAAAGTCAATATCAACCCTTTAATGAGTTTTGTCACATTACTTAAGAAAAAAGTCAAACCGGAATGTCATGTTGCAGTGTTTCGGGATGTTGCCCCTTCTCAGTGCAAGTCCCCTATGGGAACCAGGGCTGTGGAGTCGGAGTCGTGGAGTCGGTGTCCATTTTGGTGGAGTCGATATAAAATGGACAAACTCTGACTCCTAAAATATATAATAAATTGGGTACAGTAGTTCAATTCAGTTTGTGGGGAATATTTTTTTCATATGAATTTGGGAAAGTTATGAAATCTCCTATAAATGTCTGTCCTATTCCTGATGTAAGGGTCTAGACTTTTAGCTGAGATGAATCTGTGCTAGAGTAAATTTATCCCTTAAATATGAGCCATGTATGAGGGAGTCGGAGTCATTGAAATTGAGGAGTCGGAGGTTTGGCTTACTGACTCCACAGCCCTGGACAGAAGGCATGCAAGGAACATTAATGAGATTCGCAAGGTTTCTGAGTCTAGCAGTAATGGTTACTATTACAAGAAGGGCAGGAGTTAGGAAAGTTCTCTCTTGTGACTTGGAGAAGGAGAATAGAGAGAGTGAGCAGATGGTTAAGTGATTTGTGAGTGTCTCTTGTTTTGCATGGTCGCAAAAAGTTGATCTAGTCAGTTTAAGATTGTGAAAATGGGCCATGTATGAGGGAGTCGGGGTCGTGGAGTCTGTGGCATGGAAAGTGATGAGTTGCAGGTTTGGCTTACCGACTCCACAGCCCTGATGGGAACTAAAAAGAATAATGTTAAAAATAAAGAATTTTACAATATTATGATTATTTTTTTCACCACTACGTTTGGTATTACCGTAATCATCCTGAACTGGACAATCACATTTCCAGGTCAGTTTTACAGCACAATGAATGCTGTAAAAACAAAAAGACAATGAATTGTAAAATAAATGGTGACATTCAAAACTACAACTCGTCCTGCAAAAAACAAGCCCTCACACTATGTCTATGTCGGTAAAAAATGAAAAAATCTGTGGTCCAATCTGTAATCAGGATTTCACCCCCAACCTGTTTATATGCACATGTAGCTCTTTAAAAGACAAGTCCACCAATAGCTTTGCATGGTCGGTCCAGTCCTCCAACGTTTTGAATTAATCTCTCTCTACAGCTCTAGTCCCCTTCCAGCGCTGCCTACTCATGTATGACTGACAGCCTCTATGCTGCATGACTTCAGACCAAGGAGCCATCAGACAGGAGAAAGTAGGGCTGGGAGGGGAATAGACCTGGAGTCATAGAGACTTCAGATCTACCATAGCTTATTGCAATTCAAATGCTGATTTTCTCAGTAATGGAGGAACGGACTGGCCATGTAAAGGTATTGCTGCACTTGCCTTTGAAAGAACTACATGCGCATATAAACATTTTGGGAGGTGAAATCCTGTGGGCAGATTCCCCTTAAAAAGTTAATGATGTCCCAGATGTGCAAGACATGGTAACACATTTAGTCCAAGCAGGATGCTTACAGTAGCAAGAGCGACAAGCGGCATGGTGTTGTCGTGCTGAAAAACAGCTCTTGGGACACTATGGAGAAATGGCCACGCCACTGATTCCAAGACCAAATCAATGTAACACCAAGTTATTAGTGTACCTGGAATGAATGTAAGGAGGTGGACAAGCTGCCGTGTTCCCCCTTGAAGACATCAATGCTACTGTGGTATAGAATATGTAGGATGTGAATAATGTTTTGTTCCTGATGTTTCTTTGTGGTAAGTGTTAATTTCCCTGTGGGCTGCAGTACTAACACAAGATGTCACTGTCTAGAATGTAGGTGAAAGGTGAAGTTTGCCTAGTAACAAAGCAGGCATAGACACAGTGTGAGGGTTAATGGCCGGTCCAGATTGGGGAAGGGGAACTGAGAGTTAGTGCCAAGTTCAGGAAGTCTCGAGTTCAGTTGGGAAAGTAGTGAGAAGTATCAGCAGTAGTGACAGGCAATAGGCTGCTAGGGACAACATGAGCCTGTTATTAGGGGCAGTGGATTACCATAGAACTGTTCCTTGCTAATCTGTCTGTCGGCCCTGGAAACCTCTAGGTGGATGTCGGGGCCCTTGAGCACACTAAGCCGGCGGAGCTGCAGAAAAAGAGGGATTCAAATGCTCAGAGATGGGAGGTGCTGCTTTCATCTTGGATGCAATGATAGTCGGAGATTGATCTGGAGACCACTTTTGCAATGCCATAAAGTGGCCAACTTGAAGGAGCATGAAAGTTTCCTAGGAGTCATTTTTCAGTACTACAATGTCAGGCCTAAACGTGCTACCATGGCCTGCAGCGTCTCCAGACTTGTCTTCTATCAAGGTATCCGCACTTGCAAAGGTAGCTGCCAGCAGTGGCTGTTGATGATTTGCCCAACTACATTCAGCGTGGCACAGCCTTCCTCAGATGACCATTAATAATCTCATTTATTGCACCCTAGACACTGAGTACAGAGATTTCTGCCTGGGAGCTCGTGCTAAATGAATTCAGATGTTTTGTGGATTTTGTTTCCATTTTTTCTTAATTTGCAGATCACTGACATGTCTGTCCATCCAGTGATTTCCAGAATTTTACGACTTTTCCTTCTTGGTGTTGTCATTTCAGTGTTGAAGAGTGGATATTAACATCACCTTATGAGTATTATTTATTACATAGAGTCCAGTTGTCTGAACTCTTATATTATTACTTGCCCCATCATGACCTAAATAATGAGCATTGGGCCCATCATTTCAATAAACAGAAGAGATGCCGGTGTCTGCACAATTACTGTATGTGGGTACGACAGCGACTGTTGTGGTTTTGTGTAGGAATTGTTTTATCCCATTAATATAAATAATGATTAGTGATGAACGAGCACTCAAATGCTCGGGTGCTCGATGCTCGGGTCGATCACATTGGAATACTCGGCCCGAGCAACGAGCCCAATGTAAGTCTATGGGGAACTCGAGCATTTTTCCGGCGGCCCCCCCGGATGTCTGCAAGCGGCCTAAAAATTGCCAAAATTGATGGGAACAATGCAGAAATTACATGGGAACAGCATGGGAAAAACTCCTGGAAGCATTTCTGACTCCCAGGTCACTGCTGTGAAAAACGTTGTTAGAGTATTACGCCACTTTTACGGACTCACAATAAAACATACAAAAACGAAACCAAAAAGGATTTTCCTGGGAAAAATGTTAAGGAACATCCTTTCCAGGGTAATGACTTGTATATAAGGTAAAATAAATAAACAAAAACAAAAAATGCTCCTCCACACCTTGGGCTATGTTCACACGTAGCGTTTTTGATGCGTTTTTGCACTTTTACATTGCTTTCAACGGTTATGCGAAGATGCCTCCCACCCAGCACTTGTCGTTGCAGACTTGCAACCATCACCGTCCACGTCATTGTCCCAGCGCAGCGTTCAGTTTTCCCTACCCCAGTCCTTGGAATGCAAGCGAAAATATGCAGCCAGCCACCCACCCACAGGCCGCAATACTAAACTGCCACATTTCTGGACTGCTTGCACTAGAAATTTTGCCTTTTACACTCGTGGAGGCAGAAGCTTGCCACAACCTCATGGCAGCGGCTGGCCCTCGGTACTTGGTCCCCAGCCGCCACTATATCTCCTGGTGTCATCCCCGCCTTATACAAACACGGGTCCCAGAACATTACCCGTACCCTGCCCAGGACAAATGAATGTGGCCAGGGACGGTACATCTCACTGATGCATTTCACTGGGTTAATATTATGGAAGCCAGGACCCAGTGGGACCCTGAGATGTAATAAGTCTTCCTGACGCATAGGATTGCGGGCCCTAGGTCAATCAAGCTTCAACACAATATTCAGAAGGTAGACAGCACCAGTAGTCGGTCTCCTAGTCAACCAGCAAATTATTCATGATGATAGAGGCCACCATCTCCTTAGCTTGTTGCTGGTACTTTTCTGTGGGAATCAGCATTGCTCCAACCAGTCTGGAATATTTCCAGTGAACTATGGCACGACACCATGGTATTAGCAGTGCCCCCAGTACCAGTAGGGAAGCCATCCACAATTTCCTTCTTAGGAATTTTATTTGATAGAATGAGTGGCTGCCCAAATACATTAATTTCTCACAAACGAGCTGAAGATACTGAGTGGCAGTAGGTGCAAGTTTCTCCAGCATGTTAGACCAGAGATTGCATAAGGGAATATATTGGGAGTGATTAGTTCAGAGAAGTATGGAGGAGAAAGGTTATGGATGGCTTTGTAGCGTTAGTAGTTTGAACTGGATACGTTGGGTAATTGGGAGCCTTTGAAGGGAGCTTATAGATTGCAATCTTATAGATTGCAGGAGCCAGTCCACAGTAAAAAAAAAAGCAGCCATAGAGTGTCCGGGAACCTTCCCACAGACTTTTCTTACCCAGGGCTGCTTCTCAGCAGCATTGGACCGGCCCACCAGAGAACTGGAGACTCCTCCGGTGTACCCTGGCTTCTCCTTCAGGAGAGTTCATAGCGCAAACCTTGCAACTGCTATGGGGCTCTTTGGCATAGGAGAAAGGTGGGCACTCAGAATCAAATCCTCTGGTGGGCAAAATGTTCTTCAATCTGACACTATTTCTAAATGACAGTTGTATTTTACCACAGCCATATTCTTTAGCTCAGTGAAAGGACTGGCATAGAGGGAAACCGTATCTACTCCGGCTGTCATTTCTCCACCACCAGGCTCCGGACATTGTCACAAACGACCATGCCTGGCTGTATGTTCAGCAGTGAGAGCCACAGATATACCTGCTTTGTTACAGCTTTCGACAACTCTGCAGCAGTGTGCGGTTTGACACCTAAGCATAACCATATAATCTTCAGCACAGCCTGTTGCCGCTTGTCTGAGGCAGTGCTGCAGTGCTTCCAGCTTGTGACTGATGTGGTCATTTGGGAGATGGAGGCCAAACAGGAGGATGAGGAGGAGTAGGTGCTGGAGCTGAACAATGTGACTACATTGAGGTTACATTGGCGAATCTGATTTTTATTCTAAAGATCCTACAGTGTTTTAAATTTATTTAAATTTTTTTTACGTCTCTTCAAATGTGTATTGGAGTGCATCCTAATTTTTGCCAGTCCTTGAAATTGATGCATATGCAATAACAGTATAGGAGACCCACTCCTTAATAATGGTAAGGACAATTCAAATAGGTTCTATATTCTAGAATATTAATTGTCTTATCTGAAATTCTTTTACGGGTGAGGTATCGCAGTATGGATAGCGTATTACACCGATCCAGCCAGGTATTATTGCCTTATACTGCGTGCTGCCCAAAAATGTTTTAAATCTATTTTATTCCCTATCGATAACGCTGTAAGATGCATTTACAATAGGGCAGGTGCTGCTGCTAGGTGGTATCATCACCAGCTATAGATGAGTGTTCATTAGGGTCACATAAATGTCTTCCACAGTCCATAACTTTTTTTTTATTATTTCTTTGGCCTTATATACAAGTCATTACCCTGGAAAGAATGTTTCTTCACATTTTTTCCATGCTAGCTTGTTTTTTGTATTTTTTTATTGTCAGTCCGTAAAAGTGGTGTGATACTCTGACAACATTGTTCACAGATATGCTATTTGTCAGCGAACAACTGTGAATAGGTTTGAACCCACAACTGCAATACTTTAAATGTAGTGTGATATCTGGCACGCTCCACAAAAATTTCTGTATTATTACGGCAGTCATATGGAATCACGTCTGATGGCCATGGTTTCAGGCAGTCGCCTAATAGTATGGTATTTGTCAGCAACCAAATCTCAATTGGTTCAACAAAACACAGCTGGCACACTTTAAATGGAGTGTAATATTTGGCAAGCTCCACAAAATTTCTGTATTATTGCGGTAGTCATATGGGATCACGTCTGATCATTGAAAAAAAGTTTCTCTGCTTCCACAATACAGTAATGCGAATAAAATAAAAAAAATCTGGCTGCATTCTGCTAACAAGCAAATGGAGCAGTACAATGGTGTATTCTGGATTGCCTTTTAAGCAAATAATCAGGATTAATATAAAAAAAAATTAGTACTGGCCCCTGATATCTGGGGCTATGTCTACGGATATCTGTAACAGCAGGAGCAGACAGAACGTGCAATGCACACTATTGTGCTGTATACACTGCCACAAACCCTGACTGCATGCCTAACTCCTGCTATTGTGGCACCCCAGGGAATCTGGTTGCCACAGTGGTAGAAATACCATGTCTTAGAGCGAGCATGGGTTTTCCTGGTCAAGAGCACATTTGCATGCAATGCCTCCTGCCCCAGTCCAGGGAGGGGAGGAACCTGCCCTTTATAAACTGGATCTGGGGCGGGGTTAGAGAGTCTAGTTCCAGACAGAGGGACAGAGCAGCAGCAAGGAGCTCTGTAGGAGCCAGGAGCTGAAGGCCAGGGACTGGAGCAAAGAGCTCGTCCTGGCAGAAGACGCAGAGAACCGGACACCGGAATCCGAGATTGTAAGGATATTCACATCCAGCAGCAGAAACCACCTGGCAGGGGATTTCAGGTCCTCTGGCCATAGAAAGCCCAGAGGCTCAGTCACACGCAAGGGACCGGCACCGCCATCGAGGAGCGGAAGGTACCAAAGGCCCCAAGTCACCAGCCATACGGGTGAGCACCACTCGGTACACTCAGGGACGTGGGCTACTACACAACTACAGCAGGGTAGCCAAGAAGAGTGCAGTCAGACGGGAAGGCCTACACCTCCACCTGGCCAGGGGGACTCTTGCTCGCTCACAGACTGACCAGGCCTCTAATGTTAGCCAGTACTCCCGGCAGGGCCTTCTTCACTACCAACAGTAAAGACCCTGAACTGCACTGCACGGACTCTGAGTCATTTCTGCTGCGCCCATGCACCACAACCCTCACCATCTACACACGCTGCCCTGAGGCTATACTCCTCCCGTGGGGAGTTATACTACCCTCTGCTGCGCACCCAACATCAGCCTCAGCGGTCTGCCCCACAGCGGCGGTTCTCAGTGACCGCAATCCACGGGTGGCGTAGTCGGACATTTAAACATTAAAAACCAAGTAAACAGATCCGCCACTGGTTTGATCACCCTGAGCCACGGGACCGGGTCGCCGCCATGGAGACTACAACCCCCAGCATTACACAGAGACCCAGCTCCGGGTATTCCCCCACACACGGCCCAGGGGGCGCGTTAACTTTGGCATAGTGAGCAGGATTTCGTGCCCGCAACCACCGGGTACTGCGTGCCTGAAGAAAGACTGTGATATTTACCGTGGTGAAGTTTCCCGCCATCCGCAGCCGTTTTCCCGCCATCCGCCGCCATTTTCCCGCCATTGGGCACCATTTCTGGGACGCCGCGTGGGAAGAAGAGTGGCGTGGACGCCAAAAGTGCGCGAGAGCTGAAGCCCCGCCTTACGCACTGACGCTGCGCAAGGTCCTGGAAGAAGCCCAGCGGACGCCGACGTCACCAGCGCGCGACACAAGGTCCTCGACCCCGACGATCACCTGCGGAGCCGCGGCCTACGGAGAAGAAGCAACGGAAGGTAGGCCGCGGTTAACCAGGGGGGAGGAAGATACCTGGAATGAAGGGAGCTCCCACCGCCAGCGCGGCTGCTGCCGCAGTGATGCCGTTCACTATGCCATATATCCCCGGAGCGGCATGGTTACCCCAGTACTCAGGGGAGTCGCATACCCTGAGCGACTTTAAAGAGAGACTGTATAGCCTATTCAAAGTATATCCCCTGTCCGAGGAACAAAAAATGAGCATCCTGATAGGCCAGTTAATCGGAGCAGCCCAAAGAGAAGTGAAGTCCTGGTCAGCCAGGGAGAAGGGGACTGTAAAGGAAATACTGGCCCGTCTAAAGGACACTTTTGATACCCGCACCTCAGCAGAGATTAAACTAAAATTTTATGGATGCAAACAGCGGGCACAAGACAGTATACGGGACTATGCTTTGAATTTGCAGGAGGCCCTGAGAGCCATTAAGCAGGCAGACCCTGACAGCGTGCGGAATGAGGATAAGCTGTTGACTGAACAGTTCATTGAGGGTCTACAGTCCAGCGCCCACCGAATCCAGTTGCGTGTAATGGCCTTGCAGAACCCTGATTTGGACTTTGCGCAGTTTAAAGACAGGGCCATCAGGGTGCTCCAAGAACCGGCACCAGGTGGCGCGGTGACCCACAGGTGCCCTGCTATCACCTATCACCAGGAGGCAGCGCCCTTGTCTGCAGAGCCTGTGGGAGCTGATGCACAGGCTTTGGACAAAGCCCCGGCTGCAGACCTGCACCATCAGGTCCAAGAGCTGACCAAAAGCGTTGCCGCGCTAACCAGAACTGTGCAATCTTTACAGGTGTCCCCCCAGGAAAGATCCAGCTGGCTTCCAGTCCGGAGGACGTCCCTTGGAGCCGACGGAGGAGGATCCCATCGTCCAGAGGAAGGCCCAGCGACCGCTATGACCAGGACGGACAACCCATCTGCCGCCGCTGCAACCAACCAGTACATATGGCAAGGTACTGTCATTTAAACGGGCCCAACCTGGGGCAGAGGGCCGACCCCAGACATAAGACCATCAGGCCCATCAAGCTGGCGTGATAAGTACGTAGGGGGACGACCGGTCTTGCCTGTGGTGCTGGATGGCATTCCTATGAGTGCACTACTGGACACCGGGTCACAGGTAACCACCATCCCCTATGTGCTCTTTAAGCGGTACTGGAATGACTTAGATATTACCCGCTATCCAGATGACGATTTGAGCATCATCGCAAGCAATGGTCAGCCCGTGCCGCAGGTGGGATTCAAGTAGGTGACCATAAAAATTGGTAAAGTTGAACTGCCAGCGCAAGGACTGATTATTGTGGACATTGACTGTCGTGAAAGCCACCCTAAGATAACCTTGGGTACTAATGTTATTGAAAATTGTCTTGCAGAGATAATTGTCATATTACAGCAGGTTGCGATGAACGCCAGCTCCAGCCAGCAGCGTGTCCTACGAAAAGAGATCAGAGCCCTGATGAAAAGGCAACAGGTAGAACTGTCTAGTGGTGAGATTGGTAGTGTTAGGATGAGTGACCCGTTCCCTATCGCCATGCCCCCAAAGAGTGAGATGATGATCTGGTGCCGGACTGCAATTGGGTTAAGAGGAAGAGACTACCAAGCCATGGTAGAACCCTTCTACTCAGACAGTAGGCCCACCATTTTGACAGCACGGGGGGTGGTTGATGTACGCAATGGGAGGGTAGCCGTCCGCATCCTAAACATAGGGGAAAGAGAGGTATACTTGCCCCGGTATGCCACTCTAGCCAAATTGTTCACCGTTAACCAAAACTCTGTAAAGGCCGTGGAACCCTTGCCTCCATCTCAACCAGAGGAGGGTAACAGCTCCAAGAAACAAATGGAGGACTGGTGCCAGAAGCTGCATGTGGGCACCGACTCCACTCCCTCACATCAAAAACAGGGGGTCTACCGGGTGGTGCAGGAGTACGAAAGAGTCTTTAGCAAACACCCGCTAGACTTTGGGCAAGTAAAGGGGGTAGAACACCACATTCCCACGGGAAACCATCCACCAATAAAGGAAAGATACCGACCTGTACCCCCTGCACACTATCAGAATGCCAAGGGAATGTTGCGAGAAATGAAGAAGGCTGGGGTAATCAGGGACAGCTGTAGCCCCTGGGCAGCTCCACTAGTTCTTGTGAAAAAGAAAGATGGCACCATGAGAATGTGTGTAGATTACAGGAAGGTCAACCGTATCACACACAAAGATGCGTACCCGTTACCTAGGATAGAGGAATCTTTAGCTGCATTAAAGTCTGCTAACTTCTTCTCCACTTTGGATCTTACTAGCGGGTACTGGCAGGTTCCTGTAGCAGAGGCAGACAAGGAGAAGACCGCGTTCACCACCCCGATGGGTCTCAGCGAATTCAACTGTATGCCGTTCGGGCTCGGCAACGCACCAGGAACCTTCCAGCGGTTAATGGAGTGCTGTCTGGGGCAAAGGAATTTCGAGACGGTCCTGCTATACCTGGACGATGTCATCGTGTATTCCAAAACATATGAGGACCATCTGAAACACCTGGCAGAGGTGTTTGACGCCCTGGCAGGCTACGGCCTAAAGGTGAAACCCTCCCAGTGTCATCTACTGAAACCAAAGGTACAGTACCTGGGACACGTGGTGAGTGCTGACGGAGTAGCTCCAGACCCTGATAAGATCACCGTGATTAAGGACTGGCCAAGACCCTCCAGCACAAAGGAAGTGCGGCAGTTCCTCGGGTTGGTAGGCTACTACCGAAGATTCATGCCCGGGTTCACCAAAATGGCGGCCCCTATGCAAAACCTCCTGTTGGGTCAGTCAAAGACCAAGAATCAGAAGCCGCCCTTCAGGTGGGACAAGCTGGAAGAGGAGTCTTTCCGCCAGCTGAAGATGGCCCTCACAGGGGATAAGATCCTGGCTTACCCTGATTACGGCCAGCCTTTCATCCTCCACACAGACGCCAGTAACGTGGGGCTGGGAGCCGTACTATCCCAGATTCAGCAGGGCAGAGAACGGGTAATTTCTTACGCCAGCCGAAAACTACGGCCCACAGAGAGAAACCCTGAGAATTATAGCTCCTTCAAGCTAGAGTTCCTGGCAGTGGTGTGGGCAGTGACGGAACGTTTCAAACATTACCTTGCCTCTGCCAAGTTCACTGTGTACACGGACAACAACCCATTGACACACCTGGACACTGCAAGACTTGGTGCCCTGGAGCAAAGATGGATGGCCCGGCTGTCCAACTATGAGTTTACCATCAAATACCGGGCGGGACGCACAAATGCCAACGCAGACGCCCTGTCCAGGATGCCGAACTTGCCGGACGGAGGGGAAGATCCAGAAGAACTGGAGGAGATTGAACTCCCTGCGTTCCACCGTCATGGGATTACCCAGTATTCCCACTGTGTAAGGGACAAGCACTCTGCCACATTCAATCCCTTACCCCACTACAGTTGGGCGGAGACGCAAGACAGTGACCCAGCCGTTCGCCTGGTAAAAGAGATGCTGACACAGGCTGATGCCCGCCTTGACCCAGACGCTCCGGAAGAGACCAAACAGCTGTGGAAGGAGAAGAGTAAACTGTTTCTCTACAAGGGGAAGCTGTGCCGGAGAATTGTCAACTCCCGGACACATGAGCTGACCTGGCAGGTAGTGGTCCCGAGACGAGACGCGGCTATGGTCCTGGAGGGACCACGACGGAGCAGGGCACTTTGGATGGAAGAAGTTGGAGTTCCTGTTGTGAGAACGGTTCTTATGGGTAGGCATAAGAGGGGCCATTGAGAGATGGTGCAGAGACTGCGGCCCGTGCAACCTGAGAAGAAAGGAGCGTGCCAGCCAGAAGACTCCCCTGCAGCCCATCATCACCAAGCAGCCACTAGAACTGGTAGCCCTGGACCATGTGAAGCTGGCTCCAAGTAGGTCCGGGTACGTCTACGCCCTCACCATCGTAGACCACTACTCCCGGTTCCAGGTGGTGGTCCCTGTCAAGGACTTAACAGCTCAGACAGCCGCTAGAGTCTTCCAGCAGCACTTCTGCCGTCCACACGGGTATCCGGAGCAAGTGTTGACGGACCAAGGTCCAGCCTTCGAAGCGGAGGTCTTCCAGGAGTTCTGCAACCTGTATGGCTGCAAGAAGATAAGGACAATGCCCTATCACCCCCAAACCAATGGATTGTGTGAGAAGATGAACCAGGTGGTGATAGACTTGCTGAAAACGTTGCCCCTGGAAGAATGCAGTCTGTGGCCTGAAAAACTGCCTGATCTGGTGGACTTGTATAACCACATCCCAGTAAATTCCACCAACTGCACCCTGGCTTACCTAATAAGAGCAAGATCTGGTAAGCTGCCTATTGACCTGAATATTGGAGTCCTGACACCCGAGGACACCTCGCCAGAGGCAGACTGGGATACAGAAAGGCAGCAGCAGTACCGGAAAGTGAAGGAGAGTGTTGAGAGAAGTCTGTCTCAAGCAAGAGAAAGGCAAGAGAGGACTTACAACCAGCATGCTCCCGCTGTTCCCCTGGCACCTGGAGAGCAGGTCTTGAAGAGGAAGAGGCGGCTCCATAAGTTGGACGACCAGTGGGAGAAAGACCCGTACACAGTACTGCCCTCAAGTCATGAAAATCCGAAAGTATGCATTATCAGTAAGGATGGAGGAGAGACCACAGCCACTGTCTCCAGAGACCACCTGAAGAAGTGTCCCGAGCAGCTGCAAACCACTGATGAAGACCAAGATAGCCCTCAACCCGCAGAGGAAAGGAAAGAAATGGTCAGTGCAGTACTCGGACAATTTCCCCGGTCCTGGACACAAATTAACAACGCTATTGTGGTACCCGTCCTTACCTTTCTCCAGCCAGCCCCTCAAGGGCCTACAGAAGAGCAAGTAGTGTTGGGAGAGCAACCGGCCCCGGAGGCAGAAGATTCCATACCAGCAGCCCAGGAGAATCAACCCTCTGCTAGTAGTGAGCCTGCCGTGCGCGTAGTAAGCCAAAGAGTACGCAGAAAGCTGCCCAACCTACCCGTAACATCTCCAAACACCTGTAGTGCAGACACTAGCGAGCCCACTACACAAGGGGTGGAAACAGGGGACCCAGAAAGAACACCACCAGATAGTGTGTTACGTAGGTCCACCAGGAGCACTAGAGGTCAGAAGCCCGCTCGCTGGAGAATTTAAATGTGATATATATACCTGTATATTGCCACTGTTGAAATGTTTTATGTTTGTTACCTGAATACTAATTATGTTTCTCAAGTTACCCGACAGGGTTTATGGACTGACAGGTTATGGACAATGAATAACCGGAACTGTACCTTGTAAATAGTTGCACCTGTTCAGTGCCCCTTTTGTGCCAGACCACAGAACAAAAACCCGTGGAGGTTGCTGAAGACGTGGTCCAACGCCGGATCATCTATGCCCTGTAGCCACCCCAGGGTCTACGTGGAGGGTTTGGGATGGGTCCCTCAAAATGCATCTTGGGTGACATGAACACCTGGTTACGGAAGTGCCGTGACCTATAAAGACTGAACTCCTTGTACATATGTTGTTGTGTTATTATTTATACCCTGTTATGTATGTTTCATAAAATGTGTTTAGTCCCGGAGTACTAAAATTTACCAGGGGGGAATGTGGCACCCCAGGGGGTCTGGTTGCCACAGTGGTAGAAATACCATGTCTTAGAGCGAGCATGGGTTTTCCTGGTCAGGAACACATTTGCATGCAACGCCTCCTGCCCCAGTCCAGGGAGGGGAGGAACTTGCCCTTTATAAACTGGATCTGGGGCAGGGTTAGAGAGTCTAGTTCCAGAGAGAGAGACAGAGCAGCAGCAAGGAGCTCTGTAGGAGCCAGGAGCTGAAGGCCAGGGACAGGAGCAGAGAGCTCGTCCTGGCAGAAGACGCAGAGAACCGGACACCGGAGTCCGAGGCTGTGAGGATATTCACATCCAGCAGCAGAAACCACCTGGCAGGGGATTTCAGGTCCTCTGGCCATAGAAAGCCCGGAGGCTCAGTCACACGCAAGGGACCGGCACCGCCATCAAGGAGCAGAAGGTACCGAAGGCCCCAAGTCACCAGCCATACGGGTGAGCACCACACGGTACACTCAGGGACGTGGGCTACTACACGACTACAGCAGGGTAGCCAAGAAGAGTGCAGTCAGACGGGAAGGCCTACACCTCCACCTGGCCAGGGGGACTCTTGCTCGCTCACAGACTGACCAGGCCTCTAATGTTAGCCAGTACTCCCGGCAGGGCCTTCTTCACTACCAACAGTAAAGACCCTGAACTGCACTGCACGGACTCTGAGTCATTTCTGCTGCGTCCATGCACCACAACCCTCACCATCTACACATGCTGCCCTGAGGCTATACTCCTCCCGTGGGGAGTTATACTACCCTCTGCTGCGCACCCAACATCAGCCTCAGTGGTCTGCCCCGCAGCGGCGGTTCTCAGTGACCGCAATCCACGGGTGGCGTAGTCGGACATTTAAACATTAAAAACCAAGTAAACAGATCCGCCACTGGTTTGACCACCCTGAGCCACGGGACCGGGTCATCGCCACAGAGACTACAACCCCCAGCATTACACAGAGATCCGGCTCCGGGAAAGACTGTTAGTTCAGATGGATGTGTATCCTGGTGTGGAATACCTATATCTAACTATTACACCGCCAATTCTGTCCCTAGCTCAGCAGCATCTATCCCTACTCAACCTCTTTCCGAGTTAGACTGTGACAAGCATAGCGGCGCCAGGTCTTATATAGACCCGAGGACGCTATGCGGCCAGCCAATCACTGTAATACCACAACCAACATGGCTATGGCATTACAGTGCGTGGCAGACAATCCTTACATAATCATTGACTCTCTAAAGTGCGCCAAACATGCAGGGCGGGGACTCGAGCTCCCGACCGAGCAACCTGGAAATACTCGCCGAACATGTCAAGCAGTGAGATGCTTGGGCGAGTACCGAGCAGTGGCGAGCATGCTCGCTTATCACTAATAATGATACATTATGTATATGAAGTGAGTGTGTTAGAGGACACCTTATTATCTTGTTCTTTTGATCCTAGAGACTAAGATAATAATGTAAAAAAACCTACAAAAATGTAACATATAATTGTCCAATCAAGTGAATAAGAAGATTTTGTGACGCTGGTCAGCATGCTGTGGTTAGGTTACTACTCACCTAGATTTTCTGTAGGAATATCCCCTTCACACCCCTTATTATGCCTCATATTTCCTTTTGTAGCCCTTGTGTTCTTCCTAAATTTACCCTGAAATGAATGTGATAAAAATCATGACACTTAAAAGGTAACCGTTATTTTATGTTTTATTCAATAAATCAATACTACGCATGAAAATAAGGAACCTTGTAATATATCTTATCAAAGAAATCAGCTTCTTTCTCCATCAGGACTGTTCTTTCATTTTCTTTCTTTACACTAAAGCGGTTGTCCCCTACTAGGACAAACCCTTCTCGATCTGAATGTTTGGCACCAATAAAATAAAAACACTTACCTCTCATGCTGGTGCCATTCCAGCAGTGTCGGCACTCACGTTCCCGGGGCTCTCATGCAGTTGTTATGAGACGCGAACCCAGAGCTGGCGTCACTGGCCCTGTCTTCGCACAAATCAAACATCAAGAGGAAGTCAGGGCAGCGGCTGCTCTCTCACTTCCTATTGATCTTCTGGGAACGCGAGTGCCAACACAGCTGAAATGGCATCAGCACGGGAGGCAAGTATAAGTGTTTTTATTTTATTGGCACCAGATCGAGTAGGGGTTGTCCTAGTAGTGGACAACACGTTTAAATAAGTCGCATGAAATCATTTTAGCATTATCAAGTAGCTGCAGATTTCCGGGAGAAATCCAACCTGTTGGCTCTCTAAACAGAAGTATCTACATCTCTTGTGAGGAGAACCAGAAAAAGTCTAACGACATCTTCAAGTATAAAACATACGCTGAATGGCCACATTCATTCCTAGAGGCTCCCATCTTGTGGGATTTCCGGTGGTCTTTAGAACCACAGCAATTTGTCATGGCATATATTCCATTAGGTGTTGAAATCCTTCTGCAGGAATGTTTGCCCATGCCAACAGGATTGCTTCTAGCAAACCCAGACATTGGATGGCAATACTGAGATGTTGTGAAGAACCCGTTCTACCTCATCTCAAAGATGCATTATAGAATTAAGGGGACCACGGAAAGCTCATTGTCATGTTCCTGGAAGCAATCCATGACTATAAAGGCCCCGTCACACTAAGCGACGCTACAGCGATCCCGACAACGATACGACCTGTCAGGGATCGTTACTGCGTCGCTATGTGGTCACTGGTGAGATGTCAAACAGTCAGATCTTCCCAACGACGCAGCAACGATGCGGCGACCCGTAATGATCTGTATAACGATGCACGCCTATGTGTTTCTGTGTCTGAGTCGTTAACAAGGTCGTCGGTAAGGTGTCAAACACACCGATACATGCTACCCAGCGGGGCCTCAACGATCAAAGAAATGTCCAGACCTTTCCGACACGACCAGCGATCTCAAAGCAGGGGCCTGGTCGCTGCTAAGTGTCAAACGTAGCGAGATCGCTGCTGAGGTCGCTGTTGCCTCACAAAACTTGTGACTCAGCAGCGATCTCGCTAGCGATCTCACTTAGTGTGACAGGGGCTTAAGACCCTTGTTGTTTATTCATAAAGTAAACAGCAGCCATGAAGGGATTAGATTGGTCAAACACAATGATTAGATAAACGTTAGTGTGCAAACTCCATTCAAAGTCATCAGAGAACCCAGGGTGTGCACATTAAACGTTCCGCACCCAATTAGTTCATGTCAACTAGCCTTAATAGTGATATCTGAAAGGAAAGGTTCATCTTTGAACTTCTGATCAGAATGGTACAACAGAATTCTGGATACATCTGACTATTCTGAATCCGGTTGCATTTCGACACTTTAGTTGAAGCACCAGAGTTGTATTCAGTTGCAACGTGTATGACTGTGCACCGCCTCAGAATGAATCATAACATTCTCCTCAACAAGTTGAATCATTTTTATGATCACACCATTCTCATTATGCTCTTGACACCATTGCACATAAAAATCTAACAGTTTTGAAATACTGGCCGAGTTTTGATCTAGCAACCACGACCATGCCTAGTTTGAAGTCACTTCTATCAAATGATTATCCTATTCTAACAAATGAGAAGAAAATAGAAAGGCAGCAACTCACCGATCCTGTTGCAATTAAAAGTCCTTTAATCCAGAAAAACTGCTAATCCAACAAGCGGTTCATCGCAAGGCAAGAGTGAGCAGTGCGGGGAGAGGGGAAGAGAACAACCGCCATTTCGCCCTGTGTGGTACTTCTACAGGTCCAATTTTTCCAGATTAAAGGACTTTTAATTGCAACAGGATCAATGAGTTGCTGCCTTTCTATTTTCTTCTCATTTGCTTGAATATTTGTCGGCTTTTACACCACCGGGAAGTTCCTGTCACAGCTGAGCCAACCAGCCAGCCACAATACTATGGAGACTGGTGTCTATTAACCCCTTATTTAATATTCAGTTGACTTATCCTATTCTAAAATAAGAAAAAACTCTTAAACTTGAACACTGAAAACTGATCAATAGATGCTGCACTCTGGGATCACAGGTCTAATAGACATACAGGGAACCTCCAATTATAGTAGAGAAAGTGTCTCTAATAAAGTGGCCATTCAGTGTATAATACTTCTGGATAAAACAAGACTGAGCATGAGACCTTCACAGCCGTCTACACATCATAGGGAAGATCTCATGACACCTTCTGTCCATCTACCTGATGATCCTGAGGAACACTGGGATTTTCTTGATTACAGTCCTGTGGAAGAAGAGGACGGGGACATCTCTCTGGTGTTGTCCTCTTACTGGATAGATCTGGAGGAAACACATACAGGGACTGAATTCATTCTTTACATACAGATAATTATAGGCCATGTACATTTAGTCCTGTCTATTACCTGGTGATGTGAGGGGCTGAGGAACCTCCATCATGATGTCCTTGTACAGATCTTTGTGTCCTTCTAAATACTCCCACTCCTCCATGGAGAAATAGACGGCGACATCCTGACACCTTATAGGAATCTGACACATACAATGATACCATCATCCCCCCGATCCCTTCATAGCGTTACTGTATAATGTCCCAGCATTCCCAGCAGCGTCACCTCTCCAGTGAGCAGCTCAATCATCTTGTAGGTGAGTTCTAGGATCTTCTGGTCATGGATGTCCTCATGTATCAGGGGGTGAGGTGGAGGCTCCGTGATTGGGCTCAGGGGTCTTCCCCATCCCTCAGACACAGGGTCCTGACAGTGCTCACTAGAGGTCTTCTTCACTAGTGTGTAATCCTGGTTATGGAGAGACACATTAATAAATCTCACTACAGACATTTCCAGAGTCCTCACCTCTCCAGTTCTGTTCATCTGTTATTCCCATAGATAAGAATGATGTAATGTGACGTCATCAGAATCTCTCACCTCTCCAGTAAGCCGGAAGAGGATCTCTAGGGTGAGGTGTAATATCCTCTCCGCCATCTTGTCTCTGTCCATATCCATACTAGATTGGTAAATCATGAAAATTGGTCTGATATTGTAGGGACCTGAATATGAAGAAGATGAGGAAACTCATAAAGAATCCTGTGTAATAATACAATTACTGGAGATAATAAGATGTTAAATTCTCTCTTTTATTATGGACTTGATCACGAGTTGAATATCTTACAAAAGCAGCTCTTTTACGCAATCATAGGTTATGCTGGTCATTGCTTTGGACTCTTGTCTGGATTCCCCGGGAGTTACAGAGGTACAAAGACTGGTGGGGGAATCATTGGAATGGGAGTGGTGTGGAATCATTATTGTGAGTTTTAATATTTTTATGATTTTATGAAGCCTTACAGACAGAAATATCAAATATACATGGACAGCTTACCCCGTCAAGAACTTGTGAAAGAATTGGGTGACAAAATAACACTGCAGTGGCTGGGAACCAATGATCAGATAATTCCTAGGCTAAAGTTGGCCGAAACTCCAGTATCTTTGGATCAAATGAAGACTAATGTGCATTAAATTAGAATACTCACTTGGATTTGTATCAGAAGATGTTGAGGGAGAGAATTATCCGGCTGTGGGAATTTCATCAACCGGTCCTCTTGTTCTCTCTGGAGATAATCTCATAGAAGGTGTGATAAGGATTTCATAAATTCAATTTAAATACTAATTCCTATAATAGAAAATTAGGCTACAACAAAAAACCAGGAGAGTTCTGCTTTCTCATGACAGCATGATTCGGTGAGGCTACCCATTAACTACTAAGTAAATATAAAGAGCAAGAAGGATCAACAGGATCAGATCCAGGTCACTTCAATCTGGTTTTTGCCTTTTACCTAAATAAAAAGCAGACTGTGCTATATGTCTATACTCAACAGAAACAGAGTTTTCACTTGACAAGTTCTGATCGTTTAGGCTATGTTCACACATGTTGTGCTTTTCAGCTGCAGATTCTTCTGTAAATTTTCAGCTGTGTTTTGCAGTACCAGCAAATTATATGAGAAACAAGAATTCTCTGTTCACACATCATGTTTTTTTGTTGTTGCGTATTTTGTGCCTTGGTTGAATGTTTGGAAAATAGAGCCTGTCACTTCTTTCAGCGTTTTTTTCACCCATAGGAAGTAATGGGTGGTGAAAAAAAAAGCTTTAAAAAACGCATCTAAAACGCACCAAAATTTGCATCAGCGTTTTTGATGGCAAAATAGAATGGGGTTATTTTTTTCACAGAAACTTAAATAAATAAAGACAGTGAAAAAAACGCTGAATAAACGTACAAAAAGCGCAGCAATACCTGCGTTTTTGACACAACTGATTTCCTGCCATAGATCATTTTGCTGCAGATTTGTTGCGTAAAAAAAATCCAACATGTGTGAACATACCCTTTATCGGTATTTTAAAGTGAACACTGAAAGGTGCTTTCTGTTGAAAACAAATTATCACCTACCCATGCTGATAACTTACTGATCGGTGGTAGTCCGATCACTAGGATCGATTTGGCAAATCGGGGAATTTTTACCCCCAAGGGCCACCTTTATTATATAGTGGATGTATGACCGTTCCTCCATTCATTCTCTATCGGGTCGCTGAAAAAAGCTGACCGCAACACTCGGCAGCCGCATAGAGAGTGAATGGAGAGTGAATGGAGCGGTGGTCGAGCATGTGCACTGCTGCTCCATTCTTGCAGGGATAAAAGCTCCTTATTCTGCCGATCAGTGCGGATCCCAGTGGTCAGAACATCACCAATCTGGTGGACAGCTGAGAACTTGTTTTCACTGGACAACTCCTCTAATTTAGAGTGCGCCTTATTTCTGATTTTATATAAAAGTTGTCCCTGTCATGAAGGAGTAAGTTCTGTTCTGCCTGATCTGGTGCTGGAGTATGGAGTGAGCTCACGAGTAGTGTTGAGCGAATTTGTTCGGCATTTCAAATTCGGATTCGTGTTTGGGGTTCCGAATTGTTCGCGCCAAAAAAAATCGGCTCCGTCCATGAACATCCCTGATTTGCCACGCTGTCATGCAGATGTCATCTGCTTAGGAGCTGTGTTATACCGCCAGCATCTGCCTTTAACTGAAGTGATCGGGGCTTGCTGTTTAACCATTTAGATACTACTGTCGGTGACGAGATTACAGGTTGCTGCTAGGCTGCCATGGCATTCGGGATCGTGCTGAAAGTCCCCACGGCTGCCATCTTACTCCTTCTATGAAGCACAGCCTGTGCCTAGGATTCATAGAAACATGTCATTTTAACTCTATGCTTTGAAACAGTAGAACTGTTAAAAGAAGCAATCAAACGATCGCAGGTTCAAATCCCCTAAGGAAAGTAAAAAAACTAAATTTAAGAAATAAAAAAAGTTTTTAAAAATATATACATTTTTAAAAAAAAACATGAAAATTTGAAACAACTCTCCAGAATGAAAATAAACAACAAAAAATTTGGTATCATAGATAAAAGTCTGATCTTTTAAAATATAAGATTAACTAACTTTTTATGGTAAGAACTACAGTGAAAGAAAAAATACAAAATACCAGTACTTCTGTTTTTCAGTGGCGGCACCTCTTCCAAAAAATGCAATAAAAAGTGACCAAAAAGTTACATGTACCCCAAATTGGTATCAATTAAAACACCATGATCGGCACGGGAAAAAAATACAGCCCTTATACAGGTCCATTGTCATAAAAAAATAAAAAAAGTTAGGGATTTCTGAACACGGTAACACAAACCATTTGGTTAGATTTTTTTTTACAAAGTTGAATTTTTTTAACCACTAAAATAATTTTAAAAAACCTTACAAGATCGGTATCACCATAATTTTACTAACCTGAAGAATCATAGTGAAAGCTCATTTTTACCATACAAAGAATGGTATAAAAAGAAAACCCAAAACACTGTAACGCGGAGCGGGGGCGGTAGCTGCAGGGGAGGCACTCGTCTCCAGAGCTTTGGCGCATTACATGAAAGTGTGCGTCCTGGCTGGGTGTGTGGACTTGTGCTGTGAGATCCTTACGCCCGTGCAGGCTGCATGTGGCCGGTGATGTGCGCTCACCGGGATAAGATTTTCCACAGTTCAATAAGGGAGACCACCATTCAAAAATAAAGTCTTTACTGAACGGTAACTTGGTAAGGGTTATATACACTACAAAGGATAGAAGACACCAATCGTGTTGTGTGTATATTATGTCGTGCGTCTTTTATATATTGTGTAATATGAATTGTAATATATAGTGATATGGTTATGCATATTGTGTAGTAAAGTATAAAGTAGGATGTGATAATAGAAGGTGTTGTGTATAGGAAAGGTAATGTAGGATGTAGCATGACTGTTTCCTGTTAGTTAATTGGCTAGTTAGAAAGAGTTGGAAGTGCTATATGAGCACAGCTGCCTTAGGGGTGATCCAGAGTCAGAGGAGACTAAAGACGAGAGATAGTGAGATCCTGACGAAAAGTGACTGACGACACAGAGTGGCCTTCCAGAGATGGGTCCTTGGAGGCAGGGCTGGCTACAGGTTTTTCTGGACCCCTGGCGAAAGAGTCTCAGTGGGCCCCTTTAGCACACATGATGCACAGAAACCGCAGAGAAATATAGGTATAGTACAATGCAAAGATTTCACTTCTTACATTACATGAGTGATATCTATTGTAAATTCCAGAATAGCTCAGAAACCGGTGAATCGCTCCACACAGTATACTGGCCCCCATAAAATGCTCCATACAGAATACTGGCCCCCATATAACACTCCATACAGAATACTGGCCCCCATATAACGCTCCATACGGAATACTGGCCCGCATAAAACGCTTCGTTCAGGATACTGGCCCTCATATAACGCTCCGTACAGGATACTGGCCTCCATATAACGCTCCGTACAGGATACTGGTCCCCTTATAATGCTCCATACAGGATACTGGCCCCCATATAATGCTCCATGCAGGCTGTTCCCCCCACATAATGCCCTTTTCAGGCTGTTCCCCCCCTTATAATGCCCCATGCAGGATGTCACCCCCCCATATAATGCCCCATGCAGGATGTCACTCCCCCATATAATGCCCCAAGCAGGATATCACTTCTCTCCCCCATATATTGCCCCATGCAGGATGTCACCCCCCATATAATGCCCCATGCAGGATGCCAACCCTCATATAATGCCCCATGCAGGATGTCACTTCTCCCCCCATATAATGCCCTATGCAGGATGTCCTTCCCCCCCATATAATGCCCCATGCAGAATGTCCCTTCCCCCCCATATAATGCCCCATGCAGGATGTCACCCTCATATAATGCCCCATGCAGGATGTCACTCCCCCCCATATAATGCCCCATGCAGGATGTCCCTCCCCCATATAATGCCCCATGCAGGATGTCACCCCCCCATATAATGCCCCATGCAGGATGTCACCCCCCATATAATGCGCCATGCCTCCATAAATTAAAAAAAAAAAAATCAAATACTTACCTCACTTCTCCTCACCTGCTGATGCTGCTCCAGCGTCACCGGCGTCTTCCCGCTCTGCGCTGCCTGTGATGGCTCAGGGGAGGGCGCGGTGGAAAGACATCACCACACCCTCTGACCTGAGATGTCACAGGGAGCTCACAGCAGGAAGACAGCAGATCTGCGGCGGAGGCACGGGGAGAAGTAAGTATCCGTCTGCCGGGGCCCTAAGCAAGCGGGGATAAGGGTGGGCGCTGGCACCGCTCTCCTCCGGCCATAGCCCGGCAGGGTGCCCGACCACGAGTGGGCCCCCTGCCTGCTCAGGGCCCCAGCACTTGCCCGGGTGAACCGGGTGCTGACGCCGGCCCTGCTTGGAGGGGACACTGAGTCATGAACCGTAGAGCTTGTAACGCAGAAGGTAACAGGCCTAAACAGGACTGAGTATGTGGGACTAGTGGGGGTCCCGAGTGCAAGGATTCTAGGGCTGAGCAAGTAAGGAGAATAGCTGATCAAGACTAGCGTTAAAGCTGGGTTGTCGCGAAGTAGTGAGAAACAGTGTGCCTCACTAGCCCTGAAGTAAACTACAGACAAAGAATATTGTGTGGAAAATTCTTCATACTATAAAGGAAGCGTTCATAAGACCTTGTACCTGCAGAGGCAGGAACGCGATAGCACAGTCCACCACCCTTAACACAGAATTGCAAAATTGCATTTGTTTCACAATTTCATTGCGCTTTGAATTTTTTTTGTTTTACCATTTGTACTGCAGTACATTTATGGTAAAGTGGAACTACAAGTTGTCTTCCAAAAAAAACAAGCCCTCATACTCCCCTGTCAATGGAAAATAAAAAAAAGTTATAACTCTTGGAAGAAGTGGACATCATAGTTACAAAGTTGGCCGTCTAGTAAAAACCCATTAGCCTTTGTGGAGTTGGGTAAAGGACATCCTCTCAGAAGATTGTATCCCACAGACACTTGTAGGTAGTTTGACTACTACGCAAAGGCTGAGCTGGCCGAGAGTCTCCTGACCTATACTAAACACCCTTGCAGGCTGTTCCATACATCATGGTCCATATCTAGATCATGTTTCATTGACGTCTAAAGTCAACCTTATAAATTAAATGTCCTAAAATTGACTGGTTGTCTAATTCAATGTTAAATTTTCAGCTTAATAAAGATATGTGAATGCTCAGATAAAATGGCAGCTCTAAAGGCCTCCATAGCATTAGATAAAAATTGGCCAACAAACTATCATTTGTCAACAGTCCAAAATGCATTTCATACCTCATTAACGAATATTAGATTTTGCACAGCCAGTGATGCCACCAATGCTTATGATCAGCAGAAAAAATTCAAGCATGCCGATCCCTTGTTTTTGATGACAAGGAAAGTTCACCGGTTGGTCAAAGATTGAAATTGTTTGTTTCTCCGATACAGGAGACTAATGTTCGTTATGGCTGAAATCATCCACTTTGGCTGACTTGTATCCCGGCTTAGACTGGCATATGGGAGAACAGGGTAATCCCCAAGTGGCCCTACTCCCCCTATAAGGGCAGTAGTTGGCAGAATACACTTGATTTACTATGTACAGACAAAAGCAGCATCTCATCATTTATTTAACAAACAACCCATCTTACTATTATGTAAAAGCATAAATATATGTGAGAATGAGGGTCACAGAATATTATGTTACCGGTGGGCCCTTTCACTCTAGACAGACACTGCTTGTATCTACTGTAAATGGGCTCTGTTAGGTAGATAGAAATGAATATGTGACTTCCCATGGTCCAAGCAACTGATCAGAATATTTTATGAAATAGAGGCTGTCTAAAAGGCCCCCCATACACATGAGATAAATATGGACCCATCCAGCATCGGACTGGCCCACCAGGACACCGGACGATCCTCCGGTGGGCCCCGAGTCTTTGTTGGGCCCCCATGCTGGATATAGTGGGGGCCCTCCACCAGACTATCAGAGGATGCACGCTTCCATACAGCCACTGTCGTGATGGCCATCGGGAATGTCACTGCTGTGCACCATGCGCTGACGTCATCATGCGGCGCATAGCAGCAACGGTTCAAGGCCGTTGGCCAACCAAAGGCCACGCGTTTCAGGATGATGGCGGCCACCATGGACTTAGGTGCATCAGGGGAAAGCGGGGAGGAAACGGCTTGTGAGCAGAGAACGTGGCCCCGGGAGGGAGCAGCGGCCTGGCAGAGAAGAATGGGACCCGCTCGGTCGCGGAGGGGTGCTGTGTGGCAGCTTGGGGAGGCTGAAGCCTTGTCTCCTCACAAAGCAGGATTATGCTCTGCCAGGAGCCGGGCCTGAGGGCCTCTGCTGATTGTGGAGGGTCCTTGGGGCCACACAGCCAGTGTTCTCTGCGCCTCACTGCCCTGTGGGTGTAGTAAGGAGCTCTCCCGGCATTCGGGTTCTGCAGGGGCCCAGGGGGCCTACCCTGCTCTACACATAGAAGAGGGGCCTAGTCTGTGAGCCAAGAAGGTGGGGCCCTCAGGGGCCTGTAGGCCAGCGGGCATTGAATGTCACTGCTATGCATCGGGCACTGATGTCAGTGCTCAGCGTATAGCAGTGATGTCAAAAGGTCTTGGGGGCCCAAGATATGGGGGGGGGGTACATAGGGGCCCGGGATATGGGGGTGATACATAAGACCCCATGATATGGGGGGGATACAAATAGGCCCAGGATGGAGGATATTATTAATTAAAGTATGTACATTATTAGTTAATGGTGTCAAGTGGGGACATAATTACTGTAGGGGCCTATTAGGGGACATTACTGCTGTAATATAATTTACTTTTGAGGATACTGTTACTGTGCACGGCAGCACTATGTCGCTTTTTTTCTTCATTTGATATAGTGTAGAAATTGGGGAAAAAGTGGGAAGTGTGCTCTAGAAGCAATCAGTTATAGATAACTGTGTCTTATTTTTTGCAGAGACAAGTCCTTTCTGAAAGAACTGAAGGCGTCTGTGCCAGATGAAGAAGAAAAGCGAAGATGAAGAACTTCACCTAGAGACTTCACTGGTGAGTCAATGTATTACATGTACACTTATACTATACACTATATAGTATATACAGAGCTCCTGTGTACTGTATAATGTCACTGGTGATCACTGCATTACCTGTACACTGACACTATATACAGAGCTACTGTGTATAATGTCCGTGGTGATCCCTGTATTACCTGTACACTGACACTATATACAGAGCTACTGTGTATAATGTTAGTGGTGATCCCTGTATTACCTGTACACTGACGCTATATACAGAGCTCCTGTGTATAATGTCACTGGTCATCACTGTATTTCCTGTACACTGACACTATATACAGAGCTCCTGTGCATAATGTCCCTGGTCATCACTGTATTACCTGTACACTGACACTATATACAGAGCTACTGTGTATAATGTCAGTGGTGATCCCTGTATTACCTGTACACTGACACTATATACAGAGCTCCTGTGTATAATGTCACTGGTCATCACTGTATTACCTGTACACTGACACTATATACAAAGCTACTGTGTATAATGTTAGTGGTGATCCCTGTATTACCTGTACACTGACACTATATACAGAGCTCCTGTGTATAATGTCACTGGTCATCACTGTATTACCTCTACACTGACACTATATACAGAGCTCCTGTGCATAATGTCCCTGGTCATCACTGTATTACCTGTACACTGACACTATATACAGAGCTCTTGTGTATAATGTCACTTTTGAACACTGTATTGCCTGTACAATATACACTATTGTGAAGACCCGGGGTCTTCCATGGGCATAATGCTAGTCAGAAAACACAGGGTGAGGGTAAAACAGTTTGGCAATTATTTATTGAACCACCAAACGGACAATAAACACATAGAACAGTTCCAGCAAATACCCAAGATGGTGCAAAATTACATAGTTTCATCCTTTCGCTGGCCTGATGGGAATAGAGCAACTGCAACGTTGGGACTAATAGTGCAACTGCACCTTTGGGACTTCCGGGGCCAACTACCTCAACCAGTGGCCCCCCGCTTTTGGTGGGCCCCCACAGAGAGGAAGTAGCGGCAAACCCTAGAAAGCTGACAGTCCATCGAGGTACAAGGCCAGGCGACACGAGTGTCCCACCCTGGCTTCTCCGAGAGTTTCCATGGGGCCAGATGACCGGCTGGTCACAATCTGGCTTCTCTGAATGTCTCCATAGGTTCCAGGCGACCAGAGGGTTCCACCTGGCAACCCCAAACAACATATCCATAGGGCCAGGTGACCTCATTGTCCCTACATGGTTTCCCCAAATGTATCCATGAGTTATCTGATGGTCAATGTAGCAGATCTGTATCCTGCCAGTCAGGGCCATATACCCTTAGGCTGGAAACCTGTAGAATCCAAATCTGTGTCTCTCTGGATGGGGCCATGCTATCCATCTGCTGCCCTGAAGAATGTCTGATATTTAATTCCCTTTGTAAAGTCTGCCTGCTACAGAGGCCTTGTTCCTTAAATAGTTCACAATTGTTTTTTTCAAGCACACATCCACAGGTCAAGGATTAGGGAGGGTATTATTCCACAGGGCTCAGGTCTTATTGTTTGAACATTTAATCAATTTACATAGTTGGTATAGCATGGGGGCTCTTGTAAATCAACATCTAGCTGGCTTTAGTACAATATGCAATTAGCATATTAACAAACATTATTGTTTCCAGACTAAGAGAAGTCAACATTCAGGGTTATACACATAATAGTATGTCCTTCTTGACCAGCCACAGAAAAAGCGTACATTCACAAGTCAACACAATACTTTTTTTCTTGTCTTAACAAATCTAGATGTCTGGCTGATTAAGATTAGAAGATGTTTCGTCACAACTATATACATAGCCCCTGTGTATAATGTCACTGGTGATCACTGTATTATCTGTACACTACACTGTACACTATACAATCCTGTGTATAATGTCACTGATGGTAATAACAGTATTATTAGTATTGTGGTTTTTATTCAATGATCAGTATTGTAGTATTCGGTCACTATGTGTTGGTAATATGTGGTCTGGTCACGGTGTAGTGGTATTTGTCCCTTGTATGTGGTATTATATGTGGTAATATATGGTCTGGTCATGGTGTGGAAGCATTTGTTGTTTGTATGTGGTATTATTCGGTCACTATGTGGTCATAATGTGGTCTGGTCAAGGTACAGTGGTATTTGTCCCTTGTATATAGTTTTATTCGGTTACTATGTGGTGGTAATATGTGGTCTGGTCACGATGTGGCGTATTTGTCCCTGTATGTGGTATTATTCGATCACGTGGATAATATGTGGTCTGGTCATGGTGTGGCGGTATTTCTCCCTTGTATGTGGCATTATTATAACTTATTTTAACTAAAGTACTTAATTGTACATCACAGTTATGGTGGCACACAGTAGATGTGCTAGAGCCTCCTCTGTTTTACTGTTGATGCTCCACTATAATGGGGATAACGGCTAATAGATATTTGCATATAGCTATAGGGTGGGCCCCTAGGGTCAATTTCCCCTGTGGGCTCCAGACACCCCAGTCCGATCCTGGACCCATCACATAGTCAAATATATGTACCCCCAAAAAGTGGGACTAAAAGCACAACTAGTGCCATAAAAACTGGGGAAAAAATGATTTGATCTTGGATTTTGATGTGTCTTCATTAAGGTTCAAAAATAAGATAAGATCTTTATTTTAATTTTAAAACCTGTAAGCTCCACTGTAATAGGTCACCCAGATGTTACGGGATCTCGACTCGACCCTTCTACATGAAATAGACTGAAAAATGTCCCCAATATCTAACAAATGGCTTGAAACCTTTTCTGCCACCGATAGCTCTGCTCAAATATTTGCATATTGACTCCTGTATCCAGGTTGGAATTCCATGGTACAAAGGTGACCCAGAATTTGCTCCAATATAAATCACAGCAAAAAGTAAAACAAGCTGCAATACAGATCTGGCAAAATAAAGTTTTAGCTTCTGGAATTCTATGTATCCCAAACACTTCCATTACAGTGTACAGTTCAGACCACCAAAAAACAGACCATCATATATCCACCATGTCTTACAACCATCCCAGATACAGCGGGGAGGCAGCTGTGGGTATCATACTGTGTGTGGGGAGTATCATTGTGTGTGGGAGGCATTGTGGGGGCATCATACTGTGTATGTTGGGGGACTTTGGGTGCATCATACTGTGTGGGAGAAATATCATACTATGTATGGGTGAGACAGTGGGGGAATCATACTGTGTAAGGGGCATCATACTGTTTGTGGTGGGCTGTGGAGTCATCATACTATGTGTAGGGAGTGTCATAATGTTGGGTACCATTATGGGGGTATCATACTGTGTCTGTAGGGGGACTGTGAGGTATCATACTATGTGTGAGAAGTACTATACTGTGTGGGGGACTGTCGCGGCAACACACTGTGTGTTGGGGAATTTTGGGGGCATCATACTTTGTGGAGACCTGTAGGGACCTTATACTGTATGTGGGGGTCTGTGAGGGCATGTTTGTATGGGGGAAATGCGGAGGCATTCTGTTATGTGTGGGAGGCATCACACTGAATGTTGTGAAATGTGGGGGTATATTAGAATGGATGGACTGTAGAGACATCAGGATGTGTGTGAGTGCATCATACTGTGTCAGTGGGGGGGGACTGTGAGGGTATCATTTTGTGTGTGAGAAGTACCATATTGTTTGGTGGGGGACTGTTGGGTCATTATACCTTCTGGAGAGCTGTTTGTGTTTGTGTTGGTCACTGTGGGGACCTCATACCGTGTGTGGGGAGGCTATGAGGGGATGTTTGCATGGGGGAAATATGGGGGAGTTATACTATGTGTGGAGGGCATCATACTGTGTGTGTTGAACGGTGAGGTCATCTTAGAATGGGAACACTGTGGATAGAACTGGCTGTGTGTGTGGGGCATCATACTGTTTGAGGGGCATCATACGCATGGATCCTACTGTGTGAGGTCAGGGTTACCAACTTGCTTTTCAATTATTTCTGGAAAACTGAACTAAAAACCTCAGGCGACCTGAAGTATTTAAAGATGTACATCCCGTTCCTTTTTAGAAACCGTACCCCTGCATCACCACCTTAACATATTGCCCTTATGTCTCAAAAAAACTAAATTAAAGGGGTTATCTATAGCTAAAAAATAATCTGTCAGGAGCCTGTGAAAATTCCATTTTTCTCATCTGTTACATACTTGTCTCTCCAGTGCTGATAATATAGCAGCAGCGATGACGTGCCATCATTACAGCAATGGAAATATCAGAGCTGCAACTGTGAAAGTTAACAGATATATTATTTAACTGATGGACGGTCCCACAATGCAATAAATGCCCCCTCGTCCCCTCTAAGGTATGTGATCTTTGTACTCCCATAAAGTGCTGCCAAAGAATGAGCCACATTGAAGATCATTATTTATTCTATATACTGCAATACTGTGGTATATTCTCCAAGCGATCAGACATCTGCAGGTTCAAGTCCCTTAGGGGGACTAAAAAGATAAGAGTAAGAATAAAGGAGAAATATTGGCTTACCGTCACACTCCTGTCAGTTCAGTCTGAAGGGAAGGAGAAATGTCAACTGGTGTGAAGAAGATTATCTTCAGGTCAGTTCCCAGCTTAGTATTCCAGAAAGGGAAAAGTGGGATCCTAAGTAAAATAATGCGTCTTTAAAATACCAAAAAGGTTTGTTCAAAATGTGCTAGAAACATCCATTGTGTCACCCTGCACTCACTGTCAAGTTGTGACCTGACTGTAGCTGGTTGCACACATTAGATAACCAAGTATCAGCAGCACATGGAGTACGGTTCAGGAGAGGTGGCAAACAACTCAGGAGGGGGTGGCAGACAGATCAGGAGGTGGTGTCATACAGCTCAGGAGGGGGTGGCAGACAGATCAGGAGGTGGTGTCATACAGCTCAGGAGGGGGTGGCAGACAGATCAGGAGGTGGTGTCATACAGCTCAGGAGGGGGTGGCAGACAGATCAGGAGGTGGTGTCATACAACTTGGTCACACTATATAAATCCATGCAACCGGACCAAGTTAATAGTTAAAAAAAGAATAAAAATGGTAAAAAATAAAAAAAAACATTATACTCACCTTCTGATGGCCCCCGGTCTCCTCCGGTGCGTCCGGTCTCTTGTACGGCTCGCGGTGGTGTAAAAGGGCCTTCCATGATCTCATTTAGTCATGTGACAGGTCATGCAACCGCCGACGTCAGCAGTCGCTTGACCTGTTACATGACTAAATGACGTCATGGAAGGTCCTTTTACACCATCGCAAGCCGCCGGGGAGCCAGGACGCACCAGGAAGCACCGTACAGGAGACCGGGCGTCATCAGAAGGTGAGTATAATGTATATTTTTTATTTTAAATTCTATTTTTTAACAGGAACTATGTTACCCGGGTCTGGAGGAGAGTCTCCTCTTCTCCAGACCCGGGTACCATCCGCACATTTTGAATCGCTTAATATTCGCATGTGCACATGTAGTCATGCGGATATTAAGTGATTCAATGCAAGTCAATGGCGGCAATTACGCTGCGTGTCCGCAAAATTAATGGTCATGCTGCGTATTTTTCCGCAATGATAATCCGCAGCGGAAATTTACGCTGCATGTGCACAGCACATGCGGATTATCATTGGGGACCATGGGGCACGTATTACCAAGCGCTTTTTAAGCGTTTTCGCTGCGGAAATTCCGCGGCAAAATGCTTGAAAAACGCATAGTGGGCACGCAGCCTAACAGTAATACAAAAATGAAACTAATTAAAAAATTATAAACTGGTTTATTTGTAATTGTAATAGTGCCGTAATGTTACAAATGAATTACCATTTTTATTTGTGAGGCCTAGTTCCAGTAAGTTAGTGTAGTGTTGGTATGGGGAGTACAATTGGGAGAGAAAGGTTGAACTTGATGGACCTAGGTCTTTATTCAACCTACGTTACTATGTTACATTTGTCAACAACCAGAAAAGGGTCCTCTTGTGAATTACCGGAGAATTGGTACACAAATTTAAGCTTATATCCAGCTCTATGGTCAGGGCCGCCATCAGGGCATTACTGCACTTACTGGCGTATGGGGCCAGGTGAGCAGAGGGGCCCCGACTGGGCCTCTCCTCTGCTCACCGGGCCCCAGCGATCTGAACTTCCTTCCTCGCACGCAGGCAATAGTTAACAGTCGCCAGCCAATCACAGGCTGGCAGCTGCCTCACGTCAGTGCACACATCGCTGGCGTATGATGTCACTGCCGGCCTGTGACTGGTTGGCGTCCGCACCTCGGATGAGGAGAGTCACCGCTGGAGCGGTGGCAAGGAACGAAGGAACCATGGGGGCAGGATGATGAGACACATGGAGGCAGGATGATGATGAGGCACATGGGGGCAGGATGATGATGAGACACATGGGAGCAGGATGATGACGAGGCACATGCGGGCAGGATGATGAAGAGACACATGGGGGCAGGATAATGATGAGGCACATGGGGGCAAAATGGTGATGAGGCACATGGGGACAGGATGATGATGAGGCACATGGGGCAGGATGGTGATGAGGCACATGGGGGCAGGATGGTGATGAGGCACATGGGGGCAGGATGGTGATGAGACACGTGGGGCAGAATGGTGATGAGACACATGGGGGCAGGCTGGTGGTGATGAGACACATGGGGGCAGGCTGGTGGTGATGAAACACGGGGCAGGCTAGTGGTGATGAGACACATGGGGGCAGGCTGGTGGTGATGAGACGCGTGGGGGCAGGCTGGTGGTGATGAGACGCGGGTTAGGCTGGTGTTGATGAGACACATAGGGCAGGATGGTGATGATGAGACACATGGGGGCAGGCTGGTGGTGATGAGACACGTGGGGGCAGGATGTATTTTATCTTTGAGGAAACTGGTTTCAGTGAGGGGGGTCCTGTTACTGTGCAGGGCGGCACTATGTCACTTTTTTTCTTTATCTGGTGTAGTGTAAAAGTTGGGGAAAAATTGGGGACTGTGCTCTGGAAACTGCTCTGGATAACTGTGTTATTTTCTGCAGACGAGACCTGGCTGGAAGAAGTGATGGTCTGTGCTGGATGAAGGAGAAAAGCGAAGATGAAGGACTTCAACTAGAGACGTCACTGGTGAGCCAGTGTGTTATTTGTATACTGACACTATACACTATACACTATATACAGAGCTCCTGTATATGATGTCACTGGTGAGTCGGTGTGTTACCCGTACACTGACACTATACACTACATACTATATACAGAGGTTCTGTGTATAATGTCACTGGTGAGTCCCTGTATTACCTGTACATTGACACTATATACAGAGCTCCTATGTATAATGTCACTGGTGAGTCCCTGTATTACCTGTAAGCTTACACTATACACTGTATACTATATTCAGAGCTCCTGTGTGTAATGGCACTTATGGTAATATTAGTATTGTGTTTTTTTATTAATGCTCAGTATTGTAGTATTCAGTCACTATGTGATGGTAATATGTCGTTTGGCTATGTTGTGGCGGTATTTGTTCCTTGTATGTGGTATTATTAGTCATTTTTAAAAAATGTATCTGACACATTCCCATAAAGAAAAATATATCAAAAAGAATATTGGGTAATATAAGAAATGTTTAATAGGTTAGAGTAGAGTGGTGGCAGCCCTGTCTATGGTAATGGTTACTATACCCTCCCTTTGATTAACGTATGCCTTTTCACGACAAGTCTGATTATTTTTAATGCTTCCAACACCATTTGACCTGGGGTTCACACATACGTTTTGGATACATAAAAGGATATACAGTACAGACCAAACGTTTGGACACACCTTCTCATTTAAAGATTTTTTCTGTATTTTCATGACTATGAAAATTGTACATTCACACTGAAGGCATCAAAACTATGAATTAACACATGTGGAATTATATACTTAACAAAAAAGTGTGAAACAACTGAAAATATGTCTTATATTCTAGGTTCTTCAAAGTAGCCACCTTTTGCTTTGATGACTGCTTTGCACACTCTTGGCATTCTCTTGATGAGCTTCAAGAGGTAGTCACCGGAAATAGTCTTCACTTCACAGGTGTTCCCTGTCAGGTTTAATAAGTGGGATTTCTTGCCTTATAAATGGGGTTGGGACCATCAGTTGTGTTGTGCAGAAGTCTGGTGGATACACAGCTGATAGTCCTACTGAATAGACTGTTAGAATTTGTATTATGGCAAGAAAAAAGCAGCTAAGTAAAGAAAAATGAGTGGCCATCATTACTTTAAGAAATGAAGGTCAGTCAGTTCGAAAAATTGGGAAAACTTTGAAAGTGTCCCCAAGTGCAGTTGCAAAAACCATCAAGCGCTACAAAGAAACTGGCTCACATGAGGACCGCCCCAGGAAAGGAAGACCAAGAGTCACCTCTGCTTCTGAGGATAAGTTTATCCGAGTCACCAGCCTCAGAAATCGCAAGTTAACAGCAGCTCAGATTAGAGACCAGGTCAATGCCACACAGAGTTCTAGCAGCAGACACATCTCTACAACAACTGTTAAGAGAAGACTTTGTGCAGCAGGCCTTCATGGTAAAATAGCTGCTAGGAAACCATTGCTAAGGACAGGCAACAAGCAGAAGAAACTTGTTTGGGCTAAAGAACACAAGGAATGGACATTAGACCAGTGGAAATCTGTGATTTGGTCTGATGAGTCCAAATTTGAGATCTTTGGTTCCAACCACCTTGTCTTTGTGGGACGCAGAAAAGGTGAACGGATGGACTCTACATGCCTGGTTCCCACCGTGAAGCATGGAGGAGGAGGTGTGATGGTGTGGGGGTGCTTTGCTGGTGACACTGTTGGGGATTTATTCAAAATTGAAGGCATAATAGAACCAGCATGGCTACCACAGCATCTTGCAGCGGCATGCTATTCCATTGAGTTTGCATTTAGTTGGACCATCATTTATTTTTCAACAGGACAATAACCCCAAACACACCTTCAGGGTGTGTAAAGGCTATTTGACCAAGAGGGAGAGTGATGGGGTGCTACGCCAGATGACCTGGCCTCGACAGTCACCAGACCTGAACCCAATCGAGATGGTTTGGGGTGAGCTGGACCACAGAGTGAAGGCAAAAGGGCCAACAAGTGTTAAGCATCTCTGCGTAACAATTTCACTGGTGGGATCAATTAATGAATTACCCTGACTGTGTTTTCTTCTCACCCGTTCTTTTGAGTACTACAGTACTTATGGGATACCCTGTCTGTCGTACATTCCTCTTTACGCACATTGTGGAGCAAGATATGTGATACAGCAATATCAATGCTACAGACGTATACGGATTTATTGGACATATTTGGTCTTGATCTCCTCTGTTATCATTATTTGTGGTCATTGTTACACACTTTACCTAGGGTATACATGAGATATTATTAAGGGGAGTTGTCGAGGAGCGGGGGTGCCACATTGCATCCAAGCTAGGGTGCCAACCTTCGCAGCAAGGAAGGAATAACCTTTTAGGGCATCAATAGGGTAATCCATACTCTCTATTTACCTTTCTTCCATAAGCTCCCCTTAGTTTTTCTGTGTTTTTAATTTGCTTGATAAGTATATATTTCTCTGCTTTTTTGACTATTTTTTAATGATTCAATAAATGTTATGTTTTAATGGGTATTCTATTTAATAAGCCATATTTGTTAACACGCAACTTAGTGAACACAACGTGAATCCAATTGGCTCTTCCTTCTAACTTCACATAAGTGGATGTGGTCAGCAGAACTTGGTATGGACCGTCGTATCTGGGCTCCAGCGATTTCCTCAAGTGTCTTTTTACCATAACCATATATCTAGGGTTTAGATCATGAGTCCCTTCTAGACTGTTTGGGTCCGGAGTGGAAGAAAAGACCTGCTTGTGCAGAGATGTTAGCTTATTGTTTAAACTTTGCACATAACAGAACAAATCATCATACTTGAAGGTAAGAACCTGAGGAAAATACAATCCTGTATTCTCTGTTCTCCTGAAGAGTATCTCAAAGAGTGTCAATCCTGTCTTTTTATTCGGGGTGTGTCTTACAGAAAGCAAGGAAAGTGGTATGCACTCTGTCCAGGGCTTCCCTGTCTCTACCATTGCTTTCTGTATCTTCAGTTTCAAACTACCATTCAGCAACTCCACCTTACCACTGCTCTGTGCGTGGTAATTGGCGTCGAAGGCTTGCTCTACCACTAAGGAGGTCAGTATCTCTTGTAGGACCTCTGCAGTGAAGTAGTTACCCTTATCACTCTCTATCACCTCAAGAATCCCATATCTTTCAGACACCTATGCCAGGACTTTCTTAGCAGTATTTTTCACAGTAGCCTTGGTTACAAGATATGCCGCCCTCTACCCATCCTGAAAACAGGTAAATGCAAGCTAACACGTATTCATAAGTACCTACTTTAGGTAACTGCATGTAGTCTATTTGTAGCCTTTGGAATGGGTACTGACTTTTGGGTGTGCTCTTCTTAGTTTTTACTACTTGGCCTACATTGTGTTGAGCGCACACCAGGCTTGACTGGACATATTTTGCTACCAAGGTGCCAAATCCAGGGGCTACCCAGGATGTCTTTACCTGATTGCGCATAGCAGTTTTGTAAACGTAGGTTGGTTCATGCACCAGCGCAGCCATCTGGGGATACAACATCTCAGGGAGGCAAGCTTTTCCCTCCTTTTGCCATAGCCCATCTACCCTGAACTCTGCTCCCAGGTCTGACCACTTTTTCCTATCTTCCTCCTCAGATTCTGACTGAAATTTGAGAAGAAGCCTAAGACTTATCGGGACTGTTGACTCTGGTTGAGCTGTTTGAGAGGTCTGGGCTATTAGTGCATTACCCTTGGCCTGTGACATTTTGGCAGATGTATGGGCCTTCACTTTGATAATGGCCACCTTGCAAGGTTTCATCAGTGCTTCCATCAGTTTCATAACTGCCTGCATTTTTAATGAGTTTTTCCATTGCTGTGAGGAAAGATCTAGCCTTCTACATGAGTCCATAGTAATGTGCTATGCCGAACCCGAATCTGCTGTCTGTATGAATGTTAGCAGTGTGATCAGTAACTAGTGTGCAACCTTCAGCTAGGGCATTCAACTCTGCTTCCTGTGCTGACATGTGTGCTGGAAGTGGCCTTGCTTATATGCCTGTGTGATCCATAGTGATTGCATAACCTGTATGGAAAGTCCCATCTATGACATATCTGGAACGGTCCACAAAAAATTCAAAGTCATGGCCAGCTGGTCCTCTGGGCTCCATGGACAGTATTCAGTCACCCTAACCTCCCTTGTGTCGCCCTTACCCCACACCAGTTTGGGTATTTCATAAGAGGTCGAAGTCTCACCCTTCACATCTCTGTCATCTGCCGGCTGTCCTGTCTGATCCAGGGCCGTCATTTTTGTAGCAGTGGGTGAAGAAACGTCTAGTCCACGCTGTGGGGAATCTATTTTTAAGACATGAGAATTAGTGTACAGTGGGTATATGTGGGCAGTACTTCCAGTATTTGTCGGGTATACACCTTTTGCCGTCTTATGTCGGGAAACACCACAGGCAGAGCAAGCATCTCTGCAGTTTGGGTTCTGTAGTCCACAGTTCCAACGGTCCATTGAACAAAGGAGGCACCTGGGGAGCAGGGCTGGCAACAAGGCTACTTGGAGTGGCAGTCAGATAAATTTTTTGGGGGTCATATACATGATAACAATACCTATTGCCCGTCCGAACTTCTTTGTAACCACCCCTGTTCACATCCTTTAAAACTTTCAACCAACTCTGGGTGATGCCCTTCAAACAGCGATCTTTAAACCAACCACCATTATTGTGTATAACTCCTTCCCATTTAACATCATTTAGAACACCACTCGAAGGCGTTCCTTATTTTCATCCCCATCTTCTTCCTTCTGCAGGTTGTTTTCCCATCTTACTTTTTTCTTTACTTCTTCTGAAAACAATTGTATAGTGCTCTTATTCCAGAATTTCAAAGCAAGGCAGCTGCAGGGCTATGGCCTCCTCTCTCTCCCTTTCTCATCCTACCTAGGAATTTTAACTCTTTAATTTTGTGTGGCTCAACAGGGATCAGCAGGGACTTCTAACCTTTGCTTCTAACCTTTGCTCACAACCAATGCAGAATTTCTATGGGAATCCAATCCTTCAGCTCAGCTATTCTTTTACGTATTCTATAGACCAACCACAAACCAATACATGCTAGTGCAGTGAATAACAACACAGACTCAAACAGTGATCGATTTCCTGGGAGAACAGAGTCATTTATTCACACATCAAATTAGATAGATAGATGGGCGCTTGTGTGGAAGTCAGATAGTGTAGATAAGTCCCGTGTACCTGTGAAATCGATGTTGCAGCACATTTTTTTTTCTTGTGAAATTACTGAGATTCTGACAGAAAGAGCAGGGCCCATGACAATAAACTGTGTTGTGCATCGGTTGTATTGTGCTCCATGCACGAGTATGTCTTCAATCCATTTTTTCATCTGCTAATGTGATAAAGCTAGCAAGCCCTTGCAGCTCATCTTTTAATTTTTGGGGGGTTGAAATTGAACTGTATGCAGACTCTGCAGAGCTTCTCAGTGCAGAGCACAAAAAAAATATTTTTACATTTGCTAATGTGATAGTGCAAGCTATAGCAGCCCACTTTGTCATTTTTTTGGTGGGTGAAATTCAGCTGTATGTGACGCGCCCCCTGGGCCATATTCTTTAGGGGAATACCCGGAGCCGGATCAGATGGGGGTTGTAGTCTTCCGAGTGGCTGTGACCCGGTCCGTGCCCAGGGTGTCAAACTCAGTTGTATGTGGCAGTCCTACAGATGTTATTAAGTTCTTAATGTCGACTACGCCACCCGTTGTATTGCGGTCACTATGTCCGCCGCTGCAGCAGGGTCCGCTGAGGCTGATGGTGTTGGTGCAGCTTTTGATGGTATAACCCCCAACGGGTGGGGTATAGCCTCAGGGGGTCAGGTGCAGAGGATGGGGGTTGTGGTGGTGCAGCGTAGATGTAAAATGAAGACAGAGTCGGGTTGTGCAGTTTAGGGTATTTACTCACTGCTGATGTTCCGGTCACTCCAGCTTCAAGTGACCACCCGAGCCGTGCTGCGTCCACCAGGTCCTGGATCCAGCCAACCCCCAAGCAAGTCCGGAGCGTGACCCTGAGCTCTCCTTCTGTCCTTTCCTCTGGCCGTCCCCACTAGTGATCCACCTAGGTCCAGCTCCCTCGGGCCTTCTGTTGGGAGACCCTTGGCCTTGGGTTCCCTGACCCTCCACGTGGTCTGCCTTCGGGGTGGATGTGGTGGGTGGCCGTGGCAGACGCTGCCCACGGCCTCCGGTCTCTGGCTAGGGTGTGCTTTTGCCCCCACCAGTTTGGGCTCCGGTACCCAATTGCCGACTCTTCACCCGGGGATTGAATTTGAGTTCTTAGAGTCCTTTCTTTTTACCCCCTCTGGGTCTCTCTTTCTTCTCCTCTCTCACTCTGGCTCAGGCCGCTCTGCTCCTCTGCTCTCCTCACTGACTCTGACAGACTGACCCTGATCTTTGATGGTGCCCACCTTAAATACTCCCTCTATGTGTGAGCTCAGGTGACCAGCACCCAATGAGCTCCTATCTTTACCCAGGCTGCTCCCCCTATCTGCCCCTACACTACTTGGGATGTACCACCCCCCTCCCACTCCAGCCAGGAACAGACTCGGTCGTACCTGCACATTTCTAAGTGGGAGTACCGTTGGTCTGTTCCCCGGAAATGGGATGTGTGTAGTGCATGCAGCCTACCGAGCCCAGTTCCACACTCCATCCTTACCCGGGAGTGGAATATCACACCTCTGGGTTGAGGTGCAATACCCCTGTAGCAGCCGAATCCTCAGGGTGCTACATATGCACAGTAAAAAAAATATATATTTTTTCTCTTGCTAGCCAGAGTCCACCAAAGATTGTTTTGTGTCGCAAACGTGATACACTCTGCTAAAAGCCACCTACTATTTTAGTAGCGTTGAAGTTTAGCTGTTTTCAGAGTAAAAAAAAGATTTTTTTCTCTTGCTAGGCAGAGTCCAAAAAATATTTTTTAGCGTGACAAACGTGATACACTCTGCTATAAGCCATCTACTACGTTAGTGGCAGTGAACTTCAGCTGTTTTCAGAGTAAAAAAAAATATTTTTACTGTTTTTTGCCGGAGTCCACCAAAGATTTTTTTGTGCCTCAAACGTGATACACTCTGCTAAAAGCCATCTACTATTTTAGTGGCGTTGAAGTTCAGCTGCTTTCAGAGTAAAAAAATAGATTTTTTCTCTTGCTAGGCAGAGTCCAAAAAATTATTTTTTCTGTCGCAAACGTCTTACGCTCTGCTATAAGCCACCTAGTCCTTTAGTGGCAGTGAAATTCAGCTGTATGCAGAGTAAAAAAAATCTATTTTTTGCTGTTCCTAATGTGATACAGCAGGGGATATCTCAGTTTGAAATAGTTTGGAGAATATCTCGTATGTTATATAGACCTCATCAACACTAAAAAATACTTTCTTCAGTTAGTAACGTTATACAGCAGGGGACATCTCAGTTTGAAATAGTTTGGAAAATATCTTGTATGTTATATAGGCCTCATCCACAGTTCCACACCAAAAAAAATACTTTCTTCTGTTAGTAACGTTATACAGCAAGTCATTTCTTACCTTGTCATTTAGTGCCGCTGAAATTCAGGTGTGTGCAGAGCTGTTGCAGCGGAAAAAATCTTATTTTGTTTTGTTTTTTTGAGTGGGAAAAAGAGAGGTCGCGGTGGAAGGGGGAATAGGCTTGGTGTTCAAGGTATACGTGGGGTAGGTGGTAATGTTAGTGAAAGTGCTAGTGAACTAACACTGTCATGTTCTATCCGAAGACAACTGACAACTTCTGTTAGCGGATGGGCTACTCCACTCCCTTTCTTTGGCAGCCACACAGCGATATGCCTTGTTGATAAGAGCTAGAAAGAGCAGGTGCTCCAGTGCATGGCAAGCACTGCTTCCACTGCCCTCTCCTCTTCTTCCTCCACCTCAACATCACACACAGAACAGTCCACAGAGGTGGCACCCCAATTACCCTTGCTTCTCCCCGCATAACAACTGTCCAAGTGCCCAACTGACTGTAGCGAACCACAGATGGACGAGTCTGTAGAACTGTTCACCCATTCTATACTGTGAAGACCCGGGGTCTTCCGTGGGCTTAACACTACTCAGACAACACAGGGTGAGGAAAAAAGAAGCAAGACAAAAATATATCTCATACCCTACCATAATTATATATAAATGTAAAGCAAAGTTGCATAATAAATATAGGGTACTTAGTGAACTATTTTTGATCAAAAAAAGTATACAAGCCGTCCCACCAGCGGCAAGGTGACCCTAAATTGGGACGGTACCTATACTGCCTATATTAAAAACCTTACTGTATATCAAAGTTGAAATAATGCATATAAAAGGGTAGACAAATAGGACCGGGTCCCAACTCCAGACCACCTAGGCCCGTGGTAAGCTACATATATACCAATCAGCTCAACAAAGGGCATGCCACACCCTTAAATTGCACAGAATGCAAACAAGTCAAAAAACCAGACAATGTGAACTGAGGTCTAAGATGGCAGACATACAAGAAACAGAGGCATGTTCACACTAGCAAAAAAGAAGCAAGACAAAAATATATCTCATACCCTACCATAATTATATATAAATGTAAAGCAAAGTTGCATAATAAATATAGGGTACTTAGTGAACTATTTTTGATCAAAAAAAGTATACAAGCCGTCCCACCAGCGGCAAGGTGACCCTAAATTGGGACGGTACCTATACTGCCTATATTAAAAACCTTACTGTATATCAAAGTTGAAATAATGCATATAAAAGGGTAGACAAATAGGACCGGGTCCCAACTCCAGACCACCTAGGCCCGTGGTAAGCTACATATATACCAATCAGCTCAACAAAGGGCATGCCACACCCTTAAATTGCACAGAATGCAAACAAGTCAAAAAACCAGACAATGTGAACTGAGGTCTAAGATGGCAGACATACAAGAAACAGAGGCATGTTCACACTAGCAAAAAAGAAGCAAGACAAAAATATATCTCATACCCTACCATAATTATATATAAATGTAAAGCAAAGTTGCATAATAAATATAGGGTACTTAGTGAACTATTTTTGATCAAAAAAAGTATACAAGCCGTCCCACCAGCGGCAAGGTGACCCTAAATTGGGACGGTACCTATACTGCCTATATTAAAAACCTTACTGTATATCAAAGTTGAAATAATGCATATAAAAGGGTAGACAAATAGGACCGGGTCCCAACTCCAGACCACCTAGGCCCGTGGTAAGCTACATATATACCAATCAGCTCAACAAAGGGCATGCCACACCCTTAAATTGCACAGAATGCAAACAAGTCAAAAAACCAGACAATGTGAACTGAGGTCTAAGATGGCAGACATACAAGAAACAGAGGCATGTTCACACTAGCAAAAAAGAAGCAAGACAAAAATATATCTCATACCCTACCATAATTATATATAAATGTAAAGCAAAGTTGCATAATAAATATAGGGTACTTAGTGAACTATTTTTTTACATTTATATATAATTATGGTAGGGTATGAGATATATTTTTGTCTTGCTTCTTTTTTGCTAGTGTGAACATGCCTCTGTTTCTTGTATGTCTGCCATCTTAGACCTCAGTTCACATTGTCTGGTTTTTTAACACAGGGTGAGGGTAAAACAGCATGGCAGTACTTTTTTGAACCACAAAGCGAACAATAAACACACAAAACAGTCCCAGCAAATACCCAAGATGGTACAACATTACACAGTCTCACCCTTCCTTCTCTGCCCATGTGGGATAGAACAGGTGCGACTGTGGAGATTTCCAGGGCCGACTACCTCAACCAATGGCCCCCCGCTTCTGGCGGGCTCCCACAGAGGGGAGGTAGCGGCAAGCTTAGGAAGCTAGCAGTCCATCGAGGTACAAGGCCAGGAGACCTAAGGGTCCAAATCTGGCCTCTCCAAGATTTTGCATGGGGCCAGGCGACTGGTGGGGCCCTCCTAGCAACTCCAAATGTCTCCATGGGATCTAGGTGACCGGTGGGTCCCTCCTAGCAACCCCAAAACAACATATCCATGGGGCCAGGTGACTTCTTTGTCCTCTCCTGGACTCCCCAAAAGTATCCATGGTCTCTCTGATGGTTAATGGAGCAGATCCGAATCTTTTCAGTCAGGGACGGTACCCTTAGACTAGGATCATGTAGAATACATATCTGTGTCTGTTTGGATGCCATGCAATCCATCTACTTTCCTGAAGGCTGTCTCTCATTCTCCTTGTAAAGTCTTTCTGAATATCTGTCTCAAGACTCTCTGCTACAGAAAAAACGTGTCCATTCTGCTTCTCTGGGCTCAGCTTCCTGAATGGCAGAACTGCTCTCACCCTCCCCAAAGCTAAGTGTGCCTTAGTAGAGGTATCTTTATCAGGTCGACCTCATCACCTGGGTCTACATGTAAGACTCCCTGTGGTGAAGGCTCTGCCGGACCTTCTTTAAAGACTTACACAATGGGCCTAGACGATTTCTGAACAATGGTTAGAGGCCCCTGAGATTAATGAGATTAGTGGAATGCTGGACACTTTACAAGTTAAATTAGTGTACATAAACTGAGGAGCAAGCAGAACATTAATAGCACACAGCCAGCAATCTCTAATAAAACACAATAAGGTATTTCACTTGAATTAACAAATCTAATCGTCTGGCTATTTAAGATTTTATGCTGTATCGTAACATATACCATGGGCATCAGAAGTGTACTCCAAACATTCACAGAGTCAAGAAGAGGAGGAAAGCATCTGCACCGATGCCCCAAACTTTTTTAGGCTGGATTCGGGGCTGGACGGGTTAGAGTCTTAGCCGGTTCCTGACCCTCGTCAGCAGACGTTAACCATCGGGGAGGGAGGTGATCCTGATGAGACTCAGATACCTGAGGGTCATGAGAACTGTACTGTGCTGTTAGGGCAACAAAAGGAGAAGGGTAACTCTTAGGGTGTGGATTGGGATAACACATTGCATGATAACGAGTTTGAATATCCTACTTGGTGTGAACCCTGAGCCACGCAGCCAAGTAGCTCATCTGAGCAGTTGGTGGAGGAAGACAAAAAGGTTACTTTTTGCCCTACGGCGCAGACACAAAGTGATGCAAGTGACGCGCCCCTGGGCCTGTGTCGCGCAGCGTTGCGCACGCGGGAGCTTACCCGGAGCCGGATCTGTTGAGGGTTGTAGTCCCGTGGCGGTGATCCGGTCCGTGCCCAGGGAGTCAGACTAAGTGGCGCTGTATCAGCGGTAGATATTGGACGACTACGCCACCCGTTGAGTACAGCTAAGGAGCTGCTGCTGCAGGGCAGACCGCTGAGGCCGGTGGTAGGATTGTGCAGCGTGATAGTATAACCCCCAACGGGAGGGGTATGGCCTCAGGGCAGCCGACGTGGATGATGGGGGTAGCAGGAACCACTCGGAGACGGTACGGTGTAGTTCAGGGTCTTTACTGGTGACAAAGATAGACCCTCCCGGAGTACTGGCTAGCGATTGGGGCCTGGTCAGTCCTTGAGCAGATGGGATCTCCCCTGGCCAGGCGGAGTTGTAGGCCTCCCAAACTAACGATACTCTTCTGGCTACCTTGCTAGAAGCGGGTATAAGTAGCCCATGTCCCTGAGTGTACCGTGTGGTGCTCACCCGTATGGCCGGTGACTCGGGGCCTTCTAGTAGCTTTCGCTCCACGACGGCGGTGCTGGTCCCACGCGTGTGACCGTGCCTTCGGGTTTCTGGGCCAGAGGACCTGCAATCCCCTGCCGGTCGGTTTCTGCTGCTGGATAGGAGTTAGTCCCCACAGCCTCGGACTCCGGGTCCGATGATAACTTCTCTGTCAGGGCGAGCTCTGCAGCTGCCAGCCCCTGACTCCTTGTAGCACTGCTCCCACAGAGCTCCTGTTGTTTCTTCCTATGCTGCTTCTCTTCTCTACTTCTTCTCTACTCCCCAACCCTGCCTCAGCCCTAGGTTTATATAGGGGAAGTTCTTCCCCTCCCAGGACTGGGCAGGAGGTGTGGCATGCATAGGATCCCTGACCAAGAGACCTCCCACCTGCTCTCAGACGTAATATCTCTATCACTGTGGCAACCAGACCCCTGGGGTGTCACATTCCCCCCTAGTGACATTTAGTACTCCGGGACTAAACATATTTTTAGAAAAACATAACAAGGTATAAACAATAATAATACAATAAGAAAAACACATAAAGATGGTCACGGCGTGTCCGCAACCGGGTGCAGTTTTTGAAGAAAAGCAAGGTGTCCATTTCACCAAAACAGGGAGACGTAACCAGGTAGGGGTCTGTCCTGCCCCGAGTCCTTAACAGTCTTTAGTCCATTCCTAGGTTACGCTCCAACCATGTACAAAGGATTCCCGGTAAATCCACCAAGGACTCCTATAAATAACTAGAAACACATAATTATACACAAGCAACAAGAAAAACAGGTAACCACAAATAAAACAATTTATACATTTCAAATCCTCCAACGTGCGGGTAACTGGCCTCTAGTGGCCCTAGTGGACCTACGGAGCTGACTGTCTAGCCCTGAATTACAGGGTGTAGGAGCTGTCAAGGGTAAACTGGGCAGCTGTCTACCGGCTCTTTGGCTCACTAGGGGTACGGCAGGCTCACTATAAGCAGAGGGTTGATCCTCCTGTTCTGCTTGTGTGGAGTCTTCTGCCTCCTGGACCGGCTGTTCTTCCAGCTCTACCTGTTGCTCCGTAGGTGCTTGGGATGCTGGTTGGAGGAAGGTGAGTACGGGTACCACAACTGCGCCATTGACTTGAGTCCAAGACCGAGGGAAGTCTCCGAGCACAGTACTAACCATGTCTTCCCTTTTCTCTACGGGTCGAGGGTCTTCTTGTTCCTCTTCAGGGTTCCGTAGCTGTTCGGGACACTTCTTCAGGTGATCCCGGGATACAATGGTTGTGGTTTCCCCTCCGTCTTTACTGATGGTACAGACCTTTGGGTTGTCGTGGCTTGAGGGCAGTACGATGTACGGGTCCTTCTCCCACTGGTCGTCCAACTTGTGGAGCCGCCTTTTCCTCTTCAAGACCTGCTCTCCGGGTACCAGGGGAACAGCGGGAGCATACTGGTTGTAAGTTTTCTCTTGTCTTTCCCTAGCTTGACAGAGACTTCGGTCCACGCTCTCCTGTACTTTCCGGTACTGCTGCTGCCTCTCTGTGTCCCAGTCTGCTTCTGGTGAAGTGTCCTCGGGTGTCAGGACTCCCATCTCCAGGTCAACAGGTAGCTTACCAGGCCTTGCCCTCATCAGGTAAGCCGGGGTACAGTTGGTGGAACCTACCGGGATGTGGTTGTATAGGTCCACCAGATCGGGCAGCTTCTCAGGCCACAGACTGCGTTCTTCCAGGGGCAACGTTTTCAGAAGATCCATTACCACCTGGTTCATTTTCTCACAAAGTCCATTAGTTTGCGGGTGATAGGGTGTCGTCCTTATCTTCCGGCAGCCATACAGATTGCAGAATTCCTGGAAGACCTCCGCTTCAAAGGCAGGTCCCTGGTCCGTCAGCACTTGGTCCGGGTACCCGTGTGGACGGCAGAAGTGCTGCTGGAAGGCTCTAGCTGCTGTTCGAGCTGTTAAGTCCTTGACGGGGACGACAACCAAAAACCGGGAGTAGTGATCCACGATGGTTAGTGCGTAAACGTAGCCACTTCTGCTTGGGGTCAGTTTTACATGATCCAAGGCTACCAGTTCCAACGGCTGCCGGGTGACGATGGACTGCAGGGGAGTCTTCTGGCTGGCATGGTCCTTCCTTCTTAGGTTGCACGGGCCACAGTCTCTGCACCACCTCTCGATGGTTCCCCTCATGCCTACCCAGTGGAACCGCCCGCGCAGCAGGAACTCCAGCTTCTTCCATCCGAAGTGTCCAGCCCCGTCGTGGTATGCCTCCATCACCATGGCTGCGTCTCTCCGTGGCACCACTACTTGCCAAATTAGTTCATGCGTCCGGGAGTTAACCATTCTGCGGCACAACTTCCCCTTGTAAAGGAACAGTCGACTCTTCTCAGCCCACAGTTGCTTGGCTTCCTCCGGAGCGTCTGGGTCAAGGCGAGCCTCTGGCCGAGTCAGCATCTCCTTCACCAGTCGGACGGCAGGGTCACTGTCTTGCGTTTCCTCCCAGTTGTAGTGAGGCAAGGGGTTAAACGTAGCGGCTTGCTTACTCCTTACCCGATGGGAATACTGGATAGTCCCATGACGGTGGAATGCGGGGAGTTCAACTTCTTCCAGTCCCTCTGGATCTTCTCCTACGTCCGGTAGGTTTGGCATCCTGGACAGGGCGTCCGCGTTGGTATTGGAGCGTCCTGCCCGGTATTTGATTGTGAACTCGTAGTTGGACAGACGGGCCATCCATCTCTGCTCTAGGGCACCGAGTCTTGCCGTGTCCAGGTGTGTCAACGGGTTGTTATCCGTGTACACGGTGAACCGGGAAGAAGCGAGGTAGTGCTTAAAGCGTTCGGTGACTGCCCACACCACTGCCAGGAACTCTAGCTTAAATGAGCTGTAATTCTCAGGGTTTCTCTCGGTGGGTCGCAGTTTTCGGCTGGCGTAAGCGATTACTCGTTCTTTCCCCTGCTGGATCTGGGACAGCACGGCTCCTAGCCCGATGTTACTTGCGTCGGTGTAGAGGATAAAGGGCTGGCTGTAATCAGGGTACGCCAGGATTTCATCCCCCGTGAGGGCCATCTTCAGCTGGCGGAAGGACTCTTCTTCTAACTTCTCCCATCTGAAGGGTGGCTTCTGGTTCTTGGCCTTCCGGGACTGGCCTATCAGGAGGTCCTGCATAGGAGCTGCCTTTTTGGTGAAACCGGGGATGAATCTGCGGTAATAGCCTACCAACCCGAGGAACTGCCGCACTTCCTTTACACTGGAGGGACTTGGCCATTCCTTAATTGCGGTGATCTTATCAGGGTCGGGAGCCACTCCATCAGCGCTCACCACGTGTCCCAGGTACTGCACCTTTGGTTTCAGGAGGTGACACTTGGAGGGTTTCACCTTGAGGCCGTAGCTTGCCAGAGCTTCGAACACTTCCGCCAGGTGTTTCAGGTGGTCCTCATACGTCTTGGAATATACGATGACATCGTCCAGGTACAACAAGACCGTCTCGAAGTTTCTGTGGCCCAGACAGCACTCCATTAATCGTTGGAAGGTTCCTGGTGCGTTGCAGAGTCCGAACGGCATGCAGGTAAACTCGCTAAGTCCCATCGAGGTGGTGAATGCGGTCTTCTCCCGGTCCGCCTCTGCTACAGGAACCTGCCAGTACCCACTAGTGAGATCCAAGGTAGAGAAGAAGTTAGCAGATCTTAAAGCAGCCAAAGACTCCTCTATCCTTGGTAAGGGGTACGCATCCTTGTGTGTGATACGGTTGATTTTCCGGTAATCTACACACATCCTCATGGTGTTGTCTTTCTTTTTGACTAAGACTAGTGGAGCTGCCCAGGGGCTACAGCTATCCCTGATCACCCCAGCCTCCTTCATGTCTCTAAGCATCCCCTTGGCGTGTTGGTAGTGTGCAGGGGGTACGGGTCGATACCTCTCTTTTATGGGAGGATGGTCTCCCGTGGGGATGTGGTGTTCTACCCCCTTCACTCGCCCGAAGTCTAACGGGTGTTTACTAAACACTCTCTCGTACTCTTGAACCACCCGATAGACTCCCTGTTTCTGGTGTGAGGGAGTGGAGTCAGTACCCAAATGTAGTTGCTGACACCAGTCCTCCATTGTTTTCTTAGAGCCGTTACCTTCCTCCAGGGAAGATGGAGGCAAGGGTTCTACGGACTGTATGGAATCTTGATTGATGGTATACAATTTGGCTAGCGTGGCATACCGGGGCAGGTACACTTCCCTCTTCCCGATATTTATTATGCGAACGGGCACCCTCCCATGGCGCACATTGACCACCCCCCGTGCTGTCAAAATGGTGGGCCTACTGTCTGAGTAAACTGGTTCTACCATTGCCTGGTAATCTCTACCTCTCAGACCAATAGCTGCCCGGCACCAAATCATCATTTCACTTCTCGGGGGCATGGCAATAGGGAAAGGGTCACACATTCGCACGCTACCAATCTCACCACCGGAGAGTTCTAGCTGTTGCCGTCGCATCAGTGCCCGGATCTCTTTCTGGAGCACTCGCTGCTGGCCGGAGCTGGCGTTCTTGGCAACCTGCTGTAAAAGGAAAATCACCTCTGCAAGACAATTTTCAATTACATTAGTTCCTAGAGTTATCTTTGGGTGACTCTCGTGTTTGTCAATGTCTACAATGATCAGTCCCTGTGCTGCCAATTCGACTCTACCGATTTTAATGGTCATCTCTTTAAATCCAATCTGTGGCACGGGCTGACCATTGCTGGCGATGATACTCAAGTCGTCGTCAGGGTAGCGGGTGATATTCGAGTCATTCCAGTACTGCTTGAAGAGCACGTACGGGATGGTGGTGACCTGTGACCCGGTGTCCAGTAGGACACTCATAGGAATGCCATCCAGTACCACGGGTAAGACTGGACGTCCTCCCACATATTTGTCGCGCCAGTTCGATGGGCCTGGTGATCTTTTTCCTGGGGGTTGGCCCTCTACCCCAGGTTGTGCCAGTTTAAAGGACAGTACCTTGCCATATGTCCGGGTTGATTGCAGCGGCGGCAGATGGGTCGTCCGTCCTCGTTGTATCGGTCGCTGGGTCTTCCTCTGGCCGGTGGGGTCCTCCTTGGTCGACGCCACGGGATGTCCTCCGGTCCGGATGCCAGCTGGATCTTCCCTGGAGTGGAAACCTGTAAAGACTGCACAGTTCGGGTTAGCGCAGCAACGCTTTTAGCTAGCTCTTGGACCTGATGGTCTGGAGCCGGGTCATTGTTCAAAGCCTGCGCATCAGCTCCCACAGGCCCTGCCGACAAGGGCGCCGCCTCCTGGTGGTAAGTGGTAGTGGGGCGTCTGTGGGTCACAACGCCACCTGGTGCCGGTTCTCGAAGCACCCGGATGGCTCTGTCCTTGAACTGTGCAAATCCCAGATGAGGGTTCTGTAAGGCCATTGCCCGCAACTGGGTTCGGTGGGCATTGCAATATAAACCCTCTATAAATTGTTCAGTCAACAGCCTGTCCTCGTCTCCCACGCCGTCAGGGTCGGTCTGCTTAATGGCTCTCAGGGCCTCTTGTAGGTTCAGGGCATAGTCCCTTATACTCTCATGTGCCCGCTGTTTGCACCCGTAGAATCTAAGCTTGATCTCGGCTGAGGTGCGGGTATCAAAGGTGTCCCTCAGCCGGGTTAGTATCCCTGCGACAGTCCTCCCCCCAGGTGGCCAGGACTTTACCTCCCTTTGGGCTGCCCCGGTTAATTGGGCCACCAGGATGCTCACTTTTTGCTCCTCTGTGAGGGGGTACACCTGGAAGAGGCTATCCAGCTTTTCTCTAAAGTCATGCAGGGTATGTGACTCCCCTGAGTACTGGGGTAGCCAGGCTGCCCCCGGGATATAGGGCATGGTGAAAGGCATGACCGCAACAGCGGTGGCGCTGGCGGGGGTTGAAGCGGTGAAGCTCTCCTCCGTATCCGACATCCTTCTCCCCCCTAGTGGACCGTGGCCTACCTTGCGATGATCCTCTTCCGTAGGCCGCGGCTCCGCAGTGGATCGTCAGGGTTGAGGACCTTCCGTCGCGCTCCTGTGACGTCGGCGTCTGCTGGGCTCCTTCCAGGACCTTACGCAACGTCCGGACGTGAGGCGGGGCTTCAGTTCTCGCGCGCTTTCGGAGTCCACGCCCCTCTTCTTCCCGCGCGGCGTCCTCAAGATGGCGTCCAATGGCGGGAAAACTCCACGTGTGGCGGGAAGAAGGCTGAAGATGGCGCCGGATGGCGGGAAAACTCCACCGATGGCGGGAAGGAAGCGGAAGATGGCGCCGGATGGCGGGAATCTTCACCACAGGTAAGTTTGAACAGTCTTTTTCAGGCACGCAGTACCCGGTTGTTGCGGGCACGAGATCTTGCCGACTACGCCAAAAGTTGACGCGCCCCTGGGCCTGTGTCGCGCAGCGTTGCGCACGCGGGAGCTTACCCGGAGCCGGATCTGTTGAGGGTTGTAGTCCCGTGGCGGTGATCCGGTCCGTGCCCAGGGAGTCAGACTAAGTGGCGCTGTATCAGCGGTAGATATTGGACGACTACGCCACCCGTTGAGTACAGCTAAGGAGCTGCTGCTGCAGGGCAGACCGCTGAGGCCGGTGGTAGGATTGTGCAGCGTGATAGTATAACCCCCAACGGGAGGGGTATGGCCTCAGGGCAGCCGACGTGGATGATGGGGGTAGCAGGAACCACTCGGAGACGGTACGGTGTAGTTCAGGGTCTTTACTGGTGACAAAGATAGACCCTCCCGGAGTACTGGCTAGCGATTGGGGCCTGGTCAGTCCTTGAGCAGATGGGATCTCCCCTGGCCAGGCGGAGTTGTAGGCCTCCCAAACTAACGATACTCTTCTGGCTACCTTGCTAGAGGCGGGTATAAGTAGCCCACGTCCCTGAGTGTACTGTGTGGTGCTCACCCGTATGGCCGGTGACTCGGGGCCTTCTAGTAGCTTTCGCTCCACGACGGCGGTGCTGGTCCCACGCGTGTGACCGTGCCTTCGGGTTTCTGGGCCAGAGGACCTGCAATCCCCTGCCGGTCGGTTTCTGCTGCTGGATAGGAGTTAGTCCCCACAGCCTCGGACTCCGGGTCCGGTGATAACTTCTCTGTCAGGGCGAGCTCTGCAGCTGCCAGCCCCTGACTCCTTGTAGCACTGCTCCCACAGAGCTCCTGTTGTTTCTTCCTATGCTGCTTCTCTTCTCTACTTCTTCTCTACTCCCCAACCCTGCCTCAGCCCTAGGTTTATATAGGGGAAGTTCTTCCCCTCCCAGGACTGGGCAGGAGGTGTGGCATGCATAGGATCCCTGACCAAGAGACCTCCCACCTGCTCTCAGACGTAATATCTCTATCACTGTGGCAACCAGACCCCTGGGGTGTCACACAAGCATGAGGAGCACTGCATCCTTATCCACAACTGTGGCTGTGGCCAGCAATGGTCACAGATCTGCAGCTCCCGGGGGGGGGGGGGGGGGGGGGTGGCAAGGGTTGCCTATCCTGGGCCTTTTTTAAGCCCGCATGGATTAGCCAACTCATGTTATGTGTAAACTTTGTGATAAAAAACTCAGTAGAGGGAAAAAGTGCAATAATTTGACTACTACATGCAAGAACCTTCACATGCGCACATAACATGTGCTACACTGGGAATCTCACTGCGCTAAAATGCGGAGGAGCAGACTTCAACAACCATCAGTCGCCCCATCAACCACATCCGCTGCTTCTTCCTCCTCCTCTGTTACCGTGCCAAGTATTGTCACGCAGGTCTACCACCGCAGAACCTCTGGTTCTCTACCCACTCCAGTCAGGCTGAGTAAGAGCCCGTCAGCTGTAATGGAAGTGGACATGCCTGCTGTGTTTGTTTCACCGGGCACACCACATCTTTCTCAATCCACCGTAACATCTGTGCCTGCACCTCACAGTCCACCAGTTTGCCCATTTCACAGCACTCCGCTCTCTCTCAGCACTGCAGTCAGCCCTTGGTCCCGCAGTTGTGGTGGCATAAAAGATTGTTTCATCCCACACATGACAAAGCTAAGAGGTTGAACTCCACCATCTCCAATCTGTTGCCATGGAAATGCAGCCTTTCTGCCTTGTAGATACAGGTGGTTTCCGAAACCTGATGGCTGTCACAGTTCCCCAGTACAAGTTACCGAGTCATCATTACTTGTCTAAGACTGTGCCTGCGCTACACCAGCATGTCGCAGACAGCATCACCGGTTCCTTGAGTAAATCTATGTCTACTAGGGTGCATTTCACCAGACACCTGGACGAATAAGCATAGTCAAGGGTGTTACATCTCGCTGACTGGGCACTGGGTGACTCTGGTGGCTGTGGGGGCAGGCAAGGAAGGGGCTGCTCAAGAAATCTTGGAATCCCAAAGGCTTGCAGAATAAACCTCTGTATTTCACACTTCCTCCACTGCTTCTGCCTCCTCTACCTCCTCTAGGGCCTCCACCTGCGCACTCAACCTCTGCCTTAACGAGACAACAGTGCAGAGTGAATCCACACCACCTCCGTACTGCGCAGTCAGGGCTCATTACAATCAGGGAGTCTTAAAATTAATATATCTTGGAGATCGCAGTCATACAACTGAAGAGTTGTGGACAGCTCTCCAGGCTCAATTTGATCAATGACTGTCTCCGATGAACCTAGAGCCAGGGAAGGCCGTGTGCGATAAAGGTGCGAACCTGGTGGCGGCTTTAGGCCGAGGCAAACTCACACATGTGCTTTGCATGGCTCACATCCTCAACCTGATGGTACAGCGATTTCTCTGCCACTATCTTGGCCTGTATGAGCTGCTTCAGAAAGTATGGAAGCTGTGTGCTTACTTCCGCCGTTCGCACTCCTCATGTCATTGACTTGCATTGATACAGAAGTCTTGTCCATGCCACTTAACAGGTTGCTATGCGATGTGCCGACAGGGTGGAATTCCACTCTGCGCATGTTGCAGCAACTGTGGCAGCAGCAACGAGCCCTGATGCAGTATGTCATGTCGTATAGCCTGGGCCAACGCAGTATGGATGTGGGGCATATCACGTTTACGGAGTGGGCACAGATTAAGGACCTCTGCACCCTTCTGCACTGTTTTGAAATGGCTACTAAAATAGTTAGCGCTGACGATGCCGTCATCAGCATCACTATTTCGGTCATCTACAGGCTGGACCAGACTTTGAATAGCCAGCGGCAGGAGGTGGTTGTCCCAGAAGAAGAGGAGGATGCGGAAGGGATAAAAATGTCTCAAAGTTCCAGACTGTCATCACACAGGCGGATGCCAAGTAACAGTGGACTACTATGATCGAGGGGGGTTGGTGATACCAGACAAACTGTTAGTGAAGGTGCAAGAGCATCAGTGCTACGCAGCCATCCTGTCTTTGGACCTCCTGGAAGAGCCCAACATATGAGTGCCTTCTTGATGCACCATGATCCCAGTACAGTTAAGATTCAAAATAATGCTGACTACTGGGTTGCCACTCTGTTAGATCCACGTTTATAAGAGTAAATTTTGCCAAATGCTTCCCGCCATGGAAAGGGACCCGCTAATGCTGGAGTATCGAAATCAGCTTTTAAGCAACCTTAAGAGAGGTGTTCCTCAAGATAGCAGTGAGACACACAGTGTGCATTGCAGCTGTAGTCTTTCAGCCTCCAGTATGTCAGTTTGTCAACGTCAAAACATTAGCAGCAGCAGAGTGAGTGGCTGAAGCAATTTCTGTGAGTCCTTTCACACATTTTTTAGACCAGATCGTGCACCAGCACAACAAAGTACAAATCTGACACGTGGTGAACGACTGGAGAGGATGTTGCAGGAGTATATAGAGCTCAATATGAATACCATCAGGGAGGATTTGGACCCTTTTACATTTTGGTCTTCAAAAATGGATGAATGGCCTGAGCTCCCCTGTCACGCCTTGGAGGTTTTGTCATGCCCGGCAGTCAGCGTTCACTCAGAACGTGTCTTCAGCACTGCTGCTGGTGTCCTGTTGGATAAGCGCAGCCTGCTGTCCCATGAAAGTGTAGACCGCCTAACTTTCATCAAGATGAACAAGTCATGGATCTCCAAGGACTTTTGCACCTCAATCGCAGACTGTACAGACTAGGTGATGTTCTGGTTTTTAGTGTGCTGCAGTCTGTGATATGGCTTCTGTACCTGCTCTTGCTGCTGCAGGTTTTAGGCCCTCATTTTTATAAATGTGAACACTCCTGATAGTATCTCCATCTGCTGGGTTGGCTATAGTGGAAGAGGTGTCGGTCCCCATTATACTACTTATACTCTAGTGAAATTGATACCACTTTGGTGGTTTTAGGCCCTCATTTTTTTAAATGTGAACACTCCTGATTGTGTCTCCATCTGCTGGGTTGACTGTAGTGGAAGAGGTGTCGTTCCTAATTCTACTATTTGAACTGTAGTGAAATTGATGCCACTTTGCTGCTGTCTGCGACTAATTTTTGGAAATGTGGAGAATCCTGATTGGGTCTCCATCTATTGGGTTGACTGTAGTGGAAGAGGTTTTGGTCTCCACTATACTACTTCCACTCTGGTGAATTTGATGGCACTTTTGTGGTTTTAGGCCCTAATTTAGGATCTAGTGAACACTCCTGGTTAGGTCTCCATCTACTGGTGGCTTGGCTGTACTGGAAAAGGTTTTGGTGTCCTTTACAATTGTTATACTTGAATGAAACACAGACATGATAAACTCAAAATTGGTTTTCTTACTACCGTGGTGTATAAAGTAGGCTACATCCCAGCTTAAAATTCTTTGGTGCAAAAATTGCTCTCCATACATGGGAGAAAAAAAAAGTAGGGTCCGCGCAGCTTCCTGATCCTTGTCACCAGACATAAACCCCCGAGGGGGAGGTGACCCTGATGAGACTCTGATAATTGACGGTTACACGGACTGTACTGTGCTGTCAGGGCAAGGAGAGGAGGAGGGTAACTCTCAGGTCAAGGAATGGGATAACACATTGGATGATGATGAGGTTGCCCACTTGGTGTAAACCCAGAGGCACGCATCTGAGTAGCTCATCTGAGGAGGTGGAGGAGGAGAAAGACGGGGAGGTTACTTTGCGTCCTATGGCGCAGACACGGAGTGATGCAAGCACGAGGAACACTGCATCCTTAGCCACAACTGTGGCTGTGGCCAGCAGCAATCCCGGGTCTGCAGCTTGCAGGGGCGGCAAGTTTTGCCTAGCCTGGGCCTTTTTTGAGGCCGCATAGGATGAGCCAACTCATGTTATATTTTGCACGTTATATTACATGCATGAACCTTCACATGCACACACAACATGCGTTACGCTGGGAATCTCACTGCGCTAAAATGCGGACCAGCGGACCTCAACAACCATCAGCTGCCCCATCAACCGCATCCGTTAATTCTTCCTCCTCCTCTGTTACCGTGCCAAGTATTGTTACGCAGGTCTCCCACCGCAGAACCTCTTGTTCTCTACTCGCTCCAGTCAGGCTGAGTGAGAGCCCGTCAGCTGTAATGGAAGCAGATATGCCTGCTGTGTTTGTTTCACCAAGCACACCACATCTTTCTCAATCCACCGTAACATCTCCGCCTGCACCTCATTCACAGTCCAGAAGTTTGTCCGGGTCACCGTACTCCACCCTCTCTCAGCACTGCAGCCAGCCCACGGTCCTGCAGTTGTGGTCACATAAAAAAATTGTTTCATTCTACACTTGACAAAGCTAAGAGGTTGAACTCCATCATCTCCAATCTGTTGGCCACGGAAATGGTGGCGTTAGGCCCTAATTTTTTTAAATGTGAACACTCCTGATTGTGCTTCCATCTGCTGGGTTGGGCTGTAGTGGAAGAGGTGTCAGTCCCCTTTATAATACTTACTAGCTATTGAACCCGTTCTATGCCCGGGTGGCGAGCATTTTTATTGGTATATGCTCCCCCATCCTGTTATGTGCAGCCCCCATCCTGCGCCCCCATCCTGTTATGTGCAGCCCCTATCCTGCGCCCGCATCCTTTTATGTGCAGCCCCCATCCTGCTATGTGCAGACCCATCCTGCGCCCCCATCTTGTTATGTGCAGCCCCCATCCTGCGCCCCTATCCTGTTATGTGCTGCCCCCATCTTGTTATGTGCATCCCCCATCCTGTTATGTGCTGCCCCCATCCGGAGGCAGGGGGAGGAGTGTGGCGCCAGTGTACGCGTGTGCTCATATCGTGCTGTCCTGCGCAAATGTGTCTTCACTAAAATGGTGTCGGATAGCGTGCTATGCGCATGCGCCGATTCCGACACTGCACAACTCCCCCAGACTATGGCCAAAACAGAGGTGCCGCGGCAACACTCCTTCGGGTCAGGTATGAACTTATGGCGCCGAAGCTCGCGGTATGCATTCAGTGTCTATGCATACCGCGATCTCCGGCGCAATAAACTTCTCTCACCTGTAACAGCTGGATGTGTTCTTCTGTCTGGAGCCAGACTGCGCAGGCGCGTCATGCATGTGTGGTCTATAGAGGCTTCGGACAGAAGGACACATCCCTGGTTATATTATAGATGTCCTCCAATTCTGTAAATATCCCCCATCCTGGTATATGGCAGCCCTCCATCCCAGTATGCATGGCACCCATTTCCCATCCTGGTATGCAAGGCACCCCTCATCCTTATATGCAAGGCCCCCATCATCCTTATATGCAAGGCCCCCAACATCCTTATCCTGGTATGCAAGGCCTCCATCATCCCTATCCTCATATGCATGGCACCCCTCATCCTTATCCTGGTATGCATGGCACCCCTCATCCCTATCCTGGTATGCATAGCACCCTTTTCCTGGTATATATGGCCCCTCATCCGTATCCTGGTATGTATGGTACCCGTCATCCGTATCCTGGTATGCATGGCCCCTCATCCCTACCCTGGTATGTGTGGCCTCCTTATCCCTATCCTGGTATGTATGGTGCCCCTCATCCGTATCCTGGTATGTATGGCCCCTCATCCCTATCCTGGTATGTATGGCCCCTCATCCCTATCCTGGTATGTGTGGCCTCTTCATCCCTATCCTGGTATGTGTGGCCTCCTCATCCCTATCCTGGTATGTATGGTACCCCCTCATCCCCATCACACTGCACACACAAAAAGAACCAAAACACTTCTACTCACCTTTCTTCCCTGTGCTCCAGCACTGCGTCCCGTTCTTCCGGAGGCCGCGGTGTGGCCCCTCATCCCTATCTTGGTAAGCATGGTACCCCTCATCCCCCAATCCTGGTATGGCCTCCTCATCCGTATCCTGGTATGTATGGCCCCTCATCCGTATCCTGGTAAGCATGGTACCCCTCACCCCTATCCTGGTAAGCATGGTACCCCTCATCCCCCTATCCTGGTATGTATGGTACCCCCTCATCCCTATCCTGGTATGTATGGTACCCCCTCATCCCTATCCTGGTATGTATGGTACCCTCTCATCCCTATCCTGGTATGTATGGCACCCCTCATCCCCCAATCCTGGTATGTATGGCACCCCTCACCCCCCAATCCTGGTATGTATGGTCCCTCATCCCTACCCTGGTATGTATGGTATCCCTCATCCCTATCCTGGTATGTATGGCCCCTCATCCCTATCCTGGTATGTGTGGCCTCCTCATCCCTATCCTGGTATGTATAGTACCCCTCATCTGTATCCTGGTATGTATAGCCCCTCATCCCTATCCTGGTATGTGTGGCCCCTCATCCCTATACTGCTATGTGTGGCCTCCTCATCCCTATCCTGGTATGTATGGTACCCCCTCATCCCCATAACGCTGCACGCACAAAAAAAAACCCCACTTCTTCGCACCTTTCTTCCCTTTGCTCCAGAACTGCGTCCCATTCTGCCGGAAGCCGGGGTGTGGCCTCCTCATCCGTATCCTGGTAAGCATGGTACCCCTCACCCCTATCCTGGTAAGCATGGTATCCCTCATCCCCCTATCCTGGTATGTATGGTACCCCCTCATCCCTATCCTGGTATGTATGGTACCCCCTCATCCCTATCCTGGTACGTATGGTACCCTCTCATCCCTATCCTGGTATGTGTGGCCTCCTCTTCCCTATCCTGGTATGTATGATACCCCTTATCTGTATTCTGGTATGTATAGCCTCTCATCCCTATCCTGGTATGTGTGTCCCCTCATTCCTATCCTATGTGTGGCCACTCATTCCTATCCTGCTATGTGTGGCCTTCTCATCCCTATCCTGGTATGTATGGTACCCCCTCATCCCCATCACGCTGCACACACAAAAAAAACAACACTTCTACTTACCTTTCTTCCCTGTGCTCCCTGTGCTCTGCGCTGCGTCCTGTTCTGCCGGAGGCCGGGGGAGGAGTGTGGCGCCGGAGTACGCGCGTGCCCATTTTTTTGCAGACAAACAGCAAATGTGTCTTCAGTAAAATGACGCCGGATGCGCTCTATGCGCATGCACCGATTCCGACGCCGCACTCCGCCCCCGGCCAGAACAGAGGCGGCACGGCAGCACTCCTCCGGGTCAGGTAAGTATGTCCTTATGGCGCCGGAGATCGTGGTATGCTTTCAGTGACTACGCATACCGTGATCTCTGGCGCCATACACTCCTCTTACCTGTAACGGCTGGATGCGGGCTTCTGCCTGGAGCCAGACTGCACGTCGCGCATGCGCAGTCTATAGAGTCTTCGGACAGAGGGATGCATCTACCATTATATTATAGATACCTAATTTAAATTAATTGTTTGGTGCAGATATTGTTCTCACAGGAGAACACATGAGAAATAGAAATTGGTTTTTTTTCTACCGTGGTATATAAAGCAGGCTACATCTCAGCTTAAAATTCTTTGGGACAGATATTGTTCTCCACACAAGGGTACACAGACATGATAAACTCAAAATTGGTATTTAAAATTTAAAGCAGACTACATTTCAGCTTAAAATTCTTTGAGGCAGATATTGTTCTCCATACAGGGGTACACAGACCTGATAAACTCAAAATTGGTATATAAAGCAGACTACATCTCTGCTTAAAATTCTTTGGGGCAGATATTGTTCTCCATAGAGGGACAAAAAAAAGAGGTGGAGTTCGAGCAGCTTCCTGACCCTCCACTGTACTGTGCTGTCAGGGCAAGAGAGGAGGGTCACTCTCAGGACGAGGAATGGGATAATACATTGGATGATGAGGAGGTTGTAGATCCCACTTGGGTTAAACCCAGAGACAAGCAGCTGAGTAGCTCATTGGAGGAGGAAGAGGAAGAGGTTACGTTGCGTCCTATGGTTTACACATGTAGTTCAACCGCGTCGAGCACTGCATCCTTAGCAGGGGTGGATTAAGAGTAGTAAGGGCCCCGGGCAGTTTAGAAGGCGCGGGCCCCCCCCCACACCTGATTTATCACGTGACATGTCACATGATCCCCTGTGATAGATCATGTGATAGTTCATGGGAAATTAATTTGGCACAATATTAATTGTGCTGCCTCATCTGAGAGCAGCACAATATTGGGGCAGATACCCTGATTCCAGCGATGTGTCACTTTTTCAGCTGCTTGTTGTCATTTTGAGAAAATCACCGTTTTATCTGCTGCAGATCTAGCAGCTCTCTCTGAATGCTGCGCTTTGTATAGCTCCACCCACACCACTGATTGGCAGCTTTCTGCCCATGCTCAGTGTACACAATCTACTGATCAGTGATGGGGGTGGGGTCCTACAGAACTTACTAGTCATCTAGTGATAATTACCTTCTGACAAATCAATGATTTTATCAAAACAACACCAAGCAGCCCAGTAAGTGACACATTACTGGAATCAGTGCCTCTAACCCTACATTATGCTGCTCTCAGATTAGGTGGCAAAAACCTGATGACAGATTCCCTTTAAAGGAGCTGTAAAGACAAAAAAGTTTGTATTAAAAAAAATACAAGCCATTTGTGAAATTAACTTCTTTTCATTGTTAATTCACATTAGACTGTATCTTCAACACTTTTGTCAGCAGGTCTTATTACAGACTCTGAATAGGGCAGCTCTCTCCCTCTCCCTCAGCAGAAAGTCACAGCATGGTTAAAAAAAGGGATCTTTTATGATTTTCTCATAATAAATAAAAAAGGACATGCAAGTCCTCCAAACTATTTTCCGTTTCTCTATAGGGGAGGTCCTAAATCTTTCTTGTTCTTTAGTTCATCACATGTCAAAAAGGCAAAGCATTTACTATGAACTCGCCTAAAAAAATATACACTTGGAGAGTAATATCATCATCTGCATGTAAATATTCCTTGACTCTAAGGGCTCGCTCACACTGTCTTATAACACGGCCGAATGCTATGTGATGTTTTATCGGATAGGACTCGGCCCTATGTTATACTATGGGACAGTGGAGATCTGCGATTATTGGCATGAGAAAATAATCTCATTCGATATTCGGACCATGTGCACCCATACAAGTCTATGGGTGCACGTAAAACATTGGATTGCACTCGGATGTCATCCAAGTGCAGTCCGATGAACACTCACAGCGACTATGGAGAAGGAGAAATTAAGTTCTCCATCTTCTCCATATCTGTGCTGCGAGAGAATCGGATCACACTACTCAGAAGCTCTGACGGAGTTTGAGCCGAGTGTCATTAGCATAATTGGCCCTATTCTCTTGCATGAGAGAATATATGGCTTAGTGAGTGGACCCTAAAACTGAATAGTAGTGACGGACAGGCACCTCACAAGCGGGATCCATGTAGCTCTCAGATGTCATGTAGGTAGGGCTTCATTCCATGGAGTAGGGCTTAATTTCAAGGTATATAAAAAAAATGGACTTCAAATAAAAATTAAATGAACACAAAAAGCACTAATTGAATTATTTTTTTCGTATTTATGTTTGCAGCCCCTTTAAAAACCCTTTGAGGACCAAGGCACATATACAGTTATATGAAAAAGTTTGGGCACCCCTATTAATCTTAAACTTAATGTTTTATAAAAATTGGTGTTTTTGCAACAGCTATTTCAGTTTGATATATGTAATAACTGTTGGACACAGTAATGTTTCTGCCTTGAATTGAGGTTTATTGTACTAACAGAAAATGTGCAATCTGCATTCAAACAAAATTTGACAGGTGCATAAGTATGGGCACCCTTATCATATTCTTGTTTTAAATACTCCTACCTACTTTTTACTGACTTACTAAAGCACTTTTTTTGGTTTTGTAACCTCATTGAACTTTGAACTTCATAGCCAGGTGTATGCAATCATGAGAAAAGCTACTTAAAGTGGCCACTTGCAAGTTGTTCTCCTGTTTGAATCTCCTCTGAAGAGTGGCATCATGGGCTCCTCAAAACAACTGTCAAATGATCTGAAAACAAAGATTATTCAACATAGTTGTTCAGGGGAAGGATACAAAAAGCTGTCTCAGAGATTTAACCTGTCAGTTTCCACTGTGAGGAACATAGTAAGGAAATGGAAGAACACAGGGACAGTTCTTGTTAAGGCCAGAAGTGGCAGGCCAAGAAAAACATCAGAAAGGCAGAGAAGAAGAATGGTGAGATCAGTCAAGGACAATCCTCAGACCACCTCCAGAGAGCTGCAGCATCAACTTGCTGCAAATGGTGTTACTGTGCATCGGTCAACTATACAACGCACTTTGCACAAGGTGAAGCTGTATGGGAGAGTGATGCGAAAGAAGCCGTTTCTGCAAGCACGCCACAAACAGAGTCGGCTGAAGTATGCAAAAGCACATTTGGAGAAGCCAATTTCTTTTTGGAAGAAGGTCCTGTGGACTGATGAAACCAAGATTGAGTTGTTTGGTCATACAAAAAGGCGTTATGCATGGCGTCAAAAAAACACAGCATTCCAAGAAAAACACTTGCTACCCACAGTAAAATTTGGTGGAGGTTCCATCATGCTTTGGGGCTGTGTGGCCAATGCCAGCACTGGGAATCTTGTTAAAGTTGAGGGACGCATGGATTCCACTCAGTATCAGCAGATTCTTGACAATAGTGTTCAAGAATCAGTGATAAAGTTAAAGTTTCGCAGGGGATGGATCTTTCAGCAAGACAATGATCCAAAACACCGCTCCAAATCTACTCAGGCATTCATGCAGAGGAACAATTACAATGTTCTGGAATGGCCATCCCAGTCCCCAGACCGGAATATCATTGAACATCTGTGGGATCATTTGAAGAGGGCTGTCCATGCTCGACGACCATCAAACTTAACTGAACTGGAATTGTTTTGTAAAGAGGAATGGTCAAAAATACCTTCATCCAGGATTCAGGAACTCATTAAAAGCTACAGGAAGCGACTAGAGGCTGTTATTTTTGCAAAAGGAGGATCTACTAAATATTAATGTCACTTTTCTGGTGAGGTGCCCATACTTATGCATCTGTCAAATTTTGTTTGAATGCAGATTGCACATTTTCTGTTAGTACAATAAACCTCATTTCAAGGCAGAAACATTACTGTGTCCAAAAGTTGTTACATATATCAAACTGAAATAGCTGTTGCAAAAACACCAATTTTTATAAAACAATAAGCTTAAGATTAATAGGGGTGCCCACACTTTTTCATAGTTGTATGAAAAAGTTTTAAACTGGAAAAAAATTTGATTGAATAAAATTTAAGGTCCTCGAAGGTTTAAGTAGGTCATAAATTTATATGAATACTTGCTCATACAATTGCACATGCCATAAGATGAAGAAGAACAGAATCAAAAATATGACATTAAGTGGAGCACTTACAGGTATTCAAGGTGAAAGAGACCAGCAAAGGCATCGTCTCGAATGACAGTAAATGAGTTAGAATTCAGCAAGCTGAAAATGAAGACAGCAGGTTAGAAGCGAACCAGACTTTATGGTGCTAAGAATTAGTCAAGCAGAATTTATTGACTGCTCTTGCAAAGCACTGAGACTGCCGCTGTGTATAGATGGCGCCATGCGGCCTCCCGCTGTGTATAGATGGTGCCATGCGGCCTCCCGCTGTGTATAGATGGCACCGTATAGATGGCTACGTGCGGCCTCCTGCTGAGTATACGTGTATAGATGGCTACGTGCAGCCTCCTGCTGAGTATACGTGTATAGATGGCTACGTGCGGCCTCCTGCTGAGTATACGTGTATAGATGGCTACGTGCGGCCTCCTGCTGAGTATAGATGCCGCACGGCGCTCCCCCCAGAGACAGCAGGAGGCCGCACAGTGCCATCTATACACAGCAGGAGGCCGCACGTAGCCATCTATACACAGCAGGAGGCCGCACGGCAACATCTATACTCAGCGGGGGGCCGCACGTAGCCATCTATACACAGAAGGAGGCCGCACGGCGACATCTATACTCAGCGGGGGGCCGCACGAAGCTATCTATACACAGCGGGGGGCGCACATAGCCATCTATACACAGCGGGGGCCGCACGGCGCCGTCTATACACAGCGGGGGGCTGCACGTAGCCATCTATACACAGCGGGGGGCCGCACGTAGCCATCTATACACGGCAGGAGGCCGCACGGTGCCCCCCCAGAGACATCAGGAGGCCGCACAGCGCCAACTATACTCAGCAGGAGGCCGCATGCAGTCATGCACACACACAAACATATACAGACACGCATAAACACATTTGAAACACAAAAATACATACAAACAGACATCACACAATGACATCTGCCCACTCACACACACACACACAAACAGACAGACATCACACACACACACACACCTGCCCACACACACACACACCTGCCCACACACACACGCCCACACACACATCTGTGTGTGTGTATAATGTGTGTGTATGTATAGTGTGTGTGTGTATGTATAGTGTGTGTGTGTATTTTTTTTAAGTTAAAAACAAGTAAAATGCATGTGGCATCAATATCAAGACTCCAGATATAAGGGCCTATTCACACTGAATTTTGCAATGCATTCATCTCCTCTTTCCAGGCTTCTATCTAAATCCCTGAAAAATGGCATTCAGATGGGCCTTGACATAGCCATTGATTTGAACAAAGGCAAACCGAGGCTAAAGTCTGAATCTTTAGGCTCCATTTGCTCGGCTTTCAGATGTCTCATTTCAGACAGCACAATCCTGAATTTCAGGGATTCAGTTGTAAGCCTTGTGTAAAGACCTGAATGCAGCGCTGAATATAGTGTTAATAGGTCCTTTCATCCTACACCACCTCAGGGGATTGTTGTTATGGAGTATTGCCACTGGGTGGCCGCAGTTATGACCACCACCAGGGCTCGCGGTCACCCACCCTAGCTTTGGTATTCTGGGGAGCTGGTATAATGAATATCTGAGAAGAGCCCTAGAGAAGCAAGAACATTGGACAACCAAGAGGTGGTGGCCTCAAGTCAGGTGTAGTGTTCAACAGGGAAAGACTTTCTAACCTGCCCACACACACACACACACACACACACACACACACACATATACACACACATCTGCCCACACACACACACACTTGCCCACACACACACACACACCTGCCCCCACACACCTGCGCGCACACACACCTGCCCACACACACACACACCTGCCCACACACTCACACCCCCCCCACACACACACACCTGCCCCCACACACACACACCTGCCCACACACACACACCTGCCCCCACACACACACACACCTGCCCACACACACCTGCCCCCACACACACACACACCTGCCCACACACACACCTGCCCACACACACACACACCTGCCCACACATACACACACATGCCCACACACACACCTGCCCCCACACACACACACCTGCCCCCCCCCACACACACCTGCCCACACGCACACACACACCTGCCCACACAGACACACACAGTCACCGGCTCCATTCCTCCTGCCTGCTCTCTCTCTCTTCTCCGTTTCAGCAGTGCAGGCCGGGGCGCACTGCGTGACGTCAGAGCTAGGAGACACGGCCGCGCACAGGGTCGTGTCTCCTAGCAGTGACGCGGCCGGGCCAGCACAGGGAAGTTAACTACTGCAGTGTTGGCCCGGCCGATGAAGAAGTAGCGGCGGCCGCTGCTGGGGGAGCGGTCCGGGCCCCCCCCTCACGCCACTGCTACCGGTATGTGCCGCGGCGGCCCGCACATATAATGAGGGCAATCCGGCATTAGACACCCCGCCCGGAGCCGCGGGCCCCCTGCAGGCTCGGGGCCCCGGGCGGTCGCCCGGATTGCCCTCATTATAATCCGCCTATGATCCTTAGCCACAACTGTGGCTGTGGTCAGAAGCAGTCCCAGGTCTGCAGCTTGCAGGGACAGCAAGGGTTGCCTAGCCTTGGTCTTTTTTGAGACCGCAAAGGATGAACCAACTCACGTTAACTGCAAACTTTGCAATCAAAAACTCAGTAGAGGGAAAAAGTGCAATAATTTGACTACTACATGCATGAACCTTCACATGCGCAATCAACATGCGTTACTCTTGCAATCTCACTGCGATAAAAAGCGGCCCCATCAACCGCATCTGCTGCTTCTTCCTCCTCCTCTGTTACCGTGCCAAGTATTGTCACGCAGGTCTCTCAATGCAGAACCTCTTGTTCTTTACCCGCTCCAGTCAGGCTGAGTGAGAGCCCGTCAGCATGTGTATGGCTTTGCTTCTGGTACTGGGTACACTGCTAATACCATGGCGTCGTGCCATAATTCACTGGAAATATTCCAGGCTGGTTGGAGACTAGCTCATCCCACAGAAAAGTACCAGCAGCAAGCTAAGGAGAAGGTGGCCTCTATCATCATAAAGGAGTTAGCTCATTGTCTAGGAGACCGACCACCGCTGCTGTCTACCTTGTGAACATTGTGTTGACGCTTGCAAGGTGTCACAGGTTTACCATAACAGAGAGGAGCCAGAAGACCACAGCGTCTAATTCCTCCCACTCCTGCAGTCATTAGAAGCCTTTCGCCTTCATATTAATCTGTGCAGGGGTTAATCTGCTCAGTTGTGAGCTCCTGAAAGCTTACGGTGATTTAGGCTCTCAGCAAATTTGTCCCGTGCATCTCACTTACAGTGTAACGCTGTACCCCAATACATCAGATTGTCGCCTACCGTGGAAACCTTGAAAAGAAAGCTGAAGACCAACGTCTGGTGACAAGCGTAGAATCTGTAACCCTCGCTCCAGTATACCGCTGCACAACTAGCTGTATCCTGACCTACTGTATCCTCACCCATCCCTTGCAGATTGTTTGTGTGCCCTCGCAGGCAGGGTCCTCTTTCCTCTTGTACCAGTCGGTGACCCCTTTTCACATGTAAAGTGCCACGGACTTGTCGCTGTCATAATAATAATAATTATAGTACTTGTACTCTGGGTAAATTGATGGCAGTTTCCAGGTATCTACCCCTAATTTGATGTGTTTTGGAAGTTTTTGGGTCTGTTTGAAGGTGTCGTATATGCATTTTTTTTGCCCCTCATTGAATCCTATGGCGTTTCGTAATGTACAACGAATATTTGATGAATTAATCGGTGAATATTGCAGATTCAGCTATCGTAATCCGAACCAATTATTGAAACATTCGCTCATCTCTACTGATAAACAGAATTGAATTTTTTGAAATAAGATAATTTGCACATTCTGTGTATACAAATGGCTTCTCAAATGTTTGAGCTATGTTGTGTTTAACAAGAGTTGTATGGAAAAAGAAAAACGCATTTTCAACATAGACATAGCTTCTTCCCTATATGACTTTTTTGATGTCTTATCAAACCTGATTTACACGCAAAACATTTCCCACAGTCTGAACAAAAATATGGTTTCTCCCCTGTGTGAGTCCTCTGATGTATAACAAGACTTGATATCTGATTAAAATCTTTCCGACACTCTGAACATGAATATGGCTTCTCCCCTGTGTGAGTTCTCTGATGTGAAAGAAGAGTTGATTTATCTGTAAAACATTTCCCACATTCTGAACATGAAAATGGCTTCTCCCCTGTGTGAGTTCTCTGATGTCTGATAATAGTCGATTTATCTATATAACATTTCCCACATTCTGAACATGAAAATGGCTTTTCACCTCTGTGACTTCTCTGATGTCTAACAAGGCCAGATTTATGGTTAAAACACTTTCCACATTCTAAACATTCAAATGGCTTTTCCACTGCATGAATTAACTGATGTCTAACAAGTTTTGATTTTTCAGTAAAACATTTCTTACATTCTGGACATGGATATGGCTTCTCCCCTGTGTGAGTTTTCTTATGTGCAAACAGGTTTGAATGATAATTATAACATTTTCCACACTCCGAACATGAAAATGTCTTCTTTCCTGTGGTAGTTCTTTCATCCCTTGTGTGACTTTTATTTTTCTTAATAGTCTGTGATGAATCAGAAGTTAGGACCTGTTTAAAAGGACCAAATAATAGATCTTTGCTGCCAACCACTGAGGATACAGCAGGGATAATGTAATGTTCTTCATGCGGGTCTTGTGGCACACCAAGATCATGTGATTGAAAATGTGAACAAACCAGAAGTCCCTCGGATCTCCTAATACAGTCACCTGTCAAGAATAAAACTTTTATTACTTTTTCAATAATATAACCTTGGAAATAGTTTTTTTCGTTTTATATAAAATTGCAAGTCATGTTGCAAAATTCGATTATTCACTAAGATATTGGTGACAAAACAGTTCACATTCTGACTAAAGACCACAAAGTAAGAACAACTAGATAGTGATATCAGGCCACGAGGATAGGCTCTAGCAGTTTTCACATTCAGTGTTGAAGTCAGCATTTTCCTAGGTTCATGTTTCAGAGAGTCGATCACCACTATTTTGTAGTAAGACACTCAGTGGAGAATCATAAATCAGCCTGTCAGTCAGTACTATCAGAGAGTGTCCGTCTGGCACAATCCTTGACAGCCGCATGTATTTTAATACAGAACGCAGTACCGTTATGGATGAAGAAGCTCTGAGTTTGTACAAAGTGTAAATCTTGAATTGCAATTTAATTTGTAAAATAGTTTTCTTGGACTGTCAAAAAAGTGGGTTAAGGGAAAATATGATCAATTAAAATAAACATTATTCGCCTGTTGAATACGTTGCCATTTCTGACCTACCACTTTAGTGCTCACCTCCGATCTTGTTCTGCTTGGCTGCTGTGTTGACTTGCCGTATATCATATATGACCATTGCATCACGTATACTACGAGGCCATGGATGGACTACAATGCTCATATATTGTATATAGCACATTATGGCTGCAGGCAAGTATAAAAAGACCGGAGATAAGCACCGAAGCAGCAGGGGCTGTGCCTGGTGAGTAATGGTTCTCTTTTTTTTTTTTAATCACATACATTCCCCGGCCACGGGATTTGGTGAACCTAAATTCTGCACCCAACCTATATAAAACTTCTTCGCTTTGTTCCTTCTATTCTTCCAACCATGATGTCCTTCTCTAGTGATTGCTCTCTTCGTATTATGTGGCCAAGTAGGCAAGTTGTAGCCCCGTGATCCTTACTTCAAGTGACAGGTCTGGTTTGATTTGTCCCAAAATTGGTTTGTTTGTTCTTCTTGCCATCCATGGTATTGATAACATCCTTCTCCAGGACCAAATTTTGGAGGCGTTGATTCTTCTTCTGTCTTGTTTCTTTATCATCCAGGTTAAGGATCCGTATGTTGCCACAGAAAACCAAACTATGTACGAACAGTGTCTTCATTGCCAGTGAAATGTTCCCCGATTTGAAGACCTTGTATGGTGACATCAGTGTTGATTTGCCCATAGCTATTCTCCTATTGACTTCCGGTGTTGTCACTGCATCATCGATCCGAGTAGGTTAAAGTCCTTTACAACTTCCAGTTTGTTGTGGTGCATCTCAAATCTGTTCTGGTTGTACCTGGCAGTAATCAGTATCTTTTGTCCTCTTTGTGCTGAGCAGCTGTCCCATGCTCTAGCTTTCCATCTTGACACTCTGTATTAAGTCCTTCATTCCATCTACGCATGTTGTTATCAATGTTGTATTGTCTGCGTATTTAAGATTGTTGATGATTCATCCAGCAATTTTGATTCCTTTTACAGCAAGTCCAGCCTACCTGAAAATAGCTTCTGCATATACAGTATCTCAAAAAAGTGAGTACACCCCTCACATTTTTGTAAATATATTTTCATGGGACAACACTGAAGATATGACCCTTTGAGTACAGAGTACAACGTAAAGTAGTCAGTGATACAACGTAAAGTAGTCAGTGTACAACTTGTATAACAATGTACATTTGGTGTGAATTGGTAGGTTAGGGAGTGCCTGTTTGCATCAGTTATTTGCACCTGTGCTGCCCCCACCTTTATCATGGAGGCTTGCTGCATCTTACTAGTGCATTGGTAATCACACCTGGTGTTGGTAAGGCTTTATCTTTTTCTGTGATGTTTTTTGGAATTTTGTCCCATGTTCGCCATTTTTAATTTTAGTGTTAGGATTCGCAAGTGTCAGGGCCCTTGACATGTGGTGCATATTTTGGCCAAAATATCGACCAATACTTCATGTAGTTTATTTATTTTGCACACTAGTTTTCATCTTTTTTGCCCATTTTTATGCCAGATGTAGCCAGGCCCTTTAGTGTTGGCTGGGTGAATTGAAGTGTCTGTCTTTGTGGGATGCGCTTATATAGTGCTGGACAAGCCCGCCTGATCTAACAGTATGGGCGTCATCAATAGGCTGTAAGCCAGACAATGTGCATCACACATATATGTGTATCTATGCAAGCTCCATCTGTGTGCTGTATAATACTACACAGCCACCCCCTCCATGAATTGGTAGGTCAGTGAGTGGCTGTTTCCATCAGTATTTTGCACATGTGCTGCCCCCCCTTTATTATGGGGGTCTGCTGCATTCTGCCAGTGCATTGGTAATCTCATCTGGTGTTGGAAATGCGTTATCTTTTTCTGTAACAAAAGGGAGTATACCCATAAGTGAAAATGGCCAAATGGTGCCCAATTAGCCATTTTTCCTCCCCGTTGTCATGTGACTCATTAGTGATACAAGGTGTCAGGTGTGAATGGGGAGCAGGTGTGTTAAATTCGGTGTTATCGCTCTCATACTCTCTCATACTGGTCACTGGAAGTTCAACATGGCACTTCATGGCAAAGAACTCTCTGAGGATCTGAAGAAAAGAATTGATGCTATACATAAAGATGGCTTAGGCTATGAGAAGATTGCCAAAACCTGACACTAAGCTGCTGTATGGCGGACAGGACCATACAGTGATTTAACAAAACATGTTTGACTCAGAACAGGCCTCGCTATGGTCGACCAAAGCAGTTGAGTGCACGTGCTCAGTGTCATATCCAGAAGTTGTCTTTTCAAATTAGACATGAGTGCTGCCAGCATTTTCTGCAGAGGTTAAAGATATGGTGGGGTCAGTCTGTCAGTGCACAGACCATAATCAAATTGGTCTGCATGGCTGTCATCCCAGAACAAAGCCTCTTTTAAAGACATTGCACAAGAAAGCCAGGAAACAGTTCGCTGAAATCAAGCAGACTAAGGACATAAATTATTTTAATCATGTCCTGTGGTCTGATGAGACCAAGATAAACTTATTTGGTTCATAAAGTGTCAAGCGTGTGTGGTGGCAACCAGGTAAGGAGTACAAAGAAAAGTATGTTTTGCCTAAAGTCAAGCATGGTGGTGGAAGTGTCATGGTTTGGGGCTGCATGATTGACATCGATTGTGGGGATTTAGAGTTCATTGAGGGAACCATGAATGTCATCATGTACAACCCCTGGCAAAAATTATGGATTCACCGGGCTCGGAGGATGTTCATTCAGTTGTTTAATGTTGTTGAAAAAAAAGCAGATCACAAACATGGCACAAAACTAAAGTCATTTCAAATGGCAACTTTAGGGATTTAAGAAACACTAAAAGAAATCAAGATTAAAAATGTGGTACTCAGTAAGGGTAATTTTTTTCAGACCAAGCAGAGGGAAAAATTATGGAATCACTCAATTCTGTGGAAAAAAATATGGATTCATGAAAAACAAACACACAAAAGAACACTCCAATACATCCAACTTTCTCTGATTGCTGTTTCCAGATCAGCTTTGCAGGTTGGAGCCTTGTTTTGGACCATTTTCTTCAACTTCCACCAAAAATTTTCAATTGGATTGAGATCCGGACTATTTTCAGGCCATGACATTAACCTTATGTGTCTTCTTTCAAGGAATGTTTTCACAGTTTTTGCTCTATGGCAGGATGCATTACCATCTTGAAAAATGATGTCGTCATCCCCAAACATCCTTTCAATTGATGGAATAAAAAAACTGTCCAAAATATCAATGTAAACTTAGGCATTTATTAAAGATGTAATGACAGTCATCTCCCCAGTGCCTTTACCTGACATGCAGCCCCATATCATCAATGACTGTGGAAATTTGCATGTTCTCTTCATGCAGTCATCTTTATAAATCTCATTGGAACGGCAACAAACAAAAGTTCCAACATCATCTCCTTGCCCAATGCAGATTTGAGATTCATCACTGAATATGACTTTCATCCAGTCATCCACAGTCCACGATTGCTTTTCCTTAACCCATTGTAACCTTGTTTTTTTCAGTTTAGGTGTTAATGATGGCTTATGTTTAGCTTTTCTGTATGTAAACTCCATTTCCTTTAGGCGGTTTCTTACAGTTCGGCCACAGACATTGACTCCAGTTTCCTCCCATTCGTTCCTCATTTGTTTTGTTGTGCATTTCCTGTTTTGGAGACATATTGCTTTAAGTTTCCGGTCTTGACGCTTTGATGTCTTCCTTGGTCTACCAGTATGTTTGCCTCTAATAACCTTCCCATGTTGTTTGTATTTGGTCCAGATTTTAGACTCAGCTGACTGTGAACAACCAACATCTTTTGCAACATTGCCTGATGATTTACCTTCTTTAAAGAGTTTGATAATCCTCTCCTTTGTTTCAATTGACATCTCTCGTGTTGGAGCCATGATTCATGTCAGTCCACTTGGTGCAACAGCTCTCCAAGGTGTGATCACTCCTTTTTAGATGCAGACTAACAAGCAGATCTAATTTGATGCAGGTGTTAGTTTTGGAAATTAAAATTTACAGGGTGATTCCAGATTTTTTTCCCTCTGCTTGGTCTGAAAAAAATTACCCTTACTGAGTACCACATTTTTAATCTTGATTTATTTTAGTGTTTCTTAAAGCCCTAAAGTTGCCATTTGAAATTACTTTAGTTTTGTGCCATGTCTGTGATCTGCTTTTTTTCAACAAGATTAAACAACTGAATGAACATCCTCCGAGCCCGGTGATTCCATAATTTTTGCCAGGGGTTGTATAAGCAGAGCATGTTCCCCTTCTTTAGGAAACTGGGCCACAGGGCAGTATTTCAACATGATAGCGACCCCAAACACACCTCCAAGATGATCACTGCTTTGATAAAGAAACTGAGGGTAAAGGTGTTGGACTGGGCAAGCGTGTCTGGAGACCTAAGCCCTATTGAGCATCTTTGGGGCATCCTCAAATGGAAGGTGGAGGAGCACAAGGTCTCTAACATCCAATAGATCTGTGATGTTGTCATGGAGGAGTGGAAGAGGATTCCAGTGGCAACCTGCGAAGCTCTAGCAAACTCCATGACCAAGAGAGTTAAGAAGAGAAAAAAAATAATGGTGACCACACAAAATATTGACAGTTTTGGCACAATTTGGCCATTTTCACTTAGGGGTGTACTCACTTTTGTTGCCAGCTGTTTAGACTTTAATGGCAGTGTTTTGCGTTATTTAGAGGGCACACTAAATTTATACTGTTATACAAGCTGTAGACAGACTACTTTACATTGTATGAAAGTGTAATATCTTCAGTGTTGTTCGATTAAAATATATAATAAAATATTTACAAAAATGTGAGGGGTGTATTCACTTTTGTGAGATACTGTAAATTGAAAAGAAATGGTGACAGGATGCAGCCTTGTCTGATGCTTCGCTCTACTCTGAACCATGCCGTGTCGCTGTGTTCTGTTCGGACTGTTGATTCTTGGCCGATGTAAAAGGTCCTAGTGAGGCTGATCAGATGGTTCGGCACACCCATATCCTTCATGGTATTGCAAAGTTTCTGGTGATCAACACAGTCAAAGGCTTTGCTGTAGTCAATAAAGTAAAAATAGACCTCCTTGTATACTTTGACATTTTCCATTATGCATCTAATGTCAGCATACGTTCTAATATTAGCATACTGTATGTAAATAAGTAAGTTCTGCTAAGTGAATGTTCATAGAAGGTAAAATAATAGGTTACATTCCAGCCTCCTGATCAATGCTGTGGGACGTAATGTAGTGGGAATAAATATTTATTAAAAGATAGCAACGCATTTCAAAATCGATCTAAAACGTGTTGCTGTCTTTTAATAAAGGTTTGTTGCTTTTCTACACTTTCTTATCCTTGTCTTCATAGTGACAGCACCCACCGCAAAGTTTCTCTCTCATTTTTTGCCTTGCAATTGTTTTAATGAGCCACTATGTCGGCTTAAACAGGTGGAGTAGCAGCCTATATAAGTAATACCTCTTCAATACTATCATCAGAGTTATGCCTGACCTGCACAATGTCATAATTTCAGCTGATTTTATCTACTGTTCCCTGTTTCTCATCACCAGAACTTCACCATGGAGTGCTCCTGTTTTGTCTTCCATGTCTAGCTAACATCACTGTTGTGCCAAATTTATGCCACTTCTTGGTGATCTTTTCACACTGCTCCATGGTTTATCTAATGACTTATAAAATGTTTGTACTCTTCTCCTGACTGATAACTTTCAACAATGAGATCCCTTTGCTGTGTTGTCAGCTGTTTAAGGACCTTAAAGGAGCTGCAGGAATTGTGGCCAGTACTGCTTGTGTACTGCATGTGACAACACTCTCCTGTATTCTTCATATATCTGGCCTGTGGGGTAGAGTGGCGAGATGGGAACCTTTTCTTAGAATGAAAATTATCCAAACCCAGCTATGTGTTGCCAAAAGTATGTGTGAAAATTTGTTATGCTCTGATGAGACCAAGGTTCAACTTTTTGGCCAAAATTCATGTTTGGCACAAAGCCATCATTGGTCATCATGAAAAGAGCACCATACCGACAGTTATGCATGGTGGAGGCAGCATTATGCTTTGAGCTGTATTTTGGCAACTGGAACTGGGGTTTTAGTCAAGATAGAGGGAAGTATGAACAGTTCCAAATATCAGTCAGTTCTTCAAAAAAAAACTTCAGGCCTCTGCTAAATACCTGAAGATCAATAGGATTTTCATTTTTCTGTACAAGAACAACCGTATCTGACCTCCAAAATCAACAAAAGGCTTAAAAAGAAAAAGATGAGAGTTCTGGTATAATCCAGCCAGAGCCCAGACCCGAGTCCAATGGAAAAACATGTGGGTGACCTGAAGAGGGAGCGGTACACAGGAGATGTCCATGCAATCTGACAGATGTGAAGCTACTGCAAGGAAGAGGCGGCAAAAGATCACCAATTCTAGATGTGCCATGCTGATAGACACTACACAAAAAGATTGAATGTTATCATGCATTCAAAGGATATCGCAACAAAGTTAGTGTAACAGTGTGCAGATTTATGCAATAAGGTTATTTTAGCTTATTATTTTTCTTTTTCCACTTGAAAATATGTCAATTTGTTTCTCAATGGATTTGTACAAATTATGGGAGACATTAACCCCTTCACGACAATCACATGATCGCGGACTGCCGATGGGTTAGCATGACAACGCGGGGTCTGCAGGAGACCACTGTGGTTGTCATAGCCGATCTGCTCTGCTATGAGCACCGCCCAGCAGTCGGCGTTCAGAGCAGATGAGCATTTTTGTTACACGTTTGTTGCCCAGGCGATCAGATTATCACAGCTTCAAGTCTCCTATGGAGACTATTAAAGCAAGTAAAAAGTAGAAAAAAAAAAAGTTTTAAAAAAATATTTAAAAAATTAAAAAAATATAAAAAAGTTCAAATCACCCCACTTTTGACGCAATCAAAATAAAACAATAATAATAAAAAAAATACACATATTTGGTATCGCCGCGTTCAGAATCGCTCAATAAATATAAAAAAAAAATTAATCCGATCGGTAAACGGCGTAATGAGAAAAAAAATCGAAACGTCAGAATTATGGGTTTTTGGTCGCTGCAACATTGCAATAACAGGCAATCAAAACATCACCCAGTCCCAGATCCCGAAAAAATGAAACGCTATGGGTCTCATAAAATGGCACCATTTTTTTTTAAGCAAAATTTTAATTTTTGTTTCACCAGTTAAATAAAAAAGAACCTATACACGTTTGGTATCTGCAAACTCTAATGACCTGGAGAATCATAATGGCTGGTCAGTTTTAGCATTTAGTGAACATGAAAAAAAAAACATCTGTGATATTGCACTTTTTTTGCAATTTCCCCGCACTTTGATTTTTTTTCCCGTTTTCCAGTACATGATATGGTAAAACCAATGGTGTCATTCAAAAGTACAACTTGTCCCACAGAAAACAAGCCCTCACATGGCCATATCTAAAAATAAAAAGTTATTAGCTCTGGAAAGACAAGGAGCAAAAAAAAGAAAGACCAAAATTGGAAAATTGCAGCGGCGTGAAGGGATTAAAGGTGGAAAAAGTTCTGAAATTATTCTTCTTTCTAGGATTTTTTTTTTTTACATGACAACAACCTGGTATTTTATAAGGGGTGTGTAAACCTTTTAGATACATTGTATATACATACTGTATACACTACTTATATGAATTATATGCATTTATTGGTTTCTACTGTTATGGTAAATATTTATACTTTACTTTGCTTATTATTCAGACAATTCACATATCTTTGATAATTTTGTATTTTAATATTAGTTTTATAAGTGTTATTCATAACACATAACACAGGACGTTAAATAGAGCGGTCTTTTTGCTAAACTTTCCTCTGTTTTTTTAAAGTATAATTAATTGGACAGAGCTACTTTACTTCAAGGACCTCTGCATCAGTTTCCGTAATTTACGAAGTCGTTATTTCCAATTAAAATACTTTTTGTGTTAGGTAATGTTAGCCACCCCTTTCTTCTGGGGATGTAATAAAATACTTGTTGCTTGGGATCTGAGGGCAGACAAGAATTGTACACTTAGAATCTGGCTGTGTGTTGTTTTCTTTTCTCCGATGCATCATATTTATTTTATTTATCTAATTTGAACCAAAAATGGCAGATTTGGAGATAATTTTTTTATCTCAACCCAAATTAGCTCTTCTTGGAAGAGCTACCACGACACTACTCACCGGGGCGGTTATCTGTAGGAATCTCCTCTTTACTCCGCTCATCACCTCTCACACATGTCTCTGTAGTATTAATAGGGGTCAGAACTTCACCCTGAAACAAATATTGTAAAAGTCACAGACAGATGGAGAAGTCACACCTATGATCAGCTCTAATCCTGCCATCTCCACCGTTCTCATTACACAAGTATAAAACATATAATACTGGTGGATAAAACAAGACTGAACACAAGACGTTCATAGCCGTCTACACATCATAGGGAAGATCTCATGACACCTTCTCTCCATCTACCTGATGATCCTGAGGAACATTGTGATCTTCTTGTTTACAGTCCTGTGGAAGAAGAGGACGGGGACATCTCTCTGGTGTTGTCCTCTTACTGGATAGAACTGGAGGAAACACATACAGGGACTGAATTCATTCTTTACTTACAGATAATTATAGGCCGTGTGTATTTGGTCCTGTCTATTACCGGTTGATATAAGGGTCTGGGGAACCCCCATCAAGACGTCCTTGTACAGATCTTTGTGTCCTTCTAAATACTCCCACTCCTCCATGGAGAAATAGACGGTGACATCCTGACACCTTATAGGAACCTGACATATACAATGATACAGTCATCCCCCTGATCCCTTCATAGCGTTACTGTATAATGTCCCAGCATTCCCAGCAGTGTCACCTCTCCAATCAGCAGCTCAATCATCTTGTAGGTGAGTTCTAGGATCTTCTGGTCATTGATGTCCTCATGTATCAGGGGGTGAGGTGGAGGCCCCGTGATTGGGCTCAGGGGTCTTCCCCATTCCTCAGACACAGGGTCCTGACAGCGCTCACTAGAGGTCTTCTTCACTACTGTGTAATCCTGGTTATGGAGAGACACATTAATAAATCTCACTACAGACATTTCCAGAATCCTCACCTTTCCAGTTCTGTCCATCTGTTATTCCCATAGATAAGAATGATGTAATGTGACATCAGAATCTCTCACCTCTCCAGTAAGACGGAAGAGGATCTCTAGGGTGAGGTGTAATAGCCTCTCCGCCATCTTGTCCTCGTCCTCACCCATCCTTGTGATGTCAGGAAAATTCTCTTAAATACAAGATCTCCTCTGAGAGGATCTGATATTGTAGGGACCTGAATGAGAAGATGACGATGTAACGTCATAAAGAATCCCAAGTAATAATACAATTACTGGAGATAATAAGGGGAAACATATGAGGAGATATACTGCGTAGATTTTTTGTGGAAAAAAATAAGATTAATATCTGGTCTAGACAGATCTTTCACGTTTGAGGTCACAGTGATGTCACATATTCATGAGTTACAGTCAATCGAGGGCCACAGTGACCATGTGTCATACATAGTGACATCACCGCAGTGACCAATGATGAAGTTGCAATAATGTCATTGAAGACTGAGATCTACTAACAACTAAATCTAATGGCCATTACTCCCTGCTGATTCTCCTGGGTCTCTCTGCAGCATTTGACACTGTGTATCACAACCTCCTCTTCTTCTTCTCCTCTTCCCCTTACCATTGGGGGTTCTTCAGGGTTCAGTTCTAGGCCCTCTCCTCTTCTCTCTATACACTGCCGCTATTGAACAAACAATCAGTAGATTTGGTTTCCGGTAACATCTCTATGCTGACAACACCCAATTATACACCTCTGCTCCAGACATCACCCCGGCATTACTACAAAATACCAGTGATTGTCTTTCCGCTGTCTCGAACATTATGTCCTCCTCTATCTAAAACTGAACTCCTTGTTTTTCCTACCCCACTAACCTACCTATACCCGATATTGCAATCTCCATTACTCCCCAGCAACATGCCCGCTGTCTTGGTGTTATATTTGACTCAGATCTTTCCTTCACTCGCCACATCAGATCTCCTACATCTCCTCCCTCATGTCAGACTACCACCCTTACCCGTGCCCTCCATTCTGCTAATGATCTAATATTAACATGCTCAATAATCTAAACCTCTCACTTCCATCTCCAAGACTTCGCTTGTGCTGCACCAGTTTTCTGGAATGCACCACCAATGACGATCCAATTAATTCCCAATAACCACAGTTTTAAGCGTGCCCTAAAAACACATTTCTTTAGACTGGCCTATCGCCTCACCTCACTAATCTATCTCCTGCTCTCTCTTCCAGGCACTCGATTAGCACTTTGTACCTGTACTTACACATACTGGCTGGTGACGCAGTGTTATTTGAATCCCCTACTTAGTATACTGATGGCCGGACCGTACATAACAAGCACTGTACTTTTACCATTTACCTTGTGTGTCTTCCCTATTAGATTGTAGCTTGTGAGCTGAGCCTCACTGCTCCTGGTATGTGATGAATTATGGGTTACTCTGTGACGGCTCATATAAAAGTTCTGTGGAATATGTTGGCGTTATAGATGTAAAATTATTATTAATATTAAGGAAACACGGGAGCATCAGCCCGAGTGCAGCCCAACCAGACGTATATAATGCCGCCTGAGTGTAGACCTGTGCACTCTACCCGCAGATGATGGATCCAGTTTATCGGATTTTCCTCGGTTCTTTTTTGCTTCCCAGCAGATAAACAGCTGAGAACACAGGAGCACAGCCGAGTGTTACTGTATACGGGGGAGAGCTACTGACGGAGCAGAGCCGCGTGTGTACGAGGCGTACGGAGCGGAGCCGCGCGTGTACGAGGTGTACGGAGCTGAGCCGCGTGTGTGTACGAGGTGTAGGGAGCAGAGCCGCGTGTGTACGAGGCGTACGGAGCGGAGCCGCGTGTGTACGAGGCGTACGGAGCGGAGCCGCGTGTGTGTACGAGGTGTAGGGAGCAGAGCCGCGTGTGTACGAGGTGTACGGAGCAGAGCCGTGTGTGTACGAGGCGTACGGAGCAGAGCCGTGTGTGTACGAGGAGTACGGAGCGGAGCCGCGTGTGTACGAGGAGTACGGAGCGGAGCCGTGTGTGTACGAGGTGTACGGAGCAGAGCCGCGTGTGTACGAGGTGTAGGGAGCAGAGCCACACATGTACGAGTTGTAGGGAGCGGAGCCGCGCATGTATGAGGTGTGGGGAGCGGAGCCCTATGTGTGTGGAGCAGAGCCATGTAGGATGTGTATGGAGCTACAGTGGGGAAAATAAGTATTTCATACACTGCCGATTTTCCAAGTTTTCCCACCTATTAAGAATGGAGAGGTCTGTCATTTTTATCGTAGGTACACTTCACATGTGACAGACAGAATCTAAAAGAAGAGGATCGGGTGGCGGTCATAGAGGTCAGTGGTGAGGTGAGGCCCTGTTCCTATTTACATATATATTCGGTTACAAACTAAACTACAAAACTTATCTAGTTTGTAGTCCGGGGAATGCCTGTATGTACTAAATGGTAAAACACGAAGTAAAACTGTCATTGAAAAAGACTTGGCCATATGGGTGGACAGTAAACTCAACTTTAGTGACCAGTGCCAGGCAGCAGCTGCCAAGACAAATAAAATAATGGGATGCATTAAAAGAGGCATAGATGCTCATGACAAGTATATAGTTTTCCCTCTATACAAGTCATTAGTACGGCTACACTTACAGTGGGGAAAGTAAGTACTTGATACACTGCTGATTTTGCAAGTTTTCCCACCTACAAAGAATGGAAAAGTCTGTCATTTTTATCATAGGTACATTTCAACTGTGAGAGACAGAATTGAAAACAAAAATCCAGACAATCCCATTGTATGATTTTTACATAATTAATTTGCATTTTATTGCATGAAACAAGTATTTGATACAATATAACAGAACTTAATATTTGGTACAGAAACCTTTGTTTGCAGTTACAGAGGTCAGACATTTCCTGTAGTTCTTGACCAAGTTTGCACACACTGCAGCAGGGATTTTGGCTCACTCCTCCATACAGATCTTCTCCAGATCTTTCAGGTTTCGGAGCTGTTGCTGGGCAACATTGAGTTTCAGCTCCCTCCGAAGATTTTCTATTGGGTTCAGGACTGGAGACTGGCTAGGCCACTCCAGGACCTTGAAATGCTTCTTACGGAGCCACTCCTTAGTTGCCCTGGCTGTGTGTTTTGGATCATTGTCATGCTGGAAGATCCAGCGACGACCCATCTTCAATGCTCTTACTGAGGGAAGGAGGTTGTTGGCCAAAATCTCGCAGTACATGACCCCATCCATCCTTCCTTCAATTAGGTGCAGTCGTCTTGTCCCGTTTGCAGAAAAGCACCCCCAAAGTATGATGTTTCCCCCACCATTCTTCACGGTTGGGACGGTGTTCTTCTGGTTGTACTCATCTTTTTTCTTCCTCCAAACACGGTGAATGGAGTTGATACCAAAAAGTTCTATTTTGGTCTCATCTGACCACATGACCTTCTCCCATGTCTCCTCTGGATCATCCAAATAGTTATTGGTGAACTTCAAACAGGCCTGGTCGTCTGCTGGCGTGAGCAGGGGGACCTTGCGTGCCCTGCAGGATTTTAAACCATGATGGGGTAGTGTGTTACTAACGGTAATGTTTGAGACTGTGGTCCCAGCTCTCTTCAGGTCATTGACCAGGTCCCGTCCCCCCATGTAGTTTTGGGCTGATTCCTGACCTTTCTCAGAATCATCCTTACCCCATGAGGAGAGAACTTGCGTGGAGCCCCAGAACAAGGAAGATTGACAGCCATCTTTTGCGTCTTCTATTTTCTAATAATTGCGCCAACAGTTGTTGCCTTCTCACTAATCTGCTTGCCTATTGTCCTGTAACCCATCCAAGTCTTGTGCAGGTCTACAATTGTCCCTGATGTCCTTAGACAGCTCTTTGGTCTAGGCCATGGTGGAGAGGTTGGAGTGTGTGATTGATTGAGTGTGTGGACAGGTGTCTTTTATACAGGTAGCAAGTTCAAACAGGTGGAATTAATACTTCTTAAAGAAAAACTAACAGGTCTGTGAGACACAGAATTCTTGCTGGTTGTTAGGTGATTAAATTGCATTTTATTGCATGAAATAAGTATTTGATTATTTAAAAATCATACAATGTTATCTTCTGATTTTTATTTTTAGATTCTGTCTCTCACAGTTAAAGTGTACCTAGAATAAGTGTTCCTATGAAGAACGGTTAGAGGATTTGGGAATGTTTAGCTTGCAAAAGAGAAGACAGAGGAGACTTAATAGCTGTCCAAAAATATGTCAAGGGCTGTCACAGTGTAGAGGGATCAGCTTTATTCTCATTTGCATAAAGAAAGACTAGAAGCAATGGGATGAAACTGAATGGGAGGAGACACAGATTAGATATTAGAAAAAACTTTTTGACAGTAAGGATGATGAATGAGTGGAACAGGCAGCGACGAGAGATGAGGAGTTGTTCAATGGATGTCTTCAAACAGAAGCTGGACATACATCTGTCTGAGATGATTTAGTAAATCCTACATTGAGCAGGAGGTTGGCCCTGGAGGTTCCTTCCAACTCTATCTTTCTATGTTTCTACGATAAAAATTACAAACCTCTCCATTCTTTGTAGGTGGGAAAACTGGCAAAATCGGCAATGTATCAAATACTTATTTTCCCTACTGTACATCTTATCTGGTAATGATTATTCTCCATAAATGTACATCCTTTCTCTTGTTTTTCCTTTTCCACATCCTACATATATCCTGGTTTATTCTCCCTCTCCGATTTTGAAAACCCATTGATGTTTATTTCCCATCTTTGGCTTAGGGCGCTTCTTAGATCTGGTTTAGATGGCCGTTATAATAATCGGGTTCAGTCCCGTCACCAGCTCACATTGTGGACAGTGGCCGTGCTGCCTACTATTACAAACACTAAGAGGACTCTCCTGGCATTGTGAAAATGAGGTCACATCTGTGGGGTTTTACAGTGCCGCTACCTCAGGGGCTTTGGTACTGCAATATAACACTTAAAAAGTATATCAGGGGGGGGGGCGTCCTGGATGCAGACCTGAGCAGAAGAAGGAGTGTGGAGCTCCTCCAGGCACCGAGCAATCCAGCAGATTTGTAACTCACAGCACCGGCCAATAACCCAAAAAAACCTATGGGTCCCAGAAGAACAAGGACCCCTGCCCCTGGGGGTGGAAGCGAGGCTCCCCCAGAGACAGCCCTGGATGCCTTTCTAACCAGAGGGTCGGCTGAGACAGGAGGGCAGGCGCTATCTTGCTCCAGAGGAGAGATCATGCTGGCCCAGGAGGACTGAGGAGAAGTAGCAGACGACATGGTAAGAGGCTTGAGGGCTCTCATCAGAAGGGAGGGGGTGAAGCAGGCTTCCAGCTCTGTACGCACAGTAAGGGAAGATAAGCAGGGAGGCTCAGGAGAACAGAGCCACAGCCATTGCCTCACTGCAGCAGCCCCCCCCCCCCCCAGCAGAATGCTGACTGGAAGGAGAAAACATGCAGCTCCACAGTAACAGTAGCCCTTCCCTCCCTGAAAGCTAATTACCAACAGAGAAAAGTACAGGGAAGCAGCTTTATAAGCATCTGCACTGACAATGAGTGGACTTCTCATGGTGAGAGTATACATGTTTCGCCTGGCACTGGAGGATTGGAGACTGATGAACCTCACAGAGAGCAGGAGTTGAGGAAAGCAGGAGAGTCGGGGGCCCCCTTGCAGCCACAATACCCTCCCTGCAGTGCACTGGAACATGACTCCTTGCCTTGTGAGTCAGAGGAGGAGGGGTGGTGCCAAACACCCCCGGATTCCCAGTATGCTTGGAAGAAATTTCTGTCCCAGGTTCCCTCCACAGAAGATTTTAAAACCCTAATAGCTGAAGTGAAAGAAGCCTGCAGGTCTGAAGTATCATGCGTCAGGCAAGATCTACAAAGCCTGGCAGGGCGCTTGAATGCTCTGGAGGAGGATCATGATGCCACTAGAGTTTTCATGAAGGACTTACAGCATGCCATAGCCAAACAAAATAAGATGGTGAAAGAGCTGCAGTCCCACATGGAGGATCTAGACAACAGGGGCAGACATTATAACATACGAGTCCGGGGGGTCCCAGAATCTGAGCGGCAGCAATTCTCCAAGCGATTTTCAACTCTGTCCTAGGGGAACCCCCTACATCCAATATAAAGATGGACAGAGTTCACAGGGCCCTTCAACCAAAGGGCTCCTCTGCACTCCCGAGGGACATCATCTGTTGCTTGCATGATTTTGAAACCAAAGAGATGATAATGTACAAAGCCAGAACACAAAAATCCATAACGTATAAAGGCAGAGATCAGCAGCTGTTCCTGGACCTCTCCAGAGTAACACTTCAGAAAAGAAGAATCCTTAAACTGCTACTAAAGATCTTGACATACCAGCGGATTCCATACAGATGGGGTTTCCCCTTTGCCCTGCACATGAGCCGCAATGGAACAACGTCAACCTTGAGAGTCATGGAGGACCTGCCGATTTTTTGTGACTCCCTGGGATTGTCGTGCCCAAAGATTCAGGACTGGGAGGCTCCTAACCCCCAGGAAGTTCCCCCACCTTTGTGGTCCCGGAAGGAGCGACGGGGAAGGAAGAGAGGAGGGGGGGGAGGGAGACGTGGAGTCATCTCTCCAAAATTTCCCCCGTTGATCACTAACCCCCTAGCTTAGGGGTTTCTATAGTTTCTTTGTCCCCCCTCTCTTTTGTATGCCTTGAGTGGGGGGGAGCCTAGCACAGGCCGGTGCTAAACAAGATGTGATAGTGGTGGCACAGTCCATCACTTAATTGCTGGACATGTTTTATTCATTCATTATATATAATAAGTGCCTGAGGAGCCACTGAGAGGGGTTGTACTCTTGTTCAGTTTTCCATCCTCTCTACTTTTAGTGGGTTCCCCCTTGGGAGATGAATACTCCCACCCCTAGTTGGTAGTTAAAGGGGTATTCCCTTTTTTCATCTATAGTTTATTAGCGAATACCTGGATAGTTCCAGGGGGTTTCACTTTAAAGTTGCCTATTCTGTGGGCTCATTTTGTGCTACAGGAGGGTCCCCCTTTTTCTCCAGGAGATATCCTGGGAACAAGTATATTGAACGTAGAATTTGGGGTAGTGTCAATGTGTTTAATGCATTTTTTTTTTTTTTCGTCAGTGTCTCCCCACTTCCTTCATGTGTCTCCCCTCCCTTCCTTTCCTATGCGGGCTGAGGTTTCTTCGTCAGAGGATGGGGGATTTCAGAGACTCCCCAGCACAAAGGTTTCCAGATGGAGAAGGTGTTCGGAAGCATTCCGTGAGTAGAGGCACATTAAAAGGCACATTCCATACAACAAGATATAAACATGGCACATATAATTTCACTTAATGCAAGGGGTCTTAACTCCCCTAGAAAGAGACATCTCGAGCTTCAGGAGATGAGATCCCTGAGGGCGGATATAGTCTACCTGCAGGAGACCCACTTTGACATTAAGAGCACGTTCAATTTTGCTTCCCAACAATACCCCACAGTATATTCGGCCCATGATAACAACAAAAAGGGAGGGGTAGCAATATTAATAGCCACTAACTGCCCGATACAGGTGAAGGCAACACATGTGGACCCGGGGGGTAGATACGTTTTACTAGAATCCTCATTACAAGCTAATCGCATAATTTTGGGCAATGTTTACGCACCTAACTCGGGACAGATAAATTTCTTACGTAGGGTATTTACCCTGATTCATAGACTGCTGCCAGGTCCTGTGTTATTGGGTGGCGACTTTAACATCCCCTTTTCTGAGTCCTTTGATAGGCAGTCTATAGTAGATAAGCCTCCCTCAGTGCAGCTATGCAGAATGTCCCTGGAGTTTCGTAAACTCATAAGAGCCAATTCGCTGTTCGACCTATGGAGAATAGAGCACCCAAAAGAAAAAGGTTTCTCCTTCTACTCGCCCCCCCATCGCACCCATACCCGCATAGATTATTTCTTTGCTAACATTGCAGTTCTCAGGACTATGAGAAAAATTGATATAGGGGCAATTTCATGGTCGGATCATGCACCGGTGATATTAGACATAAAATCAATGGGCCCCCCAACGCGAACATGTCACTGGAGGCTTAACGAGTTTCTGATTAAAGATCTAACTATTAGGAAGACCCTCGAGTCCCACTTAACAGACTTCTTCAATTTGAACATGAATTCAGTATCCTCACCGGCTGTACTGTGGGAGGCCCATAAGGCGGCGATGAGGGGATTTTGTATCAGGGAAGGGGCCAGATTAAAAAAAAATACCCAAATCCAAAAGTCTAAACTAACCTCTCATCTTAAATCTCTAGAAAATAAACTGTCCTCCTCCCCGAATATTAGTATCTTGAGAAAGGTGATTGCAATAAGAGACAAACTGAAGGATTTGGTCATTTGTAAGGTGGAAAAACTTCTCCTCTACTCCAAACAGAGGTATTATGAGAAGGGAAACAAGGCTCACACTATATTAGTCAGACAGCTCAAAGATAGACTTACAAACTCAATCCCCCAGGCACTTAGAGACAGAGAGGGCACTATACGATACGACCCAGTGGATGTTTCTAAAATCTTTCAAGAGTTCTATCAGAGACTCTATAACCTCCAGGAGACATTACCACTGGATCCTTCTCGTAGGGTGACCTTACTTAGCAATTATCTGTCCGCGCTTAATCTGCCAGTGCTCCCCCTGGAGGCGGTGGAAGCCCTTAAAGCCCCAATCTCAGCTGAGGAATTGTGTGATAACATGAAAGAACTTCCACTGGGCAAGACCCCTGGCCCTGATGGATGGACATATCTATACTACAAGACATACACAGATGAGCTGTCTCCTCGTATGATTAATCTGTTTAATCCTTTCATGGGGGGGCTCACCGATTCCAGAAACTCTCTCCCACTCTCATCTAATCCTCATTCCCAAGCCAGGGAAGGACCCATTAGATTGTGATAATTATAGGCCCATTGCTCTACTAAATTCAGATTTGAAAATATTTACCAAAATACTAGCAAATAGGCTTAACCAGTGGCTTCCACAAATAATAGATAAGGATCAAGTGGGATTTATCCCATTTCGCCAAGGGGGAGATAACACCAGGAAAGTTGTGGACCTCATAGATGTGGTTAATACTAATAAGACCGAGGCCCTTCTCCTCAGTTTAGATGCAGATAAGGCCTTCGATCGCCTCAGTTGGTCCTTTCTATTTGAAACAATGAGGGCGTTCGGAGTGTCTGGGTCTTTAATGATGGCATTGAGGGCTCTTTATGGAACCACTTCAGCATCTATTAAAACCCCCCTTCATACCTCCCCTAAATTTAAAATTTCGAATGGAACAAGACAGGGGTGCCCTTTATCTCCCCTCCTCTTTGCCATGTGCATAGAGCCGTTGGCGGCGATTCGCCAAAATCCTAGTATCGCTGGTGTGGAGATTAAGGGGAAAATTTTCAAGATATCACTGTTCGCGGATGACGTCCTAATGACCCTAACCTCTCCTCACGTATCACTTCCCAACCTTATGGCCACACTAAAGGAATATGGGGTTATGTCAGGATACAAAGTTAACACAGCTAAAACGGAGGCATTACCCCTGAACTTTATCCCCCAAGCCCTCGATCACCTGAAATCAAACTACAAATTCCGTTGGAAAACAGATGAAATTAAATATCTAGGAGTCAACCTTTCCTCATCCTATAACACCCTATATGCTAGGAATTTCCCATCCCTATTTAGAGAACTGAAAAACTTGCTAACAAAATGGAAATCTATTTCTATCTCCATGATGGGGAGAATAGCCTCGGTCAAGATGACCCTCCTCCCTAAATTAATTTATCACTTTGAGACCCTTCCGGTGAGAATCCCTATGGGAGAACTCAAATCCCTTCAAGCAGTAATAATGAGATTTATATGGAATGATAAAAGACATAGAATAGCCAAACAAATTTAACCACTCACAGAAACCAGGGAGGTATGTCAGTACTAAGTATTATTGGGCGGTTCATCTCAGAAGGGTCCCCTCGTGGGCTTCATTATGGGCATACAATAGAGAAGTTATGGCTGGCTCCCACTCATCCAAACGCCCTGCTTTGGACCAGTAGACCCTTAAAGATAAGACCCCTTTTGGGTCCTATCAGGTTCACAAGGGAAATATGGCAGACCTGTGATAAGAGATTTGAACTAACTTCCCCAAGATCGCCAATGATATCTTTCATATATCAACCGCTAATTCCAAATAGCTTGAGCTCGGACATGGTGCTCCCATGGATAAAAGGAGGCCTTTTTAGATTTGCAGACCTGGTGGATGGAACCTCATTGGAATTACACACTTTTGACCACATTAAAGCTACTGTAACTTTAGAATAACAAACAGGGAATTCTTTCAATTTATGCAGATTAAATCTTTTGCAGTTTCTTTGTTTGGGTCGTTGAAGGTGTCCTCTCCTACGGAGTTTGAAAAGATATGTAAAAAAGGGGCGGTCAACAAAAGGTCTGATTTCGGACATATATGGTCTAATTAACACCACCTAAACACTCATACATGACTAAGTGGGAGAGGTTTCTGGGAAAGGAACTAACACCGCAGTGTTGGCAGTCCACCTGGGATAAAGCATCCAAAACCTCTCTTTGCACTTTGTACAAGGAGGACCAATATAAATTAATGATGTTTTGGTATCATACCCTGAACTACTACACAAATTAAACCCCTCTATCCTGGATGGATGCTGGCGATGTGGAGCTGCTACTAGGTCCCTTACCCACATTTTCTGGACATGCCCGATCCTGACCCCATTATGGGAAAATGTCAGATCCCTCCTGCGGGAAGTATTGTTCACTGAAATCCCGGCTATATATTTATTAAATGTTACTCCAAGAGGGATAGGTAAAAACTCCTCAAAGCTGCTACTCCACATCCTAACAGCAGCTAGATGCCTCATAGCTCTTCATTGGAAAAAAACGCTCCCCCCCTCTAATAGAGATCTATTAAGTAGAATTGCGGATATACAAAGAATGGAACACCTGACTGTTAGAACTCTCCTGTTAGGTTTTTTCTAGTTTGCTGGTCACATGACCATTTTTGCCTATTTAATCCAGCTCCGCCCTCCTTCGTACAGACTAGCCGAGGACTTTAGCGGGTCTGATCGCAGGATCAGGTTCCCCGTTACATCGTAGGGATCCAGTTTAGTTCTATTGTAGGGACAGATCTCCTGTCTTTCCTTAGTGCTTGTAGCAGATCATAACACTGACGGCAGTAATAAACGCCCAAATTAGATGCATTCAATAAGGTGTGGGGACCATGGGACTATTACTGGGCCCAATATAATACCTGATATTTGTTCAAGGAAAGGAGAACAGAGTTTACTTCTGAAATCTTCCATTATTTTGCCTTATTACCCTTCCCCCTCCCCCTGTTGTTTTCCTGTCTGTGTCATAAAGGTTTGTAGCGTTTCTGTAATTGTAAACAAATATAGATTATTGCAAATGATTGAGTAAGCGAGCAGCTCCTACAGTCACACCAACTATGGAGATATTCAGCTGCTCGCATAATAGTGCTTGGACTAAACACTGTTTATACTGTGTTCCAAATTATTATGCAAATAATATTTTCTCAGATTTTCCCAAATTACCTATATGAATTGCAGTCATTGTAATTTTCCAGTCAAATAACTATTAGAGTACAATTGAAAGGTTTTTGTACAAACTGCCTATGATAACAGTATATTTTTAAGAAAATAAAACACTCAAACCGCACTCAAAATACATGTTCCAAATTATTATGCACAGCAGAGTTTTCAACCTTTTCATTTTAATAAAGAACAAAAAAATGGTCATTTTTGAAATTATAAGCATTAGCAGGTTATTAGAAACTGAAATCAAACAGTTTTCAACTCAAAACTTTATTCTAGGTGATGTTACATTTGCACATAGGACCCCTTGTTCGAAAGGAGCTTCTGAACTCTCTCGTCCATTGAATTTGTCAGGTTTTGGATGGTTTCTGCTTCCAATTGTTTTGCATGAGGACAGAATACCCTCCCAGAGCTGTTGCTTAGATGTGAACTGCCTCCCGCCATCATAGACACTCCTTTTGATGATGCTCCAGAGGTTCTCAATGGGGTTGAGGTCAGGGGAGCATGGGTGCCACACCATAAGTTTGTCCCCTTTTATGCCCATAGCAGCCAGAGATGCAGATGTGTTATGTGCAGCATGAGACGGGGCTCTATTAAATCCATAAAAATGTAATAAAACTGTAATGCTGAGGCCGTACTCACATGTAGTGTAAATGCTTCTTTTTTTTCTGCAGGTGTCCGCACCACACGACACAGTAACAATCTTCTCTAATTATTGGTCTTTGCTGCGTTTCTTTTATGCCTTTTCCCGCTAATTTGATGCGATTTTGTGGAAGATATGAAGCAGAGGTTTTAACAGTACAAAAAAGCTTTGATTCTTATTGTGGAGTTTGGTGCGGATCCTGCAGAAGACAAAAAACACAGTATTTCTGCACTGTGTGAACATGGCTGTACAGACGTATAGTGAAGCTACATAAGGATGAGAAAGTTCTGGTGGCTCTGACTATGAATGACGGAACAAAAAATAATCCTCAGGTCCCAACTAGAGATGAGCAGGACGCACAGATGACGTCGCCCTGCCCTGGGTGATCAAAAGCCGCAGGGGATGCCGGATGGTTAGAGATTTGTGGCCTCCTGTTCAGCCGCCAGGTACCACTGACCTGGACCAGAGACCCGTGAATCCATCTGCTCATCTCTAGTCCCAACTGTCCTGGATACAGCGGACAGCCGTGGATTTGGGTCTGTGCCCAGCAGTCTCGTGCGTCTGCTCAATGACCCTCATTACCTGCTAGGGGAGAAAGAAATGGTAAATGGGCGTGGATTGGGGTGTGGCCAGGGGCGTGGGCAAAATTTGCCGTGGTGCGCTACTAGCGCCGCATGAAATGTCCCTCTTTCTGTTCTGAAAAAGTTGGGAGGTATGGTTTAATAGTGCATGGTTTTCTATCGCCAGCAATAGTGTTACATTGCCAGTAAAGCACTGTTAGAAAAAAAAGAATCAGGAAGTTCCTGCTCTCTTTGTTTAAAGCTGAAGCACATTCATTTTTACTTTCACTTTGCAAGCTGACAGACAAGATGCTAAGATCCTAAACTATAAGAAATAATAATAATAATCAGCTGAAAAAGAAAAGTAATCATCAAAGGGTTAAAAGTGCCATTACACTTCAAGTACTGAAGCTGCATTAACAGTTAATGCAAGTACATCAAAGCATGCATGGTGTACAGACACTTGGGCAACGAGTCAAATGACTGACAGAAGCTTCTTCTCTAACCTTGACCAAAGTAAGTCAGAGAAAGTAATCTTGGCTAATGGTCTGTATATGAATTCAGAGGGAATAGTGGATGGTTACATTGTCAAGTCTCCCCAACACGAAGCAGAAAGATCCCAGTAAAAGACATGCTCTATGTCCCTAGTTTTGAAAGCAATCTGTTATCTGTTCAGAAACTCACAAGACAAGGAAAATAAGTTAACTTTAAAGATGACAGCTGTATTATCTCAAAGGAAGGTCACACACTAGCAGAAGGAACAATCAAAGAGGAGTAGTACCAGCTAAAATGCAAGGAAAGTGTATACACTGCTAAACATGAACAGCACAAGAATAGTATCCATGTATGGCACATGTGTATTGCACAAAGAGACCCAGCAATAAGAAAGTTAGTTCAAAAACAACTGGCTAATGGTATTACAGTCAATCTGTGTAATCAGACAATGAAATGTACTAGCGGTCTTAAAAGGGAAAATGTAAAGAAAACCCTTTCCTAAGAATAGTACTACAAAATCAGAACAGCTTCTGGACTTAATATACACAGATATTTGTGGTCCAATGAGTAATCAAACTCCTGGAAAGAAGAGATATTTTCTCAAATTTGTTGATGATTGTTCAAGATACACTTCACAGCAAAGATGAAGTTCCACAGAAACTTGAAATATATCTCGCTGAAGTATATAACAAATTTGGGAGAATGCCAAAAATTCTGTTTACAGATAATGGAAATGAATATACAAGTAATGAGACACAAAGCGGTTTAAGGAAAAATGGAATAGTGTTTCAGAACACTGTTCCATACAAAAAAACTAAAGAAATGAACAGGGATATAAGTTGGTGTGCACGCAGCATGTAAGCGCATGTTTAAATTGGCCACTAAACAGACAAAAACCCAAGATAAAAATATAATAAACAAATACCCTGCAGTAAATAAACAGCAATAGTGCATGAAAATAGCATAGGATGCTTAGTTAACATAATTTTGATAAGAAAAATGCAAAAGCCATCCCACTACATCACGGTGACCCTATTCGGGATGGTCCTAACCTCTATTATTAAAACCTTACCATTTATCAATTCACATGCATGTGTATAAGGGCAGAGAAGCACTGAAACCTGACTAGTGGACACCCAGCCATGGGGAACTACATGATTGTAATGTCCAGCTCAAAATAAAGCAGGTCACACCTTTAAACGCACAGAATGTAGACAGACTGAAACAGAAAACCTAAAGAGATGAACTGGAATATAAGTTGGTATGCATGCAGCGTGTAAGTGCATGTTCACACTGGCCACTAAACGGACAAAAAACCAAGATAAAAAACATAATAAGCCAGCACGGGGCATGGCCTAGGCAAGAAGAGGGGACATATTTCTGCAAAGCTCCTGATCCTAGGCTGATTATAAATGTTACTAGATGGTGGCCCGATTCTAATGCATCGGGTATTCTAGAATATGTATGCGGCCGACCGGGCGCGACTAATCAGCGAAGCAGTGTTTAAATGGGTTGTGCACTACTTTAAATTAACAACCCCAATGTATCCCCCTGGGGCCCCTAATGAATTTTGTAATTACGTCATGTTGTCAATACTGCTTGTGACAACATCGCTGACCACGCACAGCCAGCACGTAATTCCCCCGGCTGCAGCCGGCTCTTGCTTCCGCTTACATCACGACTATTTGTGGCTGCAGCCAGGGGTCTCCTGTTCCGCGTACCACGGTGAATGACGGGCTGTGGGCGGGGTTATCCCCCATCGTGTCACACCCAGCATCCACCGCGCGCTCTGTCAATGAATGTGCGTGCGGTGGATGCTGGGATAACCCCGCCCACAGCCCATCACTCACCGTGGAACGCGAAACAGGAGACCCCTTGGCTGCAGCCGCAAATAGTCGTGACATAAGCGGAAGCAACAGCCAGCTGCAGCCGGGGGTCACATGCTGTCTGTGCGCGGTGACCTGAGTATAAGCCGAGACCCCTAATTTTACAACAAAAAACTGGGAAAATTTATTGACTTGAGGATAAGCCTAGGGTGGGAAATGCAGCAGCTACTGTTAAATTTCCATATCCTGGTATGTATGGCTCCCTCATCCCCTAATTGTGGTTTGTAAGGCTCCGTCGGGAGGACCGAGGAGCGAGGCCGCCAGTCGGGGTACTTCTGCTGCAAGCAGCTGGGAGATGACAGACTAGCACCGGTCATCTCCCGGCTGCGTCGCCACTGATTTCCCGACGGTGGCCTGCGTGTTTCAAATCAGGCGCCAATTCGCTGCCAGGCCACGCCAGTTGCAGATTGGTCACGGCCAGCCGTCTGCGACCAATCAGAGAAGCGGTGTTTTAAATTTCGCGCCAATATCGCTGATTGGTCGCGGCCGGGCGGGTGCGGCCAATCAGTGAAGCGTGTTTCAAATCCGGCGCCAATTCGCGGCTGGACTGCGCTCGTTGCTGACTAGTGGCGGCTGCGACCAATCAGGACAGCAGTGTTTTAATTTTCGCGCCATCATCGCTGATTGGTCAAGGCCGCGACCAATCAGCGAACCATGTTAGTGAGGACCGGGGAGCGGCGCTGCCTGTGCGGGTACTTCCGCTGCTAGCGCCGGTCACCTCCCGGCTGCATCGCCGCTGACCTCCCGATGGCAAGTGTGAAGGGAGGACCGGGGAGCGGCGCAGCCTAGGCTGCCAGTCGGGGTACTTCTGCTGCGAGCTGCATCGCCGCTGACCTCCGTACGGCAGATGAGCCGCTAACGGCCATCTTGTTTGGAAATCCCGCGTCGCTGATTGGCCGCGGCCGGACCAGTCAGCGACGCGGGATTTCCTGGACGGACAGACAGACGGGATAAGCCGATTATATAGTAGATACACTTCTGTGGGACTTCCCTGGGTCGGTAGAATAGGGTAAACTGAGGTCCGGAGACAGCGGAGAGGCCATCCTTCTTGCATACATACTTACCTGGAGCAGATTGTTCTTGGCGACGGAGGACCCCTTAGTGGCTTAAGTGACATCAGGCCCCGCCATCTTGAGTGCCACGCGGCAGAAACACCTCGACGAAGCCACCTGCAGCTTCCCCTTTCCTAACTCCTCCTCGCCTCTATTATAAACTTTTAAACATAAATAAACAAACGTTGCCCAGAACTAAATAGAAGTTTTATATTAAGCAAAACTACTTCACTGGGCTATTTTCTCTGAATATCTATTTTTTTGGCGCCAAAAGTCCGCCATGTAATGGGTCTGAAATGCCAGACAACAGATATACTAAGGATTTGTCGACCCTTCCCTCACCACTCCTTCATACCTTTGAAATAGATTTGCTTAGAAGACAGCAACTAACTTTGTGGGTGGAAAGGTCTCTATATAATTTTATATCCCAGCTGCAAGATTTCATTTTGAATACAGAAAGTACAAGTTTAAGATTGTTTTCCGGACATATATGTGGCTTTCCCTGCCTATACATCTATATGCCACTGCCACCTGCTGGACAAGACGTCACTATAATTGTCTTTGCATCTTTTTTCTTACCATTTTACCATGTGCCATCTTCTGTATTAAACCGAATAAGGTTCCTAAAACAGGACCATAGCCAAAAAGAATTGAGCTCCTAATCACATACTAATGCTCAAGTGGTGATTTAACATAAAACGCGTTCACAGCACAAAATGCTTAAGCAAAATAAAGAACGCGAGAAGGATTCATTAGAGAACGTTACATTTCGCAAACATCCGGGGAGAACTCATATGTTTTGGTGAAAAAAAAAACTTTTACACCCCAATCAATCTCCAAAAAATCATCGATGCAAATGATAGATATGGTTCGAGTTGACGATACAGAACTTAGCAATGCTGAGTCGTTTTCTATAGATTCCGCACCCATCTCCTTGTCATTTCTCAAGAAATCCCTTACTCGGGCTATGAAACCCTTGCTTAGGGAAATATCGGGTTTAAGATCAGATCTAAAACACATGGGACACAGAGTTGACTCTCTTGAATCCTCACACTCAGACCTCATGGAATTCTCCAATACGTTAAAAGAACAAGTCTCCTATCAGCAACAGCAACTAAATACTACCCTGTTGGCCCTGGAAGACCAAGAAAACAGGAGCAGACGGAAGAATGTAAGGATTAAAGGAATCTCCGAAATCTACGCCCCAGAAGAAAAGATTTGTTCCAGCGTCAGGATATAAAAATTTGAAGCTTATTCAAAATTATAATTAAAACATCACCATAGGTCACAACCAACCAGGATACTACTATAGTAGCAAACGCGTTTCAGACGTTGCGTCTTTAATCATTGCATATCTTAAAAACTAACTAGGGAAACTTTTCATATTATATCCGGTTTGTCCACATGACTAAATTCAACCAATCCTATACGTTAACATATAAAATACAGAAAATCGAGGGGGAGTGGACAGCCATGGAGCAGTGAAGACGTGTGGTGCAGAGCTCCTCCACTCCAAGATGTTAAAAAGCTGTCCAACTGGCACATAAAGCATGGGCAAACCAAAGAAAAGCTCCTCATACCTCCTCTGCCTCCCAAGGTCATATCCAGACTTATCTCCTCAGCAGTAGCAGAGAAGTACCTCAGACACAGGAGACAGCTGAACTCTGGTGACACAGGAGATACAGGCCAGCAAAACTATTCAAACGCCCCCCTCCACCGGTCAAACACCCAGACTCACTATCTCACTAAGATGGATGGGGATAACACTGCTCGCCATACCACAGACAGCCACAGGGAAGCCCCATCAGAGCCTTCCTGTAAAATCAAGATGGCTCCAGCCCCTCTCTCCAGAGATAAGCAGATAAGCCGACATGTGGAGTCTGCTGCAGGGATTAGTGAAAACCCGGCTCCCCTCCCCCCTCTGCAGGTGCTGGCTTTAGAGGGCAGAAAGAGGCACATAATAACAGATCCTAATGCTCAAATGCAGTATGGAATAAAATCTCTCCCTCTCAGGACATCTGATAACGCTGACACAGACTTTGATTTAACATCTCCTGGCAGAGAAATGAATACTTATCAAGTGCCAAATATTATAACATCAGTGGGGTCTACTGTATTCCAATCTGGTCCCCAGTTGGGGATTCATTAGCAGGACAGAATATATGATATCACTGTACAGCCCATGCAAGACCCGTCAGGTAGATGTGAGGAATCTGAACAGGGGTTACGTGGTCAATCCCAAGACTTGCCCGCAGGGTTTCCACAGATTTTGTGCACTAAATTGGAGCAAAGCGATAATAATTCCTGCACCCGGCTGTCCACCGCAACACCCATCGGGTCATCACTACAATTAATGCCACCTGGGGAAGGGGGCAGCAGATTAGTAACATTGGCCGACATTCAACCGCTACTGCAGTCTATTCCAACCAAAGAGGACATGTCATCCTTTGCAAAATATATTGTGGATGAATGTAAACAGGAGTTCGCCAAACTTCAATCAGATGTAACTACTTTGACAACTAGAGTGGACGATCTGGAACAAACTACGATAAAACCATCATCAGAAATCTCCGCTCTCCAGGACACAATACATCTACATGCTGCACACATAGTAAACCTTCAATCGCATATGGACGATCAGGAAAATCGGGGAAGACGCAAAAACCTGAGAATCAGGGGTCTTCTCAGCGTCAGATATATCGACCACCCTGAATCAGCTATTTAACAAAATATTTGGAGCTCCTTCTTCATCAATAATAGAATTGGACAGAGCGCTTCGCCCCATGGATCCAGACCTCAATAAATCCAGGAACGTAATCTGCAGAATCCATTAATATAAAGCTAAAGAAGAGATCCTATTAAAAGCCAGAGACAGCCCTGCAACCATCTATAAAGGCCGGCAACTACTGATTCTACCTGATCTATCCAGAAGGACATTATCTATGAGATTTGCTTTTAAACCTCTCACAGACATCCTTAGGGAACGGGAGCTTTCCTACCGCTGGGAATTTCCGTTCGCTCTATTTGTCAGGTGTAAAGGACGTTTGATTGGTCTCCGTTCACGAGAGGACTTGCCAGATTTTCTGTCTCAGCTGAACCTCCCTCATATATTGCTTCCTCAATGGCTGCAGTTTTTCTCTCTTCTGACTATAGACAATGGATCACGCCGTCAGTCGGATAGAGAGGACTCTCTACCTGACGCACTTCAACAAAGATCCTTCAGACGAATAACGGAAGCCGAAACCAGTGAACAGATCTCCCCTCAAGAGATCCGGATTGAAATATTCGAGATTTAAATATAACCTGGGTAATATGCATATTGTTATGTATACACGATATGAATACTAATATGCCTGTGTGATACTTGTTGGTGGGTGCCTGTATGCTGGGAAACACTTAGCTGGGGCCTAATTACTATTGCCCTAACTAGTTCATATGCTGGTAACCTTTATGTTCTAATTAATACTCTAATTACAGTTCTCAGAAATGAATGAGCTATATTTTTAAATGTATGAGTAATGTTTTTAAGTGATATACTCCATTATGCTTTATGATTGTGTTGTGTGTACTTTATGGTGTATACATGCATTTAGTGTGATTCCCTGCCTGCTGGGTGTGGTGATTTTTTTGAAGGGAGGCGTCTCCATGTGCATTCTTTTGCTATAAGTAACAGACCCTGTATGTGTATAGACTGTCCTGAGGAAGTGGTGTGATCACCACGAAACGCGTAGAAATAAAGTCTATTTCATCATTACATCGACTTGGATTCCTCTGGTACATTATTCTGACAGGCGAGCAGCGCAGTCTGATGCCCCATTCTCTCCACCCAACAAATGAGTTATATTTTTGAAAGTTCCACCTAGCCAGTTGGTCAGGTCTAGTCAAAAATTGTTTACCACATGGGAGCGCACTCCCCCCCCCCCCCCTTTTGTGATGCCTGGCTGTCACTTTCCACTCATAGGGACTCTACCGAGCAATATAGGACTTTACCCAGCTTGGTTCTACATATTTTGGTTAGTTATAACCATGACAATGAACTTTTCACCACTATCTTTTTTGTTAAAACTTCCCGCATCTCTGAGATATAACATTGTTGTCAACAATCTTTTTCTTTAGGTTTCCAGAGTAGTGTGGAGGGCGTCGGACTACGTGGGGCATAAAGTTCATGGCGACACTTAAGCTTGCCTCCTTCAACGCGAGGGGGCTGAACGAACTGAAGAATAGGGCTCACATTCTTAGACTCCTTCATAAGATACAGATTGTCTGCCTTCAGGAGACTCATTTTAAGGAACACCACACCCCCATTTGTAAAAATAAATATTACACCCATTGGTACCTTTGCAACAATATTCTTTCCAAAAGCAAAGGCGTAGCCATTCTTATTCACAAAAATTAAAACATGAGGTAATCGACATTGTCAAAGATCCCAATGCAAGATATATGATTTTGAACATGCTTTCCATATACCTTCCCAGATCATTTTTAACACCTTTAGAAGGACTAGCTCCCAGTATATATATGGAAATACAAAAAAGGCTAGATTACCGCACAAGCTACTTACTTATCCTAACTCGCTAGGTGGCCTAAGTCTACCAGATATATATTTATACTACAATGCCATACACATTGTTAGATGGCTTAAACTTGTCCACTTGTAAAAATATTCTAATATACCCAACTTAGAATTAATATTAGGTAGAAACCTGAGCCATTACATTTGGAATGATATGACACCTCCACCAGATAATAAAACAGATGGCATCATGATGACAACTTTAAAAATGAAAAAAGATAAGTAAAAAAAAAAAAGAAAAAGAGCACTTTATTGTGACAGGAAGTCGAGTATGCTGGATGCTTCTGATGTGAGCTCTAGACCCAAACATCAAAATCCAATTTTAATCAAAGAAAATAGGGCCATCCTGCCCTTAGACACCCTGCAATCACTTAAGACCATCTTGACCCTTTTGAGGCCACCCTAGCCTGAAGAAGAATGAATAATCATTGCGGCCTACATGTAGGCGTGAAGCCATGGCCTTTCCTGGCTGCACCTACCGGATCTAAAGGTGCAGGAAGTCGGATGGGGAGAGGTTCTGGGAGTTCAGTCATGGATGTGTGCTGCTCCCACAGGCACAGGAGGTCTGGGTGCCCTGATGAGATTGGGACCCTCAGCAGCCCTGCGCCTGGAGATCGGTGTAGACTGAAGACAGAGGACCCCTGCACACAGGAGGAAGCCGGCGTTCACAGCCCCCGGGAATGCAGTGATCAAGGGCTTAAGTTACAGCCTGCAGCTGAGTCCCGATAGGTCTTCTCTCACTGGTGACTGTGAGTACTAAGTTAGGGATTTCCCTCCTGGCAGCTGCTTCTGCAGAAAGCCTATTATCAGCATAACTGTATCCCTGTGCCTGTGACCCCGAATCTGCTCTCTGGTCCAGGATAACCCTAACTAGATGACAGCATCAAGAAAATCACATGGCTATAATACATGTGCCCCCCTACTTGTTAATTTAAGGCCTGTATGAACATAAATACAATCCATAGTAAACCAACTGCATATAAATTAATTATACTATTGGAAACAATCTGCTGCCACCTACTGGCCATCTGATCAAACCATATTTCCAGCTACAAAGAAACCACAGGACTCATAAATTGTTATAAATAAAGCACGCTGCCACACAGTGACTCAATTGCTCGACTAAATTAGCTATCATAAGCAAAAATTAGCCCACCAAGGGCACATGAGCGGGCCTCAACCAGAGCTAAAATGATGGACTGAGTTCCGTACTTTGGACGACTGTCCGCAGGCATCTAGCACATCCTAGTACTCTGACGTCATAGCAGAAAAATTATCGTAAGTAAAACCAAGTAAAATGCTTGCCAGAAAGCTTTGACAAAGAGATTCTTTAAACACAGTCTTCTCAATAATGGATGTCACCAGCCATACCACATCCCAATCCTGTTAAAATTTATGATGCCTTCCACATGTAATAGTGGGGAAGGGCGTAGCCTTCCCTTGAGACTGAGAGAGTAAAAGGAAGAGTTCCTGAAGACAGACCTCCCCAACTGTGGTAGGCCAAGCTAAGGGGGTTAGCTTTAGTGGTCCGGTTGGTAGAGCAGAGGGGGAACTTAGTGCCCTTATCAAGCCTAGAGAGATATAGAGCTTGTTCCTGGTATAGTTCCTTCTGGGCTGTAGTACCTGAAAACAGCCACAAGATGCCACTGTTCGGGGTGCAGATGTCAGGATGAGTCTGCTAGCCGAGCTATAGACAGTGATGGGTTAAGGTTCTGTGATGACAGCTCACTGAGGGTGGGCATATTAGGAAAGTCTCTGTTTTAATTTCCTGAATCAGGAAGTGATAGAGTAGTACAAGAAGGGATTGCGACCTGATGAGACAGCCTTACTATAGTGGCTGCTAGGGTAGACGGGAGCTCCGAACCCTCAGACAGTGAGATCCCAGTGCGCAGTTCTCCCCACGCAAGAGCACGAGTCCTGTTCGCTCGCCGTAGAAACTCACCAAAGCGTAGTGAGGACACGGGGCACTTCTGGTCTGCAGGCAGCAGAGGAAGCTAAACAGTACTCCAAGCCAAGACGTGGGGGAGAGATATCGGATCCGTTCACTGTTAATACAGAGGAGTCTCTAGGGCCAGGAATTATAGCCACAGAGATGCTCCGCTTAAAAAGGGAACCAGGGCTGAAGCAGTTAACGGCGCCTGTGAGGGAGATGATTACCTGTCGGGCCTTATCCATTATATCTGACTGTAAATACTGTAAATATTCCTCTTCCCCAAGTAAAGTCCAAGTTCTGGTTAAGAACCTCGTGTCCTCTGAAATTATTGCTGCCCTGGTCCCAGAAGAAAATTGCCTGGAGACAGCCGCGATCGGATGGCGTGAAGTAAGTGAAGAGCACTACATACACAGCCACACTTCAGAGAGAGGACACGTATTGTCTGTAGGGTGCCATAGCGAGAGGGGGCTACAGCTCGCCCACGACTACCTCGCTGGGGCACCTTACATTTGGCGTAGTCGGCAGGATGCGAGCTCCTCGCATGAAGAAAGCGGGGAAGAGCCGACACAGAACACTGAGGAGAAAGTGTTGGAAGGCATGCGGCCCAAGATGGCGGCCCGAAGCATGGATTCCAAGATGGTGACGACGGTGGTAAAGTCTGGGAGAAGAACCGCCCATCGTGGGAGTGGACGGCGCTGGAGAGCGCGAAAAGATGTCCAGCCCCTACGAGTTCCGGCCCGAAGAGGGATGGGCCCAGCGGTGAAGATGCGCCCCAGGATGGGACGTCCAGTGAGGAAGAGGGCGCGGCGCAAAGTGAAGTCCGGCCCCGTGAGTATCAGCGCGCGCAGAGAGGGGGCGCGGCTGAAGGCGGAGCGGCCGAGAGTGACGAGTGACGCGGCGGTCGCGTCAGAGGTCCGGCCCAGGAAGAGGCGGAGCTGGACGCGCAGGACGCGCATCACCGTTAAGCGACCGGCGCCATTTTCTGTCCGGCACGTAAGGAGAAGGAGGTGCGGCAGCAGACGTCCTGAGAGGATGGCAGCCCCAGAGCCTGACAACGTGCGCGAGGCAAGCGGTGAGGAGGAACCCCTGAAGATCACTACACCAGGGGCCGCGGCTGGAAGTCGTCCGCCGGCGGGCGCTGCCCGCGATCCGCTGCCTTTACCCCCAGTGGCTGTTCAGTGGGCCACTAGGCCTGATCCGGAGCTGGGCCTGCTAGTCCACGAGCTTCACATGTGGTGCTGGAGCCGGATGCCGGAGGAAACGTCCCCCTCGGCTGAGGGAGGAGAACATCCAGGTGGGGCCGGAGCAATAGCTGCAGCGAAGCTTACAGAAGGTGAGCGGTCCATGCCCCAGCGGCCGGTCACGTCTGCGGTACCTGCCCCAGTAGTTTCCGTGGCAACAGAGGCCCCCAGGCCTTCAGGGGACAGTGCGGAAGGGAAGCCCCCTAAAAGAAAGGCCCCGCGGGAGAATTTCTGGTCGTTGGCCTTGGAGGCCCTACATTCCCCCTCGGCAGAGCGGTACGCCGAGCCCAGGAGTCCTAAGTGGGCTACCCGGGACCCCCCCGATGACCGCGCGAGAACAGCGGCGATGGACCGATACCTTCCTGAGAGGCTGGCTGGAGGGGTCCAACGCGGCAAGAAGAGGAGCCTGGGAGGCGGCAGTGGGGAGATATTGTGAGCGACGAGGAGGAGGATGTCGCCAGCAGCAAGGAAGCTGATTTCCTTAGTGAGGTGCCAGAGAAGGAGTCGGCACCACAACACCCAGTAGGGGCTGAGGCAGTTGAGCAGGGGGCTGCCAGAGAGACTCAGGCTGGTGTTAGCCAGGAGGTCCATCATTTTTCTGTCACCAGCTACGGCCCTACCCAGGTCGGCTGTGGCAGTGCTACGTCCTCGGACGAGGACCCCGGGCCTAGCAGATACCCCGATCAGCCGTGGAAGTGGAGGAGGCCACCTTCATCTGCAGCATGGGCCGCCTTCATGAGGGAACAGAGGGAGGCCCGGAAGAAGTGAGCTAAGTGGGCTAAAAGGTCCGTTGACCTTTCACTTCTTCTCCTACTAGGACCCATCGGTGGTGGTCCTTTCTGTAGTTTGGGACTGTTACCCAGAGGGGGCGAAGTGCCCCATGTTGACTTCAGTTGAAACAAAAAAAAAAAATGGAGGACTGTTCCCCTACCTCCTAGGCCAGGAAGGCCTTAAGCAGCACCCAAAAGTTGCGTGCCCGGGAGAGCTGCTCTTTTTGTTTTTATTTTTGTTTTCTTTTTGTTGCGCTTGTTGCGCCTTTTTCTGCTGGAATTTAAATTGCTGAGGCACACCTTGAGGATGGATATCCTCCGAATCTAAGAGACTTGCGGCCTAGCGGGAAGAACCGGTGACCCCCGCTAGGGCCAAGAAGAAAAGAGACTCACAGGGTGTTACCTGTGACGGTGTGCCTCAGAATGTAGCCCCAGGAGGGGATTAAGGGCTATTGAAGAGTTGACCTGATTTAAAAATGTGGACATGGACACTTCGTTTCCAGGGTCCTTACCAAGAAGGACCGGTGCCTCTGAAAAAGTTGATAGTGGACTGTCCTGAATTGCTGTTCCAGGGCCCTTAACCGAGAAGGGCCGGTCTTCCATCCAAGAAGATGACCTCAGGACCAGTCGCTTACTAAGAATGTTTTAGTAAAATTTAGTAATGTAATTTTATAACTGTTGATTGATGTTTATTGCCTAGTGTGGTCAGGGACGACCAACATTAAAGTGTCAGGGAATGTAATAGTGGGGAAGGGCGTAGCCTTCCCTTGAGACTGAGAGAGTAAAAGGAAGAGTTCCTGAAGACAGACCTCCCCAACTGTGGTAGGCCAAGCTAAGGGGGTTAGCTTTAGTGGTCCGGTTGGTAGAGCAGAGGGGGAACTTAGTGCCCCTATCAAGCCTAGAGAGATATAGTGTTATGTTCTGCTACCAGAGCTAAGGAAAGAGAGGAGATCTGTCCCTACGATAGAACTCAGCTGAATCCCTACGATGTAACAGGGAACCTGATCCTGCGATCAGACCTGCTAAAGTCCTAAGCTAGTCTGTACGGAGACCTATAGATGTGGGGAAGGAATCCCTACAAGTACTAAGGACTGGGAGGAAAATGGGACACCTCCTAACAGAAATAGTAGCAGACAGACGAACAAACAAAATATATAGAACATAGAGGTCCGTAGACCAAGCAAACTAACAGAGTTAGATACAGAGCACAGGCTAGCTAGAAAGTAGTTATACAATGAAGTCCAGCAAAGCCAGAAGGGCGGAGCAGGATTAAATAGGCCAACAAGGTCATGTGACCAGCAAAGGAAAAAACCTAAGAGCAAGGTTCTAACAGTACCCCCCCTTCTAAGAGGATCCTCCGGATCCCCTAGGACCAGGCTTATCAGGAAATCTCCTGTGAAACGCTCTGATAAGTCTGGACGCGGAAACATCATCTGACCTCACCCAAGAGTTATCCTCGGGTCCGAAACCTTTCCAGGCCACAAGATACTGCAAACTACCTCTATACCGTCTAGAGTTAAGGATGCGAGAAATTTCATATTCCCCGTCCTCCACCACCGGAGGAACAGAGGCAGAGGCGTCACCATCCGACACAACAGCTTTTTTTAACAGAGAGACATGAAATACCGGATTAATTCTCCAGGAGGTAGGAACCTCCAACCTAACAGCAGATTGGTTGACAACCTGAAGCACCTTAAAGGGCCCTACAAACTTGGGACTCAATTTCTTAGAAGGAATCCTCAACCGCAGATTCCTAGAGGACAACCAGACCATGTCACCAACAGCGAACAAAACCTCCTGTCGTTTCCTATCAAAGTAGTCTTTAGATTTTCTGTTGGCCTCCTGAAGATTACCACGCACATCCGTCCAAACTCTCTCCAAATCACCGGAAAAATTCTCCTCCTCAGGCACGGCAGATCCCAACTTGGAGAACGATCCAAACGACGGATGTCTCCCAGAACAACAAAAAAAAGGCGAACAACCAGCAGAAGAAGATGTATGATTGTTCAGAGCAAATTCAGCAAGTGGCAAAAACTCAGACCACCCCTCTTGATTGTCTGCCACAAAACAACGCAAGAACTGCTCAACATCCTGGTTTTTCCTTTCTGTCTGGCCATTAGATTCAGGATGATATCCGGACGAGAACGACAAATGAACTCCCAACCTGTCACAAAAGGCACGCCAAAAACGAGCCACGAACTGAGGACCCCTATCAGAAACAATGTCAGTAGGAACACCGTGAAGTCTGACAATTTCCTTGACAAAGGCCTTAGCGAGAGTTTTAGCGCAGGGCAGTTTGACGAAGGGAACCAAGTGACACATCTTGCTAAAACGGTCCACGACCACCCAGATGACAGTAAAACCCTCAGAGGGGGGAAGGTCAGTTATAAAGTCCATAGCCAAATGTGTCCAAGGAGCACTGGGAACCTCCAAAGGACAAAGCAACCCCGCAGCAGGAGTATGTGAGGACTTAGATCTAGCACATATAGTACATTGACGCACCCACTTAATGACTTCCTTCTGCCATCCAGGCCACCAAAAACTGCGACCCACCAGTCTCTTGGTCTCAGAGATTCCGGGATGACCTGCCAACCGAGATTCGTGACACTCAACAAACAAATCTCTCCTAAAGGTCCCAGGCACAAACAACCTCCCATGAGGAGTGTTAGATGGGGCATTCTCCTGTGCTTTAAGAATCTCATCTTCCAAAACGGAGTCCAAAGCAGCTATCACAACACCTTCTTGTAAAATGTTCTCCTCTTTCTCAGCACCGACTATGGGAGAAAAACTGCGAGACAAGGCATCCGCCTTAACATTCTTAGTACCAGGGATGTAAGTAACGGAGAAATTAAACCGCGAGAAAAACAGTGCCCACCTAGCCTGACGGGCATTCAGGCGCTTGGCAGCATCAAGATATATCAGATTTTTATGATCCGTAAGAACCTGAACGGGAAATTCCGCACCTTCCAAGAAGTGGCGCCAGTGTTCAAATGCGAGTTTAATAGCCAATAATTCCCGATTACCAATATCGTAATTCAGTTCAGTCTCCGAAAATTTTTTTGAAAAAAAGGCACAGGGATGTAATCCATCCCCGTTATCCTGAGACAATACTGCGCCAACCCCCACAGAGGAAGCATCAACCTCAACCAAAAACGGCTTAGTCACATCAGGCTGCATAAGGATGGGAGCAGAGGTGAACCTCTCCTTGAGATACACAAAAGCTTCAATGGCCTCAGAAGACCACTGAACCACAACAGCACCTTTCCTGGTGAGATCGGTCAGAGGTTTGACAATACTAGAAAAAATTTTTATGAATTTTCTGTAATAATTGGCAAAACCCAAAAACCTCTGTATCGATTTCAAACCAATAGGCCTAGGCCATTCCTGTACAGCTTGAACTTTAACCGGGTCCATCTCAAAACCTTCGCTGGAGATAATGTAACCCAAAAAACTAATTCTCTGTACAGCGAACTCACATTTCTCCAGCTTAGCAAAAAGCGAATTGTCCATTAATAACTGTAATACCTCACGTACGCTCCGCCAATGAGACTCCAGATCCGGCGAATAAATCAAAATGTCATCCAAATACACAACCACATTTTTGGCGATCAAAGGTCTAAGGATGTCATTAATAAGATTCTGAAAAAATGCAGGAGCATTAGTAAGACCAAAAGGCATAACCAGGTTCTCAAAATGACCCACAGGAGTGTTAAAAGCAGTCTTCCATTAATCACCCTCCTTCATGCGCAACAGATTGTATGCCCCCTTAAGGTCAATTTTAGAGAACCACTTGGCCCCCATTAACTGGTTAAACAGATCAGGAATCAATGGCAGTGGGTAAGGATTGCGTACAGTAATTTTGTTAATCTCACGAAAATCCAGACAAGGACGTAAACTGCCGTCCTTTTTTTTTTACAAAAAAAAATCCAACCGCCACAGGAGACTTAGAGGGCCTAATGTGACCGGCGGCCAAACTTGTCTGTATGTATTCCTCCAAAGCCTTCCTCTCAGGAATAGTAAGGTTAAATAAACGACTTTTAGGAAGAGTCGCTCCAGGGACAAATTCAATAGAACAATCATAGTCTCTATGGGGAGGCAAAACCTGCGATTCCTTCTCAGAAAAAACTCTCCAAAAATCCTGAATAGGAACAGGCAATTCTCCCCTATCCAAAGCTGCAATACGCCCGTTACAACACTTGTCATAACATTTATGGCTCCAGGATTTAATTTCACTGGTAGACCAATCCAGTACAGGATTGTGAAATTTTAACCAGGGCAATCCCAATATTACTGGAGAAGGCAAGTTATTCAAAACTACCAAATCCAATTTCTCATGGTGAACACCATTAATAGTGAGAGGAAATTCACAGACCTTGAGAGTAATATTCTTCAAAGGGGAACCATCCACAGAAACCACAGCAATGGGGGATGATAAAGGTTCGGGTTTTAAATTGAGTCTTTCCAAGAATCCCCCATCAATTACATTCAGAGTAGACCCACAATCAACAAACACCCGAAATTCCATTAATTTTTCCTGAGCAATCGTGGAAGCAGCTAAAAATACACCCTTGGAATTTAAACAGGCAATACGGGCATGACTGACCATTTTTTTTTCTTTCTTCATACGAAGCTCACAGCCTTTAATCAAATGACCAGATTTTCCGCAATAGAAACACAAGCCTTCAGAACATCGACGGTCTTTTTCTTGAGAGCGAGGTGCCACCGATCCAATCTCCATCGGTTCACCACTGTTAGTACACACATTCTCATAACCAGAAACTGACATAGCAGAGGATTTGCTCTCATTAACCCTTGCACGCAGTCTCCTATCCACCCGTATAGCTAATTGCATAGCCTGTTGCAAATCTTCAGGTGTAGGATAAGCAATTAGCAGGTCTTTAACCCTTTCATTGAGCCCAGCAAGAAATAGACTTTTCAGAGCAGAATCGTTCCACCCTGTTTGAGTAGACCATCGACGGAAATGAGTACAATATTTTTCCACATTACCTGATCCCTGTTTCAAACGTCTCAACTCAGTCTCAGCTGATGCGACACGGTCAGGATCATCATATAATAGTCCCAAAGCAGAAAAAAAACTATCCACTGATCTGAAGCATGTATCACTAGGTTGCAAAGAAAAGGCCCACTCCTGAGGCTCTTTGCGCAAAAGTGACATTATGAACCCTATGCGCTGGGATTCATCCCCAGAGGACTTGGGTCTCAAACGAAAATACAATAAGCAAGCATTTTTAAATGAAAAAAATTCTTGGTGTTCACCAAAAAATAAATCCGGCAAACATACCTTAGGCTCCAAGAAATGTGCTCCAGGACAGTTACTCACGTGCTGACGGAGCTCGGCCACCTCCAGAGAGAGTCCCTGCAGGCGATGAACCAAATCCTGAACCGACACCATGATGGAACAGAAAAATCTTTCCTTAGAGAATTTGCGGGCTGGACTTACTGTTATGTTCTGCTACCAGAGCTAAGGAAAGAGAGGAGATCTGTCCCTACGATAGAACTCAGCTGAATCCCTACGATGTAACAGGGAACCTGATCCTGCGATCAGACCTGCTAAAGTCCTAAGCTAGTCTGTACGGAGACCTATAGATGTGGGGAAGGAATCCCTACAAGTACTAAGGACTGGGAGGAAAATGGGACACCTCCTAACAGAAATAGTAGCAGACAGACGAACAAACAAAATATATAGAACATAGAGGTCCGTAGACCAAGCAAACTAACAGAGTTAGATACAGAGCACAGGCTAGCTAGAAAGTAGTTATACAATGAAGTCCAGCAAAGCCAGAAGGGCGGAGCAGGATTAAATAGGCCAACAAGGTCATGTGACCAGCAAAGGAAAAATCCTAAGAGCAAGGTTCTAACATATAGAGCTTGTTCCTGGTATAGTTCCTTCTGGGCTGTAGTACCTGAAAACAGCCACAAGATGCCACTGTTCGGGGTGCAGATGTCAGGATGAGTCTGCTAGCCGAGCTATAGACAGTGATGGGTTAAGGTTCTGTGATGACAGCTCACTGAGGGTGGGCATATTAGGAAAGTCTCTGTTTTAATTTCCTGAATCAGGAAGTGATAGAGTAGTACAAGAAGGGATTGCGACCTGATGAGACAGCCTTACTATAGTGGCTGCTAGGGTAGACGGGAGCTCCGAACCCTCAGACAGTGAGATCCCAGTGCGCAGTTCTCCCCACGCAAGAGCACGAGTCCTGTTCGCTCGCCGTAGAAACTCACCAAAGCGTAGTGAGGACACGGGCACTTCTGGTCTGCAGGCAGCAGAGGAAGCTAAACAGTACTCCAAGCCAAGACGTGGGGGAGAGATATCGGATCCGTTCACTGTTAATACAGAGGAGTCTCTAGGGCCAGGAATTATAGCCACAGAGATGCTCCGCTTAAAGAGGGAACCAGGGCTGAAGCAGTTAACGGCGCCTGTGAGGGAGATGATTACCTGTCGGGCCTTATCCATTATATCTGACTGTAAATACTGTAAATATTCCTCTTCCCCAAGTAAAGTCCAAGTTCTGGTTAAGAACCTCGTGTCCTCTGAAATTATTGCTGCCCTGGTCCCAGAAGAAAATTGCCTGGAGACAGCCGCGATCGGATGGCGTGAAGTAAGTGAAGAGCACTACATACACAGCCACACTTCAGAGAGAGGACACGTATTGTCTGTAGGGTGCCATAGCGAGAGGGGGCTACAGCTCGCCCACGACTACCTCGCTGGGGCACCTTACACACACATACTATCAGAAGCTTTATTCGGCTCCGCAGTGCCCTACTCCACAACTGATGCAAGATTTTTTTCAACACATACATTTGCCTAAAATTTCAGATTCAGCAGCCCAAAAACTTCTTTCAGAAATAACTGATGAAGACATCACTTTAGGAATAAAACGCCTTAAAAATGGAAAAGCTTCAGGGCCAGATGGTTTTATTACAAAAAATGTTATGAAGTCCTCTTCCCCCACATCAAGAAATGCTATAACTAGTTATTACAGGGCAGCCAGATGCCCCCAGAATTTTAGACAGCACATGTGAGTGTAATACTTAAACCTAAACGGGACCCATTGCTAGCAAAAAATTATAGGCCTATATCGCTTCTGAACGTAGATCTTCAAATATTCACATCAATAGTAACTCAAAGAATTAATACTTTACTTCCGGCACTAATTCACCACAATCAAGTGGGATTTATCCCAACAAGACAAGCTCCTTATAACATTAGGCAAAACTTAAAATATTATACATAAAGCAAAGACTAACAAAACACCGATAATGAGGTTAGCACTAGACATCTAAAAAGCTTTTGATTCCATTTCATGGACTTACCTCTTTAATACCCTAGCCTTATATGGGTTCCCACCTGGTCTCATCACTTCATTAAAGTTACTTTATGACTTGCCCGCAGCATATCTAAAACTCCCTTCTACCAAACCCATACCTATTAAGATACAGAGAGGAACACGGCAAGGCTGCCCGTCATCACTGGCATTATTTGCACTAGCTATGGAACCCCTGGCAGAAGCCATAAGGGAACATCCTAATATTAAAGGATGTCAAGGGCAAGGAACCAAATTCGGATTCAATAAAAGGGAGCATTATCTGACCTGTTTGGAAATAAACTTAACCACGAATAAATCAACACTTTTTAAATGGAACTATGCCCCTTTAATCCAGCAACTCCAGACTGACCTCAACAAGTGGACATCCTCATGCCTATCCTGGCTAGGCTGCATTAATTCAATAAAAATGGTAACACTGCCACATTTTTTATACCTATTTAGATCTTTACCTATAGTAATACTTAGTAAGATCTTTTCAGACATACATTCGCTAATCTCTAAATTTGTCTGGCACGGGAAACACCCCAAGATATCCCAACGAACGATGTTCTATCATAGGCGAAAAGGAGGAGCATCACTTCCCAATTTCTCCCTATATTATAAGGCTGCGCAAATAGCACAATTATCTACAATGTCTTCTCCATCCGGGAAGCCCAGATGGATTGATGTTGAAAATTCCCTCATCTCACCATACTCCATCTCGGGTTTAATGTAGGCGACAGGTCAATTACCTTCTAAATTAGTTGCTCTCGCTCCATATACTTCACACTCTCTCACATTGTGGAGAAAACATAGGATTTCAATTTAAAATACAATCCAATCCTTCCCCTCTATTGACGCTACTCAATAACCCTATGTTCAACCCTGGGCTAAAACTAAATTCTTTTAAAATGGTGGAAGCTTAAAGGAATAACGTGAAACATCTTTGGACATCCACTAATTCTGTCATCTCTAGACCAGAATTCATACAAAAATATAACCTCCCATTACAAGAAATGATGCGCATTAACCAGGTCTTACAAGCCAAGAAAAATTCTGCTAACAGATCTGCCCCCCCCCCACCTACCCACCTATTGCATTTGAACAAAAATCCATGTACGACCCTTTCGGGTGGGGGATTATCTCACTACTATACTCCATATTTAACCTTCCCCCAGCAGAACAAAAAGTACAGTGTATAAAGCAATGGGAAAACGATCTTGGAATCACTATGTCCATTGATAGATGGAATCGATGTTGTGATGTCTTATCAAAAGGTAGTATTCAGACCTCACTTACTGAGACATCATTGAAAGTCCTACACAGAGCCTACTATGTCCTGGTAAAGCTACATAAAATTTACCCTAATGTCACAGATAGATTTTTCAGAGGGTGCAATGCCCCAGGAGACATGAAACATATTTGGTGGTCCTGTCCTCTGGTGATAACTTTCTGACAGGAGGCTAAATCCCTTATGAGGGATGTTATGGGTGAGTCTGTCCGGCTTAATCCAGCAATACTATTGTTTGGAGACAGGCCATCAGGTCTGACTAATAAAACCTTCAATCTACTCAATTTCATTACCATGGCTGCCCAAATCCACATTGCTGCTCAATGGAAAACATCGACTCTTTCTTTACCTTTAGTAAAAAAATAATAATTGATAATATAATGATTTATGAATGTATTGAAGCCACTAAAACTGATACCTTGGAATTATTTTATGCTGTCTGGACTCGCTGGATAGACTCCCACCTTGATCCCCTCCTGATCCGCTCTTTAAGTGTCTTCCCCTGAGTGATTTATATGGAAAGATAAGAGGCTATTTTTTTATTTCTGATCTGAGCTTTTATTCTGGCATGGTTAATGATATGATATACTGTAATGCTATATACGGAGTATACTCTGATTATTGACTGATAGAGGCACTAATCACACTAAGTTTTCATAATTAACGGTTCTACAAAGATACTAAATTACCAGGATGTTTTTCTCAATTAAAAATCCCCCTCCCCACCTTGCCCTTCTACCTTTTTTATTTTATTTCTTTCTTGATATTTTTTTTTTCTTTTGTTTCGTTTCATGTGTTAATTGTCAGAGTATAAACCATAATGCCCGTTACCTTCCTGCGTGGAGAAATCATTATGCACGGAAGTTTATATTCTGTGTTGTAAAAAAAAAATAATTCAATAAAGCAATTTTGAGACTAAGTCCTTATCTACATCTCTTATGCCTCCAGCTATGGCTCCTATTAGCACCATACCCTATTTTTTAGATCCCAACTACATAGACATCTATGATCTATGGTCCCATCTACCATTATTCACCATTTCTCACTAACAAAGTTCCCATGTCAAATTCATGGCCAAATGAGACTAAAAAGCATCCTAAAAACTTCTTACAACAATTACATGATGTCACAAATATTCTTAAACAATTTAAAATAAAATTCCCATCCACTAGAGAATGGTCCTGGCTAGATCTTTTTACTAAATTTCCCTTTCATTCACCTAAAATACTATAAAATATATACAAATACATCTCTTCACCTACAAAGACATTTAAACCTTATTTATCTTCTTTGGAGAAGGAATTAGTTATTTCTTTAAAATATACTCTTATGGTTTTTCTAGGTGTACGCTGATACAGGAAAATTCATTCAAGATCTTGACTAGATGGCATAGAACCCCAGAATTTCTGCACTATCTGGGTTTCTCTGACAAGAAGTTGTGGTGGAGATGGCTCCAGTACAGGGAACATGACATATATTTTGGTCCTGTCCTTTAATACAAAAATTCTGAATAGAAATTTACAATACGCTTTAAAGCCTACATTTAATAAGAAGGAACTTAAAACCAGAGGAAATCCTACGTTCCTGTCCCTCTTCCAATTTTAAAACCAAGAAACGTGATCTACTCGCTTTAAAGATTGGGGTGGCTAAACATTTAAAGGGAATCTGTCACCCCCTGGGAGATATCAGAGTCACTGTCATTTCCCGGCGCCTGCGCAATAGAAACATGCGGCGCAGTGCACAGAGAGACGGGCCGGAATGAAGCAAAGCACGCTCTATGTGAGCGGCGCTTTGCACATGCCCGGGAAGTCAGGGAGCACAGTGCACGTCGCAGGTCCCTGTGACGTGCAGGGGAGGGGGGGGGGGATATGATAACTAAGCCTATAGGCGGGGATTTCGGGGAATAATAAACAGGCGGGGATTTCTTGGCATCCCCTGGACGCCAAGCCTCTGGAAAACAGAGGTGTTAAAAACACTTTTCTCTGCAATCAAACCTCTACTATGGGCCATACAGATATGTATAGATTTACTTTTCTATAACCTGTATGGCCATAGTAGAGGTCTGATATCTCCCAGGGGGTGACAGATTCCCTTTAATTCCAGTACAATGGAAGAACCCTACCCCCCCATCGCACTTAAAAAGGTTAGACAAAGTCAGATTAATATATAGACTGGAAGAAATCTCAAGTTGGGAGACACATGCACATGCATCTTTCCTGAAGATTTGGGGCGGTCCTAACATCTAATATTAAAATCTTACCATTTGTCAAGTGAAATGTATGTGGATAAGGACAGAGAAGGACTGAAACCCGCACAGAATAGGGTGACTGGAATGTGGTGGGATGGCTTTTGCATTTTTTTTTTAATCAAAATTATGTTAACTAAGCACCCTGTTATTTTCATGCATTGTTTATTTACTGCAAGGTATTTGCTTATTATGTTTTTATATTGTTTTGTTTTCACTGTAGCATACAACCCTGAACAAAATGGTGTAACTGAAAGAAGGAACTGGATACTTTCTAAAAGTGGAAGTATGCTATTCCACGCAGACTTTCCAGCAACATATCGGGATGAAGCAATCATGACAACTTGCTATATTCAAAACAGACTACCAGGTAAAGCTACTGAGAAAACTCCATTTGAGCAGTGGCACAGCAAGAAGCCTGAACTACAACACATAATATTTGGAAGTAAAGTATTTGTACATATTCCCAAAGAAAAATGTACCAAGTGACAAGCTCATGCAAAAGAGTGTATCCTGGAGGGCTACAGTGAAACCCAGAAATGATATACAATCCTGCACCCAGAAACTAACAAGGTCTCAATAAGCAGATATGTAATGATTGGTGAGAACTTCATGTCACTCAAGTTTCATGACATCATACCAGTAGTCCAGCTGAAGCAACAACAATCTCAGTCACAATTTCAAAATAACAAGGAAAAGGATGTAGATGTTTGGTTAGGTTCTTCAACCAGTGAAGAAGCAACAGAAAAATCAAGTGAACCTGAACTCTGAACCTGAACTCAGGAGACAGTCATGATCAAACAAGGGTATACCAGCTAAGCGTCTATCCTACTTTGTCAAAACACTACCAGAATCAGAGCCACAGTCATGGGATGAGATGAAACAACTACCTGTCCATAAAAAACTGAAGTTGATTAATGCTTCATCAACTTCAAACTTGGAAACTCACCAAACTACCACAAGGCAAGAAAGCAATCAAATGTAAATGGGTTTTTAAGACCAAGTATGACTCTAAAGGCAAGTTCACAGACTTAAAGCAAAGTTAGTCGCAAAAGTATGTTCTCAGAAATATGGTGAAGATTATAATGCCACATTTTCTTCAGTTGCTAAGCAGACCACATTCAAGACTCTAATGGCTACAGCTGCTGTACAAAAGATGTTTGTCAGAAATTTGGACATCAAAACTGCCTTTTTAAATGGTGAAAAAGAAGTGGACTTGTATATGACTCAACCTGAGGGTTATATCAAAGAGGGTGAAGAGAATCTCGCTTGCAAACTACAAAAATCTCTGTATTGTCGGAAGCTATCGGCAAGAGCATAGAACACCAAAATGAACCAAGTCTTATTGGAAAAAGGATTTAAAAGAGGTCAAGCAAATCTGTGTTTATACACAAAATGTACAGTCTGAAAGTAGATGTATATGCTCTTATATGTGGACGATGTGATTATGGTTCATTAAGAGGAAACAGAAATTGCAAACATGACTAAAATTCTGAATCAGCATTTTGAAACTAAAGAGCTTGGAAATGTGACATTATTATGGAATCCAGGTCCGAAGAGAATATGGAAGCTTCTTCTAAACCACACATGTCAAACTCCGGCCTGTGGGACAAATCTGGCCTGTAGGGTGGTATTATTTGGGCATCGACACCAGAACCACCACCCCTATGTGTGGCCATTATTCTGTATAGAGGACTATGTGGGGCCCATTATCCTGTATGGAGGACTTTGTGTTGGCCGGCAACCTTGTCCAGGTTTTTCATTTTGGCCCTCTGTGTGTTTGAGTTTGACATCTCTATTCTAAACCAAAGTGCAACGATTACCATATTTTTCGGACTATAAGATGCACCGGACCATAAGGCGCACCTAGGTTTTAGAGGAGGAAAATAGAAAAAAAAATTAAGCAAAAAATGTGGTCATGATGCACTGTTAAAGGGGGAGCGGGTCTGCTGCTGACACTGGTATAAGGGTAATGTTCCCCAAATCTGATAATATCCCCCATCCTGGTAGATATGCCCCCCTTCCTATTATACGTGGCCCCCATCACCATCCTGAAATGCATGGCACCCCTCCATCCTGATATGCATGGCACCCCTCATCCCTATCCTGGTATACATGGCACCCCTCATCCCTATCCTGGTATGCATGGCACAGCAATCCCCATCCTGGTATGCATGGCACCCCCCATCCTGGTATGCGTGGCACCCCTCATCCCTATCCTGGTATGCCTGGCACCCCTCATCCCTATCCTGGTATGCGTGGCACCCCTCATCCTTATCCTGGTATGCGTGGCACCCCTCATTCTTATCCTGGTATGCGTGGCACCCCTCATCCTTATCCTGGTATGCGTGGCACCCCTCATCCTTATCCTGGTATGCGTGGCACCCCTCATCCTTATCCTGGTATGATCTCCCTCGTGCTTATCCTGGTACGTATGATCCCCCTCGTCCCTATCCTGGCATGTATGATCCCCCTCATCCTTATCCTGGTATGTATGGCCCCCTGGTCCTTATCCTGGTATGTATGGCTCTCTCATCCTTATCCTCATATTCATGGTCCCCCTAATCCCCATCACGCTGCACATAAAAAAATAAACACTCCTACTCACCTCTCTTCTCTCTCCTCCAACGCTGCGTCCTATCTGCGCGGCTCACAAGGAGAGATCAGCTGCTGGAAATCACTGCTCCCCACACCGGGACTGTGTGCACGGGGAGCTGTAACTTCATGCTCCTTAATAGCCGACACACAGTGTAGCGGTAACGTGGCTCCTGCTGTTGCCGGGCAATTGCATGTGCCGCTATTAAAGGGCATGAATATTCACCTCCCCACGCCCATGGGCGTGGAGAGGGGGTGAATTTTCATGCTCTTTAATAGCGGGCACACGCCATCGCATAGCAATAGCAGGGGCCGTGCTGCGGATACACTGTGTGCCGCTATTAAGGAGCATGAACATTCAGTGCCCCGCTCCTCCACTGCAACCACTCTCCCCACACCCCACTCAGTATAATATATATATATATATACACACACACACACACACACACACACACACACACACACACACACATACCACATACATACACACACACACCCCTCCCCCCCAACATTCGGACAATAAGACGCACCCCCCATTTTCCTCCAAAATTTTGGTACGGTAACTCAATTCTGAATCAGTTTGGAATGTCAGAGCCAAAGCCAAAAGGTATTTCAACCCCAATGGAACCATCCTACTTAAAGTTGGAAGTAGAAGATGATCTGTTATCTAACAATGAGAAATACAGACAGGCAGTTGGGGCACTTCTATACATAGCAACTGTGACTCCACCAGATATCGCAGCAATAATTTGGAATTCTCTGTAGATATGTGGAAAAACCAAGCCAAAAAGACAAATGCCGTTAAGAGAGTTCTTCGATATTTGAATTCGACTCTATACATAAATGTAAGGATATCTGTAACAGGAGATCTAAACCTCACAGGCTATGAGGATGCAGACTGGGCCGATGATTTAAGTGATCGTAAATCGACACACAGTTATTTGTTCAAGCTTGCAGAAAGTTTCATTTTTTGGTCAAGCAGAACATAGGTGTCTGTAGCCTTGTCATCTACAGAAGCATAGTATGTGTCTGCAGCCCACGCAAGACAAAAGGTCATTTGGTTAAGCTAATTATTAGGCAACCTTGGTAAGCCATCAACTCAACCGATGGTGATTTATGAAGACAACCAAGGATGCATTAAACTTTCATGCAGTGAGAAGATCAATGCAAGAACCAAACACATTAATGTTAAACATCACCAGTGTGATTTGATAGAACATGGCATAATTGAGTTTGTTTATTGCGAGACTGACCAGATGATAGCTAATTTTGGCTTATAAATAATCATATCAAATACTGACCAAATACTGAACATGGCCTAACACTGACAGATCTAATGCATTGCATTACATGTGCATTGCAAAGCATTAGACCAGTGATCAGACTAATGAATGGTAAAGTTCCATAGAGGAACTAAACTTAAATTTAAAATAAAAGAAAAAATAAATGAACAAAACAATTCCATCAATAAATATGTATATTAATGCAACAACAAAGCTAAACAAAAAATACACATATTTGGTATCGCTGCATCCAGAAATATCCGATCTGTAAAATTGTCTCACTAATTAACCTCTTCAGTAAACACCGTAAAAAATAAATAATGTGGCAAAACACTATGCAGGACTATGAAGGACATGAAAGACACCACTGAACAGAGGATGGACGGAATCCAGAATAACTCTGCTGCCTCATTATAGTGAATGGATCACTCGGGGGTTTCATCTTGTTACAAGAAAAAAGTAAGAGTTTTATTTCTCTAAGTAAAAGCAGGGTGAGAACTGAAAGTAAGTTTGATGTAGAGTTGTGTGGATAAAACAAATAGGTTTAATGTTCATTCAAATATAGTTACAAAAATGAAGAAAAATAAGTTCATAGCACACAAAAACAAGAATTAGATCACAAAAGAAAAAACAAGACATTCATTGGTTATTACATACAGTTAATGAGACTTGATGTGGTCTCTGGTAAAGATTCCCAAAGAGTGAGAGATCTGAAGATTTACTTACCTCTAGGCTGGTTTATATACAATTTGTCTCTCATAGAAATACATTAGTTACTATTTTTTTCAGTTTTGTTGCCTTCAGTGATGAGCGCAAGTGCTCGTTACTCGAAATTGCTAAGGGTGCTCGGGTATGCACCGAGTATCGCGGGTGCTTGAGTGACATGTTTGCGTCCCTGAGCCTTCATGTTTCACGGCTGTTAGACAGCCTCAAAACATGCAGGGATTGTCACTCAAGCACCCATGATACTCAGTGCATACCCGAGCCCCCCCGGCAAACTCGAGTAACGAGCACTTGCGCTCATCACTAGTTGCCTTATTTTACCATATTAGAAGAAATCCGTTGACTTGTGATATATATTAAGTTTTTTGCATATTACCTCAGTTTGGGACACTGAAAATCCTATAGCTATGACTTTTGAGAGCAGTACCTGTAATCCTCAAATAGCCATTTTTAGCATTTCAGTCCTATAAGTTAGATATGCAGAACAGATGCCTCAGCCAAGATTCTCAGAATAACTCAGTCACTCACTAAAAGACCAAAGTATTTGCTTGCTCGTTAGACCCTAAGCATAAGTTAGATTCATATTTTTTCATTGGAAATATAAATATTTTACACATCTGAATCACATCATTTGGAGATTTAGATGGAAACCCCGATGTAAGTGCTCATTGTGGAGCGTAGGATAAATGTGATCCAAAACGTTATGTAACATGTTACAAATAAAAGCTTCAACTCAATCCACAAAAAAAAAACTTACTCAGTCCGTCATCTGTTAACGGAACAATAGTGGTTTCCATCTTACTAGTAACACAAAAGGGACTGTAAAAGAGACATGGCTCCCACCAAAAGAAATCCAGTGAATTCTGCGCTTCCAAATCCAAATGTCCTCTTCCCTTCTGAGTTCCCCAGTGTGCCTAAACCCCAGTAAGCAGCCACTTGTTTGTCATTACTATAGCAATGAGAGCCTGCTTAATTTATTGGGTGCATGTATTTGTGGAGGAGGGAGGCTTGGGATGAGACAGAGCAAGTGAAGTTTCATAGAGTAAATGTAAGGTCATTCATCTGTGCTGAGGAAACCAAGGGCCTCCAAATCACCAAGTCCAAACCACCTCTGGAATTAAGACAAGTGCAAAAACGGTGTGCCTGTAGCTTTGTGGTTTGGGTTTTTATGGTTGAGTAGCTACATCTCAGTAGAAAATCAAAAAAGGGTCAGTGAGATGGTGTCTGTCTAGCATAATCCTTGACACCTTACATCACTGAATATAAATGCAAGTTACAATTTTCAGATTTTTTAAATATTTAGTAAACCATGTATCATTTGCTTTAAACTTCACAAATATTTGCTTCTTTGTGTTGGGATCACAAAAAATCCCTATAAAATAAATGTAAGTTTGTGGGTGTAACGTGAAAAAATGTGGAAAAGTTAATGGGGTATGAATACTTTCTCAAGGCATTGTTTGTATATTATACACTGTATCTATTAATAAAAAATATTCAGTGCACAGGTGTGATTTATATTTGAGCTATTTGGATTCAATTTGATTTTTGTATTCATGAGACCTTTGTAATTGATTTATGTTTTCTTGTAAAATGTAAGATTAAAAGAGGTTTAAAAAGGCTACTTTATAAGTTTCTTTTTATGGGGGAAAAACATTCCTTACTTTCAGAATACGAATATTGTTTCACAACTATATGTGCAACAAGACTTAATTTCTGATAAACATAATTTAATTTTCAAATAAAACATTTCCCACATTCTGGGTATGAAATGGCTTCTCACCTTTGAGAGCTCATTAATGTTTAACAAGAGTTATTCTGAAACAAAAGCATTTCCCACATTCTCAACATACTGTAGATATGACCTCTTCCTCATGTGACTTTTTTGATGTCTAACCAAATATGATTTACACACAAAACATTTCCCACAGTCTGAACATGAATATGGTTTCTCCCCTGTGTGAGTCCTCTGATGTGCAACAAGATTTGATATGTGATTAAAATCTTTCCCACAGTCTGAACATGAATATGGCTTTTCCCCTGTGTGAGTTCTCTGATGTGTAACAAGAGTTGATTTACTTGTAAAACATTTCCCACATTCTGAACATGAAAATGGCTTCTCCCCTGTGTGAGTTCTCTGATGTATAACAAGACTTGAACTCTTAGTAAAACATTTCCCACATTCTGGACATGCATGCAACTTCTTCCGTGTGTGACTTCGCATATGTCTATTGAGAGTTGATTTAGTTCTACAATATTCCCCACACTCTGAACATGAAAATGTCTTCTTTCCTGTGGTAGTTCTTTCATCCCTTAGGTGACTTTTATTTTCCTTAATAGTCTGTGATGAATCAGAAGTTAGGACCTGTTTAAAAGGACCAAATGGTAGATCTTTGCTGCCAACCACTGAAGATACAGCTGGGATAATCCAATGTTCTTCATATGTGTCTTGTGGCACACCAAGATCATATGATTGAAAATCTGAAGATTCCAGAAGTCCCTCTGATCCACTAATACCATCACCTGCCAAGAATAACACTTTTATTACTTTTTCAATAATATAACCTTGGAAATATTTTTTTGTAATTGGTAAAAAAAACTGTTGAAATTCTAACCAAAGACCACAGAGCAAGAACCACAAGATAATGGTATCAAGCAACCAGGATAGGTTCTAGCAGTTTTCACATTCAGTGTTGAAGTCAGCATTTTCCTAGGTTCATGTTTCAGAGAGTCAGTCACCACTATTTTGTAGTAAGACACCCATAAATAAATCAATTAGTGCTGTCAGCGGGTGTCTGTCTGGCACAATCCTTGACAGCCGCATTCATTTTAGTGCTGAACAGAGAAGCAGTATGATTAAGTATGAACAAGCTATGACTTTGTAGAAAGTGTAAAACTTGAGTTGCAAATTAATTTGTAAAGTGGTTTTCTCGAGTTGTCCCAAAAAATTTCTCGCCTGTTGAATTCAAAGCTACCACTTTAGCACTCCTCTCCAATCTTGATCTACTTGGCTGCAGTGATGACGTGCCCTATATGTCACATGACCATTGCATCAAGCGTATAGTGAGACCATTGATGGACTGCAGTGCTCACATGTTGAATATGGCACATTATGGCTGCAGTCAAGTACAGAAAGGTCAGAGATAAGCACCAAAAAAGCAGGGGCTGTGACTGGCGAGTAATGCTTCTTTTCCACATACTTCCCCGAGCCACGGGAGTTGGTGAACCTAAATTCTGCACCCAACTTATATAAAAAGTCAAAGCTGGATGCATAGTCAGCCATTAATCACCAATGTAAAAGGCACCCTGCCCATTTCTTAAATGTCAGAAGTAAATTCACTAAAGTATGTACATAAGGTATTTATTTACTTAGCGGCCTTCGGCTCAACCTCGAGCCATAGTGACTTGATGGATGAAAGTTCTGAAGGAAGATCGATCTTGTGCAAGCCTAGATAGGTCCACCAGGGTCTTCTCCGCTGTTATCTTGATGGCTCTTTGTCTTGTTTTTTCTATTCTTCTGGCCATAATGTCCTTCTCCAGTGATTGCTCTCTTCGTAAGATGTGGCCACACATGCAAGTCTTAGCTTCGTGATCCTTGCTTCAAGTGACATGTCTGGCTTGATTTATCCCAAAATAGGTTCTCCAGCACCACATGTCAAAGGCATTGATTCTTCTTCTGTCTTGTTTCTTTATCGTAAATGTTTTGCATCTGTATGTGGTCACAGAAAAGACCAGATATGTACAAGCCATGCCTTGGTCGCCAGTGAAATGTTCCTCGATTTGAAGACCTTGTCCGGTTACGTCAATGTTGATTTACCCACAGCTATTCTCCTATTGATGGTCGGTGTTGTCACTGCATCTTGAGTTATCATCGAGCAGAGTATGTTGAAGTCTTTTACAACTTCCAGTTCATTGCCGTCTATCTCAAATATGTCATGGTCGTAACTGGCAGTCGTCAATATCTTTGTCTTTTTTCTATTTAGTAGTAGTCTCATGTTCGAGCTTTCCATCTTGACATTCCGTAAAAAGTCCTTCATTCCATGTATGCTTGTGGCTATCAATGTTGTATCGTCGGCATATTTTAGATTATAGATGATGCTTACAGACAAGAATTTTTCGTAAGCCCATATCCATTAACAAACTGTGTTTATGGGCCAGTCATCCTCCCCATTTCTGCAAAAAGGGTATCCGGAAAGGGTACCAAAAGCATCCCGAAAGCAGTTCCTGTGTGCCCACAGGAATTGCTCTACTCCTATTTATCAGGAAGCATTCCAGTTGAGGAACAAATTTGTGAAAAGAGGCTATACACAATCTGTGCTCAGTGAAGCATTTAAATCAGCTACCATACAAGGTTAGCTTTATTACATCCCAAAAGAAAAAGGGGAAGATTCCACACTTAGGATCATTGGCACATTTGACAATCATGCGGGCCAGTGTCCGTGAGATTCTGAGTAAGTACAGGAATACATTAAAAGCAGACTCTGATGTTTGTGTCTTCATCCCTCCATTTCCTGACATCACATTTAAGCACGACAGATCTATCAGGGATCAACTGGTGCACAGTGCTTACATCTCCCCCCAAGAATGCTGGCACATGGTTGGATCATAGAGAGTTGGGTACTTTTAGGTGTAGGCCTTGTTCCTTTTGCCAATATATAGAAGTATCTGATGTGTTCACTTGTACCAATATGGGGAGATCTTACAAAAGTATGTTAGGGAGGTGCATTGCGGAGATACACAGCTCTTTAGGCTTTGTGTAGTGGAGGTAGTGGCCCAGTCATCCACGGTGGGGTAATCCTACTAGAAAGAAACCAAGTGGATTTATCGATTTAACTCTGCTTTACCCTTTGAAATGAACGAGCAGCTCACTATGGATGTTTCCTTTGAGAGTCTATACATCATCATGTTGCAATTGACCTATCACAATTTTACTCCTAGAAAAAAAGCCTGTTGTTTACTCATTGACCCTAATAGGTGGTTAGTTTTTAATATACATCCAAAAATGTTGGATATTTCTTTAATACATCATGGCTATCTGAGTTTATTGCTATTGGGGGACGAATGTTGAGTGTATGATTTATTAATATATTTGATATATCACAGATTATATACGTGAATATATATCCATTTCATTATTAAAATGAGATCATACTGTGTTCAGATATTATTTGCCTCATATTATTATATAACCTGCCCCCATACGTTTTGATCATTAGTGCCTGCTTGCGTAGTCTTACTTGCATTAACATGTACAGCCTGCTTTGCTGTGGAAAGCATATGCAAGCATTTACACAGTGGAGCACATGCAGTAGGAGTATACGCCCGAAAATGATGCACGGTTCTGTCAGTACCATTATAGTATATCGCTGCGTCTTTCACATACGCCCGAATCCCGTTTGCGGGGGGTTCTGACGTAAGCCCTGATGGGGCCACTGAACGGATGCCTAAACGTAATGTGAAAGCACCCTAACTGACATCTTTCAGTTCGATCAAGTGCCTAACTATTTTATTATGATGACCGACACTGGGGTAATAGGAAAAACAATCTGCATTATTCTGTTGTAAATACGGTTATATGTTTCATAGCTATCCACTTAATATTGCAGCTGATAAGCGATAAACCATAATTGGCCTAGGACATTAGAATTAGTTTAGATTGTTTGATGTCCCTCTAGAATGTCCTTTTACATTATACTGTTTATGTAAGCACATAATGGATGCAGGTTATGGTTATACACCAAGCCAACGTTTGGCGCAGCTCGAGTCCAGATGGATTTGGCAATTGGGTACTGTACAACCCAATGGACTGAACGAGAGTCTCAGCTTTGTTCCGTTTCTCTGATCTCTCCCCTTTTCACATATTTCTTTATTTGTTTTTATATGTTTTAATTATTTTTACATATTATTTTACAGTTAATTCATCATCTGTTTACACTATATTCCTCCGGAGGGCTATGGTCGTAGCATGGGTGGCATCATATGAATGAACAAAAGTGAATACAGCAACATTTACCCTCCTGTGAACATCAATCGCCGTATTTTTTCGTTATATACATGTTTTTTTGTGTATTATTGCGACGATCATGCTGTTTAATTAATATTGGTCTTGTCATGATCACTGACTTATAGAGGGATGTCTTTATGAACCTGGTTTGATCACATATCAGGATATTATGTTAGGTTTTGTCCAGGTTATGTGTGACTTCCTTTTTTCTCCCCCTTCCTTATTCCTTCCTAGTTTCCTAGTTGCCTTCCCTATTTTTTATGTTAGCATTGGTGCCACACGTCGCCTTAGGCAAAATTTTACATCTCGGTGTGGCTTCTATCCTACAATATCGATAGTGTTCCACAATATTATATGACAATGTATAAACACTATTGTTTAAATTTTGGTCACTAGATAGAGTGGGAGATTGATAGTAACGTGACTTATGTAAATACTTTTAGATATATAGCGGAAACTATGCACTACAGTTGTGATAATTATTATACCTCCGTATCATGTATTTCTATATATACAATGTCATCTTTCTCCTTCCCACCCCTTCACTCCTCCTTTCCCCCTTCCCCTCCCCTTTGTTTTGCTGATGTTCTAAATATCCTTGATAATGCGATATACTGGAGGTTGTACTCTCCCTTTTGTTGGGGGTGGCAGGAGAGTCTGTGCTAATTGATAAGATCTATATCTACATTAACATTTTCTTCTATCTGACTTCTGTGATCATGAGGACCTTACGCGCGAGCGTCGCCGCTGCTGAGGCGTCCCGTGTTGCCTGGCGTCTCTATGCAAGGACCTGTATCACGTGGGTCCATGTGACCGTCACGTGATTCCTTGCATGACGCCCGCAGCACTGGTTGCCGGGCAGCGGTGACGCTACGCGCGTTATCATAGGTCCGCCCATGGTGCCCCATTGGCCAGAATAATATTTAAATACACACACCCTCGGAATATGGTGACGCCCCCTGAAGAAGGCAACGCCGAAACGCGCGTTGGGGTGGACGCGCGGTTCCTGTGTGAGTTCCTGGACAGCCCAGCGTTTGGCCCAGGTATTCCATGTCCACATGGTGGTCTAATAATACTATCATATGGCTGTCTATATTGTGTTCCATTAGCTTAGCCCCCATTTTTGTACCTCTAGGACCACATGGTGATCTCTTCTGTGTCACCATATGGATGGTTCATGATTTGTTATATGGGTGTTTCCCTCTCTCTATATGTATTCTCTGTTGGGGGGACTATACCATAAATACTTAGGAACCATTCACATGAATAGCAATTGGAAAGTTTTGACAAATTTTGAGCTGTGCTGTCTTGGACTCTATACTTAGTGGACCGTATCGTCCCTTCAGTGAGATGAATCTCTTTTAGTTATATGTGTCTTCCTGCACTTGTTTAGTGCCAGATACTGTTTGTCCTATGTATTTTAATATATATAATAAAAGCTATATTTTATGATGTAATATTTTGGTTGTTGTGGTCATGGTTTTCCTTCACTATATTTCTATGATTAGTGATTCAGCCAATAAGTCATGTCAGTAGGTGCCAACTACTATATATTACTTTTCCTCTATAGATATGCACCAATTGAGAAATTTCCTATTGATTGTACTGTTTATGTAAGCACATAATGGATGCAGGTTATGGTTATACATCTTGTCCAATTTATACTATAACATAGCACTATTTAAGCTTTCAACTATTGGCCATCAAGTAATAAACTGACAATTCTTTGATGCGCTTCCTATGAACTGTTTACATAGTACATGCTAGCCTGGCGTATGTTACCGCATATAGGTACAGTACAGACCAAAAGTTTGGACACACCTCATTTAAAGATTTTTCTGTATTTTCATGACTATGAAAATTGTACATTCACACTGAAGGCATCAAAACTATGAATTAACACATGTGGAATTACAAAAAAGTGAGAAACAACTGAAAATATGTCTTATATTCTAGGTTCTTCAAAGTAGCCACCTTTTGCTTTGATAACTGCTTTGCAAGCTCTTGGCATTCTCTTGATGAGCTTCAAGAGGTAGTCACCGGAAATGGTCTTCCAACAATCTTGAAGGAGTTCCCAGAGATGCTTAGCACTTGTTGACCCTTTTGCCTTCACTCTGCGGTCCAGCTCACCCCAAACCATTTCGATTGGGTTCAGGTCTGGTGACTGTGGAGGCCAAGTCATCTGGCGTAGCACCCTATCACTCTTCTTCTTGGTCAAATAGCCCTTACATATCCTGGAGGTGTGTTTGGGGTCATTGTCCTGTTGAAAAATAAATGATGGTCCAACTAAACGCAAACCGGATGCAATAGCATGCCGCTGCAAGATGCTGTGGTAGCCATGCTGGTTCAGTATGCCTTCAATTTTGAATAAATCCCCAACAGTGTCACCAGCAAAGCACCCCCACACCATCACACCTCCTCCTCCATGCTTCACGGTGGGAACCAGGCATGTAGAGTCCATCCGTTCACCTTTTCTGCGTCGCACAAAGACACGGTGGTTGGAACTAAAGATCTCAAATTTGGACTCATCAGACCAAAGCACAGATTTCCACTGGTCTAATGTCCATTCCTTGTGTTCTTTAGCCCAAACAAGTCTCTTCTGCTTGTTGCCTGTCCTTAGCAGTGGATTCCTAGCAGCTATTTTACCATGAAGGCCTGCTGCACAAAGTCTCCTCTTAACAGTTGTTGTAGAGATGTGTCTGCTGCTAGAACTCTGTGTGGCATTGACCTGGTCTCTAATCTGAGCTGCTGTTAACCTGCGATTTCTGAGGCTGGTGACTCGGATAAACTTATCCTCAGAAGCAGAGGTGACTCTTGGTCTTCCTTTCCTGGGGCGGTCCTCATGTGAGCCAGTTTCTTTGTAGCGCTTGATGGTTTTTGCAACTGCACTTGGGGACACTTTCAAAGTTTGCCCAATTTTTCGGACTGACTGACCTTAATTTCTGAAAGTAATGATGGCCACTCGTTTTTCTTTACTTAGAATTTGTATTATGGCAAGGAAAAAGCAGCTAACAGTCTATTCAGTAGGACTATCAGCTGTGTATCCACCTGACTTCTGCACAACACAACTGATGGTCCCAACCCCATTTATAAGGCAAGAAATCCCACTTATTAAACCTGACAGGGCACACCTGTGAAGTGAAAACCATTTCCGGTGACTACCTCTTGAAGCTCATCAAGAGAATGCCAAGAGTGTGCAAAGCAGTCATCAAAGCAAAAGGTGGCTACTTTGAAGAACCTAGAATATAAGACATATTTTTAGTTGTTTCACACTTTTTTGTTAACTATATAATTCCACGTGTTAATTCATAGTTTTGATGCCTTCAGTGTGAATGTACAATTTTCATAGTCATGAAAATACAGAAAAATCTTTAAATGAGAAGGTGTGTCCAAACTTTTGGTCTGTACTGTACATATAGGGTAAAGAAGGGCTAGTCTTTGTTGAGTGGGAGCGCTGTTTGCATATCTAGGGTGCCAACCTCCGTGGCTAACTAAGTCATATTAGGAGTACATTAGGGTATCCTATAGGCTACATACATACAGGCATGGCCGAAAGTGTGGGCACCTTTGAAATTGTTCCAGAAAATGAAGTATTTCTCAGAGAAAATTTTTACAATTACACATTTTGTTATACACATGTGTATTTCCTTTGTGTGTATTTGAAAAACACAAAGAAAAAAAAGGCAAAATTGGACACGATTTCACACAAAACCCCAAAAATTGGCCGGACAAAATTTTTGGCATCCTCAACTTAATATTTGGTTGCTCACCCTTTGGAACAAATAACTGCAGTCAATCACTTCCTATAACCATCAACAAGCTACTTACACCTCTCATCTGGAATTTTGGAGCACTCGCACTCTTCTTTTGCAAACTGCTCCAGGTCTCTCATATCTGAAGGCGCCTTCTCCCAACAGCAATTTTAAGATCTCTCCACAGGTGTTCAATGGGATTTTGTACCTCCATGGCACTTGGTTGTAGATAATTAATAAGTCAATTTAATTTAGAGTCATTCCTCAATCAGCTGGCAGGGCAGGTGGCTTGCATATGCCCAAGCTTCCCACATCGAAAACATCTGTGCTGTATTGCACTCCTTCCAATTTGCATTCTGGGGATGGAGGCAAGGGAACCTGGAGGCTGATATCCATATGAAGGTGCATTACGTGGTTGTTGAATTTGAGGATGACTCTTACATTGGATAGCTGGCCAGGTGGCCTATAGATGTCCTGGATTCCACCAACCATAACATCTGCGTTTTCCTTTTTTTCCTCCTCATCGGATCCAAGAAGATGTGGTGGGAGCAACTAGAGGCAAATTCACATGGGTATCAACATGAGGTGGTGGTCTTGTGAGACAGGGAACATTGGGAACTGAAGGAAAAGGGACCACCGGTGGTGGTGAGCTGGTAGTGCTTTCTCCATCCATCAGCAACTTTTGCCACTGAGGCTTGATGGTGAGAACCTTATCAGCTAAAACGGCAGCTTGTACCCTGTCGCTGGTTTACTCTCACGCACCCATTCTTTGATCTCAGCAAGGCATTTGGCAAAGAACTGCTCTTTTTGGATTAACTTGAGGATGGTCTCCCAAATTAAGTCCCCCTCTCTCTCCAGCCAGTGATGACATGTTTGTTTGATCCTATGGGCATACATTTTAAAAGAGTCTTCCCCATTACAGGGTAACAAATAAAACTGAGTCCTGTAAGTGTCTCAAGTTACCGCAAAATATTTCAGGACGGTTTCCTTAATGTCCTCATACTCGCGGTTCCACCCAGGTTCTGCAGCTCCACCCTCTAAGAGTCCCACCAGATGTCTGACCTGCCCCATTTCTGGAACTTCCATTAACTGGCATTGATGTTTTAAGTCTTGGAAGAATCCTTCAATATCCCCTGCAGCCTCTTTAAAAGGTACACTGCTATAAAAAATAAAAGGGAACACTCAAATAATATCCTAGATCTGAATGAATGAAATATTCTCACTGAATACTTTGTTCTGTACAAAGTTGAATGTGCTGACAACAAAATCACAGAAAAAATGATCAATGGAAATCAAATTTATTAACCAATGGAGGCCTAGGTTTGGAGTCACAACCAAAATTAAAGTGGAAAAACACACTACAGGCTAATCCAACTTTGATGTAATGTCCTTAAAACAAGTCAAAATGAGGCTCAGAATTGTGTGTGGCCTACACGTGCCTGTATGACCTCCCTAGAATGCCTGGGCATGCTCCTGATGAGGTTGCGGATGGTCTCCTGTGGGATCTCCTCCCAGACCTGGACTAAAGCATCCGCCAACTCCTGGACAGTCTGTGGTGCAACGTGATGTTGGTGGATGGAGTGAGACATGATTTCCCAGATGTGCTCAGTCGGATTCAGGTCTGGGGAACGGGCAAGCCAGTCCATAGCTTCAATGCCTTCATCTTGCAGGAACTGCTGATACACTCCAGCCACATGAGGTCTGGCATTGTCCTGCATTAGGAGGAACCCAGGGCCAACTGCACCAGCATATGGTCTCACAAGGGGTCTGAGGATCTCATCTCGGTATCTAATGGCAGTCAGGCTACCTCTGGCAAGCACATGGAGGGCTGTGCGGCCCTCCAAAGAAATGCCACCCCACACCATTACTGACCCACTGCCAAACCGGTCATGCTGAAGGATATTGCAGGCAGCAGATCGCTCTCCACTCTGTCACGTCTGTCACAAATCAGTGTGAACCTGCTTTCATCTGTGAAGAGCACAGAGCGCCATTGGCGACTTTGCCAATCCTGGTGTTCTGTGGCAAATGCCCAGCGTCCTGCATGGTGTTGGGCTGTGAGCACAACCCCCATCTGTGGACGTCGGGCCCTCATACCACCCTCATGGAGTCAGTTTCTAACCGTTTGTGCAGACACAAGCACATTTGTGGCCTGCTGGAGGTCATTTTGCAGGGCTCTGGCAGTGCTCCTCCTGTTCCTCCTTGCATAAAGGCGGAGGTAGCGGTCCTGCTGCTGGGTTGTTGCCCTCCTACGGCCCCCTCCACGTCTCCTGGTGTACTGGCCTATCTCCTGGTAGAGCCTTCAGCCTCTGGACACTACGCTGACAGACACAGCAAACCTTCTTGCCACAGCGCGCATTGATGTGCCATCCTGGATGAGCTTCACTACCTGAGCAACTTCTGTGGGTTGTAGAGTCCATCTCATGCTACCACGAGTGTGAAAGCACAACCAACATTCAAAAGTGACCAAAACATCAGCCAGAAAGCATTGGTACTGAGATGTGGTCTGTAGTCCCCACCTGCAGAACCACTCCTTTATTGAGGGTGTCTTGATAATTGTCAATAATTTCCATCTATTGTCTATTCCATTTGCACAACAGCATGTGAAATTGATTGTCAATCAGTGTTGCTTCTAAGTGGACAGTTTGTTTTCACAGAAGTTTGATTTACTTGGAGTTATATTCTGTTGTTTAAGTGTTCCCTTTATTTCTTGGAGCAGTGTATAAAGTCCTTGTGAGACACTCTTGGAGATTCCTTCTTGGTGGGTGTTGTGAATTTCTGCTTGTGGTTTCTAGCTGCTTCCTCAGCGAGATGCCTCTCATGAACTCTCCGAAAATTCTCCCCTTTATCCTCTATGGTGGCTACTTCCCCCAGCAATGCCATTTTCTCCTCATATCACACAACCCACTGACTTTTCTGGGCATTTACATCTTGATTCCATCTTTCCTCTAATTGCTCTGGTAATCCCTCTCAAGTGCCACCCTGTACAGTCATGGCCAAAAGTTTTGAGAATGACACCAAAATTATATTTTCACATGATCTGCTGGCCTCTGGTTTTTATTAGTGTTTGTCTGATGTTTATATCACATACAGAAATATAACTGCAATCATATTATGAGTACCAATAGGTTATATTGACAGTTAGAATGAGTTAATGCAGCAAGTCAATATTTGCAGTGCTGCCCCTTCTTCTTCAAGACCTCTGTAATTCTCCCTGGCATGCTCTCAATCAACTTTTGGACCAAATCCTGACTGATAGTAGTCCATTCTTGCATAATCAATGCTTGCATTTTGCCAGAATTTGTTGGTTTTTGTTTGTCCACCCGTCTCTTGATGATTGACCACAAGTTCTCAATGGGATTAAGATCTGGGGAGTTTCCAGGCCATGGACCCAAAATCTCTATGTTTTGTTCCATGAGCCATTTAGTTATCACCTTTGCTTTATGGCAAGGTGCTCCATCATGCTGGAAAAGGCATTGTTGGGTGCCAAACTGCTCTTGGACGGTTGGGAGAAGTTGCTCTTGGAGGACATTCTGGTACCATTCTTTATTCATGGCTGTGTTTTTAGGCAAGACTGCGAGTGAGCCGATTCCCTTGGCTGAGCAGCAACCCCACACATGAATGGTTTCAGGATGCTTTACAGTTGGCATGAGACAAGACTGGTGGTAGCGCTCACCTCTTCTTCTCCGAATAAGCTGTTTTCTAGATGTCCCAAACAATCGAAAAGGGGATTCATCAGAGAAAATGACTTTGCCCCAGTCCTCAGCAGTCCACTCCCTGTACCTTTTGCAGAATATCAGTCGGTCCCTGATGTTTTTTCTGGAGAGAAGTGGCTTCTTTGCTGCCCTCCTTGAAACCAGCCCTTGCTCAAAGAGTCTCCGCCTCACAGTGCGTGCAGAAGCACTCACACCAGCCTGCTGCCATTCCTGAGCAAGCTCGGCACTGCTGGTAGTCCGATCCCGCAGCTGAAACAGTTTTAAGATACGGTCCTGGCACTTGCTGGTCTTTCTTGGGCGCCCTGGAGCCTTTTTTGACAACAATGGAAGCTCTCTCCTTGAAGTTCTTGATGATGCCATAGATTGTTGACTGAGGTGCAATCTTTGTAGCTGCGATACTCTTCCCTGTTAGGCCATTTTTGTGCAGTGCAATGATGGCTGCACGTGTTTCTTTAGAGATAACCATGGTTAACTGAAGAGAAACAATGATACCAAGAACCAGCCTCCTTTTAAAGTGTCCAGTGATGTCATTCTTACTTAATCATGACTGATTGATCGCCAGCCCTGTCCTCATCAACACCCACACCTGTGTTAATGGATCAATCACTAAAACGATGTTAGCTGCTCCTTTTAAGGCAGGACTGCAATGATGTTGAAATGTGTTTTGGGGGTTAAAGTTCATTTTCTGGGCAAATATTGACTTTGCAAGTACAGTAATTGCTGTTAAGCTGATGACTCTTTGACATTCAGGAGTATATGCAAATTGCCATTACAAAAAATGAAGCAGTAAACTTTGGAAAAATTACTATTTGTCTCATTCTCAATACTTTTGGCCATGACTGTAGACTGGTTCCTTCCAAAACCTCAATTAGTTGTTCCTTGGACAGTCCTTTATAACTGACCCTTGTTTGTAGGTTCACCAGGGACCAGTCCCTGTATCCTGAGGTTCTGGTTCCATTCTTTGCCAGGCCATTGTCCTCTATTCCCTCTGCTCTAATCCCTCTGCTGCCAACCAGTTTGTAACGGGGTGTGTGACAGAGCACGGAGGGACAGCAGACCGGTGAACAATCCAAAAGACCTTTAATAGGACTGGGAGAATATTCCACTGAACATAGATATGGTTCCTTCGAGCCTGCGGTGGCAGTGAAAGGAAAAATTCTAGGGTCGCCATCCGGTAACCAGACGCCGTCTCCAGTAAGCGTACACGCCCGAAAATGGTGAACGACAGAGCGCATGTTCACTCTGTCGCTACCCTTATAGTCTATGGCCCCATCTGCGTATATGCCCAAATCCCTTTTGCGGGTGGTTCGGATTTAAGCCCAGACGTGAGCCACTGAACGGGTGGTAAAATACAGTGTGAAAGCACCCATACAATGTTAATTTTTTTTCGTACACCCCACATTGTAGCAGCTGCTGAATGAGAAGTATCTGTGACTTCTCTGCATTTTGTGGTTACTACTCACCTGGGTAGTCATATGTAATAATCTCCTCTTTACACCGCTCATCTCCCCTCACATATGTCTCAGTAGTATTAATATGGGTCATATCTTCACCCTGAAACAAATACTGTAAAAGTCACCGAGAGATGGAGAAGTCACATCTATGATCAGCTCCAATTCTGCCATCTCCACAAGTATAAAACATACAATACTGGCGGATAACAAAGGACTAAGCACAAGACCTTCACAGCCTTCTAGACATCATAGGGGAGATCTCATGACACCTTCTCTCCAGTTACCTGATGATTAGGAGAAACATTGGGATTTTCTTGTTTACAGTCCTGTGGAAGAAGAGGACGGGGACATCTCTCTGGTGTTGTCCTCTTACTGGATAGAACTGGAGGAAACACATACAGGAACTGAATTCATTCTTTACATATAGATATTATAGGCCGTGTGTATTTGGTCCTGTCTATTACCTGGTGATGTGAGGAGTTGGGGAACCTCCATCATGACATCCTTGTACAGATCCTTGTGTCCTTCTAAATACTCCCACTCCTCCATTGAGAAATAGACGGCGACATCCTGACACCTTAAAGGAACCTGACACATACAATGATACCGTCATCCCCCCGATCCCTTCATAGCATTACTATATAATGTCCCAGCATTCCCAGCAGTGTCACCTCTCCAGTCAGCAGCTCAATCATCTTGTAGGTGAGTTCTAGGATCTTCTGGTCATTGATGTCCTCATGTATCAGGGGGTGAGGTGGAGGCTCCGTGATTGGACTCAGGGGTCTTCCCCATCCCTCAGACACAGGGTCCTGACAGCGCTCACTAGAGGTCTTCTTCACTACTGTGTAATCCTGGTTATGGAGAGACACATTAATAAATCTCACTACAGACATTTCCAGAGTCCTCACCTCTCCAGTTCTGTCCATCTGTTATTCCCATAGATAAGAATGATATAATGTGATGTCATCAGAATCTCTCACCTCTCCAGTAAGCCGGAAGAGGATCTCTAGGGTGAGGTGTAATATCCTCTCTGCCATCTTGTCCCTGTTCATTTCCATTCTTGATGGGTAAATCGGGAAAATTTCACTTACAGAAGAACTTCACGGAGAGGATCCGATATTGTAGGAACCTCAAGAAAACACAGGAGCAGCAGCCCTAGAACAAGACAACCAGAAGTATATAATGTCATTTGTGTACACTCCCCACAGATGATTTCGGGAAAAGAAGTATCCAGTCTGTCAGATTTTCAACAAAAATTAACAGCAGCTGGATGATTCAATCAACAGCTGTAATACAGAGCACAGCCGAGCGTTACTGTATACGGGGGAGAGTAATCGACTGAACGACTGTTCTCTCCCCACTATATAATGTGTATGGTGCCTGCGCCCAGTACTGGGGTCTCTCCACATACCTCCACCTGCAGAGCCGCCACCACATATATGGCTGTTCTGTGCGCACAGGACCTGTGATGAGGTCACAGGAGGGGAGGAGTCAGGGGTCACATGATCAGGGGCCTCAGTGGATGCAGGACTCTGCTGTGCTGGTTGTCATGGTGCTGGATGAGGGGAAGTTTATGTGTGGGGTCAGGAGGGGTTTACAGGGGGGATGTAGCAGAGCCGCGTGTGTACGAGGTGTACGGAGCAGAGCCGCGCGTGTACGAGGCGTACGGAGCAGAGCCGTGTGTGTACGAGGTGTACGGAGCGGAGCCGCACATGTACGAGGGGTACGGAGCGGAGCCGCGCGTGTACGAGGTGTACGGAGCGGAGCCGCGTGTGTACGAGGTGTACGGAGCGGAGCCGCGCGTGTACGAGGTGTACGGAGCGGAGCCGTGCGTGTACGAGGTGTGCTGAGCGGAGCCGCGTGTGTACGAGGTGTACGGAGCTGAGCCGTGTGTACGAGGAGCACGGAGCAGAGCCGCGCGTGTACGAGGTGTACGGAGCGGAGCCGCGCGTGTACGAGGTGTACGGAGAGGAGCCGCGCGTGTACGAGGTGTATGGAGCAGAGCCGCGTGTGTACGAGGTGTACGGAGCGGAGCCGGGTGTGTACGAGGTGTACGGAGCGGAGCCGTGTGTACGAGGTGTACGGAGCGGAGCCGCGTGTGTACGAGGTGTACGGAGCGGAGCCGCGTGTGTACGAGGTGTACAGAGCGGAGCCGCGCGTGTACGAGGTGTAGGGAGCAGAGCCGTGTGTGTACGAGGCGTACGGAGCAGAGTCACGTGTGTACGAGGTGTACGGAGCAGAGCCAAGTGTGTACGAGGTGTACGGAGCAGAGCCAAGTGTGTACGAGGTGTACGGAGCGGAGCCGCGTGTGTACGAGGTGTACGGAGCGGAGCCGCGTGTGTACGAGGTGAATGGAGCGGAGCTGCGTGTGTACGAGGTGTACGGAGCGGAGCCGCGTGTGTACGAGGTGTACGGAGCGGAGCCGCATGTGTACGAGGTGTACGGAGCGGAGCCGCGTGTGTACGAGGGCGGCACAGTGGCGCAGTGGTTAGCACTGCAGCCTTGCAGCGCTGGGGTCTTGGGTTCAAATCCCACCAAGGACAACATCTGCAAGGAGTTTGTATGTTCTCCCCGTGTTTGCATGGGTTTCCTCTGGGTTCTCCGGTTTCCTACCACACTCCAAAGACATACTGCTGGGAATCTAGATTGCGAGCCTTGATGGGGACAGCGACGATAATGTATGTAAAGCGTTGCAGAATATGTTAGCGCTATATAAAAATAAAGATTATTATTATTGCGAGGTGTACGGAGCAGAGGCGCGTGTGTACAACGTCTATGGAGCAGAGCCATTTGTGTAAGATGCATACGGAGTGGAGCCGCATGTGTGCGGGGTGTATGGAGCGGAGTTGTATGTGTACGATGTGTGCTGAGGGGAGCCATGTGTGTACGACGTGTTAGATCCTTGATTCCTCCCTCCTGATACTGAAGGACTGTCCCATCTCTCCTGCACATGGTGATCTGTTATACGGAGCCGTCTGTACAATGTGCACTGACAGCTTATTGTACCACACTGTTGTTCTCCACATGGCACCGTGAAGCCTGAGGACTTGATCAGAGAGATCATCTCCCTCTCACATGCGCTTATTGTACCCAGGATGCAATCTGATTTGAAGGTCTGTTTAGAGGCGCCTCATTTCTTTCACTATTTTGTGGTAAAATTAGTGATGTCGTTCATAACTACAAGTCTTCCTGTATAAAACAAGCTCTCGTACGGCTGTGTTGAGGGGAATATACCTTTATCAGATGCATTCAACCTGGAATCAGCCTGATAAAGTGCAGCAAAACTGCCTCATAACATGGACATAATACACAGCAATGTGAAAATAATACTGCTGTGCACATGTTCCGTCTTATCGCACTTTTGCTTTTCTGAACCTTGAAGAGGTTAAAGGCAGTGAAATGCTCATTCTTCAGCGACTTCCGAATTTTATAGTATAGAGTAAAATGCACCTGTGGTGGTGGAGCCGCAGCAATAGCGACAGTAAAACCACCAGAAAAGCCCCTTCAGGAAGGTGAGTGCTGGCATTTTACCTGAACTGGTTTTTGATGCTGTCATGAAAGTTAGCCGCCATCTTAGTTATGATACGTCATACCTGAAGTTATTCCCTTTTGTCATTTCTACAAATCCCTCACACAGCCCCCACCTCTGGAGATCAGTCTCAAGGAACTTCTTTGACATGGTAAATAGATGGGCCAGCTTTGTTGTGTCCAAGCAGGACAGAGTCAGCGAGACCCTAGGGGGTAATTAACACCTTGATGTCACTTGAAACCAGAAGCAAACCATTTGTGCAAGCCTGCAAACCTCTCCATTGTCCCAAGGAACCATGTGCTTTCTTTGTGGAAAATGGCCGCAAAAAGCTACAGATATACTATCAATTCATAACCACACAATACAAGTTAGGGAACCCAAATAAAATGTATCATGTGGGGAAGGTGCCCGCAGACACAATCATGGGACTTATAAATCCATGAGTGGCCTGGAAAGCTAGATATTTAGAAGAACCATATACAAGGTCCCAGGGGAGGCATGTTTAGAGTCAATGGCTTCCCCAGAAGAGTAGGATCACGACGAGACCTCTGGTGATACGATGAGATCACCCCAGGGAAAGTTATGGGTACTTTTCTCAAACGGAGCCAAAACTGGCATTGGTAGGGGGCGGGGCTTAGTAAACTGACATCACCAAGAGTGGGCGTGACAGGACTTTAGTATAGCCAACAGCCAGAAACCCCCTCAGTTTTGACACAGGAGATGCTGTGAACAACTCCTAACGTCGGGTCCCAGTTTCTGAGTGGGAGGAGCACCTTTGCCATGTGCTACTGAGGCCTGGACGACTGCAACTAAGCTTGAACTTGTGGGATAGCAAAACCTCCCTTGCACCACAAGAACGGTAAATGATTTATCGTTGTTATGTTTTGTATTTCTAATTGTTATATCTCTTATTCTGGACAAATACCGTTGTATAGTTAATTGTATAGCCTTGTAATCTAGTGTATTCTTATAATCAATTAAATCATAAATTAATCGTGGGCTGTATCCTTTACTCTGCATATACGAATCCATTGGTCCGGAAACGCTTGGCTGAAACACTACTGGGTTGGTTCCTGACCTGATACAAGTCTATTAACGGACCGCACTTGTATCAAACGAGAACTTGTGGCAGCATACCATCTGGCGGATTTGAGGAAGGCTGGCAGTGACGGTTGGAGCTGTGGATATATATTACTGGCGCAGCCAGGGAAATATATATACCTCCTTCACTGCAGAGGGCCTCAAATACCCAGAGGGCTACAGGACGGCCTCTCCGGCGACCACTCACCTTGACTGACTTGAGAGGCAAGGGGGCGCCAGAGAATTGTGCCTGTATCGTGGCGTCACAGATTGGTGACGTGTAAGGGACAACACACCACCGTGTTTTCCCCCGCTGGTAGCAGCTTCCTGGCACTACTTACTCTAGGTGCAGTACATTGACTCACCTGAGAGGTAAGGGGGCGCCAGAGAGCTGCACCCACCGGCCGGCATTCCAACACAGGGTGGCAGAGCGGTGGGATTGCAGAGTATAGTATACGTGGGATCCCTACTCACAAACACTAAAGACTGACAGTGGTAATTTCCACTGCTGGAGTCTTAAGGTCAGCCCCACCCTAGACGGTCAGAGTAAAATTATAACAAGGTGTGTGCAAACTCAGGGTTGCAGTGGTGTCAGTGACCCAAGGTTACCAAGATGGCGGAAGGCACCAGGAACAAGGTGAAGGAGAAGACCAATGCTTTGGTCATTGAGCAGGTGGGGGAGGACAATGTTACTCATGCCAGGGAGGGTCTCAGCTCGGGCACCTCAAGGAGCCAGTCCCTAGTACGCGGTCCCGCAGTGGACTGTCCACCACCTACCCACCACAGCCTATCCAGCATGGATGCCCTCCTGTAATCGGCCCTGGCCAGTCAGCGGTCTGGGGACACCTCCACCTTTCGGCTCCTCATGGATGAACGCCGGCAAATAGAAGAGGCGGAGCGTGCAAAACGAGCTTTTGCAGAACGAGCTGCTGTGGAGCGTGCAGAACGAGATGCGGAGCGCAAGCATCAACTGGACCTGGCTCAGTGTGGATTCCTTCCAGCACCTCCACCACAGCAGGAGGCGAAGACCTGTAAAGTCCGAGCCGAGGACTTCCCCCTGCTTGAGAAAGATGGAGACCTGGACTCCTTTCTGTTGGCATTCGAAAGGACCTGCCTTCAATACCATCTGGCTCGGGATCAGTGGGCAAGATACCTGACCCCCCGTTTGAGGGGTAAGTCCCTGGATGCCTTGGGGGACTTATCTGCCGGGGAGATACAGGACTACAACAGCATCAAGCGGGCCCTGATCCTGCAGTACAACCTCACTCCGAAGTCGTACCGCCAGAAGTTCCGGAGCCTGCTGCATGGCCCCAAGGACACCTGGACCGATCATATGCGGGCGCTGTTGAGAGCAGCAGAGCACTGGACCTCGGGTCTAGCGCTTACTACCCGCCAGGAGGTCCAGGAACTATTCGTCACGGAGCAGTTCTTGTGGAACAGCCCAGAGGACCTCCGACAGTTCCTCCGTGACCGCAAACCAATGGGGGCTTCTGCTACAGCCGCACTGGCAGATGAGTATGCCAATAACAGGGCGCCCGAGCCGAAGAAGTCTGCCAGCAGCACCTGGAGAGGGGGTAAGCCCAATCCTGCCCCTGTTTCCCCAGAACACAAGGGGTGTATCCCCCTGTTGCCCTCTCCAGGCAAGGAACAGACGTAAGACGTTGTCATCATTGCAACAAGCCAGGACACTTTAGGGCTGAGTGTCCCCAGCACCAAAAGGCCCCATCCTAGTCCCAGAGAGCGCCCAATGTTCTGTGTGTGGGAGGGGGTGGTGGTAGGTTCCTGGACAATATCCAACCCGTCACCATAGGCCGTTCTGCGGTCATGGGACTGCGGGACACTGGCGCTGAATAAACCCTGGTACGGCCTGAGGTGGTGTCCCCTCAAGACTTTGTACCGGGAAAGACCCTTTCCGTCACTGATTGGAGGCGTGGAGCCGGCACTTCCCGTTGCCATGGTGTATTTGGATTGGGGTGCCGGGAGGGGGAGGTGGGAATAACACCAAATATTCCCGCAAACGTTTTATTAGGGACTGACTTGGGGTGGCTAGTGTCGCAATATGTACCCACTGAACCCCCAAGTTCAGCTCCCCCACAATGGCTTGATTTATCTGCTTCTAACACCAATAATGTTGTATGGAGTGTGTCTCCTGCGGGGGAGGAGGGAGTGGAACCTGAGAGTAACCCACACATAGACACAGCACATACAGAGTTGTTAGTGAGAGCAGGTGAGGATGCCCCCAGAGATGCCCAGCCAGCGCACAGGGACCTTTTGTTCTCCGGTGAGGGGGGCAGGATCCTGTAGAGGGAGGCTCAGGGATGGAGAGGAAGGTTGCTACCGGCAGTGTAGGGCTTCCAGGAGAATCCAGGCCGCTGAGTCTAGGGCCTCTGCAGGGGGGGGAGCGAGCCATGGGGGGTGGGGTGTCCCAGGAGAGGAACTGCCAGGTAAGACCCCAGAACAGGAGTTCCCCACGTCCGGGATGTCGACAGGCCTAGCAAGCCTGCCTGATCTGGCGGCTTGGTCAGAAACCGAGGGGAAGCGGGCACTACCCACGGTCACAGCGGTCATAGCCGCTGTCACCAGGAGTAGGAGCGCCGGAGCCCAAGGAGCCTCGCAAAGGTCCGAAGGCTTCCCCATTTCTTACCAAGTGGCAGCTGGGTCAGACAGCGGCCAGGAGACAGTTTCTGTTAGAACCTTGCTCTTAGTTTTTTTTCCTTTGCTGGTCACATGACCTTGTTGGCCTATTTAATCCTGCTCCGCCCTTCTGGCTTTGCTGGACTTCATTGTATATCTACTTTCTAGCTAGCCTGTGCTCTGTGTCTTGCTCTGTTAGTTTGCTTGGTCTACTGACCTCTATGTTCTATATATTTTGTTTGTTCGTCTGTCTGCTACTATTTCTGTTAGGAGGTGTCCCATATTCCTCCCAGTCCATAGTACTTGTAGGGATTCCTTCCTCACATCTATAGGTCTCCGTACAGACTAGCTTAGGACTTTAGCAGGTCTGATCGCAGGATCAGGTTCCCTGTTACATCGTAGGGATTAAGCTGAGTTCTATCGTAGGGACAGATCTCCTCTCTTTCCTTAGCTCTGGTAGCAGAACATAACAGTAAGTCCAGCCAGCAAATTCTCTAAGGAAAGATTTTTCTGTTCCATCATGGTGTCGGTTCAGGATTTGGTTCATCGCCTGCAGGGACTCTCTCTGGAGGTGGCCGAGCTCCGTCAGCACGTGAGTAACTGTCCTGGAGCACATTTCTTGGAGCCTAAGGTATGTTTGCCGGATTTATTTTTTGGTGAACACCGAGAATTTTTTTCATTCAAAAATGCTTGCTTATTGTATTTTCGTTTGAGACCTAAGTCCTCTGGGGATGAATCCCAGCGCGTAGGGTTCATAATGTCACTTTTGCGCAAGGAGCCTCAGGAGTGGGCCTTTTCTTTGCAACCTAGTGATACATGCTTCAGATCAGTGGATAGTTTTTTTTCTGCTTTGGGACTATTATATGATGATCCTGACCGTGTCGCATCAGCTGAGACTGAGTTGAGACGTTTAAAACAAGGATCAGGTAATGTGGAAAAATATTGTACTCATTTCCGTCGTTGGTCTACTCAAACAGGGTGGAACGATTCTGCTCTGAAAAGTCTATTTCTTGCTGGGCTCAGTGAAAGGGTTAAAGACCTGCTAATTGCTTATCCTACACCTGAAGATTTGCAACAGGCTATGCAATTAGCTATACGGGTGGATAGAAGACTGCGTGCAAGGGTTAATGAGAGCAAATCCTCTGCTATGTCAGTTTCTGGTTATGAGAATGTGTGTACTAACAGTGGTGAACCGATGGAGATTGGATCGGTGGCACCTCGCTCTCAAGAAAAAGACCGTCGATTTTTTGAAGGCTTGTGTTTCTATTGCGGAAAATCTGGTCATTTGATTAAAGGCTGTGAGCTTCGTATGAAGAAAGAAAAAAAAATGGTCAGTCATGCCCGTATTGCCTGTTTAAATTCCAAGGGTGTATTTTTAGCTGCTTCCACGATTGCTCAGGAAAAATTAATGGAATTTCGGGTGTTTGTCGATTGTGGGTCTACTCTGAATGTTATTGATGGGGGATTCGTGGAAAGACTCAATTTAAAACCTGAACCTTTATCATCACCCATTGCTGTGGTTTCTGTGGATGGTTCCCCTTTGAAGAATATTACTCTCAAGGTCTGTGAATTTCCTCTCACTATTAATGGTGTTCACCATGAGAAATTGGATTTGGTAGTGTTGAATAACTTGCCTTCTCCAGTAATATTGGGATTGCCCTGGTTAAAATTTCACAATCCTGTACTGGATTGGTCTACCAGTGAAATTAAATCCTGGAGCCATAAATGTTATGACAAGTGTTGTAATGGGCGTATTGCAGCTTTGGATAGGGGAGAATTGCCTGTTCCTATTCAGGATTTTTGGAGAGTTTTTTCTGAGAAGGAATCGCAGGTTTTGCCTCCCCATAGAGACTATGATTGTTCTATTGAATTTGTCCCTGGAGCGACTCTTCCTAAAAGTCGTTTATTTAACCTTACTATTCCTGAGAGGAAGGCTTTGGAGGAATACATACAGACAAGTTTGGCCGCCGGTCACATTAGGCCCTCTAAGTCTCCTGTGGCGGTTGGATTTTTTTTTGTAAAAAAAAAAGGACGGCGGTTTACGTCCTTGTCTGGATTTTCGTGAGATTAACAAAATTACTGTACGCAATCCTTACCCACTATTCCTGATCTGTTTAACCAGTTAATGGGGGCCAAGTGGTTCTCTAAAATTGACCTTAAGGGGGCATACAACCTGTTGCGCATGAAGGAGGGTGACGAATGGAAGACTGCTTTTAACACTCCTGTGGGTCATTTTGAGAATCTGGTTATGCCTTTTGGTCTTACTAATGCTCCTGCATTTTTTCAGAATCTGATTAATGACATCCTTAGACCTTTGATCGGTAAAAATGTGGTTGTGTATTTGGATGACATTTTGATTTATTCGCCGGATCTGGAGTCTCATTGGCGGAGCGTGCGTGAGGTATTACAGTTATTAATGGACAATTCGCTTTTTGCTAAGCTGGAGAAATGTGAGTTCGCTGTACAGAGAATTAGCTTTTTGGGCTACATTATCTCCAGCAAAGGTTTTGAGATGGATCCGGTTAAGGTTCAGGCTGTGCAGAAATGGCCTAGGCCTATTGGTTTGAAATCGATACAGAGGTTTTTGGGTTTCGCCAATTACTATAGAAAATTCATAAAAAAAATTTCTAGTATTGTCAAACCTCTGACTGATCTCACCAGGAAAGGTGCTGATGCGGTTCAGTGGTCTTCTGAGGCCATTGAAGCTTTTGTGTATCTCAAGGAGAGGTTCACCTCTGCTCCCATCCTTATGCAGCCTGATGTTACTAGGCCGTTTTTGGTTGAGGTTGATGCTTCCTCTGTGGGGGTTGGCGCAGTATTATCTCAGGATAACGGGGATGGATTACATCCCTGTGCCTTTTTTTCAAAAAAATTTTCGGAGACTGAACTGAATTACGATATTGGTAATCGGGAATTATTGGCTATTAAACTCGCATTTGAACACTGGCACCACTTCTTGGAAGGTGCGGAATTTCCCGTTCAGGTTCTTACGGATCATAAAAATCTGATATATCTTGATGCTGCCAAGCGCCTGAATGCCCGTCAGGCTAGGTGGGCACTGTTTTTCTCGCGGTTTAATTTCTCCGTTACTTACATCCCTGGTACTAAGAATGTTAAGGCGGATGCCTTGTCTCGCAGTTTTTCTCCCATAGTCGGTGCTGAGAAAGAGGAGAACATTTTACAAGAAGGTGTTGTGATAGCTGCTTTGGACTCCGTTTTGGAAAATGAGATTCTTAAAGCACAGGAGAATGCCCCTTCTAACACTCCTCATGGGAGGTTGTTTGTGCCTGGGACCTTTAGGAGAGATTTGTTTGTTGAGTGTCACGAATCTCGGTTGGCAGGTCATCCCGGAATCTCTGAGACCAAGAGACTGGTGGGTCGCAGTTTTTGGTGGCCTGGATGGCAGAAGGAAGTCATTAAGTGGGTGCGTCAATGTACTATATGTGCTAGATCTAAGTCCTCACATACTCCTGCTGCGGGGTTGCTTTGTCCTTTGGAGGTTCCCAGTGCTCCTTGGACACATTTGGCTATGGACTTTATAACTGACCTTCCCCCCTCTGAGGGTTTTACTGTCATCTGGGTGGTCGTGGACCGTTTTAGCAAGATGTGTCACTTGGTTCCTTTCGTCAAACTGCCCTGCGCTAAAACTCTCGCTAAGGCCTTTGTCAAGGAAATTGTCAGACTTCATGGCGTTCCTACTGACATTGTTTCTGATAGGGGTCCTCAGTTCGTGGCTCGTTTTTGGCGTGCCTTTTGTGATAGGTTGGGAGTTCATTTGTCGTTCTCGTCCGGATATCATCCTGAATCTAATGGCCAGACAGAAAGGAAAAACCAGGATGTTGAGCAGTTCTTGCGTTGTTTTGTGGCAGACAATCAAGAGGGGTGGTCTGAGTTTCTGCCACTTGCTGAATTTGCTCTGAACAATCATACATCTTCTTCTGCTGGTTGTTCGCCTTTTTTTTGTTGTTCTGGGAGACATCCGTCGTTTGGGTCGTTCTCCAAGTTGGGATCTGCCGTGCCTGAGGAGGAGAATTTTTCCGGTGATTTGGAGAGAGTATGGACGGATGTGCGTGGTAATCTTCAGGAGGCCAACAGAAAATCTAAAGACTACTTTGATAGGAAACGACAGGAGGTTTTGTTCGCTGTTGGTGACATGGTTTGGTTGTCCTCTAGGAATCTGCGGTTGAGGATTCCTTCAAAGAAATTGGGTCCCAAGTTTGTAGGGCCCTTTAAGGTGCTTCAGGTTGTCAACCAATCTGCTGTTAGGTTGGAGGTTCCTACCTCCTGGAGAATTAATCCGGTATTTCATGTCTCTCTGTTGAAAAAAGCTGTTGTATCGGATTGTGACGCCTCTGCCTCTGTTCCTCCGGTGGTGGAGGACAGGGAATATGAAATTTCTCGCATCCTTAACTCTAGACGGTATAGAGGTAGTTTGCAGTATCTTGTGGCCTGGAAAGGTTTCGGTCCCGAGGATAACTCTTGGGTGAGGTCGGATGATGTTTCCGCGTCCAGACTTATCAGAGCGTTTCACAGATTTCCTGATAAGCCTGGTCCTAGGGGATCCGGAGGATCCTCTTAGAAGGGGGGGTACTGTTAGAACCTTGCTCTTAGTTTTTTTTCCTTTGCTGGTCACATGACCTTGTTGGCCTATTTAATCCTGCTCCGCCCTTCTGGCTTTGCTGGACTTCATTGTATATCTACTTTCTAGCTAGCCTGTGCTCTGTGTCTTGCTCTGTTAGTTTGCTTGGTCTACTGACCTCTATGTTCTATATATTTTGTTTGTTCGTCTGTCTGCTACTATTTCTGTTAGGAGGTGTCCCATATTCCTCCCAGTCCTTAGTACTTGTAGGGATTCCTTCCTCACATCTATAGGTCTCCGTACAGACTAGCTTAGGACTTTAGCAGGTCTGATCTCAGGATCAGGTTCCCTGTTACATCGTAGGGATTAAGCTGAGTTCTATCGTAGGGACAGATCTCCTCTCTTTCCTTAGCTCTGGTAGCAGAACATAACAGTTTCTTCGATTCTTGCCCCATCGAGTCAGGAGTTTCGGGCTGCGTTGGAAGCCCATAGCAGCCTGAAAGCGCTCAAGGAGCGGGCGGCACAGCCTCCCCAGGACTCATACGGCGAGCATGTGGTCTGGGACCAGGGATGGCTGTACCGGATGACGGTCCAGCAGGGTTCACCGGAGGCGTGGCCCAGGGACCGACAGTTAGTGGTACCCTATCCGTTCAGGGTGGAATTGTTGCGGCTCGCACACTAGATTCCGATGGCCGGACACCTGAGGATCGCTAAAACCAAGGCCAGGATAGCTCAGCATTTCTACTGGCCTGGGATGGGAGCCGAGGCGACGGCCTACTGCAAGTCGTGTGTCACCTGTCAGAGGGTGGGGAAGTCGGGGCGGTGCTCCAAGCCCCACTGATACCTCTGCCTATCATTGGAGAGCCTTTCTCGAGGGTGGCTGTGGATCTCGTGGGACCCCTGCCCACTGGCCCCCACTGGAAACGCTTCATACTGACTGTAGTAGAGTACGCCACCCGGTACCCGGAAGCGGTAGTTTTGTCGTCCACTAAGGCCGACAAAGTGGCAACCGCCTTATTGGAGATTTTCTCCAGAGTAGGATTTCCCCAGGAATTGCTCACCGATCAGGGGACCCAGTTCATGTTGGAGCTGATGGAGTCCCTATGTAAGCAAATACAGGTGCAACACCTGGTGGCCAGCCCGTATCACCCACAGACTAATGGCCTGTGTGAGCGGTTCAATGGCACCTTGAAACAGATGCTTAAGATGTTCGCCGACTCCTACGGGAGCGACTGGGAACGTCTTCTCCTGCACCTGCTGTTTGCTTACCGGGAGGCTCCGCAGGCCTCAACGGGGTTCTCCCCCTTTGAGCTCCTGTACGGGCGACGTGTACGGGGACCTCTGGCTCTGGTGAAGGAAGCATGGGAAGGGGATTTAGCCACCTCGGAGGTGTCAGTCATCGAGTATGTCGCGCGCCACCGGGACAGGATGATGGCATTGGCAAAGCTGGTGCAGGACAATATGGCCCAGGCCGACCAGAAGCGGTGGTACGACCAGAATGCTTGTGAGTGGACCTACCAGGTGGGTCAAAAAGTGTGGGTACTGGTCCCCTTACCACAGAACAAGCTTCAGGCAGCCTGGGAAGGTCCATACCTCGTGCACCAGAAACTCAACACCGTCACCTATCTGGTCACCCTGGACCATGCCCGTGGAAGGAGGAAGGCCTTCCATGTGAACATGATGAAGGCTCATCATGAGCGGGAAGCGTATGCCCACCCAGTGTGCAACCTTCCCGAGGAGGGAGAGGTAGAAACCCTCCTGGATCTGCTAGCCAAAGCCAAGGCGGGTGGATCCATCGAGGATGTGAGGGTTGGCCATCAGCTCACGGAGGACCAACGGTCCCAGCTGGAGGCCACCCTGCACTCCTTCCGGGAGCTGTTCAGCAGCCTGCCCAGAAGGACTGAGATGGCTGTCCACGACGTGGTCACCGGCGATCACCCCCCGATCCGGCTTTCAGCATATCGGGTCTCTTTCGAGGTGCAGGAAAACCTGCGCCAAGAGATAGATGAGATGCTGAAGCTGGGGGTGATCCAGGCATCCAACAGCGAGTGGGCCTCACCTGTAGTCCTCGTTCCTAAAAAGGACTGAACTACGCGGTTCTGCGTGGACTACCGGGGGCTCAACGCGGTGACGGTCCCCGATGCGTTTCCCATACCACGCATCGATGACCTGCTCGATCGTATGGCCGGGGCCAAGTACCTGACCATCATGGATCTGAGCCGGGGATACTGGCAGATTCCCCTGACCCCCGCGGCAAGGGAACGCTCTGCCTTTATCACCCCTTTTGGACTATACGAGTCCACAGTGATGCCATTCGGCATGAGGAATGCCCCTGCAACTTTTCAGCGGATGGTCAATACGCTGCTTGAGGGACTTGAAGTGTACGCGGCTGCGTACTTGGACGATATTGCAGTCTTCAGTCCCACCTGGGAGGATCACCTAGAACACCTGCGGCAGGTGCTCCGTCGGATCCACCGGGCAGGCTTGACCATCAAGCCGGAAAAGTGCCAGCTGGGCATGAGTGAGGTCCTCTACCTGGGTCACCGGGTAGGCTGGGGTGTTCTGAAGCCAGAACCTGGAAAAGTGGATGCCATCGCATCCTGGCCCACCACCAGGACCAAAAAGCAGGTGCTGTCCTTCTTGGGGACTGCCGGGTACTACAGGAGGTTCGTTCCACACTATAGCACCTTGACCAAGCCCCTGACGGACCTCACCAAGAAGAAGCTGGCTGTCGCAGTCGACTGGACTGTCGCCTGCGAGACAGCCTTCAGGGCACTCAAGACCGCCCTAAGTAGCTCCCCTGTACTTCAAGCTGCCAACTTCGACCGGCCGTTTGTGGTACAGACCGACGCCAGTGACTTTGGCCTCGGTGCTGTGCTAAGTCGGGTCAACACGACAGGCCAGGAACATCCTGTCTTGTACCTGAGCAGGAAGCTACTGCCACGGGAGGTGGCCTACTCCACGGTGGAAAAGGAATGCCTGGCAATTGTATGCGCCCTGCAGCGTCTGCAGCCCTACTTGTACGGGAGCCATTTCACAGTGGAGACGGACCACAACCCACTCAGCTGGCTACACACGGTCTCTGGGTCGAATGGAAGGTTGCTACTCTGGAGCCTCGCTCTCCAGCAGTATCACTTCTCCATTCGCCACAGAAGAGGCCGTGACCACGGTAATGCTGACGGGTTATCCCGGCAAGGGGAGGGTGCAGAAGAACGCATGGGAGAACACAGGAATGTGTTACCCCCTCGCGCCATCTTATAGGGGGAGGTGTCATGAAAGTTAGCCGCCATCTTAGTTATGAAACGTCATACCTGAAGATATTCCCTATTGTCATTTCTAAAAATCCCTCACATAGCCCCCACCTCTGGAGATCAGTCTCAAGGAACTTTTTTGACATGGTAAATAGATGGGCCAGCTCTGTTGTGTCCAAGCAGGACAGAGTCAGCGAGACCCTAGGGGGTAATTAACACCTTGATGTCACTTGAAACCAGAAGCAAACCATTTGTGCAAGCCTGCAAACCTCTCCATTGTCCCAAGGAACCATGTGCTTTCTTTGTGGAAAATGGCCGCCAAAAGCTACAGATATACTATCAATTCATAACCACACAATACAAGTTAGGGAACCCAAATAAAATGTATCATGTGGGGAAGGTGTCCGCCGACACAATCATGGCACTTATAAATCCATGAGTGGCCTGGAAAGCTAGATATTTAGAAGAACCATATACAAGGTCCCAGGGGAGGCATGTTTAGAGTCAATGGCTTCCCCAGAAGAGTAGGATCACGACGAGACCTCTGGTGATACGATGAGATCACCCCAGGGAAAGTTATGGGTATATACGAATCTATTGGTCCGGAAAAGCTTAGCTGAAACGCTACTGGGTTGGTTCCTGACCCGATACAAGTCTATTAACGGACCGGGCTTGTATCAAACGAGAACTGGTGGCAGCATACCATCTGGCGGATTTGAGGAAGGCTGGCAGTGACGGTCGGAGGTGTGGATATATATTACTGGCGCAGCCAGGGAAATATATATACCGCCCTCACTGCGGAGGGCCTCAAATACCCAGAGGGCTACAGGACGGCCTCTCCGGCGACCACTCACTCTAGGTGCAGTACCTTGACTGACCTGAGAGGCAAGGGGGCGCCAGAGAGTTGTGCCTGTATCGTGGCATCACGAATTGGTGACGTGTAAGGGACAACACACCACCGTGTTTTCCCCCGCTGGTAGCAGCTTCCTGGCACTACTTACTCTAGGTGCAGTACCTTGACTCACCTGAGAGGTAAGGGGGCGCCAGAGAGCTGTACCCACCAGCCGGCATTCCATCACAGATGCCCATTGTGTTGTCACACCCAGACAGCCAACATAGCTTGCTCTGTTGGTTGTGCTCTGGTAGACTGACAGCGAAGGGAAGTAGTAGCACTTGGAGCACAGATTTTGCGGATATACTTTTCAGGCGCTATGTTGCAGTGGCAAAGCCCCTGATGTACAGGTGTTGTGGCAGTCCCGAAGATGTGTTCTCATTAGTGATGAGCGAGCATGCTTGTTACTACTTGTTACTTGCCCGAGCAACACTGTGCTTGGGATGCTTGTTATTCGGCGAATATTTTTGTAAAGCTAGGGAGGAAGCTCGAGTCCCTGCCTTGCATGTTTGGCACTTTTTAAACAGCCAATAAATATGCAGGAATTGCCTGCCAGTCACTGTAATTCCGTAGCCATGTTGGTTGTGGCATTACTGTGATTGGCTGGCCGCACAGCATCATCGGGTTTATATAAGACCCAAGATCTTATGCTTGACACATTCTACCCCGGAAAAAGACAGAGTAGGGAGAGCTGCTACTGAGCGATGGAGAGAATTTTAGCTGCATATAGGCAGGGGTTCCACACCACATTTATTTGTTTTATCTGCAACAACAGCCCTTATTAGGCTATTCGATTATTCTAATATTAATACTGCTGATAGCAGTAGTTACAGAGAGATTGTGGAGGGATAGTGTAGGACAGGATAAGGTTCATTGCACGCCCTTTGTGCCGCTGGAACTCATATCTAATAGCCCTTCTGAGGGCTACTAATAATCTTTTTGCTCTTAATCCTGAAAATTGTTGTGAAAAGACATATTACACACCATTTATACTGCTCAAGTTGTGCGATACAGCCAGACTTGGTTGATTGGAGTAGCATCGCTATAGAGTGCAAGCAGTGAAGAGTCCATCTGAGATGTGCTAAATTTTCTGTGATACAAATACTGAAAAGTTTTTTCAGCATCAAAAAATTCTACGCTATTTAAACTGCGGCAGTTGTGCATTGAAAACATACATCCAGACTAGGCTGGTAACCAGTAGCATTGCTATATTGCTATTGGACTGCAAAAAGTCCATCTGAAGAGGGCAAATTTTACTGTGATAAAAATACTGCAAAATTTTCTCAGCATCCAGAAATTCTACGCTATTTAAACTGCAGCAGTTCTGCATTCAAAACATAAATTCAGACTTGGCCGGTAACCAGTAGCATCACTATATTGCTATTGGACTGTAACAAGTCCATCTGGGGTGGGCAAATTCAAATTTTACTGCGATAAATATAGTGCATAGTTTTCTCAGCAGGGAAATATCATATATATCTTTAAATGGGCAAGGTACGTGATAAGGGATGGGGAAGTGGACGTGATGCTGATGGTGAATCACAGAGCCCGAAGGCAGGGTTAAACTGTGCCTGCTGTGGAAGCATAACAAACACACACATCATATTCACCTAGCTTCCTGTCCCACTTTTTAGGGGGGGGGGCACGGAACACCACTCTTGAAGCCAGACCAGAATGAAAAGGTTGTTGGTTGGACAGTAGATAATGCTTCCAGTCAGTTTGCCAGCACCACCCTGTCTTCCACACGGACCATTCTCAGTAGACATGAGTCTGGACCACATAATCCTCAACTCCTTCCTCCCACCATGCCAAGTGCCCGGAGACAAGTGATCCCACACTTGAACACTCCGAAGAGCTCTTCACATTTCCATTTATAGATTTTGGCCTCTCGCCCTGCCCGCTTCAAGTGGGACATGAGGAGATTGCATGTAGCAATGCCCAAATATTTGAGCAGCCATGGTCACAAGAAGGCGACAATGGGAAGTGCAATTACTGTCGCAAGAGGTGGATGATGATGAGACACAATTCTCAGCAAGTCAGGAGGAGGACCAAGGTGTGGAAGTGGAAGACGAGGTGGTGGACGATGAAGTCACTGACCCAACCTGGGAAGGTGACATGCAGACCGAGGCCAGCAGCACAGAGGGATCTGTTGCACCACAACAGGCTGGAAATGGCAGTGGGGTGGCCAGAGACACAGGACAGGTAACTGTTTTCCAGAGCACCAACACGATGGAAGTTGCCAGTCTAAGGGTTAGGTCTTCCCGAGTCTGGCGCTTTTCAAAGACTGTCTACTTAACCCAAAAAAGGCCATTTGCAACATCTGCCATGCCAGCATCAGTTTGGGCAGCAAAATTACCAGTCTGACCACCACCAGCATGCTCAGATACATGACAGCAAAGCCCCCCATGACTAGTTGGGTGGAACGCCAGAGTCCAGAAACAGTGTGGGTGACACCACTGCCTCTTCCCCTGTTCTACATGCACACCAATCCCCTGTCCATGATGCAGGTGAATATGCCTCCCACCTTCTACCTGTCGTTGCACACTTGCAACCAACGTCAGCATCCATGTCCTTGTCCCAGCGCAGCATTCAGTTATCCCTACCCCAGTCCTTGGAAAGCAAGCGTAAATACACATCCACCCACCCACAGGCCACAGTACTAAAAGGCCACATTTCCAGACTGCTTGCACTGGAAATGTTGCCGTTTAGGCCTGTAGAGACAGAATCTTTCCACAACCTCATTGCGGCGGCCGTACCCGGTCCCCAGCCAACATTATTTCTCCCGGAGTGCCGTCTCGGCCTTACACAAGCACGTGTCCCATAACATCAGCCGTGCCCTGAACATCACTGTTACTGGGAAAGTCCACTTAACCACGGATATGTGGACAAGTACTTGTGGCTAGGGATGCTACATTTCCTTGACAGCACACTGGGTGAATATTGTGGAAACCAGGACCCAGTCGGACCCTGGGACGGAACACATACAACCGAAGCCGAGGATTGTGGGCCCTGGTTCAATCAGGGTTTCCCCCTCCTTCTACAGCAGTTCCTGTACCTCCTCCTCACCCTCCATCTCCGGAATGTCAATATCATTCGCAAGGTGGAAGCACTGCCTTGGCCAAGCAGCAATAGGCTGATGCTAATCTGCTTAGGTGACAAACCGCACACCGCCGCAGAGTTGAGGAAAAGTTGAGGAGGAGGAGATGGACAGTAGTCCTCCTGGTGAAGACAGGGAAGTCCCAGCTGTTGGCATTCTGGCACACATGGCTGAGTTTATGTTCTCCTGCCTTTCCCCTGACCCTCGCGCTGTATGCATTTTGGCTACCACTAATTACTGGTTGGTCACTTTTCTAGACCCACGCTATGAGGAGAACTTTACATCTCTCCTTCCCGTGACAGAGAGGTCTATGAAAATGTTGCAGTACCAGAAGGCCCAAGTTGAAGATTTATTAAAAAAAATTCCAATCTGACAATGCTGGTGGCAGAGGTCACAGTTCCTTGGACAACGAAGGAGTAGACAAGAGGGGAACACTATAAAAGGTTTGGGACAGTTTTCTTAGACTCTCCCTCCACCCAGGCCCAGATGCTCTGACAAGGAGGGAAACGTTTTGTAAGAAGCTGAAGGAGTACCTTGTCGACAGTACCAGCTTTCTCCATGTTCCTCTATGCTTACAATTGTTGGGTATCCAAGCTAGACACGTAGCATGAACTGTCTCTCTATGCCTTGGAGTTCCTGGCCTGCCCTGCCGCTAGCATTTTGTCAGAGCAGGTTTTTAGTGCTGCCGGGGGTATTATAACTGATAGGCGCATTCGACTGTCAACTAAAAATGCTGACAGGCTGACACTTATCAAAATGAACAAGGGCTGGATTGGCCCAGACTTCTCAACACCACTGGATGACAGCAGCGGAACATAAACTCAAATCAAGTTGTTTTTTTCTGGTGTATTCCCATGCACTCCTTCCCACCCAAACATGGGTATACCCTTCAGAATTTCGTCTTTTTTGTGTCGGTCGCCTCCTTCTCCTCCTCCTCCTCCACCACCATATGAACAGGGTCATCATGCTATCCTTGCTATAAATTTTTTTAAGGGTGTTTATGATGCCCGCATTAATAATTTTTAGAGGCCTAAGCATTACCAGTCTAGGATACCCATTCCTTAATAATGGGAAAAAAATGTTTTCTGAGGCCCTCCACTACGTCTCTTCAAAGGGGTATTGGAATGGCTCCTTATATTTTTTGTCATACCTTGGTGCTGCTACGTACAAAAAAAAACTCTTTTCAGGGCTGATTCAAATCTATTTTATATTCTACGGTATTACCTCTCAAATCAGCAATTTGTGTACGGTGATCTACCACACTGGGGATAGCGTATTACAGGCATCTAGTCAGGGATTATTGCCTTATAGTTCTTGCTGCTGCAACGGAACAAAAAAAAAATTTTTTTATATATATATATATATATATATATTCTATTCCCTATTAATACCACTGTTAGCTGCAATTAGTATAGGGACAGGTGCTAGGTATCATCTGCTGGAAATGAGTGTTCATTGTCGTCACATACATCTCTTCCACTGTCTATAACTTGTTTGCTTTTTTCAAAAAAACTCATTCACAGATTTGTGATTTTTATGGTGATCTTTACTTAGAAATTCATGAAAGCAGGCAAAATTACTGATTTACTATGTCCATTCGCAGTTTCTCTGTAGCATCTGTATGGAAGAGGTAGTGGTGGGAGACTTTACGCTACGGGAGCTGGAATTACCACTTCAGAACTCTCCACTGCTTTGTTTCTATCCATTTCTTGGTGCTTATTGATGTATGTTTGGGGTCATTGTCCTGCTGGGCACTACACTGGGCACTACATTGCGACCCAAAATCTTTTGGGAATCTTCACATTTCATTATGTCTTGCACACAGTCCAGGCACCCAGTGTCTTTATTTATAGGCTTCATTCCATTTACAGTAAACAGTTGAATGATGTGCTTTAACAGAAAGCTCTATCTTGGTCTCATCTGTCCACAAGATGCCTGCTGGTCCTCTAAAAATAGTGGAGGCTGCCTACAAGCACTCAAACTTTACAGAATATATACAAAAATGAAAATTTGACCACCTCAGATGGTACATTATATTGCAGGAGCAACATACGGCTGCTGGCCCTCCAAAAATGCTTAGTGAAGGGTGGTGGCTGGTGCTCTAAATTTTGAGTGATGGCTGGCGAGTGGCCCTCTGAAAATAGTGAGGGCCGACTGCTGGCCATCTAACAATAATAAGGGCCACCTGATGGCCATCTACAAAAGTGAGGGCTGCCCGATGGCCCTGAAAACAAAAAAAAATGGGACTTTCAGAGTCCATAAATCATAAATTAAACAGGATGTGTCAGATCATGTCTCACACACCACATGGCCAGATAAGGTATTAAAATGTTAAAATTAAATTTACTGGTGAATGTTTTTTTCACAGTTGAAAGCAATGTGAACATGCAAAAACGCAGCAAAAACACTACGTGTGAACATAGCCCAAGGTGTGGAGGAGCAGTTTGTTTTTTTCTTATTTATTTTGCCTTATAAACAAGTCATTACCCTGGAAAGAATGTTTCTTAACATTCTTTCCAGAAAAATCCATTTTAGCTTTGGTTTTGTATGTTTTATTGTCAGTCTGTAAAAGTGACATAATTGTCTGACAACATTGTTCCCAGCAGCAACCTGGCTTTCAGAGATGCTTCCATGTGTCTCCTCCATGATGTTCTCATGCCATTTCAGCGCTGTTTCCATCGATTTGAGCAATTTTTAGACTCCTCCAGACCTCCTTTAGAAAGGGTGCAGAAAAATTGTTCGAGTTTCCCATTGACTTCTATTATACTCGTTGCTCGGGTCTAGCACCCGGGCATTATGATTTTCTCAACTTGAGTAATGAGTACCCAAGCATTTTAATCCTCGCTCATCACTAGTCCTCATTTTTCCAATGCTAGGACAGTCCACTTAGTACATGTACAGTTATGTGCAAAATAATAGCAGCGTGTTTAAAACAACTGATAAAAAGCTCAATCCTCATAATAGCATTTATTTCGATATCCACAAAGGTGCTGGGAGCTGCACATTCAATTCCAAATTAAAACATGGACAAAATATCAGTTTTTAAATTGAAAATGAAGGAAAAGGAATAATAGGCTGCTAAAAAAAAAAACAGCAGTGTCTGCATAGTCATTTACAAACTGGAATATTTGCAGGATAAACAAATTTGTTTCCAGACTTCACTTTTCTGTTAATCACTGAACTAATATTTAGTTGTGTAACCTTTATTTCTGATAACTGCTTTACATCTGTGTGGCATGGAGTAAACTAACATCTGACACCAGCAAACAGATATTCCAGACCTGAATCCCACAGAAAACCTATGGGATCAGCTGAGTCACCATGTAGAGGCTCGTAACTGTAACTGATGCTGTTGCTGCTGGTGCCGTTACTGCTGCAGCTGGAGTTGTTGTATAAGCAGCTTACTTGTCTCCTGTTGTGCCAGCTGTTGCTGCTGGAGCGGTTGCTGCTGTTGCTGATGCTGCTGCTGGGCTTGCACCAGGTGTTTTATCAAGTCCTCCATGCTGTCTGACATTGTCATCTATACAATATAATTCACCCCATGGTCCTCCATACAGTATAAAGGGCCACCATAGGGCATAGTGTGGCCCCCATAGGGCATACTGCATCCCCCATAGGGCTTAGTGCAGCCCCCATAGAGTATAGTGCGAGCCCCCATAGGGCATAGTGCGGCCCCCATAGGGTATAGTGCGATTCCTCATAGGGCATAGTGCGGACCCCATAAGGCATAGTGCGGACCCCCATAGAGTATAGTGCGGGCCCCCATAGGGCATAGCACGGCCCCCATAGCGCTTAGTGCGGCCCCCATAGGGCATAGTGCAGGCCAGTATAATGCACCCCCATGGTCCTCCATACAGTATAATGCACCCCTATGGTTCTCCATACCGTATAAAGCATCCCTATGGTCCTCCATACAGCATAATTCACTCACATGGTCCTACCCACAGTATAATGGCCCCACATAGTGCTCCATACAGTATAATAGCCCCACATAGTGCTACATACAGTATAATGGCCCCACATAGTCCTCCATACAGTATAATGCATCCCCATGGTCCTCCATACAGTATAATGTATCCTTATTGTCCTCCATACAGTATAATGCACCCTCATAGTCCTCCATACAGTATAATGCACCCCCATGGTCCTCCATACATTATAATGCACCCCCATGGTCATCCATACAGTATAATGCACCCCCATGGTCCTCCATACAGTATAATGCACCCCCATGGTCATCCATACAGTATAATGCACCCCCATGGTCCTCCATACAGTATAATGCATCCCCATGGTCCTCCATACAGTATAATGGCCCCACATAGTGCTCCATACAGTATAATGGCCCCACATAAAGCTACATACAGTATAATGGCCCCACATAGTGGTCAATACAGTATAATGGCCCCACATAGTCGTCCATACAGTATAATGCACCCCCCATGGTCCTCCATACAGTATAATGCACCCCCATTGTCCTCCATACAGTATAATGCACCCTCATAGTCCTCCATACAGTATAATGCACCACCTTGGTCCTCCATACATTATAATGCACCCCCATGGTCCTCCTTTCAATATAATGCACCCCCATGGTCCTCCACACAATATAATGCAGTCCCCATGGTCCTCCATACAGTATAATGCACCCCCATGGTCATCTATACAATATAATTCACCTCATGGTCCTCCATACAGTATAAAGGGCCACCATAGGGCATAGTGCGGCCCCCATAGGGCATAGTGCATCCTCCATAGGGCTTAGTGCAGCCCCCATAGGGTATAGTGCGTGCCCCCATAGGGCATAGTGCGGCCCTCATAGGGTATAGTGCGGTTCCTCATAGGGCATAGTGCGGACCCCATAAGGCATAGTGCGGGCCCCCAGAGGATATAGTGCGGGCCGCCATAGGGCATAACACAGCCCCCATAGAGCATAGTGCGGGTCCCCATAGGGCATAGTTTGGACCCCATAGGGTATAGTGCGGGCCCCTATAGCGCTTAGTGCAGGCCCCCATAGGGCATAGTGCAGGCCCCCATAGGGCATAGTGCAGGTCCCCATAGGGCATACTGCAGCCCCATATGGCTTAGTGTGGGTCCCCATAGGGTATAGTGCGGGCCCCCATTGGGTATAGCGCAGCCACAGTCCTCCAGTAATATGGGCACCAAATTTAAATAACTACACACTTACCGCTCCTTGTTCCCCCACTGCTTCGGTCTCTGCAGCTCCACTGCCTGACTCAGCGCGCGCTGCTGCATCAGACGCAGAGGAGGAATGATGGGAGAGGGAGGGTCACATGACACTGCCTCCTCCATCATTGCTTTCAACTGTATTGGCATCTGCTGATACAGTTGAATGCGGGTTGGGGGGCAGTGCTGACTGTGCGGGGCCTGTGACATCGGGCCCCCCAGGCTAACGAGCCCCATAGCAGCCGCGTGGCCTCCCGCCATTGGCAGTACGCCACTGATTGAGACATTGACATTTTTTGTTGGGGGTATACCCACCACTGTTGTTGGCTGTTGTTTCAATAAATTGTTTGAGATGAGGAAAGCACCATTGCTGCTTCTACTTAATTGCCCGACTTTCATGAGAAAATATCACTGTAGCATAAACTTTTTAAGTTTTCCATAAATGTCACCCAAAAGCCAAATATCCATAACTTTTTGTGAGTAGTGTATTTAGTATCGCTGTGTCCAGAATGACCCAAGCTATAAAACTGTCACACTATTTAACCCCTTCAGTGAACTCTGTAAAAAAAACTATGCTTTTTCATCATACCGCCAAAAAAATTGGAATAAAACGCGATGAAAAAGTCAAATGTACAGTGGTGGCCAAAAGTATTGGCACCCCTGCAATTCTGTCAGATAATACTCAGTTTCTTCCTGAAAATGATTGCAATCACAAATTCTTTGGTATTATTATCTTCATTTAATTTGCTTGCAAGGAAAAAACACAAAAGAGAATGAAGCAAAAATCAAATCATTGATCATTTCACACAAAACTCCAAAAATGGGCCAGACAAAAGTATTGGCACCCTCAGCCTAATACTTGGTTGCACAACCTTTAGCCAAAATAACTGCGAACAAACGCTTCCGGTAACCATCAATGAGTTTCTTACAATGCTCTGCTGGAATTGTAGACCATTCTTCTTTGGCAAACTGCTCCAGGTCCCTGATATTTGAAGGGTGCCTTCTCCAAACTGCCATTTTGAGATCTCTCCACAGGTGTTCTAAGGGATTCAGGTCTGGACTCATTGCTGGCCACCTTAGAAGTCTCCAGTGCTTTCTCTCAAACCATTTTATAGTGCTTTTGGAAGTGTGTTTTGGGTCATTGTCCTGCTGGAAGACCCATGACCTCTGAGGGAGACCCAGCTTTCTCACACTGGGCCCTACATTATGCTGCAAAATTTGTTGGTAGTCTTCAGACTTCATAATGCCATGCACACGGTCAAGCAGTCCAGCGCCAGATGCAGCAAAGCAATCCCAAAACATCAGGGAACCTCCGCCATGTTTGACTGTAGGGACCGTGTTCTTTTCTTTGAATGCCTCTTTTTTTTCCTGTACACTCTATGTTGATGCTTTTTGCCAAAAAGCTCTACTTTTGTCTCATCTGACCAGAGAACATTCTTCCAAAACGTTTTAGGCTTTCTCAGGTAAGTTTTGGCAAACTCCAGCCTGGCTTTTTTATGTCTCGAGGTAAGAAGTGGGGTCTTCCTGGGTATCCTACCATACAGTCCCTTTTCATTCAGATGCCGACGGATAGTATGGGTTGACACTGTTGTACCCTCGGACTGCAGGGCAGCTTGAACTTGTTTGGATGTTAGTCGAGGTTCTATATCCACCATCAGCACAATCTTGCGTTGAAATCTCTCGTCAATTTTTCTTTTCCGTCCACATCTAGGGAGGTTAGCCACAGTGCCATGGGCTTTAAACTTCTTGATGACACTGCGCACAGAAGACACAGGGACATTCAGGTCTTTGGAGATGGACTTGTAGCCTTGAGATTGCTCATGCTTCCTCACAATTTGGTTTCTCAAGTCCTCAGACAGACAGTTCTTTGGTCTTCTTTCTTTTCTCCATGCTCAATGTGGTACACACAAGGACACAGGACAGAGGTTGAGTCAACTTTAATCCATGTTAACTGGCTGCAAGTGTGATTTAGTTATTGCCAACACCTGTTAGGTGCCACAGGTAAGTTACAGGTGCTGTTAATTACACGAATTCGAGAAGCATCACATGATTTTTCAAACAGTGCCAATACTTTTGTCCACCCCCTTTTTTAGGTTTGGTGTGGAATTGTATCCAATTTGGCTTTAGGACAATTCTTTGTGTTTTTTTCATTGAAGACAAATTAAATGAAGATAATAATAACAAAGAATTTGTGATTGCAATCATTTTCAGGAAGAAACTGAGTATTATCTGACAGAATTGCAGGGGTGCCAATACTTTTGGCCACCACTGTAAATAAAAATGATATAGCTAATATAGCAGGTCCAGCAAATAACAAGCCACCATACAGCTCCATCAGTGGAAAAAATAAAGTTATAGCTCTCAGAATACAGCAATGCAAAAACAATTATTTTTTCTATAAAATTTTTTCATTGTGTAAAAGTGACATAAAAAAATGATATAAATGTGGTATCGCTATAATCGTACTGACCCGAAGAATTAGGCTGTCTTATCACCTTTACCATATGGTGAATGGCATAAAAATAATTCCTGAATTGCTGATTCTTGTTCATTCTGCCTCCCAAAAAGAAGAATAGAGAGTGATTAAAAAATGTCATGTGCCCAAAAGTGGTACCAATAAAAACGGCAATTCGTCCCTCAAAAAAACAAGCCTTCACATGACTCTGTCAGCTAAAATATAGAAAAGTTATAGCTCTCTAAATATGGCGATGCAAAAACTGTATTTTGCATTAAAAAGCATCTTTTAATGTGTGAAAACAGCCAAACATAAAACACTATATAAATCTTGTACAGCTGTAATTGCACCAACCAGAAAAAAGCCATCTAATCACTCATACCACACGAGGAACGGCGTAAAAAATAAATAGAACAAATTCTTGATCTGCTGTTGATTTGTTCAATGTGCCTCCCAAAGATCACAGTAAGGCTCGGCTCACACTTATCCTGAACTCTGCGCTGAGCACTTAAACCAGGGTCTCTGTGTAAGTCTCTGAAATACGTGATTCAGACAGAACCCCAGGTGGGAGATTTCCTATAATGAGGAAGATGAAGGCACTGTAGACTGTCTGGCCTATTATCTAGTGGTGTCCGTCTTTTTAACCGTGCGTTTAAGAGTGGTCGATACAGTTTTCTGCACCTCTGAAAAGAAGGACACCACTGAACAGAGGTCAAACGAAGTCCAGAGTAACTCTGCTGCCTCATAATAGTGAATGGATCCCTCGGGGTTTCATCTAAATCACGTCATTCGGAGATTTAGATGTAAAACTTGAAGTAAGTGCTTAGAGTAGAGCTCAGGATAAATGTGATCCAAAATGGTATGTAAAATGTTCCCAAAAAAAGCTTCAACTCAATCCATCATATCTCAATGGAAATATAGGGGGTTTCCACGTTTCTGGTAGCACTAAGGCTCTGGAAAAGCAAAATGGCTCCTCACACCCCAAAAGAAATCCAGCGAATTCTGCACTCCCAAATTCAAGTTCCCACCTCCCTTCTGAGACCCACAGTATGCCTAAACCACATTTAGAGTCCACATGTTAGGCACTTGTATAGCGATGAGTACCTGTTTAATTGGGCATAATTTATGGGCACTACAATGTATGGCCACTACAATGTACTGGGCACTACAATAGCAGATTTGCAATTTTCACTCGGTATCATCCACTGCTGCTTGTTTCTGGAAAACAACCATGGAGTAAAAATTGTTACTACACCTATAGATAAATTCCTAGAGGGGTGTAATCTCCAAAATGGGGTTACTAAAGAGGGGATTCTGCTCTCCTGGCACTTAAGGGCTTTGTATATGGAGTCTGCAAACTATTCTATGATAATTTGTTCTCCAAGAGTCAAATAGCTTTTCTTCCCCCCTGAGTGTTGATGTGTGGCTAAGCAGTACTGTACAGACACACTTGGGGTATTTCCACATTCATCAGAAATCGTGTGTCAAATTTTGGTGCCAGTTTTATCCATTGCCAAGTGTGAAAATGTAAAATTTGGGGCTAAAACAATTTTTTGTGGTAAATATGTAATTACATTTTCTTCACTGCTCAATGGTATAAAATTCTGTGACACATTCTTGGTGTCAATATGATCTCTGCACCCTTAGATGAATTCATTGAGAGGTGTAGTTTGTAAAATGAGGTTAATTATGGGGGAAGGTTCTGCTGTTCTGGCTAATCAGGGGCTCTTCCTGTGGGTCATGGCACCCACAAACCATGACAACAAAATCTGAACTATAATATGGCACTCCTTCCCTTCTCAGCTTTTCACTGTGCCTGAAAAGCATTTCCCGATTACATGTAGGGTATTGGCGCACTCAAGAAAAAAATTGCACAACAAACTGAGATCCAATTTTTACTATCAGTCTTTATAAAATTGAAAACTTTGGACCATAACAACATTTTAGTGGTAAAAATGTAATTATTCTTTCTTCATCACCCAATGGTATAAAATTCTGTGACACACATGTGGTGTCAACATGCTCATTACACCCTTAGATTAATTAATTGGGGGGAGGGGGTTTGTAAAATGGGGTCAATTATGGAGGGGTTCTGGTGTTCTGACACGTCAGGGGTTCTGCAAATGTGACATGGGCATGACACCCTCAAACCATTTCAGAAAAATCTGAACTTCAATGTAGCACTCCTTCCCTTCTGAGCTTTGCACTCTGCCTCTGTTATGATCTGCAACATGTACTAAGGAAGGATAGGGGAAAGCTGTCCCTACAGTAAGACTAAGCTGAATCCCTACGATGTAGTGGGCTGCCTGTTCCTAGTGAACAGACCCGCCTTAGTCCTCGGCTAGTCTGAACGAAGACCTATAGAATTAAGGGAGGGGTCCCTAAAAGAACTAAGGACTGGGGCAAAAATGGAACACCTCCTAAACAGAAAAGTTGTTACAGAACACAAAAAGACAAAATGACAAAAATGTACTAGAGGTCCCAGAGGACAAAGCGAACTTGACAGAGAAAGGCACCGAAGCACCAGGCTAGAGAAACAGTCAAACACTGAAGTCCAGCACAGCCACAAGGGCAGAGCTGGAATATAAAGGCAGATGGTCACGTGACCGCAAAACATAAGATAGAAGAAACAAACAGGAGGGTTCTAACAGTACCCCCTCTTTTATGAGGATCCTCCAGATCCTCCAGGCCCAGGCCTATCCGGAAACCTCCTGTGGAAAGCTTTAACAAGCCTAGGAGCAGAGACATCATCCGTCCTTACCCAGGAGTAGTGTTCGGGACCGAAACCCTTCCAGGAGACAAGATACTGTAACCTCCCTCTATGCCATCTAGAATTCAAGGTACGAGAAATTTCATATTCGCCGTCTTCCACAACAGGAGGAACTGTGACAGTGACGTCCCTATCAGATACATCAGCCTTTTTCAACAAGGAAACATGAAACACAGGATTAATCTTCTAGGAAGTAAGGGTTAACAACCTGAAGCACTTTAAATGGACCCACAAACTTAGGACCCAGTTTTTTAGAGGGAATCCTCAACCGCAGGTTCTTCGAGGACAACCAAACCATGTCACCCACAGTAAACAAAACCTCCTTACGTTTCCTGTCAAAATACTTCTTGGACTTCTTGTTAGCCTCTTGAAGGTTGCAACGTACAGTACAGATCAAAGGTTTGGACACAACTTCTCATTTAAAGATTTTTCTGTATTTTCATGACTATGAAAATTATACATTCACACTGAAGGCATCAAAACTATGAATTAACACATGTGGAATTATATAGTTAACAAAAAAGTGTGAAACAACTGAAAATATGTCTTATATTCTAGGTTCTTCTAGCCACCTTTTGCTTTGATGACTGCTTTGCACACTCTTGGCATTCTCTTGATGAGCTTCAAGAGGTAGACACCAGAAATGGTCTTCCAACAATCTTGAAGGACTTCCCAGATATACTTAGCACTTTTTGGCCCTTTTGCCTTCACTCTGCGGTCCAGCTCACCCCAAACCATCTCGATTCAGGTCTGGTGACTGTGGAGGCCAGGTCATCTGGCGTAGCACCCCATCACTCTCCTTCTTGGTCAAATAGTCCTTACACAGCCTGGAGGTGTGTTTGGGGTCATTGTCCTGTTGAAAAATAAATGATGGTCCAACTAAACGCAAACCGGATGGAATAGCATGCCGCTGCAAGATGCTGTGGTAGCCATGCTGGTTCAGTATGCCTTCAATTTTGAATAAATCCCAAACAGTGTCACCAGCAAAGCACCCCCACACTATCACACCTCCTCCTCCATGCTTCACGGTGGGAACCAGGCATGTAGAGTCCATCCGTTCACCTTTTCTGCATCGCACAAAGACACGGTGGTTGGAACCAAAGATCTCAAATTTGGACTCATCAGACCAAAGCACAGATTTCCACTGGTCTAATGTCCATTCCTTGCGTTCTTTAGCCCAAACAAGTCTCTTCTGCTTGTTGCCTGTCCTTAGCAGTGGTTTCCTAGCAGCTATTTTACCATGAAGGCCTGCTGCACAAAGTCTCCTCTTAACAGTTGTTGTAGAGATGTGTCTGCTGCTAGAACTCTGTATGGCATTGACCTGGTCTCTAATCTGAGCTGCTGTTAACCTGCGATTTCTGAGGCTGGTGACTCGGATAAACTTATCCTCAGAAGCAGAGGCGACTCTTGGTCTTCCTTTCCTGGGGCGGTCCTCATGTGAGCCAGTTTCTTTGTAGCGCTTGATGGTTTTTGCAACTGCACTTGGGGACACATTCAAAGTTTGCCCAATTTTTTGGACTGACTGACCTTCATTTCTTAAAGTAATGATGGCCACTCGTTTTTCTTTACTTAGCTGCTTTTTTCTTGCCATAATACAAATTCTAACAGTCTATTCAGTAGGACTATCAGCTGTGTATCCACCTGACTTCTGCACAACACAACTGATGGTCCCAACCCCATTTATAAAGCAAGAAATCCCACTTATTAAACCTGACAGGACATACCTGTGAAGTGAAAACCATTTCCGGTGACTATCTCTTGAAGCTCATCAAGAGAATGCCAAGAGTGTGCAAAGCAGTCATCAAAGCAAAAGGTGGTTACTTTGAAGAACCTATAATATAAGACATATTTTCAGTTGTTTCACACTTTTTAGTTAACTATATAATTCCACATGTGTTAATTCATAGTTTTGATGCCTTCAGCGTGAATGTACAATTTTCAAAGTCATGAAAATGCAGAAAAATCTTTAAATGAGAAGGTGTGTCCAAACTTTTGGTTGGTACTGTACATTAGTCCAAACTCTCTCCAAATCACCAGAAAAATTCTCCTCCTCCGGCACCGCCGACCCCAATTTGGAGGACGAACAAAAAGACAGATATCTCCCAGTACAAAAAAAAAGGAGAACACCCAGCAGAGGAGGATGTATGATTGTTAAGAGCAAATTCTGCGAGAGGCAGAAACTCAGACCACACCTCTTGATTGTCTGCCACAAAACAACGCAAAAACTGTTCAACATCCTGGTTCTTTCTTTCAGTCTGTCCATTAGACTCAGGATGATAACCAGACGAAAATGACAAATGGACTCCCAACCTGTCACAAAAAGCATGCCAAAAGTGAGCCACAAACTGAGGTCTTCTGTCAGAAACAATATCCGTGGGAACGCCATGGAGCTTGACAATCTCCTTAACAAACGCCTTAGCGAGTGTCTTGGCACAGGGCAACTTAATGAATGGAACCAAATGACACATCTTACTAAAACGGTCCACGACCACCCAGATGACAGTAAAACCCTCGGACACAGGAAAATCAGTAATAAAATCCATTGTGAGACGCGTCCAAGGCGCACTAGGAACCTCCAGGGGGCAAAGCAACCCCACAGCAGGAGTATGTGAAGCCTTTGACCGAGCACACACAGTACACTGACGCACCCACTTGAAGACTTCCTTCTGCCATCCAGGCCACCAAAAACTGTGACTGATAAGTCTCTTAGTCTCCAAAATTCCTGGATGACCTGCCAACCGAGACTCATGACACTCCACAAACAAATCTCTCCTAAAGGCTCTAGGCACGAACAACCTCCCATGGGGAGTGTTAGATGGAGCATCATCTTGAGCTTTCAGTATCCTATTCTCCAAAACGGAGTCCAATGCCGCCACCACAACTCCTTTCTGTAAAATGCTCTTCCCCTCCTTGGCACCGACCGTAGGAGAGAAGCTGCAAGATAAAGCATCGGCTTTAACATTCTTAGTACCAGGGATATAGGTAACCGAAAAATGAAACCGAGAAAAAAAAAAGTGCCCACCTAGCTTGACGGACATTCAAGCGCTTGGCAGCATCCAGACAGATCAAATTCTTATGATCTGTGAAAACCTGAATAGGAAATCTAGCGCCTTCCAAAAAATGACGCCAATGTTTAAATGCAAGTTTAATAGCCAGCAACTCCCGATTTCCAACATCATAATTCAGTTCGGTTTCCGAAATTTTTTTCGAAAAGAAGGCACAAGGATGTACTCCACCCTTGTTCTCCTGAGACAAAACTTCTCCGACCCCCACCGATGAAGCATCGACCTCGACCAAAAAAGGCTTGGTCTCATCAGGCTGCATAAGGATAAGGGCAGAACTGAACCTCTCTTTGAGATACTCAAACGCTTCAATGGCCTCAGTAGTCCACTGGACCGTATTCGCACCTTTCCTGGTGAGATCGGTTAGAGGTTTAACAATTACAGAAAAATTCTTAATGAATTTCCTGTAATAACTGGCAAAAATCTCTGTATAGATTTCAAACCAATAGGCCTAGGCCATTCCTGCACAGCCTGAACATTCACAGGGTCCATCTCAAAGCCCTCGCTGGAGACAATGTAGCCCAAAAAACTAATTTTCTGCACAGCGAACTCACATTTCTCCAGCTTAGCAAAGAGTGAATTATCACTCAATAACTGCAAAACTTCACGTACACTCTGCCAATGGGACTCTAGATCTGATGAGTAAATCAAAAATGTCATCCAAATACACAACCACATTCTTACCAATCAAAGGTCTCAGGATGTCATTAATAAGGTTTTGAAAAAATGCAGGTGCATTGGTAAGACCAAAAGGCATCACCAGATTCTCAAAATGACCTACCGGAGTGTTAAAAGCAGTTTTCCATTCATCACCCTCCTTCACTCGTAACAAATTGTATGCCCCCCGGAGATCAATTTTGGAGAACCACTTGGCCCCCACTAACTGGTTAAACAAGTCAGGAATTAACGGCAATGGGTAGGAATTGCGTACGGTAATCTTATTAATTTCACGAAAATCCAGACATGGAGGTAAACCGCCATCCTTTTTTTTTAACAAAGAAAAATCCAACTGCCAGAGGCGACTTAGAAGGTCTAATGTGACCAGCAGCCAGGCTAGTCTGTATGTACTCCTCCAAGGCCTTTCTTTCAGGGATAGTCAGATTAAACAAGCGACTCTTGGGAAGAGTAGCTCTCGGAACAAACTCAATGGCGCAATCATAATCCCTATGAGGAGGTAAAACTTGCAACTCCTCCTCCGAAAAAAACCTCCAAAAATCTGGAATAGGTACCGGTAATTCCCCTTTTTCCACAGCCGCAATGCGACCATTACAACATTTATCATAGCACTTCGGACTCCAAGACTTAATCACATTAGTAGACCAGTCCAGTACAGAATTGTGCAGTTTTAACCAAGGCAATCCTAGAACAACTGGAGAGGGTAAATTATCTAAAACAACCAAGTCCAAAATTTCTTGGTGAACTCCATTGATAGTGAGGGGAAATACAGCAGTCTTGTGAGTAATACATTTCAAAGGAGTGTTATCAATTGCAATCACAGAAATAGGTGATGACAAATGTTTGGATTTCAATTTAAGGTTTTCCAAAAACCCTTTATCAATCATATTAAGTGTTGAACCACAATCCACAAATACCTGAAATTCAATCAAATCTCCCTGCAGAGAAGTACTCTCAGAAAGAAATACTCCTGCAGAGCTTAAACAAGCTATACGAGCGTAACTGGCCTTTTTTTTTTCTTTACTTAAACGATGCTCACAATACTTAATCAAATGGTCAGCTTTACCACAATAAAGACACAATCCCTCAGTAAACCTCCGGTCTCTTTCCTGAGAGCGGAGTGACATCGCCCCAACCTCCATCGGTTCTCCGCCGTCAGAGCAGATTTTCTGGGGACTAGGACCTGGCATTACAGGAGTCTTTACCTCATTGAGCCTGCACCTCAATCTCCTGTCTATACGAACAGCTAACTGCATAGCATCCTGCAGAGTCTCAGGTGCAGGGAATGCAATTAGCAAATCCTTAACCCTTTCACTCAGACCAGCAAGAAATAAACATCTCAGCGCAGGATCATTCCACTTAACTTCTGAAGCCCATCTCTTGAAGTGTGTGCAATAATTTTCAACATCATCAGACCCCTGATTCAAACGCCTGAGTTCTGATTCAGCAGATGAGATTCGATCAGGATCATCCTATAATAGCCCCATAGCAGAAAAAAATTCTTCAACAGACCTTAAACATGGATCATGAGGTTGGAGAGAAAAGGCCCACCCCTGTGGTTCATTGCGCAAAAGTGACATAATAAAACCAATGCGCTGAGATTCATTAACAGAGGACCTTGGTCTCAAACGAAAATATAACAAACAAGCATTTTTAAAGGAAAAAAAATCTTGCTGTTTACCATAAAAAACATCAGGCAGTCCTACCTTGGGTTCGACAAAATGCGCTCCAGAACAGCTACTCACGTGTTGCTGAAGCTCGGCCACCTCCAGAGACAATCCCTGCAGGCGTTGAGCCAAATCCTAGACGGAAACCATACTGATCCCCAAATTTCTTTCCTTTTAGTTTTTTGGGCTGGACTTACTGTTATGATCTGCAACATGTACTAAGGAAAGATAGGAGAAAGCTGTCCCTACAGTAAGACTAAGCTGAATCCCTACGATGTAGTGGGCTGCCTGTTCCTAGTGAACAGACCTGCCTTAGTCCTTCGCTAGTCTGAACGAAGACCTATAGAATTAAGGGAGGGGTCCCTAAAAGAACTAAGGACTGGGACAAAAATGGGACACCTCCTAAACAGAAAAGTTGTTGCAGAACACAAAAAGACAAACTGACAAAAATGTACTAGAGGTCCCAGAGGACAAAGCGAACTTGACAGAGAAAGGCACCGAAGCACCAGGCTAGAGAAACAGTCAAACACTGAAGTCCAGCACAGCCACAAGGGCGGAGCTAGAATATAAAGGCAGATGGTCACGTGACCGCAAAACACAAGATAGAAAAAACAAACAGGAGGGTTCTAACAGCCTCAAAAGTAGTTTTTGACCACATATGGGGTATTGTCGTACTCAGGAGAAATTGCGTAACAAATTGTACCATTCATTTTCTCCTATTATCACTTTGGAAAATTAAAAACTTGTGGCCAAAGCAACATTTTAGTGGAAAAAAATGGTCATTTTCCATTTACTTAGCCTAATTTTATTCTGTGAATCACCTGAAGGTTAAAAATGCTCACTACACCCCTAGATGAATTCCTCGAGATGTGTAGTTTCCAAAATGGGGTCACTTTTCAAGAGTTTTTACTATTTTTGCATGTCAGGGGCTCTTCAAATGTGGCATGACATCCTCAATCTATTACAGCCAAAATTGAGCTCTAGAATTCAGTTGGTACTTCTTCCCTTCTGCGCCCTGACGTAGTTTTCCACCACATATGGGGTATCTTTGTACTCAGGGGAAATTGCACAACAAATTGCATGGCCCATTTTCTCCTGTTACCCTTGTGAAAATGAAAAATTTGGGGTAAAACGAACATTTGTGCGGGAAAAATGTATTTATTCATTTTCACGGCCCAACATTATAAAATTCTGTGAAGCACCTATGGGTTCAAGGTGCTCACCATACCTCTAGATAAGTTCCTTGAGGGGTGTAGTTTTCAAAAAGGGGTCACCTGTGGGAGGTTTCCACTTTTTAGACATATTGCGGGCTCTGCAAACATGACATGTCGTTTGTTATCTATTCCAGTGAATTTTGCGTTCCAGAAGTCAAATGGTGCTCCTTCCTTTCCTAGCCCTGCCGTGCGCCCAAACAGTAGTTTTCCAACACATATGGGGTATTGGTGTACTCAGGAGCAATTGTACAACAAATTGTATGGTTCATTTTCTCCTGTTACCCTTGTGAAAAGGCAAAATTTGGGGCTAAATCAACATTTTTGTGGTAAAAAGTAAAATTTTAATTTCTTCCTTCCAAACTGCTTTAATTCCTGTGAAGTAGGGGACCTTGGGCTTGGAGGATCTACCTTACCTGGTGAGACTAAGAAAATCAGTCTGAGCATGGAACGCTAATGTGCAGACTGGTTTTCAGAAAATAACGGACATGTGAGTCACACCACGGAGCCAGGGTTGCAAGCCATGTCAATGCATCAGCCAGGGCTTTGGAAAAATGTGTTTTCATTCTTTACATACAGATAATTATGCTGGTATAAAATGACTTTCGAGCCAACAATGTTTTAATGGTTTTTTATTAAGTTTATGGTGATGATTGAGAATATGACTTCGGTTTTGCCAGATTGGCTCTAGTTTCTGAGATATTTAACAGTTAATTAATTACAGTAGAATTCTAGAAGTCGCTTTCATAGCATTGTAGGCCTACAAATTGAAATACAAAATAATTATATGGGATATTTCATTACCTAAGATGCAGTTAAAGAGTTAAAAGGCCGAAAGCTATTGCATTTGTTATCACACACAAATCACATTGGGGTAATGCATTATTTTCATTGATGAATTATCTCAAAAACTAGAACCAATTCAGCAGAAGTTATGGGATTTTTTTACCACCACCATCAAAATACCCTATATCCATTCAAAAAACCTTGCCACTTGAAAAAAAATGTTTTTTTTTTGTAGACCTGTGTTATAGGCCATGTGTATTTAGTCCTGTCTATTACCTGGTGATGTGAGGGGCTGGGGAACCTCCATAATGACGTCCTTGTACAGATCTTTCTTTCCTTCTAAATACTCCCACTTCTCCATGGAGAAATAGATGGCGACATCCTGACGCCTTATAGGAACCTGATACATACAATGATACTGTCATTCCCCGATCCCTTTATAGTATTACTGTATAAAGTCCCAGCATTCCTAGCAGTGTCACCTCTCCAGTCAGCAGCCCAATCAGATTGTGAGTTCTAGGATCTTCTGGTCATTGATATCCTCCTGTATCGGGGCGAGGTGGAGGCCCCATGATTGGGATCAGGGGTCTTCCCCATACCTCAAATACAGGGGCCTGACAACCCTCACTAGAGGTCTTCTTCACTACTGTATAATCCTGGTTATGTAGAGACACATTAATAAACCTCAGTACAGACATTTCCAGAGTCCTCACCTCTCCTGTTCTGTCCATCTGTGATTCCCATAGATAAGTATGATGTAATGTGACGTCATCAGAATCTCTCACCTCTCCAGTAAGACGGGAGAGGATCTCTAGGGTGAGGTGCAATAGCCTCTCCACCATCTTGTTCTTGTCCCTCCCTATCGATTCTTGATGGATAAATCAGGAAAATTCTTTTATACAGAAGATCTCCACTAAGAGGATCAGATATCATAGTGACCTGAATGTGAAGAAGATGAGCCGATGTAACATCATAAAGAATCCCGTGTAATAATACAATTACTGGAGATAATATGGGGAAACATGAGATTCATTATTTTACAGTATTCAGTTTTTCTTCATTACATCTACTAATAAATCCTATTAAAAAATTATAAACGGGTACATTTTTAATTGTAATAGTGCATCAGTAATAAAAGTGGTAATAATACATTTGTTAGGCCCAGTCCCAGTAAGTCAGTAAGTTAGTGTAGTGTTAGTGTAGGGAGAGCAATTGGGGGAGAAAGGTTGAACTTGATGGACCTAGGTTTTTATTCAACCTATGGTACTATGTTACTATATATTTTAGACCACACACAACAACAAGAAGTTTGTTCCTCGGAGTCTGTAGCTGAATATGTTTCTCATAGACTCATCGTCCATAACGCTAATTCTCGTCTCATTTACGGACACTGGAATTGGCATTAGCAATACAGCAGGAGATATTCATTACACGTGACATGAGAAATAACTACTTCATGATGAGGACGACATCTTCATCTTCTACTACGGCTCTAGAAATATATTTTACCAGAGTCCGTCACTGACTACATCACCATCATCCGCCTGTATGACTGTTTCCCGTCTTCCCCGGGCTGTAATCTTTTATCGTGTTAGATCTCATGTCTGATTCACACATAGAAGTTTGAGGAATTTTTCAAAGCTTCTTTGTTTGCAAGAACACCGCGGACAATAGTTATTTGATTCCAAAGTCTCTGTGTACTAGGTTTTATGGGTTTTTTTTCGGCCTTTAGGCTTCCCCATATTACATTGTTAAAATGTATGAAAAGAAAATTAGCACCTGCTATTCTTGTAAAAATAAACATACAAAAAGCATAAGACACATTTTGTTCCTTTTTAACAGGTTAAACATTTGTTTAAAAAAAAACGTCTTTTGGGCACCAGAAAATATATCTATGTTGCAGGTATGTAACGGTGCGACTACAACAATAATCCTGACAGTTTAACCACTTGCTGCTGTCAAAAGCAAACTTGGTATCTAAGAAGGTTTGACAAAGTTAGGCTCAATGTCCCTCCTCCTCCAAGTACTCGATAGTATGGGGCTGCCTAACTGCTATGTTACCTAATTGCCTGATAATGGTCTCTGAGCCTGTATGAAAGTCTATTAGGCCCTGCCAGAGACAGCGTCCAATAAGTTACCTCTTAACACACCCATACATATTAGACTAAAGTCTAAGACTGATTTTGGTGGGATTGATTGACTATATAATGTATTTGGAAGCCTCCGTACAAATGAGGTCAGGGCAGAGAAGGATCTGACATCCTGAATTTCAGAGACTGATCCATTTGTTCTTCCTGTAGATATCCTCCCCTAGAGGAGTCTGGAGGTGATTCTCTGTTTTTACATACAGTTAATACATAATTAGAGTCTGATTGGCCCAATGCAATATTTGGACCTGGGGCCCCACTTGCATGTTAGTCAGATATATGGATCCTTGTAGCATTCTAGATGCTATAAAATATGCTTGCTCGCCCCCAATGTAATAATGTTCCGGGTCTTGACTCCTCTTTGTAATATGCATAATTTTGTAATAATATATGTAATAATGCCCCCCATCCTGGACCTTTCCAGTAATAATGTCCCCCATCCTGGGTTCCTTCCTTGTATATTGTTCCGCATCCTGGTATAATGTACCCATTCTGGTATGATATCACCCATTCTAATATGTCCCCTATCCTGTTATAATATCACCCATTCTGGTATAATGCCCCCCATCTTGGGATCCTTCTGTTCTTCTCCAGCACATTTTAAAAAGAAACAAAAGATTATTCTTACCTTCCCCTGCTCTCACGATGTGGTGTCCTCCTCCTGTACAGAAGCTGGCAGCTGACTTCTGCTTGCCAGCACAGGCAGTGCATGAAGTCACTGCCATGCACCGCCCATCACTGGAGGGCCAACGTCTGCTGCCAGCCTCTGATTGGCAGGCAACACAGTCTCCCAGGCATCGTACTCCTGACTAGGGCAGAGTAAAGTATTGCAGTGTGCATGGGCCAGGGCTCTTTGACCTTTCCCTGCGCCTGCGCGCTGCAGTACTTTGCTCTACTCTCGTCTGGGCAGAGAAGTGCGCCTGTGCAGGAGCGTGACACCAGTGAGCAGGGCTGCCTTCATGGCATTACTGCCCTTACTTCTGTATGGGGCCCCATGAGCAGCAGTACAGGGGGGTGGCCTGGGCCCCCCTCTTGTGCCTCTGCTCACGGGGCCCCTGGCCCATGATGTAATAAAGTGCCGAGCACGTAGGCGTGCGCTGCCTTAGGCGGCGCACATCTCGGTGCTGGGTTCCATACCGGAGCTCCACAGCTGCAGCAGCTCTTTCATACTTCTCCTGACTTCTGGTCACCTGACAGCGTGTAAGCGCGGTCACCTGACCAGACGTCAGGAGAACCCGGCGGCAGCGTGCATCTCCTCGTCGCAGCAGGAGCGCCAGGATGCTGCAAGGATCGTATGAGGGGTAAGTATGACAACTTTATTTTTTTTAAATAGAATTAATTAAATAGGAGTGGGAGAATGAGCTGCACATGGGGAATTGGGAGTGGGGGGGTGAGCTGCACTTGGGGAATTGGGAGTGGGGGGGTGAGCTGCACATGAGGAATTGGGAGTGGGGGGAGGATGAGCTGCACATGGGGAATTGGGAGTGTGGGGGAGGATGAGCTGCACATGGGGAATTGGGAGGATGAGCTGCACATGGGGAATTGGGAGTGGGGGGAGGATGAGCGCATGGTGGATTGGGAGTGGTGGGTGGGAAGAGCGCATGGTGAATTGGGAGTGGGGAGAGCAAATGGTGAAATGGGAGTGGGGGTGGGGAGAGCAAATGGGGGGTGGGGGAGAGTAAATGATGATGAATAGAGGGCCGGGGTGGGGAGAGCATGGACATGACATAATGAATTGGGGCAGAGGGTGCATGTAAATATAATGAATCGGGGGGAGCAGGAGGTAGAGAGTAGCGTTGATGATGCAGGAGTGTGACTGGTAATAAATTGGGGGAATGAGTACAGGTTCTAATTCATTTATATATTTATTAGGTGGGGAAAGTGGCTATTTACAGTAAGTGGGGGTACCATGGTGGATTACAATATATATATATATATATATTTGGAATGATGGGTTGCACAATAACTAATTATATATTAATGGTGGGTGCACATCTGTATTCAGCTGTGTAATGTAGAAGCTGGGGAATGTGCTCTAGATAACTGTGTTATCTAGACAAGTCCTGGCTGGAAGAAGTGATGGCGGTCTGTGCTGGATTTAGGAGAAAAGCGAAGATGAAGGACTTCACCTAGAGACGTCACCAGTGAGTCAGTGTATTACATGTACACTGACACTATGTACAGGGCTTCTGTGTATAATGTCATTGGTGATCACCGTATTACCTGTACACTATATACAGAGCTCCTGTGTATAATGTCACTGATGATCACTGTATTACCTGTACACTGACACTATATACAGAGCTCCTGTGTATAATGTCACTGGTGATCACTATATTACCTGTACACTTACATTATACACTGTATACCATGTACAGCGCTCCCATGTATAATGGCACTTATGGTAATAATAGTATTGTTTTTTTTTATTAATGATCAGTATTGTAGAATTGACAATGTGGGTGTAATATGTGGTCTGGTCATGGTATAGCGGGTTTTGTCCCTTCTATGTGGTATTATTCGGTCACTATGTGGTGGCAATATGTGGTCTGGTCATGGAGTGGCAGTATTCCTTGTATGTGGTATTATTCGGTCATTATGTGGTGGTAATATGTGGTCTGGTCATGGTGTGGTAGTATTTGATCCTTGTATGTGGTATTATTGGTCTTTTTTTTTTTTTTCAAAAATCATTTTTATTAGAATTTTTCAATGATACAAAATAACAATAAAATCAAAATCCAACATAAGCCCCCAATATAGATAAATCCACAAAATGCAGTACAGCCATCAATCATGCATATCGAATTAAATTATTAATGTCCTAAAGGACAACAGATAATAATTCCCTCACTATCACCACAAGCAATAAGACCACTTCTATAACTGTAAGATCCCCAGAGTACCATTCAAGTCTTCTAGTAGATACCAGTTGGAATTTTTAAATGGTAAGACCGTATGAACCAACTCATCAGGGGACAAGTGTAAAATTATGAAAGCTCTCCATGTATTAAAAAAATTATCCGTCAAGATATCTTTGCTTCTCCCAGCTTCCAACCTCTCAGTCAACATGTTGTCTTTCAGCATTGTTACTAAATCTGAGATCTTGGGGGGTACCCCACTCAGCCAATCCCTTAAAATAAGTTTCTTAACTGTTATAACTATAATGTGTAACAATCTAGGTTTTTTTCCTCTCCAAATTTTTTCAGTCGGGAAGTGTAACATGTCAAGGGATCGTGGCCTAAGTCATTGCTATAAATATCTCATGTTGTCATAAAAACCTGTCTCCAAAAACCCTGAATAGCTGGACAAGTCCACAGACCATGGCTCATATCTGTCTTAGGGGTGTCACATTTTGGGCAATTTTGTAGCCTATCAGGTGCTTGTGGTGTTGGTGGTATGTTAAAGCCATATACCACTCTATATATGATACGGAATTGCATGTCTCTCCACTTTTCATTAGGTATATATTTTCTCACCAATTCCCAGCCTTTATTTTGTTTGAATGCAGATTGCACATTTTCTGTTAGTACAATAAACCTCATTTCAAGGCAGAAACATTACTGTGTCCAACAGTTATTACATATATCAAACTGAAATAGCTGTTGCAAAAACACCAATTTTTATAAAACATTAAGCTTAAGATTAATAGGGGTGCCCAAACTTTTTCATATAACTGTATAATGAGATTAGGTAATGGTACTCTCTAACTAGGTAAGCACAATTTGTGATATAACAATACATTATAATTTGAGACGTCACTGCATTAAATGAATCACGCTCTGAAAACTCTTCAAGCAATAATAGTAAAACCATTCCCATTTCCCCCCCCTCTGTAGAAATACCCTCCCTCTCCCCTCAACAAATATCCCTCTAAATATTTGATGTAAATGAACTTCCATATACTGACAGGAAACCTCCTTTCACTCCCGCCCAGCGGCCTAAGGACAAAGTTTAAAGTATAACAACCATCTTTGCAAATACATAGTGTCTCTCCTCAACCCCTGATCCAATCCTCCAAATGTTCAAGAAACCCCAAGAAAGACAACTTAATGTCACCAGTGAGGGACAGACTTGGTACAAATCTTCACTGCCTTGAATAAGCAAAGATTCAGACGCGATTCAGTGTTGACCTCATGTAGGCCCACTGAAGCTTGCGCCCCCCTTTTCTTTTGGGGACAAGGTTTGGACATCTCCTCCCAATGGCTGGGGCAGAATTTCACCATATCGGGGTCCAGGCAAGCAGGAATCCGCAACACGGCAAGACTCAGGGGATCCCGACAGTCTAAGATCCTCCGATCTGGGGGATCTGTGGTTACTTCTGTCTGCAGGCTCTCTTTGTGTAAGATGTTTTAGTGCTTCCTGAGGGTCGCGCTGCACTTTAAGCCTACCATCAGGGCCTCTGTATTTAAGCACTGCAGGATACAGAAGTTGAAAACGGATGTTTCTCTTGTACAGGATGCTACAAGCCGGGCTAAAAACTTTTCTCAACTTGGTGACCACCACTGAGAAATCTCCAAACATCAGGATCTTATGATCTCCAATCAATACTGGGGGTCTTGTACCCTTAAAGGTGCGCAAGATTTTTTCTTTATCTTTATAATCAAGGTAACGCACAATCACTTGTCTTGGTTTAGACTGAAGGGAGGTGCGGTTCTTGTCACGCGCCTGAAACTCAGAATTATTGATTTAGCTGGAGTTTTGTCTTGTCGCTGGTGGCATGCCAACTCTGTGAGCCCTTTTCACCTTGCATTTGTGCAGAATCCCTAAGGCACGAGGAATTTCAATTTCACAAATGTCATTTAGAGCCCCGCTCGGAATGGATTCAGGCAGCCCTATGATTTTCAGGTTATTGCGTCTCGAGCGGTTTTCCAGGTCCTCTAGTTTGTCTTTAGTGTAAGCTGACTGTTGAAGATCAGAGACCTGGTTCTCCAATTGTGACACCCTGTCCTCCGAATCGGATAACCTTTGTTCTAAGGTATGAAGTCTGGATTCATGCTGGTCAGATATGATTTGCAGGCTCAGCAGAGTCTATTTCATCACCTCTCTGATTGTCTCCCTGAGATCATCTGATAAGTAGTGTGATGCTTCCTGTGCCAGCTTTTTACAATCTAATGGAGGCACAATGTGTCTAGGTGAGGATATTTCATCCTCCTCTTCATTGTATTCCTCTCCACTAGCTGCCTCCTCTATGTTGCTGACCGCATTAGCAGAGTCCTCCTGCTTCTTCTGCTGTTTTCCCCGCGTTGTATCCCACTGTTTCCCGCCCGCCGCCATCTTAGCGGTTACCTTCAGCCGCTAGGACTGAGGCGACAGGATTCCGTGCTCGTTCCCAGTATTGCGGCGCCATCTTTCCATGCGACCCTCCTTTGCTGCCGGTGACGCTGCCTTCTTGAGCTCATTGTAAGTGTTGCGGCGTCGGTGCGCGATATAATGATGCTGTTTAGCAGCCGCGGGCGCTGGGAGCTCACACTCGTCCCTGCATCCCCGTCAGAGCCGGAACCGGAAGTCATTATTGGTAATTTTAAAAAATGTATATGACACATTCCCTTAAAGAATAATAAATAAAATATACCTAAAAAGAGTAATGGATATTTTAAGAAAATTTTAATAGGTTAGAATAGAGTAGGGCCCGGCCAGAAGATTCTACCTTCTCGTGACGGCGGCTTTAAAAATATTTTGGCCAAAACAAAAGCTGCTGGCTATGTGTGTGATCTGGTGTTCACTGGGAACTGGTAATGTGTGATTGGTGAGGATGGAGTGCAGAAGTGGAGTTTTTCCAAGAGTGGGCGGTGGGACTGTAGAAGGTTCGAGGGATGGAGGCGGAGTCTCAAGGGGGCCTGAAAATTTTGCCAGTATGGGGCCCCGAAATTCCTGGTGGCAGCCCTGCCAGGGAGACTGTGTGGATGACGTAGGGATGTGTCATCCATACTAAGCAAGAAGGAGGACAGCATCACAAGAAGAAGGGAGGCTCCGGACCAAGACAAGCGACACCCCTCGGACTAGACCGCCTCCCAGGTGAATATAGCAAAAGCTCTTTTTCTTGTCATTATAGAATGCTGTATATGAGGGCTGAAAGGTGGTGGCCGTATCTCATATTGCTTTGATCACTTTGATCGGAAGTTACAGCGACTCTCCGGCACCTGCGCACATCAAAATTGAAGACAGTGCCCACAGAAGGGCGGAACAGTGCAAAGGAAAGACGGCAAGCAGAATGCGCAGGCGCGGGATTTCCAGCCACGCACATGACGCCAAAGAGACGCCTGAAGAGAAGGGGAGGAGAAACCTCTATAAAAGCTGAGTGTGTGACCATGTTGAAAGATCCGTAGAAGTTCTCCCAAGGATATAGTAAGTAGATTCATTCAGTCTTAGGTGTACGGCATTGCCTTTAAGCACACGTGGCTCCACTCCGCACACCTCGTACACACGCTGCTCCGTTCCATACGCCTCGTACACACGCTGCTCCACACATCTCATACACCCACGGGTCCGCCCTGGACGCCTCGTACACACATGGGTCCGCTCCATACGCCTCGTATACACGCGGCTCCGCACGCCTCGTATACCCGCGGCCCCACTCCGTACGCCTCGTACACCCGCGGCCCCGCTCCGTACGCCTCGCACACCCGCGGCCCCGCTCCGTACGCCTCGTACACGCGCAGCCCCGCTTCGTACACCTCGTACACGCGCGGCTCCTCTCCGTACACCTCCTACACGCGCGGCTCCTCTCCGTACACCTCATACACGCGCGGCTCCGCTTCATACACCTCATACACACACGGCTCCGCTCCGTACGCCTCGTACACACACGGCTCTGCTACATCCACACTGTAAACCCCTCCTGACCCCACACATAAACTTCCCCTCATCCAGCACCATGACAACCAGCACAGCAGAGTCCTGCATCCACTGAGGCCCCTGATCATGTGACCCCTGACTCCTCCCCTCCTGTGACCTCATCACAGGTCCTGTGCGCACAGAACAGCCATATATGTGGTGGCGGCTCTGCAGGTGGAGGTATGTGGAGACCCCTTAGTGACCACCAATACATCTTCTTACTGACCTGAGATGTAAGTGAATCCGGTGACGGGTGGAGATGCTGCAGTTGTCGGCTGTGCACTATAGCTGACTCCCTGCTTCATCAGTCACGATCAGTGTTGGCACCGACTTTGGCCGTTTCAATCCTTAGATGCTGCTGTCAGTAGTGACTATGGCATCTAGATGGTTAACCGAGTGCAAGGGGGGGGCTCCCTCTTTAACCCCATGGGCATCCTGAGATCATGATTGTGTGGTCCTGATGGCAATTCACGGCCAACTATTGGCCTCCGAGTCTGCCGGTTATAGTGACCTGTCCAGAAGTTAGCAACATTTAGGTGGCAAAAATAACATTTTTCTCTCCTGTCATTCCATTTTGTATAATTCCTGAAAAGCACCTGAAGGGTTAATAAACGACCTGACAGCAGTTTTGAATATGTTGAGTGGCGCTGTTTTCCAATAAAAAAGGACCCTCAAAGTCCCTTCAAAACTGAATAGGTCTCTAAAAAAATAAGTTTTATAAATTCCCTTGAAAAAATTAAAAATGACTGCTCCATTATTAAACCTAAAATGCGAACAAAATAAAACAACATTTTACAAATGGTGCTGATGTAAAGCGACATGAAGGAAATATGATTTATTAATGTTTTTGAAAATTGCAAATAGTTTGAAAATTTTGGTCAAATTTCTGATATTTTTATAAATAAACACGAAACATATCAATCTAAATTTTCCACTATCATAAAAACATAATATGTCACGATAAAACAATCTCAGAATCAGTGGGATCCGGTGAAACGTTCAGAGTTATTACCACATAAAGTGACACTGGTTAGATTTTTAAGAAATTTAGCTTATCATTAAGGGGTTAATCTCTTGGGGAGGTTAATATGGAGTCTTAACAGTCTCCTGACCGCCCATTGATTTTAAACTTCCTGGAGGTCCACATATCAATCTGCAATAACGTTCTAAAATGTCTATGCTGGAGCAGGGAGTCAGTGGTCGTAGATAGCCGGAATCCGTGTAGAGAAGGAGTATTACCATCTCTGCCTTTCTGCTCACTGTAAACTGATTGGGAGAGACTGACAGCTCTTCCTTTTCCCGTCATTTAATCACCATGTTCCCAGGAGGGAGCAGGAGATGCTACACACCTAGATCAGCTCTGTTGTGCATGGCTAATATACAAGCCTCTGGGATGACATCCAAGCGCAGTCCTATGTTTCACATGCACCTATAGACTTGTATGGGTGCACGTGAGCAGAGTCTCACAGCCAATCGCAGCATGCTATTATTGTTCTCACAGATCTGAGCTGCCCCATAGAATAACACTGGTCCGAGCGCTATGCGATAAAAAAATCGCAGATCTGAGCTGCCCTATAGAATAACATTGTGCCGAGTGCAGTCTGATGTTTCACACGCACTCGTAGACTTATATTGGTCCGTGTGAGCCAAGATTTACAGCATGCTGCGATTGTTTTTGCAGATCTGAGCTGTCCCATCGAATAACATCAATCCAAGTGCTAAGCGATAAAACATCACATAGCACTCAGCCATGTTATACGATCTATGTGAGCGAGCCCTAAATGTAATTTACCCAAAGGCCTTCTAAGAGGCACAATGTGTGAAATAAATGAAGGGAAAAAAGTTTTAAAAAGCCAGAAAAAGGTAAATAAATGAAGAAACAAAAAGTCACTGCCATTCTGAATCGAAAATAAGACCTATTGACCGATACATAAAAATAATTGTTACAGAAAAAAAGGACACAATTAATGTATTTTGTGCTCCTTTTTCCATGCTTTCCCCAGATACCAGAAAAAAGAAAAATATATATAAAAGTGTGTGTGTGTGTGTATTAGGCCCTTGTATCACGTAAAAAAAAAAGAGGCAAACACTATTTAAATATCTGAGCGACAAAAAACGTTATAGTTCTTAACACAAACGAAAAAAAAATACCTGGTTGTGAATAGAGGAAGATGGGGTCATCTTAAAATAGTTAAGTCCAAAAAATATTTTTTTCACATTTATTTTCTATTGTTGTGACTTATTAGTTGATTTTTGTGAGAGGTTGTACTTAGCCGTACTTTACAGGGGCGGAAATCAGTGCAAATAAAAGTTTTTAAAAGATCGAAAAAAATAAAATAAAATCAGAATCACCATCTTTTTACATAATTAAAAATAAAAGGATTAAAAAATAAACATACAAACATACTGTATTTGCTATCGTTGTGTCAGTAACTGTCCGATCTAACAATCGATCAGCTATCATGTCACAGGGCATCAACACAGTGACTGAGGAAGCTGGGTCGCTTTTTTAGTCTGATGTTGCTGTCCATGTTGCTTTTCCGTTCCCAAGACTTTGAATGGAGCAGCAGCAGCAAGCACACTCATCCCCTATTCACTACGATCTATCTGACCCTGAACTGACTGTACCAATTACTGAAAAGACCAATTACCTGGATGCCTAATAAACCTTTGCTATTTACTGCCAACACACGGGTGAGACCCTCCTACCAAACACCTTTTTAGACTGTACAGAAACACTGACCATGTGGAAGCCACCATATTACCTCTCTTATTATCGTCAGTAATTTTATTATTACACAAGATCCTTTATGATTTTCCATCAACTCATCTTCCCATTCAGGTCCCTACAATATCGGATCCTGTCCGTGGAGATCTTCAATATTAACAGAATTTTCTGATTTACCCATCAAGAATGGATAGGGACAGGGACAAGATGGTGGAGAGGATATTACACCTCACCCTAGAGATCCTATTCCGGCTTACTGGAGAGGTGAGAGATTCTGATGACGTCACATTACATCATTCTTATATATGGGAATAACAGATGGACAGAACTGGAGAGGTGAGGACTCTGGAAATGTCTGTAGTGAAATTTATTAATGTGTTTCTTCATAACCAGGATTACACAGTAGTGAAGAAGACCTCTAGTGAGCGCTGTCAGGCCCCTGTGTCTGAGGGATGGGGAAGAACCCTGAGCCCAATCACGAGGCCTCCATCTCACCCCCTGATACATGAGGACATCAATGACCAGAAGATCCTAGAATTCACCTACAAGATGATTGAGCTGCTGACTGGAGAGGTGACACTGCTGGGATTGCTGGGGCTTTATACAGTAATGCTATGACGGGATCGGGGGATGACAGTATCATTGTATGTGTCAGGTTCCTATAAGGTGTCAGGATGTCGCCGTCTATTTCTCCATGGAGGAGTGGGAGTATTTAGAAGGACACAAAGATCTGTACAAGGACGTCATGAAGGAGGTTCCCCAGCCCCTCACATCACCAGGTAATACACAGGGCTAAATACACACGGCCTATAATTATCTGTATGTAAAGAATGAATTCACATTTTTTCAAAGCCCTGGCTGATGCATTGAACTGGCTTGCAACCCTGGCTTGGTAGCATGAATGCATGGGTGGCTCCACGGTACAACCCACCTAGAATTTAATTTCTATCCCAAGAAATTCTAATTACTGCACAATATTTCCTCTACTTTTCTGGTCAAAACTGATAGTAGCTCCAATGGTCTATAATAAATTACCACAACTCAGGTTTAGTGTTAGAGCTCTCCTCCATACATGTGTTATTTTTAGGGCTATGGTTTGTTTTTACTACATACTGTATTTGTCTTTGAGGAAAGACAGAATAATCAGTTTTTGTGATTGTTCTAGTGGATATTGTGAAACTCAGAGAGAGTGTTTCAGGAGCTTCAAAGTTTCGAAGAGTGGAAGCTGTTCTAGCTTTAAAGTGTTGACCACTTTAATATTAATACCTATAGATTTAGAAATGAATGAATTTAGTAACTAGTGGTGAAACATCTCTTGGTGATTATATATGCGGCATGTTAGCCCTTGGCAACCAAAACTAAACTACACTATGTCAACAAAAGTATTCCTCTCCACATTCATGGCTTTTATGACATTTAATTCTAAATCTATAGTTATTAATATTAAAGTGGTCAACACTTTAACCGCTTCCCGACCGCCCACTGTAGATAAACGTCCGCGCTGCCTGGGCTCTGTGCAGCGCAGACGTTTAAAAACGGTGGGTGGTCCCGCAGCGCTCAGGACCCCCAGGGCCCCGCAAGCTCTGCGGGAGCGGTGCAGAGCGATAGCTCTGACAGGGAACATCATCGGGACCTGATTGGATCAGGTCCCAGTGATGTTAACCCTTTGCTGTCTTCTATATGCCGCGATCTATAGTGATCGCGGCATATAGAAGACAGCAGGAGGAGAGGGGGTCGTCCACTTACCTCTCCGACGGCCCCCTTATACCTTCCAGGACCTGACGTTGCTATGGCAGCTGGAGGTCACATGACCGCCTCCAGATCTGCCATATATGGTGTCCTGCCTGGCTCAGCCTGCAGCTGAAGACAGGCAGGAGACTGACTGTGAAACAGTCAGGGAAGATCTCATGTAATGTAATAAATGTCTATTACATTACATGAGATCAGTGATCAGAAAAATAAAAATTAATGTCCCATACAGGGACTAAGTAAAAATGTAAAAAAAAAAAGTAAAAAAAAATGTTTTTGAACTGTTAAAAAAAAAAATACAAAATAAATAAAAATAAATAAATAAAATATTAAACCGATAAATCCGTATATTTATGCAAAAATAAAAAAAGTACACATATTTGGTATCACCGCGTCCGAAACAACCCGAGCTATAAAACTGTCACACTAATTAACTCCTTCTGTGCACACCGTAATAAAGATAAATAAAAAACGGAGCAAAAAACTATGCTTTTTCCTCATATCGCCAAACAAAAAGTGGAAAAAAATGCGATCAAAAAGCAAAATGGAAATAAAAATGGTACCGCTGAAAACGTCATCTTGTTCCGTAGAAAACAAGCCACCATACAGCTCCATCAGCCGAAAAATAAAAAAGTTATACCTCTCAGAATAAAGCAATGCAAAAAAAATATTTTTTCTATAAAATGGTTTTATTGTGTAAAAGCGCCAAAACATAAAAAAATACAGTAAGTGTAATATCGCTGTAAACGTACTGACCCGAAGAATAATGCTGCCTGATCACTTTTACCACACGCAGAACGGCATAAAAAAAACCTCAAAAAACAATTCCTGAATTGTTGGTTTTTGTTAATTTTACCTCCCAAAAAACGGAATAGAAAGCGATCAAAAAATGTCACGTACCGAAAAATGGTACTAATAAAAATGTCAACTCGTCCCGCAAAAAACAAGCCATCACATGACTCTGTCGGCCAAAATCTGGAAAAATTATAGCTCTCAAAATATGGCGATGCAAAAACTAGATTTTGCAAAAAAAAGCGTCTTTTAGTGTGTGACAGCTGTCAGTCATAAAAACCCGATATAAATCTGGTATCTCTGTAATCGCACCGACCCAAAGAACAAAGTAATCTAATCAGTTATATCACACTAGGAACGGCGTAAAAAATAAATAAAACCAATTCTTCACCTGCTACTGATTAGTTTATTATGTCTCCCAAAGATCGCAGTAAGGCGCAGAGCCTTACATTTATCCTGCGCTCTGCGCTGAGCACTTACCCCAGAGTTTCCGTGTAAATCTCTGAAATATGTGATTTAGCCGGAACCCATGACGGAAGATTCCCTGTAATGAGGCAGATATAGGCCACTGTGGATGCCGTCTGGCCTGGGATCCCACGGTGTCATTTGTTTTAGGCGTGCATAAAAGTGCGGTTGGCCACAGTTTTGTGCACTTCTGAAAAAAAGGACACCGCTAAACAGAGGCCAGACGGAGTCCAGAGTAACTCTGCTGCCTCATTACAGTGAATGGATCCCGCAGGGGTTTCATCTGAATTACATCACTTGGAAATGTAGATGGAAACCCCGATGTAAGTGCTCAGCCTAGAGCGCCGGATAAATGTTACGTAAAATGTTCCCAATAAAAGCTTCAACTCAGTCCTCAAAAAAAGCTAGTCCCCACTCAGGTCCGTCATCTGTTAAAAATATAAGGGACTTCCAAGTTACTGGTAGCAGAAAGGCTCTGGAAAAGTGAAATGACCCTTGCCCCCCAAAAGAAATTCAGAAAATTTTGTGCTCCCAAATCCAAATGCCTATTCTACAATAATTTGTTCTCCAATTGTCAAATAGTACTCCGTCCCCCCCAGATCTCGCCGTATGGCTGAGCGGTACGATACAGCCACATATGGGGTATTGACACTTTTAGAAGAAATTGTGTGACACATTTCGGCACCATTTTTACCCATTGCCCTGAGTGAAAATGTAAAATCTGAGGGTAAAACATTTTTTTGTGGTAAAAATATAATTATGCTTTTTTCACTGCCCAATGGTATAAATTTAAAAATTAAAAAATACTCACTACTTCCCTAGATGAATTCCTTGAGAGGTGTAGTTTACAAAATGGGGTCACTTGTGGGGGTTTCTGCTGTTTCGGCATGTCAGCGACTCTTCAAATGTGACATGGTGTCTGCAACCTATCCCAGCCAACATAGCGCTCCTTTCTCTTCCGAACCCTGCCGTACACCAAAGCAGTGGTTTTCCCCCACATATGGGGTATCGGCGTACTGAGGAGAAATTGCACAACAAATTTCATGGTGCAATTTATCCTGTTACCCTTATGATAATGCAAAATTAGGGAATGAAAAACATTTTTTGTGGGAAAAATGTGAAAATTTTATTTTTACGGCTCAATATTATAAACTTCTGTGAAGCGGCTGAGGGTGCAAGGTGCTCACCACACATCTAGATAAGTTCCCTAAGGGGTCTAGTTTCCAAAATGGTGTCACTTGTGGGGGGTTTCCACTGTTTAGGCACATCAGGGGCTCCCCAAATGCAACATGGCATCCGCTAATTATTCGAACAAATTTTACATTCAATTAGTCAAATGGCGCTCCTTCCCTTCCAAACCCTGCCGTGCGCCCAAACAGTGGTTTGCCTCCACATATGGGGTATCAGCGTGTTCAGGAGAAATTGCACAACAAATTTCATGGTGCAATTTTTCCTATTACCCTTATGATAATGCAAAATTAAGGGATGAAAAACGTTTTTGTAGGAAAAATGTGAAAATTTTATTTTTACAGCTCAATATTATAAACTTCTGTGAAGCACCTTGGGGTTCAAGGTGCTCATCACACATCTAGATAAGTTCCCTAAGGGGTCTAGTTTCCAAAATGGTGTCACTTATGGGGGGTTTCCACTGTTTAGGAACATCAGGAGCTCTCCAAACGCAACATGGCGTCTGTTAATTATTCAGACAAATTTTACATTCAAAAAGTCAAATGGCGCTCCTTCCCTTCCGAACCCTGCAGTGCGCCCAAACAGTGGTTTTCCCTCACATATGGGGTATCAGCGCGCTCGAGAGAAATTGCACAAAAAAATTTGGAGTCCATTTTTTCCTGTTACCCCTGTTAAAATAAAAAAAATTGGGTCTAAAGTAACATTTTTGTGAAAAAAGTTAAATGTTAATTTTTTTCTTCCACATTCCAAAAATTCCTGTGAAGCACCTGAAGGGTTAATAAAGTTCTTGAATGTGGTTTTGAGCACCTTGAGGGGTGCAGTTTTTAGAATGGTGTCATTTTTGGGTATTTTCTGTCATAAAGATCCCTCAAAGTGACTTCAAATATGATGTGGTCCCTAAAAAAATGTTTTTGTAAATTTTGTTGGAAAAATGAGAAATCGCTGGTCAAATTTTAACCCTTATAGCTCCCTAACAAAAAAAATTTTGGTTCCAAAATTGTGCTGATGTAAAGTAGACTTGTGGGAAATGTTGTTTATTAACTATTTTGTGTGACATATCTCTCTGATTTAAGGGCATAAAAATTCAAAGTTTGAAAATTGCAAAATGTTCAAAATTTTCGCCAAATTTCCGATTTTTTCACAAATAAACGCAAGTGATATCGAATAAATTTTACCACTATCATGATTTACAATATGTCACGAAAAAACAATCGCAAAAACAGGCTCTGGTGCGAAGTGGTTAAAGCTATAGCGGCTTGCACTCTTTGAAACTTTGCCGCTCCTGAAATACTCTCTCTGAGTTTCACAATATCCACTAGAACAATCACAAAAAAATATTATTCTGTCTTTCCTCAAAGACAAATATAGTATGTAGTAAAAACAAACCATGTTTACTATATAATAAATGACCACAACTCAGGTTTAGTGTTAGAGCTCTCCCCTCCATACATATGTTATTTTTAGGGATATGGTTTGAATTACTACACCATTAACGATGAAGACTGTCAGGTTGGGCCACGATCATTTCAGTACTTATGTTACTGTTTATAGTCAAAGTTTTTATACTTTACACCCAGGATACTCTGGTTCAATACAATGTTTGTATGATCTTATGGCAAAGTTTCACCTTTCTGGACAGTTTTACTATTACAGTATCCAATTTGATTTTCAGAGATTCTTCTGTCTCCTGGGTAAAATAATCACTCTAGACTTTGTCACATACAAGAAGTTTTTTCTTTATTGCCTGAGCATGAAACATTAATATTATGGATAACCGGACCGAACGCCATGGTTAATCAACATACTTAATAGACAGTGTACTCCAATTTAAACACATAGCCTACAAAAATAGAGTATATACCCAGTAAAGATATGGAAAAATACAAGTAATATTAAAACAGCAAGTTTATTTGATAGAAATATTAAAAACATCTAGCAAAATAAGTACAAATAGTAGGTCACTCGGGGTGGAATACACAAAAACCTTTAATTAATATTATGTCTTGGAAGACCCCGGTCTCTTCATGTATACCACTATATTGCAACCTAATTCTACATAAATGTAGCTCCTCTAACTTGTAGAATACTTTCACTAACACTCTTGCTTTTTTTCATCTATTTTGGCCTTGAAATTGGAAAACCTTTGAAACATCAGAAATTCACAACATGCACTAGAACAATCACAAAAGTCAAATGTTGTCCATCTTTCCTCAAAGACTATCAGGATTGAAAGAGAATAACTTATATAGCCTCTCCGTCCAAGTGAGGAACAACCCATTTATAGTTTCAGGAAAACCAATGCAAGGGATCAAAATTTTTTGTTAGTTTTCACACTTCACCCATGTTACTTGCATGCTCAGTCTTCAACCCCAAGGTGTACAAAAGCTGTAAACCAGGAGTAGAACGACAGGTAAGAGGCAGGAACAAGGCTGAGGTTCGAATTCAGTTCAGAATACTCATGTCCTCCAACTTTTTCGAATTTTAAAGTGTGCATTATAAACCAGATTCTGAATATTTTTTGCATAATGTAACGCCAGAAAAGATAAGGTTATTGAGAAGTGAAGGCAAAACAAAAATAAAGATTTTGTAATGGTTTTAAAGTTATGGCACCATAATTACTAGGAAATGCGTTAATAACACAATTGTTCAATTGTTACCTATTCAAGAAGTCCCACAATGTTGATCAGAAGGAAGGGTTTCTTATGTATGCGTCTACATTTAATGAGTTTTCATTCAGGATCCACTTACACTTCTAACATTTTTGGATGTATTGGAAATGGGCTTTCATGCATTTTGTCAAGTGATGAAATAATAAGAGAAACATTACTTACCAGTCTCATCCTCTCTTGCAGTAGTGCTCCCATACTTCTTTCCAGCCTTTCAGTACTTTACTGTAACTACAATGCCCATGTGCTCCCTGCAGCAGATCACTGGCCTGAGGGTACAAGATACACCAGTCACGTGTGATACACATGCACTTTCTCCATAGCCATGACTTTTTCAGACAAGACCACAGTGCTCCTCTGTTCTTCACTTTAAGGCATTTAACTATCATTGATTGAGCGAGAGAGACACCCCATAATAGCACTAACAGGTCAGTTTATGATTCTTCAATGAAGCATTTCACGTCAAATATTGGAGACAGGAAGAGTGAATCATGAACCTATGAAGATGTTGGCTTCTATACTGAATTGAAAACTACTGGAGACTGAGTCACCTGGTGGTCTTACATTATGATCCTTGCTCAGAGGTCTGATGTTAGAATGTGAACTGTTTTGTCACCAATGTCTTAGCTATTGAATAATTGCATTTTTTCTATATGACTTTTACTTGGTGAGGACATTTTATAGAAAATCATGTTTAATGTTATTTATTCAAAAAAAATAATTGGCTTTATTCTTGGCAGATGAATGTACCAGGAGATCAGAGGGACAGCTGCTATCTTCAATTTTTAAATTGGATCACCTTGGTACCACATCAGAGGAATATGAAGAGAACCCCTCAACCTTATACAGCAAAGATATATCATATAAACCTTTTAAACAGGTCCTTTCTTCTGATTCATTACAGACTGATAAGAAAATTAAAAGGGATGATAAAAATCAAAGGACTTACGCAGGAAAGAAGTCATTTTCATGTTCAGACTGTGGGAAATATTTTAACCTGAAATCAGATCTTGTTAGACATCAGAGAATTCACACAGGAGAAAAACCTTTTTCCTGTTCAGAGTGTAGGAAATGTTTTAAGCAGAAATCACATCTTCTTATACATGAAAGGACTCACACAGGGGAAAAGCCATATTCATGTTCTGAATGTGAGAAATGTTTTACAAATAAGTCAAATCTTGTTGCACATCAGAGAAGTCACACAGGGGAGAAACCATTTCCATGTTTAGAATGTGGGAATTGTTTCAATAAGAAATCAGTTCTTCTTAGACATCAGAGAAGACACACAGAGGAGAAGCCATTTTCATGTTCAGAGTGTGGGAAATATTTTAAGCAGAAATCAAATCTTGTTACACATGAAAGAACTCACACTGGGGAGAAACCATATTCATGTTTCAAATGTGGGAAATGCTTTAATCAGAAATCACATCTTGTTATACATCAGAAAGTTCACACAGGCGAGAAGCGGTATTCATGTTCAGAATGTGGGAAATGTTACAGGGCTAAAATAGATCTTATTATGCATCAGAGAAGTCATACAGAGGAGAAGACATAACTATGTTTAGAATAATGAAAATATTTAACAACCAATCTTGTTGAACCCCAACAACTGAAACTGGGGCAAATGCATAATCATGTCCTGAATATGGAAACTGTTTTGTTGATGAAAGTCATTCTTTAAGTCTTAGTGACATCCGCTGTTCATGTATGGTGGATGTGCATACTAGGTCGAATTTAGCAGATTCATAATTAGATCCTGCTCCATGCACTGTGAATGCAGACTGTTATACAGCCATCACCAGAGTGGATCAGATCCAGCACTGATCTCTACACTTTAAACCCTTATGGGTGAAATGATTGCACAGGGAAGGAGTGTAAAAATGAGAAACCATTATCAAAACTAGAAGGTGAAAAATGTTTGACTCAAAAATCATATTTTATTGACAATAAAAAATATTATATTTGAATGGGGGGTGGTGGGAGAACTATATTCGTGCTTTTAATGTTGAATATGTTAATAAAATCAAAACAGTATTGCATTGACAATTTCACATCAATATATAACTGGTGTCAAGATGTATCACCAATTGTTACTAAATATTTCTGTGATGCTGTGTCAAAACGTGAGACATGGTAGTTAAGAGGTCCGGGATCAGATACCAAGAGAGCGCATCAAAAACAGTGGGAAAAAAAGGCTTAGTAAGGTCTTACTCCGAAGTCAGAATTGTAACAGATCAAGACAAAGAGGTTAGGCAAACGAATGGCAAAATGCAAGGTCCAAGGTCAGGCACAAAGGATCAGAAATAGTACTGGAAAAAAGGCGCACACACACCACCGAAATAAAGCTACGATTGGCAATAATCAGACACTGATAGCCAGCTAAATAGCCAGGTAATCACCTAGAACAGGAGACATCTGGAAGAAACCCAGTACGCAACTGCACTGATTGGTGTCTGGACTGTCACTCACAATACTGACAGCTCAGTACGACTCTGTCTCAGATTGGACCACTGAGCTGTCACTCACAATACTGAATGCTCAGTATGGCCTTGATTCTAAAGGGCGGCTGAGCTGTCACTCACTGCTTCCAGGACACAGTGAGTGGTGGAATCATGAAATTTCCTTTTTAAGCATGTCTGCTTCAGTTTGTGCCCATCTTTCATTATTTTTTTATAACTGTACATTTATTAAATTATTCAGTATGCATCCAGATAAACTTTAAGAAAAAGTCAAATTAAACTTAATCCAATTCAATAATATGGAATACAATCAAAATTAAGGAATAACAGTATGAAAAAGCTTACCCAAAAACTTAATACATAAAAGACATCCACATAAGACAGGATTCAGACACAAAAGGGGAGCTTATTCTAATACAGAGGTCCCCAACCTGTGTCTCGGGAGCCACATGTGGATCGCGGGCCCATGATGCTCGCGACTGTTTGCCAGCTTGGTATTTTAACACCAAGACTAGCAACAAGTTATGAACAGAAGGTCTCCAGATGGTCACCTTTGTGGCTAGCCCCGCACAGAAGAGCAGATCTGGATGTGTATATACTGGCAGGCGAGACAGGGAAGAAAGTGATACTGAGACCACACTATCAGTATTTGGTCAGTATTTTTTCTCAGCAGTGGAAGCCAAAACCAGGTGCGAAACAATCAGAGAAAAGGTATAATAAAAACAAGTGCACGAATTCTGCATTTATCACCCACTTCTGGTTTTGGCTGCCACTCCTGAGAAAAAATACTGACTGAATACTGACCAAATACTGATAGTGGGGCCGTGGCCTGATAGTCAGGCTAGGCACTTGAAGATGGATGCCATAGTGTGGCGAGTGTGTATAAAACGGGAATACCAAATGGGGGTAAAATAGGAACCCTTGGATGTAAGTATCCTGCTTATAAGGGAGGGGGACACAAGGTCTGTTTGATGCCTAAGGGGAAGCTTTGGCTAGCATCAGACTAGTCATGGTGGGTTCTAAGTGTCACTACTGTGAGTTGTTGGGGATGGATGTGGCTTGCAACCATCTCTTAGAGTTGAATGAGGATAGATAAGTATGAAAACTGATCTAGTTTATAAGCCTATTTCCAAAATCGAGATGACCATTCTTCAGTGATCTTTTTGTGTCCAATAAACCTCACATACTGTAGACCCCAGATTCAGTAATCAGAGAAAACGTATAATAGAAACAAGTCACCAATTCTGCATTTATCACCCACTTGTGGTTTTGGCTCCCACTCCTGAGAAAAAATACTGACCGAATACTGATAGTCGGGCCGTGGCCTTAAAGTGAACCTACCAGGTGACTGATGCTACATGAATTATGGGCAACATAAACCGGAGACAGGCTCCATTATTACAAATACAGCTGTGGCCAAAACTTTTGAGAGCGACAAATTTTATTTTTCACAGTTTGCTGTTTCAGTGTTTAGATCTTTTTAATTACTGGATTTTCTGTCTAACCGATTTTTGAGGAATGACCACATGTTCCTAATGAGATCAAGAGCTTTGGAATTTCCTGGCCATAGACCCAAAATTTCAACATTATGTTCACTGAGTCACTTATGTCACGATTCCGCATATAGGTGTTTCTGGAAGCAGTGACTGACAGTTCAGAAATCCAATCTAGGACGGGCATGCTGAGCTATCAGTATGGTGATGGACAGCTCAGCCATCCTATTGGAGGCTGGAGCGTGCTCAGCTGTCAGTATGTTGAGTGACAGTTCAGCCGTCCAATCAGGGCCTGGACGTTCCGGGGCTTCCTCCATGTGTCTGAAATTTGAGTGATTACCTGGCTATTTAGCTCGCTCTGTTCTCTATGTTCCTGTATTTGATCTTTGCTGCCAGACCTTGGCCTTTACCTTGGCTAACCGTTTGCCTAGTCCTTTTGTCTTGACCTGCTACCTTCCCGGAATTCTGATCTTGGACTGCTACCTGATTATGCCTTAGCCTTATCACTTTATTTATGATGAGCCTTCTTGGTATCTGACCCCAGAACTATTGACTACCCAGCCTCACGGTTTGTCCATGAGTAGATACTAGCGTCACAACTTAGCTATCACTTTTCCCAGAGTCAGACGTTCTAGCCTATTCGGGAATATCTTAATATACAGGTGCATCTCACAAAATTAGAATATCATCAAAACGTTCATTTATTTCAGTTCTTCAATACAAAAAGTGAAACTCATATATTATATAGAGTCATTACAAACAGAGTGATCTATTTCAAGTGTTTATTTCTGTTAATGTTGATGATTATGGCTTATAGACAATGAAAACACAAAAGTCATTATCTCAGTAAATTAAAATAATTAACAAAAACACCTGCAAAGGCTTCCTAAGTGTTTAAAAAGGTCACTTAGTCTGTTTCAGTTGGCTCCACAATCATGGGGAAGACTGCTGACTTGATAAATATCCAGAAGGCAGTCATTGACACACTCCACAAGGTCCCAGAGTTACAATTTTCATTTGGAAATCAAGGTCCCAGAGTCTGGAGGAAGAGTGGAGAGGCACACAATCCAAGCTGCTTGAGGTCTACGGTGAAGTTTCCACAATCAGTGATGGTTTGGGGAGCCATGTCATCTGCTGGTGTAGGTCCACTGTGTTTTATCAAGACCAAAGTCAGCGCAGCTGTCTACCAGGAAATTTTAGAGCACTTCATGCTTCCCTCTGCGACAAGCTTTTTGGAGATGGAAATTTTATTGTCCAGCAGGCCTTGGCACCTGTCCACACTGCCAAAAGTACCAATGCCTGGTTTAAAAACAACAGTATCACTGTGCTTGATTGGCCAGCAAACTCGCCTGACCTTAACCCCATAGAGAATTTATGGGGTATTGTCAAGAGGAAGGTGAGAGGCACCAGACCTAACAATGCAGACGAGCTGAAGGCGGCTATCAAAGCAACCTGGGCTTCTGTAACACCTCAGCAGTGCCACAGCCTGATCGCCTCCATGCCACGCCACATTGATGCAGTAATTGATGCAAAAGGACCCCCGACCAAGTATTGAGTGCATTTACTGAACATACATTTCAGTAGGCCAACATTTCGGATTTTAAAAACATTTTTCAAGCTGTTGTTATAAAGTATTCTAATTTACTGAGGTAATGACTTTTGTGTTTTCATTGGCTGTAAGCCATAATCATCAACATTAACAGAAATAAACACTTGAAATAGATCACTCTGTTTGTAATGATTCTATATAATATACGAGTTTCAGTTTTTGTATTGAAGAACTGAAATAAATTGACTTTTTGATGATATTCTAATTTTGTGAGATGCACCTGTAGATGTCTCCGTTTAAACCACCATGTAGAGATGTCAGCTTCTCCACATTATAGGACATCGGCAACACCAATGTCTATAAGACAAAGTGTGAGTGTGACCTAAGGATTGAATGTGTTTTATTCACATACAGGTGCATATCACTAAATTAGAATATCATTAAAAAGTTAATTTATTTCAGTTCTTCAATACAAAAAGTGAAACTCATATATTATATCGAGTCATTACAAACAGAGTGATCTATTGCAAGTGTTTATTTCTGTTAATGTTGATGATTATGGCTTACAGCCAATGAAAACCAAAAGTCATTATCTCAGTAAATTAGAATACTCTATAACAACAGCTTGAAAAATGTTTTTAAAATCCGAAATGTTGGCCTACTGAAATGTATGTTCAGTAAATGCACTCAATACTTGATCGGGGCTTCTTTTGCATCAATTACTGCATCAATGCGGTGTGGCATGGAGGCGATCAGCCTGTGGCACTGCTGAGGTGTTATAGAAGCCCAGGTTGCTTTGATAGCAGCCTTCAGCTCATCTGCATTGTTGGGTCTGGTGTCTCTCATCTTCCTCTTGACAATACCCCATGGGGTTAAGGTCAGGCGAGTTTGCTGGCCAATCAAGCACAGTGATACTGTTGTTTTTAAACCAGGTATTGGTACTTTTGGCAGTGTGGACAGGTGCCAAGTCCTACTGGAGAATGAAATTTCCATCTCCAAAAAGCTTGTCGGCAGAGGGAAGCATGAAGTGCTCTAAAATTTCCTGGTAGACGGCTGCGCTAACGTTGGTCTTGATAAAACACAGTGGACCTACACCAGCAGATGACATGGCTCCCCAAACCATAAATGATTGTGGAAATTTCACACTAGACCTCAAGCAGCTTGGGTTGTGTGCCTCTCCACTCTTCCTCCAGACTCTGGGACCTTGATTTCCAAATGAAAATTGGAACTCTGATACCTTGTGGAGTGTGTCAATGACTGCCTTCTGGAAATCTGTCAAGTCAGCAGTCTTCCCCATGATTGTGGAGCCTACTGAAACAGACTAAGCGACCTTTTTAAACGCTTAGGAAGCCTTTGCAGGTGTTTTTTGTTAATTATTCTAATTTACTGAGATAAAGACTTTTGAGTTTTCATTGGCTGTAAGCCATAATCATCAACATTAATAGAAATAAACACTTGAAATAGATCACTCTGTTTGTAATGACTCTATATAATATGAGTTTCATTTTTGGTATTGAAAAAATGAAATAAATTAACTTTTTGATGATATTCTTATTTAGTGAGATGCACCTGTAGATAAAACAAAAGTCCATTGCTATGTGAGTAAAATACATTGAATAGGTTGAAGATTAATAAATCAATCCTTACTGCTGTGAGAGCAGGAGTTATAATTTTCTATCCTAACTCCATTTTGATTTTTGTACGTGCATCTTCTGCTTACCAGGATGGAGTTTGAGCTGGTATGTGTGAGATAAGGAGTCTTTTGGAATGTCTTTGTCTAAAGACTCAGAGAAAAGAAAGTCAGAAAGATGGGTGTTAGTAGTGTTACCTTTAGCCACTCAGATGTATGTATGCTAATGCCAGCACATATTTAGAGATAAGCTGAGCCAATTATATTGTTTTAAAGTATGAATGCTAATAACCTATAGTGTTGAGCGAGTATGTTCTGTCCAAGTACGCTCGGGCCGAGCTCCGAGTATTTATAGCTGCTCGGTGATAAGGTTAAATCGCTCCCGTGTGCATGATTTGCAACTGTTTGGCAGCTTTATTACATGTGAGGAATGTGTAAGAAATAGACATTCCTCCCATGTAATAAAACTGTCAAACATTCGCAAATCGGGAGTGATTCAAGCATATCACCGAGCAGCTATAAATACTCGGTGCTCAGCCCGAGTGTACTCGGCGAAAGGGTTAACAGAACATACTCGCTCAACACTAATAACCTATATAAACCTTGACCAATGATGTAATAAACACAGATCTAGCCTGATGCTCAAATGTATCAGTCGTAGTTCTTCCGTGCACGTATTTGAATTTACAAATTCATTTGGAACCGGCACAACGTCTCAAAATGTCTCACATTATGTGGCGTCGACACTGCTTAAGAGTATGGTTTGATGTCTATTTGTCCTATAAGGGTAGTGCTGATGTATAATTCCCATAGAGGCTGTGTGCTGTGGAGGAACTGACACCGATCCATGGTGGTTTAAATGGAGACCTCTATCTTATGTAATAAACACAGATCTAGCCTGATGCTCAAATGTGTCAGTCGTAGTTCTAATGTGCATGTATTTGAATTTACAATTTCATTTGGAGCAGGCACAATGTCTCAGAACGTCTCACATTATGTGGCGACGACACTGCTTAAGAGTATGGTTTGATGTTTATTTGTCCTATAAGGGTATCGCTGATGTATAATTCCCATAGAGGCTGTGTGCTGTGGAGGAGCTGACACCCATCCATGGTGGTTTAAATGGAGACCTCTATCTTATGAGACCCCTAAATAGAGTCAGAAAACACTAGTTCACCGTACAAAATCAAAAGACAGAAAAAATACAGGGTTAAATAGGCCGATAGTTAGGGCAGGCAGAAGACAGAAGAACATGGAGAACATGGTCAGGTACAAGCCAAGTCTATACCATCAATCACAATAAAGAAGCCACTCCGTTGTGGCGATACAGAGCACCAAAATTACTGCTGCCCAAAGTCAATTTTCTTGTCATTCAACCTGGCATTGTTTGTTTTAACTCCATGGGCGCGTACATTCAACTCACTATGACACTGTCCAGTCATAAAAAGGAAGCGTCATGGCGATGAAAAAGTAGAAATGAAATGTCCGTAGAGAGAATATAGGGACACTTGTTAGTCAATAGGGCTGATCAGATAACAAATCTTTCTCAAGGACTGAGTGTCCGTGTGTAAAAAAATTGCAGTGTGAATTACTATAGTCTGATTTACCAGCCAGTCTAGGGCACGTCAATAGGAGGAAGTTCTTGTATTCGTCCGATATTCGGATGAGCACTCGGGGCTGCCCTTGGAAGTGACTGACCTGAGTCTTTGTATGTCTATCTGAACCTGGCTAAGAGTCCGTGCAAGTAAGAGAGCATGTGTCACTTCTACCAAGATGCCCTAAATCTATAACTAAGTGCCGGACCCCCAGGACTGAGCTCAGGCAGAGAAGTGGGGCTGTAAGGGGGAAACTGGATGCGCCAAGGGGGAAACACATACAATTATATATACAGTACAGACCAAAAGTTTGGACACACCTTCTCATTTAAAGGCATCAAAACTATGAATTAACACATGTGGAATTATATACTTAACAAAAAAGTGTGAAACAACTGAAAATATGTCTTATATTCTAGGTTCTTCATAGTAGCCACCTCTTGCTTGGATGACTGCTTTGCACACTCTTGGCATTCTCTTGATGAGCTTCAAGAGGTAGTCACCGGAAATGGTTTTCACTTCACAGGTGTGCCCTGTCAGGTTTAATAAGTGGGATTTCTTGCCTTATAAATGGGGTTGGAACCATCAGTTGGGTTGTGCAGAAGTCTGGTGGAAACACAGCTGATAGTCCTACTGAATGGACTGTTAGAATTTGTATTATGGCAAGAAAAAAGCAGCTAAGTAAAGAAAAACGAGTGGCCAACATTACTTTAAGAAATGAAGGTCAGTCAGTCCGAAAAATTGGGAAAACTTTGAAAGTGTCCCCAAGTGCAGTTGCAAAAACCATCAAGCGCTACAAAGAAACTGGCTCACATGAGGACCGCCCCAGGAAAGGAAGAGTCACCTCTGCTTCTGAGGATAAGTTTATCCGAGTCACCAGCCTCAGAAATCGCAGGTTAACAGCAGCTCAGATTAGAGACCAGGTCAATGCCACACAGAGTTCTAGCAGCAGACACATCTCTACAACAACTGTTAAGAGGAGACTTTGTGCAGCAGGCCTTCATGGTAAAATAGCTGCTAGGAAACCACTGCTAAGGACAGGCAACAAGCAGAAGAGACTTGTTTGGGCTAAAGAACACAAGGAATGGACATTAGACCAGTGGAAATGTGTGCTTTGGTCTGATGAGTCCAAATTTGAGATCTTTGGTTCCAACCACCGTGTCTTTGTGCGACACAGAAAAGGTGAACGGATAGACTCTACATGCCTGGTTCCCACCGTGAAGCATGGAGGAGGAGGTGTGATGGTGTTGGGGGTGCTTTGCTGGTGACACTGTTGGGGATTTATTCAAAATTGAAGGCATACTGAACCAGCATGGCTACCACAGCATCTTGCAGCGGCATGCTATTCCATCCGGTTTGCGTTTAGTTGGACCATCATTTATTTTTCAACAGGACAATGACCCCAAACACACCTCCACGCTGTGTAAGGGCTATTTGACCAAGAGGGAGAGTGATGGGGTGCTACGCCAGATGACCTGGCCTCCACAGTCACCAGACCTGAACCCAATCAAGATGGTTTGGGGTGAGCTGGACCGCAGAGTGAAGGCAAAAGGGCCAACAAGTGCTAAGCATCTCTGGGAACTCCTTCAAGATTGTTGGAAGACCATTTCCGGTGACTACCTCTTGAAGCTCATCAAGAGAATGCCAAGAGTGTGCAAAGCAGTCATCAAAGCAAAAGGTAGCTACTTTGAAGAACCTAGAATATAAGACATATTTTCAGTTGTTTCACACTTTTTTGTTAAGTATATAATTCCACATGTGTTAATTCATAGTTTTGATGCCTTCAGTGTGAATGTACAATTTTCATAGTCATGAAAATACAGAAAAATCTTTAAATGAGGTGCGTCCAAACTTTTAGTCTGTACTGTACATTCACAGCTCCATACAAGTCCCACACATACATGGCTCTGCTCCTTACACGTCATACACACACGGCTTTGCTCCGTACACCTCATACACATGCGGTTCCGCTCCGTACGCCTCGTACACACGCGGCTCCGCTCCATACACCTCTTACACGCGCGGCTCCGCTCCGTACGCCTCGTACACAGGCGGCTCCGCTCCGTACGCCTCGTACACACGCGGCTCCACTCCGTACACCTCATACTCGCATGGCTCCGCTCCGTACGCCTCTTACACGTGCGGCTCTGCTCTGCACGCCTCTTACATGCGCGACTCCGCTCCGTACACCTCGTACACACGGCTCCGCTCGGTACGCCTCTTACACTCGCGGCTCTGCTCCGTACGCCTCATACATGCGCGGCTCCGCACGCCTCGTACACGCACGACTCCGCTCCGTACACCTCGTACACACGGCTCCGCTTCGTACGCCTCTTACACTCGCTGCTCCGCTCCGTACGCCTCTTACAAGCGCGGCTCCGTTCCGTACACCTCGTACACACGGCTCCGCTCCGTACGCCTCGTACACGCGCCGCTCTGCACGCCTCGTACACTCGCCGCTCCGTAAGCCTCGTACACGCGCCGCTCCGTACGCCTTGTACACACGCCGCTCGACTCTGTACGCCTTGCACACACGCCGCTCCTCTCCGTACGTCTCTTACGCCTTGTACATGCGCCGCTCGGCTCTGTACGCCTCGTACACGCGCTGCTCCTCTCCGTACGTCTCTTACGCCTTGTACACACGCCGCTCTGTACGCCTCGTACACGCGCCGCTCCGCAAGCCTCGTACACGTGCCACTCCGTACGGCTCTTACACGCGCGGCTCCGCTCTGTACGCCTCGTACATGCGCCGCTCCGTACGCCTCGTACACGCGCTGCTCGGCTCTGTACGCCTTGTACACGCTCCGCAAGCCTCTTACACGCGCGGCTCCGCTCCGTACGCCTCGTACACACGCGGCTCCGCTCCGTACGACTCGTACACGCGCGGCTCCGCTCCGTACGCCTAGTACACGCGCGGCTCCGCTCCGTACGCCTCGCACACGCGTGGCTCCGCTCCGTACGCATCGTACACGCGCGGCTCCGCTCCGTATACGCGCGGCTCCACTCCGTACGCCTCGCACACGCGCACGCTCCGTACGCCTCGCACACGCGCACGCTCCGCTCCGTACGCCTCGTACACGCGCGGCTCCGCTCCGTACGCCTCGCACACGCGCGGCTCCGCTCCGTACGCCTCGCACACGCGCGGCTCCGCTCCGTACGCCTCGTACATGGCGGCTCCTCTCCGTACGCCTCGTACACGCGCGGCTCCGCTCCGTACGCCTCGTACACGCGCGGCTCCTCTCCGTACGCATCGTACACGCGCAGCTCCGCTCCGTACGCCTCGTACACGCGCGGCTCCGCTCCGTACACCTCGTACACACACGGCTCCGCTCCGTACACCTCGTACACGCGCGGCTCCGCTCTGTACACCTCGTACACACGAGGCTCCGCTCCGTAGACCTCGTACACACGCGGCTCCGCTCCGTACACCTCGTACACACACGGCTCTGCTCCGTACGCCTCGTACACACGCGGCTCTGCTCCGTACGCCTCGTACACACACGGCTCCGCTCCGTACACCTCGTACACACACGGCTCCGCTCCGTACACCTCGTACACACACGGCTCTGCTCCGTACACCTCGTACACACACGACTCTGCTCCGTACACCTCGTACACACGCGGCTCCGCTCCGTACACCTCGTACACACACGGCTCTGCTCCGTACACCTCGTACACACACGGCTCCGCTCCGTACACCTCGTACACACACGGCTCCGCTCCGTACACCTCGTACATGCGCGGCTCTGCTCCGTACACCTCGTACACACGTGGCTCTGCTCCGTACACCTCGTACATGCGCGGCTCTGCTACATCCACACTGTAAACCCCTCCTGACCCCACACATAACCTTCCCCTCATCCAGCACCATGACAACCAGCACAGCAGAGTCCTGCATCCACTGAGGCCCCTGATCATGTGACCCCTGACTCCTCCCCTCCTGTGACCTCATCACAGGTCCTGTGCGCACAGAGCAGCCATATATGTGGTGGCGGCTCAGCAGGTGGAGGTATGTGGAGAGACCCCATTCCTGGGTGACAGTAACCCTTTCAGCACTAAACTTCTCTTTAGATTTTTCCATCTCTGCATGTGTTTTTTTTCTCTCTCATGTCTCTATATTACGGCTTTTGTTTTCCTTGTTAAGTTATCTTGTTGCCATTTTGGGGTACATATAATGCATTGATTGACTTCTAAGGAGGGACGGAGAAACAGAAATTGCAGCATTTTAAATGTACAATTATTGTGATACCAAATATAGATAGGAGTTTTTTTCAAGTAAATAATTTACACAATAATATCACATTTGTTGAGAAAAAAACTTTGCCAAAACATTGTTTTATTTAATTTTTTTGCTGCCATGGCAACAGTTGAGACCCCATAATCGCAAAGTGTGATGTTTAACTATGTAGATAATAACCAGTCACAATTGACCTCAGTATCTAAGGTGTTGAACAGTCAGTTATAACCCTGAGCTCATCTTCTTCTCATTCAGGTCCCTACAATATCTGATCGTCTCAGTGGAGATCTTCTATAGAAGAGAGTTTTCCTGACTTACCCATTAAGGATGGATATGGAGAGAGACAAGATGGTGGAAAGGATATTACACCTCACCATAGAGATCCTCTTCCGGCTTACTGGAGAGGTGACAGATTCTAATGATGTCACATTACATCATTCTTATCTATGGGAATAACAGATGGACAGAACTGGAGAGGTGAGGACTCTGGAAATGTCTGTAGTGAAATTTATTAATGTGTCTCTCCATAACCAGGATTACACAGTAGTGAAGAAGACCTCTAGTGAGCGCTGTCAGGCCCCTGTGTCTGAGGGATGGGGAAGACCCCTGAGCCCAATCACGAGGCCTCCACCTCACCCCCTGATACATGAGGACATCAATGACCAGAAGATCCTAGAACTCGCCTACAAGATGATTGAGCTGCTGACTGGAGAGGTGACACTGCTGGGAATGCTGGGACATTATACAGTAATGCTATGAAGGGTTTGGGGGGATGACGGTATCATTGTATGTGTCAGGTTCCTATAAGGTGTCAGGACGTCACTGTCTATTTCTCCATGGAAGAGTGGGAGTATTTAGAAGGACACAAAGATCTGTACAAGGACGTCATGATGGAGGTTCCCCAGCCCCTTACATCACCAGGTAATAGACAGGACTAAATACACACGGCCTATAATTATCTGTATGTAAAGAATGAATTCAGTCTCTGTATGTGTTTCCTCCAGTTCTATCCAGTGAGATGACAACACCGGAGAGATGTCCCCGTCCTCTTCTTCCACAGGACTGTAAACAAGAAGATCCCAATGTTCCTCAGGATCATCAGGTAGATGGAGAGAAGGTGTCATGAGATCTCCCCTATGATGTGTAGACAGCTGTGAAGGTCTTGTTTTCAGTCTTGTTTTATCCACCAGTATTATATGTGTTATGCTTGTGTAATGATAACGGTGGAGATGGCAGGATTAGAGCTGATCATAGATGTGACTTCTCCATCTGTCTGTGACTTTTACAATTTTTGTTTCAGGGTGAAGATTTTACCCATATTAATACTACAGAGATATATGTGAGAGGTGATGAGCGGAGTAAAGAGGAGATTCCTACAGATAATTATCTAGGTGAGTAGTAACCACTAAATACAAAGAAGTCACAGAATCTTCTCAGTCACCGGCTGTGGCTGCTTTATTAGTGGTGTAGTCTGGGCATATCACAATTATGTTTCTAAAATGTAAAGTGCTGCGGAATATGTTGGCACTGCCATTATACCACTGCGTTGAAACTGTTTTGGGAAGAAACTGGAGAGCCTAGAGGAAACCCACACTGGGAGAACATATATGTTGGGAAAAAATATAGGCAAATATATGCTATGTACATGTTTGAAATTATGTATGTGTGTGTATGTATATAGTGGCATGTAATAATTTGGGCACCCCGGGTCAAAATTACTGTTATTGTGAACAGTTAAGCAAGTTGGAAATGATCTCTGAAAAGCCTAATGACACTTTTTTTTTATTTCAGTGTATATATACAGTACAGACCAAAAGTTTGGACACACCTTCTCATTTAAAGATTTTTCTGTATTTTCATGACTTTGAAAATTGTACATTCACACTGAAGGCATCAAAACTATGAATTAACACATGTGAAATTATATACTTAACAAAAAAGTGTGAAACAACTGAAAATATGTCTTATATTCTAGGTTCTTCAAGGTAGCCACCTTTTGCTTTGATAACTGCTTTGCACACTCTTGGTATTCTCTTGATGAGCTTCAAGAGGTAGTCACCGGAAATGGTTTTCACTTCACAGGTGTGCCCTGTCAGGTTTAATAAGTGGGATTTCTTGCCTTATAATTGGGGTTGGGACCATCAGTTGTGTTGTGCAGCAGTCTGGTGGATACACAGCGGATAGTCCTACTGAATAGACTGTTAGCTGCTTTTTTCTTGCCATAATACAAATTCTAAGTAAAGAAAAACGAGTGGCCATCATTACTTTAAGAAATGAAGGTCAGTCAGTCCGAAAAATTGGGAAAACTTTGAAAGTGTCCCCAAGTGCAGTTGCAAAAACCATCAAGCATTACAAAGAAACTGTCTCACATGAGGACCGCCCCAGGAAAGGAAGACCAAGAGTCACCTCTGCTTCTGAGGATAAGTTTATCCGAGTCACCAGCCTCAGAAATCGCAGGTTAACAGCAGCTCAGATTAGAGACCAGGTCAATGCCACACAGAGTTCTAGCAGCAGACACATCTCTTCAACAACTGTTAAGAGGAGACTTTGTGTAGCAGGCCTTCATGGTAAAATAGCTGCTAGGAAACCACTGCTAAGGACAGGAAACAAGCAGAAGAGACTTGTTTGAGCTAAAGAACACAAGGAATGGACATTAGACCAGTGGAAATCTGTGCTTTGGTCTGATGGAGGGCAACAACCCAGCAGCAGGACCGCTACCTCTGCCTTTGTGCAAGGAGAAACAGGAGGAGCACTGCCAGAGCCCTGCAAAATGACCTCCCGCAGGCCACAAATGTGCATGTGTCTACACAAACGGTTAGAAACCGACTCCATGAGGGTGGTATGAGGGCCCGATGTCCACAGATGGGGTTGTGCTCACAGCCCAACATCGTGCAGGACGCTTGGCATTTGCCACAGAACACCAGGATTGGCAAAGTCGCCACTGGCGCCCTGTGCTCTTCACAGATTAAAGCAGGTTCACACTAAGCACTTGTGACAGACGTGACAGAGTCTGGAGACACCGTGAAGAGTGATCTGCTGCCTGCAACATCCTTCAGCATGACCAGTTTGGCAGTGGGTCAGTAATGGTGTAGGGTGGCATTTCTTTGGAGGGCTCCACAGCCCTCCATGTGCTCGCAAGAGGTAGCCTGACTGCCATTAGGTACCTAGATGAGATCCTCAGACCCCTTGTGAGACCATATACTGGTGCAGTTGGCCCTGGGTTCCTCCTAATGAAAGACAATGCCAGACCTCATGTGGCTGGAGTGTGTCAGCGGTTCCTGCAAGATGATGGCATTGAAGCTATGGACTGGCCTGCCCATTACCCAGACTTGAATCCGATTGAGCACATCTGGGACATCATGTCTCGCTCCATCCACCAACGTCACCTTGCACCACAGACTGTCCAGGAGTGCTTTAGTCCTAATCAAGTTCCAAAGGAATTCAAGCTGAACTGCTGGCTCAGTGTGCATCAGTGTCAGTGCAAACTATCCATCAACATTTGCATGAAAGGAAACGCTACGGCAGGAGACCCAGGAGGACCACACTGTCAACACAGAGACCTAAAAAAGCTAGACTGCAGTTTTCCAAAATGTATATAAGTAAGCCAAAATCCTTCTGGGAAAGTGTCTTGTGGACAGATGAGACGACGAAAGAGCTTTTTAGTAAAGCACAGCATTCCACTGTTTCCCGAAAATAGAATGAGGCCTACGAAGAAAAGAACACAGTATCTACAGTCAAATATGGTGGAGGTTCAAAGATGATTTGGCTTTGTTTTGCTGCCTCTGGCACTGGGTGCCTTGACTGTGCGCAAGGCATCAAAAAATCTGAAGATTACCAAAGAATTTTGGGTCACAATGTAGTGCCCAGTGTCAGAAAGTTGGGTGTGCATTTTACGTTACCGGTCTTCCAGCAGGACAATGACCTCAAATATACTTCAAGAAGCACACAAAAATGGATGGAAACAAAGCTCTGGAGAGTTCTGAAATGGCCAGCAACGAGGCCGGATCGAAATCCCATTGAACACCTGTGGAGAGATCTTAAAATTGCTGTTGATCACCTTCAAATATGGGAGACCTGGTGCAGTTTGCAAAACAAGAGTGCTCCAAAATTCCAGTTGAGAGGTGTAAGAAGCTTGTTGGTGGTTATAGGAAGCAATCAATTGCAGTAACTTATTCCAAAGCAACCAAATATTAAGTTGAGGGTGCCAACAATTTTGTCTGGCCCATTTTTGGAGTTTTGTATGAAATTATGTCCAATTTGCCTTTTTTTTCTCAGTTTTTTATGTTGTTCCATTACACACAAAGGAAATAAACGTGTATAACAAAACATTAGGAATGAGCGAACGTGCTCGGTGATATTCGGATATCACTCGAGTATCTGGGTGCTTGGATGTGCTTGGCGCTGCTCTATTTCAAACTGTAATCCCTGCCCTGCATGTTTGGTGCCTGTTACACAGCTAATAAGCATGCGAGGATTGCCTGCTAGTCACTAATGCCGTAGTCATCTTGGTAGTGGCATTACTTTGTTTGGCTGGCCGTATGACATGATCAGGGGTTATAAAAGGACAGATGCCGCCAGGCTCAGCATGACTCCATTGCACAGCTCTGTGACAGTTGTTATTGGAGGGAGACGGTGCTTGTCCAGGCACAGTATAACAAATTGGAGTCCTGTAATGTTGATACTGGTGCTGAAGCTGAACCATGATACTAATAGTCCTTCTAAGGGCTAATCTTGTGCTTTGCTGTTTGTATCAGAAACATTCTGCATTTAGCCTTGGAAGGCAGAGAGAGTTTCAGGAGCAGGGAGAGTGGCTGAATACAGTCTCTAGGCAGAGATTAGGGCTTTGCAATCCATTGCTAAATATATAGCTGCAGCAGTTCACCATATACTTTTTTTTGTGTGAAAAAATAACTATTGCGATCCATAGAGTATTATGTGTTTTGTGGTACATTTTCGTGTTATATAACACTCTCTAAAAAAGCGTTCAACATTTTTTCTGGATTCAATTAGTCATCCATACAGTGTAATGTGCTTAGTGATCGACAAAGATGGCAGAATCCCGAGAGACTCCTAAAGGAGCAACTGGAGGAGGATGTGGCAGTAGCCTGAGGTCTGGAACTGGCCACTTTCCCAGAACCACCAAGGCCCAAACCCAGGCCGCAGCCTTTACCTCTGGGGTTCTTGCGAACTGCAGATGGGACAGCCAGGATCCAGGAACTAGTGAGCGGACTGCAGGGCCTAGGCTGATTGGAAGAGACAAGGAGGCAAGCCCGGATCAGAGCTGGAGAAATGCTATATGGCCCGCTAACCGCAAAGTACCGAGAGTTGGCATCCCGGGGGGTGATCAGTATGGACGACCAGCAGTGGAAGGGTCCATCGAAGAGTTTGAGACCCATCATCACATTTCATTCAACCAGCTGGCAGTAGAGATGGAACACTTACCTCGAAGGTTGAAAGAGCTGATGGCTGGAACCAGGGTCTCATTCCTCAAAATGGAGGGGCAACATCGCTGGTATGCGGTGAGTGTGATTCGAGACGGAAGGGAGCAGGATGAACCCGTCTTGAGACCTGAATGGAACTGGGAGAGGCGGCTATTACCACACACAAGAGATTGTACTGTCCTTACGTTCCCCACCTCCTATGCGAGAGCAGGCGATGGTGCATGTGACACAGGGGGCTGTCGCCCATTTCTACATGTCGGGGGCTCCGGCAATACCCGAAGCCAGGTCACTTACAGCCCTAGCACCTGGGAACCGGGTTCCAGGAAACAGGTGGAGGCAGTCCCCTAGCCTACCGAGGAAGGAGAAGCGGACACCTGAAGGATATTATTGTATTACCCTCCTTATCATTTTCCTGGCTTTGCACTTTGTGCAAAGTGTTTGAGTGTAGGAGTACATTAACTACACTTTCAAAATATTTACGTTCAAAAAAATTTACTGGATTCAATTAGTCATCCATACAGTTTAACGTGCTTTCTGTAAAATTACAGTGGGTTAAAATTTTGAAAAACCGCATGGCCTGTTACAGTTCACACACATATTTTTTGTTAAAAAAATTGACTATTTCAAACCAAAAATATTGGTTTGTGTGAAATTTCATTGGTTTGAAATAAAAAAACTAAATTGGCCTGCTACAGGTGTACAAATTAGGTTGTTAAAAAATTGACTATTACCATCAAGATATTTTGTCACAGTTTTATTTTAGTCAACAATCTTTTCAGTAAAAGATGTTTAATTTCTTGCAAACTGTAGAGTTAAAAAAAATTTAAATAATGGAGAAAAAAAAGTGGGTTAGTTGTCATCTATACTGTAGAACTGTGTGTGAAATTTCATTGGTTTGAAAAAACAAACAAAAATTGTCCAACTACAGGTGCACAAATTTGGTCCTTCAGTGCTCTGTCCCCATCCACCACTATTTTTCCCGTTGTGGCGTACCTGCCTTGTACCAGCACGAGTCCAGGAACATCACCCATGCCCTTACCAAAGCGGTTACTGGGATTGTCCACTTAACGACCGACACATGGACAAGCACTTGTGGCCAGAAACGCTGCATTTCCCTGACTGCACACTGGGTGAACATTGTGGAGGCCAGGGCCGAGTCCCACCCTGGCACCGCACATGTTCTACCGATGCTGAGGATTGCTTACCCTACTTCTATCAGGGTTTCCTCCACCTCTTACACCAGTTCATGCACCCCCTCCTGCTCCTCCTTCATCTCCAATGTGCTATCTCAGAGCATGTCGTCCACATCAGCCGGAAGCTGGAAGCTCTGCCTCAGCTAAGCGGCAGCAGGCTCTGCTGAAGATAATTTGTCTAGGAGACAAACCCCACTCATGGCAGAGTTACTTAAAGGAATAAGAGACCAGACAAATGTGTTTTTTGCCACTGAAGCTCCAACCAGGCATGGTGTTGTGTGATAATGGGCGTAACCTGGTGGCGGCTGTGAAGCTTGGCAAGCTCACACACCATGCTTGGCGCACGTGCTCAACATGGTGGTTCAGCGGTTTCTGAAAACGTACCCAGATTTGTCAGAGCTTCTGGTCAAGGTATGCCGTGTCAGCGCCCATTTCCGCAAGTCATCTACAACTGCTGCCGCTCTGGCAATGCTGCAGCAGCGCATGCAAGTGCTAGCTCCCCTACTGTTGTGCGACGTGACCACGCGCTGGAACTCCACACTGCACATGCTGGCAAGGTTTTGTGAGAAGCAGAGGCCAGTTCTGGAATACCAGCTCCAACACGTCCATCTGTATTCTGATCAGCCTACACACATAAGAACTGAAGAGTGGGCATGGATGTCTGACATTTGTGCGGTTCTATAGAGTTCAAGTCTTCTTTTTCTTTGAAGAGGTAATTTGCATATTAAATTTACCAGAGCGAATAAGCCTCCTTACCTTGACATGTCAGAGCCGGTGTGTCACTCTCCACAAGGAGAAACGTTACCCCTTAGACCTCAGTCCAGAGCCTCTCATCTAGCCAAATCAGTTCTCATACTTTGCACTGACGAGGGCCAACAGCCCGAAACACCGTGTCTGAAAATTGAGATTCTGAATTGGCTTTTCTTCTTATCTTCATATTGCACAACTCGTTAAAGGGTTGATTGTGACTTGTAGGATTGCTGCTTCCAATAGGTGGCGCTATAGAGTTCAAGTCCTCTTTTTTTTTCTTTGAAGAGGCAATTTTCATAAGGACTCCACAAAGATGGTGAGCGGCGATGACGCCATCATCAGCGCAACGAACCCGCTTCTGTGCCGACTTAAACAGTTACTGCTGACAATTAAACATGAAGCTTTGCATGTAGACCAGGTTGAGACTGAGGAAGACATGAGACAGAGAGATATTACCCAGCCCAGCCTCATCTCACCTCCTTAGCGCAGATTGGGTAAGAATGAGGAGGTGGAGGCTGAGGAAAAGAAGGAGGAACAGGAGCTGGCTGATAGCGTAAAAGAGGCTAGTACCCACACGAGCTTTGTCCCGTGTCTCCTACGTGGATGGGTTGAGGAGGGGAATTAGGATGAAGAAATGGTGGAGGAGATGCAGAGTAGTCATTATGGTGGAGACAGGGAAGTGTTGGCTGTAGGGACCTTGGCACTTATGGACGAGTTTATGTACCGCTGCCTTTCCCGTGACCCTCGCCTTACATTCATCTTGGACAAGAAAGAATACTGGTTGTTCACCCTGCTAGACCCACGCTACAAGGAGAATGTTGCCTCTCTTCTTCCTGAGGCGGAGGGGTTTTCTAAAATGGTGCTATACCAGAAGGTCATTGTGGAAAATATGTTGAAAATTTCACATCAGACAACAGTATTGGGTGGGGGCAAGCGTCCTTGCCCAACCAAAGAGGAGAGGTGAGGGAGCCACACCCCAGATATAGCAGAGGCAGGGGTACACTATTAAATGTCTGGGACAATTTCATGACACCCAGCGTCCATGCCCTGATGATCGGGTATTTTTGACAAGGAGGGAAAGGTTTTTAAACATGGTCAAGCAATACCTGGCTGGCAAAACCAGCATACTCCCTAATTTCTATGCAGCCTTCAGCTCTTGGGTCTCAAAGATGGACACCTGGCATGAGCTGTTCCTCTATGCCTTGGAGGTGTTGTGCTACCCTACCACTTTTGTCTTGTCTGAGTGGGTTTTTAGTGCCACTAGAGGATTCATAACAGACAGGCGCTTTCGCCTGTCAACAGAAAATGTTGACAGGCTCACTCTGATATCATTGAAGAAAGCCTGGATTAGACCAGACCTTTCCACACCACCAGATGACAGCAGCACATAGTGATTTTAATGTTCAATATTTGAATTTGGCCTGCCAATTTATATAAAATTCCATTTTGGTCAACTTAAATTATTATTTTTTAAATCCTTTTTAAAATTTGCCTTATATACAAGTCATTATACAGGAAAAATGTTTAACATTTTTTTCCTGTATACTCCAATTTCTTGTCGATTTTTGAATGTTTTATTATTAGTCCTTAAAGTGGAGTAAAAGTCTGACACCATTGTTTTCAGCATCGAGATGGGAGTAAGAGATGATTCCAGGAGTCTTCCCCATGCCATTCTCCTTACATTCTACACTTCCATTCCAACCATTTCAACATTTTCACTGCCCCCAGACCTCCTTGTAGGGTCTGCTACAAACATGCGCGGATTTCCCATGGACTCCCATTATACTCATTACTCGAAACGAGCATTAGGAATTGCTCAGTTCAAGAAACGAGCATCCAAGCTTTTTAGTTCTCGCTCATCTCTACAAAACATGTGTAATTGCAATAATTTTCTGGAGAAATACTTCATTTCCTGGAACAATTTCAAGGGTTCCAACACTTACAGCCATGACTGTATACAGATTTGCATTCAGGATCCTCATCCAGTGGGTACGCCAGGTATCAGTGTCCCACTGGACGTCTGCCAAACACCTCCTATCAAAGGCTGGAATCCTTTGCAGCCTTTTCTGTGTTTTATTCCAGCATTATTTCATCATTGTTGTAAAACGCAGGTATGATGTCACACTGGACTGACATGGATTCCAGCAGGGAGGATATGTTGTTGGAGAGATATGGACTTGGCTACTGGATTAGGGTCCTGTGTGCAATCTTCGAATGCCAGCATCCTGACTGTGGAAATTAAAAGGGTCCACAGTTTCTTGACTGACTGAATAAATGTTCTGTGAATATTTTTGTTCAAGTCTGAATTGCACTATATCAAATATTATTGCGAATGTTGGGTTTGCACAGTCATTTTGGCAGGGCACAGGTTGTGCGGCACAAAATAATAAGCTGCTGCGACATTATATAGAAAAAAAAAACACTATCCGCAACAGAAATATATAATGTCACAGGATATAAAAAGATTCCAGCAATATAATTAAAAATATATTTTTATTGAGTAAATCCATAAAAATGACATACAGTGGGGAACACAATTAAGCAAGTAAGAAAAAGATCTTCAGCTCACCTGGCCCAGCCTGCCCCGTCCTCCTTTCCATGATCTCGGTGCTCGGAATTAGTCCATCCCCATCTGGGAGAAAAATCCTCAGTGAAAGTAAAAAATAGTTTTCCAGCACCCGATGTAGAAAAATTAAAAAAAGCCTTTATTTAATCCATCGTTAAAAAATACAATTCCAACAGAAATAAAAGCATGTGTAGGCTTACGCGTTTCGGATCATATTTGACCCTTAGTCATAGCATAAAGTACTGAATAAATGTTGCACTTTTCAAGGAAAACAGTCAAGGAAAGCTGCCAAGGGTAACACTCACCAAAATCAGCTGTGATATCAGAGTCACTAATTCAAGGCTAGCAGTGATCTAAACACTAGTTTAACCCTATAGTACATTCATCCTCTACAAACATATTACAATGTGAACTGTCACTTAGTAATGCACTAATTATTTGATCACTTTTTACCCAAGTTTTTTATATATGTGAATTCATTGAATAAACAATTGATGCACTATTTAAATATATATGTAACAATAACAGCTTCTAAAGATATTATTACCTATTTTCTAAAAATTATTGTTCTAACATTTGATTTCAAGGGCATACTTTTCCAAAAAAAAACCTCTCCACTTTAAAACCATATGAAAATGGCTAGAAATTATTACAAAACGTAATAAGCATGTTTTGTTTTGTATACCATTGATTATAGCGTCCCCTAGATTGATCACAAAAATAAAAAAAAAATTTCCTTTTTTTTTTTGAAAAAAAAAAAAAATTTACCTACATTGATTAAATGCCTCAATTTGTCCCAACTTTTTTAATACAGATTCATCAATTCATGTTTTAGATTTAGTCCTGCTGGGTATCTGGTGTTTAGTTTTAGAATCCATCGAGCTTCAGTCATCTGGAGTAATTTAACCCTGTCTCCACCTTGCTGGGGAGCAGAAACAAATTCCAAAGCACTTACTCGCAGGCTACTTAAATCCCCCTTGTGTTCATACAAAAAATGTTTGGAAGCCCCCGAAAGACTGCGGGTAGTGACATTGTTAATGTCATAAATGTGCTCCGACAGTCTTTTTCTTATACTACGGCTTGTAGATCCCACATATTGTTTTCTGCATATTGTGCAAAAAAATGATATAAACCCAGTGGTCAGTAGCACAGTTCATGAAAGTCTTCAGATTAAATACTTGACCCTCATTACTTATGACAGACTTGTTATTATTTATCATGAATTTACATAAACCGCATGACTTCTGCCCGCATCTGAATGAGCCCTTAGTGGACAACCATGTGCGACCTATTTTACCTGGATTTTCTCGGAGTTCACTTGGGGAGATTACATTTCCTATTGTCAGGGATTTTTTTGGAACAAATTTACAACCATTTTTTAGAATTTCTCTAAGGGTACTGTCAGTGGTTAACAATGGTAGATGTTTTCGAACAACATTAATTACTTTATAATAATTGCTATCAGGGTCGGACTGGGGTGCCTAGGGCCCACCAGGGGAACTGACTCTAGAGGCCCACACTACAGCCCACCATAAACGGTTTTATTACTTGTTATGTTTTTCTATAATGTACTATAGTTCCATGATTGGCTGCGCTGTGAAGCTCTGAGTGGCAGGACTTTGTTCGAACAGTCATTCCGTACTGCCAGAGTCCCTTTAATGGTAACTTGTCACCTGGAAAAACGCTATTTATCTGCAGATATAGGGGTAATCTGCAGGTAAATAGGGTTTAAAGCCTGGTTAGACGGCTTAATGGAAAAGCGTTGGCTACACGGAGAAAATTACGTTTCATTCTCCCTGCCGCCACTCGCTTCCTGTTATTGGGTCGGTGCAAGGAGGGAGACATTACAGTCACCGCGAACTACAAAGTGAGGGTGCTGCAATAACGTCCGCCACCTTTATTGTGACACTTCCATGTAGCCCAACCTCAGGCTGAGCTTCATTGAACGACTAACATGGCAGCAGCACCTGGCAACTAGTGCTGAGCGAGCGTGGTCGGATAAGGTGTGATCCCAGCATGCTCGGGTGTTATCCAGGTATCTTGTAGTGCTCTGCTAATATGCTCGAGTCCCCAGGGTAGCATGTTTTGCGGCGGTAGGCAGACGCAACACATGCAGGAATTGCCTGTTTGTTAGGTAATCCCTGCATGTGTTGCTTCTGTCTACCGCCGCAAAACATGTTACCGCAGGGACTCGAGCATATTAGCAGAGCACTACAAGATACCTGGATAACACCCGAGCATGCTGAAATAACACCTTGTCCGACCACGCTCACTCAGCACTACTGGCAACCCATCAGCAACCTGCAACTGCGTCACAGGGGGCTGAAGGGAACAGGTGACTGCATGCACCAGCCATCGTGCTCTCTAAATGCCGCTGTCAGTGATTGACAAGGGCACTTAAATACTCAAAACAGCAGCAATCAAGGCGAGCTCTGATCGCTGCTGTTACAGGCAGACGCCGGCTATGTAACACAACCTACATCTGCCTGGTATGGAGCAGGCTCAGCTCCTGAACCCGCTTCATACAAGCACATCCCAATGGTGACAGTTATGACAAGGTTAGCAAATTTCACTTGTCTGTTCCTAAATGTGGAAAGACAAATGGAATTCCCTAACACATGTGAGCAAGTCCTAATAGATTTAGTAAAGGTGCCCCAAGCATATGAATGTTATTACACACCACAATGGACTCTTACATACAAAAAATCTTACAAAAATACATATTATTCCAGATACGCAGACGCGCACAAACACGCAGACGCGCACAAACACATCAGTACATGAATACATCATCTGAACCACCATCAATTGTAATGTCAGGTCAGCCCCATATATCTTTGTATCACATAAACCTACAACTCCCAGTATGTAATTAACAATAGAGATACTGGGAGTTGTTATCAGTCATCATCAGACTGCGGACCATACAGGAACCACAGTACTGATGAGACGCAGGCAGGATCACAAATGAACATTTACATCCAGGTATCTTACCTGAGACGTCTTCTCTGATTAGAGTCGTTCTCTTTCTTTTCGTCTCCCTCTTGTCCAGTCTCCATGATGACTTTTCTCATCCACAGCTCGTCTCTGCAGACTTCCATCTTCTCCGGTCTTCTGCAGCACATCCCGACACGATGCCCTTAGAGATACAGTGTCATTATAATGCTCCTGAATAAAAATATCAACACTGAGCCCCTGAATAAACCTAACTCTTACAATGCTCCCTGCACAAAACATGACATACACTCTACCCCTCTTATGGTACCTGCTCTCCACACTGTCCTCTCCTTACCATACTGGGCCCCCTCTTCACACTGTGTCCCCCCTATACTGCCCAGTCTCTATACTGTGCCCCTTCATCACACTCCCCCACCTCAGCATACTGTTCCCTCCTTTCTGTGCCCTCACACTGTTCCCCCCCCATACTGCCGCATCACTATACCTTCCCCTACACTACCTAGTCTCTGTGCTGTGTCACCTTACACTTTTCTCCCTCCATACTGTCTCCTCACACTATTCCCCCACTCTCCATACTGTCTTATACATCTCTTCCCCATTCTGTTCCCGCACCCATTCCCACCCCTCCCCTAGTTCACCATACTGTTTCTTCACACATCTCCCCATTCTGTCTCCTAAAATTTCTCTCCCATCTCTCTCCAAATATAATAAATCTTCGGAAGACCCGACAGACATGCAGAAGCACGCTTACACACACGAAAACAAGCGCACACAGACACATACTAAGGGCTCCTCCACACGTCAGTACATGCAGTGACCGTTTCCACACGTACCAGAGACACTGACACACGTAGACCCATTCACATGAATGCGTATGTGCACATGTCAGTATGTTTCCACTTTCCACAGACCATGTGGTGTCCGTGGGCAAAACACGCTGACATGTCTGTTTTTTACCTGCTGTCCAGACCGCAAAATGTCCCGCACACTGATGACAGTTAGCACCCGGTGCTTGGGAAGAGCGCTGAGTGCTGCCCTCATCATAGATCCCTGCAGGCGCTGCGTTCAGCACCAGCAGGGTCAATGATGAGAGTAATAGTCGATACCCGCTGTGTCCAACTGTAAAAAGAATAAAAAAAAAAAACCTTATACTAACCTCTACTAAGTGTCACCCGCTGTAATCCGTGCGAGCGCTCTCGCCGAGGAGAATGTCTCCTGCAGCGAGTGGGCTCCGGAGCTGCGCTCAACAAGCGGTGCCCTGTCATTCACTAAGCGCAGTTCTGGAGCAAGCTCGCTGCAGAAGTCATTCTCCTCGGCGTGAGCGCTCGCACGGATTACAGCAGGTGACACTTAGGAGAGGTGAGTATAAGGATTTTTTTATTTTATTCTTATTTTTACAGTTGGACACGGACACGGTGGGAGTAGACTACTACTCTCATCATTGACCCCGCTGCTGCTGATCACAGCGCCTGCAGGTATCTATGATGAGGGCAGCGCTCAGCACCCGGCTCTTGGGAACAGCGCTTACTGTACACTGATTCCCAAGCGCCAGTATGTGTCACTTGGATGACACACAGGTGGACACGGATATCTCCAGTCCCGTAAATATCAGGACATGTGAAAGAGCCCTAATATGCACACACAGATACACATACTCACAGAAATGGGGACACGCACACACAGAAATGCACAGACACACTCAGACAATCACACACTAAAATGCAGACACGCAGGGAAGCACACACACACGTATGTGTGAAGACACATAAACACACAGGCATACACAATGGACACACAGGCATATACACACACACCGGCATATATACACACACACACACACAGGAATATACACACACACACACATACAGGCATATACACACACAGGCATACTGTATATACACACACACATACCTGCACGCACAGGCATATACACACACAGGCATATACACACGCACGCACAGGCATATACACACACAGGCATATACACACGCACGCACAGGCATATACACACACAGGCATATACACACACACAGGCATATACACACAGGCATATAAACACACACACAGGCATATAAACACACACACACAGGCATATAAACACACACACACAGGCATATAAACACACACTGTACACACACACTGGCACACACAGGCATATACACACACACTGTACACACACAGGCATATGCACACACTGTACACACAGGCATATACACACAGGCATATACACACAGGCATATACACACACTGTACACACACAGGCATATACACACACTGTACACACACAGGCATATACACACACATGCAGGCATATACACACAGGCATATACACACACAGTACACACACACACATGCAGGCAGCATATACATAAAAATCCATACAAACACACAAATATTACAGTGCCTTGGCTTGTCTCCAGCCCATACAGTGTACAGACATGCTTCTAATGTGGGAGACTGCAGTGCAGGACGCGCTGTGACGTCACTTTTAGCAGACGTGAGGCCCTGTCTGCTGAGTGTGACGCTGCAGTGCAGCCCCTGCTCTCCTGCTCCCAGGACCCTCCCGCTACTGTCCTGGGCATCGCGTCGGTGAAAGTGTGTGCGCGTGCCCTTAAAGGGCCCACGACCACTTTACTTTTTTTTTTTTTTTTTTTTTTAAATTCAACTGTTCCCTCTGCAAGGGGCCCGGGGCCCACCGGGAAATTTCCCGGCACCCCGCCAGGCCAGACCGAGCCTGATTGCTATGATATGTGGTGGAGAAGATCATTTCTTTAGAGAAATCTTTCCTGTCTGATTTTTTTTGACTGGAGTTGATACTGATCTCTGCTTTTTTCATTAGCTTTTATTTCAGCTTTTTCAATGGTTTTATGATTATAGCCCCTATGCTGTAGTCTCTTTTTAATATTGTCACATTCCTCCTTATATTTTCTGTCACCAGTACAGCACCTTCGAGCTCTGATAAATTCCCCGCTGGGGATATTCCTGATTACATGTTGTGGGTGTTGACTGGAAGCAAAATAGAATTTCCGGAAAAGCTGACAGTCTACTTTCCTATTGAACCTATCTCCACTCAGCTGTATATCCAGAAAGGAAATCGTATCCCTATTGGTCTCTACTGTAAAAGACAGATTTAAATCATTATCATTAATGTAATCATTAAAACCAGGGACTAAATCATCTGATCCTTTCCACACTATCAAGATGTCATCTATAAAACGCAGGCATTGTTCTATGCAGTCTGAATAAGGGTTAGATTCAGAGTAGATAAATTTAGACTCCCACCAGTTCATGTACAAATTAGCCAGGGATGGGGAGAATTTACCTCCCATGGAACATCCCTGACACTGGACATAGAACTGGTGGGAGAATTTAAAGTAATTATTCTGAAGCAAAAATAGAGTGACATCCAGAATAAATTCTTTCATTACATCAGACTAATTGGAATATGTGTTTAGACTTTATCCTTCATAAATATAGCGTAACAGCTGCCCATAGGAGTTATAAGTGTTTGTCACACTCTCCTAATTCCCCTTTCGTTTGGATATATATTTTTCTGAGAGAATGGAAGTCACTTTCAAGGATACTATATTTCTGAGCCTAGACGATAAGTCCAAACTGGAAAGAGTGGCATCTATAGTCTCCAAAAATAAGGGAAATCCTAATAATGAAGGTCAGGCAGATTTAAGACACAACATGCAACAATTGGAGAAACTCCTGTCTACACGCCTGAGAACCTGGTGGGAATATATCATGTTTGAAAAATATGTAGAAAATTTGATGATTCCCAGAGGACTAAGAATAAAAAACAGTCTACCGTTCAATTTGATGAAGTTTTCCAAAAAGAATGGAATGACATTTTGACGGGATGTTCCCTTAATCTTATGGAGCTCCTTATAGATTATGAACAAAAAAAAGTGAAAGAGCTGGATCTAAAAATCAAAGAAATAGAAAATTCTTTGACAGAATTTTTAGACAATGCCACATATAAAGCCCCCGTCTCACATAGCGAGATCGCTAGCGAGATCGCGGCTGTGTCACGGTTTTGGTGACGCAACAGCGACCTCACCAGCGATGTCGCTATGTGTGACACTTTGCAACGATCAGGCCCCTGCTGTGAGGTCGCTGATCGCTGCAAAGTATCCTGGACCATTTTTTGGTCGTTGCTCTCCCGCTGGTCAGCACACATCGCTGTGTGTGACCAGCGGGAGCAGCGATCAGGCTGGTAACTATGATAAACATCGGGTTACTAGGGGCACACGCACACCTAGTAACCCGCTGTTTATCATGGTTACGAGCCTGCTAAAGTGAGCGGTAACCTCCCACTCACTGTAGCAGAGTGGTAACCATGATAAACAACGGGTTACTAGGAGCGCGTCTGCCCCTAGTAACCCGATGTTTACCATAGTTACCAGCCTGCTCCTGCTTCAGCAGGCTGGTAACCAGGAGCAGGACATCGTGGAAAGATTCTTTCCACGATGTCGCTGCTCCCCTGATCGTTGGTGAGCCTGCCTGTTTGACAGCTCACCAGCGACAACATAGCGACGGAGCAACGATCCCTGACAGGTCGTATCGTTGTCGGGATCATTGCAGCGTCGCTAAGTGTGACGGGGCCTTAAGAAGCTGAGGTCTGACATTATGGACAGATTGGAAAAATTAGAGGATACTATTGTTGAGAATAAACAAAAAAATATATGAAAGAGATGTTAAAGATTATGAGACCGGACATGTGTATGACTGGCGACCCCCGCAAAGACCCTATAGAAATCCTAGATCTCCAAAGAAACCAAAATCAATTTTAAAAGGTCAAAGTGGCAATAAGATCTCAGGAGGTGGAGGGACACCACGAGTCACTTTTAGCTCCTCTGAACCTGAAACGACAGATGGGGAAACGGATGAAGATGAAAATGATTGTTATGGTTTAGGAGAAGGATCTAGTGGGGCAAAAAACGGTGTAGCTCCAAATCCGGATCCAAATCAAAATCCTGTAGGAGAGCGGGGCGTAAGCACAGATCTAAAACACAGGAAACACAACTACGGGACGAGATACCGCAAATAAATCAGTTTACAGTCCTAAATCAATCTGCATGTATCCTTAGGAACAATGAATTGAAAATATTGCGCAAAGGGCTTAACTTTGTGCCAAAGGACAATGGTGACTTTTTTTCTACAATCTTGGATGTCAACAAATTTGTGAGAAGACTGACTATCAGGAAACATTTTTTTGACCAGGATCAATCAGCTGCTGAAACTAATCCTTCTTTTTTGCCAGTTAATGAGCATGCAGGACTTTGGTTTAAAGAACAAGTTACCCTGACAGAACTTAATTCCTTATCTGATTTTTCACAAAGGGACACTCTTGTTGGTGATAACAGAGTTATTATTATTATTATTATTATTATTATTTATTATTATAGCGCCATTTATTCCATGGCACTTTACATGTGATAGGGATATACATAACAAAAGCATTTACATAATCTTAACAAAACGAGTCAGCGACTGGTACAGGAGGAGCGAGGACCCTGCCCGCGAGGGCTCACAGTCTACGAGGGATGGGTGAGGATACAGTAGGTGAGGGTAGAGCTGGTCGTGCAGTGGTGTTTACTGCAGGTTGTAGGCTTGTCGGAAGAGGTGGGTCTTCAGGTTCCTTTTGAAGGTTTCCACGGTCGGCGAGAGTCTGATATGTTGGGGTAGAGAGTTCCAGAGTAGGGGGGAAGCACGGGAGAAATCTTGTATACGAGTGTGGGAGGAGGAGATAAGAGGGGAGTAGAGCAGGAGGTCTTGTGAGGATCGGAGGTTGCGTGCAGGTAAGTACCGGGAGACTAGGTCACAGATGTATGGGGGAGACAGGTTGTGGATGGCTTTGTATGCCATGGTTAGAGTTTTGAACTGAATTCTCTGGGCAATAGGGAGCCAGTGAAGGGATTGACAGAGAGGAGAGGCCGGGGAATAGCGGGGGGACAGGTGGATTAGTCGAGCAGCAGAGTTTAGGATAGATTGGAGAGGTGCAAGAGTGTTGGAAGGGATGCCACGGAGCAGGAGGTTGCAGTAGTCGAGGCGGGATATGATGAGGGCATGCACTAGTGTTTTTGCAGAGTCTTTGCTGAGGAATGCACGGATCCGGGAGATGTTTTTGAGTTGGAGTCGGCAGGAGGTGGAAAGGGCTTGAATATGTGGTTTGAAGGAGAGATCAGAGTCCAGGGTTACCCCAAGGCAGCGAGCTTGTGGGACTGGGGAGAGTGAACAGCCATTGACGTTGATGGATAGGTCGGATGGGGGATGTGAATGAGAGGGTGGAAAGATGATGAACTCTGTTTTATCCATGTTGAGTTTTAGAAACCTGTCGGAGAAGAAGGATGAGATGGCGGACAGACATTGTGGGATTCTGGTTAGTAGGGAGGAGATATCGGGTCCAGAGAGGTAGATCTGTGTGTCGTCAGCATAGAGGTGATACTGAAAGCCGTGAGACTCTATGAGCTGTCCCAGGCCGAAGGTGTAGATGGAGAAGAGCAGGGGTCCTAGAACTGAACCTTGGGGGACACCGACAGATAGGGGGCGAGATGAGGAGGTGGTGCGTGAGTGGGAGACGCTGAATGTCCTGTCTGTTAAGTATGAGGAGATCCAAGATAGAGCCAGGTCCGTGATGCCAAGAGATGAGAGAATCTGGAGTAAGAGGGAATGGTCCACTGTGTCAAAGGCAGATGACAGGTCCAGAAGGAGGAGGATGGAGTAGTGTCGCTTGGATTTGGCATTTAGTAGGTCGTTTGTGACTTTGGTCAGGGCAGTTTCAGTCGAGTGATGCGGTCGGAAGCCAGATTGTAGACGGTCGAAGAGGGAGCAGGAGGAGAGGTGGGAGGACAGTTCAAGGTGGACATGTTGTTCTAGAAGTTTTGAGGCAAAGGGGAGAAGTGATATGGGGCGGTAGCTGGTCAGAGAGGAAGGGTCAAGGGAGGGCTTTTTGAGGATGGGTGTGATTGCGGCATGTTTGAAACATGAGGGGAAGACTCCGGTTGTTAGTGATAGATTGAAGAGGTGGGTTAGGGTTGGGATGAAGACTGAGGTGAGGTTAGTGATGAGGTGGGATGGGATTGGGTCAAGTTCGCAGGTGGTGAGGTGTGATTTGGAGAGTAAAGAGGAGACTTGACCTTCTGTAATGGTGGAGAAGTGGGGTTTGGAGGAGGATGGTTGAGAAGATATGAGGAGGGGTTGTGTGGACTTTAGGCCAAAGTTTTGTCTGATGGTGTCAATCTTCTGTTTGAAGAATGAGGCAAAGTCGTCGGCTGAGATGAGAGAAGAGGGAGGAGGTGCTGGGGGACGAAGGAGAGAGTTGAAAGTGTTAAATAGCTGTTTAGGGTTGTGAGATAGGGAGGATATGAGAGATAAGAAGTAGGTTTGTTTTGCTGTAGTGAGTGCGGACTTGAAATTAGTGAGGGATTGCTTGAATGCGATGAAGTGCTCGATGGAGTGAGACCTTTTCCATCTCCGCTCCGCAACCCTGGAGGCCCGGCGCAGTTCTTTGGTAAGTTTAGTGTGCCAGGGTTGCCTGTTGAATGTGCGAGGTGTGGTGTGTGTGAGAGGGGCGATCGAGTCTAGAGCTGCAGCTATTGTGGTGTTATATGAAGCAGCAGCAACGTCTGCATCGTGCAAGGAATTTATGTCTGTGAGAGGAAGGAGGGATTCAGAGAGAGAGTGTAGGTCAAGGTGTTTGAGATTTCTGCGAGGGTGTGTGAGTTTGTGGAGTGGGGATTGTGCACCCGGAGAGGAGAGGGTAGAGAATGTGAGGAGGTTATGGTCAGAGAGAGGGAGTGGTGAGTTAGAGAGGTTAGATAGGGAACAGAGGCGGGTGAAGATGAGGTCCAGTGTGTGGCCATCTTTGTGGGTGGGTGTGGAAGACCATTGAGTGAGTCCAAAGGAGGAGGTGAGGGATAGGAGCTTAGAGACAGACGAGTGGGGAGTGTCAATGGGGATGTTGAAGTCACCCATTATGATAGTGGGGATGTCAGTGGAAAGGAAGTGAAGCAGCCAGGTAGTGAAATGGTCTAAGAAGGTGGTGGCTTGCCCTGGGGGTCGGTAAACGACGGCCAGTTGGAGGTTGGAGGGGGAATAGATGCGCACACAGTGCACCTCAAAAGAGGGGAGTGTAACGGAGGGTGGCAGTGGGATTTTGGTGAAAGCGCAGAGTTCCGATAGGAGGAAACCTACGCCTCCACCATGTTTGCCATTGTTTCTAAAATGCCAAACATAGATTTTAATCCCTTACAATCAAGAGCCCGTATTATGGATGAGTTTCAGCTTTCTGTGGAATGGGAATTAAAATCTGTATTTTCTAATTGTAATAAGGGGGATAATCTATCTAAGGGAGAAAGACAAGCACTAAAAAGTATACAAAACAACCCAAACATTGTAGTGAAGAATGCTGATAAGGGGGGATCAGTGGTAATATTGGATAAGACCCTATATGTAAGAGAGGTTAATAATATTCTAAATGATAGCCACTCATACCGAAAAATTGATGGGGATCCAACCCGAACTATAGAGGAAAATTCTACAAGAGGGGGTAGATTTAGGTATTCTTAATTTAAAACAAAAAGAATTCCTATTACCAGAAAATCCCAAAATTCCTATTTTTCATGCCCTACCAAAAACTCTTAAAGGGCTTTTTCCTCCTCCATTTAGGCCTATAGTGTCGGGTGTGGATTCACTATTGGAAAGACTAGGTTCCTGGCTAGATAAGAGACTGCAACCTTTGGTAGTTATGTCACCCAGCTATTTGAAAGACAGCAAACATGTACTATCAGTAATGCTAAATCAGAACTGGGATGATAATCTCATGGGGATTACCTGTGATGTAAAAACATTATATTCTTGCATTCCACATGGTTTAGCTATGCAAGCATTGACAGATCAACTAAACACATATTCCAATTATTCTGATGTAATGAAAGAATTTATTCTGGATGTCACTCTATTTTTGCTTCAGAACAATTACTTTAAATTCTCCCACCAGTTCTATGTCCAGTGTCAGGGATGCTCCATGGGAGCCAAATTCTCCCCATCCCTGGCTAATTTGTACATGAACTGATGGGAGTCCAAACTCATCTACTCTGAATCTAAGCCTTATTCAGACTGCATAGAACAATATCTGCGTTTTATAGATGACATCTTGATAGTGTGGAAAGGATCAGATGATTTAGTCCCTGGTTTTAATGATTACATTAATGATAATGATTTAAATCTGTCTTTTACAGTAGACACCAATAGGGATACGATTTCCTTTCTGGATATACAGCTGAGTGGAGATAGGTTCAATAGGAAAGTAGACTGTCAGCTTTTCCGGAAATTCTATTTTGCTTCCAGTCAACACCCACAACATGTAATCAGGAATATCCCCAGCGGGGAATTTATCAGAGCTCGAAGGTGTTGTACTGATGACAGTATATATAAGGAAGAATGTGACAATATTAAAAAGAGACTACAGCATAGGGGCTATAATCAAAAAACCATTGAAAAAGCTGAAATAAAAGCTAATGAAAAAAGCAGAGATCAGTATCAACTCCAGTCAAAAAAAATCAGACAGGAAAGATTTCTCTAAAGAAATGATCTTCTCCACCACATATCATAGCAATTATTATAAAGTAATTAATGTTTGAAAACATCTACCATTGTTAACCACTGACAGTACCCTTAGAGAAATTCTAAAAAATGGTTGTAAATTTGTTCCAAAAAAATCCCTGACAATAGGAAATGTAATCTCCCCGAGTGACCTCCGAGAAAACACAGGTAACATAGGTCGCACATGGTTGTCCACTAAGGGCTCATTCAGATGCGGGCAGAAGTCATGCGGTTTATGTAAATTCATGATAAATAATAACAAGTCTGTCATAAGTAATGAGGGTCAAGTATTTAATCTGAAGACTTTCATGAACTGTGCTACTGACCACTGGGTTTATATCATTTTTTTGCACAATATGCAGAAAACAATATGTGGGATCTACAAGCCGTAGTATAAGAAAAAGACTGTCGGAGCACATTTATGACATTAACAATGTCACTACCCGCAGTCTTTCGGGGGCTTCCAAACATTTTTTGTATGAACACAAGGGGGATTTAAGTAGCCTGCGAGTAAGTGCTTTGGAATTTGTTTCTGCTCCCCGGCGAGGTGGAGACAGGGTTAAATTACTCCAGATGACTGAAGCTCGATGGATTCTAAAACTAAACACCAGATACCCAGCAGGACTAAATCTAAAACATGAATTGATGAATCTGTATTAAAAAAGTTGGGACAAATTGAGGCATTTAATCAATGTAGGTAAAAAATTATTATTTTTTTTTCAAAAAAGGAGAGAGGGGGGAAAAAAAAAAAAGGAAATTTTTTTTTATTTTTGTGATCAATCTAAGGGACTCTATAATCAATGGTATACAAAACAAAACATGCTTATTACGTTTGGTAATCATTTCTAGCCATTTTCATATGGTTTTAAAGTGGAGAGGTTTTTTTTGTTTTTTTTTTTGGAAAAGTATGCCCTTGAAATCAAATGTTAGAACAGTAATTTTTAGAAAATAGGTAATAGTATCTTTAGAAGCTGTTATTGTTACATATATATTTAAATAGTGCATCAATTGTTTATTCAATGAATTCACATATATAAAAAACTTGGGTAAAAAGTGATCAAATAATTAGTGCATTACTAAGTGACAGTTCACATTGTAATATGTTTGTAGAGGATGAATGTACTATAGGGTTAAACTAGTGTTTAGATCACTGCTAGCCTTGAATTAGTGACTCTGATATCACAGCTGATTTTGGTGGGTGTTACCCTTGGCAGCTTTCCTTGACTGTTTTCCTTGAAAAGTGCAACATTTATTCAGTACTTTATGCTATGACTAAGGGTCAAATATGATCCGAAACGCGTAAGCCTACACATGCTTTTATTTCTGTTGGAATTGTATTTTTTAACAATGGATTAAATAAAGGCTTTTTTAAATTTTTCTACATCGTGTGCTGGAAAACTATTTTTTACTTTCAGTGGGGAACACAAGTATTTCATGCACTGCCGATTTTGCAAGTTTTCCCCCCTACAAAGAATGGAGAGGTCTGTAATTCTTATCGTAGGCATCAGGGGCGGACACAGACTGTAGTGGGCCCCTGTGCAAGAAATTTTTTGGGCCCCCCCCCCCTGCGCTTCATAAGGCAACAAAGTTATCTAAACATAACCCCCCCCCCATGTGCAGCTCTCATCCCCCCCATGTGCAGCTCTCATCCCCCCCATGTGCAGCTCTCATCCCCCCCATGTGCAGCTCTCATCCCCCCCCATGTGCAGCTCTCATCCCCCCCGTGCATCTCCCATCCCCCCCATGTGCATCTCTCATCCCCCCCCATGTGCATCTCTCAACCCCCCCCATGTGCATCTCTCATCCCCCCCCATGTGCATCTCTCATCCCCCCCACTCCTAGTTAACTACTTGTATTTAAAACAAATAAAACTTGTTATACTTACCCCCATGCGATCCCTGCAGAATCCTGGCGCTCGTCCACGTCGCTGCCACCAGACGGTGCCACATGCATAGCCATCAGCTTTTGTTTTGGCCAAAAGATTTTTAAAGCCGCCACCACGATAAGGTAGACTCTTCTGGCAGGGCCCTACTCTAACCTATTAAAATTTTCTTAAAATATCCAATACTCTTTTTAGATATATTTTTATTTAGTTTTCTTTAAGGGAATGTGTCATATACATTTTTTTTTAAAAATGACCAATAATACCACATACAGGGAATACTGCCACACCATGACCAGACCACATATTACCACAACATAGTGACCGAATAATACCACACAGAAGGGGGAAAAACTGCCACACCATGACCAGACCACATATTACCACCACATTACTAATATTACCACCACATTACTAATATTACCATAAGTGTCATTATGCACGGGAGCTCTATACATGGTATGTATAATGTAAGTGTCCAGGTAATCTAGTGATCACCAGTGACATTATACACAGGAGCTCTGTATATAGTGTCAGTGTACAGGTAATACAGTGATCACCAGTGACATTATACACAGGAGCCCGGTACATAGTATATAGTGTAAGTGTACATGTAATACACTGACTCACTGGTGACGTCTCTAGGTGAAGTCCTTCAGCTACGCTTTTCTCCTTCATCCAGCACAGACCGCCATTACGTCTTCCAGCCAGGACTCGTCTCTGCATAAAATAACACAGTTATCTAGAGCACATTCCCCAACTTCTACATTACGCAGCTGAATACAGACGTGTATCCACCATCAATATATGGTTAGTTATTATACAACCTACCATTCCAAATATAAATTGTAATCCACCACGGTGCCCCCATTAACTGTAAATAGGCACTTAATATATAATTTAATTAGAACCTCTACTCTTTCCGCCAATTTGTTACCAGTTACACTCCTGCATCCGCAACGCCCCCTACTCTATACTTCCTGCTCCCCGCATTCATTATTTACATGCACCCCCTGCCCCAATTCATTATATCATGTCCTGCTCTCCCCACCCCATCATCATTTATCATTTACTGTCCCCCACCCCACATTCATTATGTGCAGCTCATTATCCCCCTACTCCCAATTCCCCCATGTGCAGCTCATTTTCTCCCAATTCCCCCATGTGCAGCTCTCACCCCCCCATGTGCACATCTCTCATCCCCCTCCCCCACATGTGCCCCTCTCTCATCCCCCTCCCCCACATGTGCACCTCTCTCATCCCCCTCCCCCACATGTGCACCTCTCTCATCCCCCTCCCCCACATGTGCACCTCTCTCATCCCCCTCCCCCACATGTGCACCTCTCATCCCCCTCCCCCACATGTGCACCTCTCTCATTCCCCCTCCCCCACATGTGCACCTCTCTCATCCCCCTCCCCCACATGTGCACCTCTCTCATCCCCCTCCCCCACATGTGCACCTCTCTCATCCCCCTCCCCCACATGTGCACCTCTCTCATCCCCCTCCCCCACATGTGCACCTCTCTCATTCCCCTCCCCCACATGTGCACCTCTCTCATTCCCCTCCCCATGTGCACCTCTCTCATCCCCCTCCCCCACATGTGCACCTCTCTCATCCCCCTCCCCCACATGTGCACCTCTCTCATTCCCCTCCCCCACATGTGCCCCTCTCTCATCCCCCCCATGTGCACATCTCTCATCCCCCTCCCCCACATGTGCACCTCTCTCATCCCCCTCCCCCACATGTGCACCTCTCTCATCCCCCTCCCCCACATGTGCACACCTCTCATCCCCCTCCCCCACATGTGCACCTCTCTCATCCCCCTCCCCCACATGTGCACCTCCCATTCCCCCCACTCCTAGTAAATTGTATTTAAAAAAAAAAAAAAACTTGTTATACTTACCCCCATGCGATCCCTGCAGAATCCTGGCGCTCGTCCAAATCGATGACACCAGGTTCTCCTGACTTCCGGTCATGTGACGGTGCCGTCACATGACCGGAAGTCAGGGGAATCATGAAAGCGCTGCCGCAGCAGCGCAGCGCTGAGATGTTCCGGCCCCGGCGCTTAGCATGGGGCCGGGGGCCCCATGAGGAGAGAGACGCACAAGAGGGGGGCCCCTACCGGCTGGGCCCCATACTGGAGTCAGGGCAGTCATGCCCTGATGGCGGCCCTGCTGGAGGCTGAAGGGGCCCCCTCTCCCTCGGGGCCCCCGTTCAATGAACCGGCTGCACGGGCGGTAGTTCCGCCCCTGGTAGGCATACATCACCTGTGAGAGACAGAATCTAAAAATAAAATCCAGAAAATCACATTATATCGTGTACCTACATTAAAAATGACAGACATCTCCATTCTTTGTAGATGGGAAAACTTGCAAAATCAGCAGTGTATCAAATACTCATTTTCCCCACTGCGTAAGATAAAAAGACAAGGCAATGGGCCTCCAAAATAAAGACACAGATAATATTACAAAAAAACTATTATCATATAGACATATGCATGGTAAGACCAAACGCATCAATAATTAAAGTGCAAGTGTTATAGCAATGAAAAGGAATAACCATCTTGACCACATGGCTTTCTGTGCACTAGTCTCACATAAGTTGTTCCCCCAAGGTAACTTACAAAAACTCTAACTATAAAAGGTATATTGGCTAAACTAATGTGCCACCAAGGAAATGCCACGTACTGTGTCTCACCACCCCAATAAATACACTTTCGTACACACACATACCTAGAGACTTCTCATTTCACAGTTTTCATGTCAGGGGTAATGTAGGGGGATAGGTAACATCTTTATTAGCATTATGGGTGTGAGGTCTAGGTTGTAATGCACACGCCCGGGCTGAGTGGCGTGTGCGTGTGATTCCACTGGACCGTGCCGGAGAGTGAATGCCTGGAGGGGCGTAACTAGGTATTCACCCGATCCGACCAGGGTCGCACGATGGCATACGACGCCAGTGCACCAAGGAGGAACCGAGCAGAGGGACCAGGTGCTACTCCAGGACAGACCCCGGACACGGCTGTTGACCCACAAAGGGGAATACAGGAACAGACAGGTTAGGCTGCCACACAGACTGGTGGGTATAGGCAGGAACGACTGGTATGCAGGCAGGCGGGTATGCAGGCAGGGGGGTACAGGCAAGCACGGCTAGAGTGCAGACAGGGAGGCACTAGCAGGTAGGAACACAGGCGGGATAGGACCCAGTACACACTGGGACTCAGGAACAGAACCACAGATGTGGCGGACAAACACAGCAGATAAGGCCGCCCTGAGTGGTGAGCGAGAGTAGAGCAGGACGAGGCCGCCTGGAGCGGTGAGCGAGAGTAGAGCAGGACGAGGCCGCCTGGAGCGGTGAGCGAGAGTAGAGCAGGACGAGGCCGCCTGGAGCGGTGAGCAAGAGTAGAGCAGGACGAGGACGCCTGAAGCGGTGAGCAAGAGTAGAGCAGGACGAGGCCGCCTGGAGCGGTGAGCAAAGGGTCAGAGCTGAGCGAGACTGCCGGAGCAGTGAGCAAGGAGTCAGAGCAGAGCGAGACTGCCGGAGCAGTGAGCAAAGGGTCAGAGCGGAGCGAGACTGCCGGAGCAGTGAGCAAAGGGTCAGAGCGGAGCGAGACTGCCGGAGCAGTGAGCAAAGGGTCAGAGCGGAGCGAGACTGCCGGAGCAGTGAGCAAAGGGTCAGAGCGGAGCGAGACTGCCGGAGCAGTGAGCAAAGGGTCAGAGCGGAGCGAGACTGCCGGAGCAGTGAGCAAAGGGTCAGAGCGGAGCGAGACTGCCGGAGCGGTGAGCAAAGGCAGAGCAGGCTAGAACCGCCGGAGCAGTGAGCAAGGCAGAGCAGGCTAGAACGGCCGGAGCGGTGAGCAAGGCAGAACAGGCTAGAACCACCGGAGCGGTGAGCAAGGCAGAGCAGGCTAGAACCGCCGGAGTGGTGAGCAAGGCAGAGCAGGGGGGACAGGGCTCTGTACACACGGAACAGGCAGGAAGGGAAAGGCAGAACCAGATACCCACAGGGTACTTGCAGTGAAGTAGCGAGTGGACCACAAACTCACAAACGGAAGTAGTGACAACGAGCAGGAGTTAGGTACGAGTTCAGACTCTGCAGAAAAAGGAAAGGTACGGACATAGAGAAAAACAGGAAACAGGCTAGAAGAGTATTCAGACAAGAAACGACACAGTAGCAAGATACAGGAGCGGGTCTAGGTATGCAGCCCCTAGAAGGCGGGAGGAACGGGCTAGGAGCGTGTTCAGACAGGACAGACAAGATACAGGAGCGGGTCTAGGTATGCAGCCCCTAGAAGGCGGAACGAACAGGCAAGGAGCGTGTTCAGACAGGCCTGGAAATACAGCCTCCAGGAAGGGCAGGCAAGCAAACACAGAAGGGGACCTGGCACATTCAGAGTGAGAGAGCACACTGAATGAAACACAATGCTCAGGCAGGGATTCATTGGAGCTGCTGGGTTAAATACCAGGTGACAGACAGCAATAGGCTGAGGACGCACAAGGGGTGTGCCTGCAGCAGGTACAAGAAACAGGTAGTGATCGGGCGCCGCCCTTAAGCAGCAGACACAGAGGCAAGCAGACAGCATGGAGGGAAGCCAGGCTAGCAGACTGGACTGGAGATCAAGTGCGCGCTCTTGCACAGTGGGAGATGGACCACTATGCAAGGACGCCACCAGGTATGTTACATAGGTGACTAGTGCTGCACTTCCGCTGATCACTGCACACCGGATCTCTGCTCTGTTGTCCAATGCGGGAATAAATTATAGAGGTCAGTGTTGGGGCAGATTCCTAAAACAGCCAATGAGTGTGTAGTGTGCAGGCAGGGGCAGTTCTCGACATTTAGACAGGCTTGCGAGCTTAGGCCACTTCCTGTGCTTTTTTCTAACATAGAAGAGCAGCATGTAAACAAACTTGATGCAGCCAAAGAAGTGAAATTCGGAAGGAAAGAAACGTAGAAACAAAAAAGCAAAATTTGTAGGGGTGTTTTCAATTTCAGTACAGCACAAATTAGCTTAAAAATGGTTTTCGGTGTCAAATAACCCCTTTAAAACAGTCATACCAGACAAAATGTTTAATTGAAAACATTTACTGTATATTTCAAACATGCTTTTATGTTTTGTCAGGAAATTAGAAGACTTAAAAAATGTAGCCACAAGATTTTATATGTGTAAGGAAATTAATAAAACCTATTTTTGGGAACCAAATCCCTTTTGAAGTGTCTTTAACAGACCCAGATTTTAGAAAATTACACTGCTCATAGTATCAAAAACCACAAAGTGGAAAGCCAAATGTATTTTTTTTTTCAATAAAATGTTGATGCAGCGCCACTTTTTTCATTTCATAATAGGTAATAGGAAACAAATGGACCTTACAATTTAATTTCCAACTTCTCCTGAATTCGACAATACCCTATATGTGGTTGTACACTACTGGGCTCAGTAGGGAAGGAGTTCCATTTAGCTATTGCGATTGTTTGTAATAGTTTTTCGCTCTCCCACCTTAATGTGCCAGAATGGTAGAAAACCCAATAAAGTGACCCCCATTTTTTAAATTATTCCCTCAGTGAATTATTCCATAGTTGTAGTGACTATTTTGACGTCACAGGCACTTCAGAAATTAACAAATTGCAGATATGCCATTTTAATGCCCAATACATTGTTCCCAGCTTGTGCTTCTAAAGACACGCACACCATAAATTATCTGGGTTTTTCCCACTACAGCCGCACTATAGAATTCAAATGCCAAACATTTGAATGCTAATTGCAAAGCTCAGAAAGGGGGGGACATTTGACTTTGGGAGTGCAGATTTTGCTGGATTGGTTTATGGAAGCAATGTTGCTTTTCACAAGTTTATGAGCTACTAGTAATGCAGAAAGCCTCTACTTTTCCATTGACAGATGATGGACCTGAGTGGAGCCTTTTTTTCTGGACAAGAAGATTTTATTGGAATCATTTTAACCTACATAACATTTTGGTGGCTTATTATACCACGCTCTACTGGTTCTTGCTCTGAGGTCTTCTATTAGATTGTGGACTGTTTTTCTGTTAGTAGATAATTGAATTTTGCCAAATAACTTGCCATTTCTATGGAGAATTTATATAGAAATATTTTAAAATATAATTTTTAAGGATATTTTATTTAAAATAATAATTTGGTTTTATTATTGGCAGATGACGGTAACAGGAGATCAGAGGGACAACTGACATCTTCAATTTCTAAATCAGACGACCTTGAGATCACACAGGATACAATTGAAGTGAATGCCATTACTCCAGATATACTACCATTCCTTCACAGCAAAAAACTATCATCTGATACTTTGAAACAGGTCCTATCTTCTGATTCGTTACAGACGATCAAGAAAAATAAAAGTAACAAAAGGGCTGTTAATAATCAACTTACCCTTGCAGAAAATAAGCAATTTGCATGTTCAAAATATAAAAAAAGTTATTCCCTAAAAAAATCTTTTGTTACAGATCAAAAAATTCACACCACAGAAGATAAACTATTTTCTTGTTCTAAGTGTGGGAAATATTTTAACCACAAATCAGATCTTGTTGGGCATGAAAGCATTCACAAAGAGGAGAAGCCATATTCATGTTCACAATGTGGGAAATGTTTTACATATAAATCATATCTTCTAAGACATCAAAGAACTCACACAGAAGAGAAGCTATTTGCATGCTCAGAATGTGGGAAACATTTTAGTCAGAAATCACATCTTCTTAGACATGAGAGAAGTCACACAGGGGAGAAGCCATATTCATGTTCAGATTGTGGGAAATATTTTGCAGATAAAGGAAATCTTTTTACACATCAAAGATCTCATACAGGGGTGAAGCCATATTCATGTTTAGAATGTGGGAAATGTTTTACAGGACCATCAGGTCTTGCTGGACACCGGGTAATTCACACAGGAGAGAAGCCATATACATGTTCAGAATGTGGGAAATGTTTTACACAGAAATCAAGTATTGTTGAACATCAAAAAACTCACACAGGCGAGAAGCCTTATTCATGTTCAGAATGTGGGAAGTATTTTGGAAATAAATCGTATCTGTATAAACACCAGAGCATTCACAGAGGGAAGAAACGGCAGAGGACTTTGTCATGTTCAGAATGTGGAAAGTGTTTCACAGATAAAGCACATCTAGTTACACATCAGAGAACTCACACAGGAGAAAAGCCATATTCATGTTTAGAATGTGGAAAATGTTTTGCCGAGAAAGCAAGTGTTTTTAAACACCAAATAATTCACACAGGGGAAAAACCATATTCATGTTCAGAATGTGGGAAATATTTTGCAAGGAAATCAAATTTTGTTGATCACCAGAAACTTCACCTAGAGGAGAAGCCTTTTTTATGTTTAGAATGTGGGAGGTATTTTACCATTAAATCACATTTTGTTAGACATCAGAGAAATCACACAGGGGAGAAGCCATATTCATGTTCAGAATGTGGGAAATGTTTTGCAGATAAATCTTATCTAGTTACACATCAGAGAATTCATACGGGAGAGAAACCACATTCATGTTCGGAATGTGGAAAATATTTTAACCAGAAATCGCATCTTATTATACACCAGAGAATTCATACAGGGGAGAAGCCTTTTTCATGTTCAGAATGTGAGAAATCTTATGCAGATAAATCAAATCTTCTGAGACACCAGAGAATTCACACACTGTAGAGGCCCTTCTCTTGTTCAGAATGTGGGAAATTTTATGAAGATAAATCAAGTCTTGTTAAAGGTAATCTGCCAGTAGGATCAACCCTCCTAGCCTGTCAATATGAGTATGCATGTTATAGAAAGTTGAATGAAATTATACCTTCATATCTACTATCAGATGTCTTATTCTAGAGAAACCCACGTTAACTTTTATGCAAATGAGCTATTAAGATCTATGGGCCAGACACTGATCTCCCTGAGAATCTGCCTCCAGAGCATTTCTTTTTAAAAAAGGGGGAGTTGCCAGTGTGAGACATGTATCTGGCACTTTGCATTCATAATTACACACAGCTCTGCAGTGAGATCAGAATTAACACAGTACAGCAGAGCTGAGACAGTACAGCAGACGTGAACTTTGTCTCATTACAATAATTTGCAGCCACACGTGTCTTCTCATAGTATTAGCTTCTGTGCTGCTTAGCTGTGCTTATGTGATTACACAGTGCAGCAGAGAGGAACCTTGTCTCATTACAAACAAAACAAGCAGATTTGCAGTTGTCTTCTCACAGAGCTGTCAACTTTGCTGTACTGTCGTTCCTGCTGCAAATGATTGTAATGAGACAAAGTTCACTTCTGCTGTGCTGTGTTAGTTCTGATCTCACTGCAGAGCTGTGCATGATTATGAATGTCAGTCATTACTTGGTTCACACAGTCAACGCCCCCTTTTATTTATAATTAGCTCTGGAGACATATTCTCAGGGAGATCTGTGTCCAGCCCATAAATCTTAACAACTCATTTAGATAATAAGAAAAATGTACATTTCTTTGGAATAAGACATCGAATCGCAGATATCAAGGTATCATTTTATTCGACTTTCTATGACCTACATGCTGATAAAGGTGGCTTAAGAGAGTTATTCTACTGTTAGATTTAATTTAAACACCAGAAAACTCATACAGTAGAGAAGCAGTTTTCCTTTTCAGAATGTGTGAAATCAGAAATCACTTTTAGTTCTTCATCAGAGAACTCACACAGGGGATAAGCCATATTCATGTTCAGAATTTATGAAATATTTTACCCACATATGATAATTTTTTGAATATCAAAAAACTTACATGGTGAGAAGCCATTATCATATCTAGAAGGTGAAAAATGTTTTGTTAAAAAATCATATTTGTAAACCATTGGGAAAAACTTACTGGGATAAACTATTTATGTTATTGTTAAATTGTACAAGAAAAAATGCAACCCAGTCAATGTAAAGAAAATAAGTTAATGTGAAAGGAAAAAAAAATGTAGAACTTAAATTGGAATTAAAAATATATTCAGCTACTAATAGACGTATGTTGTAAATAAAAGCAATATTCCACGTGCATTGAATATTTTGTATTGTTATATGCTTATACACACTGAATGGACAACAGATTCACACACTCGTCCCTTTCCCACGTCAAAAATAAACATTTTCTACTCCCTCCTCGTACTTACTACTAGTATAATCGATCTACCATTCATTAGAGTTATTTTCAGCGCACAATCTCCATGTCTGAACAAAGTCTGTAACTTCTCTATCTACAATAATAAACAAGTAACATCTACGATCCATTCCTTCTTTGTAAAATCTGGTGGGATCCATATTTTTTCATTCCTGTTTATGCTAAGTATAATAGTTTTTTCATCACCGTTGGGAACTGATTCTCTTTTCTAAACTCAGTACACATTTTATTGGATCTACGGGGATTTTGATTTTAAATCATCAATTTTCACAATAACCTGATCAAAATCTTGCACTTTAACCCCATCACAACACATGATATAAATTTACGTCATATATTGTGTCCCTGACTTCGATGCGGGCTCCACCGCCCACATCTTTCCTTTAACAGCCGTGGGTGGATCAGTGATCCTTCAGTGGCTGTTAACCAGTTAAGTCCCAGTGTCAATCTCTACAAGCGGGATTTAACATGCACCATCCAGAAACGCCTCACAAATACCGCCCATCAGCACCCCTGTCACGTGATCGGGGGGGATCTATTGATTGTCATTACAGCCGGTGGGTCTGGAGAAGAATCCCATTGTGAACGCTCATGTCATTGTGAATCTCCTGTGAACGCTGGCCCGTGGCCGTCGTTCACCGGGGATAGTGATTTTTGCTATATGTACAGCACAAGTGATCAGACGATTGCAGCTTCAAGTGTCCTAAGGGGACTTTTCAATAAAGTAAAAAAAAAAAGATTTAAAAAATATGAAAAAAAAAAAAACACAATTACCCCTTTTTGCCCCATCGAAAATAAAACTATTTTAAAAGAACAAAATACACATTTGGTATCGCTGCGTTCAGAAATGTCAGATCTACCAAAATATACAATAAATTCATCTGATCGGTAAACGATTTAACGAGAAAAAAAATCAAAATGCCAGAATTGCGTTTTTTGGTAACATTGTAATAAAATGCGATAACAGGCGATCAAAACATTGTATCTACCCCAAAATGTTATCAATGAAAACATCATCACGGGGCGCAAAAAATAAGCCCTCACCCAGCTCCTGATCATGGAAAATGAAAATGCTACGGGTCCCGGAAAAATGGCATGAAACGAAATACAAAATTTCGGAATTTATTTTTCACCACTTAATCAAAAAAGAAACTATACATGTTTGGTATCTGCGTACTCCTAATGACCTGGAGAATCATATTACCAAGTCAGTTTTACGAAATAGTGAACATGATAAATAAAACAAAAAACAATTTTGGAATTGCACTTTTTTTTGCAATAGCTTAGCACTTGGAATCTTTTTACCAATTTCCAGAACCTATACACTATATGGTAGAATGAATGCAAAAAACAAGTCCTCATACGGCTATATTGACAAAATAAAAAAAAGTTATGGCGCTTGAAAGAAGGGAAGGAAAAAAAAAAAAGGAAAATGGCCATGGTGTGAAAGGTTAATGCATAAGCTTAGATAGGTGTCCCCCCCCCCCACCTTAATCTGACACTCGGTGTCTTTTTTGCTATGCATCTTTCTTTTCAATAATTTTTATTTGGGGGAAATTTTCAATAATGAGGGAGGGGGAACTTAAGATATATGTCATTATATACAGGAATAATAGCTATACAAACAATAATCTAAAATATTAACTTAATTATTAATTGAAAATATAAGTAATTTAAATGTAAAACATCCTTTGAAGGAAAAGTAAACATTAAGGAAAAAAAAGGGAAATTTTAAAGAGGAGAGAAAAAATACTGAAAGGAGGGAAAGGAAGTAAATAGGTAAGGGGGGGTAGGTCAACAAGGGGAAGTTGGGAAAGGGTATGGAAATTTTAGGGGAAGAAAGGGAAGGAAAATGTAGTCTTCTGAGAAAATTATTATAACTAATAGAGATGTCTATACTATTAAAATAAGTTATTCTATTATAAAATGTTACTATCTGGCTGGCTAAGAATCAAAGCGAATCATAAAGACAAAAAAGGAATTCTGCTCTAGGTAGAAAGGAACTTATTCCATGTTGACCATTTGACTTCATACTTGGGCAGAGAGTTATTGCTTAGGGCCAAGGTTAATTCGAATGAGTTATGCATTAAAAAAAATTCTATTATGTAATTTATATTAGTAATATTTGCTGTTTTCCATTTAGCTCCTATAAGCAATTTAGCTACTGCAAAAATATATAAGGAAATTAATTTAATTTCACTGGGAACATTATCTGCTTCTAAAGAAAGTAGAGAAAGTTGGGGAGATATATGAAATTTATGATTTCCTATTTTAGAAAGAAGATCATATATCTTTCTCCAAAAGGGTATTATTTTTGGGCAAGTCCAAAAAATATGCATTAAGTTACCTCTGTCGCCATAGTTTCTCCAGCATTCATCTGAATACAGTAGTTTGGAAAAGCTTTCTTTAATCTTACGGGAGTCAGATGCCATTGGGAAAAAAATGTGATGACATTCTGTTGGATATTGGCATTAATACTATATTTATAGGTTAATTTAAAAGCTTGTTGCCAATCATTACCCGAAATTTTTTTATTTAAATCTGACTCCCATTTTATTATTGGATTTGATTTTACAAATTCAATATCTGAATTGAAGACTGTATATATGCTCTTGTTGTTCCATACTGAGTCCAGATGAATATTTTTGAGTAAATAATTGATGGCTCTAGGTAAAGCCAACGGAAGGCTAATTTTGTTTCTAATAAACTTTCTAAGATCTAATAAATTAAAAATTTCTTCTGCTGGTAATCCATATTATAGTCTTTAGATTTTGATAATTTGTTATAGTGTCTTTATTTGGACCTAAGAGTAGACAAGAATAGTCACTAATACCCAAATTCATTCATTTCTCAAATGGGAATTTTGGGAAAATTGGGTGGAAAATGGTTAAAGAAATTTTTTCAGGTTGAATAGGAATTTTATTTTTTATTGTTAGTCTATTTAACTTTTTCCAAATTGTAATAGTGGAGTTTAAAAGAGGAGGATGAGAAGGATGAGGAAGAGTGGGAACCAGTAGATGTAACATAATAAGAGAGTAAAGTGGAAAGTGATTATTTAAATCTTCTACCAATGAAACCCAAATTTGTTTTGTGTTCTTCAGTAGCCAGTTTCTGCTTTGTAATATTATATTTGAATCATAATACGCTGATATGTTAGGTAAAGCCATGCCTACTCTGTCCCTGCCTTTACAAAGAATGTTTTTACTAATTCTTGGTGGTTTGTTTTGCCATATATAACATGAAAGTTGTTTATTGATTTTCTGAAACCAAAAGGCAAGAATAGAAAGAGGAACAGCTCGGAAAATGTATAAAAGCCTTGGGAGAATCATAATCTTATAGACAACCATTCTTCCCAACCATGAAGTATTCATTTTTCCATATTTGTCTAAAATAGTTTGAATTACGGTGGCTCAGTGGTTAGCACTGCAGCCTTGCAGCGCTGGGGTCCTGGGTTCAAATCCCACCAAGCACAACATCTGCAAGGAGTTTGTATATTCTCCCCGTGTTTGCGTGGGTTTCCTTCGGGTTCTCCGGTTTCCTCCCACACTCCAAAGACATACTGATAGGGAATTTAGATTATGAGCCCAAATGGGGACAGTGCCGATAATGTCTGTAAAGCGCTGTGGAATTAATGGCGCTATAGAAGTGAGTAAAATAAAAAATAAATAAATTAGCGTGATAATTTCTGAGAGATTGGTATCCACAATTTGACTTAAAGGTTTTGTAATTTTTACTTCCTCCCATGTGTAAGGGAATTCACCTTTCAGAACAGCTGTTAAATTTGAGTCTAAATTAAAGCTCAATATTTTAGATTTTTTTCTTATTCATTTTATAATATGAGATAAAAGAAAAAAATTGAATTAGTTCAGAGATCTCACGAAGGGACTTTACTGGATCTGTAATAGTAATTATAATGTCGTCAGCAAAAAGTCCCACTTTGTGTCGCCTTGTACCTGCAGAGCTGCCTTTAATAAATTGGTTACATCTAATTAATTCTACAAAAGGTTCTATTGTTAAAATAAACAATATTGGGGAAAGAGGACAACATTGACGAGTTCCATTTGATAGTGAAAAGGAATTTGAGTAATGATTGGTTACCGAGACTTTAGCTAAAGTTGTTGAATACAATGCTAATATAGCATTAAGTATGTGTCCTTCTATTCCAATTTTTTTAAGTGCACCTGTCATATAATCCCAATTAATGCAGTCGAAGGCTTTCTCGGCATCAATCGATAGAAGAATAGATGGTCATTTCTTTTTCTCGATTATTGATATTAGATTGATAATCCTTCCTGTACCGTCAGAGGGTTGTCTTTTTTTTTTTTAATGAAACCTAATGATCTGAGATAATTAACGTGGGTATAATGTCCTTTAACCCCTTTCTGACGTGATCTGTAATTGTACGTCTTACTGACCTGGGTCTATTGGACCAGGTGCGTTCTATTATGCATCACAGGATCGCGCCCGCACACAAGTGGTGAAGGGCGATCGGCACCGTGTGTCAGCTGATTGTCACAGCTGACACCCGGTGTTATGTGCAAGGGACCGCTCCCGGCACATTAAAATGCTGAGATTGAAATTGTAAAAATATTTAAAAAAAAACTGAAAAAATAATCCCCAAAAAATAAAAATATGCTGTACTCATGAATAAATATTATTCTGAAAAAAAAAAAAAAAAACAATTAAAAGTACACATATTTCGTATCGCCGCGTCCAGAATGACCTGACCTATAAAACTGTCCCATTAGTTAACCCCTTTAGCGAACACGATAACAAATATAAATAAAAAATGAAGCAAAAAACGGTGCTTTATCATCATACCGCCAAACAAAAAATGGAATAAAACGCATTCAAAAAGATGAATGTAAATAAAAATGGTACAGCTGAAAACGTCATCTTGTCCCACAAAAAGCAAGCCACCATACAGCTCCATCAGCTGAAAAATAAAAAAGTTATAGCTCTCAGAATAAAGTGATGCAAAAAAAAGTATTTTTTCTATAAAATAGTTTTTATTGTGTAAAAGCGCCAAAACATAAAAAAATATAAATTTGGTATCGCTGTAAACGTACTGACCCAAAGAATAAATCTGCCTTATCAATTTTACCACACACAGAACACCATAAAAAAACAAACAAAAAAACAATTCCTGAATTGTTGGTTTTTGTTTATTCTCCCTCCCAAAAATCGGAATAGAAAGCGATCAAAAAATGTCACGTGCCCGAAAATGGTACCAATAAAAACGTCAACTCGTCCTGCAAAAAACAAGCCGTCACATGACTCTGTCAGCCGAAATATGGAAAAATTATAGCTCATCAGATCACAAATAGTAATAGAGTATCTGGGTAATTGCAAAAAAGGTTAACAAATTAAACCCTCTAAATATATAAGATAGCTTTTAATAATTAAAATTCAATGAGACACATATAACAATTAGACAAATAAAGTGCAATGTTAAAAAAGGTGGCTTAGTGCAATGATCCACACTACCAATAATACAATGTAGAGCCTATATCAACCACCCTGATAAAGAGGGAAATTTTGTTGTCTACCTTTATCTCAAATCTCACTAAATGATGTAGTGTTCATGTGGTTAAACCCCAAGTCGATTTTATTAAAACCAGCAGGAGTTTTGTAGAGAATGAATTAATCTTAATCCTTCTATAGCGTTAATCAAATACACGCAAGAAAAAGCTGTGACCCCATAATTGGTTAATAAGGATTCCTCACAAAAAATGCAACAGTCAGTATACTAAATAATATTTGACCATCACTCTACATAAAAGAGATATCAATCAAAATTCCTATTGGGCGTTAACAAGGCCTGTAAGATAAGGAATACAACCGCTGGCAAAAATTATGGAATCACTAGGCTCGGAGGATGTTCATTCATTTGTTTAATGTTGTTGAAAAAAAGCAGATCACAGACATGGCACAAAACTAAAGTCATTTCAAACGGCAACTTTAGGGCTTTAAGAAACACTAAAGAAATCAAGATAAAAAATGTGGTACTCAGTAAGGGTAAGTTTTTTCAGACCAAGCAGAAGGAAAAAATTATGGAATCACTCAATTCTGAGGAAAAAAATATGGAATCACCCTGTAAATTTTAATTTCAAAAACTAACACCTGCATCAAATTAGATCTACTCGTTAGTCTGCATCTAAAAAGGAGTGATCACACCTTATTTTTCTAAATATCTTTTATATTTAGAAAAATTATAGCTCTCAAAATCTGGCGATGCAAAAAAAAAGTGTCTTTTAGTGTGTGACAGCTATCAATCATAAAAACCTGATATGAATCTGGAATCGCTGTAATAGCACCGACCCAAAGAATAAAGTCACGTCACTTATAATAATCACTTATACCGCACGAGGAATGGCGTAAAAAATAAACTCTAGGGTTAGGGTTGTGTTAGGGTTTTGCTAGGGTTAGGTTGCGTTGGGGTTGGGATTGTTTCAAAAGTAAAGAGAAAAAATGATGACGATATGGCGACTAGTGTTGAGCACAAGTGCTCGCTACTTGAGTTTGCATCAGGTGCTCAAGTATGTACCGAGTATCGCGGGTGTTCAAGTGACATGCTTGAGTTTCAGCCCCATAGGCTTCACAGCCAAAAAAACTGGCGGGGTTTGCCTGCCATGCACGAGCGATCCCTGCATGTTTTTTTTGGTTGTCTAACAACCGTGAAACATGCGGGGTGGAGACTTGAGCATGTCACTCGAGCACCCACGATACATGGTGCATATCTGAGTACCCGATGCAAACTCAAGTAGCGAGCACTTGCGCTCAAGACTAATGACAACTTATTCAATATGATGACCTAATGTTATAAAATTCTGTGTTGTACCTCTGGGTTCAAAATGCTCACTATACCCTTTGATAAAATGCTTGAGGGGTCTAGTTTACAAATTGGGGTCACTTGTGTGGGGTTTCCACTACTTAGGCACATCAGGGGCTTTCCAAAAGTGACATGGCGTCAGCTCTCGATTCCAGACAATTTTGCGTTCAAAAAGTTACACAGTGCTCCTTCCCTTCTGAACCCTGCCGTGCTCCAAAACAGTGTATTTTCTCCACATATGGGGTATCGGCGTACTCGGGAGAAATTGCACAACAGTTTTTGTGGTCCATTTTCTCCTCTTACCCTTGGGAAAATAAAAAAATTGGGGTTAAAAGATAATTTTTGTGGAAAAAGTTTTTTTTTATTTTCACGGCTCCATGTTATAAACTTCTGTGAAGCACCCGGGGGTTCAGGGTGCTCACCACACATCTAGATAAGTTCCCTGAGGGATCTAGTTTCCAAAATGGTGTCACTTGTGGGAGATTTCCACTGTTAAGGCACATCATGGGCTCCTGTTACCCTTATGAAAATGCAAAATTGGGGGCTAAAAAAAAAAAGTGGGACAAATGTGAAAATTTAATTTTTACGGCTCAATGTTATAAACTTCTGTGAAGCACCTGGGGGTTCAAGGTGCTCACCACACATCTAGATAAGTTCCCTGAGGGGTCTAGGTTCCAAAATGGTGTCACTTGTGGGAGGTTTCCACTGTTTAGGCACGTTAGGGGCTCCCCAAACGCAACATGGCATCCGCTAATTATTCAAACAAATTTTACATTCAAAAAGTCAAATGGCGCTCCTTCCCTTCCGAGCCCTGCCTTGCGCCCAAACAGTGATTTTCAAAATTTTCGCCAAATTTCTGTTTTTCTTCACAAATAAACGCAAGTCATATCAAAGAAATTTTACCACTATCATGATGTACAATATGTCACGAAAAAACAGTCTCAGAATCAGTGGGTTCCATTGAAGCATTCCAGCGTTATTACCTCATAAAGTGACAGTGGTCAGAATTGTAAAAAATTGCCCGGTCATTAATGTGCAAACCACCCTCGGGGTAAAGGGGTTAAATCTCTCGGCGTAGATTTTAACATCTGAATTAAGCAGTGAGATGGGACAATAATTTTGAATTAATTCCAAATTACTATCTGGTTTTGTAATGACTATAATATTAGTATGGAGAAATTCTTTTGGAAAGAAACTTGAAGAAGCTGCGTAAAGAAAGATGTTAATGGCATAATAAAATGTTGATGAAACATTTTGTAGTATTCGTTTGGGTAGCCATCTGGGCCCGGTGCTTTGTTGTCCTTTAATTTTGAAATAGCAGATGCTACCTCTTGAGTGTTGAAAGGAAGATTTAAAGAATTAATTTGAAGCAGACTTAATTGAGGAAGATTGACACTAGAGAGAAACATATTAATATCTTCTATGTTGGGTTGGGGAAATTCGGGTCTTCTTTTAAATTATAGAGAGAAGAGTAGAATTTTCCAAATAGATTTGCAATGTCCGAGTATATAATGTATATATAAGTATATAATGTATCACCCATTTTGATAGCTTTTACTCTAGATTTGACTCGTTACTCCTTAGCTCTATTAGCAGTTAACTTAGACATTTTATTATATGAATAATATTTTTGTTTAGAAATTTTTAGCATTTTATCATAATCTTTGTGTAAAAGATATTTTAGCTTTGCTCATAATTTTAAAAGAGTAGAATGAGTATTAGAAGAGGGATGATGTGAAGAATATTGGAGATATAATCCCATGTCAATCATTGTATACTATGTGGCAGGGGATTATAAAGGTCTACAGTGTTCAGTTGTAACCAGACACTTCTGCAGCTAAGAATAAGGGAGGGGGCCGAGAGACAGTGAGTGACAAATATCTCACAGAAGCTCCCAACCAAGGAGATACACCTCCACCAGCTAGCTGTGGGCTTCAACAGGAAGACCCCCTGGAGATCCAAGCTATGCGGCCTTCCCTTTGTGTCAGACAATTATAATTCAATACGAGCTATGGAAATACTATACATCCCAGCAATACACCAAATAGATTTTTGAAATCACACAAACATGAGGAATGTCACCCTGGCTTACTGCTCAGTCTAGCGCTATGGATGGGGAGATACCCGACACAGCCTTTTGGAAACCCCTAGGGCCACTGTGTTTGGTCTCCATGCATAGCAGGGGCCCGGCTGGATCCGATGACACCAGTACCGGCTCCCTAGGACCGTCCATTAATGAAGTATAGCCCATCATAGTTTTTGGAGTTTATAGCTGAGGGAGGCCAGGGGTGGAGATTTAGGTCCAGCCCAGGGGGCAGGAGAGGGAGTGACCCAGAGAGGTTAAAAACTTCTGCAGCTCTAGCCCAGTGTTTTTTTTCTCTGTGAGGTCGCGACGACACATCATGTGAGAGAAGTCCCACAACAAAGGGGACCACAAGCCTCCCATGTGGCACCCCCTCCCCCGCAAGCCCAAGCCAGGCCTTCTATGTAATTGGTAACTGACTCTTAATATCTGCTTATATCTTTTGTACCGCTACTATTGTGTTTGCATCTCTGACCATTATGTATGTATAACCTTTATGTATATAGTGTATTGTCTAGTGTGCCCTTAAGGAGATTAAATATTTAATTTAACCTTGGGCTGCTCTTTTAGCTTGATCCACGAATCCTCACATCTGTTGTTTGGTCTAACTAACACACTACCGGGGCTGGTTTCTGTCCCAATATAAGTCCCGTTATATCTAATAGAAACAGGTGGCAGCTCTACCGGGCCAACGAGGTTCTGTTTCACTGGGGTCAGTGAGAGGGGCCTCTCAGCCTGTCAGGGGTGTGAGTGAGTGTGGTGCCACGTCAGTTACTGAGTGGGCCACCTCTTCTCACTCCCAATGCCTTCCTGTACCCGTGTGGACAGGGGGTGTCTGTGCAGAACTTTACCAATCTGACCTTACGCGTCTCCGAAGGGGTGTGGAACGTCACGGTGGTGCAAAGGGCAGATCCGTATCACATGATCCGTCGGACGTAATTGTGACATCCGGCGGGGTGTGAATTTTTCACAAGTGGGATTCTGCGGGATATCTCTGGTGCCATTCATTGTTATGCTCATGCCTGGATTTTCTGGCGTGAGCGTGGTTAGTGGTCCCACTGGGCCACGGACCGAGGAGTGCCTGGAGGGGCATAACTAGGAGCCTCACCCAATCCGACCCAGGATGCACAGCGGCTTTACGACTTCGCGACCCGAGGAGTGACGAGGTAGGTGGCCCAGGTGCTACTCCAGGGCAGACCCCGGTCACACAGCTGTTGACCCACACCGGGGTATGCAGGAACGGGCAGGTTCGGCTGACGTGTAGACAGGCAAGTAGGTATTGGCGGGCACAGCTGGTATACAGACAGGCAGGCAGGTACTGACAGGCACGGCTGGTATACAGACAGGCAGGCAGGTACTAGCGGGCAAGGCTGATATACAGACAGGCAGGTAGACAGGCTGGATAGGGACCATTACAGACTGGAATTCAGGAGCAGAGCCGCAGGTACGGATCTGAGTGGGGCAGAGCCGCAGGTGCAGACAAGAGCGGAGCAGAGACGCAGGTGCAAATGGGAGCGGAGCAGAGCCGCAGGGCAGACGAGAGCAGAGCCGCAGGTGTAGATAGGAGCGGAGCAGAGCCGCAAAGTGCGGCCAGGCGGGAATGCCGCAGAGCGCGGCCAGGCAAGCACAGGCAGATAGCGAGTACAGAGGGGATGAATACGAGGATAGGGAGACAGGACAGAGAGCCAGATTCACACAGGATACTTACTATGAAGTAGCGAGTGGACCCAGAACTCACAAACACAAGTACAGAGACAATAAGTTGGAGTTAGGTACTGGTTCGGACACTGCAGGTAAGGAGGAAGGTACTGGAATAAACACAGGAAGTAGAGGGAAAGATCTAACATAGAAGAAAACGAGAGACAGGCTAGGACACAGTACAGATGGGGACAAACACAAGAATGAGATACAAGTACAGGCCTGGGTACTCAGCCCCCAGGGTGGCAGAACTAGACAAGAAGTCACAGGTACAGGTAATAGGCATGGGTATACTGCCCCCAAGGTGGCAGAACAAAATAGCTGGACAGAACCTGGCAACTCAGCAGTTGCATATAGCACACTGAAAGTGTTGCTCACGCACCTCCCACTGGGCGGGGGTGGTTTAAGCATCCAGTGCCTCACAGCAATAGGCTGGGGACAGATTAGGGACGCGCACTGTTCCTATAAGACTCAAGAAGTTCTGGTGCAGACGCCCTAAATCTGCAGACTGGAGACATGCACACAGAGAGTAGAGGAACACAGTGCGCAGCCTGGACTGATGGGCAAGTTGACAGTCTTGCATGGTGGGAGATGGGGAGCCATGCCAGCACGCCGCCAGGGATGTTACATTCATCACAGGTGATTTTGTTGGTTTTTTTCTTCTATGCTAATTTTTTTGTGGTTTCTATGATTTTTTCTTTGTTCTTTCTTTGATAAATAGCGTTTAATTGTATAAGAGTGCCTTGAATGACAGCTTTATGTGCATTTCATAGACATGATGGTGAAATGTCAGGAGTGGAATTTTCTCTAAAGTTATTATCTATAGCTTCTTCTATTTTTTTTTATGAAGAGGATGATTGAAAATAAATGAGTTTCTTTTCCATTCCCATGGAATACTCTCTACCGATGATATCTGTATTTTACATGAGATTGGAGCATGATCTGACCATTTTATGGGACCAATAGTGGCCTCTGAGAATTTTTGTATAGAATGAATATCTGTAGGAATTAAATCAATTCTAGAGGATGATTTGTGAGAGTTGGAATAAAATGTGAATTCCCTTGATGGGGAATTTAGACAACGAAAGACATCAAAAAGTTGTTCACGAATAAGTCAGTTCTTAAGTATCACCATATTACCTCTGGAGGAAGCTGTTGTGTCGGTAATTTTATGAGAAATAGTATTGAAATCTCCCAAGACAATAAGGATTCCTTTCTGAATTTTATTAACTTTTTTCACAAGTTTATTTAAAAATGAGATTTGGCATGTATTGGGAGCATATACCGTATTTTTTGGACCATAAGACGCACTTTTTTCCCCCAAATTTGGGAGGAAAATGGGGGGGTGCGTCTTATGGTCCGAATGTTACTTGCGGTGGTGGTGGAGTGGGGCCCTCCCTCCTTCAGTAACGCAGTGGTGGTAGAGGCGGCAGCAGCAGAGGTGAGGCAGAGCGGCTGGGGCCGGGACCTGTGCCTGGCCAGTACTGGGGCTGGGACCGGTGTCAGGCTGTGAGTGGCGTTGGGCGGGGAAGCAGAGCGGCCTGCGCAGCTTTCCGGTGTTCGCGGCCATCTTCCTAGAGCTGTGATATACAGGAAAATGGCTGCCCGAGCCGGCGCATGCACAGACTGGTAGCTCGGACGGCTATTTTCCTGTAGATCACAGCTCTAGGAAGATGGCCACGCACACCGGAAACCTGCGCAGGCCACTTTGCTTTGCCGCCCGATGCTGCTCACAGCCCCAGCCCGGTACAGGCCCCAGTCAGAGGCCCCGGCCTCAGCCACAGGCCCTGACATCAGCCACAGGCCTCGGCATCAGCCATAGGCCCCGGCATCAGCCACAGGCCCCAGCACAGGAACCGGCCAGGCTAAAGGCCCCAGCCAGGCACAGGCTCCACAGCATCTCACCTCTTCTGCTGCAACTGCCAGTTTCCTGAGGGACCCTGCCTCTTGTGACCCTTGCTCCACCGCCCCCCAGGTAAGATACCGTACTTATTCGGACTATAAGATGAACCCCCATCTTATAAAAAATGTTTTTTTTTTCTATTTTCCCAAAATTTGGGGTGCATTTTATGGTCCGGTGCGTCTTATAGTTTGCAAAAAAAGTATATTACCTACTGTGTGGACTACCAATTCTAATTCACAAATTAAAATATGAAATCTTCTATTGGGGTAAGTTACTACTTTTATGAATTGAAAAGATATAGAGTCTCTACTCACTGTTTTTGTGATTAAATTTGAGGGATTTTTATCTCTAAATTTTGTCTCTTCAAAAGCAAAAATATCAGCCTTAGACACAACAGCTTCCCTCCAAGCAGAAAACCTTTACAATGGGCTATTTAGTCCCTTGGCATCTAGTGAAAATAATTTTAAAGACATAGTAACCAATAAGAGTTACAGAAATTGTAGCCAGTGAAACCTTATATCAGAAAGAATCAAGAAATTTCTTAACAGTACCCAAATGTAGACAATACAAAAAAATATGTACCACATTTTACACAAAACAAAAAGTCCAAGCATTAAATTAAATATATCAGTCACTGATACTTCTCAAAAAGCCTGAGAGGTTAGGGTGGGTTATATAAAAAATAACCTAACCTAACCTAAAAAAAAAAACGGGGGAAAATTTCAGCAATAGACTGCAGCAGAAGCTTGGAATAAATAAGGCATAATAATAACTGTAGCGCTGGCGTCCCTGCCCTCTGCTAGGCAGGGACGCTGCTCCCCTCACCGCTCTGCTCCGTGCCCGGCGTCCTCTCCCCGCTCTGCTGTCAGCGCGCGCTCCTGCCCGGCGTCCTCTCCCCGCTCTGCTGTCAGCGCGCGCTCCGTCCCGGCGTCCTCCTCCTGCTCTGCTCTCGGCGCGCGCTCCTTCCCGGCCCCTGTGCTTAGGGCGCGCGCGCGCGCGCTCCCCTCCTCTTAAAGGGGCCGCGCGCGCCGCCCTAAAGAGTCCCCGGCCAATGGCCGGAGGACTTCATCATATAAAAGGCACCTCCTCCAAAATGGAGGTGCCCGAGCAATGTTGTTTGCACCTGTGTCTCACCTGTGCTTCAGCCCTCAGGTCCCGTTGCCAGTTACCTGCCAGTTACCTGCCAGTTTCCTGCCAGTTTCCTGCTAGTTACCTGCCTGATTCCTGCCTGAATACTTGTTACCTGCCTGCCTGCCTGAGGTCCGACGGTCTGCCTTACAACTCCGGTCAGTCTGTCTAAGGACCAACTTGTCCGCTCACCTGGGAGCGCACATCAGCTACCTGCCTGCTTGCCTGAGGTCCGACGGTCTGCCTTACAACTCCGGTCAGTCTGTCTATGGACCAGCTTGCCCGCTCACCTGGGAGCGCTTCTCCGCTACCTGCCTGCTTGCCAGCCCGGAGGCTCTGTTGTCACGTGCTGTGACCACCAGCTATCTCAGAGACTCTTGCCCGCTCACCTGGGAGCGCATCTCCGTTACCTGCCTGCTTGCCAGCCCGGAGGTCCCGTTGTCACGTGCGGTGACCACCAGCTATTCCAGAGACTCTTGCCCGCTCACCTGGGAGCGCTTCTCCGTTACCTACCTGCCTGCCAGCCCGGAGGTTCCGCCGTCACGTGCCGTGACCACCTGCTATTCCAGAGACTCTCGCTTGCTCACCTGGGAGCACACATCTACCATCTGCCTGCTAGCCTACCCGGAGGCTCTACCCCTTACCCAGAGACTGCCCTGATCACTTGCCGTAACTCCCTGTCCGTTCACCCAGAGACTGCCACCCGCTCCCTTACAAGGGCCGCCCCCTTGTATAGTAGCTCAGAGGTTCCGCCTCCCGGACCCGTTACAATAACAAGGTATAATATTGCCAAAACTTTCCTTGAAAATTCCGGAAAAACCCAGAACAGTTTAAGTGGCATCCTCTTCATCGCTGATGAGATTTTTTTTTTTCAAAATGCTCCATTCCTCATTTGGATCTGTAATTGTATGGATTTTTCCATTGAATTAGATAATAAGCTGTACTGGAAATTCCCATTTGTATTGTATATTTTTCCATCTTAAGATGGTGGTAATGTCCGAAAAGGATTTTCTGAGATCCAAAGTCTGTTTGGAAAAGTCTGGAAAGATCTTTAAAGATTCATATGGAAAGGGTAGGTTTTTGTGATCTCTTAGATATCTAAGGAGCCGCTCTTTCGTTTCAAAGAAATGAAATCTGGTGATCGTGTCTCTAGTAGTGTCTTTTGGGAGAGATTTGGGTTTAGGAAGTCTGTGGGTTCTGTCCAACATCAGCTCAAAGTTGGAGATGGAAAGAAGTGTCTTTTGAAGAATATTTTTAATATACGTGGAAAGATCAGCAAAGAAGTGTCTTTTGAAGAATATTTTTAATATACGTGGAAAGATCAGCCGGAGGAATATGCTCGGGAATGCCCCTAAATTTTAGATTATTTCTACGGTTTCTATCCTCCTGATCTGTAACTTTTATTTTTAGCACTTCCACTTCTAATTTTAATACGAAATTGGATTCCTCCAGATTAGCTTGTTTAGCAGATATTACATATACCCTTTTATTAGTGGTAATTAATTTTTGATTTATTTCTTCAATGGAATTATGCAAAGCATCAAATCTTTTATTAATAAATAAATTAATTAAATTAATTAATATTTATTAAAATCTAACTGTGAAATCATAGATTTGAAGTAGTTACATATATGCTGCTCAGAGCGGGATAAGTTGAAAGAAGGATCTTCAGAGTAGGTGTTTTGATGGACCATATTTGAGGTTTGTTCTGATGGATCAGATTGAAATGTTGAAGGTGGAGTTTGAATGTCCTTTCTAGGTTTTTGCTTATAAGGAGTCATATTAGGAGATGAATCTTCGGATTCCTCTTCAGTATCTAATGCTTGTAGAGGGGCATATTTATTTTTGTAGTTATCTGCCCAATCTTTCCTTTTGAGATTAGTATTTTTTTCCCACAGAAATAAAGGATTTATTTAAATCCTCATAGGAATCATTATCGTTATCTTCTACATGCTTTACAGAATTCTTATATGTTAGTTCCTTTTGGGCTTGAGACTTTTTAGATGAAAGTTAATCCTTAATTCCCAATGTTTTTTTGTTGGGTATAATTACTGGTTTCCCCTTTAGAATTTATACCCATTAATGAGGATTTTTTTTTACCTTTATGAGAATCCCTCTTTAGGGGTTGAGCCCCTTTAAATGATGAAACCAGTGTATCTGCATTCTGAGAGTTGCGCATCTGTAACACGCTGACAGCTTTCATTATCAGTGTTTTGCAGGTTATAGGGGGGATTGTAGGGTCAGTGTTAGTGTCCCCTGACTGTATGGGGTCAAAATCCCGGGTTTTAGGGGTGGTACAACTATCAGACACTGAGCGGGTGCTGCGCTGTGGCAATGGTAGTAAATTCATCGTTGTCTCCGCTGTTCCTGAAGACGGCGGGTCAGCTTTCTTCTTCATAGAAGAGCCGGTAATAAGGCAAGTCATGTGCCTGCGATCCAAAAGCATGTAACCACACCGATATCGTCTGTAAAAGGACTTCTGTCCTCCTGACAGCTGATGGAAATCAAATGACAGGTTGAGAACTTCTCTCTTTTATGTCTTAATGGACGCAGGAGCTGGGGAGGATTTCTTTAAAGCTGTCAAAGAGGTAAAACCTGACTTACGATCCTGATGCCCGAGATCACAATGTTTTGTGCAGTGCCATGTCTTCTTTCTCCTTGATAGCTAATGGAAGATTTGATGATAGACTGCGGAGTCTTATCCTTCAGGTCTTAAGGGTCCAAAGGAGTTAGGAAGGATTTTCTTGGGGCTGTAATAAGCTTCCCTGAAACCAGAGGGTAACAAGTTTTGCGTAGTGAAGACCCATAGGTTAAAATTAGAAGATCCGCAATTTTCTCAGCTATGAGTCAGAAATTTCTTTTTCGGTTCTTGGTAAGTCCAGCATTGAACCAAAAGTTATCCAAGTTGGTTCAGATTAATCCAGGAAGGCTTGGGAAGGATTCCAGTTGTTTTTAATCCATCGGAGTCTGATAAAAATACATTAAAAGCTACTTCCAAGCTTCAACTCTGCAGAGCTCAGGGATGCACGTCCATCTCGGTGTGTGTATCCCAGCCAGGCTCCCCCTGCTATGCATCTTTGAGAATACCTCTGGTGTCAAATGAATCCTATGTATAAAGAACAATTTTGAAGTTCTATACCAGAAGCCAGGTCCGAAGTATCCAGCCATAGAGCCCGGATTCTCTCATTTTTGGTTCTTGCATTTCTTGTAGAATAAATCACTTTCTCATACAGTTCTGTAGTAATAACTATCGCTTTTTGTAGGAGAGTTCTTCTGAATCTATCTTAATGTTATCAATTTATGTGCAAGAAACAATAAACGTCCTACTGCAGTTTCACCATGTGTGTCCAGTGTCTTCTACAGAAATTTTATTTTACTAGGGTATGATTTTACAATTGTAATAACTTTACTTCAAAATATTTATTAATGAACAATCCCATTTGGACAAGATTGTCAGCTTCCGCTAAGCACTTTGGACCTTCGACCTCTGTACGTATGCTGACCTTGTGGAGAAACAGAAGGGTCATATATCCTCTATGGATAATATATTGTTGTGACAGACTGCAACTTTCCCCTCGAGATATAAATTGAATGGCTTCACTAATGGGCACAGTGTCTATTTCCCATACTTACAAAGGGATAATTTTCCACATATTTAGATAGCGGCATTTTTCTTACCAGACATTCTCCCTGAAATCTCTATTATGCTCAGCATCATGTCTGACTGCAGCTCAAGTTTTTTAATCCTATTTTGTGCATCAGAAGTACCTGAATATATTGATAAAATCACCTGTGATGGAGGTTAAACTTATCTTGTAATTGCTGAGATGAAGAAAAAGCATTATTGGTCAACAGACTGCTAAGTCTCGTAATACACGAGGAAATCCAATTCTCAAACCCATCTAGATGTTGGACTTCAGGTAGGGCCAGGTTCTTCCACAAAGATATATGCAAAGTGAGGCCTTAAACGCCAGTTTTATTTTTGACCACAATTCATGAATCAGCCCAACGGTAAGTGGTCTTGAAGTCCCTTAATTTTCCTCAGCAGGTAAGAAATCCGTATACTTGAGATGAAATTTCGATGTGTTACCACGGACATCTATTCCTTGTCCCTCTTACCAACCTCTTAAATCCTGGCTTTGTGCTGCAAGATAATAAAGCCACGAGTTTGGAAGTGACAGCGCTGAATCATCCTTAGCCCTTAGTAGTTTTTTTGTCTGGGGTGACCTAGTTTCCAAATAAGATTTTTGAAATACGCATACACATGATGAATAGTTGTATTATGTGACACAAAAAGATTAACAAAATGATGTTACTAACAATATCAGCACAACTGCTGCAGAATACTACATATCAATCCATCAGAGATATCAATAAGCAAAACTAGATATGTTCCATTCAGACAGTGACCAGATGACATAAGAATAGAGCTGATAGCCACCTATAAGAGAAGCCAATTTAATATTAATAGCAGGTCATCAAACAAACCTAAATGTAGCCAACAATATCCTCAGTAAAATGACCTGAATGTAGTGTTCCGATATTTGCAAAATAATAGTAGGCTAGTAGTTGTCCCAATATTCAGTAATTAAAAGTTCCAATGGTTACGGTATAAATCCAAGCCATAAGCATTAAGTGGAAAGTTCTCTGGCCGGTGGCAACTTCCACGCCGTTTCTAGACATTCCAAACTAAAAATCCGGGTATCCAGTTGTGATGTAAGGTCCATTTACAACCAACGCATTTCTGAGATGTGTACTCTTCATCATGAATGGTGTCTGTAGTATTGAATCCCTCTCAATATAAGCCAGTACCCAACAGAATGCCGCTAGCTGTATAGTACACCATAAATAGTAATTGTATAATTTCATTATTTAATCCTCCTGAATTCAAGGTGTCCAGCTCAAAAATCCACTTAGTTTCTATACAGACTTGCGTTTAATAAAATCTCCTCCTTTCCATTAGACTTTCACGGACTATATTGCCCATACATGTATTGCCCTATAAATTGACCCTCATGTTTATGGTTGTAATGTTTGGATAATGGACTGCAATTGGTACCAGGTTCGCACCAAGCTATGCAAATTTTTTCGTTAGGAGGAGTATTTTATCTAACTCTATGGGGAGCTTTGTGCAAACCTGTTCCTTTTGGGTATCATTTTATTGATTAATTGGATCTTTGAGCTGTACACCTTCAATCCACAAGGATTCAATATTGAAACTAAGTTCCATGCTTTTGGATACTGTTTTTCCTTTAATAAAGTTTGATACAAATAGTAATGATACATATAATTACTAGTTATGGTATTGACACACCAGAGCAAGGAAATGCCCGGCGTGCAGCGCAAATGAGGGAAAGAAGGTAAAGAGTGCCCTGACTATTGTGACAGGGGAGAATGGACACCCCTAAACACTCACCTGAGACTGCATCCTGCATTACCTGTTGTCCCTAGACGCGATCACGTGCCCAAGCCATGAGCTAGCCCTAACTAGTGAGTAGGGCAGCAAGACACTAGTTTCAAAAAATATCACAGTAAAAGATAAAGCCTTACCAACACCAGGTCAGATTACCAATGCACTGCAGGAAGCAGCAAGCCTCCATGATAAAGGCGGGGGCAGCACATGTGCAAAATACTGATGCAGCCAGCCACTCACTAACCTACGAATTCGTGGAGGGGGTGGCTGTGTAGTATTATACATGCACACCGATGGAGTCTGCATAGGGCGCCAGTCACACAGATATGTGTGATGCACAGTGTCTGGCTTGCAGCCTATTGATGCCACCCATACTATTAGATCAGGCGGGTTGCCCAGCACTATATACGTGCACCCCCACAGGACAGACGCTCCAAATCACCCAGCCAACACTAAAGAGGCCTGGCCGCATCCTGCAAAAAAATGTGTAAAAAAGATGAAAAATAGTGTATAAAATTAATACACCACATGAGGTATTGGTCGATATTTTGGCCAAAATACGCAAGCTCACAACCCAAACGTCAAGGGTCCTCATACTTGCGAGTCCTAACACTAAACATTAAAAATGGTGAACATTGGACATAATTTAAAAAAATATCACAGTAAAAGATACTGTGCTCCCCCTGCCTTATCATGGAGGCTTGCTGCATCCTGCAGTGCATTGGTAATCTGACCTGGTGTTGGTAAGGCATTATCGTTTACTGCAAGGTAAAGAAAACTGTGACGCGGAGTCACTTCTCATGGACAAGCCATGAGTCAGGATAGTCAAGGAGCCAGGAGGGTACGTCATAAACAGAGGGAAGAGACAAAAGCATTGTCAGGTAATGGTCCGAGGTCAATATACCAGGAGGATAGTGGATCAGAGCAAATGGGTTAATTAGATGTACGGTTAGAACAAGGTCTAAAGCCCCCGTCTTACATAGCGAGATCGCTAGCGAGATCACTGCTGAGTCACGGTTTTGGTGACGCAACAGCGACCTCAGCAGCGATCTCGCTATGTGAGATACTTTGCAGTGATCTGGCCCCTGCTGTGAGGTCGCTGATCGCTGCAAAGTGTCCTGGACCATTTTTTGGTCCATGCCCTCCCGCTGGTCAGCACACATCACTGTGTGTGACCAGCGGGACCAGCGATCAGGCTGGTAACCATGATAAACAGCGGGTTACTAGGGGCACACGCCCACCTAGTAACCCGCTGTTTATCATGGTTACCACTCTGCTACGGTTAGCGGTAACCTCCCGCTCACTGTAGCAGAGTGGTAACCATGATAAACAGCGGGTTACTAAGTGCGCGTGTGCCCCTAGTAACCCGCTGTTTATCATGGTTACCAGCCTGCTCCTGCTTCAACAGCAGGCTGGTAACCAGGAGCAGGACATCGTGGAAAGATTCTTTCCACGATGTCGCTGCTCCCCTGATCGCTGGTGAGCCTGCCAGTTTGACAGCTCACCAGCGATCACTTAGCGACGCACCAGCGATACCGGCCAGGTCACATCGTTGTCGGGATCGCTGGTGCGTCGTTATGTGAGACGGTACCCTAAGGTCAGGCAATGAAAGATCATCAAGCAAAACACTAGGCACAGAGAAAACCAAACACACTCATCTGAAGCTATGTCTGGCAGGGGTCTGGGACCAACAACCCAGCTAAGTAGCAGGGCAATCACCTGGGACAATAAACACCTGGAGACAGTCCAGCACCTCCCAGTCTCAGATTGGACGGCCAAGCTGTCAATCAAAACACCAACAGCTCAGTACGCCCCTTCACCAGACTGGACACTGAGCTGTTAATCAAATCACTGAGAGCTTCAGCATGCCCCTGTACCAGATTGAACAGCTGAGCCATTAGTAAGTGCATCCCAGATGCACTGAGGGGGTGGAATTGTGACAGTACCCCTTTTTCTAGTGGGGCCACCAGAATCCCAGGTTTTCCAGAAAATTTTAGATGGAAGACCCTGACTAACCGCTCAGCCTTCACATCTTGAGCTGGGACCCAGGATCTCTCCTTTGGTCCATATCCCCTCCAGTGGATAAGGTATTGGAGGCTATTTCAGACCCTATGATAATCTAAAACCCTCTGTACCTCATACTTCAAGCCACCTTCAACAGAAACTGGAGGAGGCGGGATGAGGGAGACACTGCTGAAGGGACAAACTCCTTCAATAGGGAGTCATGGAACACGTTAGGGATGTGAAGGGATGGAGGAAACTTTAATCTGAATGCCACCAGATTGATCACCTCCAGGATCTCTTATGGACCAATAACTTTGGACCCAACTTTGTCGACGGAATTTTAAATGTAATATTCCTAGATGACAATCAAAGTTTATCTCCAATCTTAAAAACAGGACCCACCGAATGTCTTCTATCGGCCTTCCATTTTTGGCAAATCTGAACAGTCCCAATATGCTTTTGAACCTCCTCCAGACATCCCCAAGTCTCTGCATGGCGACTTCCATCCCAGGACATTCAGAACTATCTCTAGAAAGTTCACCAACATGAGGATAAAAAACATAATTACAGAAAAACGGTGATGTTCCAGTAGACTGATTTACTAAACTGTTAAAAGGCAAACTCAGTGATAAAAATGAAGATCAATCCTCCTGCCGAGATGCCACAAAGCACTTACATTTTTTTGGAACCTCTGTGCTGCGGTGTAAGAGAAAGTCCTCCGGCCATTGGCCGGGGACTTTTTAGGACGGCGCGCGCAGCCCCTTTAAGAGGGAGGGAGCGCGCACGCGCCCTAAACACAGAGCAAGGGAAGCTGCCTGCACCAGCAGTAGCAGCAGGGAGGCCGGAAGACGCAGTAGCAGGACCGCGGCGGTAAGGGGGACGGCATCTCTGCCTGGCAGGAGGCCGAGACCCAGACACTACAGTATCCCCCCTTTACGCCCACTCTTTTTTAGGCCAGCAAGAAATTCTTTAAGAAGAAAAGGGGCATGGATGTTCTCCCTCGGTTCCCAAGCCCTCTTCTCCGGGCCAAACCCCTTCCAATCCACCAGAAAAAAGTTTTTTCCTCTTACCCTTTTGGTGGCCAAAATGTTCTCTACCTCATAGACGTCCTCAGCGAAGACTGGAGCTGGAGTGGTACCTGGATCATCAGAAAAAGAATTAAGAACAACTGGTTTGAGGAGAGATACGTGGAAGGAGTTGGGAATCCGTAAGGTGGCCGGGAGTTTTAGCTTGTAAGCCACGGGATTGATTTGCTTGAGAACCTCAAACGGGCCGATGAACCGCGGACCCAACTTATATGATGGTATTTTGAGCCGAACATGTCTGGAGAAGAGCCAGACTCTGTCTCCCGGAAGGAACTGAGGCGGATCCAGACGTCTCTTATCGTCATGTTTCTTCATCCGCTCAGAGGACTGAAGAAGTGCGGATCTAGTGTCTTCCCAAATAGTAGAAAATTCGCTGACCAGAGACTCCGCGGCACGATTGTCCACTGAAGCGGAGACGGGAAACGGAATCCGGGGGTGTTGCCCGTAGACCACAAAGAACGGGGATTTGGAAGAAGACTCACACTCATGGTTGTTATAGGAGAACTCAGCCGATGGTAGGAACTCAACCCAATCGTTATGTTTAGCATTGACGAAATGCCGGAGAAAGCTGTTAAAGGACCTGTTTGATACGTTCTACTTGACCATTGGACTGAGCATGATAAGCAGAGGAGAAATCCAGGGTGACATCCAGCAGCTTGCACATAGCTATCCAGAAGCGCGAAGTGAACTGGACCCCACGATCAGACACAATGTGGAGGGGTAGGCCGTGGAGACGAAAGATGTGATGGATGAAGTCCTTAGCCAGCACAGATGCGGATGGGAGACCAGGCAGAGGGATGAAGTGGGCCATTTTAGAAAAGCGGTCAGTGATCTCCCAAATGACGGTACAAACGACAGAAACATGGAGATCCGTAATAAAATCCATAGCAATGTGTTGCCACGGAGCGGAAGGTACGGGTAGAGGCAGGAGACGGCCAGCGGGAAGATGCCTGGGAACTTTGTTACGGGCACAGGAGGAACAAGCCGTGATGAAATCCGCAACATCCTTGCATAGAGAAGGCCACCAGTAATGCTGGGCGATGAGCAGGAAGGTTTTCCTCTGGCCGCATGGCCGGCTAGTTTGGACGAATGACCCCAGAGAAGAACCTTCTTACGATCCAGAACAGCTACAAAAGTCTTACCAGGTGGAAGATGAGACAGGTCAAACGGGGCCACAGTCATATCACTGGAGGGGTCGATGATATGCAGAGGCTCCTCCTCTTGGTCGGAGGACAGGAATGAGCAGGATAGAGCGTCGGCTTTAATGTTCTTGTCCGCAGGGCGGTAATGTAGAGTAAAGCAGAATCAGGCAAAGAACAGAGACCACCGCGCCTGACGCGGATTGAGTCTCTGGGCGTTTTGTAAATAGGCCAGGTTTTTGTGATCTGTGTAGATGATCACCAGGTGCAGAGCCCCTTCCAGTAGGTAGCGCCACTGCTCCAGCGCCAATTTGATGGCAAGCAGCTCACGATCTCCTATGGAATAGTTGCACTCGGATGAGGAGAAGAGCTTGGAGAAGAAGCCGCAGGTTACCATTCTCCCGGACGGGGATTTCTGGGTGAGCACCGCTCCGCCTCCGGAGGAGGAAGCATCAACCTCCAAGAAGAACTGCTTGCTGCAATCCGGACGGTGCAGCACAGGGGCGGAGGAGAAAGCTTGTTTTAGGGAGACGAAGGCCTCCTCCGCTTCGGAAGTCCATTCCTTGGGATTTGCTCCCTTACGGGTAAGTGCGGAGATGGGAGCGGTCCGGGAGGAGAAGTGAGGGATGAAGAGGACGTAATAATTTGCGAAGTCCAGGAATCGCTGAATCGCCTTCAACCCCTCCGGTCGGGGCGATTTCAAGATGGCAGAAACCTTCTCAGGGTCCATCCGAAGAATGGAAGGGAAGTCTGCTCGAAGAGACGTTTCTCAAATTTTGCGTAGAGCCGATTCTGCCAGAGCCTTAGCAGAACCCGACGAACATTTCTCCGGTGTGTGGCCAGATCCGGAGAGAAGACCAAGATATCGTCCAGGTACACCACTACGCAAGAATACAAGAGGTCACGGAAAATGTCGTTAACCAGCACCAGGAAGACGGCTGGGGCTTTACAGAGACCAAAGGGCATCATGCGGTATTCATAGTGACCGTCCCAGGTGTTGGATGCCGTCTTCCACTCGTCTCCCTGGCGGATCCAGACCAAATTGTACGCACAACGTAGATCGAGCTTGGTGAAGACCCTCGTGCCTTTAAGGTGGTCGAACAGCTCCGAGATGAGAGGCAGGGGGTACTTATTCTTGAAGAGTAATTTGGTTAAGACCCCTGTAATCGATACACGGCCGTAGCGAGCCATCTTTCTTTTTAACGAAGAAAAATCCTGCTCCAGCAGGGGAAGTAGATTTCTGAATGAATCCCCTAGCAAGATTCTCCTCGATGTACTCAGACATGGCCCGGGTCTCAGCCAGCGACAAGGGGTAGATACGCCCGCGGGGAGGTGAAGCACTGGGGACCAGGTCGATTGGGCAATCATACGACCTATGAGGTGGTAGTGTCTCGGCTTCCTTCTTGTCGAACACGTCCGCATAGGACCAGTAGGGTGCCGAAAGACCAGGTAGATTAGCCGGAGTAGACGGAGGTCGAGCCGGGCGAACCGGAACCAGGCAGGTCTCATGGCAATCCTGCCCCCAAAGGAGCACCTCACCAGATCGCCAATTCAGGACGGGCTTATGTTTCTGTAGCCAGGGTAGACCTAGCAAAAGGGAGTGAGAGAGTCCGGATAGCACATGGAAGGAGATCCTATCCGAGTGCAGCATTCCCAACTGAAGAGTTACAGGCTCTGTGATGAGCAAGATGGTCACCGGAAGGAGTCTCCCATCCACGGAAGCGACTGCAAATGGTTCGGCCAGACGTTTGGTGGAAATCTGATACTGCTCCACAAGGGCCTGAGAAATGAGATTCCCAGCGGCTCCGGAATCCAGGTGGGCGGTGTCAAAGAAGCGGGTCACACCACTGGAGAAAGAAACAGATGCAGTCAAGGACGGAGAGGATTTACTCTTGCCTAGGATGACCTCTCTGAGCGGTCCTAGACACTGGAGTTTCCCGGCTTCACCGGACAGGAACGAATCAGATGCTCCTTACTTCCACAGTAGAAGTAGCTCCCCTCGGCTCGGCACAATTCTTGGCGAGACTTGACCATCTTGGTCTGGTCAATCTGCATGGGTTCGGGCGAGCGTGCCTGGGGAATTGCTGGTTGGGAGGCAGGTTTCTGGAATACAGGAGCGAGACGAGGAAATCTTCTCTCGCGGGTAGTCTCCTTAACTCGTTCCAAGAAACGGATGTTAATCCAGGTAGCTAGTGACACCAGGTCGTCCAGGGTGGAAGGAATGTCCTGACCTGCTAGCTCTTCCTTGATCCGTCCAGAAAGACCCTCCCAGAAGGTGGATACCAGGGCCTCGTTGTTCCAGTAAGCTCAGATGCGAGAGTGCGGAAATGTTTGGCATACTGGCCCACGGTGAGACTCCCTTGGCGGAGACGGAGAAGTCTTTCGTCCGGGCTCATCGAAGACCTTCCGGAAGGCAGTGAGGAAAGCCAGAAGATTGGACACCAGGGGATCCCCTCTCTCCCATAGAGGGTTTAGCCATGCCAATGCTTCCCCGGTGAGGTGAGACATGATGAACGCCACCTTGGCCCGGTCGGAGGGAAACTGATGTGCCAGATGTTCAAAGTGCAGCGTGCACTGGTTTAGAAAACTCCGACATAGGACGGGGTCACCGCCAAAACGTCAGGGCCGCAGAGAGCCGGGGACCATGGCCGGATGCCATGGCACTAGTAGGCTGAGGCGCCCCCCGAGCGGGTGCCGCTCGGCTCGAGACGGACACAGGTGGGATGGACAGCGTGTCCAGACGGGAGTTGACAGACTGCAGGTATGTCAGGATAGTTTCCTGTTGGGATCTCTGACGAGAAACCTCCTGGTACAGGTCAGAAAGCGAAGGAGCCTGGGGGCCACCGGGTTCCATGGCCTGTGCAAACTGTTACGGATCCGGGTGGTGGAACCTCTGTGCTGCGGTGCAAGGAGGGATCAGAGGGGCGTTGCTAAGTATCTACTCGGCGGCTCAGTAGACTCCGTGAACCAGGGAGGAACCGAGCAGAGGGACCAGGTGCCACTCTGGGACCTACCTTGTATGAGAGCAGGTGACTCCCATGGGTCAGAAGGCAGGAACTGACCGGTACAGCGGGTGAGCACGGCAGGCAGGCTGACGGGTGGTCCGGGTAGACAAGCAGGCGGGCACAACAGGTAACTGGCAGGTGCTTCCAGGTAAGCGGGCTGGCGGGCGCGGCAGGTAGCAGGCAGGTGCTTCCTGGTAAGCGGGCTGGCGGGCACGGCAGGTAACAGGCAGGTGCTTCCAGGTAAGAAGGCTGGCGGGCAGGGCAGGTAACAGGCAGGTGCTTCCAGGTAAGCAGGCGGGCAGACATGGCTGGTAACGGGCAGGTGCTTCCAGGTAAGCAGGCGGGCAGAGCCCATAGACAGACTGGACTGGAGACAGACTGTCGGGCTGGAGAGTAGTCAGACTGGCGGACTGGACTGAAGATCAGACTGGCCGACAGGACTGACTTGCAGAGGACCTGAGGACTGAAGCAAAGTAAGTATCACAGAGCAACAATCTTGCACGGGCACCTCCCTATTGGAGGAGGTGCCTTTTATAGAGAAAGTCCTTCGGCCATTGGCCGGGGACTTTTTAGGACGGCACGCGCGGCCCCTTTAAGAGGGAGGGAGCACGCGCGCGCCCTAAGCACAGAGCCAGGGAAGCTGCGTACACCAACAGCAGCAGGGAGGCCGGAAGACGCCGGAGCAGGACCGCGGCGGTAAGGGGGACGGCGTCTCTGCCTGGCAGGAGGCAGATATGCCGATACTACAGGGAATAATGGAAGATGGAGATTCTGGAGGAGAAACTGAATTGAGACTGTGTGATAATGCGTCACCTTTCATATTCTTAGACCCCGGCCTGAATGTGATAGAAACAGTAAACCCAGAAAAAAACAAGGAATATCTGGCCTGTCTAAGAGTTAGCCATTTAGCTACCTCAATGTAAGCTACATTCTTGGGATCAGTGACTTCAGTAACTGGATGAACCACCCCCTCCAAAAAAAAATGCCTCTATTCCTCAAAAAGGCCAATTTAACAGCAAGTAACTCACGTTTCCCAACATCATAAATACTTTCCACAGATGAGAATTTTTTAGAAAAAAAAAAGCACATGGACATAGATTAGTCAGAGTTTTGGGCCCCTGCGATAAAAATGCCCCTATTCCGACCTCCGAAGCATCCACCTCCACAATGAATGGTTCTTGGAGATTGGATTGGATTAGAATGAGAGCAGACATAAAATACCAAACCTTGAGATTCGCCCCCTTACGTGTAAGGTCAGTAAAAGGTTTAGCAATCTGAGAAAAACCCGATACATTTCCTATAATAGTTGGCAAATTCCAGAAAACGTTGCGAAACTTTAAATTGAACCCAAACAATTATGGCCTGCACCTTCCCAGGGTCCATCTTAAACCCTTCTGCTGACAAGAAAACCCCAAAAATTAAATCTCCTGAACAGAAAAAAAACACACTTCTCTAATTTAGCAAGCAAAGAGTTCTCCCTCAATCTTTGTAATACTACATGGACAGGTTCCTGGCAAGAGTTCAAATCGGGCAAGAAAATTAGAATATCTTCCAATGCAATCAGAGAAAATATTCATAAAATGTTGAAAAACTGCAGGTGCGTGGTATAACCCAAATAGCATGACAAGATTTTCAAATAGACCCGCATATGTTAAGAACTCCATTTTCCACTCATGACCCTTCCGGATGCATATAAAATTGTTAAACCCTCTAAGATCAAGTTTTAGAAAACCACCTGGCCACCAGAAGCTGATTATATAGGTCAGGGATGAGTGGAAGTGGGTATTTTAACCGTGATTTTGTTTATTTCTTGGAAATTAAGGCAAGGACGGAAACCCCATCTTTCTTCTTTACAAAGAAAAATCCAGCAGTTACAGAGGAGGAGAAAGGATGGATATGACTCTTCCGTAAACTTTTGTAAACATATTCTTTCCTGGTGATACCCTACAATTAGAATGCACAACAACCAATGATGACAAAATGACAAAATTGAAAAACTTTATTGAATAAAATAGACAAACATATTCAGGACAGTACAGAATCCAACAGGTGATGTATATAGGGTATGGTGCCAAAATAATAATTAAATTATAACATGGGAACATGTAGATCAATGTACAGTTGGCCAGATTATATACTATAGCATGAAGTACCCATAAAAATACATAATAATTTCCACATGGTAGGTAAAAAATAAAGCACAAAGTGTATGTTCATCAATATAGAAAAAGATAATATGATCAAGGGCTAAAAAGATGAAAGTATGGTAAAAGAGGACTCTTCTAGATATGTATAATCCACAAGGTGGTGGAATACTAGAATACACGATTGTGATTATTTCACCTGGTAGTGAAAAGGTAAAGTGACCGTGCAAAAAAGTGCAAATATGCAAAAATAAATAATTGAAGAGTAAACAATTCATAATATGAAGCAGCCACTATTGGAACAGAGCTCTCCTCACATGATTGAAAGAGATCTAATAAGACAAAATGGAACAAGATGAACATGCTTACCACCAGAATATTGGCACCAGACACCACATATCCCAACGCGCGTTTCGCCTCTGCTGGCTTTAACGAGGGATAATGAGAGCATGGTTATGGGGTCATTATATAGGATCCATTGGCCAATGGAGATTGAGCAAGTAGAAACAGCCCTTGCAGCTGGTGATTGTGCAGGGCCATCTACAAACACTGGCGTCACTTCTGTATCACGCGACGTGACCAATGAGGTCGCGGCACGGGAGCGGAAGTGACGTCGGGTTGTGTTCCACCGTGGGATGCATAGTAAGTATAAATAGCTGGAAGTAGTCATGGCTAGAGGACGGAAGTGTCGTCAAGTTGTGTACCACCGTGGAACGCATAACGGGATGTGACTTAACCGGAACTAGTGGGAAATATCCATAGTATGATATAGATAAAGGAGCAGCATGAGAGATAGGAATAGTGTCCATTACTAAGTAAAGGAATAATAAAATAAAAAATACATTTGTGAAATCAAATATCATAAACAATATGTAACGGGTCTGGGAGGCGGAACCTCTGAGCTACTATACAAGGGGGCAGTCCTTGTAAGGGAGCGGGTGGCGACCAGGGAAGACGGGCAGGAGGTCACAGCAGGTGACCGGGACAGTCTCTGAGTGAACGGGCTGGAGGTCACGGCAAGTGACCGGGGCAGTCTCTGGATGAACGGGCTGATGGTCACGGCAAGTGACCGGGGCAGTCTCTGAATGAACGGGCAGATGGTCACGGCAAGTGACCGGGGCAGTCTCTGGATGAACGGGCAGATGGTCACGGCAAGTGACCGGGGCAGTCTCTAGGTAAAGGGTTGGTACGACCTGTGGCGGCTGATGATAGACGTGAGCTCCCAGGTGAGCAGGCGAGAGTCTCTGGAAGAACGGGTGGTCACAGCATGTGACGGCAGAGCCTCCAGGAAGACCAACAGACAGGCGGCAGATGAGCGCTCCCAGGTGAGCGGGCAGAAGACTCTGGACAGGCGGGTGGTCACAGCACGTGACGGCAGAGCCTCCAGGTAGGCTAGCAGACAGGCAGCAGATGAGCGCTCCCAGGTGAGCGAGCAGGAGTCACTGGACAGGCAGGTGGTCACAGCACGTGACGGCGGAGCCTCCAGGTAGACTAGCAGGCAGGTAGCAGGTGTGTGCTCCCAGGTGAGCGGGCAAGCTGGTCCATAGACAGACTGACAGGAGTTGGAAGGCAGACCGTCGGACCTCGGGCAAGCAGGCAGGTGGCTGATGTGCGCTCCCAGGTGAGCGGGCAGACTGGTCCTTAGACAGACTGACAGGAGTAGTAAGGCAGACCGTCGGACCTCAGACTAGCAGGCAGGTAGCAGATAATCAAGCAGAAATCTGGCAGGTAACTGGCAGGTAACTGGCAACGGGACCTGAAGGCTGAAGCAGAGTAGTAAACAGTGCAACAACATTGCTCGGGCACCTCCATTTTGAAGGAGGTGCCTTATATATGGTGAAGTCCTCCGGCCATTGGCCGGGGACTCCTTAGGACGGCGCGCGCGGCCCCTTTAAGAGGGAGGGAGAGCGCGCGCGCGCGCCCTAAGTACAGTGGACGGGAAGGAGCGCGCGCTGCCAGCAGAGCGGGAGGAGGACGCCGGGCACGGAGCAGAGAGGTGAGGGGAACAGCGTCCCTGCCTAGCAGAGGGCAGGGACGCCAGCGCTACAGTACCCCCCCCTTTAGGCCCCCCCTTTTTTAGGCCAGACAGAAATTTAGCTAGGATAAGAGGGGCATGGATGTTCTCCCGGGGCTCCCACGTTCTCTCCTCAGGACCAAACCCCCTCCAATCTACTAGAAAAAAGGTCTTTCCTCTTACCCTTTTGGTGGCAAAAATGTTCTCTACCTCAAACTCGTCCTCAGCAGAAACCGGAGCAGGAGGCGTACCTGTAGACTTGGAAAAAGAGTTAAGTACCACAGGTTTGAGGAGAGATACATGGAAGGAGTTAGGGATCCGTAAGTTGGCCGGGAGTTTTAATTTATAGGCCACCGGGTTGATCTGACTGATGACCTCCAGAGGACCGATGAACCGAGGCCCTAACTTGTAAGAAGGTATCTTGAGTCGGACATATTTAGACGAGAGCCAGACTTTATCTCCAGGACGAAATTGTGGAGGATCGAGGCGTTTTTTGTCAGCGTGTCTTTTCATCTGTTCGGACGACTGGAGGAGTGCGGATCGGGTACTCTCCCAAATGGAGGAAAATTTGCTAACGAGAGATTCCGCAGCCGGGTTGTCCACAGAGGTGGAGACAGGAAAAGGAATCCGAGGATGCTGACCGAAGACTACAAAAAACGGGGATTTGGAAGAGGATTCGCTCTCGTGATTGTTATAGGAGAACTCGGCCCATGGCAGGAGATCCACCCAGTCAGAATAATGGGCATTAACGAAGTGCCGGAGGTAACTGCTCAGGTTCTGATTGATCCGCTCCACTTGACCATTAGACTGTGGGTGGTAAGCGGAAGAGAAGTCCAGGGTGACGTCTAGCAGTTTACAAGTGGCTCTCCAGAAACGTGAGGTGAACTGTACCCCACGATCCAACACGATGTGGAGGGGCAGGCCATGAAGACGGAAGATGTGGCGGATAAAGTCTTTAGCCAGCTCGGGTGCAGACGGGAGACCAGGCAGGGGAATAAAGTGAGCCATCTTGGAAAAGCGGTCAGCGACCACCCAAATGACCGTACAACCGGCAGAGACGGGGAGATCAGTTATGAAGTCCATAGCAATATGCTGCCAGGGGGCAGCAGGCACAGGAAGCGGAAGAAGGCGACCGGCTGGCAGGTGTCTCGGGACTTTGTTGCGGGCGCAGGACACACAGGCAGAAACAAAGTCTATTACGTCCTTGTGCAGGGTAGGCCACCAGTAGTGCCGGGCAATAAGCTGCAGGGTCTTTTTCTGACCGGCGTGGCCAGCTAGTTTAGACGAGTGACCCCAGTGTAGGATCTTCTCCCGATCAGGTACTGATACGAACGTCTTACCGGGAGGGAGACGATTTAGGCTCACGGGAGCCACCTGCATTACTCTGGCGGGATCGATGATATGTTTAGGTTCTTCCTCGAGATCGGACACCAAAAAGGATCGGGACAAGGCATCTGCTTTGACGTTTTTGTCAGCCGGGCGAAAATGAAGAACAAAATCAAAGCGAGCAAAAAACAAGGACCACCGGGCTTGGCGCGGGTTAAGTCTCTGGGCATGCTGGAGGTAAGCCAAGTTCTTGTGGTCAGTGTAAATTATTACCGGGTGAAGAGCCCCCTCGAGTAGGTAACGCCACTCCTCCAATGCCAGTTTGATGGCCAATAACTCTCGGTCTCCTATGGAATAGTTGCGCTCAGAAGAGGAGAAGAGTTTGGAGAAGAAGCCACAAGTTACCATTCTCCCGGAAGATGATTTTTGAGTAAGTACCGCTCCGGCTCCAGAGGAGGAGGCGTCAACTTCCAGGAAGAACTGCTTGTTGCCGTCCGGGCGATGCAGCACCGGGGCGGAAGAGAAGGCCTGTTTTAGGGAAAGAAAGGCCTCCTCTGCTTCGGGCGGCCACTCTTTGGGATTAGTACCCTTACGGGTGAGCGCGGAAATTGGGGCAGTCCTGGAAGAGAAGTGTGGTATGAAGAGGCGGTAGTAGTTGGCGAAGCCCAGGAATCGCTGAATGGCCTTCAACCCCTCCGGTCGAGGCCATTTCTCGATGGCAGACAGTTTCTCTGGATCCATTCGTAGGCCGGTCTGAGAAATAATGTAGCCCAAAAACGGAAGCGAGGTCTGCTCAAAGAGGCATTTCTCGTATTTAGCGAAGAGGTGATTCTGCCTGAGCCTGAGCAGGACCTGACGAACGTCCCTCCGGTGAGTCTGGAGATCCGGAGAGAAGACCAAGATGTCGTCCAGGTACACCACTACGCAGGAGTAGAGAAGGTCCCGGAAGATGTCATTGACCAACTCTTGAAAGACGGCAGGAGCGTTACAGAGACCAAAGGGCATTACCAGATATTCATAGTGGCCGTCCCGGGTGTTGAATGCCGTCTTCCATTCATCCCCCTGACGGATACGAACCAGGTTGTACGCCCCACGGAGGTCCAGTTTGGTGAAGATTCTAGCCCCCCTCAGACGATCAAATAACTCCGGAATGAGCGGAAGGGGGTACTTATTCTTCACCGTGATCTGGTTAAGGCCTCTATAGTCTATACAGGGACGGAGAGAGCCGTCCTTCTTTTTGACGAAAAAGAAGCCTGCTCCCGCTGGGGAGGTAGATTTCCGGATGAATCCCCTGGCCAGATTCTCCTCAATATATTCGGACATCGACCGGGTCTCAGCAGCGGATAAAGGATAAATACGCCCACGGGGAGGAGTAGTACCAGGTAACAGGTCGATAGGGCAGTCGTATGGTCTATGAGGAGGTAGTGTCTCTGCTTCCTTTTTATTAAAGACATCAGCATAAGACCAATAAGGAATCGGAAGTCCAGGTAGATTAGCTGGGGTAGGAGAAGGACGGACGGGATGGACGGGAACCAGACAGGTATTATGGCAGTCCTGTCCCCAGCGAAGGACCTCTCCGGTCTGCCAGTCAAGCACGGGTGCATGTCTCTGGAGCCAAGGTAGGCCTAGCAAGAGGGCGTGAGAGAGTCCAGGCAGAACATGAAAGGAGATACTCTCAGAATGCAGCATTCCCACCTGCAGAGTAATGGATTCGGTGATGAGTTGGATGGGGCGTGGTAAGAGGCCCCCATCCACGGCAGCAACAGACAAGGGTACAGCCAGAGGTTTGGTGGGGATGCGGTATTTCTCTACCAGGGACTGTGAAATAAGATTCCCGGCTGCTCCAGAGTCAAGTTGGGCTAGTTCGAAATAACGGTTCTCCCGGCAGACGATTGAGACTGACAGCAGCAGAGATGGAGAGGATTTATTCTTGTCTAGGTTGACCTCTCTGAGCGAACCTAGACACAGGCGTTTCCCGACCTCTCCGGGCAGGCACGGATCCGGTGCTCCTTACTGCCACAGTAGAAGCAGCTCCCTTCGGCACGGCGTAAGTCCTGACGGGTTTTGACCATCTTGGTCTGGTCAACCTGCATAGACTCAGGAGAGTGTACCTGGGTAGAGACGGAGGGAGTGACGGGTTTCTGAAAAGTAGGAGCTAGACATGGTAACCTCCTCTCACGGGTGACCTCTTTGGCACGCTCCTGGAACCGTAGGTCAATCCGGGTGGCAAGAGTTATTAGGTCATCGAGAGTGGTAGGAATGTCCCGACCGGCAAGTTCATCTTTAATACGGCCGGACAGACCCTCCCAGAAGACGGATACCAGAGCGTCGTTATCCCAGGCCAGCTCCGAGGCAAGGGTACGGAACCGTATGGCATATTGGCCCACGGTGAGACTTCCCTGACGGAGGCGTAGCAGTGATGATGCGGATGAGGTCTTCCGTCCGGGTTCGTCGAAGACTTTCCGGAAAGCCGTGAGAAAAGCAGGCAAGTTGGACACCAGGGGGTCTCCTCTCTCCCATAGAGGATTTAGCCAGGCCAGGGTCTCCCCGGTGAGATGGGACATGATGAATGCAATTTTGGCCCGGTCGGAGTTAAACTGGTGGGACAATAGTTCAAAGTGCAGGGTGCACTGATTTATGAAGCCCCGAGCCTGGGCGGAGTCGCCTCCGAAGCGAGGAGGTGCAGAAAGCCGGGGTCCGGGGTAGGATACCATGGTATTAGTGGGCAGCGGAGCTGCCGGATTGCGAGACATGGCACTGGCGGAGGTTGCTGGTGGAGCAGTCAGAGTGTCCAGGCGAGTATTGACATTCCGCAGGTGACCCAGGATGGACTCCTGTTGGGACCTTTGACCGGACAGTTCATGACACAGGTCCGAGAGCGAGGGAGCTTGGGTGCCACCGGGTTCCATGGCCCGAGCAAACTGTAACGGGTCTGGGAGGCGGAACCTCTGAGCTACTATACAAGGGGGCAGTCCTTGTAAGGGAGCGGGTGGCGACCAGGGAAGACGGGCAGGAGGTCACAGCAGGTGACCGGGACAGTCTCTGAGTGAACGGGCTGGAGGTCACGGCAAGTGACCGGGGCAGTCTCTGGATGAACGGGCTGATGGTCACGGCAAGTGACCGGGGCAGTCTCTGAATGAACGGGCAGATGGTCACGGCAAGTGACCGGGGCAGTCTCTGGATGAACGGGCAGATGGTCACGGCAAGTGACCGGGGCAGTCTCTAGGTAAAGGGTTGGTACGACCTGTGGCGGCTGATGATAGACGTGAGCTCCCAGGTGAGCAGGCGAGAGTCTCTGGAAGAACGGGTGGTCACAGCATGTGACGGCGGAGCCTCCAGGAAGACCAACAGACAGGCGGCAGATGAGCGCTCCCAGGTGAGCGGGCAGAAGACTCTGGACAGGCGGGTGGTCACAGCACGTGACGGCAGAGCCTCCAGGTAGGCTAGCAGACAGGCAGCAGATGAGCGCTCCCAGGTGAGCGAGCAGGAGTCACTGGACAGGCAGGTGGTCACAGCACGTGACGGCGGAGCCTCCAGGTAGACTAGCAGGCAGGTAGCAGGTGTGTGCTCCCAGGGGAGCGGGCAAGCTGGTCCATAGACAGACTGACAGGAGTTGGAAGGCAGACCGTCGGACCTCGGGCAAGCAGGCAGGTGGCTGATGTGCGCTCCCAGGTGAGCGGGCAGACTGGTCCTTAGACAGACTGACAGGAGTAGTAAGGCAGACCGTCGGACCTCAGACTAGCAGGCAGGTAGCAGATAATCAAGCAGGAATCTGGCAGGTAACTGGCAGGTAACTGGCAGGTAACTGGCAACGGGACCTGAGGGCTGAAGCAGAGTAGTAAACAGTGCAACAACATTGCTCGGGCACCTCCATTTTGGAGGAGGTGCCTTATATATGGTGAAGTCCTCCGGCCATTGGCCGGGGACTCCTTAGGACGGCGCGCGCGGCCCCTTTAAGTACAGTGGACGGGAAGGAGCGCGCGCTGCCAGCAGAGCGGGAGGAGGACGCCGGGCACGGAGCAGGGAGGTGAGGGGAACAGCGTCCCTGCCTAGCAGAGGGCAGGGACGCCGGCGCTACACAATAAATACAAAAGATGAATACTGAAAAGTGATGTAAAAATTATCATTAAGCCAATAAATAAAAAACATTATTAAAATTAAACCCCAAAAAGGGGTAAGTGTAACAAAATTATTATATATAAGATATATAAAGTGAAAAAAATGTTTTAAAAAGATTTTTTTAGAAATAAATAAATGGAACATAAAAACGTGTGTACAACATGATACAGTATAATTGGTTACATAGAAATTATCACCGCAAAAATCATTAAATAAGGGACAAATATTCTTTCCTGGTGGTTCATTCAGGCCCAGACAAATTGTAAAAGTGAGCTTTAGGTAAAGGAGAATGGAGTGGTAGTATCTCCAACTCTTTTTTCCGAGAATACATCTCCGAAGTTCTTCAGGTACCCAGGCAGACCCTTCAGATTAGCAGACAGGGTCGGACTGGGCTGGCGGGGTACCAGGGAAATAGCCGGTGGGCCCTTGCTTGCTGCAGAGGAGAGGGGGAAGAAGAGAAGGGAAAAAAAACTGGGGTTTTAAGGGGCATGTGTATGCAGGGACGCCAGCACGCGGCGTTCATTACCTGAACAGCAGCGGCGTAAGTCCCGATGAAGCTGAAACTGTGCGTCCGATGTCGCTGGCATATGAGGTCATCGTCATGCGCCTGCTGCGAATGCAAGTCAGCCGCCAGCCTCTGCTACGAGCGTGCCGGATCTAAGCAGAGGAGGAAAGCGCAGTGCACGCAGGAAGGTAAGAGGAATCTTTTTTCTTTTGTGTGTGTGAATGCAGAATGGGATGGGGGCCTGGGTGGGTATATGGGGGGGCCTGGATGGACACATGGGGCAGGCTGGATACATGGGGGGCCTGGATGGGTATATGGGGGGCCTCGATGGACACATGGAGGCAGGCTGGACACATGGGTGGGGCCTGGATGGACACATAAGGGGGCCTGGATGAACACATGTGGGCAGGCTGGACACATGGCGGCAGGGTGGACACATGGGGGGCCTGGATCGACACAAGTGGGCCTGGATGGACACACAAGGGGGTCTGGATGGACACATAAGGGGGTGCCTGGATGGGTATATGGAGGGGCCTGGATGGACACATGGCAGGCTGGACACATGGGGGCCTGGATGGACACATAAGGGGGCCTGGGTGGACATATAAGGGGGGCCTGGGTGGGTATATGGGGGGCCTGGATGGACACATGGGGGCAGGCTGGACACATGGACGGGGGCATGAATGGACACACAAGGTGGCCTGTATGGACACACAAGGGGGCCTGAATGGACACATAAGGGGGGCCTGGATGGGTATATGGGGGGCCTGGATGGACACACGGGGACAGGCTGGACACATGGGGGGCCTGAGTGAACACATAAGGGGCCTGGATGGACACAAGGGGGCCTGAATGGGTATATGGGGGGCAGGTTGGACACATGGGGGCCTGGATGGGTATATGGGGGGCAGGCTGGACACATGGAGGCCTGGATGGATATATGGGGGGCAGGCTGGACACATGGGGCCTGGATGGATACATGGGGGGGCAGGCTGAACTAATGGTGGCCTGGATGGATACATGGGTGTGAGGGGGAGGCAGGCTGGACACATGTGGGGCAGGTTGGACACATGGGGGCTAGGATGGATATACGGGGGCGAAGGCTGGACACATGGGGGTTAGGATGGATATATGGGGGGGCAGGCTGGACACATGGGGGCTAGGATGGATCTATGGGGGGCAGGCTGGACACATGGGGGGTAGGATGGATACATGTGGGGCAGGCTGGACACATGGTCATCTGGATCGATACATGGGTGCGAGGGGGGGCAGGCTGGAAACATGGGGGCCTGGATGGATATATGGAGTGGGGCAGGTTGCACACATGGGGGCTAGGATGGATATATGTTGGGGCAGGTGGGACACATGGGGGTTAGGATGGATATATGCGGGGGGCCAGGATGGACACAAAGGGGCCTGAATGGGTATATGGGGGTCAGGTTGGATTCATGGGGGCCTGGATGGGTATATGGAAGGGGGCAGGCTGGACACATGGGGGCTAGGTTGGATATATAGGGGGGCATGCTGGACACATGAGGGGTAGGATGAATACATGGGCAGGCAGGCTGGACACATGGTGGCCTGGATGGATACATGGTTGAGGGGGGGGCAGGCTGGAAACATGGGGGCCTGGATGGATATATGGAGTGGAGGAGGTTGGACACATGGGGGCTAGGATAGATATATGGGGGGGGCAGATTGGACACATGGGGGCTAGGATGGATATATGGGGGGGCAGGCTGGACACATGGGGGCCAGGATGGATATATGGAGAGGGCAGGCTGGTCATATGTGGGGGCAGGCTGGTCATATGGGGGGGCAGGATGAATATATGGGGGAGGCAGGATAGATATATGGGGGAGCAGGCAGGATATATGGGGTGGGGCAGGTTGGACACATGAGGGCTAGGATGGATATATGGGGGGACAGGATGGATATATGGGTGGGGCAGGTTGGACACATGAGGGCTAGAATGAATATATGGGGGAGACAGGATGGATATATGGGGGACAGGCTGGACACATGGGGGCCAGGATGGATATATATGGGGGGCAGGCTGGACACATGGGGTCTAGGATGGATATATGGGGGCAGGCTAGACACATGGGGGCCAGGATGGATATATGGAGGGGGCAGGCTGGTCATATGTGGGGGCAGGCTGTTCATATGGGGGGCAGGATGAATATATGGGTGAGGCAGGATAGATATATGGGGAGGCAGGCAGGATATATTGGGTGGGGCAGGTTGGACACATGAGGGCTAGAATGAATATATGGGGGGGACAGGATGGATATATGGGGGACAGGCTGGACACATGGAGGCCAAGATGGATATATGGGGGGGGGGCAGGCTGGACACATGGAGGCCAGGATGGATATATGGGGGGACAGGCTGGACACATGGAGGCCAGGATGGATATATGGGGGGGTGCAGGCTGGACACATGGGGGTCAGGATGAATATATGGGGGGGCAGGCTGGATACATGTGGGCCAGGATAAATATATGGAGGGTCCAGGCTGGACATATGGGGGCCAGAAGGGCTATATGGGGGGGTGGCAGGATGGATATACGTGGGGGGCCAAAATAGATATATGGGGGGGCCAGGCTGGACAAGGGACTTAATTACTGTGTGGGGGCCAGATTGAGGAACACACATTATTAGTTTAAGGTGGCGAGTGGGGAACATTATTACTTCTGTAATATAATTTACTTTTTAAGAAATTGTTTTCCATGTGGGGGGATAAAAGGGGGGATCCTGTTACTGTGCAGGGCGGCACTATGTCGCTTTTTTTCTTCAACTGGTGTAGTGTAGAAGTCGGGGGAAAAGTGTGGAATGTGCTCTAGAAGAGATCAGTTATTGATAACTGTGTGTTATTTTCTGTAGAGATGAGTCCTGGCTGGAAGAAGTGATGGCGGTCTGTGCCAGAAGAAGAAGACACTACACTACAAGACACTGACACTACATACAGAGCTCCTGTGTATAATGTCACTGGTGATCCCTGTATTACCTGTACGCTGACACTATATACAGAGCTCCTGTGTATAACGTCACTGGTGGTAATAACAGTGTTGTTAGTATTGTGGTTTGTATTCAAGATCAGTATTGTAGTATTTGGCCACTATATGGTGATAATATGTGGTCTGGTCATGGTGTGGCGATATTTGTCCCTTTTGTATGTGGTATTATTGGTGTTGGTATAGTGGATTGTGTTGTGCATGGCGGTCATTTGTTCTCACTGATATTAACTAGGAGAAGATTTTTTCCATTAGGGCACAGCCCCACTATCAGTATTTGATCAGTATTTTTTCTCACGAGTGGGAGCCAAAACCAGGAGTGGATGATAATTGCAGAATTGGTGACTTGTTTGTATTATACCTTTTCTCTAATTGTTCCTCATATGGTTTTGGCTCCCACTTCCGAGAAAAAATGCTGACCGAATACTGACCAAATACTGATAGTGGGGCCGTGGTCTTAGAGATTTAATACTTGGACCAGAGCGGCAGAGATGCACTTACAGGGGTTCTCCGGTGAAAACAAGTAATCATCTCTCCACAGGATAAGTGATAAGTTATTGATTGGCGGGGGCTTGACTGCTGGTACCCAATCGGCAGAATGTGGAGCTTTTCTCCCCATTAGACTGGAGCGGCATGTGAGACTCAACCACTGATCCATTCATTCCCTCAGTGGCTGTGAGCAAAGCTCTTTTTTGGAAGCCCCCAAGAGAATGAATGGAGCTGCGGTCAGACATCCCACCTGCCGCTGCATTTTAAAATGGGGATAAGTGCCCTGTCAGAGACAAAAGTTTCCCATTCTTCCGATCGGTGCAGTTTCCAATGGTTGGACCCAAACAATCAATAAGTGATCACCTATATAGTGGAGCCCATGGATCGGTGATAACTTGTTTTAACCAAAGAGCCCCTTTAATGCAAACTACCGTAATTGTACATCCCAGTTATAGTGGTGCACAGTAGATGTGCAGGAGCCGTTTGTGATTTACAGTCGATGCTCGACTATAACAGGGATAGCGGATAACAGATATTTGCATATTGCTGTAGGTGGGCCCCAGACACCCCAATCCGACCCTGTTAGCAGAGCATATTTGTACGGACTTTTGGCATTTCTTGTAACAATCAGGGCTCCATTTAACAATCTCCTTCTGACACCAATCAATGACAGGATTGTGAATATGCAACCATGGAAGCCCCAGTACCAACCCACCATGTAAATTATTCAAAACCAATCAGGAGATGGATTCAGAGTGGAGTGCTCCCACTTGGAGCGTGAAATCCACCATAATCCTCTTGACCAAATTCCGGGCTAACGGTATCTTGTCAATGGCGAAAATTTGAATGGGTCTTTCCAAACTAACTGTCCCTAACTCTAACTTCAGAACCAGTGTCGAATCAATAGAGTTAGCAGCAGACCCACAGTCAATGAATGTCAATGTTGATAACACCTGGTTTTTGAAGGATAACACTGTATTTATCAGTACTTTATCAGAGGAAGAAAAAGATATCTGGGAGTCTGGGTGACCTCCTCAGCCATCACCCAGACTCAGACATTCTCCCGACGGTTTGCTTGCTTGAGGACAAGTTGGGCAATTCTTGAAAAAATGTCCAGAGAGACCACAGTACAGACAGAGTCCAAGATTTTGTCTGCGTTTTTTTTCTCCACAACACAAAGACTAGCAACTCTAACCTCCAATGGCTCCACCTCCGCTACAGTAAATGGACCTGCTCGTGGGAAATATAATGGGCAGCCTGCTGTTCACCACGTCGCTCACAGATTATGCTCTCCTTTCGTATTGCCTGGGTCATGGCCTCCGCCACAGAACAAAGGGTGTCCTGAAGGACCAAAGCGTCCATAAGGGTTTCGGAAAGGCCTTTGTGAAACTGGCACCTGAGAGATGCATTGTTCCACAGAACTTCAGTGGACCACTGCCGGAACTCAGTGTAGTATTCCTCAGCTGTGTGGCCCCCCTGTGCCAGGTTCATGATCTTAGTCTCAGTGACCTGGATCCTGTCAGGTTCGTCATAGATCAGACCTAAAGTGTCAAAAAAGGTGTCAACAGAAGACCATTCTTGGCCTTTTAGGGAGGACCCCCTAGCAGTAGGGACATGATTATTCCCATCCGCTGGAACTCATCCCCTAATGACAGGGGATGCAGGGTAAAAAATAGCCTACAGCTCTCCCTGAACACGCTAAACTTGTCTTTCTCTCCAGGAAGGCAGGAAGGGCCATTACAAGTTCGGGAGAAACCATCTGTATGTCAGAGGGTACTGACGTCACAGCCACTGCCGGAAGTGGAGGGCTATAGGAAGTATTCATAAGATTAATTATCTGACCCTGTAACTGATATTGTGATTATTCCTGACTCTGGCATTTCTTAGCCAGATCCTGACTCATCTGTGTCAAATTCATCACCTGATCATTAAGACAGGATGCATACTGGAGGAAAAGAAATATGTATTAGGCCAGACGTAATGCCACATTACAACTCCACAAGAAAGTTGTGAAGCGTGCAACACGCCAAAACAAGTCTATTGATGTAAGCTTCATGTTAATTGGCGTGTGAAAAACTCTGAAGCGGTTGGCCATGATACCAAAGGCATTTTCGACAACACGACGTGCCCTTGACAAACGATAATTGAAAATTCTTCTTTCCTGGGTAAGACTTTTTTGGGGGAACGGTTTAATAAGATTGGGATGAAGTGGGAAGGCTTCATCGCCGACAAAAACAAAATTAAGGTTACCTGTAGTCTCTGAGTTGGGAGGCAAGTGTAGGTCACAGTTGTCCAATCGCTCTCCAAAAAGTGTGTGCTCTAAAACACCACCATCAGGAACCCTGCCTCTCATGCCAACATCTACATTTATAAATTTGTAATTGGCGTTAACAAGGGCCATTATGATGATGCTGAAATAGCCCTTATAATTATAAAAATAGGATCCGCTATTTGGTGGCTGAGTGATTCGGACATGTTTCCCGTCCAAAGCCCCACCACAGTTAGGGAACTGCCACAGCTGCTCAAAATCAGAGGCAATCTTTTTCCATTCCTCCTCCGTGTTGGGAAACTGTATGTAACTACGTAGACTGTGGTAAATTGCATTACATGTCTCCGGAATTAGAACGCTGAGCATGGGCCTTGAAATGGCTGCAGAAAAATGCAAGTCTTGGAGTGAGCGTCCGGTGGCCAGGAATCTCAGTGTGACTGCCAATCTTTCATCTGCCGGAATGGCAGCACGCATCGCTGTATCCTTCCGTTGAATACGTGGCGTAACTCGTTCCAGTAACTCTTTAAAAGATTCCTCTGACATCCTCAGATAGTTGCGGAAATCATGAGGATTCTTCTCCTGAAGCTCTCTTACAAGTTGCATGTGGGACAATTCAGACCTCTTCTGCAGCCACTCTCTGGTCCACATGCGACGCTTTCGTTTGGAACGCCTCTGTAGCTCTCGTGCCTCATCTTGACGCCGAGCTTCCTCAACCAGCAATGCAGCAACCACAATAGCACACTGCCCGTCGTCCATGATGTGCAAACTGCAAACATAACATGAAAAGATGAGAACACTTTCAACAAAACAATTAACACAAGTATTGAAACTGTATATAAAAAATATCATGGAAAACCATGTTCCATTCTGTTAGTGAGCATGACAGAAAACGTGCTGTGTGGGTGCGTGTGCATGAGACCCCTAAAATATCTGTCCATGCAAAAGCATATATATATATACAGATAGAAGCCAAGCCCTCCCTCCCTGAAGAGCAAAGATAACAGATAATTGGTAAATGTGCGATAAAAGAATAAAAAATGGAAAAGCATTTGAGACCTCAAACAATACCTACCTCACTAAAGATGCCTGATTTGTTCAAAGCGGAGTCACAGCTGGAGAACGCTACAATGATCCGCAAAAATCAGCACTAGTCCAATGAACGGATATTAACAGCCCGGAGAACTCTGCTAGGATCTGCAATCAAGTACGAGGTCAGAAACAAATGACGGAATCGCTATTCTGTTGCCTTCTTTATGCGTGGCCGGAAATGAGAACGCTGTAGCGACCACCAATCGGGGACGAGGGGCGCGGAAAAGTCCAATTTATGCACGCCTACGTGTCTCAGTTCTGAATCGCTGACGAGGTCGTTGGCTAGGTGTGAAATACAGCGGTGCACACTACCCAGCGGGAGTGCCACGACCCAGGAATGGTCCAGGAAGCTTTGTAACGATCAACGATCTCACAGCAGGGGCCTGATCGTTGCTACCTGTCAAACGTAGCGAGATCGCTAGCGATGTCGCTATTGCGTCACAAAACCCGTGACATATCAACGATCTCGTTGTGTGTGACAGGGCCTTTACTTACAAACCACAACTAGAGAAACTAGCATTGGCCTGTATTCTGGCTTTATGGTTAGAATATAACACTTTTGCCCAGAGTATAAATCCCTGCCCAAATCCCATATATTCCAGTATGCTCCAGAGATAAGGCCACTCAGGACTGTCAAATGATTTTTCAATATCCAACAAGAACAAAGCCCCACCTCCATAGTTATATGGTGGGGTCTGATGGCTTAAGAAGACACGTCTAATACATTCCTCAACATTGAAATTGCAACACTAAGAATAAAAGTTGTGCAATTATGGAACAATATACTGTACATGTTAAGGCCTCTTTCACACGTCCAGTGCCGGAGATATCCGTGTCCGTGATACGTGTGGCATCCGTGTGCCGCATCAATATCACATGTACCAGCGCTTGGAATCAGCGGTGCAGCTAGTATCAGCGCTAGCAAGGGACACTGATGAGAGTAGTATTCTGAACTGGCTGTAAAGTAAAAAAAATCCTTATACTCACCTGTCCGAAGATGCCCCCGTGTGTCCGTGGGCAAAACACACTGACATGTCCGTTTTTTTCCTCACAGCACGGGCAGCAAAACGTCCCGCACATGTGCAGAGTGATGACACACGGAAACAAACAGGGATTGTTAGGAAATCCCTGCATGTGTCACAGCTGTCTAACAGCCGCAAGACGTGCAGCCGTGGTGACTCGGACATAGTTTTCTAGCACGCAGAAGATACTCAGTAAGCACCCGAGCTTAAGGGGTTAACCGAGCACGTTCGCTCATCACTGCTCCTGACCTTACACATAAACTTCACCTCATACACACTTGGCTCTGCTCCGTACACTTCGTACACACACACGGATCCTCTCCGTACGCCTCGCACACACGCGCGGCTCCGCTCCGTACACCTCGTACACACGCGGCTCTGCTCCGTACGCCTCGTACACACACGGATCTTTTCCGCACGCCTCATACACACACGGCTCCACTCCGTACACCTCGTACACGCGCGGCTCCGCTCCCTACACCTCGTACACGCGCGGCTCCGCTCCCTACACCTCGTACACGCGCGGCTCCGCTCCCTACACCTCGTACACGCGCGGCTCCGCTCCCTACACCTCGTACACGCGCGGCTCCGCTCCCTACACCTCGTACACGCGCGGCTCCGCTCCCTACACCTCGTACACGCGCGGCTCCGCTCCCTACACCTCGTACACGCGCGGCTCCGCTCCCTACACCTCGTACACGCGCGGCTCCGCTCCGTACACCTCGTACACGCGCGGCTCCGCTCCGTACACCTCGTACACGCGCGGCTCCGCTCCGTACACCTCGTACACGCGCGGCTCCGCTCCGTACACCTCGTACACGCGCGGCTCCGCTCCGTACACCTCGTACACGCGCGGCTCCGCTCCGTACACCTCGTACACACGGCTCTGCTCCGTACACCTCGTACACACGTGGCTCCGCTCCGTACACCTCGTACACACGGCTCTGCTCCGTACACCTCGTACACACGCGGCTCCGCTCCGTACACCTCGTACACACGCGGCTCTGCTACATCCACACTGTAAACCCCTCCTGACCCCACACATAACCTTCCCCTCATCCAGCACCATGACAACCAGCACAGCAGAGTCCTGCATCCACTGAGGCCCCTGATCATGTGACCCCTGACTCCTCCCCTCCTGTGACCTCATCACAGGTCCTGTGCGCACAGAACAGCCATATATGTGGTGGCGGCTCTGCAGGTGGAGGTATGTGGAGAGACCCCCATTACTGGGTGCGGGGGGGGGCATTAACCCCCTCAGTGCTGAGACTATTGTGACCTCTGCCTCCCTTATTCCTAGTGCTGTGACCTTTCTCTTTCCTCTGTATCAGGTTATTACGGGTTGAGTTGTATTTTGTCGCCATTTTCGGGTCCATATAATGTAATAATAATGTAATTGATTGACTCTATTCACATATTTTTGGGGCATATAAGACAGACGGCCACTCATTTTTTAATTCTGCATATTACACTACTCATAAAATGTTAGGGATATTTGGCTTTCGGTTGAAATTTATAGGAAAACGTAAAAAGTTCCCGCTACAGTGATATTTTATCATGAAAGTCGGGCAATTAAGTAGAAGCATGAAATGGTGATTTGCTCATCCCAAACAATTTATTGAAACAAAAGCCAACAACACTGGTGGGTATACCCCCAACAAAAAATGTCAATGTCTCAATAACTTGTCATGTGGCCTTGACCATCAGTTACAGCTTGACAACGACGTCTCATGCTGTTCACAAGTGGCAGTATAGGTACCGTCCCAATTTAGGGTCACCTTGCCGCTGGTGGGACGGCTTGTATACTTTTTTTGATCAAAAATAGTTCACTAAGTACCCTATATTTATTATGCAATTTTGCTTTACATTTATATATAATTATGGTAGGGTATGAGATATATTTTTGTCTTGCTGCTTTTTTGCTAGTGTGAACATGCCTCTGTTTCTTGTATGTCTGCCATCTTAGACCTCAGTTCACATTGTCTGGTTTTTTGACTTGTTTGCATTCTGTGCAATTTAAGGGTGTGGCATGCCCTTTGTTGAGCTGATTGGTATATATGTAGCTTACCACGGGCCTAGGTGGTCTGGAGTTGGGACCCGGTCCTATTTGTCTACCCTTTTATATGCATTACTTCAACTTTGATATACAGTAAGGTTTTTAATATAGGCAGTATAGGTACCGTCCCAATTTAGGGTCACCTTGCCGCTGGTGGGACGGCTTGTATACTTTTTTTGATCAAAAATAGTTCACTAAGTACCCTATATTTATTATGCAATTTTGCTTTACATTTATATATAATTATGGTAGGGTATGAGATATATTTTTGTCTTGCTTCTTTTTTGCTAGTGTTCACAAGTGGAGTTATTGTCTGATGAGGCTTGGCATCCCACTCTTCTTGAAGGGCGGCCCTCAGGTTATTGAGGTTCTGGGTTACAGAGTTACAAGCCTCTACTTGACAATTCAGCTGATCCCATAGGTTTTCTATGGGATTCAGGTCTGGAGAATGTGCAGGCCACTCCATTTGAGGAACCCCAGCTTCCAGCAGCTGTTCCCTAATGATGTATCCTCGATGAGCTGGAGCATTGTCATCCATGAAGATGAAATTAGGCCTGGGTTGTTCGTGCAGAGGAACAATGACAGGATTAATGATGTTATTCCAGTAGTAGGGGCTGGTCACTGTAACGTTCACAAAGTGTAGGGCAGTTCTGTATTGACTAGATACACCTGCCCATACTGTAACACCACCACCGCTGGTGACAAAAGTGGCTGATGCATAGTGCTCTCCTTGACGTCTCCAACATCATTGGTGGCCATCATTTCTGCTCAGCGTGAATCGAATTTTATCATTGAACAGCACTGAGGCCACTGGTCCCTCGTCCAGCATAGCTGCTCCCTGACCCATGCAAGACAATGACGCCTGTGCCTGGTGGTGTGGTCAGGTACCCTTGCAGGTCGTTTAACACGCAAACCATGCTGATGTAAATGACGCGCCCCCTGGGCCGTGGGGATACCCGGAGCCGGGCCTTGTAGATGCTGGAGGTTGTAGTCACCATGGCGGCGACCAGGGTAGTCTATGTGTACCTAGTTTAAATAGTCAGACTACGCCACCTGTGGATTGCGGTTATTGGTAACCGCCGCTGCAGGGCAGTCCGCTGAAGCTGGTGGTGTACGCAGCAGGGTGATGTATCTCCCCACAGGTGGAGTCTAGCTTCAGGGCAGCGTGTAAGGATGATGGTGGTGATAGTGCCTGGATCAGTAATAATGACACGGAGTCTTTGCAGTGCAGTCCTGGGGTCTTTACTGGTGACAAGTATATAGGCCCCGACGGGAGTACTTGCTAGGGATGAGGGCCTGGTCAGTCTGGGAGCAATCCTAGAAGTCCCTTGGCCAGGTGGAGTTGTAGGCCTGCTGTTCTGACTGTACTCTTTTGGCTATCTCGCTTATAGTTGTGTTGTAGCCCACGTCCCTGAGTGTAAAGTGCTGCTCACCCGTATGGCTGGCGACTCGGATCCCTTGTATTCCTCGCTCCTCTGTGGCGGTACTGGTCCTTTCGTGTGGCTGAGCCTCTGGGTTCTGTTGGCCAGGAGACCTACAATCTCCTGCCTTGCGGTATCTGCTGCTGGGCTTGAAGGGTCCCACAGCCTCGGACTCCGGTGTCCGGTCCTCTGTATCTACTCCAGCTAGGATGAGCTCTGCACAGTTCCAGTCCTCAGCTCCTTGCTCCTTAGTGTCCTATCTGACTCCTGACACTGAACTCAACTAACCCCGCCTCCAGACCCAGTTATAAAGGGCAGGATCCTCCCCTTTCTGGTCTGGAGCAGGAGGTGTTGCATGTTGTGTGCTCCTGACCAGGAAACTCCTGTTTTGCTCCCAGACATGGTATTACTACCACTGTGGCAACCAGACCCTCTGGGGTGCCACATAAATAATATTGAATGGTCTGAGCTGCCATCAGGGCATTACTGCCCTTACTGCTGTATGGGGCCCGGTGACCAGAAGCAAAAAGGGGGGGCCCCGCCAGCCCGGATCCCACGGCCCCTCTTTCTTTTCTTCTGCTTACCGGGCCCTTAGGGACAGCAGTTCGGCACATGATGCACCCGGCAGACGGAAATGAGCACTGTACCTTTAATCTGCGGCCAGGTGCATTATGGTCCTGGTCATGTGACACCCTGCACGCTCATCTTCAATCAGGAGCAGAGCAGCAGCGTGCCACATGTGTTGTGGGGACGGCGGCGGGCGATAAGTGTGTGTGTGCGTGTGCGCGTGCCCGGTGAGGTGCGTTGCGCTGCTGAGGGGAGGCTGATGAAGGAGTGGAGGCTGCTGAGGGGACGCTGATGAGGGAGTGGAGGCTGCTGAGGGGACGCTGATGAGGGAGTGGAGGCTGCTGAGGGGACGCTGATGAGGGAGTGGACGCTGATGAGGGAGGGGACGCTGATGCGGGAGGGGAGGCTGCTGAGGGAACGCTGATGAAGGAGGGGAGGCTGCTGAGGGGACGCTGATGAGGGGAGGCAGGTAGAGATGACTAGTTGCTAAATGGGATGACTCTTGACTACTTGATATTTTTTTTATATTATCACTTGGAGTTATGTTTTGAGGTGTATTTGTATTTATATTCTAGAATTTACAGGTTTTTAATGAATACCAATAAAGATATTTTTAGTACTGTATAATCAGTGAATATATATGCAATAATATACCCTGTTTACATTTATTAATTCGGTGATCGCAGGCTGAGGCAGCAGCGGTGGGCAGGCTGAGGCGGTGGTGGCGGTGGACAAGCTGAGGCGGCCATTAGATTCTTCTTGACTGGGCGGCAGTGCCACTGGCTATGTGAGTAGCTAACTTAAGTCCATGTATTAATATGTCCACCATTTCAGTATGTGATTGTGTGGTGCAATCATTCCCTCTCCTCCCCCCTTCCAACCACGAACCAAAATTTATATGCTACTGGATGATCCTGAGCGATGCTGCAAAACCAAGTGCCGAATTACAACATCAGGCGGCCGCACTCAGGATTCTCCAGGAGCTTATACATTTTGGTTGGGGAGGGAATGATTAATGAAATATGCAATCAGAAATACAGATTATAAAAAATAAAAAATAAGCACAGTATGGTTACAATTAGTTAAAAAAATGTATGTGACACATTCCCTTAAATAAAAATAAATAAAATATACCTAAAAAAAGAGTATTGGATATTTCAAGAAATGTTTAATAGGTTAGAGTAGATCAGGGCCTGGCAAGAAGAATCTCCTTGTTCTGGTGGTGACTTAAAAAATCTTTTGGCCAAAACAAAAGCTGATGACTTCCTATGTGATCTGGTTCAATGGGAACTGGTAATGTGTGATTGGTGAGGACGTAGTGCAGAAGTGGAGTTTTTTCAAGAGTGGGCGGTGGGACTGTGGAAGGTTGGAGGGGTGGAGGCGGAGCTGGGGTGGAGTCTCAAGGGGGCCCGGAAACTTTGATAGTATGGGGCCCTGAAATTCCTAGTGGCAGCTCTGGTCTGATACTTGGGTGCCTCTCATCTACCTTAAATGTGCTTGGAGTTGGGTGGCATTCATCATCCGGTTCTCAATGAAGCGGTCATCACTGTCAAATGTGGCCAAAGGACGTCCACTTCTCTGCCTTTCTTTTACTCTTCCAGTCTCTCTGTATCTCTGTTGCAGCCTGGTGATGACACTCTCTGACACTCTAAGCTCAGTGGCCACTTCCATCTGTGAACATCCTGCTTGAAGCCTCCCATTGGCGAGGTACTGTGGATCAACTGTTAGGTGTCATTTTGGTCTCATGATTTCAAAATGAGAATAGCATTATGTGGAGGACTGTTTAATACCAATTCTAATTGAACCCCGAAATGTATTGGCTGATTCATGGATCAAACATCTGTTGTGAATTTTGCTATTAAGCTCCTTGTTAGAGAACAGCAAGTTGTGCAAAAATTACTGAAATATTAAACAGTTGGACATGTGCATTCAAAATTTTAGAGGTCACATTAAGTTCACCTGAAAAGGTTAGGGTGCATTTTAGGTTCGTCCTGAAGTTTTGCACGAAATCCAAATATCCCTAACTTTTTGTGAGTAGTGTAAATGTTGGTTTATTTTCACGAATGCATAGACTAGCATTGGCGAGTTTGATCCGACACCCAGATTGATAACAGACAAGTCTCCTTGACTTTGTGCAGACCACTCGGACCAAGAAAAAAAACGAACAGATGAACTAACCCATAGACTATCATCGGTATGAGTGCTGTACGTGAAAAACATAGTTTTTCTCATATGAGTTCTATCCAACTTGTTGAAGCCCCTAATATGATAACAAAATAGGTATAGGGGATTTTCTTTTGTTTGATGACTTTATCACAAAAACAGCACATATGCAGGAAATAAATGTGTCATAACTTTGTACCAAAACTATTCTTATTTTTTTCCAGCTCCCATGTCAACAATCGACACCCTGCAATCACATGGCAAGATGCCTGTTAACATTTAACTATAAATATCCGGGAGGACCACACTTGTCCCTGCACTGATGTTTTTAAACAGCAATCCTGTTTAAGCAGCTTGCATGAGAAAATACAGCTGTGAGTGTGGAGAGCCAGCGGTCAGACTCAGCGAAGGCAGAGTAGATTTATTACCATATCTGCCTTCCTTGCTGAACAAGCACTCTGTATACAAATTAGGAATCACTGACAGTGCTTCCTCCTCCAGATCCAGTGATCACCGGGTGTAAGGAGGGAGCCGAAGCTACTGGATCCTAGGAGACCAGTCAGCTCTGCTATGCAGCCTGGGGCTAATGTACCAGCTCCATGTACAGGAAAAATGGCTTTGCCCTGAATTGGCTAACCACCTAGATGAGCAGCATCTAAGGAGTTAAATAGCCCCAGCACACGGCGTGATAAAGTAGTATGTGCAAGTGTGGAAACTGCCTCTGCTTTTTGAAGAAAAAGAGATTAAAGGGATTTTTCAATCATCGATAACTGATCACTCTATAGGTTCCCCAGATTTAAGTGACCAGTCAGTACAAAGCAAGAATACAACATCTACACATTATACAGTATATCACAAAAGTGAGTACACGCCTCACATTTTTGTAAATATTGTATTATATTTTTTCATTGCACAACTGAAGATATGACACTTTACATTGTATCAAAGTAGTCAGATTACAGCTTGTATAACCGTGTAAATTTGGTGTGCCGTCTAAATAACTCAACACACCAGCCATTAATGTCTGAATCGCTGGCAACAAAAGTGAGGACACCCCCAAGTGAAAAAGGCCAAATGATAACGGTCATTCCATGTCAAGTGACCCAAGTCTGAATATTTTTCTTTACCTGATGTCTTCAGATTTTTTCTTCTTTGTTTTTTTTTAAAGCTACTTTAGTGAATTGCAAAAAAAAGTTTTGCATTTTTATCTTCATTAATTTTTTAACATTGGGTTAGAAATAAGATAAAGAGATGGGAGAGGCACCGTTTTGTTTAGAATGGTACAGGTTTAATTTGATATGTCACAAGATTATGTTTGTTGATAGTTGTTAGTTTTTAGTTGATAGTTGATAGTTGTTAGTTTTTGAGGAGTAAAATTCAAAATGTTGATGCGCAATTTTGAAAAAAACAATATGTTATAAAATTTTCAAAAAAGGCATATGTGTTACTTGAGTTCTTGGTTACATTTTTACAAGGATTCAAGTTCTCCTTGGGATCATATTTTTAAGTGTGATTTTCTTGGATACACAAAGGATGGTGATGAACTAGAAGGTGCAGCAAAGTCACTTCTTCTTCATTATCATAATCTTTGGAGAGTAGATTAGTCAGCCACCAGTGCCGATCATACTCACAGGTCACATAACCAGTTATGTTATCCATCGCCAATCTTGTGCCATCTTCAATCACCTCATGAACGTCAGTGTCGTTGCCGAATGAAAATATAATTGTTTTTATGTGTTTCACTCAATGAAATGAAACTGTGCTATTGCTGAGTCCCTTTAATGGATTTTTCTTCCTTTGACCAATGTTTTAACAAACTCTCCTCTTCTTCATAGTCCTGGTTTGTACAGTACATGAACTGGATGTTAGGAATATTTTTCTCACTCCAGTTGAAAAGTTGCATGGGTGTTAAGATTTGATCTGAGAGATGTGACTGGATTGGTCTACAGCAGTATGAGCGGGAAGATTTGAGTGTTTATAAAGCTCATCTCATGGTCCAGTCAGCTGTTCATCATGTGAAGAAGCAGTCGAAGCATCCCTCCCACCCTCCCAATATCTAAAAAAAACATAAGTTTTTTATTTGGAAAACTAACACATCCTCTAACACAGTGTTACCAAAGAACAAATTGTCAAAAGACTTAAAAATCTAGGGGTAATATTCATTGGTTCACTTGACATGGAATGACTTACAAACGCTTTGGTGAAGACAAGCAGAGTAATGGCATGGATTATTTGAACCATGTCCTGTGGTCTGATGAGACCAAGATAAACATATTTGGTTCAGATGATGTCAAGCGTGTGTGGTGGCAACTAGGTGAGGAGTACAAAGACAAGTGTGTCTTGCCTATAGTCAAGCATGGTGGTGGCAGTGTGTTTGGGGCTGTATGAGTGCTGCCAGCTGTGGGGAGCTACAGTTCATTGAGGGAACCATGAATGCCAACATGTGCTGTGACATAATGAAGCAGAGCATGATCCCCCTCCCTTCAGAAACTTGGCCGCAGGGTAGTACTCCAATATGATAATGATCCCAAACACACCTCCAAGACGACCACTGCCTTGCTTAAGAAATTGAGGGCAAAGGTGCTGGACTGGCCAAGCATGTCTCCAGCCTTAAACCGTATTGAGCATCTGTGGGGCATCCTCAAACGGAAGGTGGAGGAGCTCAAGGTCTCTAACATCCATCAGCTCCATGATGTCGTCATGTAGGAGTGGAAGAGGATTCCAGTGGCAACCTGCGAACCTCTAGTGTACTCCATGGCCAAGAGAGTAAAGGCAGTGCTTGAAAATAATGGCGGCCACACAAAATATTGACATTTTGGGCACAATTTGGCCATTTTCACTTAGGGCTGTACTCACTTTTGTTGCCAGCAGGTTAGACATTAATGGCTGTGTGTTGTTATTTAGAGAATACACCAAATTTACACTGTAATACAAGCTGTACATTGACTTTACATTGTATCAAAGTGTCATATCTTCTGTGTTGTCCCATGAAAAGACGTAATAAAATATTTACAGAAATGTGAGGGGAGTACTGACTTTTGTGATATACTGTATCTAATCATGTTTCCCCTGATTATCTCCAGCAATTTTGTTAATACATGGGTCCTTTATTATGTTACATCGGTTCATCTTCTCCCCATTCAGGTCACTATAATATCGTATCCTCTCAGTGGAGATCTTCTATATAAGAGAATCTTCCTGATTGACCCATCAAGGATGGATAGGGACAGGGACAAGATGTCAGAGAGGATATTACACCTCACCCTAGAGATCCTCTTCCAGCTTACTGGAGAGGTGAGAGATTCTGATGACGTCACATTATATCATTCTTATCTATGGGAATAACAGATGGACAGAACTGGAGAGGTGAGGACTCTGGAAATGTCTGTAGTGAGATTTATTAATGTGTCTCTTCATAACCAGGATTACATAGTAGTGAAGAAGACCTCTAGTGAGCGCTGTCAGGCCCATGTGTCTAAGGGATGGGGAAGACCCCTGAGCCCAATCACAGGGCCTCCACCTCACCCCCAGATACATGAGGACATCAATGACCAGAAGATCCTAGAACTCACCTACAAGTTGATTGAGCTGCTGACTGGAGAGGTGACACTGCTGGGAATGCTGGGACATTATACAGTAGTGCTATGAAGGGATCGGTGGGGTGACGGTATTATTTTTTGTGTCAGGTTCCTATAAGGTGTCAGGACGTCACCATCTATTTTTCCATGGAGGAGTGGGAGTATTTAGAAGGACACAAAGATGTGTACAAGGATGTCATGATGGAGGTTCCCCAGCCCCTCACATTGCCAGGTAATAGACAGGACTAAATACACACAGCCTATAATTATTTGTATGTAAAGAATGAATTCAGTTCCTGTATGTGTTTCCTCCAGCTGTATCCAGTAAGAGGGCAACACCGGAGAGATGTCCGAGTCCTCTACTTCCACAGGACTATAATCAAGAGAATCCCAATGTTCCTCAGGATCATCAGGTATATGGAGAGAAAGTGTCATGAGGTCTCCCCTATGATGTGTAGACGGCTGTAAAGGTCTTGTACTCAGTCTTGTTTTATCCTCCAGTATTATATGTTTTACACTTGTGTAATGAGAGCAGTGGAGATGGCAGGATTAGAGCTGATCATAGATGTGACTTCTCCATCTGTCAGTGACTTTTACAATATTTGTTTCAGGGTGAAGATCTGACCCATAGTAATACTACAGAGACATATGTGAGGGGTGATGAGCGGTGTACAGATGAGATTCCTACAGATGACTACCCAGGTGAGTAGTAACCACTAAATGCTGAGAAGTCACAAATTCTTCTCTTTCACCAGCTGTGGCTACATTATTGGTGGTGTAGTGTGGCCATATCACAATCAAGTGGTCACCATTCTGCTTTTTTACCAGAATCTGTCCCCATTACTTTGGGTATTGGAAGTCCTCCTGTTGGAGTGAGATCTGTTTGGGCCAGTGCTTACATCACAGATGATCTATCCTATATCCCTGGAGTTTGAAGATGCTGACCCTTAGCTGCTCAGATCTCTAAACTGAAAAGCAAATTGACAGCGTACGTAGAATGTGCTGACAACTTAGAAAATCACTTGAAGAAAAATATTATGATCGGCCTCTAAAATAAAGTAGATGGTAATGTTGCTGTTGCCTTCCTAGAATCCTGGTATCTTATTGGATGACTCTACTTTCTCTCCCTTCTGTGCTGCTGAATGTGCTCATAGGTCTCTACTAGACCAGCTCCAGTCTTTCTGCTTTCATGGCATCACTCCACGACAAAAATTCCATGAATTTTTTCACACAAGGGCTAAAAGTAGATAAAGAGAACCAATGAGTCAAAAATATTAAGCTTTGCAATTTTTAAATAAGGAAAATAATCCATTTTCTGTCTATGTCTCTGCGAGTGGAAAAAGTATGTGAACATTTGCTCTCAGTATCGGGTGTGAACTCCTTATGCAGCAAAAACATCTACATCTAAATCTTCCACTAATTGTTGATCAGTCCTGCACATCAGCTTGGATGGAATTTTAGCCCATTGCTCCCCACCAAACAGCTTCAACTTTGTTTTGTTGGATGTTTTTGCTCATAAACGCCTCGCTTCAGGCACTTCCACAACACTTCCATAGGATTAAAATCAGAACTTTGACTTGGCCGTTCCAAAATGTAAACTTTATTCTTTGGGTCATTTTCTCGCTATGACACACGTTTCAGCTCATCGACAGATGTCCCGACATTTTTCTTTTGAGATACTTGATTGCGTGATCTTGAAGCTCTGAAGACCAGCACTTGCATTACCTGCTGGCCAGCAGGATTCTTGCATTTATCTATATGGGACGCACACAAGATTTCAAGGAGCGGTGAGATACATTGAAACATTTTTTACTTTTGTCTTTGTTATCTTTAGTAAACTATAGATGGGCAACAATGTAATTTTTTTTTTGAGCAGTTGCATATTTCTTACAATCTTGCCATGCACACCACTGTTGTTCAGTGTTTTCCTAATGATGGACTCATGAAGAATAGCATTAGCTGATGTGAGAGAGGTCTTTAGTTACTTACTGGTTACCTTGCATTTTTTCATTACCTTGTGCACTGTTATTATATGCCTTTTTCTTGGGAGTAATACCTTGTTGATCGATCACTACTGGGAAGGGTAATATGACCTTGAATTTGCTCCATTTGTACACAGCCGGTTTGACTGTGGATTGGCAGAATCCAGACTCTTTAGAGGTGGTTTTGCAACCTTTTCCAGCCTCATGAGCCTCAACAACTCTTCTTCTGACATCCACAGAAATTTTGTTCCTGCCTTCTATTGTGAAGATCAGACTTTCACAGATCCCTGTTCTTTAGATAAAAGCATGTCACCCACTCCATACCTTATTGTCATTCCATTGATTGAAAACACCAGACTCTAATTTCACCTTCTAATTATCTGGTAATCCTAAAGGTTCAAATAGTATTGCAACTTTCAGCGTGATATTGGATAATTTTACTTCTTGAAGAAATTACAAAGTCTAATATTTTTGACTCCTTTGTTTTATTTGGTTCTATTTATCTAATTTAGGACTTCTGTAAAAATCTGATTTAGTTTTAAGTCAAATTTATGCAGAAATATGGAAAATTCTAATGGGTTCACAAGCTTTCGAGCACCATTGTAAATGACTGAGGTCGTGTTTTTTTTGCACGATGAATGTAAGTTCTTATTGGTATCATTTTGCACTACAAAACAATTTTTGGTCTCTTTTTATGCCAATATTTGAGAGGCAGAATGAACAATGATAGCAGAACATTATGCCCTACTGGTTCTTGCTCTGAGGTCTACTTTTGGATTGTGAACTGTTTTTGTCTTAGTGAGCAATTGAATTTTGCTGCATACCTTGACATTTTTGTGTATATTTTACATTAAAATGTATTAAAAAATAATTAATTTTATTCTTGGCAGATGACTGCACCAGGAGATCAAATGGACAGCTGGCATCTTCAATTTTTATATCAGATGACCTTGATGTCACACAAAATGTAACTGAAGTGCTTGCCACTATTCCAGATATTCCATTATCCGTTCACAGCAAAGATCTGTCATGTGATCCTTGTAAAGAGGTCCTACCTTCTGATTCATCACAGACTATTAAGGAAAATAAAAGTCACAAAAGGGAAGCTAAAAATCAAACTGCTCTTACAGAAAATTGGCCATTTTCATGTTCAGAATATGGAAAAAGTTCTTCCCTTAAAACGTCTTTTGTTACACATCAAAATATTCAAACAGAGGAAAGAAGATTTTTTTGTTCAGACTGTGGGAGATATTTTAACCAGAAATCAGAGATTGTTAGACATGAGAGAAATCACACAGGTGAGAAGCCATACTCATGTTTAGAATGTGGAAAATCTTTTGTAGATAAATCAACTCTTGTTAAACACCAGAGAACTCACACAGGTGAAAAGCCTGCTTTATGTTCAGAATGTGGAAAATGTTTTGCGGATAACTCCCATCTTATCAGACATCAAAGAACTCACACAGAAGAGAAGCTATATTCATGTTCAGAATGTGGAAAACATTTTAACCAGAAATCACATCTTATTAGACATCAGAGAACTCACACAGGGGAGAAGCCATTTTTCTGTTCAGAATGTGGGAAATGTTTTGCAGATAAATCAAATCTTGGCACTCATCAGAGAACTCACACAGGGGAGAAACCATTTTCATGTTTAGAATGTGGGAAATGTTTTCAGCAGAAATCATTTTTGCTTGTACATCAAAGAGTTCACACAGGGGAGAAGCCTTTTTCATGTTCAGAATGTGGGAAATGTTTTGCAACAAAATCAAATCTTGTTACACATCAGAGAAATCACACAGGGAACAAGTAATTTTCATGCTCAGAATATGGGTAATGTTTTACCCACAAATTGTCTCCTTTAAACATCATAAATCTCATAAATGGGAGAAGCCAGTATGATACATACTGTAGATGAGAAGTGTTTTACTTGAAAATCACATTTTGTTGACCATAAAAAAACTCACATGGAGAAAAAAAATATATTATTATTGACACTTGAAAACCTATAATTGATACAGTCAAAGTAAAGACAAGTAAATAAAAAATAGAAAATAATTTTATAACTTACATGAGAATTAAACGTATTTGTAGTTACTAATAGATATGTTACCTAAAATGAAAATAAAAAGCAATATTTCATGTGATTTGATTATTTCACACTGTTATAGATACACTATTTCCTCGTAATTTGGCAGCACATGGTCAGTTATTCTTTCCTTATTCTGATTGGACAGTAAAGATAAGTAATTAGCAGTAGTTAATTATCAATTTAGGTAGATGAGCTGTGTCCCATTAAACCCGCGTAAACAGGTGTAGATAAGTTTGTGTTTTGGATCTGTCTCGGCTCAGCAGAGCTTCACCAAATTCTGCTGTCCTCTGCTGGGCTCCACATGGGTTTTACAAGTGGTCCTGCGTGCTCCCATGACATCATCTTCCTAGGCCTACTTAAGTCCCACTAAGACACACAACTGTGTCTTGTTATTGAGACTCTTAGTCCTGTTTGTTTTGCCATACACCTTTATCTGCTCCTGTCCTTCATCTCCCTGTGCCGTATTTCAGTGTTCCAATTCCTCACTCCATGTGCCTACCTCGACATGGGGCTTAGAGGAACGACCTCACAAGATGAGCCTGACAACTTGCTTCTGTCCTCTTCTTAAGTTTGAGCAGTTATTTCATGCTATTCATTCCTCCTGTTCTAGTATGCCCTCAGGAAAAACGAAAAGACAATCCAAGGACACCATTTTCTCCTCATGCTATCAATCTTTCCCTGATGATTGGGAACAATTAATAAGTACTAGCAATTGGGGAGCTGGAGAATTATTCCTTTCAGTCTAAAATTAAGGGTTCATTTACACCAAATGATTAGCGGCACTAAACAACCGCCAATCTGTAAACTTTTCCAAATTGGCGGTCATTTAATAGCCTGTTTACACAGGCAGACCAACGTAAACGCGCCCTGGGCGATCTGTAATAGAGATTTATGATGCAAACCATCAGTTTAGTTTCCAGTGTTTTTCAAGAGAGCAATTTGATGGCTACCATAGATCTGAGTGATGCCCTGCTACATATCCCTATAAGAGAGAGTCACAGAGGATTTCTTTGTTTGCACTTTAACACATAACTTTAACATAATAACGTGATTGGTGGTCCCCAATTTAATCTTATTCTTAGTAGTGTTGAGCGAGTATGTTCTATTAGCCCTTTCACCGAGTATGCTCGGGCCGAGCTCCGAGTATTTACAGCTGCTCGGTGATAAGGTTAAATCGCTCCCATGTGCAAGATTTGCAACTGTTTGACATACTCGCTCAACCCTAATGCTTAGCCTTTGTTATCCATTTGGCAATACCATTTTTGTCAAATAAATCCAATGTATAATGAGCAATCGTAAAATTTTATACCCTGCTCCATCATACATCCTTCCATTCTCCAGTAACTGCAATATTTTACATACAGTGTATTCTTTTGCAATATAAAATTAATTTACTCAAGAAAATTATGATCTGAAAGTTACCGTTCCTTGTGAAGGGTCTTGTATAATTTAATGTTCAGCCTCCCACAGTGTCTGGTGTAACGCATCATCTAAAGCCATATGTTTAGTCTTAGTCATATTTTTACCCTTAAGGATTCCCCTGAAATATGCTTCTATTGTGTCATGCATCTGGGTTCGAACCCTTGAGCCTGTGCTTTGTGATCGGCGTCTCTGTCCACTGAGCCACAGCAGATATACCTTTTCTCCGGGTGTTTAGTTTCTGTTATCCTTGCTTCAGTCATCTTAGGGTAACAGGTGTTTTAATTTACCCATTTGTCTGCCCTATCACCTTTCGGGAGCAGATTTATATACTTTCCCCCTTCTGGTATTTCCTGCTCGTTATAGTCTCATTTGGATTTTCAGCCATACTGCTGTAGTTTAAGCCAGTCAGTGAAAGACCAGCTAGAGTTTATCTCTCAACTGTTACTTTACCTTGCCCCTATCTTATGCTTCTTTTTTGGAAGTAGATGGCATATACTCTAACATCAAATTCTTATTCCTTTATTTTGTATTTCGTGGTTTGTTTTACTCACTCTGGGATTTCTTTCTATTTCAGCACACTTTCCTTTCTGTAGGCATTTTGCACTACGCTCTGCTCTCTGGTTCTTTAGGGGAAACGTGAAATGCTTGACAGCCTTTCAGGCAGCATAGGTCTGAGTTACCATCGTCTAGTATGTGGATATCTCAGCTCACGCAGGAACCACTAGGGACTGCGAAGTCAGGATCTCTAGTCTGTTCAGGAACCTGCAGGGTCAGTTGCAGTTTTGTATTGTTTTACCAATTTTCCCAAGTGAGTTGCTATACTATCATAACACATTGATTCCCATGCTTCATATATCTAGGCTGTCCTCTTGTTCATCTGAAGTCTTCAGAAAGTTGTTTCTTCCACTCTGTCAATCAGTGGTAACAAAAAACAAAAAAAGAGGACTGTTTCCAAAGCTGAGGTCCAACAATCCTTACATCTGGTAAACGTAGGTCCACCATGACAGGAGAGTGGTCTGACAATGTTCTGGAAGATGGTTAATACTGTGTACAAATGGCATGGCTAGTTCATTACTTAGCAAGACATCTATCCTATCGAAGATAGCCAGTTGTAGTTATATGAGAAACAGAAATATTCATGCATAGTAAGGTTTAGGCCCCTCCAGGCATTTAATAAAGCTAGCTCTCACAATAATCGCTTTGTCTAGAGGGATAGGCCCTACTCTACATTTGTCCTGGGATATTATTAAAAACTGTGCATTGGAGTGGAGAAGACCCTGACCCATGTTATATCACTGTAATGTAGGTGGTATAACTTAACTTGCATGTTGACAATTTGGATTGGAACCATTGTGAATATTACACATATTTTTCTCTGTATCAAATTGTTTTATGCCAGTCTGTATCCTTTGTCTCTGTTATATCTTGTATTTGTTCTGTCTCCTCTTCTGCTTCTTAAATAGCTATACCCTCGATGTTCTAGCTGTGTAGATGTGTTGTTGACTTTGTGCTTATCGTTCTACTGTTTCCCCTTTTCTGCTTTACAAATCAAACTCTAATACCCCAGTCCCAAAATACTTTGTTCTATCACCACATATTAAAAACTTGCATATGTTTATTAACTATTGCAAATTATCATTAAAAAATAATTTCAACTTAAAAGTCACTTAGTGTGTGTGAATTAGTCCCATAACCTGCGTGTTATAGAAAAAAGAATCTTAATTATCTGCATCATATGAATGACCGTTTTCTAAAAATGCGAACAGTTTGAGCTCTGAATTCTGATTTTTAAAAAGAAATGAAAGAAAAAGGAGAGAAGAAAAAAATGTGAACGAAATAAAAAGTAACTTATTGTGTAGATTTAAAATGTCTATAAATGTTAAACACTGGCGATCTAAATATATTTTTTGTGCTGAATTTTAATATGCTTTCAGATTTTTCCATCCGGCAGTATTTTTTTGTGACACACATTTCAAGTTTATGGAGATATTAAAAAATACTTACGGTATGTAGTCAACATTATCTGAAATACACCTTCAACCCAGAGAAAAATGAGTCATTACTGCTTCAATTTATATAAAAAAAACTATATAAATTTTATTAGTGACAAAAAGACAGACATAATAAAAGCACATACACTGGGTATTAAACCCAAATGCGTAAAGGGACAATTCCCTCAAATAGACATGAGGTAATTTAAAGAAGAGCTCAAAAACCAAATGAGGATCGATCACAGGGAAAATATGAATGTTAGTATAGTGTGATCTGATGCTGATTCCAGTGTAATCATATCTCATGGGTAGGCACAGAACAGCAGCGCTGGTGTCAGTAAACAGTAATCAATATATAAAAGTGAGAGTAAGCCAGTTCATAATGTTCAAGTGGGAAACCTATGGGAGCGGGAACACTGGATGCTATGTATTTATTATGGATCAGTGCCAGCAACATGCAAAATGCAAACTCAGCATATTAATGAAAGAATTGGTGCTTACCCATAGACCCTGTGTATCACAGTCTCATGCCTCCAACGAACGGTTCAAATCTTCCTCAGGGGGTGGAGCAGTGATGTTAGTGAATAGCATATGCTTCTTTATATAGTGTCCCGCCAGGTGCAATCATAGGGCGGCTTATGCGCAACAGAGCCCACACCAAGTGACACGGGTCGGCGTGCACCCGCGCTGGCGCGCGAGGGTGCACTTCCTCTGAGACCATAGTGCACACACCGCAGGAGTGTCCAGGTCGCCGGCAGGTCAGAGAAACATGCTGCGCACGCGCACAATCGCAGCCAGAAAAAACTGGAATACGTCACCATGTTGTTGTGGACCAAATACACATAGCGTCTAAACAATGAATCGTTACAATGTAGCCACAGAGACATTAAAAGTGGACACACATACTGTATGTAGATGCAACAAGTATGCAGTCAATGAATGTTTGTGCAAGCAGGACATATATAGAAGGATGATAAATAACTCATAAGGGTAATTCTAAGGGGTATCCTTCCTTCACAAACACACATATGATCCAGAGAAATGACCAACGATGAAGCACATTTACATCAGACTAAGAAAAAGTCCTTATATCAACGTATTCATATAATAATTAATGGTCCTCAAGCAGGCCCGGCGTCAGCATCCGGGCAAGTGCCGGGGCCCTGAGCAGGCGGGGGGCCCACTCGCCGTCGGGCACCCCGGCGCGCTGTGGGACCCATGAGCAGAGGAGAACGGTGCCAGTGCCCGCCCCTCCCCGCTTGCTCAGGGCCCCAGCAGCTGGCACAATACTTACCTCTCCCCGTGCCTCCACAGCAGGTTCTGTCTCTTCCGCGGCTGCTGCACTGTGACTGTGACGTCTCAGGTCAGAGGGCGCGATGACGTCTTTCCACCGCGCCCTCTCCTGAGCAGTCACAGTGCAGAGCGGGAAGACGGCGACGCGGGTGAGGAGTCCGGAGCAGCGGCAGCAGGTGAGAAATGAGGTGAGTATTTGATTTTTTTTATGTATGGAGGCATGGGGCATTATATGTGGGCACCTGCATGGGGCGTTATATCAGGGCCCAGCAAGAGGCATTATATGGGGGCAAAGCTGGAGGCATTATATGGGGGCATCTGCATGGGGCATTATATGGGGGCTCAGCAGGAGGCATTATATGGGGGCACCTGCATGGGGCTTTATATAGGGGCCCAGCAGGAGGCATTATATGGGGGCACAGCCTGCATGGGGCATTATATGGGGGCCCAGCAGGAGGCATTATGTGGGAGCACAATCTACATGGGGTATTATATGGGGGCACAGCCTGCATGAGGCATTATATGGGGGCACAGCCTGCATGGGGCATTTTATGGGCCCAGCCTGCATGGAGCATTATATGGAAGCACAGCCTGCATGGGGCATTATATGGGGGCACAGTCTGCATGGGGCATTATATGGGGCACCTGCATGGGGCATTATATGGGGGCTAGCATTCTGTATGGAGTTTTATATGGGGGCCAGTATCCTGTATGGAGGATTATATGGGGGCCAGTATCCTGTATGGAGCGTTATATGGGGGCCAGTATTCTGTATGGAGCATTATATGGGGGCCAGAATTCTGTATGGAGCGTTTTATGGGGGCCAGTATTCTGCATGGAGCATTTTATGGGAGCCAGTATCCTGTATGGAGCATTATATGGGGTCCATTATTCTGTATGGAGCATTATATGGGGCCCATAATACCATATGGAGGACTTAGTGGTGCCCATAATACTGTATGGAGGGCTCTGTGGTGCCCATAATACTGTATGGAGGGCTATACTATCCAGTCTGTACTGTGCGCTGCAAGGATTTGCTGGTTTCTGAGCTATTGTAGAATTTACAATAGATATCACTCATGTAATGTAAGAAGTAAGTGACATTTTTGGCATTGTACTGTATCTATATTTCTCTGGGGTATCTGTGCATCATGAATCGTGGTATGTGTTAAAGGAGCCCACTGAGACTCTTTCGCCCAGGGCCCACAAAAACCTGGAGCTGGCCCTGTCCTCAAGGCATATTAAAATTCAATGGTTATTGCTCCACAGATTCAACACTTCCATTGATCTGCATGTTGTTTAGGAGAAATGACACAGTAATGACATCCATATGAATAGGAGATCATAAGGTCACAAAGCAGGCAGTTAGTGGTTAGTCCAAGGCAAGTCACAGTCAAATAGAGTTGAATTAACGCCTCAGAAGGGGTGTAAAAAAATGGCCTTAAATATTGGCAATATATCCAGCTGACGTTCAGATAAGTATGATGCCCAATACGCCTCATTTTGCAGATGGGATCCACGTCTTCAATCAAGGTCATAAAAATTAAGAACTTGAAATAAACAAAAAGATGCAAGTAAATACACATATACTAAAAGAAATAGCTAGAATAAAAATGCAAATGGAGAAGTCGGGATCCACGTCACCAATCCAAGGAAAGGTGTGAAAGTTAGCTTCTCATTTAATCCCTTCGGGGTCATAGTGTCAAAGATCACGATCCACCGGCATTCAAGTTGGGCGAGCAATCGTTTATGATCACCCCCCCTAATACCACAATGGAGTTTATCTATGCCTCTAGCTTTAAGGCCAGATGGATTACAGCCATGAAGGGCCTTACAGTGTCTCAGCAATGTCCTAAGGGAGGTGGCGTCCTCCACATCTATTGCACCCCGAATATCCCGGACATGTTTTCTTACCCGCACTCGTAGTTCCCGTGATGTAAGTCCAATGTAAACACGATTACACGGACAGGTCACATAATACACCACATGTATGGTGCTACATGAGATGTGCTGGTCAATATAAAACTGTTTCCTTCCATCAGACGAGTGAAACATGGTGGATTGGTAGCATGTTACTACAGGCCAGACAACCCCCACAAGGAAAGAAGCCTTTATTTGGACCTCTGGTATTAAATAATGGGGTTGGTTTGGCAACATAATGGCTTCTGAACAGTAGATCTTTTAAGTTTTTGTGTAAATCAAGCTTATTGAAATTATGCATTACAGATTATGCAAACCTTAAGAGATATATAAGTAAGGCACAACAGGAAATCACAGTTGTATGACTATTAAAAGAATGTTGTTTACAATTAAATTACGTTAATGACATAACTTAAGACATCTTATGATCACTGGTATCAATTGTTGATAATTCAAATCAATAAAGGAATATTATAATGTAAGAACTATAACATTAGCTATAATAACACATAAGAGAAAGAGGTAGGCGGAAAAAATGAGTGAGTGGGGAAGGGGGGAGGCAGGGAAAAAGAGAGAAAAAGACAGAGAGAAAGGGGGGGGGGGGAGTGAAAGGAAGATTAGATTTTAGGACTTAGATCTCTCCACCAGACAATCCCGGGCCTCCAACAGGTGGGAAGAAAAAAGGAAGACTTGGTCAGTTGGTCCAAGGCGTGAACAATTAGTGAAATTCAGTATGTCCAAGTTATGGTAACGAACACTCTGCTTTCAGGTGTAAATTAAAGCCCGGATAACCAGGAATCTAGGTCTGATGTTTCCCTGAACACAATCCAAGGAGCGCAAGTGTTATAAATCTTATCGGAGTCTCCAGTCACTTGGCCTATCAATTGTTCCATTCTGTAAATATTATTGAGCTCTGCTACAAATTCAGAGCGTGGTGGCGATTTCTCTTGTTTCCAATACCGGGGGATCAGATTCCTAGTAGCCGTGAGAAAATGTCTGAGAAGACCCTTCTTGAACTTAGATATCGAGATGTCACTTAAAGATAATAAAGCTAAATCCATTCAAGGTTGGATTTTATAAATATAGAGTTTGTTGTAAAGTTCAAATATTGCTACCCCCAACTTCTTTATAGGTAGACATGCCCACCAAATATGTGTATACGAACCTTTTTCTTTTAAGCATCTCCAACAAGTGGCTGGAGTTGTTGGGAACATATAGTGGACAGTGGAGGGAAATCTATACCACCTTGATAAAACCTTGTAGCTCCCCTTCTGTGACACCGAGCACAACAAAGACCTGAATGTAAATAAAAGGATCTTTGATCGATCCTCGGGTGGTAGAGGTCTTCCCAGATCACTCACCCATTTCGAAAAGAATACCAGAAAATCGCGTGAGGAAGTTTGTCCCTCTTGATAAAGTTTATACAAAAGAGATGGTATGATCTAGTGGGTTATAAGTGAGTGGTCTAAAAATGTTGGTTTGTTTGGCTATTGCGGTAATAAAGCTCTTAAGTTGTTCATAGAAGAACCAAGAACCTGCAGGAGGTTCTTCACCCAGGAATATTTCTTGAAGAGTTCTTATTCCGGTTTGGTTTATATAATCATATAAGATAGGTTGTGAACTTTTATGTTTGTTTAAATAGTTTGTTTTATTAATACCTGCTGGGAATGCTGGATTGTCGTAAACTGGGGTTAATGGTCCAGGGGATGTTGAAATATGAAGAGCCCTATTTCCTTGTTTAATAAATAATGTCAGGAATCACCACACACAGTGACGACACCGGGGAGATCACGCGATATCTCACCGTGCCGTCACGCTGTCAGTATTTCGTCCAGAGTCACGAGCACACAATCCAGACTACTCGCTGCGTAGGTATCGGTAGGTGACCAGTGAGCATATTGCATCACACCTCTGGGTTCCAAAGCCTGAAATCCATGTTTAACGCCCTCTGTACGGTCACTGTCAGCTTCATGATAGCCCAATTATTATTATTCTCTGCCACCACCAGCCGAGTTTGGAATATAATACAGGCCTGGCGGGACGCCTGGGTTTTGGTAGCATGTATGGCTTCGGGGAAGGGAACGATTACAGAACAAAAGAAACAGAACTATTAAATTTTATATTTAATCCAAAAGGGAGGCAGTGTTCAAGAAAAATATATACAAGGATGTTACAAAGGAGACATTAAAATACATAAGCAGTTACATAAAATAAACAGGATACAAGAAGATAACTTACACTATACGATCGCGGAGATGATTCAATATAGGTTGGGGAGGGGCTCCCCAGTTGGATTATGCTGTTATCGAACAGGACCTGTTGCTTATAATTCTTATTCCCCCCTGGCAATTAGTGAGTCTGTACTGTCCATGGGTTCTCTTATACCTAAGGGAAGTTCTGGCCACATGCTCCCTGTGGTGATATCATGTGGGCCGGTCTCCAGCCTGTACATTTTTATTAAAAATGCTAACTTCTGCGATAACTCATTACTCATTGATCGCAGAAGCCTGCAAGCGATGCCATTTTTTTCCCTTATGATTTTATCTTCAGTTAGAGACCACACATCGCATAGTGGCAGTCTGCTATTCTGGTGTTTTTGCGCTACAGCTGCCTGATTTTGCTTACAGCCCTGATAAAACTACATATACAGTACAGACCAAAAGTTTGGACACAACTTCTCATTTAAAGATTTTTCTGTATTTTCATAACTATGAAAATTGTACATTCACACTGAAGGCATCAAAACTATGAATTAACACATGTGGAATTATATACTTAACAAAAAAGTGTGAAACAACTGAAAATATGTCTTATATTCTAGGTTCTTTAAAGTAGCCACCTTTTGCTTTGATGACTGCTTTGCACACTCTTGCCATTCTCTTGATGAGCTTCAAGAGGTAGTCACCGGAAATGGTCTTCCAACAATCTTGAAGGAGTTCCCAGAGATGCTTAGCACTTGTTGGCCCTTTTGCCTTCACTGTGCGGTCCAGCTCACCCCAAACCATCTCGATTGGGTTCAGGTCTGGTGAGTGTGGAGGTCAGGTCATCTGGCGTAGCACCCCATCACTCTCCTCCTTGGTCAAGTAGCCCTTACACAGTCTGGAGGTGTGTTTGAGGTCATTGTCCTGTTGAAAAATAAATGATGGTCCAACTAAACGCAAACCGGATGGAATAGCATGCCGCTGCAAGATGCTGTGGTAGCCATGCTTGTTCAGTATGCCTTCAATTTTGAATAAATCCCCAACAGTGTCACCAGCAAAGCACCCCCACACCATCACACCTCCTCCATGCTTCACATTGGGAACCAGGCATGTAGAGTCCATCCGTTCACCTTTTCTGCGTCGCACAAAGACACGGTGGTTGGAACCAAAGATCTCAAATTTGGACTCATCAGACCAAAGCACAGATTTCCACTGGTCTAATGTCCATTCCTTGTGTTCTTTAGCGCAAACAAGTCTCTTCTGCTTGTTGCCTGTCCTTAGCAGTGGTTTCCTAGCAGCTATTTTACCATGAAGGCCTGCTGCACAAAGTCTCCACGTAACAGTTGTTGTAGAGATGTGTCTGCTGTTAGATCTCTGTGTGGCATTGACCTGGTCTCTAATCTGAGCTACTTCATCTTATATAGTTAGTAAAGCCGAATAAAGACTTGCGTCCATCAAGTTCGACCTGTTAGTTCTGTAATTGCTAAAGTTGATCCAGAGGAGGGCAAAAACCCCAAATCATTTAGCCAATCTTCACCTGAGGAAAAATTCCCTCCCGACTCTGAAACCAGCAGTCAGAATAAATCCCTGTATCAACCTACTATTTTATTCTATTTTTAAGTATATGCAGAAATCTGTCTGGTATCTAGAAAAGCATCCAGTCCCCGCTTGAACTGGTTTAGTGAATCCGACATTACCGTCTCCTCACTCAGTGAATTCCATATTCTCACTGCTCTTACCGTAAAGAACCCCTTCCTATGCTGGTGCTGAAACCTTTTCTCTTCCAGTCTTAGTGAATGCCCTCTTGTTACCGTAATATCCCTCCTTTTGAACAAATCCCGGGCAAGGTCTCTATACTGTCCCCTAACATATTTGTACACATTTATTATGTCCCCCCTCAACCTTCTCTTTTCCAGGCTGAATAGTCCTAGTTTTGCCAACCTCTCTGGGTATTGCAGTCCCTCCATTCCCCTTATTAATTTTGTTGCCCTCCTTTGTACCTTTTCAAGCTCATTTATATCCTTTCTATATATTGGGGCCCATAACTGAGCACAGTATTCCAAGTGTGGTCTGACCAGTGCTTTGTACAGTGGAAGAACAATGTTCTCATCCTTTGCAGCTATACCTCTTCTGATACATCCCATTACCCTGTTTGCCCTTACAGCAGCGGCCTGACTTTGGGCACTCCAATTTAGTTTGCTATCAATCAAGATGCCCAAGTCCTTCTCCATCTCTGAATTCCCCAATGATTTCCCATTCAGTGAGTACTGGTGACTTCCATTTTTCCTTCCCATATGTATGACCTTACATTTCTCCTCGTTAAACCTCATTTGCCATTTAATGCTCCACCTACCCAGCTTATCCAAATCCCTCTGTAGGTCTTCACTATCCTCTTTTGTATTAATTGTTTTACATAACTTTGTGTCATCTGCAAATATTGATATTTTACTATTTATCCCGTTGACTATGTCGTTAATAAAGATATTAAATAACATTGGGCCTAGTACAGACCCCTGTGGTACCCCACTAGTGACGCTTACCCAATCTGAGTATATTCCATTTATAACCACCCTCTGCCTTCTATCCTTTAGCCAGTTAGCTACCCACTTGCAGACATTTTCCCCCAGCCCCATCATTCTCATTTTGTATACCAACCTATTATGTGGCACGCTATCGAACGCTTTTGAGAAGTCGAGATACACGACATCCACTGGTTCCCCCTGATCTACTCGAGAGCTAACCTCCTCGTAGAAGTCAATCAGGTTTGTTTGGCAGGAGCGATTCCTCATGAATCCGTGTTGGTTCGGGGTTAATAGATTATTAGCGTCAAGATGCTCCATGATTGCCTCATTAATAAAGCCTTCAAAAATTTTGCCCACAACGGACGTCAGACTCACCGGCCGATAGTTTCCGGCGTCACTTTTTGCTCCCTTTTTGAATATTGGCACTACATTCGCCTGTCGCCAATCAAGTGGTACAGACCCAGTCTCAACAGAGTCCTTAAATATAAGATATAACGGTCTGTCTATCACATTACTTAGTTCCCTTAGTACCCGTGGGTGTATGCCATCAGGTCCTGGTGATTTGTTTATTTTAATGTTACTGAGGCGTTTCTGTACCCCAGCTTGGGTTAGATTTGTCATACTTAGTGGAGGATTAAGCTTGTCACTTCTCATTTCGCCTGTTAGTTCTTTTTCCTTTGTGAAAGTTGACGAAAAAAATTTATTTAATAGATTAGCTTTATCCTCATCTTTCTCTATGATTTTGCCTTCATCACTTTTTATCGGTCCAATATTATTCGATTTAATCCTTTTACTATTTATATACGTAAAGAACAGTTTGGGATTTGATCTACTTTCCCTAGCAATACGTCTCTCTGTTTCCTCCTTTGCTATTTTTATTTGTTTTTTGCAGGTTCTCGTTTTTTCCTTGTAACACATTAGTGCCTCCTTGCTGTTTTCCTGTTTTAATCTCTTGAATGCCTCTTTTTTGCTATTTAACGCCCCTTTTACGTTCTTATTCAACCATATTGGTTTCCTCTTATTTCTGGCCCTTTTATTCCCATACGGTATATACCTCTCGCACTGAGTATTCAGAATTCTTTTGAAGGTTTCCCATTTACTATTCGTATTTCCTTGATTAAGAACTTTGTCCCAGTCTATAAGTTGAAGGTTTTCTTTCAGCTGATCAAACTTCGCCCTCCTAAAGTTTAATGTTTTAGTTGTTCCCTTATTGATAACCCTACTGAAGGGCATTTTGAAATTGATAATATTATGATCGCTATTACCTAGGTGCCCCCCTATCTGTACCTCAGTTATTCTATCAGGCCTATTAGTCAATATTAAGTCCAACACTGCCTTCCCTCTCGTTGGTTCCTGCACTAGTTGGGAGAGATAATTATCCTTGATATTTGTCAAGAACCTTTTTCCTTTCTGAGATCTACAGGTTTCTGTTTCCCAGTCAATATCCGGGTAGTTGAAGTCCCCCATTACAATCACCTCATTATGTTTTGCTACTTTGTCTATTTGTCCTAATAGCAGTTTCTCATTCTCCTCTGTTATATTGGGTGGCTTATAGCAGACCCCCAGTAATATTTTATTATTATTTTTTGCCCCCTCTATCTCTACCCACATGGACTCGACCCCCTCTTCTCCCTCTCCTATATCTTCCCTTAGTCTGGGCTTTAGACGTGACTTTACATATAAGCAGACTCCTCCGCCCTTCCCCTGTTTCCGGTCCCTTCTAAATAAACTATAATCTGTTAAATTTACCGCCCAGTCGTAGCTATCGTCTAGCCAAGTCTCTGTTATACCTACGATGTCATACCTCTCCTCCGATATAAGCGCCCGCAGCTCATCCGCCTTATTGGTCAGGCTTCTTGCGTTGGTCAGCATGCAAGATAAAACTTTGGGGTTATTTAGCATCCTATTCTTCTCTAACGATCTAACTGTACTATCCCCACCCCCCTCTCCACCCTCATTATATTCACTTCTCCCCTTCCCCCTTGCTTGCCTCACATCCCACCTATTTCCTTGGTTTCCCCCCCCGTCTCTAGTTTAAAAACTCCTCCAACCTATTAGCCATCTTCTTCCCCAGCACCGCTGCACCCTCCCCATTGAGGTGCAGCCCGTCCCTACGGTAGAGCCTGTAGCCGACAGCGAAGTCGGCCCAGTTCTCCATGAACCCAAACCCTTCTGCCTTGCACCAACTCTTTAGCCACTTATTCACCTCCCTAACCTCCCGTTGGCGCTCCTGTGTGGCTCGCGGGATTGGTAGTATTTCTGAGAAAACTACCTTGGAGGTCCTTGCCCTAAGCTTCCTACCTAGATCCCTGAAATCATTTTTAAGGACCCTCCATCTACCACTCACTTTGTCATTGGTGCCAATGTGGACCATGACCGCTGGGTCTTCGCCAGCCCCACCCAGTAACCTGTCAACCCGATCCGCGATGTGCCGGACTCGAGCGCCAGGGAGGCAGCACACCGTTCGGCGATCCCGGTCTTTGTGACAGATTGCCCTGTCTGTCCCCCTAATAATAGAGTCACCCACTACCAGGACCTGTCTAGCCTGCCCTACACTTCCCCCCTCCCCCTCATTACTGGAGCATACACTCCCCCGGCGGTCAGAGGATCTGTCGTGCTCCAATAATGCCGGTTCTGAACCAGCCTTCCTATACTTCTTCCCTCTATCCCTTCTAACTGTTACCCAGCTCCCTGCCTGTTCAGCCTGCGCTTCCCCACTAAGCTCCACCCCCAGTGTTGACCCATTGAGTGTCTGCTCGGTGAGCAGCAAACTCAGTTCCATGTTGTCGATGCTCCTCAGTACCGCTATCTGAGCACTTAGATCCAAGTGCACGATATGCTCACATCTCTCGCAGCAGTATGGATCCCTGAGCGGTAGCTCAGGGAATGCATACATTGCGCAAGATGTACACTGCACGGCTCCGGCCAACATGGACGTCATTCTAAATATGGGGATACAGTCAGTATATATGTACAAGTACAAAACACAATTATTTATATATAGGTGTATGGACGGGGATCAATTAGGGATGTGCAAGTGTATCGATTAGATATTGGCGCGGGATCAGTTAAGTATGGATGGGGGATCAATTAAGTATCAATTAAGTATGGACGGGGGATCAGCTGAGTGGGTCAGGTGGATTAATTAAGTATGGACGGTGTGTCAATTAACTATGGACTGGGATCAATAAGTATGGACTGGGGAAATAATTAATTGTGGACTAGGGAATCAATCAATTAATTATGGACAGGGGGTTTAATTAAATAGGATGGGGGGTAAAGCAAATAAATAGGTATGGACGGTGGGTCAATTAACTAAGGACTGGGGATCAATAAGTATCAATAATATCAATAAATATGGACTGGGGAAATAATTAATTGTGGTCCGGGGAATCAATCAATTAATTATGGACAGGGGTTAATTAAATATGGTGGGGGATAAGGCAAATAGATAGGGACTGGGGATGAGTAAAAGTGGACAAGGGGAATCTATTAAATAGGACAAGGGGGATCAATCAATTATGGGCTGGGGGGTCAATCATTTAAATGTGGTCAGGGGGATCACTTTAATATGGACGGGGGGTGGTCGGGGATCAATTAAATGAGGATGGGAGGGTCAATTTAATGTGATCAGAGGGATCAGTTAAATATGGACGGGGGTGTTCAGGGGAATCAATTTAAATATGGACGGGGGTGATCAATTAAATATGGACGGGGGGGTAATCAATTAAATATGGACTAGGGAATACAATACAATTACAATACAGATACAAATACAATACAGTACAGTACACACTTGGGTTCAGTAGGGCCGCTTATCGCGGCCTCCTGCCCCTCACTCACCTCCTCTAGGGACGCTGCACGCTATCACAGCGCGCTTGTACCTCCGGTCGCCTCTTACCGGTCCTCCTGATCACCTCCTGGTCACCACCACCTGGCACCCTCCGCTGGCCGGCACTGCACGCTGCCACAGCGCTCTCTTGCGCTCGTCCCTCCGGTCGCCTCCTACTGGTCCTCCCGGTCCGCTCGGTCACCTCCGCCTGGCTCTCCTCCCTTCCCAGGAGCTCTCTCCACACACAGCACAACTCTTGCAGCACACGGCAGGCTCCGCCTCCACCACTTCCTATCTTGATTTATAAGTCTCGGGAGGAGAGGACATAATCTTTTCACAATTATTTTTCCATACATTTTGATATCTAAATTTATCAGGGAGATGGGACGGTAACTACTGCACAATAAAAGATCTTTACCCGGTTTGGGGAGCACTGTGATGTGTGCAGATAAGGCCTGGGATGGAAAAGAGCCTCCCAATGATATGGAATTACATACCGATAGAAATAGAGGGCTTACTAATTCAGTTAACAGTTTATAGAAACCGGCTGAATATCCATTTGGGCCAGGACTTTTCCCTTGTTAAGTCTTTCATGGTTTCAGTAACTTCTTTCAGTGAAAAGTCTCTTTCTAGGTCTGATAACACTTCTTCTGGGACTGTGGGTATTTTATTCTGTTATAGATATGATTTGATTTTGTTTCGTAGCAACTGCACTGGAAGGTAGTTATAGTGTCCGGCTATATTGTAAAGGGATTTGTAGTAATCGTTAAAGCATGAGAATATATCTCTTGTGCTATGGACGTTCTTTCCTTTTATAGGCTGAGTTCACACGATGCGTATTTAATGCGTTTCCGCGGCGTTTTTGCAGTTGCGTAAACACAGTGGAAACGCATTAAAAACGCATGGTAGAAGGGCAGCAATGTTCCCCAATTGAAATCCGCATGTGCTGTGCCCATGATGCGGATTTTTCCGCAGCGTAAACGCTGCGCTCAAAAATCCGCAGCATGTCAATTAATTTTGCGGAAACGCGGCATTTTCGCCGCCATTGACTTGCATTAGAACGCACCAATTCCGCAAGACTGCATCTGTACTTGCGTAATTGCCGCGTTCTAATGTGCGGATGGTACCCGGGTGTGGAGGAGAGGAGAGTCTCATCCACACCCAGGTACCATTAAAAAAGCTGTAAAAAAAGAATAAAATAAAAAATAAATGTATTCTTACCTTCTGTCGGCCAGCGCACCGCTCCTTCTTGGTTCCCGGCACTTGCAGTGAGTTGTAGGACCTGCGCAGACGTCAGAGTCATGTGACGGGTCACGTGACGCTGACGTCGGCAGGTCTTTCAATTCAAAGTTGCCGGCGAGGGAGAATGGATTGAGCAGGACAGCGCGGACCATCGGAGGTAAGTATATACACTCTCTCGGGTCACACTATATAAATCCATGTCGGATGCATGGATTTATATAGTGTGACCTAGTTGTCAAGCACTTTCCAGGTGATGCTAAAATCGCCTGGAATGCGCTTGTCAATCCACATGCGGAAACGCATGTGGAAACGCATGTGAATCCGCATGTATTCCGCAGGAAAAACGCATGCACAATCTGCATGCGTTTTTACTGCCAGGGAGATGCAGAAATGATGCAGAAATTTTCTGCTTCATTTCAGCATCGTGTGCACATACCCATATTTTTCATGAAAGGGATATATGTGTTTGGATTACGTGGGTGAATAGCTCTCGCCAATAATTTACCACTTTTGTTTCCAAATTGATAAAAGCGATTTCTAATTCGCTCTCTAAAACATCGTGATTTCTGATCTATTATTGCAAGTAATTTTTGCCTAACGGTTGAAAGATGTTCAAATGTGTTAGTGGAGAGGTCTTGTTTATGTTGGTTTTCAAGTGTGATAATTTAACTATCTCAGCTGCTCGTTCCTTTTTTTAAGCGTGCTCCATGTGAGATAAACACGCCCCTCAAGACACTCTTTAACGCCTCCCATTTAATAGATGGAGATGTGGGGTCTTCACCATGATCAGCCATAAAATTAGTTATTGTTTGTTCCACTTCGGATTTGCACAGGGGGTCCTGCAGTAAATTTTCATTTAGGCGCCATGAGAAGCCTGGTTTATCACGTAAAATTAATAGGATCATGAAGTATATGGGAACGTGATCCGACCATAGTATTGACCCCACCTCTGCCTCTGCTGGCAGGTCTAGCTAGCTATGAGAGACAAAGAAGTAATCGATTCTGCTGTAAGTGTTATGTGTCTGAGAGAAGAAGCTGAAATCTTTAGTGTTAAGGTGAAGAACCCTCCAGACGTCTACCAATCTCATACCATGTATCTGTTTTTTTATCTGTTGAATGGAAGATGGGGGATATGAAGACTTACCCGAGAAAACGTCAATTGTGGGATTCATAGGTATATTGAAGTCGCCCCCTGAGTATCACAGGAGAGGAGCCAGCAAATTCCTCAAGGCGTCTCTTGCATTCTGCTCCAAATTTCTGCTGTCCTTGATTTGGAAAAAATATGTTAGCTATAACATTGCGTGCTGCCCAGCCAATTTATAGGAAAATATATCTACCCTCTCCATCAATTAAGGAGTCCAGGATCTCGGGCATGAAGGATTTATGAAAGGCTATCGAGACACCTTTAGATTTAGAATTCGGATTTGAACTATGGAACCATTTGGGATAGTATTTCGATGTACATTGTGGTACAACCCCAGTTTTAAAGTGTGTCTCTTGGAACATTAACACTGAGACTTGCTGTTTATGATTTGAGTATTGGACCCATCTCCTTTTTTCTGGTATATTTAGCCCCTTTACATTAAAGGAGCAGAACTTTATCTTATCCATAATCTATATACTTTCCTAAGGCCTGGGACCCCGGGCGTCCATCTGGAGGAGAAATGGAGGGGGTTATGGTATGATTGGGTAGGGGAGTATGTTGGAGAGAGGGAAAAATATAAAAAAAGGGAAAGGAAGAATAAGAAATTAGAGAAAGTGGTGTTGGAGCATGAACTCCATGTATCTAGCGCCATTGGTGCTAGTATTGGTAGCTAACTCTACCTACGCACCAAAGAGGGAGAAAGGAAGGCTAGAACGAGAAAGTGCTCCTGCCATCTCTCTTGAGCATATTGGAACAATTGTTGTCTTAACCTAACATATAAGAGGTAGATTTCGATTTAAATTTAAAAGTAAAGTTACAGTTAAGATTAAAGTTAAAGGCGGTACAAAACTCCTGTATATGTCAATAACTGTAAGGTATAACCATATTTGATCAGACATTGCTATTCATGACCATCGAATAAGGATTAAACCTCTGACATTGCCTTAGGGTGAAAATGGAGAGTGAGTAATCACAGCAAGGCCCCATCAAAACAAATACCGCTTCTACATCACAGGTATGTCGCAAACTAAAATATAACCGAAACCTGTCCAATTAATGCAGTAACATAAAGGCAATATAAGAAAATCAAATAGGATATACATCCAGGCAAGTTCACTGGTCAAATGCATTCCCCTACTTGTAGTAAAACTAGACCATAAAGGGAAAGAGAACAAAAGGAACAATGTATGTTGGGAAAAAAAAAGGAGAAAAGAAAAAAATGCTTCCTCAGGTCACGTTAGGAGAAACTCTGCAACTATTCTGTTTTTTGGTTTGCTGAACTTTGAGCCATCTTGGGGGTGCTTTCAGGAGTGATGGAGTCTGCGGCCACTCAGGAAGATCTATCATTGGGAGTTCAAAAGTTCCTAGAAAGTTAGCCAGGTCTCCAGTTCGTCGAAATATGGCTGCTTTACCTTCTTTGAAAGCTGTTAATTGAAAGGGGTATCCCCACCTGTAAGGAATGTCCCTTTCTTTTAGTCCTGGTAATACTGGTTTCAGCACTCTTCGTAGTTGCAGTGTGCATCTGGAAAGGTCTGATGACCTTCGTATTTTATGTTCCTTTTTGTCTTGAGCCTGTCATGATGGCTTCTTTAACTTTATAATAGTGAACTCTGCAAATAACATCTCTGGGACATGTTTCTGATGTGGGTTTGGGCCCCATAGACCTGTGGATCCTATCTAACTCAATTGAGTTGGCTTCATTATCATCTAGTATATCCAGAAAAAAAATTTGTACTGTAGAGTCAAGTTCAGACGTACTGATGGATTCTGGAAAGAAGCGTATGCGAATGTTATTTCGTCTGTTACGGTTTTCCAAGTCCTCTAGTCAAGATGATATTTCCTCTAGTTTGAGGGTATGATCAGTTATAATACCTCTATGAGCCTATAGTTCTTAGAGAATATATTCCTGAGATTTCTCTACTTCCTCAATTCGCGAAGTGAATTCCACTTTCAGGTTGTGAAGTTCTTTTTTATATGAATTTTCAAGTCTAAACACAAACCCTTCTAGGTCTTTTTTTGTAGGTAGAGCTTTTATGTATTTGCCGAGTTCAGATATGTTCATATCATCGGCAGCTTCACTGTCCCCTTCATATTCGTCAATTAGTTTTGGGGGGGAACCATGAGAGATAAGAGACTCCCTTGAAGAGGAACTGATGCGGTGTGTAGCTTGTGACATTGTGGATCTCATGTTTCTGACCTGAGCGTTTGAATTTAGATAGCGCTTCATTCCTTCAGAGGTATCCTCTGCGTTTGTGTTTTGTTCAGTGGCCCGCCTGGGTTTGCCCATAAGTGCCTGCAGCTGATATTTGCTTATACGTGGTGTGGCAAGTCGACTCGCTCGGCTCTCCTGGAGGCAGACTCAGGACACACGTTCTCAGGTTTTCCTCTCTGCTGGTTTATTATCAGCCATAAACTCATGCAGGTTTCACAGGAAAAATAAACATGACCCCTCTGAGTTAAACGAAAAAAAAACAAAACAAAGTATAACTCAATCCATAGATGAGCGGGTTCCGCCCGCTCTCGGTAGCATAAACTGCACTGCTAAAGTCCATGTGAAAAGCTCTGCAGCTTCCACAATACTGTCTGTGGAGACTTCCCTCTCCAGACCACACTCCAGAGAAAAAAAAAGGGACTGAACTTTTACACATTGCTCAGCCACACCCTGAGGGGAGGTAGGGGGAATGGCGTCCCTCCCTCTTTGCCATTCCCATAAAACCGCACACCCTTTAACAGATTTCACAAGAAGTGTCCAAATTAATAAATTAATAGTACTTCCGAACACTCAATTATTACCACAAAGAATTTTTTTACCAGGATGTATTATAATAACCCAGTAAAACATGAAGTACCAAAATAATTTTAAAATAAATATTTTATTTTAGACACGTTAAAATCCAAAATTAAACCATAAAAAGAGAAAGGTACCAAACATGAGGAGGCAGGAGAAACAATATTAAAATCTTTAGGAAAGCTTGAGTAGTCTTATAATGATTTAATTATGCTGTGGATGAAGCACTCATCATAAAGAAAGAGGTATAGTAGTGTTATATGTAACAGCATGGAGTGTCAAAAAGGAATCAATTTATGCCACACATTGGACCGAATCAACAGGGCAGCAGTGCTATAGCATACTGGTGTTCTCGTGCACAAAGGTGCATAGATCAGCACTATTTATTAATTGCATGACCAGCACCTGCGGCCGAAGTGATCGATCCAGTGCATATAAATATATAGAAATCTCCTGCTGTCACCAACACCTAATACTAAATGAGTATATTCAATACATAGGCATATCTAAACAGTAAAGTGTAAAGTGCTTATTCCATACCAATGTAGATACTCCTGCTTCCTGCCCCGACGCGCACGTTTCGCATTAGCTTCTTCGGGAGGCGTGTCACACTGAGGGGTGTGCTCGTTTTTTATGTGGCAACCAGCCAATGAGGGGATAGTGGGCGGAGACGAAACAAATGATGCTAACAGCGTGGAACCAATGGCGCGTGCGAAGACTGAGGCGGCATCCAGGAAAGGAGTCCCGTGACCAGCGGTCACATGCTGGATGACGCTCTCGTCCCCAACAGTAAGTAAAAGCGAGGCGTGATCCGCATTAAAAGACCACGGTACTCAGGACTCGGGGCCGCAACAGTCCGCGCACGCGCACTCACCACATGAAGAGCAGATCATAGATTGGAACGATAAAGAATGAAGTGAATGAAGTAGAAATGAACAAATAGAAGAAAAATTAATAAATAAATAAAAAGGGGAATGATATGAAGCTGAATAGATGTGTATGTAGAAATAAAAGAATATATAAAAATAAAGATAAAAAAAATAATAAAATAAAAAAAGGGAGAAAAGCATAAACTCAAAGCGAATGTGGCTTAAATACTTATACCGCAAATGAATGTGCAAATAATCAGCAGATAATAATCTAGCTGATAGATTAATAACACGGATGGTGGTATAAAGTGACAGTGCGAACTAAAAAAGTATAAATAAGTGCTGATGTCATAAAGTACATATTGCTGATGTCATAATGTACATATATAATTATATACTTGGAAATCGAATGCTATGACTACATAAAGTGACTGTACATTACTCACATAAAGTCAACATTATAAAGTGGCAATGTGTTACTCACAACACCTAGACATTATAAAGTGACAATGTGAAATAAATTAATTGCAGAGTAGATAATATAAAGTGACAGTGCAAACGTAAACAGATGAATAAATGCTGATATTGTGATATACGTATGTATAGTTTTATACAAAAATAAAGTGCAATGACAATATAAAGTGACTATACCATAATCACATCACATAAACATTATAAAGTGACGATGCAAAAACGCCAATCAAAAGGTATATTATAAATAGTCCAAAGAAAAGGTTTATAATAATTTATTCTATCCAGATTCTTCATCGTTTCGTACATCAACAATGGTTGGCATCTGCGCATCACAGTCTCATCTCCATCCATATTTGCTAAACCCCAGGTACCAAATACTAAAGATTAAAAAAATAAAAATTAAAATCAAGACAAACAGCACACATCAAATATACGGTTTCAAATCTCATATATCTCAAATAACTCATATAACTCACAGGAAGACCCCAAATCCAAAACTCTCATTCAAGCCTTGAGGGGCCAGAGAACCCAACCGATATATCCATCTACTTTCGGTTTTTGCTAATCTTTTGTGTAAATCACCCCCTCTAATGCCCATAGTGACTACGTCAATGCCCCTAATTTTTAATAAATGAGGATTACAGTTGTGATACCTCTTAAAATGTTTGGGGATCGTTTTAAGAAGGGAGTCATTAGTGTTAGTTTTGGCTTTCTCAATGTCTAAGCAGTGCTCACGAGTCCTTACCTTGAGTTCTCTACTGGTCAGCCCAACATAGATTTTATTGCAGGGACATTCGGCCAGATAGATGACACCCTTGGATGCACAGGTGATATGGTGGCGAATTTCAAATGTCCGAGACCCATCATGGTTTCTGAAGTTTGTTGTTTTGATTAAATTGCCACAAGCCTTGCATAGGCCGCAAGGAAAAAAGCCATTTTTGTATTTAGATGTCTTCTGGGCCTTTGGTTCATAATGGCTATGGACCAGAATGTCATTTAAATTACGAGAGCGTTTAGCAATAATCTGTGGCGAGTCAGGTAGGATTCGTTTGAGAATTGGGTCAGTGGAGAGGACATCTCAATGCTTCAAGATTATGTTTTTAAATTCCGTCCATTGAGAGTGGTAATTGGTAATCAGTGTAGCGCCGGCGTCCCTGCCCTCTGCTAGGCAGGGACGCTGTTCCCCTCACCTCTCTGCTCCGTGCCCGGCGTCCTCCTCCCGCTCTGCTGGCAGCGCGCGCTCCTTCCCGGCCACTGTGCTTAGGGCGCGCGCGCGCGCTCTCCCTCCCTCTTAAAGGGGCCGCGCGCGCCGTCCTAAGGAGTCCCCGGCCAATGGCCGGAGGACTTCACCATATATAAGGCACCTCCTCCAAAATGGAGGTGCCCGAGCAATGTTGTTGCACTGTTCACTACTCTGCTTCAGCCCTCAGGTCCCGTTGCCAGTTACCTGCCAGATACCTGCTAGATTCCTGCCAGCTTGCTGTCTTATTCCTGCCTGATATTCTGCTACCTGCCTGCTAGCCTGAGGTCCGACGGTCTGCCTTACTACTCCTGTCAGTCTGTCTAAGGACCAGCTTGCCCGCTCACCTGGGAGCGCACATCAACTACCTGCCTGCTTGCCTGAGGTCCGACGGTCTGCCTTCCAACTCTTGTCAGTCTGTCTATGGACCAGCTTGCCCGCTCACCTGGGAGCGCACATCTGCTACCTGCCTGCTAGCCTACCTAGAGGCTCTGCCGTCACGTGCTGTGACCACCTGCCTGTCCAGTGACTCCTGCCCGCTCACCTGGGAGCGCTCATCTGCTGCCTGTCTGCTAGCCTACCTGGAGGCTCTGCCGTCACGTGCTGTGACCACCCGCCTGTCCAGAGACTTCTGCCCGCTCACCTGGGAGCGCTCATCTGCCGCCTGTCTGTTGGTCTTCCTGGAGGCTCCGCCGTCACATGCTGTGACCACCCGTTTATCCAGAGACTCTCGCCTGCTCACCTGGGAGCTCACGTCTACCATCAGCCGCCACAGGTCGTACCAACCCTTTACCCAGAGACTGCCCCGGTCACTTGCCGTGACCATCTGCCCGTTCACCCAGAGACTGCCCCGGTCACTTGCCGTGACCATCTGCCCGTTCATCCAGAGACTGCCCCGGTCACTTGCCGTGACCTCCTGCCCGTTCTTCTAGAGACTGTCCCGGTCACCTGCTGTGACTGCCTGCCTGGTCGCCACCCGCTCCCTTACAAGGACCGCCCCCTTGTATAGTAGCTCAGAGGTTCCGCCTCCCAGACCCGTTACAGTTTGCTCGGGCCATGGAACCCGGTGGCACCCAAGCTCCCTCGCTCTCGGACCTGTGTCATGAACTGTCCCGTCAGAGGTCCCAACAGGAGTCCATCCTGGGTCACCTGCGGAATGTCAATTCTCGCCTGGACACTCTGACTGCCCCGCCAGCAACCTCCGCCAGTGCCATGACTCGCAATCCGGCAGCTCCGCTGTCCACTAATACCATGGTATCCTACCCCGGACCCCGGCTTTCTGCACCTCCTCGCTTCGGTGGCGACTCCGCCCAGGCTCGGGGCTTCATAAATCAGTGCACCCTGCACTTTGAACTCCTGTCCCACCAGTTTAACTCCGACCGGGCCAAAATTGCCTTCATCATGTCCCATCTCACCGGGGAGGCCCTGGCCTGGCTAAATCCTCTATGGGAGAGAGGAGACCCCCTGGTGTCCGACTTGCCTGCCTTTCTCATGGCTTTCCGGAAAGTCTTCGACGAACCCGGACGGAAGACCTCATCCGCATCATCACTGCTACGCCTCCGTCAGGGAAGTCTCACCGTGGGCCAATATGCCATACGGTTCCGTACCCTTGCCTCGGAGCTGGCCTGGGATAACGACGCTCTGGTATCCGTCTTCTGGGAGGGTCTGTCCGGCCGTATTAAAGATGAACTTGCCGGTCGGGACATTCCTACCACTCTCGATGACCTAATAACTCTTGCCACCCGGATTGACCTACGGTTCCAGGAGCGTGCCAAAGAGGTCACCCGTGAGAGGAGGTTTCCACGTCTAGCTCCTACTTTTCAGAAATCCGTCTCTCCCCAGGTACACTCTCCTGAGCCTATGCAGGTCGACCAGACCAAGATGGTCAAAACCCGTCAGGACTTACGCCGTGCCGAGGGGAGCTGCTTCTACTGGCAGTAAGGAGCACCGGATCCGTGCCTGCCCGGAGAGGTCGGGAAACGCCTGTGTCTAGGTTCGCTCAGAGAGGTCGACCTAGACAAGAATAAATCCTCTCCATCTCTGCTGCTGTCAGTCTCAATTGTCTGCGGGGAGAACCGTTATTTCGAACTAGCCCAACTTGACTCTGGAGCAGCCGGGAATCTTATTTCACAGTCCCTGGTAGAGAAATACCACATCCCCACCAAACCTCTGGCTGTACCCTTGTCTGTTGCTGCCGTGGATGGGGGTCTCTTACCACGCCCCATCCAACTCATCACCGAATCCATTACTCTGCAGGTGGGAATGCTGCATTCTGAGAGTATCTCCTTTCATGTTCTGCCTGGACTCTCTCACGCCCTCTTGCTAGGTCTACCTTGGCTCCAGAGACATGCACCCGTGCTTAACTGGCAGACCGGAGAAGTCCTTCGCTGGGGACAGGACTGCCATAAGACCTGTCTGGTTCCCGTCCATCCCGTCCGTCCTTCTCCTACCCCAGCTAATCTACCTGGACTTCCGATTCCTTATTGGTCTTATGCTGATGTCTTTAATAAAAAGGAGGCAGAGGCACTACCCCCTCATAGACCATACGACTGCCCTATCGACCTGTTACCTGCTACTACTCCTCCCCGTGGGCGTATTTATCCATTATCCGCTGCTGAGACCCGGTCGATGTCCGAATATATTGAGGAGAATCTGGCCAGGGGATTCATCCGGAAATCTACCTCCCCGGCGGGAGCAGGCTTCTTTTTCGTCAAAAAGAAGGACGGCTCTCTCCGTCCCTGTATAGACTATAGAGGCCTTAACCAGATCACGGTGAAGAATAAGTACCCCCTTCCGCTCATTCCGGAGTTATTTGATCGTCTGAGGGGGGCTAGAATCTTCACCAAACTGGACCTCCGTGGGGCGTACAACCTGGTTCGTATCCGTCAGGGGGATGAATGGAAGACGGCATTCAACACCCGGGACGGCCACTATGAATATCTGGTAATGCCCTTTGGTCTCTGTAACGCTCCTGCCGTCTTTCAAGAGTTGGTCAACGACATCTTCCGGGACCTTCTCTACTCCTGCGTAGTGGTGTACCTGGACGACATCTTGGTCTTCTCTCCGGATCTCCAGACTCACCGGAGGGACGTTCGTCAGGTCCTGCTCAGGCTCAGGCAGAATCACCTCTTCGCTAAATACGAGAAGTGCCTCTTTGAGCAGACCTCGCTTCCGTTTTTGGGCTACATTATTTCTCAGACCGGCCTACGAATGGATCCAGAGAAACTGTCTGCCATCGAGAAATGGCCTCGACCGGAGGGGTTGAAGGCCATTCAGCGGTTCCTGGGCTTCGCCAACTACTACCGCCTCTTCATACCGCACTTCTCTTCCCGGACTGCCCCAATTTCCGCGCTCACCCGTAAGGGTACTAATCCCAAAGAGTGGCCGCCCGAAGCAGAGGAGGCCTTTCTTTCCTTAAAACAGGCCTTCTCTTCCGCCCCGGTGCTGCATCGCCCGGACGGCAACAAGCAGTTCTTCCTGGAAGTTGACGCCTCCTCCTCTGGAGCCGGAGCGGTACTTACTCAAAAATCATCTTCCGGGAGGATGGTAACTTGCGGCTTCTTCTCTAAACTCTTCTCCTCCTCAGAGCCCAATTATTCCATAGGAGACTGAGAGTTATTGGCCATCAAACTGGCATTGGAGGAGTGGCGTTACCTGCTCGAGGGGGCTCTTCACCCGGTAATAATTTACACTGACCACAAGAACTTGGCTTACCTCCAGCATGCCCAGAGACTTAACCCGCGCCAAGCCCGGTGGTCCTTGTTTTTTGCTCGCTTTGATTTTGTTCTTCATTTTCGCCCGGCTGACAAAAACGTCAAGGCGGACGCCTTGTCTCGATCCTTTCTGGTGTCTGATCTCGAGGAAGATCCGAAACACATCATCTATCCCGCCAGAGTAATGCAGGTGGCTCCCGTGAGTCTAAATCGTCTCCCTCCCGGAAAGACGTTCGTATCAGTACCTGATCGGGAGAAGATCCTTCACTGGGGTCACTCGTCTAAACTGGCTGGCCACGCCGGTCAGAAAAAGACCCTCCAGCTTATTACCCGGCACTACTGGTGGCCTACCCTGCACAAGGACGTAATAGACTTTGTTTCTGCCTGTGTGTCCTGCGCCCGCAACAAGGTTCCGAGACATCTGCCAGCCGGTCGCCTCCTTCCGCTTTCTGTACCTGCTGCCCCCTGGCAGCATATAGCAATGGACTTCATAACTGACCTCCCAGTCTCTGCCGGTTGTACGGTCATTTGGGTGGTCGCTGACCGCTTCTCCAAGATGGCTCATTTCGTTCCCCTGCCAGGCCTCCCGTCTGCACCCGAGCTAGCGAAAGACTTTATTCGTCACATCTTTCGTCTTCATGGCCTGCCCCTCCACATCGTGTCGGATCGTGGGGTACAGTTCACCTCACGCTTCTGGAGAGCCACTTGTAAACTGCTAGACGTCACCCTGGACTTCTCTTCCGCTTACCACCCACAGTCCAATGGTCAAGTGGAGCGGATCAATCAGAACCTGACCAGTTACCTCCGGCACTTCGTTAATGCCCATCATTCAGACTGGGTGGATCTCCTACCATGGGCCGAGTTCTCTTATAACAATCACGAGAGCGAATCCTCCTCCAAATCCCCGTTTTTTGTAGTCTTCGGTCAGCATCCTCGGATTCCTTTTCCTGTCTCCACCTCTGTGGACAACCCGGCTGCGGAATCTCTCGTTAGCAAATTTTCCTCCATTTGGGAGAGTACCCGATCCGCACTCCTTCAGTCGTCCGAACGGATGAAAAGACACGCTGACAAAAAACGCCTGGATCCTCCACAATTTCGTCCTGGAGATAAAGTCTGGCTTTCATCTAAATATGTCCGACTCAAGATACCTTCTTACAAGTTAGGGCCTCGGTTCATCGGTCCTCTGGAGGTCATCAGTCAGATCAACCCGGTGGCCTATAAATTGAAACTCCCGGCCAACTTACGGATCCCTAACTCCTTCCATGTACCTCTCCTCAAACCTGTGGTACTTAACTCTTTTTCCAAGTCTACAGTTACGCCTCCTGCTCCGGTTTCTGCTGAGGACGAGTTTGAGGTAGAGAACATTCTTGCCACCAAAAGGGTAAGAGGAAAGACCTTTTTTCTAGTAGATTGGAAGGGGTTTGGTCCTGAGGAGAGAACGTGGGAGCCCCGGGAGAACATCCATGCCCCGCTCATCCTTGCTAAATTTCTGTCTGGCCTAAAAAAGGGGGGGCCTAAAGGGGGGGGGGGGTACTGTAGCGCCGGTGTCCCTGCCCTCTGCTAGGCAGGGACGCTGTTCCCCTCACCTCTCTGCTCCGTGCCCGGCGTCCTCCTCCCGCTCTGCTGGCAGCGCGCGCTCCTTCCCGGCCACTGTGCTTAGGGCGCGCACGCGCGCTCTCCCTCCCTCTTAAAGGGGCCGCGCGCGCCGTCCTAAGGAGTCCCCGGCCAATGGCTGGAGGACTTCACCATATATAAGGCACCTCCTCCAAAATGGAGGTGCCCGAGCAATGTTGTTGCACTGTTCACTACTCTGCTTCAGCCCTCAGGTCCCGTTGCCAGTTACCTGCCAGATACCTGCTAGATTCCTGCCAGCTTGCTGTCTTATTCCTGCCTGATATTCTGCTACCTGCCTGCTAGCCTGAGGTCCGACGGTCTGCCTTACTACTCCTGTCAGTCTGTCTAAGGACCAGCTTGCCCGCTCACCTGGGAGCGCACATCAACTACCTGCCTGCTTGCCTGAGGTCCGACGGTCTGCCTTCCAACTCTTGTCAGTCTGTCTATGGACCAGCTTGCCTGCTCACCTGGGAGCGCACATCTGCTACCTGCCTGCTAGCCTACCTGGAGGCTCTGCCGTCACGTGCTGTGACCACCTGCCTGTCCAGTGACTCCTGCCCGCTCACCTGGGAGCGCTCATCTGCTGCCTGTCTGCTAGCCTACCTGGAGGCTCTGCCGTCACGTGCTGTGACCACCCGCCTGTCCAGAGACTTCTGCCCGCTCACCTGGGAGCGCTCATCTGCCGCCTGTCTGTTGGTCTTCCTGGAGGCTCCGCCGTCACATGCTGTGACCACCCGTTTATCCAGAGACTCTCGCCTGCTCACCTGGGAGCTCACGTCTACCATCAGCCGCCACAGGTCGTACCAACCCTTTACCCAGAGACTGCCCCGGTCACTTGCCGTGACCATCTGCCCGTTCACCCAGAGACTGCCCCGGTCACTTGCCGTGACCATCTGCCCATTCACCCAGAGACTGCCCCGGTCACTTGCCGTGACCATCTGCCCGTTCATCCAGAGACTGCCCCGGTCACTTGCCGTGACCTCCTGCCCGTTCTTCTAGAGACTGTCCCGGTCACCTGCTGTGACTGCCTGCCTGGTCGCCACCCGCTCCCTTACAAGGACCGCCCCCTTGTTTAGTAGCTCAGAGGTTCCGCCTCCCAGACCCGTTACAATCAGGCGTACTTGATTGTCAGCCACAGATGATTTTTTGCTGAGTTGATTATTATAGAGCAAAGAATTCCTAGGAGTGATTTTGGCACGTTGGTAGCCTCTCCTAATTGCTCGATGGCTATACCCTCTGGCCCTGAACCGTTCCGATAGTTCATGTGATTGTATTTCAAATTGTTCGTCATTTGAACAGATCCTTTTAATGCGTAAGAATTGTCCAATTGGAATGCCATTGATGGTAGATTGTAGATGTGATGACGATGCATGAAGCAAGGAATTTGTTGCTGTGGATTTCCGGAACAAAGTGGTGGATAACTGGCCATCTGGGTTAGTAGAAATAAGAATATCTAAAAATTCAGCAGTTCTGCCAAATTTATATGTGAGCTTGATATTGTATTCATTGCGATTCAGGCTATCCATAAATACTTTCAATTCATCGCTGGAACCCTCCCAAATGAACATAAGATCGTCAATATAACGAAGCCAGTTGTGGATTTTGTCGATACCAGGCCTTGTTTCGTCTTGCAATATTTGACGTTCCCAAAACCCCATAAATAAATTAGCGTAAGCGGGAGCACAAGATGCCCCCATGGCGGTCCCCTGTAGCTGTAAATAGGTTTTATTGTTGAAAGTAAACACATTGTGAGTTAGTATGAATTCCAGCAAAACCAAAATTAATTTAGTTAGAGAGTGATCAATATTGCTGGATTGAAGAAACCAGGAGACCGCCATGAGGCCATCACTGTGTCTTATAGAGGTATACAAGGCCTCTACATCTGCTGTCACAATCAGCATATTGTCATTTAGTTGTATATTGTCAAGGCGACGTAGGACCATGGTAGTATCCTTAACAAATGAAAGTAATTCAGAAACAAGTGGTTTAAGATAAAAATCCACAATCTTGCTTATAGTCTCACAGAGACTCTCATTTCCGGAGACAATCGGTCTCCCTGGAGGGTCCAGCGTGTTTTTGTGTATCTTAGGAATCAAGTATAGTGTAGCTAATCTAGGGTTCAGATTCTTATACAGATCCAGAAGTTTTTTGGGGATGATGTGGTCCTCAAAGGCTGATGACAAGAGGCCAAGAAGTTCAGAGTGAAATGCGGTGGTAGGGTTAAAGGTCAATTCTTTGTAGCATTTGCGATCCCCAAGTAATTTATTGGCTTGTTTCTCATACATTGAGTTAGGCCACACCACCACATTACCACCTTTGTCAGCCATTTTGAAGACCACATCATCCCAACCCTTCATTTCATCTATAGCTTTTCTTTCTCTAAAACTCAAATTAGACTGGCCTCTAGATTTAAGGGCCAGTTTTTCAAGATCATGTGATACTATTTTAGTAAAAACTTCAACCGCCGGTACAAGAGATAGAGCCGGGAATTTTTTAGTTTGACCTACCAGATGTATAGGGAAGGCATTCACATCTGCAGAACTTTCTTCCGCTAAAGATTGCAAAGTAGCTAAAGCCTCCTGTTCTTCCATACTTGGGAACATATCAAAAACATCAGTTTTATAGTGAAATTTCTTCAGAATTAATTTGCGGGCAAATAGATGTATGTCCTTTATGGCCGTAAATGTGTCTAGATGAAACGAAGGAGAGAACGTTAAGCCTTTCTGTAGGACAGACATTTGAGTTTCAGATATGGAATGAGAAGACAGATTAATTACCTTTAAAGAGTCCTCACGGGAGTTTTTATTGCAGGTTCTTGTATTCGGTCTCCTCTTTTGAAATTGTCTTGAATTAGATCCCGTTTCAGAATCAGTTTCAGAGCTGAAATCCCCCGGATAGGAGGACAGAGACTGACTGGATATGCTTCTAGGTAGATTCCTTTTATTCGTATTTTTCCTTAGCTGCCATTTAAAGATAGTACCACTCTGAAAATCATTAATGTCCCGTTCATACTTTTTGTGCTTATCCAGACTAATATTTTTCTCCCATTTTTCAAAATCCTTGTCTAAGTTTTTTAGGATTTCCTGAAAAGTGTCACTTGCCATCTCTTGTTGTAATTTTCGTTGAAGAGCCTCAATCTCTTCCTCGGTGGATTTAATTGTTTGATCATTTTTATCAATTATAATTTGGATAAATTGTAAAGAACATGTGTTGGCCGCATTAATCCATCTTTGGATGAGGGCCTCATCGTCAAGGTCAAAAGCAGGAAAGGTCTGAATCCTCAGGCCTCGCGGAATTATTTTTTGATCTAAATAATTATGTAGTGACGTCCTCGTCCACCATAATTTGGTCTTTCTGTAGAGTAAATTCTTGTATTTTTTGAGATTCTCCTGATTGGAGTATGAAACACAGCGTGACTCAGGACTGGTACCTTTCCTGAATATATCAGTAGCTTTAGCTAACCAGGAAATTTCCTTGGCTTTAAAATCCATATTGAGGAAAATCTGTTAGGATAACAGTAATAGTAAATTTCACAAGAAGTGTCCAAATTAATAAATTAATAGTACTTCCGAACACTCAATTATTACCACAAAGAATTTTTTTACCAGGATGTATTATAATAACCCAGTAAAACATGAAGTACCAAAATAATTTTAAAATAAATATTTTATTTTAGACACGTTAAAATCCAAAATTAAACCATAAAAAGAGAAAGGTACCAAACATGAGGAGGCAGGAGAAACAATAATTAAAATCTTTAGGAAAGCTTGAGTAGTCTTATAATGATTTAATTATGCTGTGGATGAAGCACTCATCATAAAGAAAGAGGTATAGTAGTGTTATATGTAACAGCATGGAGTGTCAAAAAGGAATCAATTTATGCCACACATTGGACCGAATCAACAGGGCAGCAGTGCTATAGCATACTGGTGTTCTCGTGCACAAAGGTGCATAGATCAGCACTATTTATTAATTGCATGACCAGCACCTGCGGCCGAAGTGATCGATCCAGTGCATATAAATATATAGAAATCTCCTGCTGTCACCAACACCTAATACTAAATGAGTATATTCAATACATAGGCATATCTAAACAGTAAAGTGTAAAGTGCTTATTCCATACCAATGTAGATACTCCTGCTTCCTGCCCCGACGCGCACGTTTCGCATTAGCTTCTTCGGGAGGCGTGTCACACTGAGGGGTGTGCTCGTTTTTTATGTGGCAACCAGCCAATGAGGGGATAGTGGGCGGAGATGAAACAAATGATGCTAACAGCGTGGAACCAATGGCGCGTGCGAAGACTGAGGCGGCATCCAGGAAAGGAGTCCCGTGACCAGCGGTCACATGCTGGATGACGCTCTCGTCCCCAACAGTAAGTAAAAGCGAGGCGTGATCCGCATTAAAAGACCACGGTACTCAGGACTCGGGGCCGCAACAGTCCGCGCACGCGCACTCACCACATGAAGAGCAGATCATAGATTGGAACGATAAAGAATGAAGTGAATGAAGTAGAAATGAACAAATAGAAGAAAAATTAATAAATAAATAAAAAGGGGAATGATATGAAGCTGAATAGATGTGTATGTAGAAATAAAAGAATATATAAAAATAAAGATAAAAAAAATAATAAATAAAATAAAAAAAGGGAGAAAAGCATAAACTCAAAGCGAATGTGGCTTAAATACTTATACCGCGAATGAATGTGCAAATAATCAGCAGATAATAATCTAGCTGATAGATTAATAACACGGATGGTGGTATAAAGTGACAGTGCGAACTAAAAAAGTATAAATAAGTGCTGATGTCATAAAGTACATATTGCTGATGTCATAATGTACATATATAATTATATACTTGGAAATCGAATGCTATGACTACATAAAGTGACTGTACATTACTCACATAAAGTCAACATTATAAAGTGGCAATGTGTTACTCACAACACCTAGACATTATAAAGTGACAATGTGAAATAAATTAATTGCAGAGTAGATAATATAAAGTGACAGTGCAAACGTAAACAGATGAATAAATGCTGATATTGTGATATACAGTACAGACCAAAAGTTTGGACACACCTTCTCATTTAAAGATTTTTCTGTATTTTCATGACTATGAAACTTGTACATTCACACTGAAGGCATCAAAACTATGAATTAACACATGTAGAATTATATACTTAACAAAAAAGTGTGAAACAACTGAAAATATGTCTTATATTCTAGTTTCTTCAAAGTAGCCACCTTTTGCTTTGATGACTGCTTTGCACACTCTTGGCATTCTCTTGATGAGCTTCAAGAGGTAGTCACCGGAAATGGTTTTCACTTCACAGGTGTGCCCTCTCAGGTTTAATAAGTGGAATTTCTTGCCTTATAAATGGGGTTGGGACCATCAGTTGTGTTGTGCAGAAGTCAGGTGGATACACAGCTGACAGTCCTACTGAATAGACTGTTAGAATTTGTATTATGGCAAGAAAAAAGCAGCTAAGTAAAGAAAAACAAGTGGCCATCATTACTTTAAGAAATGAAGGTCAGTCAGTCCGAAAAATTGGGCAAACTTTGAAAGTGTCCCCAAGTGCAGTTGCAAAAACCATCAAGCGCTACAAAGCAACTGGCTCACATGAGGACCGCCCCAGGAAAGGAAGACCAAGAGTCACCTCTGCTTCTGAGGATAAGTTTATCCAAGTCACCAGCCTCAGAAATCGCAGGTTAACAGCAGCTCAGATTAGAGACCAGGTCAATGCCACACAGAGTTCTAGCAGCAGACACATCTCTACAACAACTGTTAAGAGGAGACTTTGTGCAGCAGGCCTTCATGGTAAAATAGCTGCTAGGAAACCACTGCTAAGGACAGGCAACAAGCAGAAGAGACTTGTTTGGGCTAAAGAACACAAGGAATGGACATTAGACCAGTGGAAATGTGTGCTTTGGTCTGATGAGTCCAAATTTGAGATCTTTGGTTCCAACCACCGTGTCTTTGTGTGACGCAGAAAAGTGAACGGATGGACTCTACATGCCTGGTTCCCACCGTGAAGCATGGAGGAGGAGGTGTGATGGTGTGGGGGTGCTTTGCTGGTGACACTGTTGGGGATTTATTCAAAATTGAAGGCATACTGAACCAGCATGGCTACCACAGCATCTTGCAGCGGCATGCTATTCCATCCGGTTTGCGTTTAGTTGCACCATCATTTATTTTTCAACAGGACAATGACCCCAAACACACCTCCAGGCTGTGTAAGGGCTATTTGACCAAGAGGGAGAGTGATGGGGTGCTTGCTACGCCAGATGACCTGGCCTCCACAGTCACCAGACCTGAACCCAATCGAGATGGTTTGGGGTGAGCTGGACCGCAGAGTGAAGGCAAAAGGGCCAACAAGTGCTAAGCATCTCTGGGAACTCCTTCAAGATTGTTGGAAGACCATTTCCGGTGACTACCTCTTGAAGCTCTTCAAGAGTATGCCAAGAGTATGCAAAGCAGTCATCAAAGCAAAAGGTGGCTACTTTGAAGAACCTAGAATATAAGACATATTTTCAGTTGTTTCACACTTTTTTGTTAAGTACATAATTCCACATGTGTTAATTCATAGTTTTGATGCCTTCAGTGTGAATGTACAATTTTCATAGCCATGAAAATACAGAAAAATCTTTAAATGAGAAGGTGTGTCCAAACTTTTGGTCTGTACTGTACGTATGTATAGTTTTATACAAAAATAAAGTGCAATGACAATATAAAGTGACTATACCATAATCACATCACATAAACATTATAAAGTGACGATGCAAAAACGCCAATCAAAAGGTATATTATAAATAGTCCAAAGAAAAGGTTTATAATAATTTATTCTATCCAGATTCTTCATCGTTTCGTACATCAACAATGGTTGGCATCTGCGCATCACAGTCTCATCTCCATCCATATTTCCTAAACCCCAGGTACCAAATACTAAAGATTAACTCAGCAAAAAATCATCTGTGGCTGACAATCAAGTACGCCTGATTACCAATTACCACTCTCAATGGACGGAATTTAAAAACATAATCTTGAAGCATTGGGATGTCCTCTCCACTGACCCAATTCTCAAACGAATCCTACCTGACTCGCCACAGATTATTGCTAAACGCTCTCGTAATTTAAATGACATTCTGGTCCATAGCCATTATGAACCAAAGGCCCAGAAGACATCTAAATACAAAAATGGCTTTTTTCCTTGCGGCCTATGCAAGGCTTGTGGCAATTTAATCAAAACAACAAACTTCAGAAACCATGATGGGTCTCGGACATTTGAAATTCGCCACCATATCACCTGTGCATCCAAGGGTGTCATCTATCTGGCCGAATGTCCCTGCAATAAAATCTATGTTGGGCTGACCAGTAGAGAACTCAAGGTAAGGACTCGTGAGCACTGCTTAGACATTGAGAAAGCCAAAACTAACACTAATGACTCCCTTCTTAAAACGATCCCCAAACATTTTAAGAGGTATCACAACTGTAATCCTCATTTATTAAAAATTAGGGGCATTGATGTAGTCACTATGGGCATTAGAGGGGGTGATTTACACAAAAGATTAGCAAAAACCGAAAGTAGATGGATATATCGGTTGGGTTCTCTGGCCCCTCAAGGCTTGAATGAGAGTTTTGGATTTGGGGTCTTCCTGTGAGTTATATGAGTTATTTGAGATATATGAGATTTGAAACCGTATATTTGATGTGTGCTGTTTGTCTTGATTTTAATTTTTATTTTTTTAATCTTTAGTATTTGGTACCTGGGGTTTAGCAAATATGGATGGAGATGAGACTGTGATGCGCAGATGCCAACCATTGTTGATGTACGAAACGATGAAGAATCTGGATAGAATAAATTATTATAAACCTTTTCTTTGGACTATTTATAATATACCTTTTGATTGGCATTTTTGCATCGTCACTTTATAATGTTTATGTGATGTGATTATGGTATAGTCACTTTATATTGTCATTGCACTTTATTTTTGCATAAAACTATACATACGTATATCACAATATCAGCATTTATTCATCTGTTTACGTTTGCACTGTCACTTTATATTATCTACTCTGCAATTAATTTATTTCACATTGTCACTTTATAATGTCTAGGTGTTGTGAGTAACACATTGCCACTTTATAATGTTGACTTTATGTGAGTAATGTACAGTCACTTTATGTAGTCATAGCATTCGATTTCCAAGTATATAATTATATATGTACATTATGACATCAGCAATATGTACTTTATGACATCAGCACTTATTTATACTTTTTTAGTTCGCACTGTCACTTTATACCACCATCCGTGTTATTAATCTATCAGCTAGATTATTATCTGCTGATTATTTGCACATTCATTCGCGGTATAAGTATTTAAGCCACATTCGCTTTGAGTTTATGCTTTTCTCCCTTTTTTTATTTTATTTATTATTTTTTTTTATCTTTATTTTTATATATTCTTTTATTTCTACATACACATCTATTCAGCTTCATATCATTCCCCTTTTTATTTATTTATTAATTTTTCTTCTATTTGTTCATTTCTACTTCATTCACTTCATTCTTTATCGTTCCAATCTATGATCTGCTCTGCATGTGGTGAGTGCGCGTGCGCGGACTGTTGCGGCCCCGAGTTCTGAGTACCGTGGTCTTTTAATGCGGATCACGCCTCGCTTTCACTTACTGTTGGGGACGAGAGCGTCATCCAGCATGTGACCGCTGGTCACGGGACTCCTTTCCTGGATGCCGCCTCAGTCTTCGCACGCGCCATTGGTTCCACGCTGTTAGCATCATTTGTTTCGTCTCCGCCCACTATCCCCTCATTGGCTGGTTGCCACATAAAAAACGAGCACACCCCTCAGTGTGACACGCCTCCCGAAGAAGCTAATGCGAAACGTGCGCGTCGGGGCAGGAAGCAGGAGTATCTACATTGGTATGGAATAAGCACTTTACACTTTACTGTTTAGATATGCCTATGTATTGAATATACTCATTTAGTATTAGGTGTTGGTGACAGCAGGAGATTTCTATATATTTTTATGCACTGGATCGATCACTTCGGCCGCAGGTGCTGGTCATGCAATTAATAAATAGTGCTGATCTATGCACCTTTGTGCACGAGAACACCAGTATGCTATAGCACTGCTGCCCTGTTGATTCGGTCCAATGTGTGGCATAAATTGATTCCTTTTTGACACTCCATGCTGTTACATATAACACTACTATACCTCTTTCTTTATGATGAGTGCTTCATCCACAGCATAATTAAATCATTATAAGACTACTCAAGCTTTCCTAAAGATTTTAATATTGTTTCTCCTGCCTCCTCATGTTTGGTACCTTTCTCTTTTTATGGTTTAATTTTGGATTTTAACGTGTCTAAAATAAAATATTTATTTTAAAATTATTTTGGTACTTCATGTTTTACTGGGTTATTATAATACATCCTGGTAAAAAAATTCTTTGTGGTAACACCCTTTAACAGAGTAAGCCTACCAGCATATAACACGCTGGCAGAAAAAGAAAGTAGGTCTTAGTTCACACAGGAGAGCATCCTGAGTGACACATACCTCCCCTCACATATAAAACCAGTGACACTGTCACATATCCCCCCCCCTTTGCCCAAAGCTGGGGGTTTGGGCACCTTCTGACACCAGGCAGGGAATCCTAGAGAGGGCATCTGCATTCCCATGTAACTTCCCGGGCCTATGCTCCACGTGAAAGTTAAACTCTTGAAGTCCTAGGAACCATCTAGTTACCCTGGCATTTTTACCCCTCTTCTCCTTCAACCATCTCAACGGGGCATGGTCTGATACTAATCTAAACTTCCGGCCTAGTAGGTAATATTTCAGTGTATCCACGGCCTATTTTATGGCTAAACACTCTTTCTCTACTATGGCGTAGTTCTTCTCGCAGGAAGACAGCTTTCGGCTTAGATAGAGAATGGGATGTTCTTCCCCATTTATCTCTTGGGAGAGTACAGCCCCTAGACCAACCTCTGAAGCGTCCGTCTGGACCACAAATTCTTTCTTGAAGTCTGGCGCGACCAGGACCGGCTGCTTGCACAATGTTAGCTTCAACTGTTGAAACGCAGTCTCCGTTTCTTCCGTCCATTTCACCATGGTTGATTTGGTGCCTTTTAGAAGATCCGTTAGTGGCGCGGCAATCATGGCGAAATTCGGGATAAACCGCCGGTAGTATCCTACCATTCCTAGGAATGCTCTCACCTGCTTCTTCGAGAGTGGTTGCGGCCCGGTTTGAATTGCCTCCACTTTCTTGATTTGCGGCTGTATTTCGCCTCTCCCAACAACATAGCCCAGGTACTTGGCCTCCTCCTTCCCGATGGCACACTTTCTTGGATTTATGGTAAATCCTGCCTTCCTTAGCGCGCCCAGAACGGCCTGTAGTTTAGGTAGGTGACTAGCCCAGTCTGGGCTAAAGACCACAATGTCGTCGAGGTAGGCTGCGGCATGCTTCTTATGTGCGGCTAGAATCCGATCCATAGCCCTCTGGAAAGTGGCTGGGGCCCCCTGTAGTCCGAACGGCATCCGCGTGTATTGAAAACACCCATCAGGTGTTGAGAAAGCCGTCTTCTCCTTAGCCATCTGGGACATGGGGATCTGCCAGTAGCCCTTCGTCAGGTCGAGAGTGGTGATGTACCTCGCCGGTCCAAGCCTCTCGATGGGTTCGTCGACGCGGGGCATCGGGTACGCGTCACACTTGGATACCTCATTCAGCCGGCGGTAGTCATTACAAAACCTCCACTCTCCATTGGGTTTCAGCACGAGGACGATTGGGCTTGACCACCCACTCTTTGACTCCTCTATTACTCCGAGGTCTAACATCCTCTTCACCTCGGTCGAGATCACCTCCCGGCGTGCTTCCGGAATCCGATACGGCTTCAGATTCACTCGTACGTGCGGCTCTGTCAGCACATCATGCTCTACCACTTGAGTATGCCCCGGCAACTCTGAGAACAGCTCCCGATTCCGCTGCAGTAATTCTCGACACTGTTGCTTCTGGGCCGATGATAGAGTCTCTGCAATAGTGACCTCCTCCACCTTGCCTTCTGGTGCGGCTCCCAGGCAAGGAGTTTCCACAGGTTCACGGTCCTGCCATGGCTTGAGCAAATTTACATGATATATTTGATGCGGCTTTCTTCGGCCAGGCTGGTGGACTTTATAATTAACCTCGCTGACTTTCTCCACCACCTCGTATGGACCTTGCCACTTGGCGAGGAACTTGCTCTCGATGGTAGGGATCAGCACCAAAACACGGTCCCCGGGCTGGAACTGTCTTAGTCTTGCCGACCGGTTATAGACCCTCGCCTGGGCTTCCTGCGCCTGGAGGAGGTGTTCCTTCACGATGGGCATCACCTTTGACATTCTCTCCTGTAACTGGGCGACATGTTCGATGATACTCCGGTGTGGTGTGACTTCAGCCTCCCAAGTTTCCTTGGCGATGTCTAGGAGACCTCTTGGATGCCGCCCATATAGGAGCTCAAATGGAGAGAAGCCAGTGGAGGCTTGAGGAACTTCTCTGACCGAGAAAAGCAGAAATGGGAGCAGGTAGTCCCAGTCTCGCCCATCCTTTTCAACAACCTTCTTGAGCATCGCCTTTAAGGTCTTGTTGAAGCGTTCCACTAGGCCGTCCGTCTGTGGATGATAAACCGAGGTCTGAAGCTGAGTTATCTGAAGGACTCTGCAAAGCTCCTTCATCACCTTGCTCATGAAGGGGGTTCCTTGGTCTGTCAGAATCTCTTTTGGTAGACCTGTCCGAGCAAAAATATGGACCAGCTATACTTTTACTGGACATGTTCCTTAGGGGAACCGCTTCCGGATACCGAGTCGCATAGTCCATGATGACCAGGATATATTGGTGGCCCCGAGCTGATTTAACTAAGGGGCCCACGAGGTCCATGGCAATCTTCTCAAAGGGAACCTCTATCACAGGTAGTGGGACTAAGGGGCTACGGAAGTGGGAGGAGGGAGCGGTTATTTAGCAGGTGGGGCAGGACCTACAATAGTTTTGAACTTCTCGATAACACCCTGGGCAATAAAACCTTCTCAATATCCTCTCTTGAGTTTTCTCGACCCCTAGGTGTCCCCCCAGGACATGTGAATGGGCCATATCTAGCACCCGCCGTCTGTATGGCCCCGGCACTAACAGCTGTTCCAATATCTGACCGCCCCTCAGTTTGGCCACCCGATATAGCAACTCCCCCTGCACTGCAAAGTGGGGGAATCTGGTGTCAGCCCCCGGCTCTTGGGCAACCCCATTACATACAGTAACCTGGTCAAACGCCCCTTTTAAGGTCAGGTCTCGAACTTAAGCAGTCCCAAAGTTCTCTTTGGACATATCTAACGCAGGGAGGTCGGCCTCCTCGGTCACCATCTCACCCTCATCCCCGACAAGGACGCACAGTGGGAACTCCTCCATCCGAGACTTCGTCGGGGGTTCTTCTTCAAGGACCTGGCTTTTCCCCATACTACTTAGTCCAGTTCCCTTCCCCCACAAGTCCCAGAATAAGGAAAAATCGCGGCCCAATATGACGGGATGTATCAGGTCCTTTACTACCCCGACTTCATGGGACTGGGCACCACAGTCTGTCCCCACTGTTACTGTGGCCACGGGATAGTCCTTGGCGTCACCATGGATGCACCGAATGCCCAGGGTTTTGGAAGGGATCAACTGATGGGGAAGGGATGCTCTGATCAAGGTCACCAGACTCCCGGAGTACAACAGCCCAAGCACTTTTACTCCATTAATGGACACTGCACACGCCTGCGGCCCCTCGCCGGGTTGACAGTCCACGCTACAGGCTGGATAGGCATAATAGGAGACCAGTCTGCCTAGGCTACAGTCCATGGGCTCAGGGGATATTTGACACCTGGCGGCTACATGTCCAGGGTTGTGACACCGCCAGCAAACTATATCTTTACCAACTGTTCTAAAGGCACCTTCAGTAGGAGTGGGACGTCCCCCAGTGGTGGCTCTAGACCTCTTCCGTGGTGAACCCGCCCCCTTTTGGGTATCCCAGTAGGGAGAAGTGACTGCATCCGGTTTCCCAAGAGATCTCTCGACTACCTCGTACCTCTCTACCAGGCCGATGAAGTCATTTGCGTTCTGGGGATCACCCTGGGCAACCCAGGTCTGTACTGGCTTGGGAAGGGAATGCATGAACCTGTCAATCACCACCCGCTCAACCATCTGGGCCGGAGTGGAGGACTCCGGTTGTAGCCACTTCTGAACAAGATGCAGGAGGTCAAACATCTGCGAGCGAGGGGGTTTGTTGCTAGCATACGCCCAGTGATGAACTCGCTGGGCTCTTACCGCCATATTTACTCCTAGACGTGCTAAGATCTCTGTCTTTAGTTTGGCATATTCCTTAGCATCTTGCAGCGCCAAGTCAAAATACGCCTTCTGGGGTTCACCCGATAAATATGGCGCCAGAACCTCTGCCCACTGTGCTGGAGGAAGTCTCTCACGATCAGCCACCCTCTCAAAAACAGTCAGAAATGCTTCTACATCATCCCCAGGGGTCATCTTCTGCATGGCCCACCTTACCACCTTCCTGACGTGAGAATCATCAGTCGGCCCTGGGGGTGGGGCAGCTGCCCTGCTCTGGATGGCATCCGCCAAACGCTGTATCTGCTGTTGCGCCTCCTGCTGGTGCAGCTGCGCATCCTGCTGGTGCTGCTGCTGTGACTTTTGCTGCAACTAGATCTGCTGAAGCAACAGTTTGGTCATCTCCTGGTGCTGCTGCTGCATGCTCTGCTGGGCCTGCTGCATACTCTCCTGGTGCTGCTGCTGCATGCTCCGCTGGGCCTGCTGCATACTCTCCTGGGCCTGCAGGTGTTGCTGCTGCATGCTCTGCTGGGCCTGGACCAGGTGCTTAACGAGCTCCTCCATGCTGCTGGACTTCCCTGGCTGGCTGGAGGCCTTCACCCAGGACATCCACCGGTCTTTGTAGCAGGTACACGTGTTCCTGGAATCTTGCACGCACTCTCACACCAACTGTGGCAAGTCGACTCGCTCGGCTTTCCTGGAGGCAGACTCAGGACACACGTTATCAGGTTTTCCTCTCTGCTGGTTTATTATCAGCCATAAACTCATGCAGGTTTCACAGGAAAAATAAACATGACCCCTCTGGGTTAAGCGAAAAAAAACAAAAACAAAGTATAACTTAGTCCATAGATGACCGGGTTCCGCCCGCTCTCGGTAGCATAAACTGCACTGCTAAAGTCCATGTGAAAAGCTCTGCAGCTTCCACAATACTGTCTGGAGACTTCCCTCTCCAGACCACACTCCAGAGAAAAAAAAAGGGACTGAGCTTTTACACATTGCTCAGCCACACCCTGAGGGGAGGTAGGGGGAATGGCGTCCCTCCCTCTTTGCCATTCCCATAAAACCGCACACCCTTTAACAGAGTAAGCCTACCAGCATATAACACGCTGGCAGAAAAATAAAGTAGGTCTTAGTTCACACAGGAGAGCATCCTGAGTGACACATACCTCCCCTCACATATAAAACCAGTGACACTGTCACAGTGGTTATGGGGGAGCATGGAGAGAAGGGTGATTACCCATTTATCTTAATCCCTCATCAGCAAGCCCTCTCCTGATTGTATGTTTGCTGCGGTAACTGTTAGGGACGTGAACAAGGCCCTCGCTTATGTCCTTTGTACTCTTGGGGCTGGTTAGGTTATGCGGTGTAAGGAGACAGAAAACTCCAGTCCTATGTATCTGCCTCCTTTCTGATGTGGTAGTTTAGCCTCGGCTGGTAGTAAAGTAGTCCCAAAGACCTATTTGTTATTAATGTCCTTGAATGTAGCCCAGATTGAGTAAGGCTATTAAGGGACTATTAGGGATCTGGAGGTGAGGCAAAAGGCAAATAATAGTGTAGCGTGGACTAAGGGTCTCAGCCTCTGGGCTTGGTGATCTCACTCACTGTGCCTTCTCAGCGCTGCTGCGGAGTGTGTTTCAGGCAAGATGGCCGCGGCTGCTGACCCAGGATCCCCCCGCTAGGCAGATCTTCGGTACTCTCCAGTCTCCCAACAATCTGCCACTGATCCCCGCCGGTGGCCGGAGCAGGATACCCTCGTCCGATCCGCCGCCCAGCCGAGACGCTGCTCCCAGCAAGGATACCGTGCTCACTGGAGGCCGGGTGGTGTGGAACGCCTCACTCAAAGATGGCACTCTCTCTCCCAGCTCTCTCCACTCCCCTCCGATGCCCGGACGCAGCAAGGAGCCTTACAGCAGCTGCCCTGAGTCCGCGGGGTCCCCCAGGTACCGTGTAGGGACCAAAAACTAGTTGGTAAGAGCGGATAGGACCCAAGAAAGGGGTAGATTCGGAGGAGCTGTTCCGAGACACGTCTTTTCCGGAAGACAACCAGGCCACGCCCCCATCTTTTAAGTTTTTATTCCTACGTGCTGTCTGTCATCAAGACACTCCAGTGTTTGGATAGAATTGCCCAAATATTGTCCCATTTTAGAATTAAATGTCGATATAAAGCACACTTGTCCCTGAGTATGGGAGTCCTCCATTTGTTTCTTTTTCACAAGCAACTCAGACCGGGATGTATATTTTGCCCTCTGGTAGCCCCTCTTGATGCTCCACCTGCTGAATCCACAAGCAAGAAATCGTTCCCTCAGGTCCTCAGATTGTTGCGCAAATGATTTTTCAGAGGAGCAAATTCTCCTCATTCTTAAATAATGTCCCGTTGAGATTGCTCGTATAATTGCTTGAGTATGGGCAGAGGAGGCGTGCAAGAGGGCGTTAACAGAGGATGCCTTCCTGAAGACATTGGTGTGGATCATCCCATTGTCAGAGACCAACAATTTGGATGTCAAGGAAATCAATCTCACGCTTGTCAAATTTATATGAGAGACGGATGTTGGAGCTATTGTGGTTCAACTTAGACATGAAGTCCCTTAGTTCAAATTCGGAGCCCTGCCACACCATCAATATATCTATACCAGCACTGCACGTGGGCAGCAGCATGTACACCCCCGCAGACAACCTCCCTCTCCCAATGACCAAGAAAGATGTTCGCATACGAGGGCGGACATGCCGCACCCATGGCAGTGCCCTGTCTTTGCACAAAAAATCTATCTTTAAATTAAGAAAGTAATTATGCATCAGGAGGAACCACAACAGCTCCAAGATCAAGTCACACATAGATGGGTCTAAGTTGCTTGCGGATAAAAAGAAACGGGTAGCCTCCAAACCGTCCTCATGAAGTATACAGGTGTAGAGGGACTCCACGTCAGCCGCAACCAAGAACATGTCCGGGTCCAGGGAAATGCCATCAACCCTTGCGAGGACGTCCATAGTGTCCCTGATATAGGAGGGCAGCGTCTCCACTAAGGGATGCAGATAGTGTTCGATGAATTTGCAGATCGGATTAAATGAGAAGCTAACTTTCACTGACTTCCAGGCGCCTGCGCAATTGAACCCTGTGGTGCAGTGTACAAACAGATGGGGCCGGGGGAAACAAAGCGCCTTCTATGTGAGTGGCACTTTGTGCATGCCTGGGAAGTGAGGGAGACCAGTGCACGTCACAGGGCCCTGTGACGTGCAGGGGAGGGGGTGAATATGGTAAATAAGCACATAGGTGGGGATTTCTTGGCAAGCCTGTGCTAAACCGAGTTGATAAAAACAGATTTCTCTGCAATCAAACCTCTATTATGAGCCATACAGGTATGTATAGATTTACTTTTCTATAACCTGTATGCCCATATTAGAGGTCTGATATCTCCCAAGGGGTAACAGATTCCCTTTCAAATCTCGTTTCTTGAACATTACTTCACCACACACATAACAGAAATTGTCTGGATGATTTAAACACTTTCTTGGCATTATAGTAAAATTTATAACAACTAATAGAGCTAATAAAATATGCGAAGCAAGCAAAACACTTTGGATCAACAGAAGAACAAACACTTGTGCTTACAGACTCACTGCCATTTCACTACTGTCTCTCTTCTTACAAAAAATGCAATATCTAAGCATGTCGGAACATCAATGAGCCTGCATATTCTTGTTATTTTGTCTTAGGTACAGCTTGTCGTGGTTGGATTGCTTTTACGCTGCTAGACAGAAACTAACTGGGCTTCATATACCCGTTGCCTACACCAGGGAGTGCAACCCTAGTGACGTCATCATAGCAGGCTCCTTGTTCATGGACGAATACACCACATGAATGTAAGATCTCATACCGCAAAACCTGCCTGGAAAACATACTGAACACTAGAGCCATCATCTCTCTCACTGTTTGGTATAAATCACATATAATCGGCCGGCAGTTATAGGATCCTGGTACAATTCTGTCCTGATAGTAACAGAAAAACTTTGGCAAAGGGCGGAGAAGGGGGGATTGCAAGGGTATGTGCCCACGATCAGGAGACGCTGCGGGTTTGAAGCTGCGTGTTTATACAGTGTCAAACCCGCAGCGTCCAGATATTACAGCATAGTGGATGGGATTTCTAGAAATCCCATGACACTATGCGTCTTTGTGCACCTGCGGATCACCCGCGGAAACTAACATGCGTCTTTCAGACCCGCAGCATGTCAATTTCTCTTGTGGGTCCGCATGTGGACTTTCCCCATAGACTAACAACAATTAGGAAAGTCCGCAAGTAAAAAAAACAAAACATAGCAGCCGCTCATTTGCATAATGAAGGTGAAAGCTGAGCAGCTGTTCTGTAGCATCGGGCCCGCAGCGGCTCCGGATCATGGGCACATACCCTAAAATCTCTGTTTTGTATCTCTTGTTCCTGATAAAGCAAAGGGACACTCACATGGCGCTGTCATAATGGAGCAATGTAAACTAGGGCTGGAAAGAAAAATGGCTACACCGAAGGGGAAGCGCACACAATCATATGTACATATATAGTTCCGCTCCTTATGTAGTAGTGGTGAAGGACGTAGTTTCACTCTGGCACTAAAAAGGGGTTAAAAGCATGTTGCCAAAAGTTAGATCTCTCTGGGCTGCAGTTTAGTCCAGGTAAGGGGTTAACTGTGAAACCAGCCCAGTAGAGGGAGGGGGAATTGCAGAAGAGCTGACAGGCTCTATAAATTGGGCCTAGTATCCCAGACAGTGGATCATCAGACAAAAGAATCCCTCCACAAGAGTCAGGCCTGGGAATCACGATAGTGTCGTCGAGGACCAGGGGGCACACTGTGTCTGCAGAAGAAGTTAGGACTCAAATCTAGGACGTGGGGAGAACTAGGATCCGGATATACTGTCTTTGGTGAGGAAGATTCTCTAGGGCTAGAGACCAAGGCAACAGAGATGCTTCACCTAAATTGGGAACCAGGGTTGAAGTTGTATCAAGTACCTGTGGGAAAGATGACAACCAGTTTGACCTTATCCATTATATCTGCCTGCAAATATTGTAAATACTGCCATTTATCAAGTAAAGTTCCAGTTATCGTTATGAACTTTGTGTCCTCTGATTTCATTACAGCCCTGGTTCCAGAAGAGAAGTTCCTGGAGTCAGAAGAGACAGGCTGGTCAGAAGTAAATGGAAAACACCACATACGCCGCAGCACACCAGAGGGAGGACACACTTTGTCTGTAGGGTGCCAAAGCGAGCATGGGCTACAACTCGCCCACGACTACCTTACTGGGCACACATCATACACACACACGACTCTGCTCCACACACATCATACACACACGGCTCTGCTCCGTACATGTTGCACACACGGCTCCGCACTAGTCGTGCACGTGTGGCTCCGCATTAGTCGTGCACATGCGGCTCCGCACTAGTCGTGCACGTGCGGCTCCGCTCCGTACACATTGTACATGCGCGGCTCCGTTCCGTACACCTCGTACGCACGCGGCTCCGCTCCGTACATCTCGTACACACGTGCGGCTCCGCTCCATACACCTCGTACACACACGGCTCCGCTCCGTACACCTCGTACACACGCGGCTCCGCTCCGTACGTCTCGTACACGCGGCTCCGCTCCGTACACCTCGTACACACACGGCTCCGCTCCATACACCTCGTACACACACGGCTCCGCTCCGTACACCTCGTACACACGCGGCTCTGCTCCGTACGCCTCGTACACACGCGGCTCTGCTCCGTACACCTCGTACACGCGCGGCTCTGCTCCGTACACCTCGTACACACACGGCTCTGCTCCGTACACCTCGTACACACACGGCTCCGCTCCGTACACCTCGTATACGCGCGGCTCCGCTCCGTACGCCTCGTACACGCGCGGCTCTGCTCCGTACACCTCGTACACGCGCGGCTCCGCTCCGTACACCTCGTACACACACGGCTCCGCTCCGTACACCTCGTACACACACGGCTCTGCTCCGTACACCTCGCACACACGCGGCTCTGCTCCGTACACCTCGTATACGCGCGGCTCCGCTCCGTACGCCTCGTACACGCGCGGCTCTGCTCCGTACACCTCGTACACGCGCGGCTCCGCTCCGTACACCTCGTACACACACGGCTCCGCTCCGTACACCTCGTACACACGCGGCTCTGCTCCGTACACCTCGTACACACGCGGCTCTGCTCCGTACGCCTCGTACACACACGGCTCCGCTCCGTACACCTCGTACACGCGCGGCTCCGCTCCGTACACCTCGTACACACGCGGCTCCGCTCCGTACGCCTCGTACACACACGGCTCTGCTACATCCACACTGTAAACCCCTCCTGACCCCACACATAAACTTCCCCTCATCCAGCACCATGACAACCAGCACAGCAGAGTCCTGCATCCACTGAGGCCCCTGATCATGTGACCCCTGACTCCTCCCCTCCTGTGACCTCATCACAGGTCCTGTGTGCACAGAACAGCCATATATGTGGTGGCGGCTCTGCAGGTGGAGGTATGTGGAGAGACCCCATTACTGGGTGCAGGGGGCATTAACCCCCTCAGTGCTGAGACTATTGTGACCTCTGCCTCCCTTATTCCTAGTGCTGTGACCTTTCCCCTCTGTATCAGGTTATTACGGGATGAGTTGTATTTTGTCGCCATTTTCGGCCCCATATAATATAACTGACGTCTATTAATATATTTTTGGAAACAGAAAAGCGTCAGGAATTCCCTCATTCCTGTTGTGAATAATTACTGTGATACTGAATACGTAGAGGAGGTCGTTTATTATACGACTTTTCCACAATAACAGCAAATTTCCTGGAAAATAGTCGCTTTTATATCGTCTCCATAATCCCTTAACATCTGCTGATACTCCTTTTCACAGCGTTCGTTTAGGGGCCTTTTTTCTCAGCATTACTTTTTCACAGCGCTGAGGAATAAGAGTGTAGTGCCCCCGGTGGGGAAAATTCCCACTGATATCAGTTGTATATGACAGCTGACACCCTGTGGCATCGGTCCTGACCGGTTTTGGAACAAATCGGAGTCAATTATCTCCTTAAATGCTGCTGTCAATTGCTACAGCTGCATCTATGTGGCTTAAAGGGGGAAAGGAGTCACCCTTTTTTTCACTATCGGTCCCGTACGGTCATAATCACAGGTGCCGATAGTTACCATTGCACCCCCAGGTCATCAGATGCCCTCCGGGTACGGTGTCAGTGCTATAAACTGAGTCTAAAAGACTCTGTCAGTGAGAAAGTCTCACGCACTGAAGTGCATGAGATCAGTGAAAAATACTCCCACAGTGGGACTAAGTGGGGAAAAAAAATTAAAAAGGCACACAAGAATCACGAAAAGCCATTTTGCCAGTAAAAACGCATATTTTGTGTAAAACAAAATTAAACAAAGAAATGTACACATAATTAGTATCGCCATGTCCAGATTGACCGGAACTATAAAATTGTCACGTTATTTATTCCATACAGCGAACAAACAAAAATGTATAAACACACCCAAAATGTCACTTTTTCATCATATTGACACACAAAAAAACTGAATAAAAAGTCATATGTAAAAAAAAATGTTACAAGTGAAAACGCCAAATTATCCCACAAAAACAAGCCCTAATATGGCTCATCCGGCAGAAAAAATAAAAAAAGTTACAGCTCTCAGAGTATAACAATGCAAAAAAATATATTTTTTGTAAAATATTGTTTTTAGTCTGTAAAAGGAGTAACACTTTAAAAAATATATAAATCTAGTGTCTCTGTACTCGTACTGACCTGACGAACAAATCGGTCTTATCAATTTTATCGCACGGTGAATGGCACAAAAATAACAATAACTTAATTGCTGCTTTTTGTTCATTCTGCGTTTGAAAATTTTGAATAAAAAACGATAAAAAACGTTATGTGCCCTAAAATGGTACCAAAAAAATCTGATAGCTCTCAGAATATTGTGACAAAAACTATTTTTTTTTATAAAAAAGCATTTTTAGTGAGTGATTTGTAGAAAACCGTTTAAAAAAAAATGATATACAGTGGGTACGGAAAGTATTCAGACCCCTTTAAATTTTTCACTCTGTTTCCTTGCAGCCATTTGGTAAATTCTAAAAAGTTCATTTTTTTTCTCATTAAAGTACACTTTGCTCCCCATCTTGACTGAAAAAAAAAACAAAAATGTAGAAATTTTTCCAAATTTATTAAAAAAGAAAAACTGAAATATCACATGGTCTTAAGTATTCAGACCCTTTGCTCAGTATTGAGTAGAAGCACCCTTTTGAGCTAGTACAGCCATGAGTCTTCTTGGGAATGATGCAACAAGTTTTTCACACCTGGATTTGGGGATCCTCTGCCATTCTTCCTTGCAGATCTTTTCCAGTTCCGTCAGGTTGGATGGTGAACGTTGGTGGACAGCCATTTTCAGGTCTCTCCAGAGATGCTCAGGGCTCTGGCTGGGCCAGTCAAGAATTGTCAGAGTTGTTCTGAAGCCACTCCTTTGTTTTTTTAGCTGTGTGCTTAGGGTCATTGTCTTGTTGGAAGGTGAACCTTCGGCCAAGTCTGAGGTCCAGAGCACTCAGGAAGAGGTTTTCATCCAGGATATCTCTGTACTTGGCCGCATTTATGTTTCCTTTTATTGCAATCAGTCGTCCTGTCCCTGCAGCTGAGAAACACCCCCATAGCATGATGCTGCCACCACCATGTTTCACTGTTGGGATTGTATTGGGTAGGTGATGAGCAGTGCCTCGTTTTCGCCACACATACTGCTAGGAATTATCACCAAAAAGTTCTATCTTCGCGTCTCATCAGACCAGAGAATCTTATTTCTCATAGTCTGGAAGTCCTTCATGTGTTTTTGAGCAAACTCTATGCTTGCTTTCATATGTCTTGCACTGAGGAGAGGCTTCCATTTGGCCACTCTGCCATAAAGGCCCAACTGGTGGAAGGCTGCAGTGATAGTTGACTTTGTGGAACTTTCTCCCATCTCCCTACTGCATCTCTGGAGCTCAGCCACAGTGATCTTGGGGTTCTTCTTTACCTCTCTCATAAAGGCTCTTCTCCCACGATAGCTCAGTTTGGCTGGACAGCCAGGTTTAGGAAGACTTCTGGTGGTCCCAAACTTATTCCATTTAAGGATTATAGAGGCCACTGTGCTCTTAGGAACCTTGAGTAATGCAGAAATTCTTTTGTAACCTTGGCCAGATCTGTGCCTTGCCACAATTCTGTCTCTTAGCTCCTTGGGCAGTTCCTTTGAGCTCATGATTCTCATTTGGTCTGACATGAACTGTGAGCTGTGAGGTCTTATATAGACAGGTGTGTGCCTTTCCAAATCAAGTCCTATCAGTTTAATTAAACACAGCTGGACTCCAGTGAAGAAGTAGAACCATCTCAAGGAGGATCACAAGGAAATGAACAGCATGTGACTTAAATATGAGTGTCTGAGCAAAGGGTCTGAATACTTATGAGTATGTGATATTTCAGTTTTTCTTTTTTAATAAATTTGCAAACATTTCTACATTTGTTTTTTTTCAGTCAAGATGGGGTGCAGAGTGTACTTTAATAAGAAAAAAAAATGAACTTTTTAGAATTTACCAAATTACTGCCATGAAACAGAGTGAAAAATTTAAAGGGGTCAGAATACTTTCCGTACCCACTGTATATATCTGGTACTGCTGTAACTGCACCGACCCGAAGAATAAAGTCATCTTATCACTTATACTGCATGAGCAACTGCTTAAAAGTAAGAACTATTCTTGTACTGCTGTTTATTTGTTCGTTCTACATCCCAAAAATCGGAATAAGGCTCTGATCACATTCATTCTGAGCTCTCTGCTGTGCTCTTATTCGGGGTAAATTCACAAAAATATGATTTAGACAAAACCCCCGACTGAACCGCTCACTTATGAGGCAGATGGAGTCACATTGGACTCCGTCTGGTCTCTGTTCCAGCGGTATTTCATCATTTTCAGTGTCTATTTAGCCCACAAGTGTGCTCGGCAGATGTGTGCACACCTAAAAAGATGGATACCACTGGAACCAACACCAAACTGAGTCCATCTCCATCTGGCTCATTATTGTAAGTGGTACTGTTTGGGTTTTCATCTGAATCGCATTTTTGTGAGATTTACATGGAAACCCTGTTTTAAGTTCTCAGCGAAGAACACAATTATGTGATCCCAACCTTATAATGAAAGCGATCAAAAAATGTTATGTACCCCAAAATGTTGGCAATAAAAACCTTAACTTATCCCACACAAAACCAGCCCCCACTCAGGTCCATCATCTGTCACTGGAAATATAGAAGGTTTCCACGTTACGGAAAGACTCTGGAAAAGTGACACGTCCCTCACCCCTTCAAATAAGGGCTCTTTCACATGTCAGTGTGTCCAGTACGTATGGTGACAGTTTCCACACGTACTGGAGACACGGACACACGTAGACCCATTCAAATCTATGGGTTTGCGCACATGTCAGTATGTTTCCACTGACCATGTCTCCTTGTGCTCCACGTGCTGACGCCCTTTTTTTTTTCCGGATGCACGGTCCGCAAAATGTCTCACGCTGAACACACATGGATGACATCCGTGTGTCATCAGTGTGACATGTACCAGCGCCTGGGAATCAGCGCTACAGTTAGCGCTGTTCCCAAGCGCCGAGTGCTGAACACTGCACTCATCATTGTTCCTTGCTTGCGCTGTAATCAGCACGAACAAGAGACAATGTTGGGAGTAGTAGTGTCTGCTCTCGCAGTGTCCCTGTCACACTGTCACACAAGGTATAGGAAAGACTAAGTGCAACATGAAGGGAAGAGGGGAAAGGGGGAGTGGAGACCTCCTAGGCTGATCTGATATCACCCTGTCTCCCCTAACATCCCTATATTGGTTCTTCACCAATCGCCGCACGGGAACCTAAACCCTGTAATTCCCTAGAGCTAGGCCCTGGGAAGCGGGATATGAGCACTAGTCAGTCCCCACTAACAACTAAAGACAGCAAGGGAGACAAACATGGGGGAAAGTAACTTAGCTTGAGCCGAATTCAGAAAGATTACACCAAACATCCTCATAGGCACCAGAGAGGAAGTAAGTAGACTGCAATAGCTCCAAGCCTTCACAAGGGAACATATGATTATCAACGGCACCTCCCTGTAGCAAACAGAAAGTATTTAAACACCCAGGCCTGGGTGTCAATTAGAAGGAGGGAAGTAGCCGCTGGGTCCTAGAGTGCTACAGATCTATGAAGGCGTCTGTAATGCCAAACGAAGAGATCTTCTGCAACCAACTGCAGGGAGACTGTCTGACACATCTGACACACTCGTGACAGTCCCTCTGTAAAAATAACAATAAAATAATAAAATCCTTATACTGTCCAGAGATGTCCCCCGCTGTAATTATCTGACCGCTGACGCCTGGGAGAATGACAAGCGGGCCCCAGAACTGCGCTGAGCTCATTAGCGGTGTCCTGTCACTCAGTGAGCTCCGCGCAGCCCCGGGGCCCGTTCGCTGGAGCGGCTCATTTTCCCCGGATGCTCAGCATCAGTGGTCAGAGGATTACAGCGGGAGACATCTCCACACAGGTGATTATAAGGATTTTATTATTTTATTCTTATTTTTACACAGGGACACTGTGGGAGCAGACTACTACTACCATCATTGTCTCTTGCTCTGATCACAGCTCGAGCAAGAGACAATGATGAGGGCAGCGTTCATTACCCGGCGCTTGGGAACAGTTCTAACTGTAGCCCTGATTCCCAGGCGCCAGTACATGTGATCCTGATATGGCATACAGTTGCCACATGTGTGACACACACAGGACATGGATATCTCCTGTACTGGTTTGTCCGGTACCGGAAATATATGGACTTGTGAAACCGCCCTAAAATCCAGTGAAATCTGCACTCCCAAACCCAAATTGCACCCACCTTCTCAGCCCCAATGAGTCTAAATCGCAGTAAGCAACCAGATGTTTGATATAACTGTAGTGGGGAGACAGCACTTAACAATTTATGACGTTCGTGTCTCCAGAAGTACAAGCTGGGTACACTGTATGGGCACTAAACTGGAGTGTTTGAAATCCTCCAGAAAACAGTATGGAGTGGATGTTACAATGTCAAAACACCTGTGGGGCCAAAATAGTCACTGCAGTCAAAGATAAATTCATTGAGAGGTACTATTTCTAAAATGGGGTCACTTCTGCGGATTTTCTGATGTTCTGGGGGACCCGCAAATGTCACCCGCAAACTATTTTATCAAAATCTGTGCTTCAAAAGCCAAATAGCGCTCCTTCCTTCTCAGCCCTGACGTGTGGCCCAACAGTAGTTTGCAATGACAAATGGGACAACACTGCATTCGGGAGAAATTGCACAATAAATTTTGGGGTCCAGTTTCACCTATTAACCCTTGTTTAACTGAAACATTTGCAGCTAATAAATATAATTTTTACCACTAAAATGTTATATTTCCACTTCCTAATATTATACATTTCTGTGAGGTATCTGTGAGTTCAAAATACTCACTATATCTCTAAATTAATTCCTTAAGCAGTGAAGTTTCCAATATGGGGTCACTTGGGGGATTTCTGCTGATCTGGCTTCTCAGGGGTTGGTTAATGGAGACCATAATTTATTCAGAATATAGCAGAATCTGCATTCTAAAAGCCAAGTCGCGCTCCTTCCCATTCGATCTCTGGCGAGTGCTCCAACAGTAGTGTACAACCATATATGGGGTATTGCCTAGTTCGGTAAAACTTATATAACAAATTGTTATATCTATTTTATCTATTATCTCTTGTGTAAATGAAAAATTTGAGGATAAATTAAAATTTTTGCAGAAAAACCCCAATTTTTGTTTTCATGACCAAAACGTATAAAATCCTGTGTTATATTTGGGGGTTAAAAATTCTCAACACCCCCCAATATAAATTCCTTATGGGGTTTAGTTTTCAAAATGCGGTCATTTGTGGGTGTTTCTGCTTGTTGGTAACTCAGGGGCTCTGCAAATGCAACATGGTGTCCAAATTTGTGTTCCAAAAATTAAATAGCGCTGTTTGCTTTCTGAGTTTTGCCATATGCCCAAACATTAGTTTTTGACCACATATAGGGTATCTCGAGAGAAATTGTATAAAAAAGTAAGGGGTTCATTTTCTCCTATTACCCCTCGTGGAAGTTATAAATTTGGTGCTAAAACAGTATTTTAGTGAAAAAATTTATTTTTTTGTTTTCATATATAAATGTTATAAAGTTTCTTGAATCACCTGTAGGTTAAAAATGCTCAATACACCCCTACATGAATTCATTTAGACATCGGGTTTCCAAAATGGGGTCACTTTCTAATGTTTTAGCATGTCAGGGACCCTGAAAATGCGACATGGCATTCACAATCTATTCCAGCCAAATTTAAGCTCCTAGAATAAAATAGCGTTCTTTCCTTTCCAAGCCCTGTCATGTACCTAAACAGCAGTTTTTGACCACATACGGGGTCTCTTGGTGTTCAGAAGAAATTGTGTAACAAATTACAATTGTTTTCACCTATTATCCATTGTGAAAATTACAAATTTGGGACTAAAACAACATTTTAGCGGAAAAAAACATAATTTTCATATTCACATCCACATTTTGAAAAGTTCTATGAAGCATCTATGGGTTCAAAATGCTCAAAACACCCCTAGATAAATTCCTTGAATTCCTAGTTTCCAAAATGAGGTCACTTGTGCATTGTTTCTGCTGTTTTGGTACCTCAGTTGCTCTGCAATGAGACATGGTGTCTGCAATCTATTATAGACAAATTTACGCTCGAAGTACCAAATGTCGCTTTTTAATTTCCGAGCCCTGCCATGCGCCCAAACAGCAGTTTTTGACCACATAGAAGATATTTCCATGTTTGGGATGAATTTCAGAATACATTTTAGGGTCCATTTCTCTTACTACTCCTTGTGAAAATGAAAAATTTCAGTGGAAAAAAATTAATTTTTCATTTTTTCAATCCAGTTTGCATTAATTTCTGCGTGACAACTGAAAGGTTAACCAAGTTCCCAAAAGCAGTTTAGAGTAATTTAAGGGGTGCAATTTTTTAAAATGGTATCATTTCTGGGGGGCAGTGATACATAGGCCCCTCAAAGTCCTTTCAAAACTGAGTAGGTCTGTGAAAAATTGGATTTCTAAATTTCCTTAAAAAATTAAAATTGCTGCTAAATTTTAACCCATCTAACATTGTAACGAAATAAAAGGACGTTTGAAAAATGATGCTGACATAAAGTAGACATTCAGTGCTGCTCACCATTATTGGCACCCCATCATTTTTTTCATAGACTGTACAATATCTTCAGAAATAAATGGAAATGTACCAAAGTTATATTTTCAGGATTTTTTAATTAGTGGACCAAAGTAATACAACAATAGAACATTGTTTTTCAACTTCCATGTTGCAATTTCAAAGAAGAAACAATAAACAGCATTTGCAACAATAAAGACACCCCTAATTAATACTTGGTTGCATACCCTTTGGCATTGCTCACAATGTCAATATGTTTCTTGTAGCCATCTATAAGCTTCTTGCACTTCTCAGCTGGAATTTTCTCCCACTCTTTCTTTGCAGTTTGTTTAAGCTCTTGAATGTGTGCAGGGTTCTTTTTCCCAATAGCAGATTTTAGCTCACCCCAAAGATTTTCAATGGGATTGAGGTCTGAACTCATTGCTGGCCATTTTAAAACAGTTACTGTGTACTTTTAAATGTGTACTTTGGGCCATCATCTTGCTGGAGGACCCATGATCTTCGAGTCAAACCAAATTTTCTTACACTGGGTAGGACATTTTGCTCTAAAATCTCTTGATAATTCTCTGATTTTATGATTTTTGTGATACGGTCAAGGCCTCAAGTGCCAGATGCTGCAAAGCAACCCCACAGCATTATGGATCCTCCACCATGCTTAACTATTGGTAAGGTGTTCTTTTCCTTTATAAGCTTCATTGCGCCGTCTGTAATCAAGCTGCTGCTTTGCATTGCCAAAAAGCTCTATCTTTGTTTCACCTGTGCACAGAACATTTTCCCATAAGGATTGTAGTTTGTCAAGGTACTCTTTGGCAACGATCAATCGTTCCTTTTTATGCCTTTTCTTCAGCAATGGTTTCTTCTTTGGCCTTTGCCCATAAAGCTCTGCTTGGTTTAGTATGCGGCGTATGGTACTTGTTGAAACCATGACCCCAGACTATTCCAGGTTGGCTTTCAAGTCTTTGGATGTTTGACATAGTGTTTTTTTCCACCATTCACACCAACCTTCGAAGACATCTCTTGCTAATTTTCCACTTTCCTCCATGTCCAAGGAGGATCTTGACGGTTTCATGCTTGGCTAACTTCTTAATAACATTGCGCTCTCTTGAAACTAGGATACCAAGGTCTTTGGAAATGGCCTTATAGCCATTGGAAGTCTTGTATTTGCTAATAATTGCTGTTCTGATGTCCTGGGACAGCTCCTTGGTCTTCACCATTGTGACAAAAGAACAGGGCCTACCATGTTGCTTTTTAAAATACTGAAGTCATGATTCATTGGCTAATTCATGTCATATGGGCACCAACAGTTAATCACAGGTGAGTCTCTTGTGAATTACCACAGGTGAATGAAAATGTGTTTCCCTACTAAATTAATGTAAAGGGTGCCAATACCGGTGTCACAACAAGCTTTAGGTTTTTCTATTTTTTCCTCCCATTGTTTTTTGTTTTAAATTATTGTTATCATTTGCTCGTTTGTTTTTAACACGAGTGCTCTACACAAAAAAATGTTTCTCTTGATTTGTTTTTTTCAGGAGATATTCCACATTATGTACTTAAACCTCATGTGTGGCAATAACGATGAGCAAAACTGTAAAGGAAATGTAATTTATTAACTATTTTGTGTGGTATGACTGGTTTAAGGATATATGTAAAGTTTGAAAAATGCAAATTTTTCAAAATTTTCATAAAATTTCAGATATTTTCACAAAAAAACTAAAACTTATTGACCTAATTTTACTGCTAACATAAAGTACAATGTGCACGAAAAAAAAACTTTTCAGAATCACCATTATATATAGACTCATTCCAGAGTTATTACCATATAAAATAAACACTGGTCAGAATTGTAAAATGGGGCTTGAACATTAAGATTAAAATTGGCTCTGTCACTATGGGGTTAAATAAGCTATTTTCTATCTGCTATGACAACAATTCACATACTGAGACGTCGATATGCTTTTTAACCACCCAGATGAGACAATTGCTATTAATCGAAGCATCTAACAAATTAATCAGCCCCCGCCGATCAGCGTGATGTGGTAGAACCTCCCGATGTGCACACTGCCTTACGCTCAGCACCGTAATTTAAAGTAACAATAAGGTTCAGAGACGGATTAAAGGGATTTTCCAACCATTGCTAGATGATAAATGATAGGTGGGGCCTATCCATCACTATAGCTGAAAAACAAGGCTCTCGTTAATCTTGTTTCTTCTTACTACACAAATACTGGAGTGATGGATGGTTACGCATCTTGTTACATCCTTGTCTGCACCTGCTCCTACAACCTCTACATCTGTTGTTAGGAGGTGACACTCTCGCACTGTGGACAGCGCTCAGTGACACAGGTGTTGTCCAACCAAGCTTATTGTTGTGGCTTATACGTCTGGTGATTTACTCTCCTAGCATTTTGCTAGTAGTACCCAGTTATTAGTATTTGCTGACCCTGGTCTGTTTTCCTTTGATACCCTGCAACATGAGTTAGTTTATTTGATACCCATTGCTGACCCTGAACTGACGTAACCCACTGTCAATTCTGCTTCTGACATCGGCTTTCTCCGAAACTTGTTCCTGACTTCTGAATTTGTCCTGTATCTGCCAACTCTTGTTTATCCAACTTGTCAACTCTCATTTGCCAGCTCACTCAACTGGTTGACAGCCACTCCATAACCTTGGGGATATTGTAGCAACTTCAGATTCCTATAAAAGGATTAAAGGTGAAGGCTATTGTTCCTCTGAGACCTGCTAGGTAGAGTGGTTTGAGCAAAGTCTGTTCTTATAAACCCTGCAAAGATTTCACATATAGTTACCCTTAAAGTATAATAAGTTCTGGCCCAGTTGGTTCAAGACCTTGGACAGTGAATTCAACATCACTAATCCACTGCAGCCCCATCCTCGACTATTCTTGCACCCTAGGTGAACCTTTCTAACCAGCTTTCTGGTGACCCTAAAAGCATTGTCACTTTTTGGGAGAGCTTTTGCTTTTATTTCAGACTTCGCCCATAATCATTTAGTTCTGAGAGGTCTTATTTCCATGCTACAGAGTGATCCTTGCCTTTTCCCTACCTCTTGATGCTCCAGAACTACTCTTTACTGTGGACTTTTTCTTTTGGACCCTTGGGCTCCTGTTAGATGATCTTGATGGTGTAACAGAGAGTAAATTAGTTTCTCTGTGACAAAGGAGACGTACTGCTGAAAAATATTGGTTTGAATTTTGGTATCTCCCAGCTACCCGCCACTTTAGGCTGCCACATTGTTTTCTATGCTACTACCTGGTGTTGGGATGCATTGAACATTTCGACTCTCTTGAGTCTTTTTCAGTTATTATCACTCATAAGCACCTATACATGAATTAAGGACTGTGAATGTTGTAAGAGCATAGTCAGCCATAATATGCTGAACAGCCATGTTGTGCCTAGCAGCCATCTTGGGCAAACTCTAGCAAACTAACTTTGCAGCTAATGAGATGCAGTTTCTGAAGTTCTCCCCGGAGTGGGAGAACTTAAGTGTCATTAATAAGTATAGATCCAAAGGCGTTGAAGGTAGAGATATACCTCCGCGCCGCTGAAAAATCCTCAAATCAGGAACATATAATAAAATCCTTGTTTATTGGTAAATGCCTACGCGTTTCGGGGTGTTCCACACCCCTTCATCAGGGCACCAACAGATATATCAATGTATGCACTGAAACACTCCATTTATATACAGACATAAAGTGAAAAAAAACAACAACAACATAACCTTTGCACCTGAGGCCGTGTGCAAAACCTTCAACAAAACTTTATCAATGAGTGTCACCAATATAAAAAGTGAGTATAAAAAACATGTATTAAGACACATATTACAAATAATGTAGTGTAGAGATGTATAAATAATGAATATACAGAATAGTCAAATGTATCAGTCAAATGAAGTAAATACATGAAAGGAATATTACTTACTAATAAGTAAGCATTCACATTAGGTAAGAACAATATAAATATATATATAACATTAAAATCTCTAATGAGAATACACCCATCAGCTGTCATTCCATAAAGGGAGATGGGAAACGAAGGAACAAAATAAAAATAAAAAGTACCCCCATGTAGAAAATAGCCCGTAATAACCTCTATCAACGGAGGAATGGTACAAGGAACAGGTTATCTGACATATATCATGTAGTGACATAGAGACTTAATGTGTAGTAATAGGACCCAAAGAAAACGCCGCGATGTAGTGCAAAGGCTGTGGCACAGATAAAGGAGATACACAAACAGGTAGTGAATCACCTGATGTGTGGTGGCATAGAAGGAGAGAGGTGTGTGATTGTAGCAACCAGCAGAACGCTACCATGTGGGTTCGAGTTGTACTGGTCCAAAAAGGAAACCATAAAAGAGGGAATATTTATAATAGCGTGCAGGATTTTAGAGGAACACAATATGTGTGTCAGTAAAAACTATGATGAATGTAAAAACACAGATTTATGTGTGTATATATAAAAAACAATATTAACTATAAAAAAAACTTCAGAGACATCATTCAGACCAAAGGGCTTAAGAGTATTCAGTCTGTAAATCCAATAAATTTCCTTTCTGTTTAGTTCTTGGAGTCTATCAGGATAATTCTCAGGAATTTGATCAATAGGGCTGATCTTTAGACTTAAAAAATCTTTATTATGCACCATTGTGCAATGTCTAGAAAGACCTTGTTTAAGAAACCCTTTAAGAACATTATGCCTATGGCAGTTGAGGCGTAGGTGGAGAGGCTGTATCGTTCTCCCCACATATTGTTTATTACAACTGCATTCTATTAGATAGATAACAAAAGTAGAAGTAGGAAGTAATGAAATTCAAGGAATAATTACTCTCCTTGGTATTTTTAGTTTTTTCTTTACCTATCAATAGACTATCCCTATTTTCTATATTTAAAGCCTCAAGATATGCTTTTTTAATAAGATTACCGGGGTATCCCTGGTTTTTAAACCTGTTAGTAAGAGTGCTAGATTGTACTATAAAGTCTATAGGATTAGAAAGAATTGTACTCACAAAGATGACTTTATAGTACAATCTAGCACTCTTGCTAACAGGTTTAAAAACCAGGGATACCCCGGTAATCTTATTAAAAAAGCATATCTGGAGGTTTTAAATATAGAAAATAGGTAAAGAAAAAACTAAAAATACCAAGGAGAGTAATTATTCCTTGAATTTCATTACTTCCTACAACAAATCTCATGGACAAATACGAAAAATACCAGAAGATAATTGGAAAATTCTTCTAGATGATCCCATACTGAAAAAGATCTTGCCTAAAAAAACGGGTATTACTTTTAGGCGTGCCCCCACACTAAGAAATATCATAGCTCCGAGTAGGATAAGGAATACGACAAAGAACAACTGTATGACTCCTATAACATCCTGTAAAGGGGTCTTTAAATGTGGCAACAAAAATTGTCTATGTTGTAAAAGTATTACACATGGTCTTACTCACTTTCAATCAAAGACTAATATGGAGATTTTTGAGATCAATAAATATCTCACCTGCAATTCTACTTTTGTTATCTATCTAATAGAATGAAGTTGTAATAAAGAATATGTGGAGAGAACGATACAGCCTCTCCACCTACGCCTCAACTCCCATAGGCATAATGTTCTTAAAGGGTTTCTTAAACAAGGTCTTTCTAGACATTGCACAATGGTGCATAATAAAGATTTTTTAAGTCTAAAGATCAGCCCTATTGATCAAATTCCCGAGAATTATCCTGATAGACTCCAAGAACTAAACAGAAAGGAAATTTATTGGATTTACAGACTGAATACTCTTAAGCCCTTTGGTCTGAATGATGTCTCTGAAGTTTTTTTATAGTTAATATTGTTTTTTATATACACACATAAATCTGTGTTTTTACATTCATCATAGTTTTTACTGACACACATATTGTGTTCCTCTAAAATCCTGCACGCTATTATAAATATTCCCTCTTTTATGGTTTCCTTTTTGGACCAGTACAACTCGAACCCACATGGTAGCGTTCTGCTGGTTGCTACAATCACACACCTCTCTCCTTCTATGCCACCACACATCAGGTGATTCACTACCTGTCTATGTATCTCCTTTATCTGTGCCACAGCCTTTGCAGTACATCGCGGCGTTTTCTTTGGGTCCTATTACTACACATTAAGTCTCTATGTCACTACATGATATATGTCAGATAACCTGTTCCTTGTACCATTCCTCCGTTGATAGAGGTTATTACGGGCTATTTTCTACATGGGGGTACTTTTTATTTTTATTTTGTTCCTTCGTTTCCCATCTCCCTTTATGGAACGACAGCTGATGGGTGTATTCTCATTAGAGATTTTAATGTTATATATATATTTATATTGTTCTTACCTAATGTGAATGCTTACTTATTAGTAAGTAATATTCCTTTCATGTATTTACTCCATTTGACTGATACATTTGACTATTCTGTATATTCATTATTTATACATCTCTACACTACATTATTTGTAATACGTGTCTTAATACATGTTTTTTATACTCACTTTTTATATTGGTGACACTCATTGATAAAGTTTTGTTGAAGGTTTTTGCACACGGCCTCAGGTGCAAAGGTTATGTTGTTGTTGTTTTTTTTCACTTTATGTCTGTATATAAATGGAGTGTTTCAGTGCATACATTGATATATCTGTTGGTGCCCTGATGAAGGGGTGTGGAACACCCCGAAACGCGTAGGCATTTACCAATAAACAAGGATTTTATTATATGTTCCTGATTTGAGGATTTTTCAGCGGCGCGGATGTATATCTCTACTTTCACCGCCTTTGAATTTATTCTGGTCCTGTGGGACACCTATTGGAGATCCGCTGCAACTGCCTTTTATATGTTATGGTAGTTGTGTCCTCACACAACCCAACCAGGTGAGAACCACCTTTTTACTATTATTCCCTATGTCTACAGGTGTAACCCTATTGGGCTTTGCGCTCTCTCTGTCTTTGTATTAATAAGTATAGAAGATATCTAAATAGGCTAATTTGAATAGATGAAGTTGATAAGTGGTGATTTAAGATTGTGAATATTTTTAATTGATAAAGAAACACCGTTGTCAGTAGAGCTGTCAGTGTTCGAGGAGTTTTGTGAGTAGAGGCGCCATCAAAGATCAGGGATGTCAGTAATGACGATATCATTTAATTAGTTAGATAGAAAGTGGAGGCCTATCGGATTATGAGTTTTGCCGTAATACTTATAAATATTGTCATGTTGTACCATTACTTTCTTTGTTCTACAATGTATACGCCTTTGTCTGCAGTATGTTGTTTCCTTTGTCTAACAATGTATAAATAAAACCCAAACCCTAGTTCGGGGCCTCCACATTCTTGTCTGGACACATGCGTGTGTCCTCATGCATCTGCCTGCCAACCTGACTTCTGTACCTGCTCTGTTGCCTTCTCTAATAAACCTCAGTCCCTACTTCAAGAAGGTTTGTCTACAGTGTCTTCTCGGACTTTGTAAAGCTCACTCAGACTTTCTTACAAATGTAACATCCAGGGCTGTGGAGTTGGAGTCGTGGAGTCGGAGTCGGTATAAAATGGACCAACTCCGACTTCTAAAATATATAATAAATTGGGTACAGTAGTTCAATGCAGTTTGCGGGGAATATTTTTTCATAAGAATTTGGGAAAGTTATGAAATGTCCTATAAATGTCTGTCCTATTCCTGATCTAAGGGTCTAGACTTTTAGCTGAGATGAATCTGTGCTACAGTAAATTTATCACTTAAACATGAGCCATGTATGAGGGAGTCGTGGAGTTGGAGTCATGGAAATTGAGGAGTCGGAGTCTGAGGTTTGGCTTACCGACTCCACAGCCCTGGTAACATTCACTGTATGAATTACATTTCTGCATGAATTACAGACTGTTTAATGAAATTACTGTGATAGTCTTTCTTTCACGTACACTTACCCCCACACATTTGCATGGGGCTGACAGGGATAAACAAGTTCTGTGCTTGTTTATTTCGATCAGTTCCCCAGACTAGAGAAACCAGGGCATACAAAGAAAGAATCCAGCATCTACATGTTTCCCCTTATTATCTAAAGTAATTGTATTATGACATGGGATCTTGATATTATGATCTTCTTCCCATTCAGGTTCCTACAATATTGGATCCTCTCAGTGGAGATCTTCTCCATAAGAGAATTTTCCTGATTGACCCATCAAGGATGGATATGGACAGAGACAAGATGGCTGAGAGGATATTACACCTCACCCTAGAGATCCTCTTCCGGCTTACTGGAGAGGTGAGAGATTCTGATGATGTCACATTACATCATTCTTATCTATGAGAATAACAGATGGACAGAACTGGAGAGGTGAGGACTCTGGAAATGTCTGTAGTGAGATTTATTAATGTGTCTCTCCATAACCAGGATTACACAGTAGTGAAGAAGACCTCTAGTGAGCGCTGTCAGGCCCCTGTGTCTGAGGGATGGGGAAGAAAACTGAGCTCTATCCCGGGGCCACCACCTCACCCCCTGATAAATGAGGACATCAATTATCAGAAGATCCTAGAACTCACCTACAAGATGATTGAGCTGCTGACTGGAGAGGTGACACTGCTGGGAATGCTGGGACATTATACAGTAATCATAGAATCATAGAATCATAGAATGGTAGAGTTGGAAGGGACCTCCTGGGTCATCTGGTCCAACCCCCTGCTCAAAGCAGGATTCACTAGATCATCTCAGACAGATGTCTGTCCAGCCTCTGTTTGAAGACGTCCATTGAAGGGGAACTCACCACCTCTCGTGGCAGCCTGTTCCACTCATTAATCACCCTAACTGTCAAAAAGTTTTTTCTAATATCTAATCTGTGTCTCCTCCCATTTAGTTTCATCCCATTGCTTCTAGTCTTTCCTTGTGCAAATGAGAATAAAGATGATCCTTCTACAATGTGACAGCCCTTGACATATTTGTAGACAGCTATTAAGTCTCCTCTCAGTCTTCTTTTTTGCAAGCTAAACATTCCCAAATCCTGCAACCGTTCCTCATAGGACATGGTTTGCAGACCAGTCACCATTCTGGTCGCTCTTCTCTGAACTTGCTCCAGTTTGTCTATGTCTTTTTTAAAATGTGGTGCCCAAAACTGTACACAGTATTCCAGATGAGGTCTGACCAAAGAGGAGTAAAGACCGATAATGACTTCACGTGATCTAGACTGTATGCTTCTGTTAATACATCCCAGAATTGTATTTGCCTTTTTTGCTGCTGCATCACACTGTTGACTCATGTTCAGTCTATGATCTATTAGTATACCTAAGTCTTTTTCACATGTACTGTTGCTTAGCTCTATTCCTCCCATTCTGTATATGCTTTTTTCATTTTTATTGCCCAGATGTAGTACTTTGCATTTTTCCCTGTTAAAAACCATTCTGTTGGTTGCTGCCCACTGCTCCATAATGCTATGAAGGGATCGGGGGATGATGGTATCATTGTATGTGTCAGGTTCCTATAAGGTGTCAGGATGTCACCATCTATTTCTCCATGGAGGAGTGGGAGTATTTAGAAGGACACAAAGATCTGTACAATGATGTCATGATGGAGGTTCACCAGCCCCTCACATCACCAGGTAATAGGGACTAAATACACATGGCCTAAAATTATCTGTATTTAAATAATTAATTCAGCCCCTGCATGTGTTTCCTCCAGTTCTATCCAATAAGAGGACCACACCAGAGAGATGTCCATATCCTCTTCTTCCACAGAACTGTAAACAAGATGATCCCAATGTTCCTCAGGATCATCAGGTAGATGGAGAGAAGGTGACATGAGATCTCCCCTATGATGTGTAGACGGCTGTGAAGGTCTTGTACTCAGTCTTGTTTTATCCACCAGTATTATATGCTTTATTCTTGTGTAATGAGAACATTGGAGGTGGCAGGATTAGAGCTCATCATAGATGTGAATTCTTCATCTGTCTGTGACTTTTACAAAATTTGTTTCAGGGTGAAGCTCTGATCTATATTAATACTACAGAGACATATGTGTGCGGTGATGAGCAGTTTAAAGAGGAGATTCCTACGTATGACTACTCAGGTGAGTAGTAATCATTAAATGCAGAGAAGTCACAGATTCTTCTGTTACCGGCTGTGGCTGCTTTATTGGTGGTGTAGTCCGTCCATATCACAATCAAGTGGTCACCATTCTGCCCCTGGGCCACTACATGCTCCTTTACCCGAAACTGTCCCCATTACTTTGGATATTGGAAGTCCTTCTGTTGGCGTACAGATTAGATATTAGAAAAAACTTTTTGACAGTGAGGGTGATCAATGAGTGGAACAGGCTGCCACGAGAGGTGGTGAGTTCTCCTTCAATGGAAGTCTTCAAACAGAGGCTGGACAGACATTGGTCTGAGATGGTTTAGTGAATCCTGCATTGAGCAGGGGGTTGGACATGATGACCCTGGAGGTCCCTTCCAACTCTAAAGTTCTATGATTCTATGTCACAACTACTCATTAACTCAACTGGAATAGGAGTTGATATTAAAGATAAGAAGGGGATTACTAGTCAGCTGAAATAGGAGTGGATTTTGAGGATGATAGAAAGGAGGTTATGGCTAACCAAGATCAGAAAATATCAGGGTATCACGTGACAAGTCTGCGTCAGGTGCAGACATCACAGGCATTCAGAGGTCTGTAATGCACCCATCCAAAACAATCTTAATGGGGTCAAATAGGATGGGTGTATGATATACAAATGAATCATTTTATTGTTTGCAGAAGGAGATACGTAAAGAGAAGACTACAAAATTTCCTCCAAATAAAGTGAGGATTGGGAAGATATCAGTTATTTTGTTTCAGCATCCACTAACAGGGTGCTAGATGATATACTAACTAAAAGTATATAGAGTACCTTGAAAATGAATACAATTTTTCACGTTACACCCACAAACCTAAATATATTTTATTGGGATTTTATGTAATACCAACACAAAGTAGCCAGTGTTTGTGAGGTGTGAAGGGAATGATGCATGATTTCCTAATTATTTAAAAAATATAAATCTGGGTCGCATGGCTTGGCCGGGTATGTTAGCAGCCTCACAGCAGAGTAGAAATATGCCATGTCGGCGCTGCAACTTCAGAATTCCTGTAGAATGTGAGCCCGCAAGGGCAGGGTCCTCTTACCTCTGTACCAGTCTATCATTGTTAGTTTGTTACTGTAAGTGATGTCTGTATCTGGTATGTAACCCCTTCTTATGTACAGCACCATGGAATCAATGGCGCTATATAAATAAATAATAATAATTCTGTCAAGGGAGAGGCTGGTGTAAACTATTCAGGACCCTAGTTCGATAACTGCGATAGAGGTGTCGATTAGCTGACTGTATCTAAAGAATGGAGAACGTGGTATTTCATATTTGATCTCAATTGCTTAAAGGATTATAACACATTCTGGTCGTGGATATCATTTACTAAATGTACATTATAAGTAGCCCAAAAAGGAAAAGACGGTAGAGTGTCAAAAAGGGGAAATATGAGATCTGCTATAAAGGCATCTCGGATAACACATCAGTAAAGTTAACCACCCGTTTCACCTGTCTCTAGACTAAGCATGCTAATTTATACATAGGCAATAATTTAAGAGAAGAGGGAATAGTGGGCACATGGCACTTTCCCCCCAGTTCTACAGTAACAGTACCTTTCTCTTGTCCCGCCGTAACAGTATCCACAAAAATACATTACAATAAGGTAGTGATGTTCCCCTATGTGTTCCCCATACATATGCTTATGCCTTCTTTGTGCCCAGATATAGCAGAATTGCCTCCACCATGGCACCCATGCAGTGATGCTCCCATACAGATATAATGTCCCTATTTGTGACCCCCAATACAGTAGTAATATTTCCCTTTGTGGTCCAATACATTAACATTAGTGTTGAGCAAGCATGCTCGACACTGCTCGGTACTCGCCCGAGCATCACGCTATTCGGGATGTTCGGCGAGCACCGAGCATTTCCGGGTTACTCGGGCGGGAGCTCGGGTCTCCGCCTTGCATGTTTTGCGCTCTTTACAGAGCCAATGAACATGCAGGGATGGCCAGCCAGTCACTGTAATGCCGCAGCCATGTTGGTTGTGGGCATTACATTGATTGGCTGTCCGCACAGTGTCACCTCGAGTATTTAAAACCGGGCGCCGACAGTGTAGGGACAGCGCTGCTGATTTAGGGAGAGATATAAACTGCGAAATAGTTAGTGTAGAGTCTGTAAAGGCTGCCAGATCAAACAAACCGTCCTTCTCAGGACTAATATCCATCCCAGATATCAGGCAGGCGGGCAGACAGGCTGTATAGGAGACGCAGTGGTTATACCAGCAAACGCTGCATTACAGTCCTGTGTGCTCCTGTTGCTGAAATTGCTGGACTTAGCTCCAGGTCTCGGGGGCCAGGAGAAATCCTTTTTTTTTTCATCTAAATCCCCTTTTTTTTTCCTCCTTCACACAGTACAAATACCCGTCTTATTAACCTTTTGGTGTCTCCCCCTACCCCCCCCCCCCCCAAAAAAAAAGTGTGTCTCTGATTTTTCAGACACAAATATATCTGTTGAAAATAGTCTGGTGTAGGCCCGAGAAATAGAAGTGTGGTTTTGCAGTTCCACGGTTCAAACCTCTGTATTATCCTGCTTTTGTCTTCTTTTGCCGTAAAGAAAAACTAATAGTGTCTCCTGATTGTTCAGACACAAATATATCTGTTGAAAATAGTCTGGTGTAGGCCGGAGAAATAGAAGTGTGGTTTTGCAGTTCCACGGTTCAAACCTCTGTATTATCCACTTTTGGGCCATTTGTATCTAAAAAAAAGTAGTTTGAGTGTGTCGCTCACTGTTCAGCTGCAAATATATATATTTTAAAAAAGCCTGGTATACACCAGTAAATTATAACTGTGGTTTTGCTGTTCCACGGTAAAAAATCTCTATTATCCTGCTTTTGGCATTTTTTGCTGTAAAAAAAAAACTAATAGTGTCTCCCTGATTTTTCAGACACCAATATATCTGTTGAAAATAGTCTGGTGTAGGCCCGAAAAATAGAAGTGTGGTTTTGCAGTTCCACGGGTCAAATCTCTTTCAAACATCATTTTTATTTTTATTTTTTCAAAAGAACAAATCATAAAAAGACATATAAAACAGATAAATCATAGCCAGGATGCACATAATAAGGAGCCTGTACACAGATCATGCACAATGAATAATCAATAAGTTCCGGTTAGTTGGCTTAACAAATAGACATCTAAACAAAAATATAAAAATTAAGTATTAGCAAGTTACAGTCATCTACATTCAATGGAATTAATTAAATATCGATAAATTGTGATGATTATCTCCCCTGCTTTAGTTAACACGTAAGAGTCCCAGGTTATTATTTAGATCCTTCAGAATATACCATTCTGTAGAGGTAAATGGTTGGACAATTTTATTCTTTTCAGACTGAGAACAACAAGTTATAATAAACTGTTTCCATTTTGATAGAAATTTGCCAGCTTGCTGTTCTTTGTTACTAAGGGCATCTAATTGCTCTACTCCCATAAAATGTTTCATTTGGATTATTAGCTCTGCTATGGGGGGAATGATGGGATCCAGCCAATGTTTAAGTAACTGTTTATTTGCCAGGAGGAGTAGAGTATGAAGCAGTTTTGGGGGGCCTTTTGATTTTTGGTCAGGATTTTCTGGGTTATTCCAATAATGAAGTATGGCTACATATGGAGAGAGAGTGGCTACATATGGAGAGAGAGTGGCTACATATGGAGAGAGAGTGTATCCTGGGCCCCATATAGTATTTATCACATCTGAGACTTGATTCCAGTATACTGTTGAATCAGGGCAGCACCATAGGCAGTGCATAAGATCAGAGTATGGGTGATGATATTTAGGGCATGCAATCATCCTATTTGACAAGGGATCTTTTTTCGGTACATTAAAAGTGTAAATGGCCCCGTGTATTATTTTATACTGAGTCTCTCTCCATCATTCGTTTATAATGTATTTTCTAAATATTTTCCAGCCTAATCGGATCTTAGTAGGGATTTCAATGTCTTCAAGTTGCTGCTTCCAATATTTAAAGAAAACGTCAGGGTGTATCTTTAATAAATTAGATTTCATAGCCGAGTAAAGACTAGAAATTGAGGGAGCACCAGTTGGAGATAGTAAAATTATATCTAGTTCGTTTTGAAAGGTCTCGAAGGTAACATCCTTTAAGTTTGACATAATGGATAGTCTAATTTGTTCAAATTGGAGGCCATGCTGCAGAGGTAGATCATATTTATCTATACATTCTGGGAACGTCAACCATCTCCGATCCGTTGGGTGAAGTAGGTGAGATATGTTATGTATACCTGCTTGCTGCCATTTAAGAAATAATTTATTTTCACTGCCCTGTGGAAATTCCGGATTCCGCCATAGCGGCAGGTGCTTAGAAATTCTGAAAGAAAGGCCATATTTTTTTCTAACTGCTTTCCAAGCGGAAATGGTGTCTTTAAAAGTTACTGATTTTTTGATTGCTGGGGGTAGAGAAGACTAGCGAGAGTGTAGAAGTGCAGTTAAATTAAAGGGGTAAGCATAGTCTGATTCCAAAGAGTAATCAGAGTATGTATGTCTTTTGTTGAGCCAGTCAATTATGTAACGAGAAAGGCAAGCAAGGTTGTAATTCCTTATACTTGGAAAATTGATGCCTCCATCATCCTTGGACGACATAAGTTTGTCAAGGCTAATCCTAGGACGTTTTCCTCTCCATATAAAATGACTGAAGGCCTTATTAAGTGTGATTACATCAGAGTGTTTCAGCAGTAATGGCAGAGTTTGGAATTGATATATAATTTTAGAAGTACTGATCATCTTAACGAGATGCGCCCTACCTAAAAAAGACAAGAGCAAATCCTGCCACGACTTCAATTGATCAGTAATTTTTTTGATGATGGGGGGGATAATTTAATGTATATAAAGAACATGGCAACCGGCCTATTTTTATGCCCAAATAGGTGATATGGGATGTAGCTATATTAATATCATAGAAAGATTTTTTGGGGTAGAGTTTCATTCCTTTTTCAATTAATGGTAGCAATTCACATTTTTTAGCGCTTATTTTGAATCCAGAATATGTGCCAAAATTTTTAAGTAGATCCAAAACCAAAGGTAAATGTAGGATGGGATCCGACATGAACAAAATGATCTCGTCTGCAAAAAAAGCCGCCTGGATCGATTTTTTGTTAAATTGGATGCCTGAAAAAGTTTTAGGGTCTGATAATATACGGACTAAGGGTTCTAGTGCCAGGTTAAAAAGTAAGAGGGATAATGGACATCGTTGTCTCGTTCCCTTTTCAAGAGGGAAGGGAGAGGATAAAAAACCCGGGGTATACACCTGGGCTTTTTGGAGATGTGTATAAATTACGAATATAATTAAAAAAAGGGCCTGACAATGACATTTTAGTCAAAACCATGTATAACCAATCCCAATTTATATTATCAAAGGCTTTTTTGGCGTCAAGGGAGATAATTGCTGTGGATCCCTTTAAATTTGGAGTAGAGTGGATTTTATCGAGCGCCAGTAATACTTTCCTAATATTTAGCGTGGATATAAGGCGGGGTAGAATAGAGGCCAGTCTGTCAGCCATTATTTTAGATAAAAGCTTAATGTCGATATTTATAAGTGAAATCGGTCTGTATGAATTGGGGGGATAATGGATCTTTACCTGGCTTTAGTAATAATTTGACATAAGCTATATTTGCGGAAGGGAAAATGGGATTGCCATAAATTATTTTGTTGAAGATCGGTACTAACAACGGGGAACGTTAAGGATTTAAAGAAGTCAGAAGTGTATCAATCAGGTCCAGGGGATTTGTTTGGTTTTAAATTTTTAATTGTAGTAGTAATCTCCTCCAATGAAATAGGTTTATTTAATATAGATTTATGTTCCTCCGAAAATAAAGGTAATTTGACCTTATCCAAGAGTATATTTGAGAGGGGCAAGGTTTGTTTTGTTTTTTTGTATAGGTCCTTATAGAATGAGCCTAAAATCTCATTAATTGATTTAGGGTCCGTGTGAATAACCCCATTATTATTTCTTAATTGAAAAATTCCCTGTGGCTTTCTCATACCTTTAGCTAAATTGGCCATCATCCTCCCTGATTTGTTGCCAAACCTATAAAAGTATGCTTCTGTTTGAGATAAGTGGAATTTTTCTCTCATATCTGCATATTGGTTGAATTCAGATTGCTTTTGAGACCAATGTGTTTTATTAAGAGGGGAAGGATCAAGAAGAAATGTAGTGTAGGCTTGTTTCAGAGGACAGTTCACTATATTTTTTCATAACCCTTTTTTTGTGAGAAAAAGTATATGCCAAAATTTTCCCTCTAAGTACTGCCTTGGCCGATTCCCATAATAATGTGGGGTTATCTTGGTGTGCCGAATTGTCAGATAACAACTCGCTCCACCATATCTTGAGAGAGGAAGTAAATGAGTCGTCTTTGCAAAAGTAATATGGAAATCTCCACAAGAAGTCTGGGCCCCGAGGGAAATCCTTTGATAGTTCCAACCTCACTGGAGCATGGTCAGAAATAACAATATCATCAATTTGCACCGTTACCAATTTAGCCAACAGAGAAGAAGATACAAAAAAGTAATCAATACGGGACCAAGAGTCGTTGGCGTGTGAGAAGTGTGTATATTCTCTATTACTGGGGTTCAAAAACCTCCATGAATCAATTAATTGGCAACTACACAAAAGAGGTGCTAGTGCTTTGTCATGCTAGGTAACCGATTGCGGAGTACCAGTAGTGTTTTTCCTATCCTCATGAACTGAAACCACCGCGTTAAAGTCTCCACCTATTATTTTGTTAGGGTTGGAGTCAAGTAAGAGTCTAGTCTCCAATTGTTTAAAAAAAGATTTGTTGCCTATGTTAGGGGCATAAACATTATAGATAGAGAAGGTTCCACAAGATGTAGATAATGTTAATTGTATCAACCTCCCTTCTCCATCCTGCTGCTGACTTATGACCTGGTGTATAAACTGTTTATTAATAAGGATTAAGACTCCAGCCTTCCTATCTACGGACGGTGAACCATAGATACCCCCAACGCATAATTTTTTCATCCGGGGGAAATCTGCTTCAGGCAAATGCGTTTCCTGTAGAAGGGCTATGTCAGGCTTTAAACGTTTTAAATGCATAAGGACTTTCATCCGTTTTTGGGGAGATCTCAAACCTTTAACATTCCAAGATACAATATACATATTCAAAGACTGTAAAGATAGACATGTTTGGTGAGCAACTTACAAAATAATGATGACATGTAGTTAGATTATGTACTAACGAGCGAAGCTCGAACATGTAAAACAAAATCAAAAAACAATATACTAAAGTTTTAAAGAACTGACCTAGCAAGAGCGTAAACATTTTTAACTGCTCGCTAGGGAAAAAACTATCTCCTGGGCTTCACTTCTGCCCGACCATGTGTACAATATAACAGATTACATTTAAATTTGGATTCAAATTCAAAACCTAACTCCCCCCTTAATTAAGGTTATTTATCAGAATTTTCTCAAGCAATTGCCTCCATAAAAGACTTTTACTCCAGCGTCACCAAGTGTATAAAAGGAGAAACTCATTAAATCAGCGATTGTTATAGCTCTGGTCTCCTTTGTCTCCTCGTTTCGTGGGTCTCCTAGGGGTCCGTGAACCAGAGGGAGTTTTCGCCTGGAGGGTATGTTCAGGACTAGCCCCTGGGTCTAGGAGACTGTTGACAAAAGAATCTGCCTTATCAGGTGAGATAAATTCCCAGAAAGAGCCATTAGTGTCTTTCAGGCGTAGAGTAGCCGGGTAGCGGAGTTGAAAGCGTATTTTTTCTTTGTGCAGTCTGGTGCATAAAGCACTGAAGGACTTCCTTTTCCTGGTTACTTCAATTGAGTAGTCTTCGAAAAGCAGGATTTTATGGCCTTGAATGATCAATGGGTGGTTTAGTTGTTTGTAAGCTCGGATAATGTCATCTTTATCATTGAATTCCAAAAATTTCATAATGACCTGTCTTGGCCTGGTAGTATTGCGGGCTCCAGAGACAGAGGGTGGGAGGCCAATTCTGAGGACCCTTTCTACCTTTTTACCTTCAGATAATTTTAGGGCTTTTGGGACTTCGTTCTCACATAGGGGTTTCAGAGTGTTCTGATGATACGATTCAGGTAGACCCACAAAACACAGGTTGCTTCTGCGAGAGCAGTTCTCAAGGTCATCTATATGGTCTCTCAGAATTTTTTCACGAACCATAGCCATTATTTTGGAGTGGTCCTCATTTGAATCATCTTCAATGTTTGATACTCGTGATTCTAGCTCAGTGAGCTGTTCGGCTTGTTCTTCCTGTCTGGCCTGAAGATCCATCAGGGCAGTATTTAATGTGGATTGAATTATGATTTTGATTTCAGGAAGTAGCCTAGCAGTGACCTCAGCCGCTAGTTCCGAAGGGTCCATTTGTGATTCCCCTTTTCTTAAAGTAGAATTGCAGGGTGTTTTAGGGGGTTGACGTAGATCCCCTCCATCTTCAAGATGGACTTGCTGTTCCTCTTGGTCTAGGGTAGGAGCCATATTATGAAGATTGGAGAAGTCAGAATGATTGGAAAAGGAAGATTGTTTTTACCCGCTACGGAGAAGGTAGCGGTCCATATAGGCCAAAGATATTTTTCGAAGACGACCTTCAGCTGTGTGAAAATTACAAAAAATTTCTGAGCTGCGGGATCAAAAATCAGGAACTTGGAGGCGATGTACAGGGTGGGAGAACATGAGCCGGTAAACATAGATCACATGGTCGGCGCCTGAACCGGAAGACTCACAGAATCATGGTTTGTATATAGTGGTTACTTCATGATAAGGAATGGAGGGAACACCAAAGCCGGTTGTCTAATGTCCAGTAATAAACTGCGTATATGAGGTCAAGTCAGGTTATTAGATGACCAAGGAGAGTGGGCTTTCCTGTCCAGTTATAAATCTTGGATGCAATGCCAGGACTGGATACTAGATGGCAGCGGAGACCCTGGTTGAGACCACAGGGTGAAGATGAGACCACAGCTTTTATAAGTTTGGGCTGCAACTCCCTTTTGGTCCACAAGATGGCGATGATCAGAGCTGGCAATAATTTGTAACTGCTGTTTCTCAAGGGTCCATTAGATGGAGCTCAAGGATTAGAAACAAGTCACATCCACTAAAAATATAGATGCTCAACTCTTTTTTTTTTTTTTTCTCTCTCTTACATTTCCTCCATCAACAAATAGTTAATCTCCCTGTAATATAGGGGTGTGGGGTGGGGGGACAATTCCGACCCCACTGAGACTATGGGTCTCCCAGCCTTCCCCTGATACCACAGAGCTGTTCCGCCGTGGGTTCTTCTACCGATGTGCGTCCGCTGGGAAATCCCCGGTCTCCGACACCGTTCCCAGGGCACGGACCCTCCGACCGCCAGGCCTCCCCGACTGATGCCAGCAGAGCACCGGCCACCAGCTCTCGCAGACCAAGGAGCAGGCACAGGTGAGCGCTTTGCCGGGTGGATGTCCAGCGTCTCAGATGTAGAGACTTACAGTGTCCCGCTGATCCGACTCCGGTATCCCATCCAGACAGGCCAGTCCAAAGGAATCCTCCAGGGACCACGATCCGGGTGCACAGCAGTCCAGGATAGAACGAGGCTTCAGGCCTACAGGCAGGCCTCAGACCACCGCTGCAGTGAATCGGCACCAGAGGGTATCAGAGAAGTCCCCTGCCCTAATTAACACCTATAGAAGTGTATAGGGCAGTGGATGGAGGTAGCAATCCTCCGAATTTATAGTATTTGGAGCAGCTGAATAGGGAGCTCATGAATGTGCATCCTTCTGCTTCAGTGGCTGGACAAGCCCCCCCTCTCTCCACGGTTCAAACCTCTGTATTATTCTGCTTTTGGGCCATTTGTATCTAAAAAAAAACAGTTTGAGTGTGTCGCTCACTGTTCAGCCACAAATATATGTATTTAAAAAAGTCTGGTATACACCAGTAAATTATAACTGTGGTTTTGCAGTTCCACGGTAAAAAATCTCTATTATCCTGCTTTTGGCATTTTTTGCCGTAAAGAAAAACTAATAGTGTCTCCCTGATTTTTCAGACACAAATATATCTGTTGAAAATAGTCTGGTGTAGGCCCGAGAAATAGAAGTGTGGTTTTGCAGTTCCACTGTTCAAACCTCTGTATTATCCACTTTTGGGCCATTTGTATCTAAAAAAAAAACAGTTTGAGTGTGTCGCTCACTGTTCAGCTGCAAATATATATATTTAAAAAAGTCTGGTATACACCAGTAAATTATAACTGTGGTTTTGCTGTTCCACGGTAAAAAAATCTCTATTATTCAGCTTTTGGTATTTTTTCCGTAAAGAAAAACAGTAATAGTTTCTCCCTGATTGTTCAGATTGTTTAAAAGAGTCGGGTGTAGGCCAGAGAAATAGAACTGTGGTTTTCCTCTTCCACGGTTCTAATCTACTTTTTATTACCCTTTTTCCATTGATAGTGCGAGTGTAAGCTATTTTACTGCCTTTACAATGGGCAAGGCGCGTGGCAAGGGACGTGGAACTGGACGTTCTGGTGATGGTGCGTGCAGTGGACGGGGCCGTCGCCAAGGTGAAAATGTGCCACAACCAACAGCCACATCTTCTCGCTCCCACTTCTTGACCGAATTACTAGGGAAGCACAGAACAACACCAGTATTGAGTCGTTCCATGTCAAGTGGACCAGTGGTCCCCACTCGACCTTCTCCGATTTTGCTGAAAATTTATAAGGATGTACATGTATGTTTGAAAAGAGGTTCTGTAAATTTTTAGGGCCAGATCTCAAATACATTGGGCACTGTTGACCTTTCACTGGAGGTTCCACCAAGCCTGCGGCTTCAGCTAAGAGGATTTTGCAAACTTTGGCACATAGCCATTAGAGTTCTATACTGGCTATGAAGCTGAAATTTGGCATACTAGCTCAACTTTTGCTGGTAAACACGATAAAATTATTACCGCTATGACAAAACAATATTTCGGCCGCAATTTTGTGTCAAAGTAGCTTGTAAAACGCGTCGCATAAAATTTATGCCAAACTTTGCCCATATATAACTCAAGCCCAAAAACCAATAGTAACTGGTGCTTTGCCCTGTACACCAAACATCTACATGACTTTGCATTGCTGCAATATCACGGTCAAATCATATGTATTTGTGGAAATATTCACACCCACATATGATGAAAAACGTAAAAAAACCGAATTTTACCTATTTTTAGGTCAAATTTCTCAAAAAGGGTACCCCTAAAATATATTAATTCTGATATCATTAGAAAGAGCACATTTTTCTCTACAAGGATCATTGTTTTGTTTTTTTGGAGTCTCTCAGTTTAAGAAAAGAAAAATGCCACTGAACATGGTGTTATTTATGCGCGTAATGCATTGATTTTGTGTTTGATTTTCAGATTCTTGTCACATGTTACAGAGTTGTATTGTTGCTAGCAATGTCTATTATAATCAAAAACCTATAAACTTTTTTGTTTATGAAAAGTTATTGACTATTGTTACATTTTAATGCATATATTATTTATTAACGATGGAGAATGGAAGAATCGGCCCAGTGCTCTATCGGCCTTGCGAACAATTCGAAGAGCCACCTTAAGACATTCACCCATAGCAAGGATGAGTTGAAATTGTTTACAAGCTTTGGATTGGATGAACAGAAATTGCTGCGTCGGCGAGTGGGACTAAATTTTGACGAACATTCACAAATCTGTTTACACCATGAAGCTTCATTCTTGACCAAATATGAGCATTTGCAAAAATCGTGTTGCAATCCTTTTGGGAAGAAAGGTCATAACACCAAAAAGAATTTGCGAGCTATCAATTTGTTAGCAGCTGACCAGATGAACGAATTTACAAAGAATGATGTGAAGCCTGGCCAGAAGATGTGTGCATCATGTCGAAAAGAATTTGCTAACAGGAAAAAATCAGCTGATCCAGTTTCCTCTGAATCAGATCCAGATGGAATGGAATGGAATGTTCTCCTGAAAGTCTAAATGCAAGCTTAACATCCATTGGCATCTCTCCTCTGAAATATCCACGGGTAAGCCAGCGGGATTCACTTGGATATGCAAGGAGAAAGATAAGCCAGGTACAAAATGCATTTTCTAGCAAGATTGCTTCAATTGGAGGGCTTGAGCCGAAAGACATTGAGCAAACAAAAACGGCACAGTGCAAAATGTGTCTGGATTACAATCACCTTTTGGCAGATTTGAAGCAAAAGCTGCAGGTGTCCAGTCGGGCAGAAAAGGTCCAAATCTTGACATTGGCACCTAAAAGTTGGTCCATTAAGGCTATATCAGACGAATTCGGTGTCTCTGAACGAATGGTCAAACAAGCTCGAAAGCTTAAATGTGAACATGGGATCTTAGCCTTACCTAGAATCAAGTTACATAGTTCATAAGGCCGAAAAAAGACAAGCGTCCATCCAGTTCAGCCTATTTCTTGTGCACTGCAGCTATTCCGCAGCGTTGATCCAGGGGAAGGCAAAAAAAACCATGCGTATAGGCCAATTTACATCATTGAGGAAAAATTCACTTCCCGACACCAATCTGGCAGTCAGATTAAATCCCTGGATTAATTAACTAAGCATAAGATGTAATTTTATTGTTCTCAAGAAAGGCGTCCAGGCCTCTCTTGAACTCATTAAGTGAGTTGGACATCACCACTTCCTCTCCCAGAGAGTTCCAGAGTCTCACGGCTCTGACCATAAAGTATCCCCTTCTATGCTGGTGCAGGAACCTCCTTTCCTCCAGACGCATAGTGTGCCTCCTCGTCTTTGTCACCATCCTTGGTATAAACAGGTCATGGGAGAGATCTCTGTACTGCCCCCTGATGTATTTATACAAGTTTATGAGGTCTCCCCTAAGCCTTTTCTTTTCCAACGTAAATAGGCCTAATTTTGACAACCTCTCTGGGTATTCTAGTCCCTCCATTCCCTTTATTACCTTAGTCGCCCTCCTTTGTACCCTCTCTAGCTCCAATATGTCTTTCCTGAGCACCGGAGCCCAGAACTGTGCACAATATTCTAAGTGCGGCCTTACCAGCGCTTTATACAGAGGAAGAACAATGTTCCCATTATATGCCCCTATTCCTCTTCTGATGCATGCCATGACTCTATTTGCCTTCGCAGCTGCTGCCTGACACTGGGCACTCCAATTTAATTTGCTATTAACCAAGACGCCCAGGTCCTTCTCCATGTCAGATTTCCCCAACGGTTTCCCATTTAATATGTATGGGTGACTGCTGTTTTTCTTTCCCATGTGCATGACCTTACATTTATCGGCATTGAACCCCATTTGCCATTTTTTGGCCCAACTCCCCAATTTATCTAAATCCTCCTGTAGCTGTGCCCTATCCTCATCTGTATTAACTACTTTACAAAGTTTAGTATCATCTGCAAATATTGCTATTTTACTATGCAACCCTTCCACTAGATCATTAATAAATATATTAAATAATATAGGGCCCAAGACAGACCCTTGAGGCACCCCACTAGTAACCCTGACACACCCTGAGCTTACTCCATTGATAACCACCCTCTGCTTTCTATCACTCAGCCAGCTATTTACCCACTTGCACACATTATCCCCCAGACCAAGCATTCTCATTTTATATACCAACCTTTTGTATGGCACGGTATCAAACGCTTTGGAGAAGTCAAGGTATACAACATCCACTGACTCTCCCCGGGCCAGCTGTGAGTTCACCTCCTCGTAGAAGGCGATCAGGTTTGTTTGGCAGGAGCGATCCCTCATGAATCCATGTTGATATGGAGTTAGACAGTTATTATCATTAAGATATTCTACAATAGCATCTCTAAGAAATCCTTCAAACAACTTACCCACAACAGACGTTAAGCTGACTGGTCTATAGTTCCCAGGGTCACTTTTAGACCCCTTTTTGAATATTGGTACCACATTTGCTTGGCGTCAGTCTAGTGGGACAGTCCCTGTCCATAAAGAGTGCTTGAATATAAGATACAGCGGTCTGTCTATCACATTACTTAATTCTTTTAGTACCCTGGGGTGTATGCCATCTGGGCCTGGTGACTTGTCTATTTTGATATTATTTAGGCGTTTCTGAACTTCCTCCTGGGTTAGGTGGGTGATATTTAGCGGAGGGTTTACTTTATCACTCTGCATTTCCTCCGATAAATTGTTTTCTTTTGTGAAAACAGTGGAGAAGAAGCTATTGAGTAGGTTTGCTTTACCCTCATCGCCCTCTATGATTTTACCCAGGTTATTTTTCAATGGGCCAACTCCATCAGTTTTAATCCTTTTACTGTTTATATAGTTAAAGAACAGTTTGGGATTCGTTTTACTTTCCTTGGCAATTAGTCTCTCTGTCTCCTCTTTTGCTATTCTTATTTGTTTCTTACAGATTTTGTTTTTTTCCCTATAAGATATTAGCGCTTCCTCGCTGCCTTCTTGTTTAAGTTTACCGAAAGCCCTTTTTTTGTTTTTCATTGCCCTCTTGACTTCCTTATTTAGCCACATTGGCTTCCTCCTTTTCCTAGCCCTTTTATTCCCATAAGGTATGTACCTTCTACAGTGACTATGTAGGACTGTTTTGAAAATTTCCCATTTTCTATCCGTGCTCCTATTACTAAAGATACTATCCCAGTCTATAAGGTGAAGGGCATCTCTTAGCTGATCAAACTTTGCCCTCCTGAAGTTCTGTGTTTTTGTGACTCCCTTGCTGGGCACCCTACTGAAGCACATGTGGAATTGTATAATGTTGTGGTCACTATTTCCCAGGTGCCCCCCGACCTGCACCTCAGTTATTCTGTCTGGCCTGTTAGTTAATATTAAGTCTAAAAGGGCCGTCCCTCTAGTTGGTTCCTGCACAAGTTGTGACAAATAATTGTCTTTGATAATTGACAGAAACCTGTTTCCTTTCTGAGATCTACAGCTTTCGGTTTCCCAGTCTATATCGGGGTAGTTGAAGTCCCCCATAATAATCACCTCGTTATTTTTTGCTACTTCGTCTATTTGTCTCATTAATAGACTTTCCGTGGCTTCTGCTATATTTGGTGCTTTATAACAGACTCCTATGATAATTTTATTATTGTTTTTTGCCCCATGTATCTCCACCCATAAGGACTCGACCTCCTCATTTCCCTCCCATACATCCTCCCGTATTGTAGGCTTTAGACACGTCTTTACATATAGACAGACTCCACCCCCTTTCCGACTTCTTCGATCCCTTCTAAACAGACTGTAACCCTGTAAGTTAACTGCCCAGTCATAGCTTTCATCTAACCATGTCTCGGTTATTCCCACTATGTCATAGTTACCTGTAGATATTTCTGCTTCCAGTTCATCCATCTTGTTTGTCAGGCTCCTGGCATTTGCTAGCACGCAGTTTACTCGATTTTGTTTTGTTCCAATCTTCTCCCTGTGGATTGTATTAGAAATTTTCTTACCTCCCTTCCAAGTATCTTGTCTTGGACCTTCTTTGTCGCACTTCATATCTTTCATTAGTATGTTCTCTGGTTGCATGTTCGTGTCCGGCGTTTTTCTTCCCATCCCCTCTTCTTCTAGTTTAACGCCCTCCTGATGAGTGTTGCGAGTCTCCTGGCGAATGTGTGTTTCCCTGGTTTGTTGAGGTGTAGTCCGTCTCTGGCAAGGAGTCCGTCATAGAGGTAATTCACACCGTGGTCCAGGAATCCAAATCCTTGTTGTCTGCACCATCGTCTCAGCCAGTTGTTCACATCAAGGATCCTGTTCCATCTCCTGACGCCATGCCCGTCTACTGGAAGGATAGAAGAAAAAACTACCTGCGCATCCAGTTCTTTTACTTTCTTCCCCAATGCTTCAAAGTCCTTGCAGATTGTTGGTAGGTCCTTCTTTGCCGTGTCATTGGTGCCAACATGTATCAGAAGAAATGGGTGGACATCCGTGGAACTGATGAGCTTCGGTATCCTATCGGTAACATCCTTGATCTTCGCCCCTGGGAGGCAGCATACTTCTCTTGCGGTTATGTCCGGTCTGCAGATAGCTGCTTCTGTTCCTCTCAGTAGTGAGTCTCCCACCACCACCACTCTTCTTCCCTTCTTGGCTGTCCTTTTTCTTGTCGCTTCTGGGTGTTTCTGGGTGCTCTTTTCTTTTTTGCTTGCTGGTAGTTCCTCATCCTTAGGTGTGCCATCTTCGTCCTCCACAAGTCCTTGGAATCTGTTTCTCAGTTGTGTGGTTGGTGGTGTCTCCATGGTCTTCTTGCTTCTTTTGGTCACTTGCCTCCACTTGTCTGCCTCTGGAGGTTCTCTGACACTTCCTTCACTTTCCGTGACCAGTAGTGAAGCTTCTGTTCTGTCCAGGAAGTCTTCATTTTCCTTGATGAGTTTTAATGTCGCAATTCTTTCTTCCAGTCCCCGCACCTTTTCTTCTAAAAGAGCCATTATTCTACACTTCTGGCAGGTGAAGTTGGTTTCAGCTTCTGTTCGATCTGTGAACATGTAGCACAAGTTGCAGCTCACCATGTAGGTTGTCACATCTGCCATGCTGCTCCTTGTCCCTGCTGACTTGATGTCTGTCTTCTTTCTTGTGATACCCTAGACGGCGCGCGGTTTGTGTGGCAAGAAAGTTTCTGAGGAAGTGAAGAAAAAGGTGCAGGCATTTTTTGAGGATGATGAATTCAGTCGAATGTGCCCTGGTAAAAAAGACTATGTATCAGTGCGAATAGCAGGAGAAAAAAGAAGATGCAAAAGCGACTATTACTGAGCAATATGAGGGAAATGTTTGTTGCCTATCGGGATCGGAATGGCCCTGAAATTGGATTTTCCAAGTTTTGTGAGCTTCGGCCAAAGTGGTGCGTAACCGTTGGATCTGCTGGAACACATTCCGTTTGTGTGTGTACCATTCACCAAAATGTCAAACTAATGCTTGCAGCATGCCCAATCAATGATGACTACAAAGAGCTCATATGCAAAATGGTCTGTGGAATTGAATCCAAGGACTGTATGCTTGGCCGTTGCGATAAATGCCCGGGTCCTGAAGTTTTAAAAGAATTTCTAGTCAATGTGTTTGTCAACAGTGACCCTGAAGATATTATTGAGTTCAAACAATGGATTCACTGACACGCTTGATACCAAACAACTGACTATAGAAGATTTCATTGAAGAATTGGTTTTGAAAATTTCTAAACTTTGTAGCCATCACTACATCGCCAAGCATCAAAGTAGCTATTTGAAATCGTTGAAGGAAAATCTGAGACCTGGAGAGCTTGTGATCCTTATGGACTTTGCTGAAAATTACTCATTTATTGTTCAAGATGCCATTCAAGGTTTCCACTGGGAAAATAGTCAAGCTACAGTACACCCATTTGTAATTTACTTCAAGGAGTTAAATGGTGAAGCTGCGCAGAACATCAGCTTGTGCAAAATCAGTGATTGCTCACGGCATGACACAGTTGCAGTCCACACTTTCTTAAAAGTAATTGTGGAGTATCTCAAGACTCTCATCTATGGGATTTGTCATATCCACTACTTAAGCGATGGATCTGCAGCCCAGTACAAAAATTTCAAAAATGTTCTCAACTTGTGCCACCACAATGCTGATTTCAATATCAGCACTGAATGGAATTTTTTTGGTACCAGTCATGGAAAGTCGCCCTGTGATGGGATTGGAGGGACACCAAAGAGGTTGGCAGCTCGTGCCAGTCTTCAACGCCCAACTGAAAAACAAATACTGACCCCGGTGGATTTATTCAACTTTTGCAACGAGCAACTGCATGGAATCAAATTTTTTTTTGTTCCAAAAGAAAAAATTTACGAAATACGGGTAGTTCAAGAGGAAAGGTTCAAAGATGGACATACAATTGCTGGAACAAGAGAAAATCACCAGTTTGTGCCAATTGATGACAAAATGATTCGCATTTCAAGGGTGTCAAATGACCCATCATCTTTCATTGCCAATGTAGATAGATCTGGCAGATCAGAAATGCCTTTTGTGCCAATTGAAAACCTCCAGCCAGGGCAATACATTGCCTGCATTTACAATAGGAACTGGTGGATTGGAAATATTTCTGAAATTTCAGTCGACGACCATGATGCATTAATAAATTTTATGCATCCTCATGGACCAGCTAGCTTCTTTCACTGGCCTGTGAGAAATGATACATGCTGGATTCCCGAGCAGTCAATCATTGCAATAATTCCAGCACCAGCTGCAACAGCAATGGGCCGACAATACAGCTTCTCTGAATCGATTATGTTGCAAATTCAGCAACAATTCCAGACCACTTAGACTGAACATTATGGCTTGGGAACCAACAAAAGATACCCAATATTAGGCTTGGGATCCTAGGCAAAGACACCCACCCTCAGGCTTCGGAACCTGCGATAAAGAGACTGCCCGCGGCTGGCCTTGCACGGCTATCGGCCATGGCTCCTAGGCGATGGGGCTGCCAATTCTCGAAAGACAGCATTATTACAATTCTTAATAGGATTATAATACCAATTCTTAGGGAACTGTTTGTGGTATAACCACCATGGACCAATGCAAGGGTTTGAATAGTGCAGCTACCAATCATTGCTTATTAATAAATAAAACCATGTTCAGTGGCATTTTTCTTTTCTTAAACTGAGAGACTCCAAAAAAAACAAAACAATGATCCTTGTAGAGAAAAATGTGCTCTTTCTAATGATATCAGAATTAATATATTTTAGGGGTACCTTTTTGAGAAATTTGACCTAAAAATAGGTAAAATTCGTTTTTTTTAAGTTTTTCATATGTGGGTGTGAATATTTCCACAAATACATATGATTTGACCGTGATATTGCAGCAATGCAAAGTCATGTAGATGTTTGGTGTACAGGGCAAAGCACCAGTTACTATTGGTTTTTGGGCTTGAGTTATATATGGGCAAAGTTTGGCATAAATTTTATGCAACGCGTTTTACAAGCTACTTTGACACAAAATTGCGGCCGAAATATTGTTTTGTCATAGCCGGTAATAATTTTATCGTGTTTAGCAGCAAAAGTTGAGCTAGTATGCCAAATTTCAGCATCATGGCCAGTATAGAACTCTAATGGCTATGTGCCAAAATTTGCAAAATCCTCTTAGCTGAAGCCGCAGGCTTGGTGGAACCTCCGGTGAAAGGTCAACAGTGCCCAATGTATTTGAGATCTGGCCCTAAAAATTTACAGAACCTCTTTTCAAACATACATGTACATCCTTATAAATTTTCAACAAAATCGGAGAAGGTCGAGTGGGGACGATTTTTAAAACTGGTTCACTTGATGTGGAATGACCCTATTGCGACTTGATCAGTGTGAACAGGTTATTAATTGGATAGCAGATAATACTTCCAGTTACCTGGCCACCACCACCTCCGGTCTGTCTTCCACACGGTCAACTCTTAGTAGCTGTGAGTCTCGACCGCATACTCCTCCTCACCCTGATTCTCCTTCCTCCCACCATGCCGAGTGTCATCAGACAGCAACTGATCCCACACTTGGACACTCTGAAGAGCTGTTCACTGGTCCATTTCCAGATGTGTGCCCCTCGCCTGCTCTGCTTGAAGTGGTGGAAGAGGAGATCCCATGTAGCGATGCCCAAATATTTGAACAGCCACGGCCACAGGAAGTCGACGCTGGCAATTTGTCACAAGCGGTGACGAGATACAATGACGAGATACAATTGCCAGGAAGTGAGGAGGAGGATCGTGGTGCGCAAGTGGAAGAGGAGGAGGTGGTGGATGATCTAGTAACTGACCCAACGTGACAGGAGGACATGCAGAGCGAGGCCAGCAGCACACAGGGTGAGGGAGGCAGAGTACCCCAACAGGCAGGAAGAAGCAGTGTGGTGGCCGCACACAGAAGGCAGGCACCAGTTCCCCGATACACCAACACGAGGGACGTTGCCAGTACAACCTGTAGGTCTTCCAGAGTCTGGAATTTTTTTAAAGACTCTGCTGATAACCCCAAAAAGTACCACCTGTCATGCCAGCATCAGCAGGGGTGACAAAACTACCAGCCTGACCACCACCAGCATGATCAGGCACATGGCAGCAAAGCACCCGACTTTGTGGGGTGAACCCCAGGGTCCACGACCAGTGTCAGCGGGTGTCACCACTGCTTCTTCCGCTGTTGTGCGTGCAATAGAACCCCCTGTTGTGTGTGCAAGGCAATCCCCTGTCCATACTGCATGCAAAGATGCCCCCTCCTCTCAGTCTTCACTTGTTCTGGCAGTTTCTAAATAAACAGCATCAACGTCCACGTCCATGTCCCACCGCAGCGTTCAATTGTCCATATCCCAGACCTTTGAACGAAAGCGGAAATTCGCAGCCAACACCCCACAGGCCACAGTCCTAAATTCGCACATTCACGACTGCTTGCGTTGGAAATGCTGCCTTTTAGGCTGGTGGAGACGGAATCCTTCCGCAACCTTATGGCGGTGGCCGTCCCTCGGTACTCGGTCCCCAGCCGACACTATTTTGCCCGGTGTGCCATCCCCGCACTACACAAGCACGTGTCCCAAAACATCTGCCATGCCCTCAACAACGCAGTTACTGGGAGAGTCCACCTGACAACGGACACGTGGACAAGTGCTTGTGGCCAGGGACGGTACATCTCCCTGACGGCACACTCGGTAAACATAGTGGAAGCCGGGACCCAGTCGGACCTTGGGACGGAACACATCCTCCCCACACCGAGGATTGCGGGCCCTATGTCAATCAGAGTTGTCCACACAGTGTACAGCTCCTGTGCATCATCCTCCTCCTCCTCCTAATGTTCAGCCTCCATCTCAGATATCACCACATCAGTTACAAGCTGGAAGCACTGCAGTACTGCCTCCGCCAAGCGGCAACAGGCTGTGCTGAAACTCATAAGCTTAGGTGAGAAACCTCACACTGCTTGTGAGTTGTGGACAGCTGTGAAAGAGCAGGCAGATCTGTGGCTGAGACCGCTGAACCTACATCCAGGCATGGTCATGTGTGACAATGACCGTAACCTGGTTGCGGCTCTGAGGCGAGGCGAGATCACACACGTACCATGCCTGGCTCATGTGCTTAACCTCGTGGTTCAGTGGTTTCTTAAATCGTACCCCGAGTTGCCAGATCTGCTCGTCAAAGTATGCCGCCTGTCAGCTCATTTTCGCAAGTTGGCTACAGCTTCCGCCGCCCTTGCTGTGTTGCAGCAGCGTTTGCAGCTTCCGTCACACTGACTGGTGTGTGATGTCCCCACACGTTGGAACTCTACCCTCCACATGTTGCAAAGGATTTGTGGGCAGAAGAGAGCAGTTGTGGAGTACAAGCTGCAACAAGGCCGTCGATATTCAGGTCAGACTCCACACATAAGACCTCAGGAGTGGACCTGGATCTCTGACATATGTACCATCTTGACAAACTTTGAGGAGTCCACCAAGATGGTGAGTGGCGATGACGCCATCATTAGCGTCAGCATTCCACTTGTCTGTCTTTTGCAACGCTCTCTGCAGAGAACAAAAGAGGAGGCATTGCAGCCAGAGTATGATGAGATGGATCAAGAAGCCGTAGCGGTCGATTACACACCTCATCTCATTCCAACGTGCATTGGGGGACAATGAGGGAGAGGAGGAGGAGGAAGAACAGGAGCTTGTATCATGTGCTGTAGACGGTAGTACATGTACAACTGTCATACCGTCGGTTCAGCGTGGGTGGCCTGAGGACAGGGGGGAGGAGGAGGAGGAGAGCATGGTCAGTCATCATCTTGGTGAGGACACGGAAGTCTTGTCCGTTACCAGTCTGGCACGCATGGCTGACTTTATGTTACGCTGCCTTAACCGTGACCCTCGCGTTGTCAAAATGTTGGGTGACAGTCATTACTGGTTGGTGACACTTTTAGACCCCCACTACAAGGAGAACTTTCACTCTCTTATTCCTGAGGTGGAGAGGTCTACAAAAATGGGGCCGTACCAGAAGGCCCTTGCTGCAGAACTGTTAAAACAATTCCCGTCTGAACACGCTAGCGGCAGAGGTCACAGTTCGTTGCCCAACCAAGGCGTACATGCGAGAGAGACGCAACTCCAATCCAGCAGAGGCAGGGGAACACTGTCAACGTTCTGGGACAGTTTTCTCAGACCCTCCCTTCGGACAGACCCTGAGGCGCGGGGTACTCTCACAAGGAGTGGAAAGTTTCAAAAGATGGTGAGGGAGTACCTTGCCAACCGTACCAGCGTCCTCCGTGATTCCTCTGTGCCTTTTAATTATTGGATATCCAAGCTGGACACTTGGAATAAACTCACTCTGTACGCCTTGGAGGTCCTGGCCTGCCCTGCCACTAGCGTGTTATCGGAGCGTGTTTTTAGTGCCGCTGGGGGAATTATAACTGATAAGCGCACTCGCCTGTCAACTGACAATGCTGACAAGCTGACCCTTATCAAAATGAACAAGGGCTGGATTGGGCCAGACTTCTCATCACCACCAAATGACAGCAGAGTAACATAAAGTCAAATCCACTGTGTTATTTCGGGAGGTGTATTCACATGCACCTCTTCACACCTACACATGGGTATACACTTCCTCATTTCGGCTGTTTTATGTTCTTCTCCTTATCCTCAGCCTCCACCACCACTATACCACCAGGGTGACCGTGGTCCGTGTTGCCATTATTGAAAGTTCCTCCGTCCTTATTTTTGTCAGCTTTTGCTTGGAAGGCATAAGCAAAGACTGTGGGAGAGCCACTCCCAATAATGGGAATAATATTTATAAGATGCTGTACTGTATGGCTCTTGTAAGGGGCATTCAAACCATCTTGTTAAGCTACTGCGACCTCCACCACTTTTCCAAGGGGCATTCAAACCATCTTGTTAAGCTACTGTGACCTCCACCACTTTTCCAAGGGGCATTAAAACCGTCTTGTTAAGCTACTGGGACCTCCATGTCTCTTCTGAGGGGCATTAAAAGCGTCTTGTTAAGCTACTGTGACCTCCACCACTTCTCCAAGGGGCATTAAAACCGTCTTGTTAAGCTACTGGGACCTCCACGTCTCTTCTGAGGGGCATTAAAAGCGTCTTGTTAAACCACTCTGAACTCCACAGCTCTTCCAAGGGGCATTGAAATGTTGTTTTTAATTAACTCTAACCTCCACGACTCTTCGAACGGGCATTGCATTTCCTCCTAATTTTTGGCAGCTTTTGCTTGGAAGGCATAAGCAAAGACTACGGGTGACCCACTCCCCAATAATGGGAATAATATTTGTAATATGCTGTACTGCATGGCTCTTGTAAGGGGCATTGCAAGTTCCTCCGTCCTAATTTTTGGCAGCTTTTGCTTGGAAGGCATAAGCAAAGACTATGGGAGACCAGCTCCCCAATAATGGGAATAATGTTTGTAATATGCTGTACTGCATGGCTCTTGTAAGGGGCATTGCAAGTTCCTCCGTCCTAACTTTTGGCAGCTTTTGCTTGGAAGGCATAAGCAAAGACTATGGGAGACCCACTCCCCAATAATGGGAATAATGTTTGTAATATGCTGTACTGCATGGCTCTTGTAAGGGGCATTGCAAGTTCCTCCATCCTAATTTTTGGCAGCTTTTGCTTGGAAGGCATAAGCATAGACTATGGGAGACCCACTCCCCAATAAAGGGAATAATGTTTGTAATATGCTGTACTGCATGGCTCTTGTAAGGGGCATTGCAAGTTCCTCCGTCCTAATTTTTGGCAGCTTTTGCTTGGAAGGCATAAGCATAGACTATGGGAGACCCACTCCCCAATAATGGGAATAATATTTTTAAGATGCTGCACTGTATGGCTCTTGTAAGGGGCATTAAAACCATCTTGTTAAGCTACTGGGACCTCCACGTCTCTTCCAAGGGGCATTCAAACCATCTTGTTAAGCTACTGCGACCTCCACCACTTTTCCAAGGGGCATTCAAACCATCTTGTTAAGCTACTGTGACCTCCACCACTTTTCCAAGGGGCATTAAAACCGTCTTGTTAAGCTACTGGGACCTCTACGTCTCTTCTGAGGGGCATTAAAACCGTCTTGTTAAGCTACTGGGACCTCCACGTCTCTTCCGAGGGGCATTAAAACCGTCTTGTTAAGCTACTGGGACCTCCACGTCTCTTCCAAGGGGCATTCAAACCGTCTTGTTAAGCTACTGCAACCTCCACCACTTTTCCAAGGGGCATTCAAACCGTCTTGTTAAGCTACTGTGACCTCCACCACTTTTCCAAGGGGCATTAAAAGCGTCTTCTTAAGCCACTCTGAACTCCACAGCTCTTCCAAGGGGCATTGAAATGTTGTTTTTAATTACCTCTAACCTCCACGACTCTTCCAACGGGCATTGCATTTCCTCCTAATTTTAGTCAGCTTTTGCTTTTCAATGCAAAGGCGAAAACTAAGGGAGACCCACTCCCCAATAATGGGTAGAAGGTTTTTAGTACGCTGTAATCCACGTCTGTTTCAAGGGGCATTGCAGTTCCTCATAATTTTTGGAAAGCCTTCCATTCACTGCTTAGGCCAACAGTGTACAGGAGACCCAGTTGCTATAAATGGAAAAAACGGTTTAGTTAAGGCCCTCTGACATCCATGTAATTTCCAAGGGGCATTGGAGTGCCTCGAAATTTTTGGTAGGCATTGCACTCACTGTATGCCCTATAACTTTGTAGCCGAACCGCTCCTTTTGTTACAGAAACATATCCTACAAGACATGTGGTTGACTGGCCTGATATTGATGTGAATGGTCCCTGTTCCTCCTGCTCTTTCTCCTTTGCCACCACCTCATCCATCATTTATCACCTGAAGCTTTGTTTTAACGGGAGTCATAGAACTGGGATAGTAGCAGGAAAACATCCAGCAATCCTCGGAGGAGGTAGGATATGCGCCAAAACGCTGACCACCTCAGGCCTAGCCGCTACTACATACATGCGCTTGCATTCCAAGAAAACAAAGCAGATGCTAACTTCTATCATCATCATCATGCTCCTCACCTTGGCACTCTCAACTCCCCTGATGGAGAAGCTAGGGCCCACCGGAGGAGTCTGGTTCTCTGGTGGGCTCGTCCAATGCTGCCCTAAAGCAGGCCGGGCTAAGAAAAGTGTGTGGGAGGAAGTTGACAGGAGAAATAGGGGCGGCTGGGGACCGTTTATGGACACCCGGTCGCCCCCTGGCGGCTGGGGACCGAGTGTGGACACCCGGCCGCGGGGCGGCTGGGGACCGAGTATGGACACCCGGCCGTCCCCTGGCGGCTGGGGACTGAGTGTGGACACCCGGCCGCCGGGCGGCTGCGGACTGAGTATGGATACCAGGCCGCCAACGCAGCCGTGACGTGGTGGCCAGATTCCGCCTCCACATGCCTAAAAGGCCCAATTTCAAGTGCAAGCAAGCAGTATGGTATTGCAGCCTGGGGGTGGGTGGGTGGCAGGCTGCATACTTGCACTTGGATTGCAAGGAATGGGGGAGGTACAATTGAACACTGCTCTGGGAGAAGGACTTGCACGGGGATAGTTGCAAGTCTTCTGATGCGGCAAAGATGACTTCTGATGGGCACACTTTTAGGCAGTGACCTGGGTGTCAGAGATGCTTCTAGGTGTCTTCCCCATGCTGTTCCCATGTCTTTTCAGCACTGTATGCATGTGTCTCACAGCGCATGGCCAGATAAGGTTGTAAAATGTTAAAATGACATTTCCAGGTGAATGCATTTGTCACTGTTGAAAGCAATACAAAAGTGCAAAAACGCATAAAAAATGCTACTTGTGAACATAGCCCAAGGTGTGGAGGAGTATTTTTTTGGGGGTTATTTATTTTACCTTATACACAAATACACAAGTCTTTACCCTGGAAAGGAACTTCCTTAACATATTTCACAGGAAAGCAGTTTCTGTTTCGTTTTTGAACTTTTTATTGTGAGCCCTTAAAAGTGGCTTAATACCTCTGACCACGTTGTTGACAGCAGTGACCTGGGGGTCAGAAATGCTTCCTGGGGCGATCCCCATGCTGTCCCCATGTCATTTGAGCACTGTCCCTATCGTTTTGGGCACTTGTTAGGCTTTTAAAAGACTGCCGGGGGTGCCGCCGCAAAAATGCTCGGGTCTCCCATAGACTAACATTGGGCTCGTTGCTCGGATCGAACACCCGAATATCACGGCGAGCTCGGCCCGAGCTTCGAACACCCGAGCATTTTAGTGCTCGCTCAACACTAATTAACATCATTCCCCTGTGTTGCCCCATTGATTACTAATGCCCCCTATGAGGCACATATACATTAATAATGTCACCCTATATGACCACATTACATTAAATAATATTCCCCCATGTGGCCATCATACATGAATAATGTCCTTCATTTGTTAATAATGTCCTCTTTAACCCTCACACAGTAATATTGCCCATATATGTGGTCCCCATCTAGAAGTAATGCCCCCATTGTGCCGCTGCAGTTTGCCATACTAATATTTAAATATTTAATATTGAACACTAAGATTTTGTGTTATACTGACGCCTGATAAAGAGACCGGAGGAGTCTCAAACCTGCTATTTATTACCAACTTTTCAGTTAGCCATGGAAGGTATCAAACACCGAGGGAGGACTCTCAAATTGTAATATTTTACTAATATTTAAAAAAAGCAACCAAATCTCTTAGATGTTCCCTCGCGCACTCTCTGCCGCTCTCTTATTTCCCCTTCTTCCATTTGTCTCCATGCCCTGCAATTACTCTACAGCTGCAGGCCTATCAGAGATCTATAGTTGCAAAGCATGCCAGCGACACCTCAGTGTCAAGTAGCAGGTGGCCCAATGCAGTGACATCATTGCTCTGCCTGCGACATAACGCTGGAGTGCTGCAAGACTTTGATTGGGCTGTGGCTGTGAAGTAAGATCAGGACAATATTTCTGCAATAGTTTTCAACTGGACGTGTGTCTGAAGACGCACCTGCAGTTAAAAATAATGCTGGCCCCGATGGGACCCCTCTTCCAGAAGCCTGGTTTCAGTTGCACCCTCTGCCTCTGCACCTGCAATCATTATGCCCCTGGTTAGAAGACTTAAAAGTTTACAAATAAGTTTTCATATGTTAAATGAAATTTAAAAAAACAATTTTGGGGGAACAAATCACTTTTGAAGTGAATTTGAGGGACCTATATGTTTGAAAACTGCACTTCTCAAAGTATTCAAAACCACATTCAGAAACATTAGTAACCCTTGAGCTGCTTAACATGAAATGACACAAAAGTGGAATGCAGAAATGAAAAATTCTCTGTTTTACACTACAGTATTGTTGTAGTCCAATTTCTTTACGTTTTCACAAGAAGTGATAGGAGAAAACTGATGCCACAATTCATTCTGCAACTCCAGAATCTGGAAATACCTTGGGCACACGTCAGGGCTCAGAAAGGAATAGCCGTTTGGCGATTAAAATGTGGATTTTGCTGGAATAGTTTGCAGGCGCCATTTTCAGACTCTTTACGATGGCAGAAAACCCCATAATTCACCTATGGGTACAGTGACTATTTTGACTCCACAGGCACCTTTTGGAACTTACCACAAAGTGAACGTTACTGAGTGAAAATTGCAAATATGCCATTTTAGTGCCCAAATTGTGCTCCAGGAGACAGGTACACTGTTAATGGTTAAGGGGGTCCTTAGCACTACAGCAATACCGAACAAGTGGACGCTAATTGTGGTTCAGGTTCAGTGCAAGGCTCAGAAGGAGGGTGGATATTTGGCTTTGGGAGATTAGATTGTTAGATTAGTTTATGGAAGCCATGTTTCTTTTTAAAATCTTTTCTGCTACTAGTAATGTAGAAACTCTTTTTTTTTTTTTTTTCCAATTACAAATGATGTGCCTGAGTGGGGAATTATTTTTTTGCGGGATGAGTAAAATGTTTCATTGGTTTCATTTTTGGCTACATAACATTTTTAGTGGCTTTTTTCCCAATATTTCAGAGAAAGAACGAACAAAGAGTTGAACATCACACTCTACTGATTCGAACTCTGCGGTCTACTGTTAGATTGTGAACTGCTTTTTGTATTTGTGAATAATTGAATTTTACTGCGTAATTTGCTATTCGTATGGACATTTTATATAGAAATGTTGTAAAGATATAATTTTTAAGGATATTTTATTCAAAAAGTAATAATTGGTTTTATTCTTGGCAGATGTTGGTTCCAAGAGATCAGAAGGACAGTTGACATCTTCAGTTTTTAAATCAGATGAACTTGAGATCACACAGGATACAAATCAAGTGTATCACATTATCTCAGTTTTACCATCATCCCTTCATAGCACAGATCTATCCTTTAATCCTACTGAACAGGTCCTATCTTCAGATTCATCACAGACTATTCAGAAAAATAAAACTCACGAAAGACTAATTAAAAATCAACATGTTTTTACAGCAGAAAAGCCATTTACTTGTCCAGAATATGGAAAAGCTTATTCCCTTAAAACGTCTTTTGTTACACATCAAATAATTCATACAGAGGAAAAAAGATTTTCTTGTTCAGAGTGTGGGAAATATTTTAACCCCTTACTTACCGGGGACGTATTAGTACGCATATCTGCGTACCGCCGGTTCAGTGAGGGCTCCGGCGCTGAGCCCTCACTGAACCGAGCACATGTCAGCTGATTCTTACAGCTGACATGTGCCCGCAACAGCCGCGGGTGGAATCGCGATCCACCCGCGGCTGTTAACCAGTTAAATGCTGCTGTCAATCTCCGACAGCAGCATTTAACGCGCGCTTCCGGGTAGCGCGTCATAAGCCCCGCCCACCGGCGACCCCGTCACGTGATCGCGGGTCGCCGATGGGCGTGCATGACAACCCAGGGTCTGCAGCAGACGCCTGTGGTTGTCATGATCTTGTCGCTATGAGCGCCACCTAGTGGTCGGCGCTCATAGCACAGGACCATTTCTGCTGCATGCAGGGGATCTGCTGGTCCCCTGTATGTAGCAGAGGCGATCGGACAGTTGCTGCTTCTAGTCTCCTATGGAGACTATAGAAGCATGCAAAAAGTAAAAAAAAAAAGTTTTTAAAAATATAAAAAAAAATATAAAAGTTTAAATCACCCCCCTTTCGCCCCATTCAAAATAAAATATATAAAAAAAAACCCCACATACACATATTTGGTATCGCCGCGTTCAGAATCGCCCGATCTATCAAAATAAAAAAAGAATTATTCCGATCGGTAAACGGCGTAGCGAGAAAAAAATTCTAAACGCCAGAATTACGTTTTTTGGTCGCCGCAAAATTGCAATAAAATGCAATAACGGGCGATCAAAACATCGGATCTACCCCAAATGTTATCAATAAAAACGTCATCCTGGCACGCAAAAAATAAGCCATCAACCAGCCCCAGATCACGAAAAATGGAGACGCTACGGGTCTTAGAAAATGGCGCTATTTTTTTATTTTTTTTTTTACCAAATTTTGGAATTTTTTTTCACCACTTAAATATAAAAGAACCTATACATGTTTGGTGTCTATGAACTCGTAATGACCTGTAGAATAAGAAGGGCAGGTCAGTTTTAGCATTCAGTGAACATGGTAAAAAATATAAATAAAAAACAACTGGGGTATTGCACTTTTTTTGCAATTTTACCGCACTTGGAATTTTTTTCCTGTTTTCCCGTACAGGATATGATAAAACTAGTAATGGCGTTGAAAAGTACAACTCGTCCCGCAAAAAATAAGCCCTCACATGGCCATATTGACCAAAAAATAAAAACGCTATGGCTCTGGGAACAAGGGGAGCAAAAACGAAAATGCAAAAACGAAAAATGCTCCGGGGCTTAAGGGGTTAACAAGAAATCAGAGCTTGCTAGACATGAGAAAACTCACATGGTGGAAAAAACACACTCATGTTCAGAATGTGGAAAATGTTTTGTAAATGGGTCAAATCTTATTTCACATCAGAGAAGTCACACGTGAGAAAATTTTTCCATGTTTAGATTGTGGGAAATGTTTTAATCTGAAAAAATATCTTGTTAGACATATGAGAATTCACACAGGAGACAAGCCATATTCTTGTTCAGAATGTGGGAAATGTTTTGCAGATAAGTCAAGTCTTATTAGACATCAGAGAATACACACAGGGGAGAAGCCATTTTCATGCTCAGAATGTGGGAAATGTTTTGCAGATAAATCACAACTTGTTATACATCGTAGAATTCACACAGGGGAGAAGCCATTTTCCTGTTCAGAATGTGGTAAATGTTTTACAGATAAATCGGATCTTGTGAGACACCAGAGAATTCACACAGGGGAGAAGCCATATTCATGTTCACAATGTGGGAAATGTTTTACCATCAAATCACATCTTCTTATACATCAAAGAACTCACACAGGGGAGAAGCCATTTTCCTGCTCAGAATGTGGAAAATCTTTTACAGCTAAATCAGATCTTGAGAAACATAGGAGGATTCACTTAGGGAAGAAGCCATATTCATGTTCAGAATGTGGGAAATGTTTTACCTTCAAATCACATCATCTTCAACATCAAAGAACTCATAGAAAAAGCCATTCGCACATCTAGAAAATGAGAATTATTTTATTTGAAAATCATATTTTTATGACAAAAGAAAACCTCACACAAAGAGAACACATGTATTGCATTTTCAAATTGTACAAGAATACATATAACAGAGAAAATCAATGTAAAGTCAAATTAGTAATCAAAAAAGGGAAAGCTTAAAGGTTGCCTCGGCAAAAAATATTGATGATTTTTCAACAGAATAGGTAATCAATGTCAGATCAGTGGGGGTCTGCCACCTGGTATATCCACCAATCAGCCCGGTATAAGTTGCAGTGGTAGCCAGATGCAGAAACATAAAATAGAGCGGGAAATGACAGCTTCATTCAATGTGTAGTGGCTGTTGCCGGTTACTGTAAAATAGCTCCTATTAAAAAGTGTATCAGCTGTTCTACAGTACCGAGGAACTGCCACTAATCATTGAATTGAGCTGCACATTGTAGCTCTGTTCTGTGTTAGAAAAATTATCTCCCGATGCACGGTGTCAAGCCAGTTTTTATTCTCGTCTTGCAGCAAAAAGGGACAAGGCATGGTCATAAGCGTTGTCTGACCTTTGATGCATTGTCCGACCTTTTAGAATGTGTGCACACGTTGCAGGATTGGTGCGGTTTTGACTTGCAGATTTGAAACTTGATGCTAGCAAAGTGAATGAGAAACATGAAGTGTAATGCACACGTTGAGTATTTTTGACTAGCAGATTTGACGCAGTAAATTATCTGCAGCATGTCAATTCTCTGTGCGTTTTTCACCCATTGAATGCACTGAAAAAAAATGCAGGTAAAAAAACACGGCAAAAACGTAACATTTTTGAGGCTGCGTTTTCCTGCCAAGAGATACAGAAATATCTGCACACAAAATACTCAATGTGGGCACATACCCTTATACTCTTAGAATACAATAGACACTTCAAACATACTTGTCTGTTCCTTATTGGGCTAAAATCTATATGCTTAAGCAACTTTCTCAGAATTTAATAAACATAAAGAATTACTCATATTGAAGATATGCAGTGGGGAAAAAAGTTTTTAGTCAGCCACCAACTGTGCAAGTTCTCTCACTTAAAAAAATGAGAAAGGCCTGTAATTGACATCATAGGTAGACCTCAACTATGAGAGACAAAATGAGAAAACAAATCCTGAAAATCACATTGTCTGATTTGGAAAGAAATTTTTTTTTCAAATTTTGGTGGAAAATAAGTATTTGGTCAATTACAAAAGTTCATCTCAATAGTTTGTTATATATCCTTTGTTGGCAATGACAGAGGTCAAACGTTTTCTGTCTTCACAAGGTTGGCACACACTGTTGCTGGTATGTTGGCCCATTCCTCCATGCAGATCTCCTCTAGAGCAGTGATGTTTTGGGGCTGTCGCTGGGCAACACGGACTTTCAACTCCCTCCAAAGTTTTTCTATAGGGTTTAGATCTGGAGATTGGCTAGGCCACTCCAGGACCATGAAATGCTTCTTACGAAGCCACTCCTTCGTTGCCCTGGCGGTGTGCTTGGGATCATTGTCATGCTGGAAGACCCAGCCACATTTCATATTCAATGCCTTTGCTGATGGAAGGAGGTTCGCACTCAAAATCTCATGATACATGGCCCCATTCATTCTTTCATGTACACGGATCAGTCGTCCTGGTCCCTTGGCAGAGAAACAGCCCCAAAGCATGATGTTGCCAAACCTAAGCTTCACAGTAGGTATGGTGTTCTTTAGATGCAACTCAGCAAGCTTTCTCCTCCAAACACGACGAGTTGTGTTTCTACCAAACAGTTCTACTTTGGTTTCATCTGACCATATGACATTCTCCCAATACTCTTCAGTATCATCCAAATGCTCTCTAGCAAACTTCAGACGGGCCCGAACATGTAATGGCTTAAGCAGGGGGACACGTCTGGCACTTCAGGATCTGAGTCCTTGGCGGCACAGTGCGTTACTGATGGTAGCCTGTGTAATGTTGGTCCCAGCTCTCTGCAGGTCATTCACTAGGTTCCTCCGTGTGGTTCTGGGATTTTTGCTCACCGTTCTTGAGACCATTTTGACCCCATGGGGTGAGATCTTGTGTGGAGCCCCAGAACGAGGGAGATTATCAGTAGGCTTGTATGTCTTTCATTTTCTAATTATTGCTCCCACAGTTAATTTCTTCACACCAAGCTGCTTGCCTATTGCAGATTCAGTCTCCCAGCCTGATGCAGGGCTACAATTTTGTTTCTGGTGTCCTTCGACAGCTATTTGGTCTTCATAGTGGAGTTTGGAGTGTGACTGTTTGAGGTTGCGGACGGGTGTCTTTTATACTGATAACAAGTTCAAACAGGTACTACAGGTAGTGAGTGAAGGACAGAGGGACCTCTTAAAGAACAAGTTACAGGTCTGTGAGAGCCAGAAATCTTGCTTGTTTGTAATTGACCAAATACTTATTTTCCACCAAAATTTGAAAAAAAATTCTTTCCAAATCAGACAATGAGGTTTTCAGTATTTATTTTCTCATTTTGTCTCTCATAGTTGAGGTCTACTTATGATGTCAATTACAGACCTCTCTCATCTTTTTAAGTTGGATAACTTGCACAGTTGGTGGCTGACTAAATACTTTTTTCCCCACTGTACTACCTTCATATTTCTGCCTTTATCTAACAGGTGGAGATAGTTACAAACTAGTGAAAATTCAAGGGCATGGCAACATTTGTATCTCTTATCACACATGTGTAGATAAGCCCATTTCTTGTACAAGGTCATAAAAATTATTTTGTCCCTGATATGAGAACATCTGTTGGTAACATATTTTGCTATAACTTTTCACTCTTGATTTCCCTAACGAATGTGTTTAAATCTGGCCAGCTGCTGGAGTTTATCACAGCTGATTGATGGGATTCCAGGTGTCCAACCCCACCGATATGATATTGATTACCTATCCCATTAATGTCCTCTGTATAAAAAAGTTTACACTGACTTAGTGTATGCTTTACAGAATGTATCTGGTAACCCACCCCTCTATATCACTGCTCCTGTGATATCCCAGTAAAACATATGGGTACAAGTTAATAGTACTTTGGGATATACTGCCCGTGTCCTGTACATAATCTGCAGAAGAGAGGATGATAGGTCAGTCTGTTGTGAAAGAATCCAGAAGTAATAGAGGGTGGTTGTGAAGACATGGGGTCTGCCGTGGGCAGAATACTACTCAGACAACACAGGGTGAATGTAAACAGCGTGGCAATAATTTATTGAACCACCAGCAATCAATAACTTATAGAACAGTCCCACGAGATGGTGCAAGCTATAAAGTCTCACCCTTCCACTGGCCCGCCTGGATTAGAGTCATGAGATATGTGGCCAGGTGACCTGATTGTCCCAACCTGGATTCTTCAAATCGTCTCGGAGAGTTCAGCAATGGTCAATGGAGCAGTTCTGTATCTTTATAGCCAGGGCTGTGGTCACTTAGGCTGTCATCCTGTAGTGTATCTCTGAACAGATGCAGATACCCCTTTTTATAGTTCACATTTAAGCCATCATTCACAGGTCAAGGGTCAGGGATCATGATATTAATTTACAATGCTCGAGTATCCACAGCTTTTCCGCTAATGTTGGCTGGCAACCACCCTACGATAGTATTTAACTTATCTAGCAAACATCCATTGTTCAATGACCCGGAGTCGCTGTATTGCAAAACTGTCAGACAATACATTGTAGATAAGTCATTCATCAATTGCTAAATATCAACTCAAGTGATCAACATTCAGGATTATTCAAACAATAGTCCGTGTTGACCAACCAAAGAACACAAGTTCAGCAGTCAACATAATAATATGGTATGTATGTCTGGCATAATTAAGAAGAAATTGTCTCACCAATGTCACTGCAAATTACGAAGGTCAGGAGAGACCAAAAAAAAGTCCTATGCGCTTCAAAAAGAAGCACTTTCCTTCGTCAGTCTCCAGAGTGTCTCCTTTCTTCATAATAAGAGGCAGCGGATTTTATATGTGAGTATATGACCAGATACATTCGGTACACTACAGGGCCACACTCTGAGTCTGGGTAAAGTTTTTCTTATACTTTTGATATTACTTTTATCACTCAAAATACACAAATACACTTATTTCCTGCTGGGAAGAGCATAGATCATAAACTCATACCCAGAATTTTCATTTATAGTGGAAGCGCCCGTGATTTTTATTTGTTTTATTTATTTATTTGATTAATATTTTCTGTCTGGAAAATCTCTTTAAAATAAAATTAAAATGTATACAGTTACTAATAGAAATCTATTATCCAAAAAGCAAATTAAAAAAATCAATAATGTTTTCATATTGTTAAACAATTATATCTACACTTTATGTAAAAAAAAATATTGGGATGCAACTTTTGGTCATTGAATTCAGTTTTTTCATTCGGTACCATTGTCCAAGGTGTAATAATTCCGATCTTCTGATGCATCACAGACTATTAAGAAAATATAAAAGTAACACAAAGGGTGGTAGAGATCAAGGGCACTTACAGGAAAGAGGCTTTACTCACATTCAGAATATGAAAGAATTTTTTCCCCACAAAACGGCTTTTATTGCGATTAAAAAAAAATTCCCACAAAATAGGAAATAGACTGAAATTTATTATTTTGTTTCCTGGAGTCTGTAGATAGCAAACAATGGGTTAATACTCCATCCCTAGCTGGAACAGAAGATGGGTTAATGAGCAATGAAAACAATAATCAATTAACTAGACATTTCCCGTATCCTCTACAATAAAGGGAGTAAGAAGACCCATACCATGTACAGTACAGACCAAAAGTTTGGACACACCTTCCCATTTAAAGATTTTTCTGTATTTTCAGGACTATGAAAATTGTACATTCACACTGAAGGCATCAAAACTATGAATTAACACATGTGGAATTATATACTTAACAAAAAAGTATGAAAAAACTGAAAATATGTCTTATATTCTAGGTTCTTCAAAGTAGCCACCTTTTGCTTTGATGACTGCTTTGCACACTCTTGGCATTCTCTTGATGAGCTTCAAGAGGTAGTCACCGGAAATGGTTTTCACTTCACAGGTGTGCCCTGTCAGGTTTAATAAGTGGGATTTCTTGCCTTATAAATGGGGTTGGGACCATCAGTTGTGTTGTGCAGAAGTCTGGTGGATACACAGCTGATAGTCCTACTGAATAGACTGTTAGAATTTGTATTATGGCAAGAAAAAAGCAGCTACAGTGGTGGCCAAAAGTATTGGCACCCCTGCAATTCTGTCAGATAATACTCAGTTTCTTCCTGAAAATGATTGCAATCACAAATTCTTTGGTATTATTATCTTCATTTAATTTGTCTTCAATGAAAAAACACAAAAAGAATTGTCCTAAAGCCAAATTGGATACAATTCCACACCAAACCTAAAAAAGGGGGTGGACAAAAGTATTGGCACCCTTTGAAAAATCATGTGATGCTTCTCTAATTTGTGTAATTAACAGCACCTGTAACTTACCTGTGGCACCTAACAGGTGTTGGCAATAACTAAATCACACTTGCAGCCAGTTAACATGGATTAAAGTTGACTCAACCTCTGTCCTGTGTCCTTGTGTGTACCACATTGAGCATGGAGAAAAGAAAGAAGACCAAAGAACTGTCTGAGGACTTGAGAAACCAAATTGTGAGGAAGCATGAGCAATCTCAAGGCTACAAGTCCATCTCCAAAGACCTGAATGTTCCTGTGTCTTCCGTGCGCAGTGTCATCAAGAAGTTTAAAGCCCATGGCACTGTGGCTAACCTCCCTAGATGTGGACGGAAAAGAAAAATTGACGAGAGATTTCAACGCAAGATTGTGCTGATGGTGGATAAAGAACCTCGACTAACATCCAAACAAGTTCAAGCTGCCCTGCAGTCCGAGGGTAGAAAAGTGTCAACCCATACTATCCGTCGGCGTCTGAATGAAAAGGGACTGTATGGTAGGATACCCAGGAAGACCCCACTTCTTACCCTGAGACATAAAAAAGCAAGGCTGGAGTTTGCCAAAACTTACCTGAGAAAGCCTAAAACGTTTTGGAAGAATGTTCTCTGGTCAGATGAGACAAAAGTAGAGATTTTTGGGAAAAAGCATCAACATAGAGTGTACAGGAAAAAAAAAGAGGCATTCAAAGAAAAGAACACGGTCCCTACAGTCAAACATGGCGGAGGTTCCCTGATATTTTGGGGTTGCTTTGCTGTCTCTGGCATTGGACTGCTTGACCGTGTGCATGGTATTATGAAGTCTGAAGACTACCAACAAATTTTGCAGCATAATGTAGGGCCCAGTGTGAGAAAGCTGGGTCTCCCTCAGAGGTCATGGGTCTTCCAGCAGGACAATGACCCAAAACACACTTCCAAAAGCACTATAAAGTGGTTTGAGAGAGCACTGGAGACTTCTAAGGTGGCCAGCAATGAGTCCAGACCTGAATCCCGTAGAACACCTGTGGAGAGATCTCAAAATGGCAGTTTGGAGAAGGCACCCTTCAAATATCAGGGACCTGGAGCAGTTTGCCAAAGAATGGTCTACAATTCCAGCAGAGCATTGTAAGAAACTCATTGATGGTTACCGGAAAGCTGTTGTTCGCAGTTATTTTGGCTAAAGGTTGTGCAACGAAGTATTAGGCCGAGGGTGCCAATACTTTTGTCTGGCCCATTTTTGGAGTTTTGTGTGAAATGATCAATGATTTGATTTTTGCTTCATTCTCTTTTGTGTTTTTTCCTTGCAAGCAAATTAAATGAAGATAATAATACCAAAGAATTTGTGATTGCAATCATTTTCAGGAAGGAACTGAGTATTATCTGACAGAATTGCAGGGGTGCCAATACTTTTGGCCACCACTGTAAGTAAAGAAAAACAAGTGGCCATCATTACTTTAAGAAATGAAGGTGTCAGTCCGAAAAATTGGGCATACTTTGAAAGTGTCCCCAAGTGCAGTTGCAAAAACCATCAAGCGCTACAAAGAAACTGGGTCACATGAGGACCGCCCCAGGAAAGGAAGACCAAGAGTCACCTCTGCTTCTGAAGATAAGTTTATCCGAGTCACCAGCCTCAGACATCGCATGTTAACAGCAGCTCAGATTAGAGACCAGGTCAATGACACACAGAGTTCTAGCAGCAGACACATCTCTTCAACAACTGTTAAGAGGAGACTTTGTGCAGCAGGCCTTCATGGTAAAATAGCTGCTAGGAAACCACTGCTAAGGACAGGCAGCAAGCAGAAGAGACAAGTTTGGGCTAAAGAACACAAGGAATGGACATTAGACCAGTGGAAATCTGTGCTTTGGTCTGATGAGTCCAAATTTGAGATCTTTGGTTCCAACCACCGTGTCTTTGTGCGACGCAGAAAAGGTAAACGGATGGACTCTACGTGCTTGGTTCCCACCGTGAAGCATGGAGGAAGAGGTGTGATGGTGTGGGGGTGCTTTGCTGGTGACACTGTTGGGGATTTATTCAAAATTGAAGGCATACTGAACCAGCATGGCTACCACAGCATCTTGCAGAGGCATGCTATTCCATCCAGTTTGCGTTTAGTTGGACCATCATTTATTTTTCAACAGGACAATGACCCCAAACACACCTCCAGGTTGTGTAAGGGCTATTTGACCAAGAAGGAGAGTGATGGGTTTCTACGCCAGATGACCTGGCCTCCACAGTCACCACACCTGAACCCAATCAAGATGGTTTGGGGTGAGCTGGACCGCAGAGTGAAGGCAAAAGGGCCAACAAGTGCTAAGCATCTCTGGGAACTTATTCAAGATTGTTGGAAGACCATTTCCGGTGACTACCACTTGAAGCTCATCAAGAGAATGCCAAGAGTGTGCAAAGCAGTCATCAAAGCAAAAGGTGGCTACTTTGAAGAACCTAGAATATAGGACATATTTTCAGTTGTTTCTAGTGTTGAGCGATACCTTCCGATATCGAGAAATATCGGATCGGATTGTATCGGACCGATACCCAAAAAATATCGGATATCGCTGATTCCGATACCGGAAACCAATGCAAGTCAATGGGACACAAATATCGGAATGAAAATAAACCCTTTCTTTCCTTGTAGGTTAATTCTACATGAAGGAAAACAACTAAGAATCATGTAGAATGTATTGGGGGAGGTGGGGGAGACAATAAAGGCATAGAGGTTTAGCCCAATCAAATGGAATAGCAGGAATTAATATTTTTTTTAAGACGTTCTGAGTTATGGAAATATTGACTATGTTACGTTTTTTTATATTTTGTCAGATATTTATGTTTCACTGCTTCCATGCTCTTCACCTTCTTTTTTACTTCTCCCACACCTTCTCCATCATCCTCAGCATCAGCATATTTTTCATCAACTTCTTCACCTTCTTCATCATCTTCTTCTTCACCTTCTTCGTATTATTCTTTTTTTTTTTTTTACATTCTTCATATTCTTCTTATTCAACTATTATTCTTCTTCATATTCTACTTCTTCATCTTCTTCATATTCTTCTTCATCATATTCTTATTTGTGACAGGCATTCCTGTAGTTATCTATAAAAGTTTGAAGATTACACCTTTCGTTCTGCCTGTCACAAAAGATTTACAACAGGATTTGTCCGCGTTCAGTTTGGCCTGTAGCAGCAGGTCTTTTCCAGGGGCACCATGAGGAGGAACGGACTCACCCCCATACACTGCTTAGTCTTCTTCTGCTTATAATTTAGATAATATCTTTTGCTCTGATTTTTAGTCTTATGCTTAATGTTCTTCCGCTTTTTGTTCTGCAGCTTCTTCTTCTTCTGCTTCTTGGTTTTCTGTCTCTTGTTCTTCTGTATCTTGGTGGTTGTCTTCTTGTTCTTTGTCCTCTTGGTCATCTTCTTCAGGGTCATCTTCTTGGTCTTCTTCGGGGTGGTCTTCAGGGTCTTCGTCTTCAGGGTCGTCATCTTCGGGGTCCTCGTCTTCTTCGGGGTGGTCTTCAGGGTCGTCATCTTCGGGGTCCTCGTCTTCTTCGGGGTGGTCTTCAGGGTCGTCGTCTTCGGGGTCCTCGTCTTCAGGGTCGTCGTCTTCGGGGTCCTCGTCTTCAGGGTCGTCGTCAGGGAGATCCAGAGTGATTACCAAGAACCATTTCAAAAAGCTTGCACTTGGAAATGTAGCAGAAGGTACAAGAAGGCTGAGGAACTGCCAAGAACCAGCTGATAGTACTGGAACCCGGATGGGTAGCAGAAGGTACAAGAGCCAATGGAACTACCGAGGACCAGCTGACGGAACTGGAACACGGTTACTAAGCAGGAGGTACCTGTGCCAGAAAGCACTACCAAGGACCATTAGACGTTGGTGGAACTTGGATACCGAGAAGGAGGCACCTAAGCCAAAGGCACTGCCGAGAACCAGCTGACGGTACTGGAACTCGGATGGGTAGCAGAAGGTACCCATGAAAAAAAAAGTTGCAAGGCCGCGAGCCGGCCTGAGTTACTGAAACCCCCAGTCCAACAGGGGGTGCTTGTCCTTTTGGCACTATGGAACCAGCCTTCATTGCCAGATCCCGCAGCCCACATAGGAGTCACCTAAGCTGCAGGCACCATAGAGTCGGCTAACCCGACTGCAACACGACAGGACAACGTATTGGAGGCAAAGTGACGTTGACACTACCCGGAAACAGCTGGCGTGCTGGAACCAGGCTGGGCAGGAGGGAATACCCGTGCCAAAGACACTGCTGGGAAACAGCTGACGGTACTGGAACCCAGATGGGTAGCAGAAGGTACAAGAGCCAATGGAACTACCGAGGACCAGCTGACGGTACTGGAACTCGGTTACTAAGCAGGAGGTACCTGTGCCAGAAAGCACTACCAAGGACCAGCAGACGTTGGTGGAACTTGGATACCGAGAAGGAGGCACCTAAGCCAAAGGCACTGCCGAGAACCAGCTGACGGTACGGGAACCCGGATGGGTAGCAGAAGGTACCCATGAAAAAAAAAGTTGCAAGGCCGCGAGCCGGCCTGAGTTACTGAAACCCCCAGTCCAACAGGGGGTGCTTGTCCTTTTGGCACTATGGAACCAGCCTTCATTGCCAGATCCCGCAGCCCACATAGGAGTCACCTAAGCTGCAGGCACCATAGAGTCGGCTAACCCGACTGCAACACGACAGGACAACGTATTGGAGGCAAAGTGACGTTGACACTACCCGGAAACAGCTGGCGTGCTGGAACCAGGCTGGGCAGGAGGGAATACCCGTGCCAAAGACACTGCCGGGAAACAGCTGACGGTACTGGAACCCAGATGGGTAGCAGAAGGTACAAGAGCTAATGGAACTACCGAGGACCAGCTGACTGTACTGGAACTCGGTTACTAAGCAGGAGGTACCTGTGCCAGAAAGCACTACCAAGGACCAGCAGACGTTGGTGGAACTTGGATACCGAGAAGGAGGCACCTAAGCCAAAGGCACTGCCGAGAACCAGCTGACGGTATGGGAACCCGGATAGGTAGCAGAAGGTACAAGAGCAAATGGAACTACGAGAACCAGCCAACAGTACTGGAACCCGGATGGGTAGCAGAAGGTACAAGAGCCAATGGAACTACCGAGGACCAGCTGACGATACTGGAACTCTGTTACTAAGCAGGAGGTACCTGTGCCAGAAAGCACTACCAAGGACCAGCAGACATTGGTGGAACTTGGATACCGAGAAGGAGGCACCTAAGCCAAAAGCCCTGCCGAGAACCAGCTGACGGTACTGGAACTCGGATGGGTAGCAGAAGGTACCCATGAAAAAAAAAGTTGCAAGGCCGCGAGCCGGCCTGAGTTACCAAAACCCACAGTCCTACAGGGGGTGCTTGTCCTATTGGCACTATGAAACCAGCCTTTATTGCCAGATCCCGCAGCCCACATAGAAGTCACCTAAGCTGCAGGCACCATAGAGTCGGCTAACCCGACCGCGACACGACAGGACAACGTATTGGAGGCAAAGTGACGTTGACACTACCCGGAAACAGCTGGTGTGCTGGAACCAGGCTGGGCAGGAGGGAGTACCCGTGCCAAAGACACTGCCGGGAAACAGCTGGCGGTGCTGTAACCCAGGGTAAATACTGAAAAAAGAGTGGAGCCTGTAATGCACACGCCCGGGCTGAGCGGCGTGTGTGTGTGATTCCACTGGACCGTGCCGGAGAGTGAATGCCTGGAGGGGCGTAACTAGGTATTCACCCGATCCGACCAGGGTCGCACGACGGCATACGACGCCAGTGCACCAAGGAGGAACCGAGCAGAGGGACCAGGTGCTACTCTAGGACAGACCCCAGACACGGCTGTTCACCCACACAGGGGAATACAGGAACAGACGGGTTAGGCTGGCACACAGACTGGTGGGTATAGGCAGGCTCGACTGGTATGCAGGCAGGCGGGTATGCAGGCAGGGGGGTACAGGCAAGCACAGCTAGAGTGCAGACAGGGAGGCACTAGCAGGTAGGAACACAGGCGGGATAGGACCCAGTACACACTGGGACTCAGGAACAGAACCACAGATGTGGCGGACAAACACAGCAGAGTAAGGCCGCCCTGAGTGGTGAGCGAGAGTAGAGCAGGACGAGTCCGCCTGTAGCGGTGAGCGAGAGTAGAGCAGGACGAGTCCGCCTGTAGCGGTGAGCGAGAGTAGAGCAGGACGAGTCCGCCTGGAGCCGTGAGCGAGAGTAGAGCAGGACGAGGCCGCCTGGAGCGGTGAGCGAGAGTAGAGCAGGACGAGGCCGCCTGGAGCGGTGAGCAAGAGTAGAGCAGGACGAGGCCGCCTGGAGCGGTGAGCAAGAGTAGAGCAGGACGAGGCCGCCTGGAGCGGTGAGCAAGAGTAGAGCAGGACGAGGCCGCCTGGAGCGGTGAGCAAGAGTAGAGCAGGACGAGGCCGCCTGGAGCGGTGAGCAAGAGTAGAGCAGGACGAGGCCGCCTGGAGCGGTGAGCAAGAGTAGAGCAGGACGAGGCCGCCTGGAGCGGTGAGCAAGAGTAGAGCAGGACGAGGCCGCCTGGAGCGGTGAGCAAGAGTAGAGCAGGACGAGGCCGCCTGGAGCGGTGAGCAAGAGTAGAGCAGGACGAGGCCGCCTGGAGCGGTGAGCAAGAGTAGAGCAGGACGAGGCCGCCTGGAGCGGTGAGCAAGAGTAGAACAGGACGAGGCCGCCTGGAGCGGTGAGCAAGAGTAGAGCAGGACGAGACGGCCTGGAGCGGTGAGCAAGAGTAGAGCAGGATGAGGCCGCCTGGAGCGGTGAGCAAGAGTAGAGCAGGACGAGGCCACCTGGAGCGGCGAGCAAAGGGTCTGAGCAGAGCGAGACTGCCGGAGCGGCGAGCAAAGGGTCTGAGCAGAGCGAGACTGCCAGAGCGGCGAGCAAAGGGTCAGAGCAGAGCGAGACTGCCGGAGCGGCAAGCAAAGGGTCAGAGCAGAGCGAGACTGCCGGAGCGGCAAGCAAAGGGTCAGAGCAGAGCGAGACTGCCGGAGCAGCGAGCAAAGGGTCAGAGCAGAGCGAAAACCGCAGGAGCGGAGAGCGAGGCAGGGCAGAGGGGACAGGGCTCTGTTCACACGGAACAAACAGGAAGGGAAAGGCAGAACCAGATACCCACAGGGTACTTGCAGTGAAGTAGCGAGTGGACCACAAACTCCCAAACGGAAGTACAGTGACAACGAACAGGAATTAGGTACGAGTTCAGACTCTGCAGAAAAAGGAAAGGTACGGACATAGAGAAACACAGGAAACAGGCTAGAAGAGTATACAGACAAGAACAGACACAGTAGCAAGATACAGGGGCGGGTCTAGGTATGCAGCCCCTAGAAGGAGGGAGGAACAGGCTAGGAGCGTGTTCAGACAGGACAGACAAGATACGGGAGCGGGTCTAGGTATGCGGCCCCTAGAAGGCGGAACGAACAGGCAAGGAGCATGTTCAGACAGGACTGGAAATACAGCCTCAAAGAAAGGCAAGCAAGCAAACACAGAAAGGGACCTGGCACATTCAGAGTGAAAGAGCACACTGAATGAAACACAATGCTCAGGCAGGGATTCATTGGAGCAGCTGGGTTAAATACCAGGTGACAGACAGCAATAGGCTGAGGACGCACAAGGGGTGGAACCGCAGCAGGTATAAGAAATAGGAAGTGATCGGGCGCCGCCCTTAAGCAGCAAACACAGAGGCAGTCAGACAGCATGGAGGGAAGCCAGGCTAGCAGACTGGACTGGAGATCAAGTGCGCGCTCTTGCACAGTGGGAGATGGACCACTATGCAAGGACGCCGCCAGGTATGTTACAGAGCCAGAGGTGTAATTGGAGCAAGTTTTAAATCTGTAGTACAGTGGATGTGGACAGAGCAGGAGAATTTGCCGGACACACAGCTGGGGAACAGCTGACGTTACTGAACTCCAATAACACGGCAGCAAGTTTTGACTGTGCAGACGGCACTTCTGAGCAGCAACTGGCGGTGTTGGAGCTCAGGGATAATACTGAAAACAGAGAGGAGCCAGAGGTGTAATTGGAGCAAGTTTTAAATCTGTAGTAGTAGTCAGAATGTGGACAGAGCAGGAGAATTTGCCAGACACACAGCAGGGGCTCAACTGACGTTACTGAACCCCAATAACACGGCAGCAAGCGTTGACTGTGCAGACGGCACTTCTGAGCAGCAACTGGCGGTGTTGGAGCTCAGGGATTACAGTTCAGGTAGTAGAAACATGAACACAACAGGAGACCTGGATACTGTTGCCAATCAATTATTTATTCTGGAAGAGGACTGGCAAATTCATGCTAGATCCAGGCCTTGTTTATTTTCAGAAAAGTAAGCCGGTCAACGTTATCGGAGGATAGGCACATGCGACGGTCTGTTAGTACACCACCTGCGGCACTAAAGACGCATTCCGATAATACATTAGCTGCAGGGCAAGCCAGCACCTCCAATGCATACTGGCTAAGCTCTGGCCATGTATCCAGCTTAGAGACCCAAAACTTGAAGGGGGAAGAGCAGTCTGGGAGTACACTGAGAGGGCAAGACATGTAGTCTGTCACCATCTGACGGAAACGTTGCCTCCTGCTGACTGGAGCCGTCTGTGATGGTGTAGACATTTGTGGCGGCGGGGACACAAAACTTTGCCAGATTTGGTCTTGCCTTGTGTTGAGGCACTGCTTCTGCTCCCTCTCTGTGCAGAGCTTCCTCCACTGCCTCGACGCACTGAGCTGCTTTGTAAAGCACTAGCAGCACTGCTCTCGGTTGGAATGGAGAACATGATGAAATGCACCAGTGCGTCTTGGTACTCCCGCATTTTACGCTCCCGGTTCAACGGTGTTATGAGGCTTTGTAAGTTGTCCCGGTAGCGAGGATCTAGGAGGGTGGACACCCAATAATCAGCCGTGTTGAGAATGTGGGCGATGTGGCGGTCGTTTCTCAGGCACTGCAGCATGAAATCAACCATGTGCTGCAGACTGCCAACTGGCTAAGAAACGCTGTCCCCTGCTTGAGGCGTGATCTCTGCCTGCTCTGCATCACCCACCCTTGCTCTAGATACTGACTACTAGAGCATTGTGTACCTCCCTCCTCTGGACAGATGTCTTCCTCCTCCATTGACTCCTCCCCATCCTCCTCACAAAGTGTCCCCTACCTAGGCCTTTTTGAGGAACCACGTTGCGCAGACTGTACAGAAGCAGATGGCATTTGTGACTCCTCATCCTCCACCTCTTCCAAAACCTCCTCCCTTAGTGCCTGCAGTGTTTTTCAAGCAGGCAGATAAGGGGGATAGTCATGCTGACTAGTGCATCATCTGCACTCGCCATCCGCGTGGAATAATCGAAGGCACGCAAAACGTGGCAAATGTCCTTCATAGAGGCCCACTCAGTGGTGGTGAATTGTGAACGGCGCGCACTGCGACTTGTTTGCGCCTGCTGCAGCTGGTACTCCATTACTGCTGCCTGTTACAAGTCTCCTGTTAGGTTTTTTTTAGTTTGCTGGTCACATGACCAGTTTTGCCTATTTAATCCGGCTCCGCCCTCCTGGCATTGCTGGACTTCATTTGTATTTACTACTGTTGAGCTAGCTTGGTGCTCTGTTGCCGTTCTCTGTTAGTTTTGCTAGGTCTTCTGACCTCTTTACTTTTTGTTGTGTGTTTGTCTTTGACTGCTACGATTTCTGCTAGGAGGTGTCCAACTTTTCCCAGTCCCTAGTTCTTGTAGGGATTCCTCCCTCACATCTATAGGTCTTCGTACAGACTAGCCGAGGACTTTAGCGGGTCTGATCGCAGGATCAGGTTCCCCGTTACATCTTAGGGATCTAGTTTAGTTCTATTGTAGGGACAGATCTCCTGTCTTTCCTTAGTCTCTGTAGCAGATCATAACACTGCCTGCTGCTCACACAACCTCTCCAACATATGTAACGTTGAATTCCACCTGGTGGGTAGGTCACATATGATGCGATGTTCCGGAAGACGTAATCGGAGCTGCAATGCGCGATCTTGCGTTGCTGGAACGCCGCAAGCGAGCGCACTCTATGCAGACCTTGTGCAGCAGTGCATCAAGATCCGGATAGTCCCTCAAAAAACTCTGCACAACCAAGTTGAGCACATGTGCCAGACATGGGATGTGAGTGAGGTTGCCTAGGCCCAGAGCTGCCACCAGATTTCAGCCATTGTCACACACTACCATGCCTGGCTGGAGATTCGCTGGCACAAACCACACGTCGCTCTGCTGCTTGATGGCATTCCAGAGCTCCTGCGCTGTGTGGCTTCGATTCCCCAAAGAAATTAATTTTAATACGGCCTGTTGACGTTTGGCCACGGCTGTGCTCATATCGGTCATCATAACAGGTAACCGTTCACGTGTCGATGTGGAGGTAGACCGTGACGGCTCCTGCAGCGCTGATTCAGAGGAACTGGAGTATGAGGAGGAGTTAATGTGTACAGACTGGATTCCTGCAATCCTTTGAGTTGGCAGAACACGTACAGCACCACTCTAAAGATCTGTACCTGGCTCCACAACATTTACCCAATGAGCAGTGAGGGAAAGGTATCATCCCTGTCCATGCTTACTGGTCCACGCATCGGTGGTCAGGTGGACCTTGCTACTGACGGCGTTTTGTAGCGCATGTTTAATTTTTCCCTCCACATGCTGTTGCAGGGCAGGGACAGCTTGCCTGCTGAAATAAAAGCGGCTGGGCACGTTGTATTGTGGGACTGCCAATGCCATAAAGTTACGGAAGGTGTCAGTCTCCACCAGCCTGAATGATAGCATTTCAAGGGCCAGTAGTTTTGCAATGCCAGCATTCAGAGCCTGTGCTCGGGGGTGGTTTGCCGAGTATGGGCGCCTTTTCTCCCATACCTGTGCTAACGATGGCTGTAGACTGGCCTGGGAGTGTGAGGATGACCGGGAACGTGGTGCTGTGGGTGGAATGACACAATGTCTCTGTACAACAGTGCCAGAGGTTCTTCCATGGCGATCCTGTGAGGAAGCCGAACCAGCTGTGTGTGAGCTGGAGGAAGAGGCTACAACACGAGCTGAAGAGGTGGTAGGTGGCGCTGTAGGTTGGCCTAGGTCTTCAGTGTGTCTTTGTAACTCCATCACGTGCTTGGTCTGCACATGTTTCCACATATTTGTGGTATTGAGGTTGCTGACACTTTTCCCTCTTTTCACCTTCTGATTACACAGTTTGCATTTGACAAAGCAAATGTCATCTGCAACTGTGTCAAAAAAGGACCAGGCACTGCAAGTCTTGGGAGCGCCCGCTTTGGGTTTTGGAAGAGCCATGCTCCTAATGGGTGCCGAAGTGGAGGCTACAGGCAACCAAGTCTGTCCCCTCCCTCCTTTTTGGGCCGTTCGGGGAATCTATTCCTCAGAGCTGCTCCCACCACCTTCCTGTCCCTCACGCCATGATAGGTCAAGGACCTCATCATCTACACCACTCTCTTCAAACAACTGCTTCTCCTGGGTAGTCTAGACAGCACAGTACGCACCAAAAAGTGGCACCTGAGTCTCATCATCAGATGCGTACTGAGGTGTGCTGCTGACCATAGGCACTGGCCCACCCACCTCTTCAGATTCAGAGAGACAAAACAGTTGTGCATCACTGCATACTACCTCTTCTTCAAATTCTCGAATTCTGCTTGGCTGGCCCCCTCTTTCCAAGCCAAGAGATTCAGAGAACAGAAGTAGAGATGGCTCCTGTCCAGGGCTCTCTGACTGCCTGGGCAATTTGGCAGGTGGTGAAGAGACAGATGGGTGCTCTTCAGTGCTCAGGACCTGAGAGGATCTGGAACTAATTGAAGTTGATGCGTTAGCTGCCATCCATCCAACAACGGCTTCAATTTGGTCCTCCCGCAGCAATGGGGTACGGCTAGCTCCTACAAAGCTGCGCATAAAGGACTGTTCCCTGGTAAAACTGGGGAATGCTGAGTCATTGGTGCCCACAGCAGGCACAGAATCCCCACGTCCTCTCCCTGCAGGCACAGAATCCTCACGTCCTCTCCCTGCAGAAACTCCACGCCCACGACCACATGCCTTATTCCCTGCCTTCTTCATCTTGGTAGACTGATAAAGATAGGCAGAAAAATACTAAGGGCTTAGTGTGCTTATTCCTGAACAGCTGCTAACAGGTATAAGAAACACTAATTTTATAAAGTGTGGACTAGACTTTAATATGAGCTAATGTGGCCTACACAACTGTAAAGTGGAGTGTTTGGTGAACTTTATTTAGGTTTTTTTTGTCACAAAAAGACACTGGATGTGCCCAAAGATGTAATGCCGATAGTATCACAAACTTTTTGTAGCTATTACAATGCAGGAAGGTAACCTACAATGCAATAGATGAGGCTACAAAAAATAGGCTAATACTAATCTGGCTGGGCCTGCAGGGCACAAGGCTGCAGAAAAGTTCCTCTATCTACTCCTATATAGTGTGTTTGGAACCAATGTAGCTGGATACGGATGGAACCACCACACTAATAGGAGAAATCAGGAAAAATGATCAATTAGCAAAAAAGGACAATGTATGAGGTAGTGACACACGCTGAGCGCACTACAACCAGACGTGGCTGAAGCACACACTGCAGCGTGAGCTGCACACACACACAGAGACCTTGCAGACAGCCGTGAACAGTGCAGATGCAGAGCACTGTGCACTAGCGCTGCAAGACAAAATAAAACTTCTCTACTCCTATATACACTGCGTGCAGAATTATTAGGCAAATTTTATTTTAGAGGATAATTTTTATTATTGATCAACAACTATGTTCTCAATCAACCCAAAAGACTCATAAATATTCAAGCTTAATATTTTTGGAAGTTGGAGTGTTTTTTTTTTAGATTTGGCTATCTTAGGAGGATATCTGTTTGTGCAGGTAACTATTACTGAGCAGAATTATTAGGCAACTTAATAAAAACCAAATATAATCCCATCTCACTTGTTTATTTTCACCATTTAAACCAATATCAGTGCACAAATTTAGAAATAAACATTTCTGACCTGCAAAAACTAAAAACAAAAAAATGAGTGATGAATATAGCCACCTTTCTTTATGATGACACTCAACAGCCTTCCATCCATAGATTCTGTCAGTTGCTTGATCTGTTTTCGATCAACATTGCGTGCAGCAGCCACCACAGCCTCCCAGACACTGTTCCCAGAGGTGTACTGTTTTCCCTCCCTGTAGATCTCACATTTTATGATGGACCACAGGTTCTCTATGGGGTTCAGATCAGGTGAACAAGGGGGCCATGTCATTATTTTTTCTTCTTTTAGACCTTTACTGGCAAGCCACGCTGTGGAGTAGTTGGATGCATGTGACGGAGCATTATCCTGCATGAAAATCATGTTTTTCTTGAACGATACCGACTTCTTCCTGTACCACTGCTTGCAGAAGTTGTGTTCCAGAAACTGGCAGTAGGTCTGGGAGTTGAGCTTCACTCCATCCTCAACCCGAAAAGGTCCCACAAGTTCATCTTTGATGATACCAGCCCATACCAGTACCCCACCTCCACCTTACTGGCGTCTGAGTCGGAGTGGAGCTCTCTGCCCTTTACTGATCCAGCCTCTGGCCCATCCATCTGGTCCATCAAGAGTCACGCTCATTTCATCAGTCCATTAAGCCTTTGAAAAATCAGTCTTAAGATATTTCTTGGCCCATTCTTGACGTTTTATCTTATGTTTCTTGTTCATAAGTGGTCGTTTTTCAGCCTTCCTTACCTTGACCATGTCCCTGAGTATCGCACACCTTGTGCTTTTTGATACTCCAGTAACGTTGCAGCTCTGAAATAAGGCAAAACTGGTGGCGAATGGCATCTTGGCTGCTTCACGCTTGATTTTCCTCAATTCATGGGCAGTTATTTTGCACCTTTTTTGGCCAACACGCTTCTTGCGACCCTGTTGGCTATTTGCCATGAAACGCTTGATTGTTCAGTGATCACGCTTCAAAAGTTTGGAAATTTCAAGACTGCTGCATCCCTCTGCAAGACATCTCACAATTTTGGACTTTTCAGAGCCCGTCAAATCTCTCTTCTGACCCATTTTGCCAAAGGAAAGGAAGTTGCCTAATAATTAAGCACACCTTATATAGGGTGTTGATGTCATTAGTCAACACCCCTCCTCATTACAGAGATGCACATCACCTGATTTACTTAATTGGTAGTTGGCTCTCAAGCCTATGCAGCTTGGAGTAGGACAACATGTATAAAAAGTATCGAAGTGATCAATATACGCATTTGCCTAATAATTCTGCACGCGGTGTAGTGTGTTTGGAACCAATGTAGCTGGATACGGATGGAACCACCACACTAATGGGAGAAATCAGGAAAAATGATCAATTAGCAAAAAAGGACAATGTATGAGGCAGTGACGCACGCTGAGCAAACTACAACCAGACGTGGCTGAAGCACACACTACATCGTGAGCTGAACTCACACACAGAGACCTTGCAGACAGCGGTGAACAGCACAGAGAGCTGTGCACTAGCGCTGCAAGGCACAGCGGTTTATAAAGTAGCTTGGGTAAAGTAGAATAGAGCAAATAGGTAGCTAAAACTGTCCCTCAGAACAACAGCGTCCTATCCCTAACTGAATTCACAGCAGAGTGAGCTCAAAATGGCGGCGGCGGCTTTTATAGTGCATCATGACATCATTTCAGCAGCCAATCACAGCCATGCCATTAGTTAACATGCCTACATGCCTAACAGGATGTGCCCACACTTCTTAGGATCCTCATTGGCTGAATAAAATGAAACTGGCTCATTGCATTATGGGATCTTCCGATTCCGGTATCCGATATTCTAAAAGTGTCGGAACTAAGTATCGGAATTCCGATACCGCGAATATCGGCCGATACCCGATATTTCAGTATCGGAATGCTCAACACTAGTTGTTTCACACTTTTTTGTTAAGTATATAATTCCATATGTGTTAATTCATAGTTTTGATGCCTTCAGTGTGAATGTACAATTTTCATAGTCATGAAAATACAGAAAAATCTTTAAATGAGAAGGTGTGTCCAAACTTTTGGTCTGTACTGTATGTTTTTGCAGCAATAATATAATGTATTTAATTAATACAGGGAGGTAAGTCAGTGCTGCCTACGGACTCCAGGAAATTAAAATTTCTTGGACGTCGTAAGTTCAGCAAACAATGGGACTTGACAAGCAATAGACAACCATCAATTTTCTAAGGTTCCTCGCAGTATTGCGCTGCTCGTTCTAGCATTCTTTTGCCCAGTGGCGTAACCAGAGTGTGATGAAACGGATTCCCTTCTCAATTATTCAATACACATATTATAGAGTCTAAGGGGACTTTGAAATAAAATACTTATTCAATTGTCTCAATCATAATTAAGAATTTTTATTGCTATAGCGCCAACATTTTTTGCAGCACTTGTACAGAGTAACACATAATTCAACACATGCCAAGAGGAGTGAGGTTCCCACTCTCAGGCTTACAATATCTTCAGAATTAGGAGAGACTCAAAAAATAAAAAGTGCTTGTGTACAGTGTCCATTTTAGACAATGGTAAGGCATTAATCTCTGTAATTACAGTGTCAGAGTTCAAATCCTGATAGGAATAAGATTATTATTTATTTATCTTTTTTTTAATTATGACTATTTAGCACACAAACTACAGGGGTGTTTTACTTTTAATATCTGACACTCTGATTGTCATCCTGATGTGTTAAGAGTTTCAGACACGCTGTTTATTTGCATGGTAAATTACATAGCCAAAGTAAATTGGGAGGCAATAATTTACTACATATCTATTTCCAAGTGACTTTATATTTGCATCATTTCTTAAAGGGGTCTAATGATAAAATGTCTTTATTGTAAATTTTTATTTCCATCCACCCAAGTACTGGCTGCAAACTCCCAATTTACTTTGGCTATGTAATTTACCATTCAAATATACAGCGTGTCTGAAACTCTTAACACATCAGGATGACAATCAGAGTGTCAGATATTAAAAGTAAAACACCCCTGTAGTTTGTGTGCTAAACAGTCATAATAGAAAAACAAAAACATTCTTCTTCCTATCGGGATTTTTACTCCAATACTGTAGTTTGAGAGACTGATATCTTACCTTTGTGCTACCAGACAAGTGATAGCAACTAGTAGCTTTTCTTGTCTTATGAGATCAACCATGAAAATACTCAGGGTGACTAAAAGTCATTATGATTCTGATATTTGAAGAAAGTCACATCAGACTCACACATCAAAATCAAACATCATTTGAATTTGGCTTGCTTGCAGTCTGTGCATAAGTCCCAATGAGTTTTAGACAAGTTTGCACTGAAAATCATATAACCAAATAGAACTCCAAGGTTTTTACAACTAAGTTAATAGCTTAGTGGTTAGTGCACTGGCTTTGGGACACAGAATTTTGGGTTCAAGTCCCATCAGCAAATACTTAATTTTTTTTTATTATTATTATTAGAGTTGTAAAAGTCACTCGTCAGAATCAGTTCTCAGACAAGGTATTTAGCCTCAAACTGACATCATTCTGATGTTTGATTTTGATATTTGATCATGTCCTAAAATGGACACTGTATTGTGATGTATGGTCACTTCAGCCATCATTATAATAAATCAGAGCATTCAAATAACGCAGCATTAATCGGTCACCAGCCAGTATCTGGGCAGAAAGTTTATGATTAAAGGGTTGGGGTTACGTAGCCTGTGTCAGATGGTGAGGGACTAGCTGTAATCTCATCAATGATTTCAAAGGCTATTCCTTCCCTTACATGGTATTGTGTGTCAATGTTGGGGATAGCTTCACGTCCAAATTTGTGTAGTTTTCTTTCTATAATATCTTACGCTTTATAATTTATCCTATTTCTTATGCTGTTAGAGAGACTAATAATTTCTGGGTGATTTTGTAGGGTTTACCATCGTGAAACAGTTCAGAGATTTGATTTGCTCTCCATAAGAAGGATCAGAAAACTAACATGAGCGGCTCCGTACACCTCGTACACGAGCCTCTCCTCTCTGTATACACGCGGCTCCGCTTAGTACTCCTCATACACGCGTGGCTCCGCTCCGTACGCCTCGTACACGCGCGGCTCCGCTCCGTACACCTCGTACACGCGCGGCTCCGCTCCGTACGCCTCGTACACGCGCGGCTCCGCTCCGTACGCCTCGTACACGCGCGGCTCCGCTCCGTACGCCTCGTACACGTGCGGCTCCGCTCCGTACGCCTCGTACACGCGCGGCTCCGCTCCGTACGCCTCGTACACGCGCGGCTCCGCTCCGTACGCCTCGTACACGCGCGGCTCCGCTCCGTACGCCGCGTACACGCGCGGCTCCGCTCCGTACGCCGCGTACACGCGCGGCTCCGCTCCGTACGCCGCGTACACGCGCTTCCGCTCCGTACGACGCGTACATGCGCGCTTCCGCTCCGTATGCCGCGTACACGCGCGCTTCCGCTCCGTACGCCGCGTACACGCGCGCTTCCGCTCCGTACGCCGCGTACACGCGCGCTTCCGCTCCGTACGCCGCGTACACGCGCGCTTCCGCTCCGTACGCCGCGTACACGCGCGCTTCCGCTCCGTACGCCTCGTACACGCGCGCTTCCGCTCCGTACGCCTCGTACACGCGCGGCTCTGCTCCGTACGCCTCGTACACGCGCGGCTCTGCTCCGTACGCCTCGTACACGCGCGGCTCTGCTCCGTACGCCTCGTACACGCGCGGCTCCGCTCCGTACGCCTCGTACACGCGCGGCTCCGCTCCGTACGCCTCGTACACGCGCGGCTCCGCTCCGTACACCTCGTACACGCGGCTCTGCTCCGTACACCTCGTACACACACGGCTCTGCTCCGTACACCTCGTACACACACGGCTCTGCTACATCCACACTGTAAACCCCTCCTGACCCCACACATAACCTTCACCTCATCCAGCACCATGACAACCAGCACAGCAGAGTCCTGCATCCACTGAGGCCCCTGATCATGTGACCCCTGACTCCTCCCCTCCTGTGACCTCATCACAGGTCCTGTGCGCACAGAACAGCCATATATGTGGTGGCGGCTCTGCAGGTGGAGGTATGTGGAGATCCCCCATTACTGGGGGCAGGGGTCATTAACCCCTTCAGCACTGAGACTATTTATGTGGCTTTTCATTCCATTTTCTAAAAATTATAACTTTCGGTTTCCTTTTCCTCTGATACCTACATAGGACCCAACTATGAAAGACAGGAAGTAATGAAACACGTTTACTCACATAGTACAGTACCGCTTTCTTTCTCCACACAGTATAATGTTCCCCCAGTACCGCCATCCCCCCACACACACACATACATGAAGATAGTACAAGTTGCCCCCCACAATATGACACCACCCATCTCCTAATAGATAAACCCTCTCCTCCCCAATTCCTGGTGCAGACACAGATGACCCCGGGACACAGCACCGACCTCCTGGATCAGTCCCCCAGTCTGGAGATGTGGATCCGGGACAGTCAGCAGCTATGTTACATATTAGGGGTGAAGAACTTTTTTTCTGTCAAGGGCAGTTCCGGCTCCAGGTTTTTGTGGGCCCTGGGCGAAAGAGTCTCAGTGGGCCCCTTTAATACATACCACGATTCATGATGCAGACAAATATAGGCATATAACACAGGTCCCAGTCTGCCCCCTCATTTTTCACATATGCAAACAAGCACTCACATATAGTACACAGACATGTACACACATATACAATATGCAGACGTGCACACACATACAGTGCGCAGGGGTGCACACACGCAATCACGCAATGCGCAGATACATATACATATTTGGAGACAAATTCACAAAAATACATAAATATATAGTCATACACACTGACATACACAGATGTACATACACACACTAGAAATATTTTTTATATGGTGAATATAAAAAGTTACCTTGCGCTGCTGATACTGCCTGTGAGCGGCGCTATCGGTGGCCACTCACATGCTTCACTTGACCCCCAGCTGACGTCACGACAAGTTGCGGCTGCAGCCGGGGGCCCCTCTTCCGCGTTCCACCAGTGGATGCTGGGTTGTGGGCGGGGTTACCCTGCGCGTCACACCCGGCATCCACCGCACGCTTTCCCTGTCCTCATTCACCGGTAAAGCGCACGGTGGATGCTGAGTGTGACGCAGGGGAATAACCCCGCCCACAACCTCAGCGCTGAGTCACGCTTCACTTGTCGTGACGTCAGCTTGGGGTCACGTGCTACCTGTGAGTGGACACCGATACTGCCACTCACAGGCAGTATCAGCAGCGCAAGGTAATTAGAAAGAAGGTTGTATTTATCATTAAAACACACTGGCATTTTTTAAAAGTACCGGACAACCCCTTTAATTTTGCTTGTGTGCCCGCCGGACCGCGTCATTACGAGCAGACACAGCCGCACAGTTCACTGTGCGCAGCCATGTCTAAGTGATGGCAATCAAGCAGCGCGTCCTGCACAGCCACACGCCAAAAATAGATGGCCCTGCAAAGCTGCTGGGGGAGTGGCTCGGGCCCCCTAGTGGACCTACCCATTTGTCCAGGACCCCAGCACTTACCCTGGTGCTGACACCGGGCCTGGCCAAGGGCCATATGGAAACCTCTAACATCATTCACAGAGCGTACAAAATTATCAACTTAAAAACGATTGTGCTATATTTGGTCAAACAAGTAATTACCTCACTTCTAAAATGATGGCTTCATTTTGGTGTGGCTGTAATGTTAGGTGGTGGTGGTGTTGATGATGTTGCTACTTTTAACTGCTTTTCCCGGTTTATGTTGGACTGGAGCGCAGTTGACTCTTTGTGATAAGTTTTGTAGAGAACTGATCACAGCAGTAAGTTGTTCCAAACACAAGTTTATATTTCAATTCGAGTCTCCTCATAGTGGGAAATTCACCACTGCTTATGTAACATTTATAGATCTCAAAGTCTTCATCACATATAAGACACCGATACTGCTGTATACATCACATAGGAGACACTGAGACTGCTGTATACAATACATAGGAGAAACTGAGACTGCTGTGTACATCACTTACGAGACACTGAAACTGCTGTATGTACATTACATATGAGAAACAGAGCCTGCTGTATATAAATCACATAGTATACACTTTGACTGCTGTACACATCACATAGGAGACACTGAGACTGCTGTATACAATACATAGGAGACACTGAGACTGCTGTGTACATCACATACGAGACACTGAAACTGCTGTATGTACATTACACATGAGAAACAGAGCCTGCTGTATATAAATCACATAGTATACACTTTGACTGCTGTACACATCACATAGGAGGCACAGAGACTGCTATATACACATCAGCTACTATATACTGGTGCTGCTGTACACATCACATAGGACACATTGATTCTGATGATACATTACATAAGAGATACTAAGACTGTGCTGTATATACTGTACATCATATAGGAGACACTGAGACTGCTGCATATATTACATAGGAGACGCTTTGACTACAGCATACATTAAAGTGTGACACTTCCTACTCTGCTGCATACATCAATGACTGCTGCATTAGTCTTAGGAGCAGGAGCGAGGCACAGAGCACATGAACTTTTCGCCCACTAAGAACATCGTGATGATTACACTGACCAGCATTGGGATGTAATTGAGTCTTGCGTGTGATGCGCCCCCTGGGCCAGTGTTGTTTGGGGGATACCCGGAGCCGGATCAGATAGGGGTTGTAGTCTCCGAGTGGCGGTGACCCGGTCCGTGCCCAGGGTGTCAAGCTCAGTGTGTGGCAGTCCTACAGATGTTACTGGATGTTCTTTAGTGTCGACTACGCCACCCGTTGATTTGCGGTCACTACGGCCGCCGCTGCAGCAGGGTCCGCTGAGGCTGGTGGTGTGTGTGCAGCTCAGGTAGTATAACCCCCAACGGGAGGGGTATAGCCTCAGGGGGTCAGTTGCAGAGGATGGTGGTTGTGGAGGTGCAGTGAGGATGGTAATGAAACTCAGAGTCGGGCTGTGCAGTTCAGGGTTTTTACTTACTGCTTTTGTGTTGGTCACTCCGGCCTTGAGTGACCGCCCGAGCCGTGCTGCGTCCACCAGGTCCTGGACTCGGCCAACCCCCAGGTGATTCTGGAGCGTGTTCCTGAGCTCCCTTTCTGACTTGTCCTTCTCTCTGGCCTTCCCCACCAGGGATCCACCTAAGTCCGGCTCCCTCGGGCCTCTTGTTGGTAAAACCCTTGTCTCTGGGTTCCCTGACCCTATTCTTGGTTTGCCTTCCGGGTGGATTTAGTGGGTGGTCGTGGCAGATCCTGCCCACGACCTCCGGTCTCTGGCTAAGGATTAGTGCCCTCCACCAGCTTGGGATCCGGTACCCTTGTGCCAACTCTTCACCCTCTGGTCTAATTTTGGGTTCTTGGAGTTCCCTCTTCTCCCCCTCTGGGTCCTTCTTTTCTCCTCTCTCTCACTCTCTTGGCCTTGGAGCTGGCTGAGCTGCTCTGCTTGTCTGACCAAACCTCTACAAAGACCCTGTTCTAAGATGGTTCCCACCTTATATACTCCCTCTATGTGTGAGCTCAGGTGACCAGCACCCAATGAGCTCCTAGCATTACCCAGACTGCTCCCCCTATCTGCCCCTACACTACTGGGATGTTCCACCCCCCTCCCACTCCAGCCAGGGACAGACGCTGTCGTACCTGCACATTTCTTTAGTGGGAGTACCATTGGTCTGTCCCCCGGAAATGGGATGTATGTAGTGCATGCAGCCTACTGAGCTCAGTTCCACACTCCATCCTTACCCGGGAGTGGAATACCACACCTCTGGCTTGAGGTGTAATACCCCTGTAGCAGCCGAATCCTCAGGGTGCTACATTCCCCCCTGGTAAATCACAGCACGTCCTCGGGCTGTAAGATATAAAAAACATCCAAAACGTACAATTTTTTTTTTTTCATAAACATAAACATATAAAACATCACATATATTATCAGCAATAAAACTTTTCATATAAAACTTTTCATAAATAATATCCTTGTAAACACTCTTGCTCCTCCGGCCACGGTGCAACTTGTGACCGGGAAAAGTGCGACAGTCTCCTTTAGAAACACTGTTTTCCTATAAAACCTGTAGAGGGCGCCTTAGAAAGCGCAACTATATACAGGGGGAATATGGCCGCTCTCAGTCCTCAGCCAGGTAATGGGAATAGGGACACACGGGTTAACAGTTCACTCTTGTCCCAACGGGGACATATTTAAAGCAGCAACAGTTCACTGTACCCCGATGGGTAACTATTTACAGTCTCTTTACCGTACTTTAACGACGGCGTCCTCCTGCTCCTTCTTTGGATTCAGACCCGTCCGGGTCCTCCTGCTCCTCCTCACACCGCAGCTCCTCCGTCAGGCGATGTACATGGAAGGCGTAGGGTCCTTTGGCACACTTGTGCCGGGTGAAGGTGACCTCGTCCCCTACATACAGGTCACGACCTCTGTGTCCCTCCGGCAGATGGCTTTCTACGTCTCTGCGGGTGACAAAGACGTCGCCGGGAGTATGATGGTCTCTTATGAAGCCCCACCCATGCTGCAGGTTGAATTTAATCACAGTCCCGGTGGTACGGGGACCATGAGCTGCACGGGGATCTCTCCTGGTCCGGCTCTTCTGCTCCGCGCTCCTTATCTGTGCTTGCTGTTCCCGGACCCGCCTCTCTCTCCGCTCCTTCTCGAAGACCTCGAGCTGCCGGCGGCAGCACTCTGCACGCTCCGCTGCGGCCGCCCGAGTCTCCTGAGTGAACCCCATGAGGTCTCCTCCGGTGGGGTCCCACTCAAATTGTGCCTCCTCTAGCGGGGGCTGGGTCCTCCTGACGGGCTTCGGAGCCGGAATCAGGGGCTCACACAGGGGCCTCGCCCTTTGGAGTTCCAGTTGGTAGTACTCCTGGGGCCATATGAAGGGCTGCCCATCCGGGCACGTATGCTGGGCGAACAGGTCCTCACCCAGGTGCGGTACTTTGGGTGTTATGGGCGCTGTGGTGGTAGCGGCGCCCGGGTTGACCAGGCCTTGCGACCAGGCTTGGGGCACGCTAAAGGAAAAGGGCACCGTAAGAACGGCGGCGCCCGTGGTTACTCGGCCCTGCGACCAGGCTGGTGGCTCCGCGGAGGTAGGGGGCGCTGTTGGAATGGCGGCGACCAGGCCGATGGTATTTCCTGCTTTGCCGCGCTCAGGGTCGAAGCGCGTGACGTCACAGGGGTCGCGGCCGCGGTTTCCGGTTGAGGCCTAGTCTGCGGCGGTGACGATGCAGCGACGGGCACGGCAGGGGGAATTTCGGGCTCTGCGACGGGGAGCTGGGGCAGGCACGCGGTTTCCCGGCTCGGGGTAGAGACGTCCCCTTTACCTGCCTCCATTCGTTCAGCTTCCTTCTCGGCGCCGTCTCCGGCCTTGAGTCCTCCTGCACCATCCTCAGAGGCGGTCTGTCTCCTCGTCTCGGGTGGCGTGCTCCGCTGACGGGTTTCGGTCCGCTGGGCCTTCTCTCGGCTCCACTCCGCCAACGTCTCTCGCTGCACCCGGGCCATCCTCCGTGCGAGGCCCTCCAGCGCAGTCTGTGCACACTCCCGGTCTCGGGGGAGCTGTGCCAGGACCTCCACTAGGCCTAGTGGGGTTGTGGCTTGTAGCAGGCTCCTGACCACTGGGTCGGTGCTGCCTGACTCTCCCTCCATCTCCGGGTAGGCTCTCTCTGGACTCCTCTCCAGACTTCTTGTCTCCGGGTGCGCTCTCTCCAGACTGCTCCAGGCGACACCCATCTTCGTTCTCTTGTTCTGTCTCCGCCCACATTGAGGGTGGTCCCGGGGCAACTTAGTGATTGTCAGTTCCAGGGGCAGTTCTCTCACGCTGATGGACACTTCCAGCATCACAGTCTCTGTTGGTGGGCGCGGTTTCCGCTTTTGGCGCCATTCTTCGACCTGGCCCACGATGGGAGGTGGCCTTTTGCCACCCTCTGGCACGCCCATAATGGCGTCCGCTCTTCCAAGGCGGGAAATCTTTGGAAATGGCGGGAATCGTCTCCCAGTGGCGGGAAACTCCACGGATGGCGGGAAAAAGCTGCAAATGGCGGACAACCGGCGGGAAACGACCTGCGATGGGGTCCGTTGGCGGGGACCCTCCGGAACCGGCGGGAGACTTCTTTTTAAGGTAACGGTGAACTTTTCTTCAGGCACGCAGTACCCGGTTGTTGCGGGCACGTAATCCTGCCGACTACGCCAAAGTTGACGCGCCCCCTGGGCCAGTGTTGTTTGGGGGATACCCGGAGCCGGATCAGATGGGGGTTGTAGTCTCCGAGTGGCGGTGACCCGGTCCGTGCCCAGGGTGTCAAGCTCAGTGTGTGGCAGTCCTACAGATGTTACTGGATGTTCTTTAGTGTCGACTACGCCACCCGTTGATTTGCGGTCACTACGGCCGCCGCTGCAGCAGGGTCCGCTGAGGCTGGTGGTGTGTGTGCAGCTCAGGTAGTATAACCCCCAACGGGAGGGGTATAGCCTCAGGGGGTCAGTTGCAGAGGATGGTGGTTGTGGAGGTGCAGTGAGGATGGTAATGAAACTCAGAGTCGGGCTGTGCAGTTCAGGGTTTTTACTTACTGCTTTTGTGTTGGTCACTCCGGCCTTGAGTGACCGCCCGAGCCGTGCTGCGTCCACCAGGTCCTGGACTTGGCCAACCCCCAGGTGATTCTGGAGCGTGTTCCTGAGCTCCCTTTCTGACTTGTCCTTCTCTCTGGCCTTCCCCACCAGGGATCCACCTAAGTCCGGCTCCCTCGGGCCTCTTGTTGGTAAAACTCTTGTCTCTGGGTTCCCTGACCCTATTCTTGGTTTGCCTTCCGGGTGGATTTAGTGGGTGGTCGTGGCAGATCCTGCCCACGACCTCCGGTCTCTGGCTAAGGATTAGTGCCCTCCACCAGCTTGGGATCCGGTACCCTTGTGCCAACTCTTCACCCTCTGGTCTAATTTTGGGTTCTTGGAGTTCCCTCTTCTCCCCCTCTGGGTCCTTCTTTTCTCCTCTCTCTCACTCTCTTGGCCTTGGAGCTGGCTGAGCTGCTCTGCTTGTCTGACCAAACCTCTACAAAGACCCTGTTCTAAGATGGTTCCCACCTTATATACTCCCTCTATGTGTGAGCTCAGGTGACCAGCACCCAATGAGCTCCTAGCATTACCCAGACTGCTCCCCCTATCTGCCCCTACACTACTGGGATGTTCCACCCCCCTCCCACTCCAGCCAGGGACAGACGCTGTCGTACCTGCACATTTCTCTAGTGGGAGTACCATTGGTCTGTCCCCCGGAAATGGGATGTATGTAGTGCATGCAGCCTACTGAGCTCAGTTCCACACTCCATCCTTACCCGGGAGTGGAATACCACACCTCTGGCTTGAGGTGTAATACCCCTGTAGCAGCCGAATCCTCAGGGTGCTACACGTGCGTTGCATCATTGAGGAGTGAATGCTGCGTGCCTGCGCACACAGTCTAAGAAAGAATTAAAGGGCCCTCAGCTAGACAAACTAAGCCGGTAGCCCAAGCACTGCGGTCCCTGGGTACTTGCCTGAGGGCTGAAGGAAATTACAGCCAATGGGCCAGAGGTTTCCCACCTCTGCTATAGTATCAGGGGCTGTTATCTGTGGTATGAGCTGTACATTGTATTGGAGGCATTCTAGCAACATATTCTTCCATAAGTATAATTTTTTAGCTAATGTAGATGTATTTTAGCTTGTTTTTTTGCTTTGTCTTTTTAATTACACCATTGTAGGTTACCATTGTTAGGCCCTGGCTGTCATTTCGATATATATTGGGATGTAACAATGGGGAACACAGGACTCCCCTGTCACGGTTCCACCCCTCACTATGTCTGGGATGCAGTTACTGAGAGCTCAGCCGTCCAATCTTGTACAGGAGCCTGCTGGAGCTGTTAGTACTGTGATTGACAGCTCGACCATCCAATCTGGTACAGTGGCGTGCAATATCTGTCAGTCTGGTGAATGACAGCTTGGCTGTCCAACCTGAGACCGGGAGGCACTGGCTATCTTCAGGTGTTCATTATTCCAGTTGAATGCCTGGCTACTTAACGGAGCTGTTTTCCCCAGATCTCTGCCAGACGTACAGTACAGACCAAAAGTTTGGACACACCTTCTCATTTAAAGATTCTTCTGTATTTTCATGACTTTGAAAATTGTACATTCACACTGAAAGCATCAAAACTATGAATTAACACATGTGGAATTATATTCTTAACAAAAAAAAGTGTGAAACAACTGAAAATATGTCTTATATTCTAGGTTCTTCAAAGTAGCCACCTTTTGCTTTGATTACTGCTTTGCACACTCTTGGCATTCTCTTGATGAGCTTCAAGAGGTAGTCACCGGAAATGGTCTTCCAACAATCTTGAAGGAGTTCCCAGAGATGTTTAGCACTTGTTGGCCCTGAAAAGTGACTCAGCGTCACATCCCCCTCTCTGTGTGCCTCAGATAAAATGTAAAATAGTCCAAATTGAGAATCCATTGAAGTTTATATTTTTTAATGGCTGAAAATATGGTAACAAATATAATATAAACTGATGAAGAGAACAGAGGAGACCTAGAAAGCAGCTATTTGTTACCCTCTTTTCAGTCAGCCATTTAAAGGCATCAACTACTGAGGACTTACAGTTTTGATTACTTTTCTATCTACTTGATAACATGGTGCACAGATATGTTTTTCCTGTAAGAGAAAATTGAGGAGGCTCAATATCTCTTCCTGGCTCCGATCAAATGGTGGGTGAGGCCTTTCGGTTACCTCAGATATAGAAGATGCCTTCTCTCTGTCTTTACCTAGAATGGAGAGTGATCTCTTTCTGTCTTGTATGTGTCTTATGCTTTTTCATGATGCCAATTTTATTTTGATACATAACACCTGCTTTTTTGGCCTTTCTATGTAATGTAGGGAAAGCCAATGGGAAAATGTCAGAAAAAAACATCATATCCACAGTAAAAAACAAAATATAAAACACTGTACTGTACTTTGGCATCCAATACAGGTGCTTCTCACATCATTAGAATATCATCAAAAAGTTAAATTATTTAAGTTCTTTAATCCAAAAAGTGAAACTCCTTTATTATATAGAGTCATTACAAACAGTGATCTATTTCAAGTGTTTATTTCTGTTATGTTGATGATTATGGCTTACAGCCAGTGAAAACACAGAACTCATTATCTCATTAAAATTAGAATAATTAACAAAAAATACCTGCAAAGGATTCCTACGCATTTAAAAAGGTCCCTTAGTCTGTTTCAGTAGGCTCCATAATCATGGGGAAGACTGCTGACTTGACAGATGTCCAGAAGGCAGTCATTATAGTGGATTAAATAAAAAGCTTTCTATGGAGCACCAAAAAATTAACACTGGAGATGACAGATTGGGGCTAAATAATAAAATTTAATGAGCCCTTTCCACAACGCGTTTCGATAGTAAAACTATCTTCCTCAGGTGGTACAAGGGTATAAATACAACATAAGACATATATAGACAACACTTCACAGTAATTGGTTAATACTAATTAGTTAACCTGGGTCCAATTGAAAAGACCCTTCATGTGCTGATGCATGGTGCCTCTATTGGTTTCACATGAGTCACCTTCACATGGATAAAAACTCAAGAACATATTGGATTAGGTATGAAATATGGCAATACATATTAGTAAACAATTATACATCGAAAAATTCCATCAATCTTAAAAATGTATAAATAAAAATGTTAGACATATATTCACCATTATAAAAATATACATCACCAATGCGAAGAACAAAAACGTTGCTATGCAGTGACGTATTGCAAATTGGTGATAAGAAAAAAAGAAAAGATTCGTTTAAAACATGACCTTAAGAACTGGTTACATTTTCAAGAGCTAAATTCAGACCTTCAGGGGCTAACGTTCCCAATTTGAAGATCCAAAAGCTCTCTATTCTATTCAAAATGGTAATCAAATCATTTTTTCAAGCTGGTGTTAATGAGATAATGACTGTTGTGTTTTCATTGGTTGTAAGCCATAATCATCAACGTTAACAGAAATAAACACTTGAAATAGATCACTCTGTTTGTAATGACTATATAATATATGAGTTTCACTTTTTGTATTGAAGAACTGAAATAAATTATCTTTTTTATGATATTCTAATTTTGTGAGAAGCACCTGTAACTCCTTTTTGTGGTGTTCTTGCGAACAGCTTTTATAAATGCCTCAATCTTCTGTGTGTTTTTCAGACATGTGAAGCAGATAGGAGATCTTACACGATAAAAGATTACAGCCCGAGGAAGACGGGAAACTTTCATATAGACAGCCAGTGGTAATGTATTCAGTGACGGACTCTGGCCAGGTATGTTTATAGAGCCGTAATAGAAAATGGAGATGCCGTCCTCATCATGAAGTAGTTTTTTCTCATGCCACGTGTAATGAATATCTCCTGCAGTATTGCTAATGCCGATTTCAGTGTCTTTAAATGAGACGAGAATTTGGAAGATGAGTCTATGAGAAACGTATTCAGCTGCAGAGAAACTGCTTGTTGTCTGTGCTCTAAAATATATAGGTTTTATTAGTAAATGTAAAGAAAGAAAAGGTAATACTGTAAAGCAAGAAAATTAGTATTAGTTCACAATAATTATTCCCCACTACTCTTGTGCCACCACTGTTTGGATCTCCATGCCAGGTTCTGTATTTCCTGGTCATTCCCGATGAATATGTGAGCTCAACAGCCAATCAATGGCTTATATCAACAATATCCATGGATATACAGTACAGACCAAAAGTTTGGACACACCTTCTCATTTAAAGATTTTTCTGTATTTTCATGACTATGAAAATTGTACATTCACACTGAAGGCATCAAAACTATGAATTAACACATGTGAAATTATATACTTAACAAAAAAGTGTGAAACAACTGAAAATATGTCTTATATTCTAGGTTCTTCAAAGTAGTCACCTTTTGCTTTGATGACTGCTTTGCACACTCTTGGCATTCTCTTGATGAGCTTCAAGAGGTAGTCACCGGAAATGGTTTTCACTTCACAGGTGTGCCCTGTCAGGTTTAATAAGTGGGATTTCTTGCCTTATAAATAGGGTTGGGACCATCAGTTGTGTTGTGCATAAGTCTGGTGGAAACACAGCTGATAGTCCTCCTGAATAGACTGTTAGAATTTGTATTATGGCAAGAAAAAAGCAGCTAAGTAAAGAAAAACGAGTGGTCATCATTACTTTAAGAAATGAAGGTCAGCCAGTGTGAAAAATTGGGAAAACTTTGAATGTGTCCCCAAGTGAAGTTGCAAAAACCATCAAGCCCTACAAAGAAACTGGCTCACATGAGGACCGCCCCAGGAAAGGAAGACCAAGAGTCATCTCTGCTTCTGAGGCTAAGTTTATCCGAGTCACCAGCCTCAGAAATCGCAGGTTAACAGCAGCTCAGATTAGAGACCAGGTCAATGCCACACAGAGTTCTAGCAGCAGACACATCTCTTCAACAACTGTTAAGAGGAGACTTTGTGCAGCAGGCCTTCATGGTAAAATAGCTGCTAGAAAACCACTGCTAAGGACAGGCAACAAGCAGAAGAGACTTGTTTGGGCTAAAGAACACAAGGAATGGACATTAGACCAGTGGAAATCTGCTTTGGTCTGATGAGTCCAAATTTGAGATCTTTGGTTCCAACCACAGTGTCTTTGGGCGACGCAGAAAAGGTGAACGGATGGACTCTACATGCCTGGTTCCCACCGTGAAGCATGGAAGAGGAAGTGTGATGGTGTGGGGGTGCTTTACTGATGACACTGTTGGGGATTTATTCAAAATTGAAGGCATACTGAACCAGCATGGGTACCACAGCATCTTGCAGCGGCATGCTATTCCATCCGGTTTGCGTTTAGTTGGACCATCATTTATTTTTCAACAGGACAATGACCCCAAACACACCTCCAGGCTGTGTAAGGGCTATTTGACCAAGAAGGAGAGTGATGGGGTGCTACGCCAGATGACCTGGCCTCCACAGTCACCAGGCCTGAACCCAATCGAGATGGTTTGGGGTGAGTTGGACCGCAGAGTGAAGGCAAAAGGGCCAACAAGTGCTAAGCATCTCTGGGAACTCCTTCAAGATTGTTGGAAGACCATTTCCGGTGACTACCTCTTGAAGCTCATCAAGAGAATGCCAAGTGTGCGCAAAGCAGTCATCAAAACAAAAGGTGGCTACTTTGAAGAACCTAGAATATAAGACATATTTTCAGTTGTTTCACACTTTTTTTGTTAAGTATATAATTCCACATGTGTTAATTCATAGTTTTGATGCCTTCAGTGTGAATGTACAATTTTTATAGTCATGAAAATACAGAAAAATCTTTAAATGAGAAGGTGTGTCCAAACTTTTGGTCTGTACTGTATATATACACACTACTCAAAAAAATAAAGGGAACAGAATATAGCTCCAAGTAAATCAAACTTCTGTGAAATCAAACTGTCCACTTAGGAAGCAACACTGATTGACAATCAATTTCACATGCAGTTGTGCAAATGGAATTGACAATAGATGGAAATTATTGGCAATTATCAAGACACACTCAATAAAGGAGTGGGTCTGCAGGTGGGGACCACAGACCACATCTCAGTACCAATGCTTTCTGGCTGATGTTTTGGTCACTTTTGAATGTTGGTTGTGATTTCACACTTGTGGTAGCTTGAGACGGACTCTACAACCCACAGAAGTTGCTCAGGTAGTGCAGCTCATCCAGGATGGCACATTGATGCGAGCTGTGGCAAGAAGGTTTGCTGTGTCTGTCAGCGTAGTGTCCAGAGGCTGGAGGTGCTACCAGGAGACAGGCCAGTACACCAGGAGACGTGGAGGGGGCCGTAGGAGGGCAACAACCCAGCAGCAGGACCGCTACCTCCGCCTTTGTGCAAGGAGGAACAGGAGGAGCATTGCCAGAGCCCTGCAAAATGACCTCCAGCAGGCCACAAATGTGCATGTGTCTGCACAAACAGTTAGAAACCGACTCCATGAGGGTGGTATGAGGGCCCAACGTCCACAGATGGGGGTTGTGCTCACAGCCCAACACCGTGCAGGGCGCTTTGGATTTGCCACATTATACCAGGATTGGCAAAGTCGTCACTGGCGCCCTGTGATTTTCACAGATGAAAGCAGGTTGACACTGAGCACATGTGATAGACGTGACAGACTCTGGAGACGCCGTGGAGAGCGATCCGCTGCCTGTCAGCATGACCGGTTTACCAGTAGGTCAGTAATGGTGTGGGCATTTCTTTGGAGGGCCGCACAGCCCTCCATGTGCTCGCCAGAGGAAGCCTGACTGCCATTAGGTACCGAGATAAGATCCTCAGACCCCTTGTGAGACCATATGCTGGTGTGGTTGGCGCTGGGTTCCTCCTAATGCTGGACAATGCCAGACCTCATGTGGCTGGAGTGTGTCAGCAGTTCCTGCAAGATGAAGGCCCGCCCATTCCCCAGACCTGAATCCGATTGAGCACATCTGGGACATCATGTCTCGCTCCATCCACCAACGTCCCGTTGCACCACAGACTGTCCAGGAGTTGGCGGATGCTTTAGTCCAGGTCTGGGAGGAGATCCCACAGGAGACCATCCGCAACCTCATCAGGAGCATGCCCAGGCGTTGTAGGGAGGTCATACAGGCACGTGGAGGCCACACACAATACTGAGCCTCATTTTGACTTGTTTTAAGGACATTACATCAAAGTTGGATCAGCCTGTAGTGTGTTTTTCCACTTTAATTTTGGGGATGACTCCAAATCCAGGCCTCCATTGGTTAATAAATTTGATTTCCATTGATGATTTTTGTGTGATTTTGTTGTCAGCACATTCAACTTTGTACAGAACAAAGTATTCAATGAGAATATTTCATTCATTCAGATCTAGGATGTGTTATTTGATTTTTCCCTTTCATTTTTTAAGCAGTATATATATTATTGTGGAATACCTAGACTAGACCTAGAGATGCTCGGACGAGTTCCGAGCAGTTAGGAGCACGTTTGCTCATCACAAGTCTTTAGACCTTTTTTTGTACATAAAATTTGCTATCCTCCTCTCACCTGACCAGATGGAGAGGTGAAGATTGTGGATGAGACTCTTAAGGGTATGTGAACACCACATCTTTTTCGAAACTGGACACTGTCTCAAAAACCTATGAAAAAAATTTCAAAGGAAGGAACATAAGAAATTCTGTGTAAAAACAACTTGCTGTGCATGTGTTCAGGCTTTTAAACATCTTTTAACCAGGGCTGTGGAGTCGGTAAGCCAAACCTGCGACTCCGACTCCTCAATTTCCCTTACTCTGACTCCACCACTCCGACTCCCACATATATTGCTTATATTTAGATAGATAGATAGATAGATAGATAAAGTCATAGAGGGATAGATACTGTAGATGGAGGGATTGATAGATAGATGGAGGGATGGATAGATTGATAGTGGGATAGATGGAGGAATAGATAGATTACTAGAGGGATGGATAGGTAAATAGAGGGATGGAGAGATAGATAGATAGATCGATAGATAGATCGATAGATAGATAGATACAGGGATGGATGGATAAATATATGGATTGATAGCCATATGGATGGATAGCTGGAGGGATAGATGAAAGGATAGATAGATAGATAGATAGAGGGATAGATAGATAGATAGAGGGATAGATAGATGGATAGATGGAGGGATAGATAGATGGATAGATAGAGGGATGGATAGATAGATGAATACATGGAAGGATAGATAGAGTGTGATAGACAGATGACAGCTACAGACAGCAAATAGTACACTGCACATATCGCACATATAGTTCACATATTGTACAGAGAGCACATAATAATCACCTACAATATTAGCATTAGTTACCTTCCTGTGACAGAGATCTTCTCACTTTCTCCAGCTCGGTGGCACAGGAATCGGATCCTGTGCAGGGCAGGCACCCCTCCCCCTCCTCTCTCTGGTGAAGATGTCAGAAGACAGGACAGAGGAGGGGTGATTGCCCCCTGCAGTCTGGAGCTGGTGCGGGACTGGAGCACTGCAGCATACAAGTGACTTTTGATAGGTGTGTGCCCCTGCTTCTAGGGGGGGAGCAGCTGCCCCCCCCTGCCCCTCGCTGGCTACGGCCATGATTCACACACAGCGTTTTTGCGGATCCGTTTTTTGCAGTAAAATGCAGTGACTCTGGGCATCCCAGCAAAGTCAATGGGTTTCAAGATATGACATTCAGACACATCGTTTTGTGAGGATCCGTTTTTGGGCTCAAAAACGGATCCTCACAAAGAATGAGCATGTCAGTTTCTGCGGCGTTTTTCTAATCTGTTTTTGCTATTAAAAACATTATCTATGAGCTCAAAAACCTTTCAGGTGATGCGGTTTTTTAAAAAGCTGATCTGCTTTTGCAGCTGAAAAACTTATCCTCAAAAAACGCAGCAAAAACGCTGTGTGTAAATGTAGCCTTAGATCAGGAATAGAACAGCCATTTATAGGACATTTCATAACTTTCCCAAATTCCTATGAAAAAATATTCAGCACATTCTGCATTGAACTACTGTACCCAATTTATTATATATTTTCGGAGTCAGTCCATTTTATACCGACTCCACCAAAATGAGCAACGACTTCGACTCCACAGCCCTGCTTTTAACCACTTAAGGTTTCTAAAAACGCCAAGCTGTTAAAAAAGTTACATACACTACCGTTCAAAAGTTTGGGGTCATTTAGAAATTTCATTATTTTTGAAAGAAAAGCACATTTTTTTTCAATGAAGATAACATTAAATGAATCAAATACACTGTATACATTGTTTATGTGGTAAATGACTATTCTAGCTGCAAAAGTCTTGTTTTTATTGCAATATCTACATAGGTGGATAGAAGCCCATTCCCAACAACCACCACTCCAGTGTTTTAATGGTACATTGTGTTTGCTAACTGTGTAAGAAGGCTAATGGATGTTTAGAAAACCCTTGCACAAGTATGTTAGCCCAGCTGAAAACGGTTTGGCTGATTTGAGAAGCTATAAAATTGACCTTCCTTTGAGCTAGTTGAGAATCTAGAGCATTACATTTGTTTGTTCTATGAAACTCTCAAAATGGCCAGAAAAAGAGAACTTTCATGTGAAACTCGACAGTCTATTCTTGTTCTTAGAAATGAAGGCTATTCCATTCGAGAAATTGCCAAGAAATTGAAGATTTCCTACAATGGTGTGTACTACTCCCTTCAGAGGAGAGCGCAAACAGGCTCTAACCAGAGTAGAAAGAGAAGTGGGAGATCCCGCTGCACAACTGAGCAACAAGACAAGTACATTAGAGTCTCTAGTTTGAGAAATCGACGTCTCACAGCTCCTCAACTGGCAGCTTCATTAAATAGTACACTCAAAATGCCAGTGTCAACGTCTACAGTGAAGAGGCGACTTCGGTATGCTGGCCTTCAGGGCAAAGTGGCTAAGAAAAAGCGATATCTGAGACTGGCTAATAAAAGGAAAAGATTAATATGGGCAAAAGAACACAGACATTAGACAGAGGAAGATTTGAAAAAAGTTTTATGGACAGATGAATCAAAGTTTCAGGTGTCTGGATCACACAGAAGAACATTTGTGAGACGCAGAAATAAATGAAAAGATGCTGGTAGAGTGCCTGACGCCATCAGTCAAGCATGGTGGAGGTAATGTGATGGTCTGGGGTTGCTTTGGTGCTGGTAAAGTGGGAGATTTGTTCATGGTAAATGGGATTTTGAATAAGGAAGGCTATCACTCCATTTTGCAACACCATGCCATATCCTGTAGACAGCGCTTGATTGGAGTCAATTTCATTCTACAACAGGACAATGACCCAAAGCACACCTCCAAATTATGCATGAACTATTTAGGGAAGAAGCAGGCAGCTTGTATTCTATCTGTAATGGAGTGGCCAATGCAGTCATCAGATCTCAACCCCATTGAGCTGTTGTGGGAGCAGCTTGACCGTATGGTATGCAAAAAGTGCCCATGAAGCCAATCCAACTTGTGGGAGGGGCTTCAGGAAGCATGGGGTGAAATTTCTCAAGATGACCTCAGCAAATTAACAGCTAGAATGCCAAAGGTCTGCAATGCTGGAATTGCTGCAAAGGGAGCATTCTTTGACGAAAGCAGTTTGAAGGAGAAAATTATTCTTTCAAATAAAAATCATTATTTCTAACCTTGTCAATGACTGGACTATATTTTCTAATCATTTTGCAACTCATTTGATAAATAAAAGTATGAGTTTTCATGGAAAACACAAAATTGTCTGGGTGACACCAAACTTTTGAACGGTAGTGTGTGTGTGTGTATATTTACAGTAATATATATATATATATATATACATATATATATATATATATGTGTGTGTGAGTGCGTATATATATATATACAGTACAGACCAACAGTTTGGACACACCTTCTCATTTAAAGATTTTTCTGTATTTTCATGACTTTGAAAATTGTATATTCACACTGAAGGCATCAAAACTATGAATTAACACATGTGGCATTATATACTTATCAAAAAAGTACAACTGAAAGTATGTCTTATATTCTAGGTTCTTCAAAGTAGCCACCTTTTGCTTTGATGACTGCTTTGCACACTCTTGGCATTCTCTTGATGAGCTTCAAGAGGTAGTCACCGGAAATGGTTTTCACTTCACAGGTGTGCCCTGTCAGGTTTAATAAGTGGGATTTCTTGCCTTATAAATGGGGTTGGGACCATCAGTTGTGTTGTGCAGAAGTCTGGTGGATACACAGCTGATAGTCCTACTGAATAGACTGTTAGAATTTGTATTATGGCAAGAAAAAAGCTGCTAAGTAAAGAAAAACGAGTGGCCATCATTACTTTAAGAAATGAAGGCCAGTCATTCCGAAAAATTGGGAAAACTTTGAAAGTGTCCCCAAGTGCAGTTGCAAAAACCATCAAGCGCTACTAAGAAACTGGCTCACATGAGGACTGCCCCAGGAAAGGAAGACCAAGAGTCACCTCTGCTTCTGAGGATAAGTTTATCCGAGTCACCAGCCTCAGAAATCGCAGGTTAACAGCAGCTCAGATTAGAGACCAGGTCAATGCCACACAGAGTTCTAGCAGCAGACACATCTCTTCAACAACTGTTAAGAGGAGACTTTGTGCAGCAGGCCTTCATGGTAAAATAGCTGCTAGGAAACCACTGCTAAGGACAGGCAACAAGCAAAAGAGACTTGTTTGGCCTAAAGAACACAAGGAATGGACATTAGACCAGTGGAAATCTGTGCTTTGGTCTGATGAGTCCAAATTTGAGATCTTTGGTTCCAACCACCGTGTCTTTGTGCGACGCAGAAAAGGTGAACGGATGGACTCTACATGCCTGGTTCCCACCATGAAACATGGAGGAGGAGGTGTGATGGTGTGGGGGTTCTTTGCTAGTGACACTGTTGGGGATTTATTCAAAATTGAAGGCATACTGAACCAGCATGGCTATCACAGCATCTTGCAGCGGCATGCTATTCCATCCGGTTTGCGTTTAGTTGGACCATCATTTATTTTTCAACAGGACAATGACCCCAAACACACTTCCAGGCTGTGTAAGGGCTATTTGACCAAGAAGGAGAGTGATGGGGTGCTACGCCAGATGACCTGGCCTCCACAGTCACCAGACCTGAACCCAATCGAGATGGTTTGGGGTGAGCTGGACCGCAGAGTGAAGGCAAAAGGGCCAACAAGTGCTAAGCATCTCTGGGAACTCCTTCAAGATTGTTGGAAGACCATTTCCGGTGACTACCTCTTGAAGCTCATCAAGAGAATGCCAAGAGTGTGCAAAGCAGTCATCAAAGCAAAAGGTGGCTACTTTGAAGAACCTAGAATATAAGACATATTTTCAGTTGTTTCACACTTTTTTGTTAAGTATATAATTCCACGTGTGTTAATTCATAGTTTTGAAGCCTTCAGTGTGAATGTACAATTTTCATAGTCATGAAAATACAGAAAAATCTTTAAATGAGAAGGTGTGTCCAAACTTTTGGTCTGATATATATATATATATATATATATATAATATATACACACATATACACACACACACACACTCTTCTGTACTTTACGATAAAAAACAGTGGGAAAATTGTGGGTTCAAGCGCCAGGATTTTAAGCCTTGGGAAACCACAGAAATGTAATATCAATCCTTAATATGACTATGATAGATCATAGTCATGTTTGGTGTGTCTAGGATGGTGACAGTGTGGTTGGAAATAGCGGTCATATTATTCCACTAGCAGGTTACTGCGGCAGAATATGACATAAATTAGAATCTCATTCTTGTACCATCTTCCTCTCACCTGAGATTCTTTATAATATCTCCTCCAGAAAAACTCATTGTCACATCCCAGGAGAGACAAAGTGAATTGTAGATCTGTCCTGATTTCCTCCACCAGAAGGTCTAATCTGTTTATGTATTTAATTTCTGTTTATTTCTGTACTGTTTTTGCCTTTTGAGTATGTCTCTTTATTATTTCATCTTTTTTGCCATTTTTTAAGCACTGTGCCTTTTTATTGTTTATTAAATCTAAAATGAAATGTTTGTTTGGTGCTCTAACTGTACCCACAACCTCAAGTAAGGAAAGTATAGTAGAGTTCCTATATGGTGCTTGGGAAGGTTAGGTGCGCACGTGTACTAGTGTATTTTCCAGGGCAGGACTTGCTGACCTGTGAAATTGGTGAATGGCGGCTGCAATAAATGTGGTGTGAACTAGTGAGAAGCGGAGTCCTCCTTTTATAGTCATGAGAGCAGAGACTGGGCAATGGTCGTGACATTATAGTGTACATGATAGGAGAATATAACACTTACATCTTTATATACGTTCACCTCATCTCCAGTAATTGTATTATCACACAGAATCGTTTATGATGTTACATTGGCTCATCTTCTTCCCATTCAGGACCCTACAATATCGGATCCTCTCAGTGGCGATCTTCTGGATAAGACAATTTTTCTAATTGACCCATCGAGAAAGGATAGGGACAGTGACAAGATGGCAGAGAGGATATTACACCTCACCCTAGAGATCCTCTTCCAGCTTACTGGAGAGGTGAGAGATTCTGATGACGTCACATTACATCATTCTTATCTATGGGAATAACAGATGGACAGAACTGGAGAGGTGAGGACTCTGGAAATGTCTGTAGTGAGATTTATTAATGTGTCTCTCCATAACCAGGATTACACAGTAGTGAAGAAGACCTCTAGTGAGCGCTGTCAGGCCCCTGTTTCTGAGGGATGGGGAAGACCCCTGAGCCCAATCACTGGGCCCCCACTTCACCCCCTGATACATGAGGACTTCAATGACCAGAAGATCCTAGAACTCGCCTACAAGATGATTGAGCTGCTGACTGGAGAGGTGACACTGCTGGGAATGCTGGGACATTATACAGTAATGCTATGAAGGGATCGGGGGATGACTGTATCATTGTATGTGTCAGTTTCCTATAAGGAGTCAGGATGTTGCCGTCTATTTCTCCATGGAGGAGTGGGAGTATTTAGAAGGACACAAAGATCTGTACAAGGACGTCTTTATGGAGGTTCCCCAGCCCCTCACATCACCAGGTAATAGACAGGACTAAATACACATCACCAATAATTATCTGTATGTAAAGAATGAATTCATTTCCTGTATGTGTTTCCTCCAGTTCTATCCAGTAAGAGGACAACACCAGAGACATGTCCCCGTCCTCTTCTTCCACAGGACTGTAAACAAGAAAATCTCAATGTTCCTCAGGATCATCAGGTAGATGGAGAGAAGGTGTTATGAGATCTCCCCTATGACATGTAGACGGCTATGAAGGTCTTGTTTTATCCGCCAGTATTATATGTTTTATACTTGTATAATGAGAACGGTGGAGAGTTCAGGATTAGAGCTGATCATAGATCTGACTTTTACATATTGTTTCAGGGTGAAGATCTGACCCATATTGATACTACAGAGACATATGTGAGGGGTGATGAGTGGTGTAAAGAGGAGATTACTACAGATAACCGCCCAGGTGAGTAGTAACCAGTAAATGCAGAGAAGTTACAAATTCTTCTCAGTCACCGGCTGTGGCTGCTTTATCGGTTGTGTTGTTCGGTTGTATCACAATCATGTGGTCTCCAATCTGCTGTTCAACCACTACATGCTCTTTTACCTGAAACCGCCCCCATTACTTTTGGGCATGGGACGCCCTTCTGTTGGAATGAGATCTGTACTGTTCAATGCTTACAGTCGGGAGGATCCATCCTACCCACCGGAATTAGAAGACACTGATCCTTAGCTGCGCAGCTCTCTAGCCAAATGACAGCGAACGTAGAATGTGCTGACAGCTTAGAAAATCATTTGAAGAAAAATATCTGTATTGTGGACTAAGAAAAACAGATGGTAATGTTGCTGTTGTTTTCTAGAATCCTCCAGTAATGGTGGGGAATCTTCCATCCATTGTATAGCTACTAATTTCATACCAAGAAATAGCGTTCACTTAAAAAGGTTTTTGTATAATGATGCCATCTCTTCTCATTAAGTTGACTGAAATAGGAGATGACATGAAAGATAATAAGAAGGAGGTTATGGGTCCGATGACATAGGAGTGGATACTGAGGATGATAGAAAGGAGGAGATGGCTAATGAAAATGAGAAAATATCAGGTGACGAGTTTGCGTCAGGTGCACGACATCACAGGTATTCAGAGGTTGGTACCCATCCGAAACAATCTTAATGGAGTCAAATAGGACGGGTGAATGGTATACAGTTGAATAATTTTATTGTTTGTAGAAAGAAATACACGAAGAGAATATTAAAAAATATCCTCCCAACCCTCAGCCTTTATGGAAATAATCAGTGATTTCCATTAAGCATCCACTAACAGCGAGGCGTAGAGGTCACCTAGTGAATGAACATTGTAAGTAGACCATAAGGAAAAGACGGTAGATTCTCAAAAGGGGGAAATATGAGTTCTGCCATAAAGGCATCTCGGATAACACATCAGTAAAGTTAACCCCTCTGTTCACCTGTCTCCAGACTAAGCATGCTAATTTATACATAAGCAATAGTTTAGTAGAATTGGGTATAGTGGGCACATGGCACTTTCCCCCAATTATACTGTAACATTTACCTCTCTTTTCTCCCACTGTAACAGCATCCACCAAAATAAATTACAATACAGTAGTGATGTTCCCCTATGTGTCCCCCATGCATATGCTTATGTCTCCTTGGGCCCAAATATAGTAGAATTGCCTCCACCATGGCAGCCAGACAGTGATATTGTCCAAATATTATGCCCCCATACTGATATAATGTCCCTCAATATAGTAGTAATATTCCCCTTCGTGGTCCAATACTTTACAACATCCCCCTGTGTTGCCCTCATACATTAACCCCTTTACCAGCGAGAGGGGTTTGCACATTAATGACCACTTTTTACAATTCTGACCACTGTCACTTTATGAGGTAATTAGTCTGGAACGCTTCAATGCATTCTCACTGATTCTGAGATTGTTTTTTCATGACATATTGTACTTCACGATAGTGGTAAAATTTCTTTGATATGACTTGCGTTTATTTGTGAAAAATTTGGAGAAAATTAGAAAATTTTGCAATTTTCAAACTTTTCATGCCCTTAAATCAGAGAGTTATGTCACACAAAATAGTTAATAAATAACATTTCCCACATGTCTTTCTTACATCAGCACAATTTTGGAACCAAAATTTTTTTTCGTTAGGAAGTTATAAGGGTTAAAAGTTGACCAGCGATTTCTCATTTTTCCAACAAAATTTACAAAAACATTTTTTTAGGGACCACATCACATATGAAGTGACTTTGAGGGGTTATATGACAGAAAATACCCAAAAGTGACACCATTCTAAAAACTTCACCCCTCAAAACGACATTCAAGAAATTTATTAAGAAATTTATTAACCCTTCAGGTGCTTCACAGGAATTTTTGGAATGTGGAAGAAAAAAATGAACATTTAACTTTTATCACAAAAACGTTACTTTAGACCCAAATTTTTTTTATTTTCGCAATGGTAACAGGTAAAAGTGGACCCCAAAATTTGTTGTGCAATTCCTTCTGAGCACACCAATACCCCATATGTAGGGGAAAACCACTGTTTGGGCGCACGGCAGGGTTCAGAAGACAAGGAGCGCCATTTGACTTTTTGAATGTAAAATTTGCTTGAATAATTAGCGGACGCCATGTTGCGTTTGGGGAGCCCCTGATGTGCCTAAAAAGTGGAAACCCCCATCAAGTGACACCATTTTGGAAACTAGACCCCTCAGGGAGCTTATCTAGGTGTGTGGTGAGCACCTTAAACCCCCAGGTGCTTCACAGAAGTTTATAACATTGAGCCGTAAAAATAAAATTTTCACATTTTTCCCACAAAAATGTTTTTCAGCCTCCAATTTTGCATTATCATAAGGGTAACAGGACAAATTGCACCATGAAATTTGTTGTGCAATTTCTTCTGAGTAAGCCGATACCCGATATGTGGGTGAAAACTACTGTTTGGGCGCTCTGAAGGGAAGGAGCGCCATTTGACTTTTTGAATGTAATTTGCTTGAATAATTAGCGGACGCCATGTTGCGTTTGGGGAGCCCCTGATGTGCCTAAACAGTGGAAACCCCCCCACGAGTGATCCTATTTTGGAAACTATACCCCTTAAGAATTTTATCAAGGGGTATAGTGAAAATTTTGGCCTACAGAGTCATGTGACGGCTTGTTTTTTGTGGGCCGAGTTGACTTTTTTATTTGTATCATTTTCGGGCATGTGACATTTTTTGATTGCTTTCTATTACGATTTTTGGGAGGCAGAATACACAAAAACCAACAATTCAGGAATTGTTGGCTTTTTTTTGCCGTTCCGCGTGTAGTAAAATTGATAAGGTAGCTTTATTCTTTGGGTCAGTACATTTACAGCGGGACCACATATATATAGTTTTTTTATGTTTTGGCACTATTACACAATAAAAACTTTTATAGAAAAAAATATTTTTTTTGTATCGCTTTATTCTGAGAGCTATAACTTTTTTATTTTCCGGCTGATGGAGCTGTATGGCAGCTTGTTTTTTGTGGGACAAGATGACATTTTTCGTGGTAACATTTTTATTCACATTCATCTTTTTGATCGCGTTTTATTCCATTTTTTGTTTGGCGATATGATGATAAAGCATTGTTTTTTGCTTTGATTTGTTGTTTTTTTAACCGTATTCACTAAACGGGTTAACTAGTAGGACAGTTTTATAGGTCAGGTCGTTCCGGATGCGGCGATACTAAATATGTTTACTTTTATTGTGTAGGTAGGTATCGGTGCCTACCTTCTCTTGCTCCCGGAGTGCTGTGATCGACTTTGATCTCAGCATTTAGGGGGTTCATGTGTTGGGAGCGGTGCGGGACCGCTTCTAGCACATAGCATCGGGTGTCAGCTGTGAGAATCAGCTGACAACTGGCTGCGATCGCGCCCGCACAGGCTGTGTGCGGTCGAAATCGCCAGGCTGTACTAATACGTATCTGGTCCAAAAGGCCCAGGGCACAGATACTTAGTAGTACGGCCTATGTCAGAAAAGGGCTAATAATGTCACTCAATGTGGCCAACATACATTAATAATAACATTAAGATGGCAGAAAACCCCATAATTCATCAATAGATGTACTGACTATTTTGCCCCCATAGGCGGCTACTGGAAATTACCACGAAGTGGATGTTACTGAATGAAAATTCCAAATATGCCATTTTAGTTCCCAGAACATAATGCTCCTGAAGATTCACACTGTGACAGAGTCACTGGTGTTATATGTGAGGGGAGGTATATTTTGCTACGGCTGCTAGCCTTAGCGAACTATACCTACAACTATTCTTCAGCATGTTATATGTTGGGGGGTTAAATCACCATTGTAAAGGGAGTGGTTTTGTGTGAATGACATAGAGATGGGAGGGAAGTCATTCACCCTACCTCCACCTCAGGGTGTGGCTGAGCAAGGTTAAATGCTCAGTCACTGTTTTCTTTTTCTGTGGTTGTGAGTTTGGGGAGGCAAGTCTCCAGACTGGAAAGCTTCAGCTTAGGAGGAGCTGAAGTGTGCTATAACTTGTGCAGGCGAACCCCACACACTGATGGACTGTTCTATCATTTATCTTTTGTTTTGCTGTTATGCCAGAAAGGCCGTGTTTATTTTGCTGAACCTGCAGCGCTTTATGCCGTTACAATAAAACTGCAGAGGAAACCGTTTCCTGAGTCTACTTCTGACAGCAGCCAAGTGAGTCGTCTTGCCACAACACACTGTAAAAAGATAAGTGGGTTCTTCCTACTACAGCAGTGCTAAACATGTGGATGCTAATTGTGGTTTGGGCACACTTCAAGGCTCAGAAGGAGGGGTGGATATTAGGATTTTGGAGCTTAGATTTAGTTTGACTGGGTTAAGGAAGCCATGTTGCTTTTTAAAAGCTTTTTAGCTACTAGCAATGTAGAAGCGTGTAATTCCGGTGGGCACTATCCTATTTACTGCATTCATCGCTCTGCTCCTCCCTGTGCAAGGCTGTCTCACTGAGCTACCTTTTGCAGCACTCCCAGTACTGCTGCATTCTCCTGCTGTCTCCGCATGGCTATAAGGAGGCGCATTTGACCCTCTGTGTCCTGAAGAGTTGTGCTTCCCTGGCCTATTCGCTACCAGCAGGGAATATATTAGGCAGCTCCTCCGTCCACACTCTCCCTGAACTTGGATTCCTAGTTTCAGTACATTTCTAGTTCCCTGTCTAGGTGCATGTTTGTTTTGTCTCTCCTATTAACAACTCGGCTTGTTTAAGCATTTTGTCTGACCTCTTCGCTCCTGACCCCGGATTCGTATTTTGACCCTGTGTTGCCTACCCCGACCTCTGATTGTCTGACCACGTGTCTGTCTTTGCTCTCTGTACCTCATGTGCCTCTGACCCTTTAGTCAGCTGCTGCAGGTCCGAGGATTGCCCTGGAGTGGCGCCTGGTGACTACCCTAATGGCCAAAGCCTATCCTCACCATGAGAGTCTGTAGTTCAGACCAGGTAGTCACTTAGTTACGCCCTTCCAGGGTAAGCCCGGCCTGTGGCGCAGTGAGTCCACGCCCACCGTCGTCACAAAACTTTTTCCAATCACAGATGATGGGCCTAAGTAGTGACTTGTTTTTTTGCGGGATGAGTAGAATGTTTTATTGGTATAATTTTTGGCTACATAACATTTTTGGTGGCTTTTTTTTCCAATATTTCAGAGAAAGGATGAACAAAGAGTCCAACATCACGCTTTACTGGTTCCTGCTCTGCGGTCTACTGTTACATAGTGAACAACCTTTTGTCTTTGTGAATAATTTAATTTTTCTACATAATTTGCAATTTGTATGGAAATTTTATATAGAAATGTTTTAAAGATATTTCATTCAAAAAGTAAAAATTTGTTTTATTGTTGGCAGATGACTGTGACAGGAGATCAGAGGAACATCTGACATCTTCAATTTTTAAATCAAATGAACTTGATATCACACAGGATACAGATCAAGTGTATCCCATTTTCCAAGATATACCATCTTCCTGTCACAGCAAAGATCTATCATCTGATCCTACTGAACAGATCCTATCTTATAATTCATCACGGATTATGAGGAAAAATAAAAGTCACGAAAGACGCATTAAAAATCAAACTGCTCTTACAGCAGAGAAGCCATTTACATGTTCAGAATATGGACAAGCTTTTTCCCTTAACACGTCTTTTGTTACACATCAAAAAATTCACACAAAAGAAAAAAGATTTTCTTGTTCAGAGTGTGGGAGATATTTTAGCCAGAAATCAGAGCTTGTGAAACATAAGAATACTCACAAAGCGGAAAAAACGAATTCATGTTCTGAATGTGGAAAATGTTTTGTAGATAAATCAGATCTCGTTTTACATCAGACAAACCACACATGCAAGAAGCTTTTTTCATGTTTAGATTGTGGGAAATGTTTTAATAAGAAAACATGTTTTGTTAGACATCTAAAAACTCACACAGGGGACAAGCCATTTTGTTGTTCAGAATGTGGGAAGTGTTTTACTGCTAAATCAGTTCTTGTGAGACATCAAAGAATACACACAGGGGAGAAGCCGTATTCCTGTTCAGAATGTGGGAAATGTTTTACAGATAAATTAGATCTTGTGAGACATCAGAGAACTCACACAGGGGAGAAGCCATTTTTATGTTCAGAATGTGGAAAATGTTTTACAATCAAATCACATCTTCTTATGCATCAAAGAACTCACACAGGGGAGAAGCCATTTTCCTGTTCAGAATGTGGAAAATGTTTTACAGCTAAATCAGGTCTTGTGAACCATAGCAGAATTCACACAGGGGAGAAGCCATTTTCATGTTCTGAATGTGGAAAATGTTTTGTAGATAAATCAAATCTTATTTTACATCAGACAAACCACACATGCAAGAAGCTTTTTTCATGTTTAGATTGTGGGAAATGTTTTAATCAGAAAACACATTTTGTTAGACATATTAAAACTCACACAGGGGACAAGCCATTTTGTTGTTCAGAATGTGGATATTGTTTTGCAGAGAAATCAAATCTTGTTAGACATCAAAGAACTCACACAGGGGAAAAGCCATTTTCCTGTTCAGAATGTGGGAAATATTTTACAGCTAAATCAGTTCTTGTGAGACACCAGAGAATTCACACAGAGGACAAGCCATATTGTTGTTCAGAATGTGGGAGATGTTTTACAGATAGGTCAAGTTTTATTAGACATCAGAGAATACACACAGGGGAGAAGCCATATTCCTGTTCAGAATGTGGGAAATGTTTTACAGATAAATTAGATCTTGTGAGACATCAGAGAATACACACAGGGGAGAAGCCATTTTTATGTTCAGAATGTGGGAAATGTTTTACTGTCAAATCACATCTTCTTATGCATCAAAGAACTCATACAGGGGAGAAGCCATTTTCCTGTTCAGAATGTGGAAAATGTTTTACAACTAAATCAGGTCTTGTGAACCATAGGAGAATTCACACAGGGGACAAGCCATTTTCATGTTCAGAATGTGGAAAATGTTTTACAGCTACATCAGATCTTGCGAAACATTGGAGAACTCACGCAGGGGAGAAGCCATATTCATGTTGACAATGTGGGAAATGCTTTACCTTCAATTCACATCATCTTCAACATCTAAGAAGTCATGGGAAAAGCCATTCTCATATCTAGAAAATGAGAATTGTTTTACTTGAAAATCATACTTTGATGACAATTAAAAAAAATTCACACAGGGAGAAACCATATATTACATTTTCAAATTATTCAAGAAAACAAATAACAGAGAAAGTCAACGTAAAGTCAAATAAATATTCAAGAATGGGAAAGCTTAAGGGGGGTCCAGGCAAAAAATATTGATGACATGACCTATCAACAGAATAGGTAATCAATATTCGATCTTTGGTGATCTGTCATCTAGAGATGAAAATCACAGTTTTATTCAATGTGTAGTGGAAGCTATAGGGTACTGCATACTAGTTTCTATTCAAAAGTGAAAGATCTGTTCTACAGTACCGAGGAGCTGCCATTACTCATTGAATTAAATAGAGCTACAATGTGTTTAAATCTGGACAGCTGCTTGAGCTTATTGCAACTGATTGATGGGATTCCAGGAATCGGACCCCACCGATATGATGTTGATTACCTATCTGAAGGATGGGTCATTAACATCTGCTGTATAAAAAAGTTTACACTGACTTAGTGTATGCTTTACAGAATGTATCTGGTAACCCACCCCACTATATCACTGCTCCTGTGATATCCCAGGAAAACATATGGGTACAAGTTAATAGTACTTTGGGATATACTGCTAGTGTCCTGTACACCTGAGCATAATCTGCAGAAGAGAGGATGATAGGTCTGTCTGTCTGTTGTGGTGAAAGTATCCAGAGTAAATAGAGGGTGGAAGTGTAGTTAAACACGTGGAATTGGATGAGATCCAACATTGAGTGTGCCTCTGCTGACTGCGTCTCTGAGGGTATGTGCCCACGATGCAGAAATGAAGCAGAAAATTTCTGCAGCGTTTCTGCATGGTCTTGGCAGTCAAAAACGCTTGCGGATTTTACACGCGTTTTTGACACGTTTTTACATGCGGATTTGACTTGCATTTTTCTAGTCCATTGGGACCTCAAATCCGCATACAGAAATGCACAAATAATGGACATGCTGCGGAAAAAGCCGCAGCATGGGCACAGAACATGCAGATTTTCATTGGGGATCATGGGGCACGGATTACCAAGCGTTTTTAAAGCGTTTCTACTGTGGAAATTCCGCATCAAAAATGCTTCAAAAATGCATCGTGGGCACATAGCCTTAAAAACAAGTGTTCATGTTGGTTCAGTAATGTCACTGCAAAGTACGAAGATCAGGAGAGACCAAAAAAAAAATGTCCTACGTGTTTCAAAAAGAAGCACTTTCCTTCGTTAATTTCCAGAGTGTCCCCTTTTTTACTAATAAGAGGCAGCAGGTTCCATTTGTGAGTATATGACCAGATACATTCTGTAGAGGACAGGGCCACACTCTGAGTCAGTGTTGAGCAGATACACTTGTATTTCCTGGTGGGGAGAGCGTAGATCATAAACTTATACCCAGAATTTTCATTTCTAGTGGAAGCGCCCGTGATTTTTATATAGTCATATGAAAAAGTTTGGGCACCCCTATTAATCTTAAGCTTAATGTTTTATAAAAATTGGTGTTTTTGCAACAGCTATTTCAGTTTGATATATGTAATAACTGTTGGACACAGTAATGTTTCTGCCTTGAAATGAGGTTTATTGTACTAACAGAAAATGTGCAATCTGCATTCAAACAAAATTTGACAGGTGCATAAGTATGGGCACCCTTATCATTTTCTTGTTTTAAATACTCCTACCTAATTTTTACTGACTTACTAAAGCACTTTTTTGGTTTTGTAACCTCATTGAGCTTTGAACTTCATAGCCAGGTGTATGCAATCATGAGAAAAGCTACTTAAAGTGGCCACTTGCAAGTTGTTCTCCTGTTTGAATCTCCTCTGAAGAGTGGCATCATGGGCTCCTCAAAACAACTGTCAAATGATCAGAAAACAAAGATTATTCAACATAGTTGTTCAGGGGAAGGATACAAAAAGCTGTCTCAGAGATTTAACCTGTCAGTTTCCACTGTGAGGAACATAGTAAGGAAATGGAAGAACACAGGGACAGTTCTTGTTAAGGCCAGAAGTGGCAGGCCAAGAAAAACATCGGAAAGGCAGAGAAGAAGAATGGTGAGATCAGTCAAGGACAATCCTCAGACCACCTCCAGAGAGCTGCAGCATCAACTTGCTGCAGATGGTGTCACTGTGCATCGGTCAACTATACAACGCACTTTGCACAAGGAGAAGCTGTATGGGAGAGTGATGCGAAAGAAGCCGTTTCTGCAAGCACGCCACAAACAGAATCGGCTGAGGTATACAAAAGCACATTTGGAGAAACCAATTTCTTTTTGGAAGAAGGTCCTGTGGACTGATAAAACCAATATTGAGTTGTTTTGTCATACAAAAAGGCGTTATGCATGGCGGCAAAAAAACATAGCATTCCAAGAAAAACACTGGCTACCCACAGTAAAATTTGGTGGAGGTTCCATCATGCTTTGGAGCTGTGTGGCCAATGCCGACACTGGGAATCTTGTTAAAGTTGAGGGACGCATGGATTCCACTCAGTATCAGCAGATTCTTGACAATAATGTTCAAGAATCAGTGATAAAGTTGAAGTTACGCAGGGGATGGATCTTTCAGCAAGACAATGATCCAAAACAACGCTCCAAATCTACTCAGGCATTCATGCAGAGGAACAATTGCAATGTTCTGGAATGGCCATCCCAGTCCCCAGACCTGAATATCATTGAACATCTGTGGGATCATTTGAAGAGGGCTGTCCATGCTCGGCGACCATCAAACTTAACTGAACTGGAATTGTTTTGTAAAGAGGAATGGTCAAAAATACCTTCATCCAGGATCCAGGAACTCATTAAAAGCTACAGGAAGCGACTAGAGGCTGTTATTTTTGCAAAAGGATAATCTACTAAATATTAATGTCACTTTTCTGGTGAGGTGCCCATACTTATGCACCTGTCAAATTTTGTTTGAATGCAGATTGCACATTTTCTGTTAGTACAATAAACCTCATTTCAAGGCAGAAACATTACTGTGTCCAACAGTTATTACATATATCAAACTGAATTAGCTGTTGCAAAAACACCAATTTTTATAAAACATTAAGCTTAAGATTAATAGGGGTGCCTAAACTTTTTCATATGACTGTATATTGTTTGTTTTATTAATATCTTCTGTCTGGAAAATCCCTTTAAAATAGAATTAAAAATGTATACAGTTACTAATGTAAATCTGTTACCCAAAAAGCTAATAAAAAAATCAGTAATGTGTTCTAAGTGTTTCATATTGTCATATATTGTATCTACAATTTATATAGAAAGAAATATTGGGGCACAACTTTGTTATTGAATTTAGGATTTTCATTCAGTACCATTGCACAGGGTGTAATTCTGATCTTCTGATTTATCACAGACTATTAAGAAAAAATAAAAGTAACATAAGGGGTGTTAGAGATTAAAGGGCACTTAAAGGAAAGAAGCCATATTCACGTTCAGAATATGGAAGAATTTTTTTCCCTCAAAACATTTTTTGTTGCACATCAAAAAATTCACACAGAAGAGGACATATTTTCATGATCAGAGTGGGAAATATTTTAACCAAAATTAAAGCTTTTAAAATAGAATTTACAGTTTTAAGTACCAGTATTTACAGTCAGTCATCGAGTTACAAACATTCGACTTGCGTACATATCATAGTTACGAACATAAGAGGTTCATTGTTCATCTCTCCGGCTGGTCTGTTGCCTGCCATCTGCTCCATTTCTTTCCACTGTCTCGCAATGCATCTCCAGCTTCTTTACTATAGGGCAGAACTTCCGACCTCATGCAGGAGGTCACTGCATGTTGCAAGGTCTTGACCTTAAGATGCTAAGAGACCTCCAAGGCTTGGACACAACAAGAACAGGTCTATAATGAAGAGTTTCAGAGATGAAGCATGTGACAGTGGAAATAAGAGGACTGGATGGCAGGCAACGGTGTGTCCGGAGAAGTGAGCGATGATGTAAGTATTGGTAAAAAAATAATAATAATACACCTCTTCGGCATCCCTGCTGCTTGGTCCTCTTCTTTCCGTAATTGCATGCTGTGTCTCCGGCCTCTTCACTATAGTCCAGGACTTGGAGGTCACTGCACATCATAAGATTGCCTCACACGCCTTGACGTTGCAACCTTACAACGTGTAGTGACCTCCGAGGCCATCGTGCAGCTCCAACTCCTGACCTACAATCAAGAGGTTGGAGATGCGGCAAACGAAGTTTAGACATTGTTTTTTTTTTTTAATCAAATAATTTTTATTGAACAACTCCAAATACAAATTTTCCATCTTTCAAATAACATAAATTACATAATAAGTCCATGGTATAAAATATAAACAAAGTATCACAACTTAAATTCCCTAACCCACCCTAAATCCAAATCCCAACATTCCAGAGGGGACCATTTTCATTTCAGAGAATTTCTAGAATAACGGAGTATAAAATTTGTAGAAGGGGAAAGAAGATTAAAAAAAAAGTGACTAACAATTAAAGGGATAGCATCGTAAATATTCTATCTCTAATTAGAAGATTTGTGGGCAACCCTGGAGAATCCAACAAAGGACTCCATATCTTTTCGAATTTGGGAATTGAGTTCCGTTTATGATAGAATCCTCTTTACAACCAGATTATATTATTTATCCTTCGTTGTAGTTCTCCCATAGATGGAGGTTGTGTGTCTAACCAATAAAATGCAAGAAGTTTATGTGCTTGAAATAAGATATGAAAGATACCTATGAATAGGGGCAAGTTGGGATCCACTCCATCTTCAAATATTCCCAATATACATACACAGGGATCTGTGAACAATTTCACTCCATACACCCTTTCTAGCAAGGAGATGACCTCATTCCAAAATGGGCCTAGATGTCTACATTCCCTCATCATATGCATCAAATGTGCCTCATCAATCCCACACCTAGGGCACTTTGCATCATGGCGATATCCTACCTTGTGTAAAAAGCTTGGAGTTTTGTATACTCTGTGAATTACATATAGTTGAGAGAGCCTTTGGGCCTCACAGGGAGATAATTTGGGAGCAGCTTCTAGAATCTCTCTCCATTGCTCCATCGATATAGGGCATACATCCACCTCCCATTTAGCTTTAACTGTCAGAGGGTGATTGTCGAGTTGGGATGACAATAGGTATTTACCTTATTTTTCGGACTAGATGACGCACCCCAAATTTTAGGGTGGAAAATAGGAAAAAAAATATTTTTTCTAAGATGGGGGTCCGTCTTATAGTCTGAATAGGTATCTTACCTGGGGGGGCGGTGGAGCTGGGGTCACAGGAGGCAGGGTCCTTCAGGAAGCCGGCGGAAGTGGAGGCATGCTGGTGGCTGGGAGCTTGGTGCCTGGGGTGCTGGTGCGGGGGCCTGGGGTGCAGGTGCCTGGCCTGGGGTGCTGGTGCCGGAAGAAGAGGTGAGGCGAGACGGTATCTGGCTTGGGGCCGGGCCTGGCCAGGTACCAGGGCCGGTGTATTGCTGTGAGCGGAGTTTGCAGAGCAGAGTGTGTGGCTTCCGGTGGCCGCGGCCATGTTCCTTAACATGTGATCTACAGGAACATGGCCACCGACTCGGCAGAGCGCATGCGCCGGCGGCCATTTTCCTGTAGAGCACAGCTTCAGGAACATGGCCGCGGCCACCAGAAGCCGCTCACTCTGCTCTGCAAACTCCGCTCACAGCAATACACCAGCCCCGGTACCCGGCCAGGCCCGGCCCCCAGCCAGATACCGGCTCGCTTCACCTCTTCTTCCGACGCTGCCCTGCGATCCTGCTCCACTACCATCGGTAAGTTGCGTTCGGACCATAAGACGTACCCCCCATTTTCCTCCCAAATTTGGGGGAAAAAAAGTGTGTCTATGGTCCGAAAAATATAGTATATATGGTAGAAATGATACCTCACCCAAATTGGGATTATGCCATAGTGGTGTATATTTGGTGAATCCCTTAATACCGATAAGTTTCTTTCCCCTGTCCCATACTTTATACACTAATGCCAGTGTGGGAGTAAGAAGATTCCCTCTGGGAGAAATGCCAGACTCCAGAAGACACAGAGGTGAGGCCTATTTCATATTCTGTAAAATAAGAGCACCCGACTTGCCCATGTCATCTCTACTTCCCCATCCATGGAGGTGTTGTAATTGGGATGCAATAAAATACAGCCATGGATCAGGAATAGCCAGTCCACCCTCATCCTTATTATGTTGGAGAGTTTGTAGTTTTATTCGAACATGCTGTTTACGCCATATTAATTCCCTGAACACTGGTTGTACTTGTACGAAATATGGGGAGAGGAAGCCAACAAGGAGCATTATGTAGCAAATATAACATTTGTGGCATAAGGATCATCTTGATAAGATTTCCTCTACCTATAACTGATAGGGGAAGTTTGGACCATTCATCATCTTAGTTCTAAATTTATCTAACAAAGGGTCTACGTTTAATGTTACATATTCGTTAGGCTTGGTACTGACAGTTATTCCCAAGTATTTAAACTTCTCTACAATTTGTGACTGAGATTGTTCCACTATTGGAGAATGGGACAGAGGATCTACTGGCATCAGGACAGATTTATTCTAATTAATTGATAAACCTGATAACCTTCCGAAGTCTGTTATGATTGACATTATTGGACTAATTGAGGATGTTACGTTATCTATAAAAAGCAGCACATCATTAAAAAAGAGACTTACTTGCTTCTCTATTTCTCTACATTTAAACCCAGTAAAATCTCTGGACTCTCTTAAGCGACACTCCAAGGGTTCAATGGTCAGGGCAAAGAGAAAGGCAGACAATGGACATCCCTGTCTATTGCCCCTCTGTAATTTAAAAGTCTCAGAGAGTTGGCCATTCACTCGATTTTAGCAACTGGGGAGTGGTATGACAGCTAGGTTAAAGCAATGTAGTAAGGACCAAAGCCCATCTTTTTCAAACCTGCCCACAGATAACTTCATTCTACACTGTCCAATGCTTTGGCAGCGTCCAAGGACATAACCACCCTTGTGCCATCTCCCTTTGAGCTCATTTGGAGGTTGAGGAATAGAAGTCTCAGATTTATAGCGGTAGATGCATTTGACATAAATCCAGATTGATCCTCATCTACTACTTCTCTGATAACTTTAATCAATCTATTGGCTAAAACCTTAGCTAGTAGTTTAATATCCACTGGGAGTAGAGAGATTGGCCTATATGAGTCAGGTTTTAACATATCTTTCCCAGGCTTTAGTATTAAAACTATTATGGCTTCATTCATAGAATCTGGTAGGGAGCCCCTTTCTAGTGCCCCCTTAAAGACATCTAAGAGCTTTGTACCTCTTTTTTAGTTTATAAAATTCTCATGGAAGACCACCAGCACCAGGTGCTTTCTCATTTTGCAATGTTTGTAATGCATCATCTAGTTCCTTCAAGTCACAGGTGCTGATCCAAAGTCTCCTTTGTAGCTCCAAACAGCCTAGGAAGATCAGTTCCACTTAGGCAAGAGGCAATATCTCCCTCCAAAGAATTAGTCTTAGATGTGTACACATTCGTATAATAAGAATAGAGACGTTTAATAACCTCATCGGTGTCCGTAACCATCCACCCATCTATTGTGACCAGTCTAATTTAGTATTCCCGTCTGTGTTTTAACTATAGCTGCCAGTAGGTGGCCTGCACGCTCACCCTCTATAAAGGATTTTTTCTGAACAAACAGTTGTTTCTGAGAAGTTAATGATAGGAAATGATCAGTCAATATTTTATGTGCATTTTACCATTCTATTCTACTAGTCACAGATATATCGGCCACATAACATGCCTCCTTTTCCCAAACATTCTGTTGCAATTTTTGGGTTAACTCCTTTGTTTTGGATTTTATCTTATCGATCTCCCCTATGCATATTCCTCGTACATATGCTTTCATAGCATCCCATATAAATCTTGTAGATGACGACCCATCATTAAAACAAAAATATTCTAAGATTCTAGAGCTAAGAGTAAGGCCAATTAGTTGCAGCCAAAAAGGATTGAGGCGCCATATATATATTCCCGGAGACCTCACAACACCCATCTGAAGTTGTACCTGTATAGGCGAGTGGTCAGAGGCACCCCTTGGCAGATACTTCACCGATTTAATATAGGGTATGATTGATTCAGAGCCAATGGCTAGGTCTATTCTTGACAAAGAATGATGGGAGGCGGAATAAGAGGAATATTGTCTAACATCAGGATAAATCGTATAGAAAAAATATAAAATAATCCCTAAAACATAATTTCCCCCCTTTGAATTGCTTATCTCTTAAATTTCCTTGCATAGCATAGCAAAGCTCTCTGGAAGACTCCCCTTCATAAAACCAGAAACCATTCAAACAAGAATAATGACACATTCCTCCTAACTTAAGAGAATTAGGGGTAATTACCAACCTGACTTCCCTTAAAATAAGAGAATAGTTTGTATGCACAATAATGCAGGTGTGAAGATACAGAGTAAAATCTTAATTAGCCAGACACTTAGATTTGTTAAGTCAAGAGAAATACCTTATTGTGTTTTATTAGAGATTGCTGGCTGTGTTTTATTAATGGTCTGCTTGCTTGTCAGTTTATGTACACTAATTTAACTTGTAAAGTGTCTAGCATTCCACTAATCTCATTAGTATCTCAGGAGCCTCTAACCATTGTTCAAAAATCGTCTAGGCCCATTGTGTAAGTGTTGAAAGAAGATCCGGCGAAGCCTTCACTACAGGGAGTCTCACATGTACACCCAGATGATGCGGTCGACCTGAGAAAGATACCTCCACTAATGCACACTTAGCTTTGGGGAGAGGGGTGAGAGTAGTTCTGCCATTCAGGGGGCTGAGCCCAGAGAAGCAGAAGGGACATGTGTTTCTGTAGATGTCAGACTTGAAACAGAGATTGTAAAAAGACTTTACAAGGAGAATGAGATATCTTTCAGGACCGCAGATGGATTGCATGGCATCCAAAGAGATACAGATTTGTATTCTATATGATTCTAGTCTAAGGGTATCGGCCCTGACTGGAAAGATTCGGATCTGCTCCATTGACCATCAGAGAGACATGGATACATTTTGGGGAGACTAGGGTGCGATGAAGAAGCCACCTGGCCCCATGGATATGTTGTTTGGGGTTGCCAGGAGGGACCCACCGGTCGCCTCCATCCCATGGAGACATTTGGAGAAACCAGATTGGGACCCACTTGTCATCTGGTCCCATGAAATCTCTCGGAGAGGCCAGGTAGGGGACCCTTGGGTCTCCTGGTCTTGTACCTCGATGGACTGCTAGCTTCCTAAACTTGCCGCTACCTTCTCTCTGTGGGGGCCTGCCAGAAGTGAGGGGCAACTGCTTGAGGTAGTCAGCCCTGGAAGTCTCCAAAGTTGCAGCTGTTCTATCCCAGGCGGACGGAGAAGGAAGGGTGAGACTGTGTAATTTTGCACCATCTTGGGTATTTGCGGGGACTGTTCTATGTGTTTTATTGTCCTCTTTGTGGTTCAATAAAGTATTGCCACACTGTTTTACCCTCACCCTGTGTTGTCTGAGTAGCGTTATGCCCACAGAAGACCCTGAGTCTTCACAGCAGGTACATAAATTATCATAACGCAACATTTCCTGCTCATAGTGGTGTAGCGGAATTGATTTGGCTATTAGCAAAACAAGCATAGTATAGGCACTTTTTCATAATGGTATATGAAAAGTACTTGGAGAAAACCGCCTCTAGAAGTCTCTCATCCAGCTCCATTTCGCAGAGATCTCTCAATGGCATCCAACCATGATAAAGCATTTGGAGGGGAGTCAAACGTATGAACTCCACTCAGGACAATCACTCTGACACGAGCAGGGTAGATCATAGAATAGGAAATTTGTTTTCACAGAGCCTCCTTTTTATATCCCAGAACTTGGCCCTCTTCTTTTGAACTTCTGCTGAAAAGTCAGGATAAATGGATATTTTTCTTCCATCAATGGTAAGTGAAGAGTGGTCACTGGCCTTTCGTAGGATAAGGTCTCTATCTTTGAAATTTAGTAATTTGATAAGTACAGGTCTCGGTGGAGCCCCTGGTGGCAAAGGACGTGTATTAAGGCTATGTGCCCACGATGCAGAAATGCTCCGGATTTTTCCTGAGCGTTTCTGCTTCTCCCTGGCATAAAAAACACATGCGGATTGTACATGCGTTTTTCCTGCCAGGGACATGCGGATGTGAAGCGTTCTTCACATGCATTTACGCATGCGGGTTGACAAGCGCTTTCCAAGCGATTTTAGCATCACTTGGAAAGAGCTTGTCAACTTGGTCACTCTATATAAATCCATGCAACCGGCATGGATTTATATAGTGTGACCCGAGACAATGTCAAAAAATAAAAAATAAATCTATACTTACCTTCTGATGGCCCCCGCAGTCTTACTTCGCTCGGTCCTGGCTGCCGGCAGATTGAGATACACTGAAGGACCTGCCGACGTCAGCGTCGCGCGACCCATCACATGACTATGACGTCAGCGCAGGTCCTCCAGTCCATCGCGATCTGCCGGCAAGAGAAGACTAGCGCACTGGGGGCCATCAGAAGGTAAGTATCATGGAGGCGGGAGTGCGGGTGCCCGAAGCCGCGCTTTGCCGTGTGGTGCTGGAGGAGGAGGTGCACCGCGCCCGGAGTGAAGGAGCAGGACCGCCGCTCTTGGGAGAGACGACCCTGGTTTCCCCCTAGACCTCCTCTCCCTTGTTGCTCCTTTCTTGCAGAGCAGGACATTGACTGGGAACGGTACTGCAAGTCTTTTCATCTTTTGGCGCCAAAATTTACCACCATTTCCCTGTGAGAAAGACGGCCGCCATTTTGCCATACCACAGGGAGTTAACAAGCTGCCTAAACATATCTCCCAGGTGTAAATTCCCAATCTACTGCTATGTGAATCTTCACCAGTCTTGCCTAGTGCAAGACTGCCACCTGCTGGAACTTTTGGGTAAAACAGAAAACTCTAAGCTATTGCCCAATATATAGTGATATGGCTTTGTCCGGTACCTAACCTCATTATGCTGATCACAGGATGAGGTGACTCCTACTACACAGACCTCTATAAAAGCGACATGACGCATTTCTACTCAAAGTGTACAGTGAAGCTAAGCTAATACTCCAAAACAGAGAATAAGCTTTATAACTCTATATCTTGTTCCCATTAATAAAAGCAAAAATGACCAGAGGCAGATCTCGTAAAACAGTGTCACCTACTAAACTGACTGAATTTTTTACACGGGGAGCAGCACAGTCTACTTCCATTCAGTGTGAGACACAACGAGACTCCTGGCCACCCTCGGGTCGCTCCTCCTGTGAAAGCTCAACTATGAGAGAAGATCCAGGGACTGCAGATGCTCCGTTAACTAAAAACATGATGCAAGAGTTACTGAGCACTCTGCGTAAATCTTTAAAAGATGACATGAAACAAATGGTGAGTGCCTTGAAAAAAGATGTGAGAAACCTGGAGGAGCGTACCTCACGGTTGGAGGACAAAATGGTAGATTTTGCGGATTCTCACAATTCTCTGGTTGATGCATATTATGAACTAAAAGATTCCTCAGAATATATCAGAAATAAAATGGGAGACCAAGAGGACAGATCTCGTGGTATTCCAGAAAGTGTTAAAAATTCAGATTTGCCCCAATTTTTTCACAACCTGCTGCAGTCTGTACTTCCAGACGCATCTGACTCTGAGTTGGTAGTGGACAGAATTCACAGGGTTCCTAAACCTAAACATGTAAATCCATTACTGCCTAGAGATACTCTAGCAAGGATTCACTTTTTTACCATCAAAGAAAATTTTTTACGCTGCATCAGAGATAAACCAGATCTATCCGCTCCGTTCCAAGAGATCACTATCTTTCAAGATTTATCAGCCGCTACCTTAGCAAAATGTAAAGAATTTGCTCCTCACACAGCAATTTTAAGAAACGCCGGCATTCCCTACCGCTGGGGATACCCATCAAACTGCTAATCATTAAGGACAATGATGTGGTGGCCTGCCTGTCACCGCGGCATGCAGAAAAACTACTTGGCAAATGGAAGCTTCTTCCGGAGGGATTTGTCTCACCTCTTCCTCCAGAGCAACAATATAAAAAAATTCCAACTGATTGGATTACTGTAAATCGTTGAGGTCTGTAACCTGTTTTTCTTTTTCTAGGAGTCCACCTCTATTTTCTGATTCTGTAATTGCTGTTTCCTGTTGTGCCCTGGACACAAGTGTACGGTCCTGATGACTTCGGTTGTCCTTCTTGTTGTGTCTGTATCCCTTAAGACCCCCACTTGATAGTGTATATCCAGATGGTTCGCTATCATTCGAATATTTGTTCCATATGTGTGTTTTTGATTGTTCTATTTTACTTTTTTCTTAGATATGTTTATGTCTGGTTAATTAACCCTCACCCTCTGGGTTCCTATTCTCCAAATGCTCGATATTGCACTGTTCTACTCTTCTTCATGTCAGGAATATGTATTGACGTACAAATGTTTTTCTCTTTGATCATACTCGAGAATTTTGATACACCGCCATAGGTATTAAGGTCTTATCTCTTAATGTGAGGGGTTTAAACTCCCCTTTTAAAAGGTCTCTTCTTTGGAAAGAGATAGGGTCATCTAAATGCGAAGTTATTTGTTTACAAGAGACTCATTTGCTTCCCCAAGATGCATCCAGATTATCCAATATTCATTTCCCCACAATAATTCAAGCTAATGCCCCACGTAAAAAAGCGGGTGTTGCGATACTCATAAAATATACCATATCATATTCCATGTTGTCCCTTTATACTGACCCTAGAGGGAGATTCATAGTCCTATCTTGTCTACTAAATAATTCCCAATACACGATTGTGACCTTATATAGCCCTAATAACAAACCCAAAATCTTTTTCTCTAAAGTCCTTAAAAAAATTTGCTCCATTTGTCAGGGACCATTGATAATTTGTGGAGACTTCAACTCCCCTATATCTAGAGATTTAGACACAGACTCAGATCGATCTACGGGTCGGGAGGATCTAAAGGGAATTATATCAGAAGAAGCTCTCCATGATGTTTGGAGATATCACCATGCCAACGAAAGGGACTATACGTACTTTTCCCCTAGGTTTTCATCACTTTCTCGAATAGATTACTTCTTAGTAAATATAACAGCTTTATCACTATGTAAATCCTCACATATAGGTTCAATAACCTGGTCCGATCATGCCCCAATTATGTTGTAACTCGCTGATGGCGGCGCTCCATCCTCTGCGTTTACCTGGCGTCTGAATACTTTTCTGTTAAAATCTGCTCATAATAGGGAATATCTCTCTAATGAACTGAAACATTTTCTCGAAATTAATGATAATGGAGAAGTTTCCGACGAGACTTTATGGCTATCACAAAAAGCTTTTATGAGAGGTTTATGTATAAAATTGGCCTCACAGGAAAAGAAACGCAGAGAATGCGAAGTGCAATCAGTTATAAATAAAATTAAAATATTGGAAAATAACCAGAAACAAAACAAGACTCCGGCAATTAATAGTGCTTTGTTAGAAAGCAGAAATGATCTTCGGAAACTCTTGTTATTTAATTATGAACATAATTTAAAACATGTTAAAGCAAAATACTATGCTTTGGGGGATAGAGCAAGCGCCGTATTAGCCTGTAGAGTGAAAAAACTGACTGCTAAGGGGAGGATTGACCATTTGCTTCAGCCGAATGGGGACAAAATTTATGACCCAACAGAAATTGCCAACACATTTGCAGACTATTACTCTCAGTTATATAATCTGAATACGGATCATGCCATTCGACATCCCTCGACTCCACATATAGAACAATTTTTAAAACCTATTCATCTCACAATCCCAACTTGAATCTTTGAACTCACCTATACAGGTTGGAGAAATAATAAGTGCAATTAAAGCTTCTAAATTACACTCCACTCCAGGGCCAGATGGTTTTGCCAATGAATTTTATAAACTTCTTTCGGAGCAGTTATCCCCGTACTTACAGCGATTATTTTTGGACTGGAGAATTAAGGGTAAAATTAATCCATTATTCTTGGAAGCGACTATAGTAACCCTTCCAAAACCAGGCAAACCCCCAAATAAACCTGAGAACTTCCGACCTATCTCATTACTGAATTGTGATCTTAAATTGTACTCTAAGATCTTAGCGCAAAGAATTAATTCGGTCCTTCCTCAACTGATAGCACCAGATCAAATGGATTTTGTGCCGGGGAGACAAACTAGAGACGCCACGCGACGTGTTCTAAACTTGATCCATAGAGCAGAAAAATCTGAAGTCCCCAGTGTGCTCGTTTCGCTAGACGCCGAAATAGCGTTTGATCGAGTACACTGAGGATATCTTCAAGCAGTCTTGACTAAATTTGGGTTCATTGAACACATACAAAAGGATATAATGGCGTTATATTCCTCCCCGAGTGCGAAGGTATTAGCAGCAGGCTTTAGCTCAAAACGGTTCTATATCTCGAATGGAACTCGACAGGGATGTCCGTTGTCACCTGCAATTTTTGCATTGATAATGGAGCCCTTGGCACAGAAGATTCGTACCTGTGAAGATATCTCTGGAATTAAAATAGGATCCATAGCCAACCCAATTGGTCTGTATGCGGATGATGTAATTATTTCTGTAACACATCCCGAAACTTCCCTCCGAGCACTGCTATCCATTCTTTCTCAATTCTCAGAAGTATCTCTCTATAAATTGAACTCCACAAAGTCAATGGCCCTCCCAATTGGCTGTCCCTCTAGATTAATTTCTGATTTAAAAAAATTCCTGCCATTTACGTGGGCTAAAAACTCCATTCTCTACCTGGGAATTCACCTAATATCCCCCTCTAAAAATTTAGTCTCTAAAAATATTTCAGAATTACTAAATTCTATCAAACCAGAACTCAAAAGACTGAGCACTTTAGAATTTTCTTGGATGGCCCGTATACAAACGTGTAAAATGACATTTTTACCTAAAATTCTATATCTTTTAAGATGTATACCACTTCCCATACAAAAAAAAAAACAACTAGACGAAATCCACGCTCTACTATTCCGTTTTATTTGGGGTGGCAAAAACCCCAGATTCCAAAGCTCTTTATTGTCTTATAGAATGGGATTGAGAGGTTTGGGACTACCGAATATCCACCTCTACTATAAAGCATGCACGATTGATGCTCTTAGAGAGTGGTGGGACACTAAGTCCAATCTCTCCTGGGTTCAAATGGAAAAATCAGAAACTAAACTTCATTCTACTAGACTCTTGTTGGAAGCGGAATTTCTGCTCCCGGGGTCTCAATCTTGCTCCCTCCCTACAATGATACACGCTCTTAAAATGTGAAGAGAGTTGATTTCTAAAAGGATTATACACATTCCGTTGAAATATATCTCGTTTAGGAGCGTTGATTTGGTGGTCCCTTTCTCCCAATTCCATCGTTGGGAAGATCACGGTATTCCTAATTTACAGTCTATGTTTTCAGCTAGTTCTATCAAAACGTTTGATGAACTTTCTTCCATATATCAACTCCACAGCAATCTTCTCTTTTCCTATATTCAAATGAAGAGTTTTTTATCTTCTTCCCCAGCAATTATGTCTCGACTGGCTCCATCCACAATACAACATTTTATCTTGGGGAAGAAGGAATTTCAGCAGCAGAAGGGAAGGAAGGGAGACACAGATCCATTACTAGTGGGTAGGCGGAGCCCCACAGGATAGTTCACCTCAGATTTATAAAAAGTGACGACCTGCCCCTCCAGCTTAGGCTCCTCCTACTCCCATGTTCCTCAGTCTGAAATTTGAGGTCGCAGAGGATAGTCGCTGCCTTCGCAGCTCCTCAGAAGATTTTCTTATTTTTATTCCGGAGACCTGGACCCCCCGTGGTCTAGAGGTCTCAGGGGGTCTCAGCGCTGCTGGGACCCCTGACCCTCCCCTGGCAGATCTGCGTACCCCCTAAGGAGGTCCCCGCAGAACCCTGCTGGCCCCGGGGGATACAGGGCGCTCCCTGGCGGAGACGCACACCGCTCGTGTGGGGTCCCTGCGCGCTCCGCCGTGGGGGGGAGCAAGGGCCACGGCGCCACACATCCCTGGGGGTCCCTGTGGCGCTCAGCTGGGTAAGTGCTCTTATTGAGTGCTTTCACTGTATATGTGTTTTGTGGCGACTGCTGTTTTTTTCTGGCTTGCAGAGATTTCTCCTCTGCATGCAGCGTTTGATCCTCGGCTGGCAGGGGAGCAGGGACGGAGGATTCGCGCGCTCCGTTCGTAGCTCGGCGGGGGGCGTGGCTTAGCGTCTCTCTGCTGTTGGTCTTCTTAGCTCGTGCCAGGAAGTGCCTGGAAAGCGCGCGCTGGAGATGTCCCAGCCCCTTCTTCTTCCGGCCAGCGTCCATCCTCGTGCAGCGTCTCCTACTCCCTGCTCCCCGCTCTCAACACACTGAGAAGAGCAGTCTCTACGCCAGCTGGTGAGTCTCTCCTGCCTTTTAGGCAGAAAGTTCCTTCTTGGGTATTACATCGCAGAGCACTTTCCTTATGTCCTAGGCTGACAGGGTGTGCTGTATACGTCGCTGCTACTTCCCTGCTGAGATGGCTCTGACGCACACCTCACAAAAAGGGTAGTGCGGATCAGTAGCATTAACCCCTTCTGAACGGGGTCTGGCCCATCAGGCTGTTAACCCTCTCTGGAGGTGCACCCTTCTGGGATCAGAGGGTGCTTCTCTCTAGTCTGTTAGGTTAACTTTTGCTCTGCCGGCCGCTGGGGTAGCTTTTCTCCTTCTAAGGAGGAGCTTTAACCCTTCTGTGCCGGGTGATTTTTTGTGCAAGAACAGGCTGTGGTAGTGGAATTCACACATTCTTGGTTACGGTACCCATTGTAAGGTTATTACCGCCTTATCCGTGACGCTCGCAACTGTGTGGGGGCATGTCGGATCAGGGACCAGGGGGCGCGGACCTCTCTCCCGGTCCGCTTCAGGATCGGTCACGCGTATCTGATACGGCGGGGTCTTCAACGGCGTCAGTTTCGACACTAGTTGGGGGTCTCAGTGATGTTAAGGTGGAGGCGCTCACTCGCTCCATTGACAGTCTGTCTGACCTCCTGGGTCATTGGGTCTCTGCTAAGTCCCAACCGACGTCTAGAAGCAAGAAGCGTCACAGGCCTGTGGCGGCACGGTCTCCTCCATGCAGTGCGTCGGAGGCTTCAGAATCGCCGACAGACTCTTCTGGTGAGATCTCCGATTCTGATGAAGAGAATCGGCGGGGTCGCTCTGCTTAGCTTTCGGGCCGCGTGGACGCTTTTGTTGAAGCTATGCGGGAAGCGTTACAACTATCTGAAGAGGTGACAGGGCGCCCTGGCAAATCGGCTCGGCTGTATCAGGAGTCGTGTCGGGCTCGCTCGACGCTGCCGATGCACGAGGAACTTAACAAGGCGGTGGAGAAAGAACGCCTGTGTCCGGATAAACGTTTCCAAGGGTTGCGGTTTTTTGATGCCCTGTATCCCTGTTCCATGGAAATGATCACTAATTGGGTCCCCTCTCCTGAAGTGGATGTGCCATTGTCTCAGCTGAGCAAATCCTCTTTGCTTCCTGTTAAAGGGAAGGCGAGTCTTCAGGACCCGCTGGACAGAAGGACGGAGTTAGCGGCAAAGTCCATCTACGAGGTCGCGGGTCACGGATTCCGAGCGGCCTTGGGGGCATGTGGGCTGGTGAGGCTTCGCTGCGGTGGTTAGATCAGCTGCGGACGGCATGGCAAGATGGAACTCCACTGTCTGAAGTGGAAAGGCTCTTCCAGCTCTTGGAAGAGGCGGCCCGATATGGCAGGGACGCAGTGCTGGATACTACTTCGGTGATGTCCAGGGCTCAATCCTCGGGCGTCACTGTCAGGAGAGCACTGTGGCTTAAACAGTGGACCGGAGACGCAGTATCCAAGTAAGCTTTGCTGAGTCTGGTGTACAAGGGCGGTCAGCTGTTTGGTTCGGACCTCACGGAGCTGATTGCTAAGGCCAAGGCCAAAGATACGGCTTTGCCGCAGCGAAAGGCAGCGGTTTCTACGTCCTGAACGTCAAGTTCCGGTAGTGGTCGTCGGTCCTTTCGGTCCAGGAGTCGGTTCGGTCAGCCTTCTTGGAGATCGGATCGTCCCTCGTCTTCTGGAAAAAAGACCTCCCAGAAATCCCGTACTCCCTGGAAACAACATTTCTGTCAGGACAAGCGGGAGGTTGACAAAAAGCCCGCTAAGGCGGACTGACGCCAGGAACCCTCTCGAGGGCTCTCAGGTGGGAGGTCGTCTGCTACAATTCGGGTCAATTTGGGCGTCACACGTATCGGACGCCTGGGTGACGCGGGTTATGCCGGAAGGTTATTTCATAGTTTCATTCTCGACCCCCGGACAGGTTTCGTCAGTTGCGCATCCCGTCCGAGCCCAGGCTAGCTGCCGCACTGCTGCGGGAGGTCGACTCTCTTCTGCAGCAGGGTGTGGTGATTCCGGTTACGCCAGGGAAGGGTGTTTTACTCCAACCTTTTTGTGGTTCCCAAAAAGGAGGACAAGTTTCGCCCCATTCTGGACCTCAAAGAATTGAATTTGCATGTCCGGACCCGGAAATTCCGTATGGAGTCTCTTCGCTCCGTCGTGGCGGCCCTGTCGCAGCATGATTTTTTGGTGTCGATCGACATCCGCGACGCCTATTTGCATGTCCCTATCGGCAGGGCTCACCAGCGCTTCCTGCGGTTCGCCATAGGTCAGGCCCATTACCAGTTTGTGGCCCTACCGTTCGGGTTGGCCTCGGCGTCCAAGGTTTTTACAAAGATTCTGGCGTCGCTTATGGCGCTCCTTCGAAAGCAAGGAGTTACGATTCTCCCCTACCTGGACAACCTGTTAATTGTGTCACCCACAGCGGAGGAGGCGGTGACAGCTCGCGGTCTCTCCCTTCAGCACCTGGAGGACTTCGGGTGGCCGGTCAATTGGAAGAAGTCGTCATTGGAGCCGTCGCAGTCAATCCTGTTCTTGGGGATGCATTTCGACACGGTACGAGCAGTGGTGTCCCTGCCTCCGGACAAACAAGCGAACCTTCGTCACCATGTCCAGGCTATGAGGTCGGCAATGACAATGTCTCTTTGGAGGTGTATGCGCCTTCTGGGTCTGATGGTGGCGGCAATGGAAGCGGTACCGTTTGCACAATTTCATTCCCGGGGTCTTTAAGATCTTATTCTGACCCGTTGGGACCGTTCGCCGGCTTCGCTGGATCGCTGTGTCGGTATGTCCCGCAAGGTGCTAGAGTCTCTTGGATGGTGGTTACGTCCGGAGACTTTATCCCTGGGGAAATCCTTCCTCCTCCCACGGTGGTCGGTCATTACCACCGATGCCAGCCTGACTGGCTGGGGGGGGGTTTGGAACGATCTCTGGGTTCAGGGGGTCTGGTCGTCAGAGGAGTCGTCTCTGCCGATCAACATCTTGGAGTTGAGAGCGATATTTCTCTACCTCCGACATTGGACGGTCCCTTTGAGTGGTCTGCCGATCCGGATTCAGACGGACAATGCGACAGCGGTCGCATATATCAACCATCAGGGCGGGACGAGGAGTTCCAGACTCATGATGGAGGTCTCTCGGATCCTGGTTTGGGCCGAATCCAGGGTTCCAGCCATATCCGCGATTCACATCCCAGGAGTGCTGAATATCACGGCGGACTTCCTCAGTCGCGAGCAGGTGGATCCCGGGGAATGGGGTCTTCATCCGGAAGTTTTTGCACTGCTGTGCTCCCGTTGGGGGACTCCCCAAGTGGACTTGATGGCATCCAGGCTGAACGCCAGGATTCCGACGTTCATGTCCAGATACAGGGACCCGGAAGCTGTGGCGGTAGATGCTCTAGTGGCCCCGTGGGACCAGTTCGAGCTGATCTATGTGTTTCTGCCGTTATCCTTACTTCCACTGGTGATCCGGCGGATCAAACTAGAGTGTATTCCGACGATTTTGGTGGCGCCGGATTGGCCGCGGAGGGCGTGGTATTCAACGCTGGTGTCTCTTCTGGCGGCGCCTCCGTTTCCACTGCCTCTTTGGCCGGACCTGCTAACCCAAGGGCCCATTCGCCATCCGGACCTGAAGTCGCTTCGTTAGACGGCATGGTTCTTGAGACCGAGATCTTGACCCGTCGTGGGTTTTCGGCCGAAGTCAACGCCACCTTGCGGGCGGCCAGAGGTCCGGCTACGACCAGGATTTATCACAGAACTTGGAAAGCCTTCTATTCATGGTGTTCTGGATCGTCAAGGAACCCGAGGGTTTTTTCCATTCCCAACTTCTTGGCTTTTCTGCAATGTGGTTTGGCCAAGGGTCTGGCGGTTGGTACTTTGCGGGGTCAGGTATCTGCACTATCCGTGCTTTTTCAGAAAGCTATTGCCTCGCGCAGGGATGTGCGTTCGTTTTTTCGCGGGATTGCACGTCAGTTCCCGCCCCGGAGGGCGTTTGTGGCTCCTTGGCGGCTCAATCTAGTCTTGGAGGCTCTTCAGCACGGGTCGTTTGAGCCTATGGATTCAGCTACGCTTTACTTGCTTTCTTGGAAGGTGGCCTTCTTGGTGGCGGTCACCTCTTTGAGAAGGGTTTCTGAGTTGGCGGCACTGCCTTGCTCGCCCCCTTTTCTGGAGTTCCACTCGGATCGCGTGGTGCTTCGTACCCGTTGCGAATTTCTGCCCAAAGTGGTGTCGCGTTTCCACGTCAATCAGGACATCGTGTTGCCCTCCCTCTGTCCGAAACCAAGGAATCCAAAGGAACGGGCCTTGCACTCGTTGGATTTGGTGCGGGCTTTGAAGTTCTATCTTACCATCACGCAAGGGTTTCGGAAGTCGGACTCTCTTTTTGTGATTCCTGCTGGTCGTCGGCGTGGTCAGCGGGCTTCCAAGGACACTATAGCTCGGTGGATACGTTCGGCTATCCTGGAGGCGTACCGGCTCCAGGGCGAGCCTTGTCCGGTTAAGGTTCGAGCTCATTCCACGAGAGCGGTTGGTTCGTCATGGGCTTCGTCAGGGGGCCTCAGCAGCGCAGCTCTGCCGGGCGGCTACATGGCGCTCCGTCCACACTTTTACTAAATTTTATAAAGTGGACGTGAGTGCTTCCGCCGATGCGGCCTTGGGACGCAGGGTCCTGCAGGCGGCGGTGGTTTAGGTTATATCTTTATCTAGTTTTGGTGCTTGTTGAGTGCTTGCCTAAGTTGTTGGGGTGTTAGCGATTCTGCCACTGTTTCCCACCCTTGAGTTCTGGACTGCTTTGGGACATCCCACTAGTAATGGATTTGTGTCTACCTTCCTTCCCTTCTGCTGCTGAAAGACGGATTTTGGTAAGACCTTACCTGTAAAATCCTTTTCAGCGAAGGAAGGAAGGGAGACACAGCACCCTCCCAGGGCAGAAGTGTATTATTGTTTTCCAGATGCGGCGCGACTCCTCTCTGATGGCGGTCATCGGGACTGGGGTCGGCGCGCTAGGGCTCTGTTCCAGCATTGCCAGCTCATCGCAGTTGTCAGGTCCAGTGAGTAGTGCCTGGGACTGTGTGTTTTTTTCTGTTATGTGCATAACCTGTTCTCTCGCATTTCTGATTTTTCGGAAGGGGTTGTGTTGTTCCGCTGGTGTTGTCTGCTCTTCCTTAGCTTGTGTACGGACTGAGGAACATGGGAGTAGGAGGAGCCTAAGCTGGAGGGGCCGGTCATCACTTTTTATAAATCTGAGGTGAACTATCCTGTGGGGCTCCGCCTACCCACTAGTAATGGATCTGTGTCTCCCTTCCTTCCTTCGCTGAAAAGGATTTTACAGGTAAGGTCTTACCAAAATCCGTCTTTTCCAGAGGTGTCTCGGTAGCATATAATTATCTCAATTCTCCCACTGACAATACTAACTCCTGTACATGGTTAAATGGGAATCAGATTTGGGCACTTTGTTCACGTATGAAAAATGGCAATTAGCTCTGTCTTGGCCCATTAAAGGTTTCTCATGCATAAACCACCTAGAAATTGCAAAAAAAATTCAACTCAGTTGGTATTTACCCCCAAACCGTATATCTCATCTATCCCAGGGAGCTTCCCCTTTATGCTGGAAAAATTGTGGAGAAACAGGCACACTCTTGCATTCTGGGTGGTCTTGCTCTAAATTAAATAGCTTTTGGAAGGAGGTATATAAGATATTATCACACTGTGCTGGAACTGACATCCCAATGAATCCAGCATTATCTTTACTGAACATAGGCATTACTGACCTCCCGTACAAAAATAGATGGCTCTGTTCCTTGATATTAACTGGGGCCAGACTAGCTCTTGCCTCTAAGTGGAAATCCCTCTCTGCTCCATCAACAGATGACGTCTGGTGGAGAGTCGATTCATATAATTCCTATGAGATGATTCTGTCATGGGACGTTTCAAAAAAAGATAAGACCCAACAACGGTGGTCTGCATGGCCGGAAGTTAAAGCATTTTTTCATATTCAAGATTCTTGAGTATAATATGTTCATGATTATCAATATCCCACACTTCTTGCTTTTGTAGAGTTTGGACTCAGTTCCTTCTCTATGTATAATTCTTGTCGGTATCTATTTTGGAGAATATACCCTTCCCTGGTTTACTTCCCCCCCTCCCCCTTTCACAATTGAGAGGTTGGCTTATATTCTGCTATCCCCCCTCTCTTGTTCCTCAGATTCATAACATCAACGTTTCCTTGCTACTTGCTCTCAGAAACAATATTGTACACTAAATATTGTATGTGATGTATCTAATGTCCTTTTCCCTTGTTATGTTTGAAAATTCTAATAAAGACTTATTGTTAAAAAAAAAAAAGAAGGTAAGTATCATTTATTTTTTATTTATTTATTTTTTTTACAGTTTTCTATGGTACCCGGGTCCGGAGGAGAGTCTCCTCTCCTCTAGACCTGGGTACCATCCGCACATTGAACGCATGTATTCCACAAGTCCTTATCTAGTGAAGTGGAATGCACGCGTTCTAATGCAAGTCAATGGCGGCAAAAACGCACCGCTTCTGCAAAATAATTGGTACTGCTGCGTTTTTTTCCGCAATGATAATCCGCAGCGGAAATTTCCGCAGCATGTGCACAGCACATGCGGATTATCATTGGGGAACATGGCAGGCCTTCTACCATGCGTTTCTGCAGCGTTTTTGCCGCTGCAAAAACACTTAAAAAAGGCATCGTGGGCACACAGTCTAACTCTGTGAGCTCTTTCAATTGCAAAAAAATTTAGATAGTGTCTTTGCCGAACATTGTAGTCAGCCAGGATTCAAAAAATCAAGTGAATTACGACCCTCCGCTTTTTCAGGAACCCGACTAAACGTATGTTACTTCGCCGATGCCTATTCTCTAGGTCAGTGATGGCGAACCTTTTAGAGACCGAGTGCCCAAACTGCAATCCAAAATCCACTTATTTATTGCCAAGTGCCAACACGGCAATTTAACCTAAATATTGAGGCTTTAGTTTAGAAAAAACAACTCATACAGAGAGCATGCGAGCGCAGCATAGAGCAGCCACAGGAAGGAGCAGGGGTATGAAACTGCAGAAATAAAGAATGTGCTCGCCCTCCATCCTTGTATATATGCTGCCCTGTCCCCCACCCTTGCATATATGCTGCCCTGCCCCCCCACCCTTGCATATATGCTGCCCTGCCCCGAGTCCATTTATATATTCTCCCTCCCCCAGTCCATGTATATATGCTCCCTCCCCCAGTCCATGTATATATGTTCTCTCCCCCAGTCCATGTATATATGCTCCCTCCCCCAGTCCATGTATATATGCTCCCTCCCCCAGTCCATGTGACTCGCCCCCTGGGCCGTGGGGCACTCGGATCCGGGCAATTAGGGAAACGGTGGGAGTAGTAGTGGCAACCCGGTTCCGTGGCTCAGGGTGGTCAGGCCAGTGGTAGTCCGTTATGTACTGATGTTTATGTCCGACTACGCCACCCGTGGATTGCGGTTATTAGGAACCGCCGCTGCATGCAGACCGCTGGGGCTGATGAGGTGTGCAGCTATGGTAGTGTGACTCCCCACGGGAAGAGTGCGGCCCCAGGGCAGTATAGTGAATGTTGGGAGTGATGGTAGTGCGGGTCCCGGTGCTGATAGTGCTGGAGGAGCAAGGAGCACACAGACAACAGGTTGCAGTCCAGGGTCTTTACTAAACAGGCAAACTGACCCACAAACAGTCCCAGCTAGGAGGGGACCTGGATGTCTGAGAGCAACGGGGAAATTGGCCCTGGTCAGGGTGAGGGTGTAGGCCTACCGTGCTTTCTGCGCTCCTTCTGGCTATCTCCTCGTTATAGGGTAACAGCCCACGTTTCCAAGCTTTTCGTGTATTCTCGCCTGTATGGCCTGCGACGTGGGTTCCTTTCTGCTCCCAGCCTTGTACGGCTTTTCTGGTCCCTTCGGTTGTGGCAGGGCCTCCAGGCTTCTTAGGCCAAGGAATATACAGTCCCTTGCGGACTGGTTCTCTGCTGGAGGATGTGGAATCCTTCCAGCCTCAGACACCAAAGTCTGGTAATATTAAGTCTTTTCTCTGCCAAGACAGGCTCTCTTCGCCTCTTGTCTCTGGCTTGTGGCTCTCTCCTACTGCCACACTTCCTCTTAGGTGCAATCAACTTTTTGTCCCTGCTCCACTCTGGGACACGTCTCAAAGCTGAGACAGGCAATCCAGTACTCTCTAACCCTGCCCTCAGTACCAGCTTTTATAGGGGCAGCCAGCTCCCCCTACTGGCCTGAGACAGGAGGCATTGCATGCTAATGTTCCCCTGACCAGAGAACCTCCCCCTTGCTCTCAGACACAGCTTTATTACACTTGTGGCATCCAGGTAGGGTGACACATTCCCCCCTAGTGAAATTTAGTACTCCGGGACTAAACAATAAACAAAGACAATATGCATAACAATAAAACATTAATAGACAGACGACGCACAAATTGAGTTCTTAAGGTCACAGTGTGGCCTGTGACCGGGTGTCCATATCACCAAAACAACGGGGAGCCTTAACCAGGTGGGGGTCTGTCCTACCCCAAGTCCTTTACAGTCTTAGTTCATTCCTAGGTTAGGCTCCAAACGCAGCCCATACAAGGTCCCGGTTATAAAAAGTCCATAACCTGTGAGTCCTTACGGTAGCTGCAAGAAACTGAAACATAGAATTACCAAACAAGCATGTAACTAGGCAAACATTTCAACAGTTGGTAACAGGGTTATTTACAATTAGTGCATCCTATATTCTCCAGCGAGCGGGTATCTGCCCCTTTGTGCTCCTGGTTGATCTACGTAGCCCACTGTCTGGTGGTGGACCAACTTGGCTTTCCCTACTAGCGTTAGGGGTGCAGCTACCAGCTGGGTGTACAGGTAGGGCAGGCAGCTGTCTGCGGGTCCTTTGGCTTACCGCAGGCATGGCAGGCTCACTGTCAGCAGAGGGTTGACTCTCCTGGGCTGCTGGAACAGGCTCTTCTGCCTCTGGAACTGCTTGCTCCTCTTCACCTTCCGGCTCTGGTGTTGGTTGTTGCTGGGCCGGTTGCAGGAAATGCAGGACAGGTACCACTATGACATCATTTATGCGAGTCCAGGACTGAGGGAACTCTCCGAGAACGGTGCTGATCATTTCTTCCTTGTCCTCTGCGGGTTCAAGGTCACTCTGATCCTCTTCTGCACTACGGAGTTGCTCGGGGCACCTTTTGAGGTGGTCTCTGGAGACGACACTAGTGGTTTCTCCTCCGTCCTTGGTGATTACGCACACCTTTGGGTTGTCGTGGTCAGACTGCAGTACGGTGTAGGGTTCCCTTTCCCACTGGTCGTCCAACTTATGTAGCCTTCTTTTTCGCTTTAGGACTTGCTCACCAGGTTCTAGGGGACTAGCAGGGGCGTGTTGATTGAAGAGTCTTTCTTGCTTCTCTCTCACCTGGGCCAGGCTCTTCTCCACACTCTCCTGTACCTTCTTGTACTGCAGTTGCCTTTCCGTATCCCAGTCCGCATCCGGGGAGGTGTCCTCAGGTATTAGGACTCCCATCTCCAGGTCTACGGGCAGCTTACCCGGTCTGGCTCGCATCAGGTAAGCCGGGGTGCAGTTTGTAGCGTTCACCGGGATATTGTTGTACATGTCTACCAGGTCCGGCAGTTTTTCTGGCCACAGGCTGCGTTCCTCCAGGGGCAACGTCTTCAGGAGATCAATGACTATATTGTTCATCTTCTCACACATCCCGTTGGTTTGGGGGTGGTAAGGCGTTGTCCGAATCTTCTTACAGCCATAGAGGTTGCAGAACTCCTGGAAGATTTCAGCTTCAAACGCTGGACCCTGGTCTGTCAGGACCTGTTCCGGATACCCGTGTGGACGGCAGAAGTATTGCTGGAAGGCTCGGGGCGCTGTTTGGGCTGTCAAGTCCTTTACCGGGACCACCACTAGAAAACGGGAATAGTGGTCCACGATTGTCAGGGCGTAGATGTATCCGGACCGGCTTGGAGCCAATTTGACGTGGTCCAGAGCTACCAGCTCAAGAGGCTGCGTGGTGACGATGGGCCTCAAGGGTGTCTTCTGGCTGGTGCGGTCCTTCCTCCTTAGGTGACAAGGGCCACAGTCTCTGCACCATTTTTCCACAGCTCCTCTCATGCCGACCCAAAAGAACCTTCCTCTTAGTAGGAACTCCAGTTTCTTCCAACCGAAGTGTCCCGCTCTGTCATGGTAAGCCCCCAGGACCATAGCTGCATCTCGCCTTGGGACCACGACTTGCCAGGTCAGCTCGTGCGTCCGGTGGTTAACAATCCTTCTGCACAACTTGCCTTCGTAGAGGAACAGCTTGCTCTTCTCCTTCCATAGCTGCTTGGCTTCCTCTGGGGCATCTGGATCTAGGCGGGCGTCTTCCCGGGTCAGCAGATCTTTCACCAGGCGGACTGCAGGGTCACTATCTTGGGTCTCGGCCCAGCTGTGGTGAGGTAGGGGATTCATCATCACAGTTGTTAGATCCTCCTCCTTCACGCGGTGAGAGTGTTGAGCGGCTCCATACCGGTGAAACGCAGGGAGTTCTACCTCCTCCAGCTCTTCTGGGTCTTCGTCACCTTCAGGTAAGTGAGGCATCCTTGATAGGGCGTCCGCGTTGGCGTTGGTTTTGCCTGCCCGGTACTTGATCACGAAGTCATAGTTGGAGAGACGGGCCATCCACCGCTGTTCCAGGGCACCCAGTCTTGCATTGTCCAGGTGTGTCAACGGGTTGTTGTCCGTGTACACGGTGAACTTTGCGGAGGCCAGGTAATGCTTGAAGCGTTCCGTCACGGCCCACACCACCGCCAAGAATTCTAGCTTGAAGGAGCTGTAATTCTCCGGGTTCCTTTCGGTGGGCCTCAGCTTCCGGCTGGCGTATGCGATCACCCGTTCTCTGCCCTGTTGGTTTTGGGACAGTACGGCTCCCAGTCCCACATTACTGGCATCTGTGTGGAGAATGAAAGGCTGGCCATAATCAGGGTAGGCCAGGATCTCATCCCCAGTGAGGGCCAACTTTAGCTGGCGGAAGGACTCCTCTTCCGGTTTATCCCACTTGAAGGGTGGCTTTTGACTTCTGGACTTGGACTGTCCGATCAGGAGGTCATGCATAGGAGCTGCCATCTTAGTGAACCCGGGGATGAACCTTCGGTAGTAGCCTACCAACCCGAGAAACTGTCTCACCTCTTTGATGTTCGAGGGGCTTGGCCAGCTCTTGATTGCCGTGACCTTGTCAGGGTCGGGGGCCACTCCTTCCGCGCTTACCACGTGCCCTAGGTACTGGACCTTTGGTTTCAGCAGGTGGCACTTCGATGGTTTCACCTTCAGGCCATAGCCTGCCAGGGCTTCGAACACCTCAGCCAGGTGCTTGAGATGGTCCTCGTAGGTCTTCGAATAGACGATCACGTCGTCCAGGTAAAGGAGGACCGTCTCGAAGTTTCGGTGCCCTAGACAGCATTCCATCAGCCGCTGGAAGGTCCCTGGTGCATTGCAGAGCCCGAAAGGCATACAGTTGAACTCACTCAGTCCCATCGGGGTGGTGAAGGCGGTCTTCTCCTTGTCAGCCTCTGCCACAGGAACCTGCCAGTACCAGCTAGTAAGGTCCAAAGTAGAAAAGTTAGCAGATTTTAGTGCGGCTAAAGACTCTTCTATTCTAGGCAGCGGATATGCGTCTTTGTGGGTGATACGGTTGATTTGTCTATAGTCCACGCACATTCTCATGGTGCCGTCTTTCTTTTTCACCAGAACCAAGGGGGCTGCCCAGGGGCTACAGCTATCTCTAATAACCCCAGTTTCTTTCATCTCTCTTAGCATGCCCTTTGCGTTCTGATAATGTGCAGGGGGTACAGGTCGGTGTCTTTCTTTTATTGGTGGGTGGCTCCCTGTGGGAATGTGGTGTTCTATCCCTTTTACTCTGCCGAAGTCTAGCGGGTGCTTACTAAAGACTCTCTCGTACTCCTGTACCACCCGGTAGACTCCTTGTTTTTGGTGCAGGGGAGTGGAGTCAGCACCCACATGGAGTTTCTGGCACCAGTCCTCCTTTTGTTTCTGGGAGCCATTACCCTCCACCTGTGGAGATGGAGGCAAGGGTTCCACGGCCCTGATAGCTTTGTGTTCGACGACAAACAGTTTGGCGAGTGTAGCGTACCTGGTTAAGTGTACTTCCCTCTCCCCAATGTTGAGGATGCGGACGGGCACCCTCCCATGACGGACATCAACCACCCCCCGGGCTGCCAAAATGGTGGGCCTGCTGTCTGAGTACACGGGTTCTACCATGGCTTGGTAGTCTCTACCTCTCAACCCGATTGCAGTCCGACACCAGATCATCATTTCACTTTTGGGAGGCATGGAAATGGGGAATGGATCACTGAGTCTTACGCTACCGATCTCACCACCAGACAGTTCTACCTGCTGCCGTCTCATCAGGGCTTTTATCTCCTTGTTGAGGACTCTCTGTTGGCTGGAACTGGCATTCACCGCCACCTGTTGTAGAATTACAATTACTTCTGAAAGACAATTTTCAATTATGTTAGTACCCACAGTTATTTTAGGGTGACTTTCATGACGGTCAATGTCCACAACAATTACTCCCTGTGCCGGCAGTTCAACTTTACCAATTTTAATGGTCATTTCCTTGAACCCCATCTGCGGCACGGGTAAGCCATTACTGGCGATGATGCTCAAGTTACTGTCTGGATACCGTGTGATATCAGCATCAGTCCAATACTGCTTAAAAAGTACATAAGGGATAGTGGTTACTTGTGATCCAGTATCCAGCAAGGCGCTCATGGGGATACCGTCCAGCACCACGGGTAAAACCGGGCGCCCCCCAACGTACTTATTACGCCAATTATAAGGGCCTGGTGATCTTATGCCTGGGGGTTGGCCCTCTGCCCCAGGTTGGACCCGTTTAAATTACAGTACCTGGAAATGTGTCCGGGCTGGTTGCATCGACGGCAAATAGGCTGTCCATCCTCTGCGTAGCGGTCTGTGGGCCTCCCTCCTTTGTCGACGCCACGGGACATCCTCTGGACTTGAAGCCAGCTCGATGGGTCTTGACGGGTCCACTTGCAACGCCTGGACGGTCCTGGTCAACGCCGCGACGCTCCTGGTTAGCTCCTGGACTTGGTGGTGCAGGCCTTTCGACGGGGCTTGGTTCAGGGCCTGTGCATCAGCCTCCACGGAGTCCATAGAGGAGGGCGCCGCCTCCTGGTGGTAGGTGATAGCAGGGCGCCGGGGGTTTATAGCGCCACTGGTTGCAGATTCACGGAGCACCCTTATGGCCCTGTCCTTAAATTGGGCAAAGGTCAGGTCGGGGTTCTGGAAGAACATGAGGCGCAGCTGGGCCCTGTGGGCGCTGGACAGCAGACCCTCTATGAATTGTTCTGTTAGCAGCTTATCGGTTTCCTGCACACTGCCAGGGTCAGTTTGTTGAATAGCCCTCAAGGCTTCCTGCAGATTTAGGGCATAGTCTCTGATGCTGTCCTGTGCCCGCTGCTTACATCCATAGAACCTCATTTTAATTTCAGCGGAGGTACGTGTATCAAAGGTACCCTGCAGCCGGGCCAGAATACCCTTCACAGTCCCTTTCTCCTCAATGGGCCATGATTTTACCTCCCTTTGGGCTGCGCCAGTTAACTGCCCTGTCAATATGCTGACCTTCTGTTCCTCTGTCAGGGGGTAAACTTGGAACAAACTATACAGTCTTTCCTTGAAGTCAGTTAGGGCATGGGGCTCCCCTGAGTATTTGGGCAGCCAGGCCGCTCCAGGGATGTAGGGCAAGGAAAAGGGCATCACCGCTGCTGCAGCTGCGTTGGTGGTAGTGGGCGCCTCTGTGTCCGACATCTTCCTCCCCCCCTAGTGAAGTGTGGCCTACCTTCCGACGATCCTCTTCTGTAGGCCGCGGCTCCGCTGCTGCTCTGGACGAGGACCTGGCGTCGCACTCCGATGACGTCAGCGTCGCTCTCTCTCCCTTCCAGGACCTTGCGCAGCGTCGGTGCGTGGGGCGGAGCTTCGGATCTCGCGCGGTTTTGACGTCCACGCCCCTCTTCTTCCCGCGCGGCGTCCTGAAGATGGCGTCCGATGGCGGGAAGACGGCGGGAAACGGTCCAAGATGGCGTCTGATGGCGGGAATCGGCTCCGGATGGCGGGAAACGACTCCGGACGGCGGGAAACGGTCCGAGATGGCGTCTGATGGCGGGAAACTTCTCCACAGGTAAGTTTACAACAGTCTTTTTCAGGCACGCAGTACCCGGTGGTTGCGGGCACGAAATCCTGCCGACTACGCCAAAGCTGACTCGCCCCCTGGGCCGTTGGGCACTCGGATCCGGGCAATTAGGGAAACAGTGGGAGTAGTAGTGGCAACCCGGTTCCGTGGCTCAGGGTGGTCAGGCCAGTGGTAGTCCGTTATGTACTGATGTTTATGTCCGACTACGCCACCCGTGGATTGCGGTTATTAAGAACCGCCGCTGCATGCAGACCGCTGGGGCTGATGAGGTGTGCAGCTATGGTAGTGTGACTCCCCACGGGAAGAGTGCGGCCCCAGGGCAGTATAGTGAATGTTGGGAGTGATGGTAGTGCGGGTCCCGGTGCTGATAGTGCTGGAGGAGCAAGGAGCACACAGAGACAACAGGTTGCAGTCCAGGGTCTTTACTAAACAGGCAAACTGACCCACAAACAGTCCCAGCTAGGAGGGGACCTGGATGTCTGAGAGCAACGGGGAAATTGGCCCTGGTCAGGGTGAGGGTGTAGGCCTACCGTGCTTTCTGCGCTCCTTCTGGCTATCTCCTCGTTATAGGGTAACAGCCCACGTTTCCAAGCTTTTCGTGTATTCTCGCCTGTATGGCCTGCGACGTGGGTTCCTTTCTGCTCCCAGCCTTGTACAGCTTTTCTGGTCCCTTCGGTTGTGGCAGGGCCTCCAGGCTTCTTAGGCCAAGGAATATACAGTCCCTTGCGGACTGGTTCTCTGCTGGAGGATGTGGAATCCTTCCAGCCTCAGACACCAAAGTCTGGTAATATTAAGTCTTTTCTCTGCCAAGACAGGCTCTCTTCGCCTCTTGTCTCTGGCTTGTGGCTCTCTCCTACTGCCACACTTCCTCTTAGGTGCAATCAACTTTCTGTCCCTGCTCCACTCTGGGACACGTCTCAAAGCTGAGACAGGCAATCCAGTACTCTCTAACCCTGCCCTCAGTACCAGCTTTTATAGGGGCAGCCAGCTCCCCCAACTGGCCTGAGAGAGGAGGCATTGCATGCTAATGTTCCCCTGACCAGAGAACCTCCCCCTTGCTCTCAGACACAGCTTTATTACACTTGTGGCATCCAGGTAGGGTGACACACATGTATATATGCTCCCTCCAGCCTGCTAGCGCCGCTGTTCATCGCATATTAAAGAAAAAAAAAAAACATAATAGACACTCCTACTCACCTTCCTTCTTCTCCCGCGCAGCGTCCTCTCCTGTAGCTGGCAGCTGACTCCAGCGTCCTAGCGACGGTGCGCATGGCGTCATTGCTATGCGCCCAGTCACTTGTACGCTGACGTCAGTTGCTAGCTGCTGGCCTCTGATTGGCCACAAGCGTGTATTGCAGCTCACGGGCCTGACAAGTTCATGCGCTGCAATACACTTCAGCTAGATGTGCGTCCGAGAACGCACATCTAGCTGAAGTTGCAGGGCTGGCGTCGGCACTCGGCAGGCTCAGACTTCTCACCCCCCGGGCCCGATCCTGTAGCGCTAGTGCTGCGGCGATGGAGTGCGTGCCCACCGGGAGGGCTCTGCATGCCCCCTCTGGCACACGTGCCATAGGTTCGCCAGCACTGCTCTAGGTCATCAACCTTGTTGAGAAGGGAATTGATATTCTGAAGACCTCTCCTGAGATCTTTATGCATAGTGGGCATTTGGTCCTCAACAGAACTCAGTCTTTCCTCCAACTCATTGACTCTGCTGTTTATTTTCTGCATGTCTTGTCTGATGGGATTAGTGTCCTCTCTAAGCCCTCCCATGTGTTCGTTGAGAGTTTCTAATGAGAGGCTGCAGGATTATATAGCAGAGAAAATATCTTGTAGTGTAGGCTCTTGTCCAGAATATTTGGCTGGATTAGCTTCTCCATAGGTGTTGTTAGTGCTCTGTGTTTCCTACACTTCTCTGTGTAACTGTTGCTGTGAGAGTGGTGCCATATTGCCACATTGCCTCCTCTGCACAGACTCTGTATCTCTCTCTCAAGCATACCTGATCAGGTTGTAAATCGTCAGAAGGGTTCTCAGGATCTAAGGTTAGTCTGGCAAATCTGCCCAGTTTTGCTGCTTGCAGCAGCCTCAGCTGCTCTCACTCTGGCTGGTGTGGGGGAGGAGGTGCCATGTTGGAAAGCCCATCTCTGCTCCTTCTGATGCTTGCTTGTCATGCCTGAGTGCACTATAAAGCTTCTCTGTGTATTCCAAGGACTTTCCCCCAGTTTTTGGTGTGAAGGAATCAATATTTCACTGCTGACAGGATGGAGAGCATGAGCAAATCTCAGTGCTTCCTCTTCACATGACAGGCCTTAGAAATTGTTTAACGCTGTTCGCTATATAAAATGATGAGACATCAGGACAACTTTGTTCTGTGTCAGTACAACTATAGTGATTGCAGATTTAGATTTATATAGTTTTTAATATTTTATTACTTTTGCACACTAAGGCTATGTGCCCACGATGCAGAAATGCTCCGGATTTTTCCTGAGCGTTTCTGCATCTCCCTGGCAGAAAAAAATGCATGTGGATTGTACATGCGTTTTCCTGCCAGGGACAAGCGGATGTCACGCATTTTGCACATGCGATTTCGCATGCGGGTTGTCAAGCGCTTTTCCAAGCGATTTTAGCATCACTTGGAAAAGTGCTTGACAACTTGGTCACACTATATAAATCCATGCAACTGGCATGGATTTATATAGTGTGACCAAGTTAATAGTTAAAAAAAGAATAAAAGTGTTAAAAGAAAACATTATACTCACCTTCCGATGGCCCCCGGTCTCCTTCTCCGGTGTGTCCGGTGTCTTGGGCGGCTCGCGGTGGTGTAAAAGGACCTTCCATGACATCATTTATTCATGTGACAGGTCACGCGACCGCCGACATCAGCGGTCGCGTGACCTGTCACATGACTAAATGACGTCATGGAAGGTCCTTTTACACCATCACGAGCCGCCGGGAAGTCAGGACGCACCAGAGAGAAGACCGCGGGCCACCAGAAGGTGAGTATAATGTTTATTTTTTATTTTAAATTCTTTTTTTTTTTACAGGTACTATGGTACCCGGGTCTGGAGAAGTCTCCTCTTCTCCAGACCCGGGTACCATCCGCACATTGAATCACAGAATGTCCGCATGTACACATGTAGTCATGCAGATATTAAGCGATTCTATGTGAGTCAATGGCGGCGAAAATGTCGCGACTCCGCAAAATTAACGGTAGTGCTGCGGATTTTTCCGCATTGATAATCCACAGCGGAAATTTCCGCAGCATGTGCACAGCACATGCGGATTATCATTGGGGAACATGGCAGACCTTCTACCAAGCGTTTTTTTAAGCAATTCCGCTGCGGAAACGCTTAAAAAACGCATTGTGGGCACGCAGCCTAAAAATTATTTTTTTTAATTGTTCTAGCCTTGTCATGTGAAATTATTTTTTTAGCACAGCGGTATACAACTTTTTTTTTTGTAGGATGAGTTGTAGTTTGAGGCCACGTTCACACATTCAGTATTTGGTCAGTATTTTACATCAGTATTTGTAAGCCAAAATCAGCAGTGAAACAATCAATACAGGCATTACAGCACAGGATCACAGTTGATTCTTTCTTTGAGGTAAAACATTGTTTACAAACAGAAAGGGAAATGTTTTACCTCACAAAAAGAATCAGCTGCAATCCTTGCTGTAATATCTGTATACTCTTTTGTGTCCTCCCCTGCCCAGAAGCTGTGGTGTGATCAGACCATGATCCTGTACGGTCAGACACAGCCATTACACAGTACACAGCAGGGGCACATTTATAAGATTATCTCAGCACAGGAACACTTTATACAAACACATTCAATTGTGGAATGTATTATTATTCCAAGATCTATTGATTAGTATGAACTTTTGTTCATGGGAAAATCCCTTTAACCCCTTAATAACATCTGACGTACTAATACGCGTCTGTGCCCAGGGACTTAAGAGCCAGACCCGTATTAGTACGTCATCGCGATCGCGCGCGCACACAGGCTGTGCGGGCGCGATCGCCGCCGGGTGTCAGCTGATTGTCACAGCTGACACCCGGTACTATGTGCAGGGAGCGGTCCTGCACCGCTCCCAGCACATTAACCCCCGCGATGCTGCGATCGAAGTCGATCGCGGCATTGCGGGGGCAAGGGGAGGTGATCGGCGATACTCACCTCCTCTTCCGGCTTCCAGCGCAGTCTGCAAAGGCTTCCCGGGTGTTGCCATGACGACCCGATGTCGTCATGACAACATCCGGGTCACCAGAGAGCAGGAAGATTGCTTGGACATGCGCAGTGCATCTCCAAGCAATCTTCACACTGTGCACTTCTGACAGCCTTCATGGCATAGGGATGGTGCTCCATTCCTGTGCCATGCAGGCGATCAGAAAAAAAAAAGTGAAAGTCCCAGAGTGGGACAAAGTAATAAAGTGTATAAACTGTGTGAAAGTGGAAAAAAAAAAAAAATGTGCAAAAATATTATAAAAAAATAATACACCAAAAATAAAAATATAATGTACCCATCAATAAATATTATTATAAAAAAAATAAAAAAAAAACAATAAAAGTACACATATTTGGTATCGCCGCGTCCGGAACAACCTGACCTATAAAACTGTCCCACTAGTTAACCCCTTCAGTGAACACGGTAAAAAAAAAAAAAAAACGAAGCAAAAAACAATGCTTTATCACCATACCGCCAAACAAAAAGTGGAATAACATGCGATCAAAAAGACACATATAAATAAAAATGATACCGCTGAAAACGTCATCTCGTCCCGCAAAAAACAAGCCGCCATACAGCTCCATCAGCCGAAAAATAAAAAAGTTATAGCTCTCAGAATAAAGCGATACTAAAAAATATTTTTTTCTATAAAATAGCTTTTATTGTGTATAAGCGCCAAAACATAGAAAAATGATACAAATGTGGTACCGCTGTAAACGTACTGACCCGAAGAATAAAGCTACCTCATCAATTTTACCACACGCGGAACAGAATAAAAAAAAAAAAAAAACAATTCCTGAATTGTTGGTTTTTGTTTATTCTGCCTCCCAAAAATCGGAATAGAAAGCGATCAAAAAATGTCACGTGCCTGAAAATGGCACCAATAACAACGTCAAGTCATCCCGCAAAAAACGAGCCGTCACATGACTGTCTGCCAAAATCTGGAAAAATTATAGCTCTCAAAATATGGCGATGCAAAAACTAGATTTTACAAAAAATGCGTCTTTTAGTGTGTGACAGCTGTCAGTCATAAAAACCCCATATGATTCTGGCATTGCTGTAATCACACCGACCTGAAGAATAAAGTCGTCTAATCACTTATACCGCACAAGGAACGGCGTCAAAAATAAACTCTTGGGTTAGGATTGGGCTAGGGTTAGGGCTGGGTTTGGGGCTAGGGTTGTGCTGGGGCTAGGGTTGTGCTAGGGCTGGGGTTGGGATTTTTTTCAAAAGTAAGAAAAAAAGATGACGATATGGCGACTAGTGTTGAGAGCAAGTGCTCGCTACTTGAGTTTGCATCGGGTGCTCTGGTATGCATTGAGTATCGTGGGTATTTGAGTGACATGCTCGAGTCTCTGCCCCATATGCTTCGCGGCCAAAAAACTTTACGGGGATTGCCTGCCATGCACGAGCGATCCCCGCATGTTTTTTTTTGGGTGTCTAATAACCGTGAAACATGCGGAGCAGGGACTCGAGCATGTCACTCGAGCACACGCTGTACATGGTGCATACCTGAGTACCCGATGCAAACTCAAGTAGCGAGCACTTGCGCTCAAGAATAATGACAACTTATTCAATATGATGACCTAATGTAAACAAATTCTGTGCCGTACCTCTGGGTTCAAAATGTTCACTATACACCTTAATAAAATCCTTGAGGGGTATAGTTTCCAAAATGGGGACACTTTGGGGGAGCTCCACTGCTTAGGCACATCACGGGCTCTCCAAACGCGACATGGTGTCCGCTAACAAATTGAATGGAAAATCGGCTCAAATTGTTAGCGGACGCCATGTTGCGTTTGGAGAGCCCCTGTGTGCCCAAACATTGGAGCTCCCCCACAAGTGACCCCATTTTGGAAACTAGACCCCCCAAGGCACCTATCTAGATGCACAGTGAGCACTTGGAATCCCCAGGTGCTTCACAAATTGATTCGTAAAAATGAAAAAGTGAAAAAAAAAACATGCGGCTACCATGTTGCATTTAGAGAGTCCCTGCGTGCCCAAACATTGGAGCTCCCCCACAAGTGACCCCATTTTGGAAACTAGACCCCCCAAGGCACCTATCTAGATGCATAGTGAGCACTTGGAATCCCTAGGTGCTTCACAAATTGATTCGTAAAAATGAAAAAGTGTTGTTTTTTTTCACTTTTTCATTATTACGAATCAATTTGTGAAGCATCTGGGGGTTCCAAGTGCTCACTATGCATCTAGAAAGGTGCCTTGGGTGGTCTAGTTTCCAAAATGGGGTCACTTGTGGGGGAGCTCCAAAGTTTGGGCACAGAGGGGCTCTCCAAACGCAATGTGGTGTCCGCTAACAATTTGAGCCGATTTTCCATTCAATTTGTTAGCGGATACCATGTTGCATTTAGAGAGTCCCTGTGTGCCCAAACATTGGAGCTCCCCCACAAGTGACCCCATTTTGGAAACTAAACCCCCCAAGGCACCTATCTAGATGCATAGTGAGCAGTTGGAACCCCCAGGTGCTTCACAAATTGATTCGTAACAATGAAAAAGTGTTTTTTTTTTTCACTTTTTCATTTTTACGAATCAATTTGTGAAGCACCTGGGGGTTGCAACTGCTCACTATGCATCTAGATAGGTGCCTTGTGGGGTCTAGTTTCCAAAATGGGGTCACTTGTGGGGGAGCTCCAATGTTTGGGCACACAGGGGCTCTCTAAACGCAACATGGTGTCCGCTAATTATTCAAGCAAATTTTACAATCAAAAAGTCAAATGGCGCTCCTTCCCTTCCGAGCCCTACAGTGCGCCCAAACAGTGTTTTTTCCCCAAATATTGGGTATCTGCGTGCCCAGGGGAAATTGCACAACAAATTTTGCGGTCCATTTTTTCTTGTTACCCCTGTGAAAATAAAAAAAATTGGGTCTAAAGTAACATTTTTGTGAAAAAAGTTAAATGTTCATTTTTTTCTTCCACATTCAAAAAATTCCTATGAAGCACCTGAAGGGTTAATAAAGTTCTTGAATGTGGTTTTGAGCACCTTGAGGGGTGAAGTTTTTAGAATGGTGTCACTTTTGGGTATTTTCTGTCATAAAGACCTCTCAAAGTGACTTCAAATGTGATGTGGTCCCTAAAAAAATGGTTTTGTAAATTTTGTTGGAAAAATGAGAAATCGCTGGTCAACTTTTAACCCTTATAGCTCCCTAACAAAAAAAAAATTTTGGTTCCAAAATTGTGCTGATGTAAAGTAGTGGGAAATGTTATTTATTAACTCTTTTGTGTGACATATCGCTCTGATTTCAGGGCTTAAAAATTCAAATTTTGAAAATTGCAAAATTTTCAAAATTTTCGCCAAATTTCCGTTTTTTTCACAAATAAACGCAAGTGATATCGAAGAAATTTTTCCACAATCATGAAGTACAATATGTCACGAAAAAACAATCTCAGAATCAGGGGGATCCGTTGAAGCGTTCCAGAGTAATTACCTCATAAAGTGACAGTGGTCAGAATTGTAAAAATTGGCCCGGTCATTAACGTGCAAACCACCCGCGGGGCTTAAGGGGTTAAAGGGAACCTGTCATGTCCTAGCTACTATCTACACTGCCTCCATTGCTTTGTTAGTGATGCAAGATTCATCACTAACAAGCTTTTTTCATTAAAATTCGTGCAGCTATAATGATTTTATAATATTTTATATAGTTTGCTCGTTTTCAGTCATAGGGGTGTGATCCTGCTATTCAGTCAGGGGCGGGTGCCGCATTCAGTCACTGCTGGCGCCGCCCACATATCTGAATATCGCTCTCGGCTGGAGCTGATAGTATTGGGGTGCATGCGCAGTTTTAAATGTCCGGATGCTGGTCCGCATGTGCGCAGTGAGGCTGTGTAGTTTGCAGCATCACTGCGCATGCGCTATGACCTGCTGGTCCCTGCGCTTGCGCAGTGAGGCTGTGTAGTTGGTAACCACACAGCCTTCACTGCCCATGCGCGGGAACCAGTGGAACATAGCTCATGTGCAGTGAAGCTGCGAACTACACAGCCTCACTGCGCATGTGCAGACCCGCAGCCGGACATTTAAAACTACGCATAAGCCCCAATACTATAAGCGCTTGCTGAGATCAATATTCAGATACGTGGCCGGCACCAGCAGGGACTGAATGCGGCACCCGCCCCTGACTGAATGTCAGGCTCACACCCTTGTGACTGAAAACGAGCAGGTAGGACAAAGTATATAAAATGTTATAAAATCATTATATTACCAACAATTTTAATGAAAAAAGCTTGTTAATGATGTACGTTGCATCACTAACAAAGCAATGGGGGCAGTGTAGATAGTAGCTAGGACATGACAGGTTCCCTTAAATGATTTTGACCTCCTGAATTAAAATCTGACAATGAAAATTTTTAATTGTCAGGTTTCTTTGATATCAAAGAGTTTTCTTTTACTGCTACATGTAATTAATGCATTAAAAGTTTCAGAACTTTGAAACATTATTTTTGCAAATTGTCACATCTCCACCAGAACCTGCTCCTGTGACGTCTATCACCAGGCACCACCGTATTCACTCTGTGGGTGGAACTGATGATAGAAATGTCAGAACCAGAGGCTCTCGACGACGGGCTCCCTCCAGCCACTAAGGTTTGAGTGGCTGGGACCTTTAGTGCAGTTCAGACTGGCAATATGGGTGTGTGTGCTCCCTGCTCCAGCCCATTGGAGAGCACCACACCCTACTAAGGCTACCGGCTTGTTTTGGACTAATCTTACGGATCCTGATTTTGCTTTTGATGTGACCTCTCAGGTCTGACCCTGCTTGATGACCATTCCTACCTCTAGGTAGCAGCCCTTCCATGGTAGTATGCCCCTGGGTCATTTTGTAAAACGTGATACCTCTAGAGGGGTTAAAGGGTATTTGGATTTCTCTGGAGTCTGCCCGACGAAGTGGCTTGTGCCAAGCCTGCCTGAGGCAGCCTTTTGAGCCTGTGGCCTCAGGCAGATGTTACACAAATATAAAGATGCAGAATATTTTGTTATGCCAATTTTCTGATATTTATTTAGAGGAAACTAAGCAATAATTCAAATAACTAAAACCTGTCTAAACACTGTTTTGAATTATAAACAGTTAACAGTTACAGAAATTGCACCTAAAAATGTGGTCCTCATTCATTGACTCTTTTTTACTGTCATTTGTACTCCTGCATCGGATCATCACTTACAATTGTCCAACAGTAATCTGCAAGCATTGATGGATTTCATTTTCCTTGATATCTTTTCTCCATAGCCACAATGTCTTGGTGAAATCTCTCACCGTGCTCGTCACTCACTGCTCTGCAGTTTGGTGGAAAAATGTCTAGATGCAAATGTAAGAAATGAATCTTTAAGGACATGTTACAGCCAAGATCCTTATTTGTTTTTAAGAGATTTTCCACCAACTCTTCATAGTTATCTGCTCTTGGGTTTCCCAAAAAATTAGTTACCACTGCTACCCATGCAGAATTTTCCTTGCCCTGCAACAAACGGAGAAACTCCTCATCTTGAAGAATCTTTAACTTTGCTTCACTTAACCTTGGAAATTTATAAATGAGATACTTGGAATGGTTTTGCATTTTTATCGATTGTCTTTACAAAGTTCTTCATTAGACCGAACTTGATATGCAATGGTGGTAACAAAATATTATGTGAGTCACCAAGTGCTGGATTCAGGACATTTTTACTCCCTGGCTGAAGTGAATGGTAGTCTCTTTTATTGTAATGATATTCTCTTGCACTACTGTCCCACTCACATAGAAAGCAGCAGTACTTTGTGTATCCACTCTGGAGACCAAGTAAGATGGCAACCACCTTTAAGTCACGATAGAGGGTCACACATGTTGGTCATAGTTCAGGCACCTCAACAGCTGTTTCATGTTGTCACAGGTTTCTTTCAAGTGGACTGCATAACCAACCGGAATTGAAGGTAGCACATTGAGATTATGGAGCAAGACTGATTTTAGGCTTGTTTTGGATGAATTGATGAAGAGCCATTCATCTGGATTATGACTTACCTACTGAGCTTCCATTAAACTTTTGATGTTGTTGCATGCCACAAGATCGCCGTCCGTGAAGAAGTATTGGACATGATCTTTATCATGGTTGTGGAACAAATAAATCTGAACATCAGTCACTAGGAGATTCCACTGCTGTAGTCGGTAACCTAAGCGCTCAGCCTTACTCTTGGGCAGATCCAAGATCGTTTAGTTCACTTTGTGTTATAAGGTGTGGTTCAGTTGAGGTTGCTGACAGGACGTCTGGGTCGTGAGAGGAGGATGCTTCATGACATCAAGCGCCCTCTTCTTCCTCACTTGACTGAAAATGGCCTGGTGCTTTTGGATGCAGCAGTTCTTCTGTATGTGGTACTGGGCTTATTGCAGATGGAATGTTTTGATGCTGTAAAGTCCACTTATTCTTCTTTGAAACTCTTTTCCTAATGGAGGGCACCATGCGGAAATAGCAATTGGTAGTGTGACCGGTTGGCTCTCTCCAGATCATTGCGACTGCAAAAGGCATAGATTGCCTCTTCCTATGCAACCACTGGGTAAAATGTATGCACATCTATTGCAGCATATGTTGGGAGCCCAACTCTTATCCTGATCTCCTATTCTTCAGGAAAAATACAGGTTGTAGACTTTCCTTATCATGGTAATCAAGTTTTGCTTTTGTGACGCAAAAGTGATTTCTCCAAATATGTAGCAAAAACGATGCGCTTTGTTAATACAAGAACGAGGTATATCTGAAAAACATAGAAACTTGTCAATATGCTAAGAAACAAAGCTAAGAAAAAATAAAACTGTATACCTTACACAGAGAGCATTTATAAAAGTAGCTGATGCAACTGTAATTAGGATTACATCATTGGAGCGGAGTTGGCATTTTTGATTGGTAACCCTAAGATGATAGCATACTGAAGGTTCAATAGACTAAATAGATGATGTAATAGTAACGTAGGTTGAATAAAGACCTAGGTCCATCAAGTTCAAACTTTCTCCCTCAACTGTACTCCCTACACTAACACTACACTAACTTACTGGGACTAGGCCTCACAAATGTATTACTACCATTTTTATTATTGCTGCACTATTACAATTAAAAATGAACCCGTCTATAATTTTTTTAATTAGTTTTAGATTTTGTATTACTCTTATGATTCTAATAATGGTATTACTAAAATCTCTATACCTAAATCTGTTGATCCAGAAGAAGGCAAAAACCCCAGGACACATTCAGCCAATTTGCATCACGGGGAAAAATTCCTTCTTGACCCCGAGAAAAGGCGATCAGTCCTAGAACCCTGCATCAAACCTAATAATGATACTAGTTATGTAATTACTATTACCGTACTAAATGTACTACTATAGGTGTAATATTTTGTCTAATTTAACAGTAACCCACAATGTTATGTGTATTAAGAAAATCTTCCAGCCCTTTTTTGAAAGCTGTTATAGTGTCGGCCATTACTACCTCTTGTGGTCAGCATTCCACAGTCCGACAGCTCTGTCTGTAAAGAACCCTTTCCTGTTTAGGTGCCGGAATCGCCTTTCTTCCACCTGTAATGAGTGCCCCCTGATCCTTAGTATGGTATTTAGAAGGAATTAGTCATGTGCTAGTCCTTTGTACTGACCACACTTATATTTAAACATGTAAATGAGATCCCCTCTGAGGCGTCTTTGTTCTAAGCTAAACTAGCTCAAGTTTTTCAAACTCTCATTATATGAGAGGCCTTCCATCCCTTGTAATAATCTAGTTGCCCGTCTTTGAACTGATTCTAACTTCTGAATATCCTTTTTAAAATATGGAGCCCAAAACTGGATCCCATATTCCAAATGTGGCCTCACCAGTGATTTATAAAGGGATAACAATACGTTCCGATCGCGGGGTTTTATTTCTCTTTTTATACATCCTAAAATCTTGTTTGCTATTGCAGCTGCTGCTCAGCTTACATGTAACCAGAATACCCAAGTCCTTCTCCTGTTCTGTATTCCAGAGTATACTCCCATTTAATGTATATGCAGCAATAGGATTACTCCATCCTAGGTGCATTACTCTATATTTATCTACATTAAATCTCATCTGCCAAGTGTTTGCCCCTTCAGTCATATTATCCAGATCGTTCTGCAATATCGTAATGTCAAGATCAGATTTTAAAATCCTACATAGATGAGCTACTAACAATACAATAATGATGATGAAATAATAAAGATGCAATTTTTCTATAAGTCTGCATGAAAGTTGTGATAAGTAATTACAACCTCCTCTGGATCTTGAAAATTACAGCCAATCAGCAAGTTTAAGTATCATATTCGTTTTCAGCACCACAAAATTAGTTGGGTTCAACTGTTTTCATCTCTGAGCTAATTTGCCTGTAGAACAATGTTATTGGATCGCACTCACTCATTCAATTCTATGGGTCCTTGGAAAAAAATTGGACCGCACTCGGATGATATCCAGTTTTCTCGGATGGGGAGAATACTGTTGTGTGACCCCTCACATAAAAGTGATAAATTAGTTCTGATCCAAAGAATAGACTTTTCTTATGTGAATTTTTTACATTTTGCTACTTACAGTATACAGACAAAAAACACTGTTTTACAGAAAAGTAAGAGAACGGGAGAACCTTCTACCAAGATGCAGCAAATTTATAACACCGAGAGCGCCGGACCACCGGGACTGAGCTCAGGGCAGAGAAATGGGGCTGCAAGGGGGAAACACAATAATGTACACACGGCCCCGCTCTGTAAACCTTGTACACACACGGCTCCGCTTCGTAAACCCTGTACACCTCCGCACAAACATAGCTCTGCTCCGTAAAGCCTGTACACACGCGGCTCCGGTCCATATATGTCGAACACATATGGCTCCACTTCGAACACCTAGTACACACACTGCTCAGCTCCGTACATCTTGTACACGCACGGCTCCGCTCCATACACCTCATACACGCGTGGCTCCGCTCCGCACACCTCGTACACGCGCGGCTTTGCTCCGCACACCTCGTACACGCGCGGCTCTGCTCCGCACGCCTCGTACACGCGCGGCTCTGCTCCGCACGCCTCGTACACGCGCGGCTCTGCTCCGCACGCCTCGTACACGCGCGGCTCCGCTCCGCACGCCTCGTACACGCGCGGCTCCGCACGCCTCGTACACGCGCGACTCCGCTCCGCACGCCTCGTACACGCGCGACTCCGCTCCGCACGCCTCGTACACGCGCGACTCCGCTCCGCACGCCTCGTACACGCGCGGCTCCGCTCCGCACGCCTCGTACACGCGCGGCTCCGCTCCGCACGCCTCGTACACGCGCGGCTCCGCTCCGCACGCCTCGTACACGCGCGGCTCCGCTCCGCACGCCTCGTACACGCGCGGCTCCGCTCCGTACGCCTCGTACACGCGCGGCTCCGCTCCGTGGGCCTCGTACACACGCACGGCTCTGCTCCGTACACCTCGTACACACACGGCTCTGCTACATCCACACTGTAAACCCCTCCTGACCCCACACATAAACTTCACCTCATCCAGCACCATGACAACCAGCACAGCAGAGTCCTGCATCCACTGAGGCCCCTGATCATGTGACCCCTGACTCCTCCCCTCCTGTGACCTCATCACAGGTCCTGTGCGCACAGAACAGCCATATATGTGGTGGCAGCTCTGCAGGTGGAGGTATGTGGAGACCCCGTTACTGGGTGCAGGCCGCATTAACCCCTTCAGTGCTATCGTGAGTTCTGCCTCCCTTATTTCTAATGCTGTCACCTTACCATTATGGGATAAGTAGTATTTTGTCGCCATTTTCGGCTCCATTTAATGTAACTGATTGACTTCTATTAACCCCTTCACGACATGTGCCATATATATACTGAGCAGCGGGATCTGCGTTCCCGCAAAGTTCCCTGCATGTTGCCCCGGGGGACTACGACCGGTACTGTACTGCCCACCCGCATCAGCGTTCGCTGTGATTGGCTGGTCAGAATTGAACAGCCAATCACAGTGATGTGACAATAAAGTTTTAAAAAAAAAAAATCCATGTGACATGCTGTGATTGGTGCTGTCTGAGCAGCAATCACAGCAGTCACAATGGGTGGGGTGGTCGTGATGTCACCTCTCCTGGTTAACCCCTTTGGCGCTGATTGGCTGAACAATAGTTTCTGACCAATCAGTGCCAAAGGGGTTAATCTAAAATAGCGACCACTCTGCACACCATCTTTACCTCAGAGTTTGCGTGCAGAGAGGTTGTATAGATCCTTTGTGTTACCTGAGAGAGACACTATCATTGGTGGCCAGTGCGATCCTCCTGCGATCTGTGCTTTGTCTCGTGAGATTCTTCTGCGATCTGTGCTTTGTCTCGTGAGATTCTTCTGCGATCTGTGCTTTGTCTCGTGAGATACTCCTGCGTTTTGTGCTGGCTGCTGTGTGACTGATCTGTGATCAGCAGCAGCAGTTCCCCAATCCCTATTCCAGTCCTGCTTTCCCACGCCCCACTCCCAATTGATTTTTTGGCGCACTTTTTTGCGATTTTGTAGGCATCCTGCACTGAGCATTCGTGCTGTTCCCTTGGTCGCAGCACTGTGATCAGTATGGCTGCTGATCAGAGTCTGCGCCAAGCAACATTTTATTTTTTTAGCTAGTTAGAGTATCAGATGTTGCAGTTTAAGTGACGTCTGATTTTTTTTTTTCTTGTTTGTTTTTTAGAAAAAAAAATAGTTTTAATACGGAGTAGCTTTAGAGTAGCGGATGTGACAGTGTTAGTGACAATTTTATTTTACACAAAAAAAATGCTAGTTACTATAGAGTCGCTTTATAGGTAGGGAGGTTGAGCATTAGAGTAGTGAATGTCACAATGTTAGTGACGTCCGTTTTTGTGGGTTTTTTTTAGAAAGAAAATAATAGTATAGCGTAGCTTTATAGGTAGGGAGGTAGCGTCTTAGAGTAGCGGACGTTGCCGTGTTAGTGATGTCCGATTTTCTTTTAGAAAAAAATAATAATAGTAGTAAGTACAGAGTAGCTGTATAGGTAAGGATGTAGCTGTTTTCTTTTGCAAAAAAAAAAAAAATTGTAATTTCTTAGCTAGTGCATTAGGGAAGCATACATTGCAGTGTTGGTGATGTCCTTTTTTCTTTTGCAAAAAAAAAAGAATAGTTAAGGCCGAGTAAATTTTTTGTGAGTGCATTAGGGGGGTTTATGTCGCAGTGTTAATGATGTCCATTTTTATTTCGCAAAAAAAAAAGATTAGTTAGCGCCGAGTAAATTTATAGGTAGGGCATTAGAGTGGTGAACGTCGCTGTAATTTGTTTTATACATTTTTTTTACATCTGATTTTTCTTTTCAATCTTTTCTAAGTGCTTCTTCTAAATTTTTCCTTTTTTTTCTCTACTTTTTATACTAATTAGTACCCTTTACACAAGCCCCACACAATACACGTGTAAAAGCACCACTTACACATCCCAAGTGTTTTCAAAGTAAAATAAAAATGGCCTATTAGTCAAGAAGACGCTATTCAGCAGAGTAGGCTTACGCTTACCTCGGCGTCCGACACAGATTCAGGCAGTGAGGAAGATCCCCACATTTCTCTATTCCTCCTCCTTCTACTCACCTAGAGAGGAAGGACACCAGGCAAACCCTACAGCAATCGATCCCATATGGACTGCACCCCCCGAAAATTATCAGCCTGTTATTCCGGATTTCATCAGCAGTTCAGGACTCCAATTTAATGTTATAGGCCTCACTGAAATTGTCTTTTTCAAATTCTTTTTCAGCAAGGAAATAATAAATCTTAGGATGGCCGAGACAAATTTTTATGCCCATCAATTTTTCATCCAAATTCCTACATCATCATACGCCAGATGGACCCCTGTAAATGCAGCAGAGATTATGACATTTTGGGGCATTGTGCTGCATATGGGCATAATCTGAAAACCAGAGATTTGGCAATACTGAAGTACTGATATTCTCTACAGCACATCGCGTATTCCGTATCGCATGACAAGGACACGATTTGAAGCAATCCAAAAATGTTTGCATTGTAGTCATAATGCACAGTATCCTCCCTGAGACAATCCTAACTTTGATCGTCTATATAAAATTCGACCAATAGTTGAACATGTCAGCAGAAAATTTGCTGAGGCATACAACCCCCAACGGGATATCGCTATAGATGAATCTCTGGTTCATTTCAAAGGGAGGCTAAAATTCTGACAATACCTACCCAGTAAGAGGGCAAGGTATGGAATAAAACTGTACAAGCTGTGTGAGAGTACCTCAGGATACACCCACAGATTTAGGGTCTACGAAGGGAAGGGTACCCAGGTTGACCCCCTGAATGCCACTTGTCCTGGAGGTGAGTGGGAAAATTGTGTGTTAATTGCCGCACCCACTGATAGATGAGGGTTATCACCTCTACATTGATAACTTTTACACCAGCATCCCACTCTTAAAGACCCTCTCTGTCAGAGGTACAGTTGCATGTGGCACAGTGTGCAAAAAATCAGAGAGGCCTCCCTAATCCGCTAACTGGGCAACTGCTAAGGGTGAAAGCAGAGCCCAATGCACCAACAAATTGCTGGTGGTCAAGTATAAAAACAAGAGGGATGTCCTTATCTTGAGCACCATACACCGTGACAACAGCTCCCATGTCAGTGTCCGAGTTACCACAACACAAGGCCCAAAGCCAGATTGTATCTTTTATTATAAGTGCAATGGGGGTGTAGATCTCTCAGATCAGGTCCTCAAACCATACAGTGCCATGCGAAAAGCTAAAGTATGGTACAAAAAATTGGCAGTGCACATTGCACAGATGGCACTGTACAATGCTTTTGTGCTGTTTCGATCTGCAGGCAATACGGGGACCTTCCTTCAGTTTCAGGAGGTAGTCATCAAGGCCCTAATGTTTGGCACTCAGGAAGGTGAGGGTCCCAGTACATCTGAAACTGATGGTGCCTGTATCGTCCCAGGTCAACATTTTCCAGGAGAGGTTCACCAAACAGCAAAGAAGGGAAGATCCCAAAAAGGTGCAGATTATACTCCAAGAGGGGAATCCGAAAAGACACAATTTAACATTGTAAAACTTGGCCTTTGCTTTAAGGATTGCTTCAAAGCGTACCACACGTCCACAAATTAATAAACTTTGTTTTCTCCAATAACCCCCCACGACAGCACCAAAGGAGGAGGATGTCACTCCACCCTAATAGGGACAGGAAACACAAAGAGGTCAAATAGCCCCTCCCTCATCCTCCCTTCAGTGTTTTTCCTGTCCCTATTGGGATGAAGCGGTCATCCAGGGTGCTCTGTGCCGGCGGCAGACACCCAGCATACCTTTAAGCCGGGCAGCTGAGACCGGGCAGTTTTCCTCCTCCTCCCCTTATGCTGCTCCTGTCTCCTCCGGGACTCGGGACCCCCATCCCCACCGAGTCCGCGCCTGCGGGTAAGGTCCGGTGGGTGTCGGGCTGGAGGCCTCCTCGAGCTCTTCAGCCCAGCTCCTCCCCCCTCTCAAGGCGGCCTCCGGCGGTCTCCATAGTGGAGAGACGTGCGCCGCGGACCACTGATGATGCCACTTCCGGTGTGCGTTCCACCCTGGAACGCAGTAACCTGAAAAAGGCCGGAAAGGGACGTGGGACGCTGAAACAGGGCCCCTTAGGTCACTTCCGGTCCGTTTAGGGACATCCTCTGGGCACAAATTTTTTTTTAAAAAATAATATAAATAAATAATCAAATAATCCCGCAGGTGATCGCAGGTGTTCCTGTTTCACCAATTGGACCAGGGGGGGGGGGCTCCCCAGGGAAAGAGGGAGAGCGATGAGTCCAGTCGCCTATATAAGAGCCCTGGACAGAAGACATCTAAGGTAGGACCTAATCCGTTTTTGTATTTTTATACACTGGATGGTCAGGAATCTATCTTCTCCATGTCTGCGGAGCCCAACGCAATTCCAGTCCCAGTAAGTCTGGCACTGGGGGTCCTTTCCTAGGTGCAGGTTAGAATTGATACATTAATTACCCTTCTCCCTCTTTTTCAGGGGGACAAGGATCCTGCACCAGGAAATAAATCTAGCCGTAAGTCTGCTATATGTTCAAAAAAACTATCTTCTTCAAACAAAAAATATTTATGCCAGAAATGAACGGAGAAAATTATTAGGGAAGAGCAGCCGTCCCTCATAAACTAGATCAAGGGGATAGTCCGTCAGGAGGTTCAGTCTTCATTGGCCTCCTTTTCCCGATCCACTTCTGATTCACCTCCAAAGGCTAAAAAGAGGAACATTTTCCTGGAAGAAAAAAGAGACTCGGACTCCCAGGAATAAATATACCTTCCAGAAGACCTTATAGAGGTAGGTGAACTTAGACCAGCAGAGGAAGGTCTGGGAAATAAGAAATATTATTTCTCAATGGAATTTATGGAAGATCTCCTCACAGCAGTAAGAACGATGGAAGTGGAAGAAGAGAAGCCCACTAGATCAGTCCAGGAAGAGATGTTCGGTGGTCTCCACTCAAAGAAAAAGATGGTGTTCCCGATACATAAAAACATTCAGGATCTAATCCTGGACGAATGGGAAAATCCTGAAAGACTACTGAATACACCAGCAGAATTGAAGGACAGGTTTCCGGTAGATGAAGAAACCTCAAAATGTTGGACCGAGATACCTAAGGTCGATATTCAAGTGGCAAGAGTCGCTAAAAAGACAGTATTGCCATTCGAGGATTCATTGCAACTAAAGGATCCTCTGGACCGCAAGAAGGACAGCCTTCTCAGAAAATCCTGGGAAACATCAGCAGTCCTTTTGAACACAAACGTAGTCTCCACGTGTGTTGCACGATCCATGTCAAGATGGCTCAACCAGCTTGAAGAGCATCTGGCTATGGGCACATCCAGAGAGGAGATACAAGCTTCCCTACCTTTACTGCAGAAGGCCACTGACTTTCTGGCGGATGCTTCAGCAGAATCTGTGAGGGTAACCGCCAGGGCAGCAGTCCTATCGAACTCCACAAGGCGAGCATTATGGCTAAAATCGTGGAATGGTGATGTGGCCTCTAAAATAAAACTTTATTCCATTCCCTTCAGGGGAGATTATATGTTTGGCCAGGCCCTGGACGACCTCCTGGAGAAAGCGGCTGATAAAAAGAAATCCCTGCCTGATCCGAGACACTACAGGAAGACCCCCTTTCGCCCCCCTCGGGAGCAGAATCCCCAGTACATGGGGAAAGGGAAGTCTGGTCGATGGAGCTACCCCAAAGGGGGGAAAGATAGGAATATTTTTTTCCCAAAAGGACAACGACAACAGAAGCGGTGACGCCAGAGCAGTAGGGGGACGAATCATGAAATACCTTCCCCAATGGCAAAAGATTTGCTCCAGTCAGTGGGTCTTAAAAACAATTCAAGAGGGGGTGAGGATTGAATTCTCCTCATATCCACCAAAGAAAGTGAGAATAACCCGTCTAGCCTCCCCGAGATTAAAAACCGCTCTGATGTCCGGCCTAAGAAACCTGTTATCATTGGGGGCTATTTCACCGTTCCCAAAAACAGAAAGACTAACAGGCCACTATTCATGCCTGTTTATGATAAGAAAACCAAATGGCACTTACAGAATAATAATAAATCTGTAACCCTTAAACCAATACATCATCTACAGAAGATTCAAAATGGAGTCCATCAGATCAGCAGTTCCCTTGATAGGACAAGGATATGTAATGGCAACCATCGACTTACAGGACGCATACTACCACGTCCCTATACATCCAACATACCGGAAATTTCTAAGGTTTGCGGTGGTTCAAGAGGATCAAACGTTACATTTTCAATTCAACGTATTGCCATTCGGAATATCCTCGGCACCAAGAATATTTACCAAAATTATGTCAGAGGTAGTGGCTTTTATAAGAAAGGAGAAAATCTGCATCATTCCCTACCTCAACGACTTCTTGCTAGTAAGTCCCTCGGTGGAATCACTCCAGGAAGATCTGCAAAGAATGATCCAAATCCTGACCACCCTAGGGTGGTTGATAAATAATCAAAAATCAGACCTGGTCCCTGCCACAGAAAAAACGTTCCTGGGTGTTCTATTAGACTCCGCCAGATAAACCTCCTTCTTACCAAAGGACAAGCAGATACTTTTGAGATCCAAGATATTGAAGCTGAAGACCCTGAACAAAGTGTCCCTAAGATTTGCCATGTCAGCCCTCGGCTCCATGACAGCCTGCATCCAATCAGTAGCCTGGGCTCAAGCTCACACCAGGGTATTGCAAACCCATATTCTCGCACAGTGGGACGGATCCCCAGACTCTCGCAATAAGAAGATCCCGATCCCTCATTATTAGTGTTGAGCGAGTATGTTCTGTCCGAGTACGCTCGGGCCGAGCTCCGAGTATTTATAGCTGCTCGGTGATAAGGTTAAATCGCTCCCGTGTGCATGATTTGCAACTGTTTGGCAGCTTTATTACATGTAAGGAATGTCTATTTCTTACACATTCCTCACATGTAATAAAACTGTCAAACAGTTGCAAATCATGCACACGGGAGCGATTCAACCATATCACCGAGCAGCTATAAATACTCGGTGCTCGGCCCAAGCGTACTCGGCGAAAGGGTTAACAGAACATACTCGCTCAACACTACTCATTATGTGAAAACATCCCTGTCATGGTGGCTCAGCCCAAGAAACCTAAGAACAGGGGTTCCATGGTCTCAGTCCCCTCTGATAACAGTCACGGTAGACGCCAGCAAGACGGGATGGGGAGCCGTCGTCGCCCAAACCCCCTTCCAGGGGGTCTGGACAGAAGAGATCAGCAGGAGATCCCCCAGCTTCCACGAATTAAAGGCAGTGGAGGAGGCGCTCAAAACATTGGCTCCAATCATTGCGGGCAAACACGTAAAAGTCTATTCAGACAACATGACTACCGTAGCTCACCTGTCCCATCAAAGGAGTACAAGGTATTAGAATCTAAAAAGTATCTCAGCAAGAATATTCTTCTGGGCAGAAAGACATCTTCGTTCCTTATCAGGTCTGCACATAAAAGGCTCAGACAACATCCAGGCCGATTTTCTGAGCAGAAGGAATATCCATCCCGGGGAATGGGAACTGGACTCAGACATTTTCCACATGCTGACCAGACAATGGGGTCATCCACAGGTGGACCTCTTTGCAAGACGCCAAAACACCAAGGCAGAAAAATACTTCTCCCTAGATCCGGACGACGTATGCCTGGGGATAGATGCATTCGTTCACCCATGGCGTTTCCATCTAGCTTACGCTTTTCCCCCAGTTCCATTGCTACCCAGGACCTTACAGAAAGTAAGGACCGAGGAGGTCAAGGTAATCTTGATAGCCCCACTTTGGCCCAAAAGGAGCTGGTTCTGTGCACTAAACAGTCTAAGCATAGAAGGCCCTCTCATTCTACCAGCAATCAAAAACCTTCTCCATCAGGGTCCAATACTCCATCCAGATCCAGAGAACCTTCATCTAGCGGCCTGGCTTCTGAGTTCATAATCATAAAAGCAAAATGACTCTCAGACCGAGTAATTCATACCCTACAAAGAATTAGGAAACAAGATATGGAAGACCTTCCTAATATGGTATAAACCAAATATGCCAGATCTTCAGCATCCTGACATAACCCAGATCTTGGATTTTCTACAGGAGGGGCTGGAAAAAGACCTTGGGCCCAGCACCCTCAAGGTACAGATCGCAGCGCTGAGTGCCTATTTCGACCAAAGCCTAGCCGAACATCGATGGGTTAAAAGGTTCATGACAGCAGCTACTTGTCTGCGTCCCAGAATAATCAACCACGTTCCCTCCTGGGATCTTAATATTGTCCTTAAAAGTCTGATACTACCACCTTTTGAACCTTTGGCCTCAATAGAGCTGGATAAGTTAGCCTTGAAAACAACTCTTCTAGTAGCAATTACCACTGCCAGGAGAGTGGGAGAAATCCAGGCCTTCTCAGTGAATGACCCGTATTTGAGAATCCTGGATGATAGAATTATTCTACAACTGGACCCATCTTTCTTACCAAAAGTGGTCTCAGACTTTCATAGATCACAGAAGATAATTCTGCCCTCCTTCTGTCAGAACCCAAAAAATAGAAGAATAATTCCATTCTTTGGACGTAAGACGGGTCGTTCTTCACTACCTCCAAAAGACAGAGGCCTGGAGGAAGGATCAGAACCTCTTCATTCAGCCATGTGGTCAAAACAGAGGAAAGAAAGTCTCAAAAGTTACCATCACTACTTGGATCAAGAAGGCAATTGTGGAGTCATATCAGATCCAGGATATCTCACCACCAGAAAAGCTGAAAGCACACTCTACTAGAGCCATGTCCGTCTCATGGGCAGAGAAGGCTAACGCTTCCCTCAAGCAGATATGTAGAGCAGCTACATGGTCCTCGGTCCATACCTTCACCAAGCATTACAAACTTAATTTAATGTCCATTAAGGACTTGGCCTTTGGGCGGAAAGTGCTTCAGGCCATTGTCCCTCCCTGAGCATGAGTCTTTGGTACTCCTCCTTTGGTGCTTTCGTGGGGGGTTATTGGAGAAAATAGAATTAGACTTACCGGTAATTCGGTTTCTAATAACCCTCCACGACAGCACTGGTAATTCCCTCCCAGGCTTGGTTAGCCAATCATTGAATAAGAATAAATATAATTTGAAGCATCCATACTTGTGTGGTCCTTTATAAAAACACTGGGGGGAGGATGAGGGAGGGGCTCTTTGTGTTTCCTGTCCCTATTAGGGTGGGTGACATCCTCCTCCTTTGGTGCTGTCGTGGAGGGTTATTAGAAACCAAATTACCGGTAAGTCTAATTCTATTTTTACCCTGTTCACACAACACACTTTTATAAACTGATGTACTCCGCACAACTTACACATACAGTGGGTACGGAAAGTATTCAGACCCCTTTAAATTTTTCACTCTTTGTTTCATTGCAGCCATTTGGTAAATTCTAAAAAGTTCATTTTTTCTCATTAAAATACACTCTGTACCCCATCTTGACTGAAAAAAAACCCAGAAAAGTAGAAATTTGGGCAAATTTATTAAAAAAGAAAAACTGAAATATCACATGGTCATAAGTATTCAGACCCTTTACTCAGTATTGGGATAGGAGTGGGGAGTGGAGAAGAGTGAATATTCATTCTCTCTAATAGAGGGCACACACGATCGCGGAACCGCAGCAAGAAGCCGGTGACTGCGATTGACAGTGTGCTCTATTAAGGAGAATGAATATTCACTCCTCTCCACTCCCATGGGCATGGAGAGGAGTGAATAGTCCTTCCCCTTAATAGTGCACACAGAAGTGGTCGCGATCCTCTGTGCCAGCGACTAAAGAAAATTAATATTCACTCCTCTCCACTCCCACGGGAGTGGAGAGGAGTAAATATTCATTCTCTCTAATAGCGGGTACACAGGATCACAGAACCGCAGCTGGAAGCCGGTGGCTGTGATTGACAGTGTGTGCTATTAAGGAGAATGAATATTCACTCCTCTCCACTCCCATGGGTGTGGAGAGGAGTGAATATTCATGTCCTTTAGCAGCGGGCACACATGGAAGCTGCAGCTGCCGGCTACTACCTGTGCCCACTGCTCCATCGCCGCAATCCACCCCACCACCCTCCACAGCCGGGAGAACAGCTGAGCCCTCAAAGCGGGACAGTCCCACGGAAACTGAGACGGTTGGGAAGTCTGATTAAAGGGATTTTCCAACCATCGTTAGAAGATAAATCATCAGTGGGGCCGTCAATCACTGTCAAATACAGGAGTGATGATCACACATCATTTTACATCCTTGCCTGTACCTGCTCCTACAACCTCTACGTCTGTTGTTAGGCAGTGACACACTTGCACTGTGGACGGCGTTTGGTGACACAGGTGTTGTCCAACCAAGCATATCGTTGTGCCTGAATAGTCCCCAGTTCTTAATATGTACTGACCCTGGTTTGTTTTCCTGTTATACCCTGCTGCCTGATTTAGCTTATCTGATACCCGTTGTTGACACTGAACTGACTGTCTGTTTGTATGTCAATTCTGCTTCTGACTCCCTTCCACTAGTTCTGATATTGGTTCTCCTGACTATGTTTCTGATTTCTACCTGTGTCTTGTTCCATGTTGGTTTTGATCCGGTTTATCAACTCTCCTTTTCCAGCTCACTCTACTGGTTGACAGCCACTCCATAAACTTAACCCTGGGGACCCATAGTATTTCAGATTCTTGTAAAAGGATTAAAGGGTGAAGGCCATTGTTTCTCTGAGACCTGCGAAGTAGAGTATTTTGAGTGAAATCTGTCTTTTTAAGCCCTTTAAAGGGCTTAAAGTATTAAAAGCCTTGAACACCTCCCAGCTGTGGTCAATCAATTGCAAGATGATCTTGATGGTGTAGCAGTGAGTGAACTAGTCTCTCTGTACCAAAGGAGATGTACTGCTGAAGAATTTTGTTCTGAATTTTGGTGTCTCCCTGGTACCTGGCACTTTAGACTGCCACATTTTTTCCTATTCTACTAGAACAAGTACTGTACTGGGTTATTTCCATCAGTTCTCCCTGACTAGAGCAACCAGTCCATAGAAAGAAGAATCGAACATCTACATGTCCTATCTCCTCATATATTTCCCCATATTATCTTTAGTAATTATATTATTATATTTATGATGTTACATTGGCTCGTCTTCTTCACATTCAGGTCCCTACAATACCGGATCCTCTCAGTGGAAATCTTCTGTATAAGAAAATTTTCGTGATTGACCTGTCAAGGATGGATAGGGACAGGGACACGATGGAGGAGAGGATATTACACATCACTCTAGAGATCCTCTTCCGGCTTACTGGAGAGGTGAGAGATTCTGATGACATCAAATTACATCATTCTTATCTATGGGAATAACAGATGGACAGAACTGGAGAGGTGAGGACTCTGGAAATGTCTGTAGTGAGATTTATTAATGTGTCTCTCTATAACCAGGATTACACAGTAGTGAAGAAGACCTCTAGTGAGCGCTGTCAGGTGCCTCTGTCTGAGGGATGGGGAAGACCCCTGAGCCCAATCACGGATCCTCCACCTCACCCCATGATACATGAGGACATCAATGACCAGAAGATCCTAGAACTCACATACAAGATGATTGAGCTGCTGACCGGAGAGGTGACGCTGCTGGGAAAGCTGTGACATTATACAGTAACTAGATGGTGGCCCGATTCTAACGCATCGGGTATTCTAGAATAGGTATGCGGCCGATCGGGCGCAATCAGCAGAGCGGTGTTTAAATTTGGCGCCAAAATCGCTGATTGGTCGAGGCCGGCAACCGCAACCAATCAGCAAAGCGGTGTTAAAATTTGGCGCCTATATCGCAGATTGGTCACGGCCGGCGGTCGCGACCATTCAGCAGAGCGGTATTTAAATTTTGCGCCAATAGTGGTGATTGGTCGTGGCCAGCCACCGCGACCAATCAGCAGAGCGGGATTTACATTTGGCGCCAAAATCGCTGATTGGTCGCGCCCGGCGGTCACGACCAATCAGAGCGGGGTTTAAATTTTGCGCCAATACTGCTGATTGCTCATGGCCGGCGACCGCGACCAGTCAGCAGAGCGGTGTTTAAATTTGTCGCCAATAATGCTGGTTATTCGTGACCGGTAACCGCGACCAATGAGCAGAGCGGTGTTTAAATTTGGCGCCAATATCGCTGATTGGTCACGCCCGGTGGTTGCGACTAATCAGCAGAGCAGTGTTTAAATTTGGCGCCAATATTGCTGATTGGTTGCGGTGGCCGGCCGCGACCAATCAGCAGAGCGTTGTTTCAATTTGGCGCTAATCTCGCTGATTGGTCGCGGCTGACGTCCGCGACCAATCAGCAGAGCGTTGTTTAAATTTGGCGCCAATCTCGCTGATTGGTCGCGGCTGGCGTCCGCGACCAATCAGCAGAGCGTTGTTTACATTTTGCACCAAAATCGCTGATTGGTCGCGGCTGGCGGTCGCGACCAATCAGCAGAGCGGGGTTTAAATTTGCCGCCCATATTGATGACTGGTCGCGGCCGGCGGCCGCAACCAATCAGCATCGTATTAGTGAGGACCGGGGAGCGGCGCTGCCTGTGCGGGTACTTCCGCTGCGAGCAGCTGGGAGATGAGCGGCTGCTCGCAGCAGAAGCATCCCGACCGGCGGCGCCACTCCCCAGTCCTCCGTTCACACTTGCTGTCGGGAGATCATAGCGCTGTTTAAATTAGGCGCCAATCTCGCTGATTGGTCGCGGACGGCAGACGCGACCAATCAGCAGAGCGGGGTTTAAATTTGGCACCAATCTTGCTGATTGGTCGCGGACTCCAGCCGCGACCAATCAGCAGAGCGTTGTTTAAATTTGGCGCCAATCTCGCTGATTGGTCGCGGCTGGCGTCCGCGACCAATCAGCACAGCAGTGTTTAAATGCGGTGCCAAAATTGCTGATTGGTCGCGGGCAGCGGCTGCGACCAATCAGCACAGCGGTGTTTAACTTTAGCGCCAAGATCACTGATTGGTCGGGTGCGGAGACCGCGACCAATCAGCGAATCGTATTGGTGAGGACCGGGGAGCGCCGCTGCCTGTACCACTACTTCCGCTGCGAGAAGCCGGGACATGAGCGTCTGCTCACAGCAGAAGTATCCCGCCCCGCAGCGCCGCTCCCTGGTCCTCCCTTGACACCCTAGCCGCTGATCTCCCGACAGTAGCGTGCATGGTGTTACTAAGGTCCTGACATTTGTGTTCAAAATCGCTGATTCGCAAAATCACCGATCTGGGCGCCACATTTAAATATCGGCCGCGACCAATCACCGATCTTGGCGCCACATTTAAATAGCGTCCGCGACCAATCAGCACAGCGGTGTTTAAATGTGTCTGCAAGATCGGTGATTGGTCGCATCCGCTATTTAAATGTGGCGCCCAAATCGGTTATTGGTCGCGGGCAGCGTCCGCGACCAATCAGCACAGCAGTGTTTAAATGTGGCGCCCAAATCGGTGATTGGTCGCGGGCAGCGTCCGCGACCAATCAGCACAGCGGTGTTTAACTTTTGCGGCAAGATCAGTGATTGGTCGCGGCCGAAGATCTTGCAGAAACATTTAAACTCCGCTGTGCTGATTGGTCGCCGACGCTGCCCACGACCAATCACTGACTTGGGCGCCACATTTAAATAGCGTCCGCGACCAATCAGCACAGCGGTGTTTAAATGTGTCTGCAAGATCGGTGATTGGTCGCGTCCGCTATTTAAATGTGGCGCCCAAATCGGTTATTGGTCGCGGGCAGCGTCCGCGACCAATCAGCACAGCAGTGTTTAAATGTGGCGCCCAAATCGGTGATTGGTCGCGGGCAGCGTCCGCGACCAATCATCACAGCAGTGTTTAAATGTGGCGCCCAAATCGGTGATTGGTCGCGGCAGCGGCCGCGACCAATCAGCACAGCGGTGTTTAACTTTTGGTCCAAGATCAGTGATTGGTCGCGGCGAGAGATCGCGACCAATCATCGAATCGTATTGCTGAGGACCGGGGAGCGGAATCGTATTGGTGAGGACCGGGGAGCGCAGCTGCCTGTACGGCTACTTCCGCTGCGAGAACCCAGGACATGAGCGGGCGCTCGCAGCAGAAGTATCCCGACCCACAGCGCCGCTCCCCGGTCCTCCCTTGACACCCTAGTCGCATGGAGGTCAGTGTCGCCGGCGGTCGGGAGATGAGCGCCTCGCGCCGGTCATCTCCCGGCTGCATCGCCGCTGAGCTCCGTCCCGCAGATGAGCCGCTAACGGCCGCCATCTTTTTTCAGAAATCCCGCGGCGCTCATTGGCCGCTGCCGGACCAATGAGCGACGCGGGATTTCCTGGACAGACAGACAGAAAGACAGACAGACAGACGGGATAAGACGATTATATATATAGATGCTATGAAGGGATCAGGGGATGACAGTATCATTGTATGTGTCAGTTTTCTATAAGGTGTCAGGATGTCACGATCTATTTCTCCATGGAGGAGTGGGAGTATTTAGAAGGACACAAAGATCTGTACAAGGACATCATGATGGAGGTTTCCCCGCCCTTCACATCACCAGGTAATAGACAGGACTAAATACACATGGCCTATAATTATCTGTATGTAAAGAATGAATTCAGTCCCTGTATGTGTTTCCTCCAGATCTAACCAGTAAGAGGACAACACCAGAGAGATGTCCCCGTCCTCTTCTTCCACCGGACTGTAAACAAGAAAATCCCTATGTTCCTCAGGATAACCAGGTAAATGGAGAGAAGGTGTCGCGAGATCTCCCCTATGATGTGTAGACTGCTGTGAAGGTCTTGTGCCCAGTCTTGTATTATATGTTTTATACTTGTGTAATGAGAATGGTGGAGATGGCAGGATTAGAGCTGATCATAGATCTGACTTCTCCATCTGTCTGTGACTTTTACATTATTTGTTTCAGGGTAAAGATCTGACCCATATTAATTACACAGCGACATATGTGATGGGTGATGAGCGGTGTAAAGAGGAGATTCCTACAGATAACCGCCCAGGTGAGTAGTAACCACTAAATGCAGAGAAGTCACAGATTCTTCTCAGTCACTGGCTGTGACTGCATTATTGGTGGTGTAGTCCATCTGTATCACAATCATGCGGTCTCTAATCAACCACTACATGCTGCTTTATACAAAACTTTCCCCATTACTTTTGGGCATGGGACGCCCTTTTGTTGGAATGAGATCTGTACTGTTCAAAGCTTACAGTTGGGAGGATCACTCTACCCCTGGAATTAGAAAATTCTGACACTTCGCTGTGCAGCTCTCTAAACTGAAAAGCCAAATGACAGCATACGTAGAACGTGTTGACAACTCAGAAAATCATTTGAAGAAAAATATCTTTATGGTGGGCTAAGAGAAAGCAGAGGGTGGTGTTGCTGTTGCTTTCTATAATCCTGCAGTGGTGGTGGGGAATCTCCCATCCATCATATAGCTACTAATTTCATACCAAGAAATAGTGTTCATGTAAAAAAGTTTTTTGTATAATGATGCCATTTCTTCTCATTAAGTCGACTGAAATAGGAGCAAAGCTTTGGCCTACATTCCTCACAGCCCCTCCTCATAACTACTCAACCCACTGCCTCCTAAACCAGCTTCTCCGCCATTACGGAAGATAAGCTCTCCTCTTTACTCTCCAAATCACACCTCACCACCTGTGAACTTGACGCAATCCCATCTCACCTCATCCCAAACCTTACCACAGTCTTCATCCCAACCCTAACCCAGCTCTTCAGCTTGTCAGTAACAACTGGTGTCTTCCCCTCATGCTTCAAACACGCCTCGATCACACCCATCGTCAAAAAACTCTCCCTTGACCCATCCTCTCAGTCTAGCTATCTCCCCATATCACTTCTCCCCTATGCCTCAAAACTACTGGAACAACATTTCCATCTTGAACTATCCTCCCACCTCTCCTCCTCCCTCTTTGACCGCTTACAATCTAGCTTCAGACAGCACCGTTCCACTGAAACAGCCCTGACTAAAGTTACCACTGACCTACTTACTGCCAAATGCAAGCGACACTATTCTGTCCTCCTCATGGACCTGTCATCTGTCTTCGACACACTGGACCATTCCCACTTACTACAGATTCTCTCATTTCTTGGCATTACAGACCTGGCACTATCATGGATCTCCCCATACCCAACAGACTGGACATTTAGCGTCTCCCACTCACACACCACCCCCTCATCTCACACCCTATCTGTCATGGTCAGTCAAGGCTCAGCTCTAGAACCCCTGCGCTTCTCCATCTACACCTTCGGCCTGGGACAGCTCATTGAGTACCACGGCTTCCAGTATCAACTCTTTGCTGATGACACACAGATCTACCTCTCAGGACCTGATATCACTTCTTTACTAACCAGAATCCCACAATGTGTGTCCGTTATTTCATCTTTCTCCTTTGCTAGATTTCTATAACTTAACATGGACAAAACTGCCTCAGTTTCACCGACCGATTGCAGACCCTTGCCTGGGCCTCTTGGGCTTGAAGGAGGCTCTGTCTTACATTCGGCATGACCCTCACGATACGGTCTTGCATCTGGGCCACATGCTCGAAGACGCTCCTGTGGAGTGTTACCTCGGCTTCACAGGTCTCTTACGCAATGTCCAATAGTCCCTGAGGGTGCCTTTCATAATTTCAACTCAAAGGGTGAGAACCCCGTAGAGGCCTGAGGAATTTTCCTAATAGAGAATAGCAGGTAGGGGAGTAGGCAATCCCAGTCTCGTTGATCCTTCTCCACAACCATTTTAAGCATGGACTTTATGGTCTTATTGAACCTCTCCACCAGGCCGTCCGTCTGCGGATGGTACTCCGACTTCCTGAGCTGTGTAATCTGAAGAGCCTTGACATGAAAGGAGTTCCCTGGTCTGTCAGGGTCTCCTTTGGCAGGCCCGTCCAGGAGAAGATATGTACCAGCTCTCAGGCTATACTCCTGGCAGAGGAGTTTCTCAATGGTATCGCCTCTGGGTACCGTGTTAGATAGTCCAGTACCACTAGGATGTATTGGTTACCCCTGGCAGACTTAACTAAGGGCCCTACAAGGTCCATGGCAATTCTGTCAAACAGGACCTCTATAATGGGCAACGGTACCATTGGACTCCGGAACTGGGACCCGGGAGCCGTTAGCTGACAAGTAGGGCAAGACCGGCAGAAATTAACAATGTCTCGGTGACACCCAGGCCAATAGAACCTCTGCAGGACCTCTTGGGTTTTGTCTACCCCGAGATGCACACCTAGGGCATTCAAATGAGCCAACCCCCCACCCCCACCTTTCCCCACAAGTCCCAGAACAGCCTGAATTCCTGCCCGATTATGACTGGGTGTAAAAAGTCTTTGACTACCCCGACCTCATGGGACTCAGTACCCAGGATTTTTTTATAGTCACTTGGGCGACAGGGTAGTCCTTGGTGTTTCCGTGGATACAGTGGATGCCCACGTGTTTCCCTGGGATCATCTTGTGGGGGAGTGTGGCCCTTAACAGAGTCACTAAACTCCTCGAGTATAAAAGTCCCGACACCAGTACCCCATTTATGGTCACTGGATGTGACTGTGGCCCCTCACCGGGCTGATAGTCCACACTGCAGGCAGGTATGCATAGTATGAGCACCGCCTCCCAACGCTGCAGTCTATCTGCTCAGAGGACATAGGACAGTGGGCCGCTATGTGTCCGGGCCCTCGGCATCTCAAGCAGATCAAGTCTTTCCCAGTGGCTTTTGGCAGACCCTCAGCGACCCCTTGGGACCTCGGATTCCCCCCCACCCCCTCCCCCAATTGTGGCTCTAATATCCCTCTTTTGGGACTCGGGCTCCCTCTGGATTCGCCTGTATTGGGATGCAGCACCTTCCAGCTTCATTAGGGACCTCTCGACCACCTGGTACCTTTCTACAAGGTCGTCCATATTCCTGGGGTCTCCCTTCGCAACCCAGGTCTGTACGGGCCTAAGGCGGGAGTGAATAAATCTATCCATCATGACCTATTCTACCATCTGGGCTGGGGTGGAGGACTCTGGATGCAGCCACTTCTGTACAAGATGCAGAAGGTCGAACATTTGAGAGCGAGGGGGTTTATCATCATAATACCCCCAGTGGTGAGCCCTTTGGGCTCTGACTGATATAGTCACTCCCGCACATGCCAGTATCTCAGTTTTTAGTTTAACATATTCCTGGGCATCTTGCAAGGCCAGGTCGTAATAAGCCTTCTGGGGCTTACCTGTCAGATAGGGGCCAGCAGCTCCGACCACTGCTTTGGCGGTAACTTCTGCCGCTCTGCCACCCTTTCAAACATCGGCAAAAATGCCTCCACATCATCGCCTCGGTCATTTTTTGCATGGCTCGTCTTACTGCTTTCTGGACGTACGAGTCATCACCTAGAGTTGGGGGAGGGGTTGCTGGCCTCGCATGAACCACCTCTGCGAGCAGTTCCATCTGCTGCTGTTGTCGAAGCTGGTCTTGTTGGTGCTGCTGCTGTTGGTGGATCTGTTGTAATAGCAGCCTGCTTGTCTCCTGCTGAGCTTTCACCAGGTGCTTTATGAGGTCTTCCATGTTGTCTGTCGTTGTTTCCTGGGGATCTTGCCTGCACTTCTACCGCCACCTGTGGTAGATTGACTCACTCAGCTGGACACAGAGTTAGACGCAGGAATGCGGTTGCTTTAAATTTCTCAGTGATTTATTAGTGCAGGCATAAAGGACTGTAAAGTACATCAAATCAAACAGGCCTTTCTTGGCCAAAAAGGGTAAACAAAAGAAAACAGCACAGTCCATAGGCCTGTGGAGGACTGCCCGCACAGGATTAGCACTGCAAACACGGTTCAGGAAAACAAACACAAGCTAATATCTGGAGCTAGCTTCTCCAGACACTGAACACTGAATGCCTCAGCAAGCCGAGTATTTAAACCCCAGACCACACCCTGGGGTGGAGATATGGAGAACAACTTACCGCCCGCACTATGGTTGTTCTCATAAAAACATTCCCTTTTACAAATGGTGGCTTAACTCCCTTTTGCACATAACATGCTGGAGGAAACTTAACGGTTTTAATTCACTGTAGCTAATAGCCTCAGTAAAACGTATCTCCCCTCCAACACTTTACCAGTGACTTTGTCACAATGTATACATTTGTTCTCTTGGTGATTTGACTAGTGGGATCTGTTATATTCTATTGTGGATCAGTTTAATGAATATGGACATTCTGGGCTTGGTAAGCCTAACCTGTATATTGGTGAAGGGTGAGTGGTCTTTTCTTACCCCTGGTGATTACCTGTATCTGTGAGACCCTAGTGGTTCAGTCACTCTCTACTTTTGTTCAAAATCTAATGTGTTTGTGGGCATACAGTCATATAAAAATTGACTACTTAAACAAAATCTGGAGATACGCCACTAATGTCCAGCATGTCTATTTGAAATTATATTTTATATATATATATATATATATATATATATATATATATATATGTAATTTTTTCTATCTTTCTAACTATTTGTATTGTGTCTATGAATTAGGACAGAGTATAAAATAGGGTCACAAGGGATACCGACATTGAGCGGGGACGCCACACAGTACAAATTAGGGTGCCAACCTCCGCTGACAGGAAGAAGGGATAATCAGGGATTTGATAGACCTTCTGTACAGTTCTCTAGCTGAGACCCTTCATATTGAATGAAGAAAAACCCTCCATACTATGTATACCCTACAGTATTTGTCTGATATACGTGTTTTTAGAATAAGTCTTATACACTTTTAAAACATTATTTAAAGTACATTTTTAGGGGTCTAATATTCTTTTCATTGGTTGTCTAGCTAAATTAGGCCTTATCTATGTATTTATGATCTGGTGTTGATTTTCAGGGGATATATTAGGCTCCCTCCACACCTTTCCTGAATTTAGGTTCCTAGTTTCAGTACGTTTCTAGTTCCCTCTCTAAGTGCATATTTGTTTTGACTCTCCTTTTACTGGCCTGGCTTTGCTCCTGACCTCAGCTTCGTCTTTTGACCCTGTGCTGCCCATCCCAACATTGGATTGTCTGACCATGTCTCTGTCCTCTGTACCTCATATTGTGCCTTTGACCCCTCGGTCAACTGTTGCAGGTCTGGGGACTGCCCTGGAGTGGCACCTGTTAACTACCGTAATGGTCAAAGTCTATCCTCACCATCAGAGCTCTAGTGAAAACCAGGTAGTCACTTAATTACTCTAAAAGGGTGTAAGCTAGTGGCGCAGTGAGTCCACACCCACCACCATCACAAAGCTCTATTTTTCCAATCACAGATGATGGGCCTAAGTAGTGACTTGTTTTTTGCAGGATGAGTAGAATGTTTTATTGGTATCATTTTTGGCTACATAACATCCTTGGTGGCTTTCTTTCCAATATTTCATAGAAAGGACGACCAAAGAGTCCAACATCATGCTCTATTGGTTCCAGCGCTGAAGTCTACGGTTAACAACTTTTTTGTCTTTTTGAATAATTTAATTTTTCTACATAATTTGCAATTTGTATGGACATTTTATATAGAAATGTTGTAAAGATATAATTTTAAAGATATTTTATTCAAAAAATAATAATTGGTTTTATTCTTGGCAGATGACTGTGACAGGAGATCGGAGGAACATCTGACATCTTCAATTTTTAAATCAAATGAACTTTATATCACACAGGATACAGATCAAGTGTATCCCATTATCACAGATTTACCATCATCCCTTCACAGCACAGATCTATCATGTGATCCTACTGAACAGGTCCTATCTTCTGATTCATTACAGACCACTAGGAAAAATAAAAGTCACGAAAGACGCATTAAAAATCAAACTGCTCTTACAGCAGAGAAGCCATTTTCATGTTCAGAATGTGGAAAAGCTTATTCCCGTAAAAATTCTTTTGTTAAACATCAAAAAATTCACACTGAGGAAAAAATATTTTCTTGTTCAGAGTGTGGGAGATATTTTAACCAGAAATCAGAGCTTGTGAAACATGAGAAAACTCACAAAGCAGGAAAAACAAATTCATGTTCTGAATGTGGAAAATGTTTTGTAGATAAATCAAATCTTATTTTACATCAGACAAGCCACACATGCAAGAAGATTTTTTCATGTTTAGATTGTGGGAAATGTTTTAATAAGAAAACACATCTTGTTAGACATCTTAAAACTCACACAGGGGATAAGCCATTTTGCTGTTCAGAATGTGGGTATCGTTTTGCAGAGAAATCAAATCTGGTTAGACATCAAAGAATTCACACAGCGGACAAGCCATTTTCCTGTTCAGAATGTGAAAGATGTTTTACAGATAGGTCAAGTCTTATTAGACATCAGAGAATACACACAGGGGAGAAGCCATATTCATGTTCAGAATGTGGGAAATGTTTTACAGAAAAAGTAGATCTTCTGAGACATCAGAGAATACACACAGGGGAGAAGCCATTTTTATGTTCAGAATGTGGGAAATGTTTTACCATCAAATCACAGCTTCTTATGCATCAAAAATCTCACACAGGGGAGAAGCCATTTTCCTGTTCAGAATGTGGAAAATGTTGTACAACTAATTCGGGTCTTGTGCAACATAGGAGAATTCACACAGGGGAGAAGCCATTTTCATGTTCAGAATGTGGAAAATGTTTTAGATCTAAATCAGATCTTGCAAGACATAGGAGAACTCACACAGCGGAGAAGCCATATTCAGGTTCAGAATGTGGGAAATGTTTTACCTTCAAATCACATTGTCTTCAACATCAAAAAACTCATGGGGCAAAGCCATTCTCATAACTAAAAAATGAGAATTCCTTTACTTGAAAATCATACTTTGATAATTAAAAAATTCACACAGAGAGAAGCCATATATTACATTTTCAAATTATACAAGAAAACATATAAGGCCACGACTCCACTATCAGTATTTGGTGAGTATTTTTTCTCAGGAGTGGGAGCCAAAACCGGGAGAGGGTGATAAATGCAGAATTGGTGACTTGTTTCTATAACACCTTTTCTCTGAGTGTTCCTCACCTGGTTTAGGCTCCCACTCCTGAGAAAAATTATTGACCAAACGCTGATAGTGGGGCCGTGGCTTAACTGAGAAAGTCAACATAAAGTCATATAAATAATCAAGAGAGGGAAAGCTTAATGGGGTCCAGGCAAAAAAATATTGATGATCTACCAACAGAATAGGTAATCAGTATCAGATCGGTGAGGATCTGTCACCTGGTATATCCACCAATCAGCCAGTATAAGCTCCAGCGTTGGCTGGGTGCAGACACATAAAATGGAGCTGAAAATCACAGCTTTATTTAATGTATAGTGGCTGCTGCAGGTTACTGCAGAATAGCTCCTATTCAAAAGTGTAGGATCTTTTCTACAGTACCGAGGAGCTGCCACTATTAATTGAATTGATCTGCACATTGTAGCTCTATTCAGTGTGAAAATCTGGACAGCCACTGGAGCTTATTGCAACTGATTGATGGGATGTTGGACCCCACTGATATGATATTGATTACTTATCCCAAAGATAAGTAATTACTTTCTTTTGTATAAAAAAAGTTTACACTGACTCAGTGTGTGCTCCGTGCTTTACAGGGCTGTGGAGTCGGAGTCGTTGAGTCGGAGTCGGAGCCCATTTTGGTGGAGTCTGAGTTGGTATAAAATAGACCGACTCCTAAAATATGTAATAAATTGGGTACAGTAGTTCAATGCTGTTTGTGGGGAATATTTTTTCATAAGAATTTGGGAAAGTTATAAAATGTCCTATAAATGTTTGTCCTATTCCTGATGTAAGGGTCTAGACTTTTAGCTGAGATGAATCTGTGCTACAGTAAATTTATCACTTAAACATGAGCCATGTATGAGGGAGTTGGAGTTGGAGGTTTGGCTTACCGACTCCACATCCCTGCTGATAACCCACCCCTTTTAATCACTGCTCTTGTGATATTCCAGTAAAACATATGGATACAAGTTAATAGTCCAGTAAACAAAAAGCAGTCCAGTTCCACGTAACCAAACATGTCTTTATTCAGTTTGAAGGAGTACAAAAATCCAATGCAGGTAATTTAAAATATCATGATAGATGAATAAAACATTGATTCATTTTAGGTTGTTCAGGTTGGTGAACCCTTAGTCATGATGTTCATGAGCGAATTACTTCGGTCAGGAGAGACCCCCAAAAACTAATAAGAGGCAGCAGGTTCTATATGTGAGTATATGACCAGATACATTCTGTAGACGGCGGGGCCACACTCCGAGTCAGTGTAATGTTTTTTTCATACTTTTTATATTACTTTTTGAGTGAGCAGATGCACTTTTATTTCCTGCTGGAGAGAGCATAGATCATAACCTCTGGTGCTGGTGTTTTTTTTTATATATATATATATATATATATATATATATATATATATATATATATATATATATATATATATATATATTTTGTATCATTAATGTTGTCTATCTGGAAAATCCCTTTTAAAATAGAATAAAAATGTATACAGTTACTAATATAAATATATTATTCAAAAAAACAAATAAAAAAAAAACAATGTTTTCTAAATATTTCATATTATATAATTATATCTACACTTTATGTAGAATAAATATTGGGACACAACTTTTAGTCATTGAATTCAGGTTTTTAATTCAGTAGAAGTATTGGCCTATAATGAAGAGATTCAGAGATGGAACACGTGACAGCGGAAAGTAGAGGACTGGGTGGCAGGCAACGGTGTGTCCGGAGAGGTGAGCCAAGAAGTGAGTATTGGTAAAAAAAAAATAATAATAATAATAATACTCACCTCTTCGGCCTCCCCGCTGCTTGGTCCTCTTCTTTCCATCATTGCATGCCGTGTCTCCGGCATCTTCAATATAGTCCAGGACTTGGAGGTCACTGGACATCATAAGATCGCGGCTCACATCTTGACGTTGCAACCTTACAACATGCAGTGACCTCTGAGGCCTTCATTTATTGAAACTCCTGGCCTACAATCAATAGGTCGGAGATGCGGCAAGTAAAGTTTAGGGATTGTTTAACGTTGTTCACCATATAAATGATGAAACATATATTGATGGTGGAAGAAACTTCATCTTGTGATTGAGTGAACACCCTGGATTGGATGCTGTCTCTTTTACATTTGCTGAAGATTTCCAAGTGGAGTTTAGAGTGTTCGTACGTGCGTCCAGGTACTGAGTGCCGTCAGCTATCTTTTATTGGATAAATAATTAATTGATAAGATTGTGGCTCACTTCTTGACGTTGCAACCTTACAACATGCAGTGATCTCGAAGGCCTTCATGTGGCGGGAACTCCTGGCCTACAATCAAGAGGTCGGAGATGCAGCAAGCGTAGTTTAGAGATTGCTTAACGCTGTTCACCATATAAATGATGAAACATCAAGACAACTTTGTTCTTCATGTCAGTACGATTATAGTGATGCCAGATTTATATTTATATAGTTTAATATTTTACTTCTTTTGTACACTAAAAATGCTGTTTTTTTATTGTTCTAGCCTTGCCATGTTTTTAGATCTGAAATTATTTTTCTAACACTGTGGTATACAACTTTTTTTTTTTGTAGGATTAGTTGAAGTTTGAGGCCACATTCACACGTTCAGTATTTGGTCAGTATTTTACATCAGTATTTGTAAGCCAAAATCAGGAGTGGAACAATCAGAGGAAAAGTATAATAGAAACACGTCACCACTTCTGTATTTATCACCCACTCCTGGTTTTGGCTTACAAATACTGATGGAAAATACTGATCAAATACTGAATATGTGAACATGGACTAAAGGGAATCTGTGAGCAGGTTTTTGCTACCTCATCTGAGAGTATGATGTAGGCATAGAGACCCTGAATCCAACAGCAGCGGTTCTGACGCAATCAAAGTTATTAGATTTAGCAATGCAGCAGAGCTGAGAAAGCTAAACCCTCCCCCACCACAGCTATCCCTGTCCACAATAGGCTCTGTATTTACATTGTCTGTAGACAGTGAGCTGCTTATCACAGAAAGGGGCTGAGTCGGACTAGCATGCCTGCACTGCTGTAGTTCAGACAATGATAATCACCAGGTGATAAAACCTTCATTGCAAATGAACAGCTCACAGCCTGACACATCGTTGAAATCTTGTGTTTTTACTGAAGTGTATTGTGATGATACTAAATGACCTACATTCAGTAGGTCACAAATATAGAGTAACAGTGATATGCTGTACTCAGATTGGTAAAAAGGGTGCCGTCCCCCTTTTTTTTGTAAATTTACAAATGAGCGCAATTGTTCATATTCCATCCAAGAGAGTTTTTGTGGAGGGTTCAAGCTCTGAATATATTCTCTTCTTAAGACACTTTAAATTTTTCACTCTTTGTTTCATAGCAGCCATTTGGTAAATTCTAAAAAGTTCATTTTTTTTTCTCATTAAAGTACACTCTGCACCCCATCTTGACTGAAAAAAAACAGAAGTGTAGAAATTTATGCAGATTTATTAACCCCTTTAAAGCCCATGACGTACTAATACGTGTCTGTGCCCTGGGACTTAAGAGCCTGACCCGTATTAGTACGTCATGGCGATGACGCGCGCACACAGGCTGTGCGGGCGCGATCGCCGCCGGGTGTCAGCTGATTGTCACAGCTGACACCCGGTACTATGTGCAGGGAGCGGTCCCGCACCGCTCCCGGAACATAAACCCCCGGAATGCTGCGATCGAAGTCGATCGCAGCATTGCGGTGGCAAGGGGAGGTGATCGGGATACTCACCTCCTCTTCTAATCTCCAGCGCTGTCTGACGAAGCTTCCTGGATGTTGCCATGACGACCCGATGTCGTCATGACAACATCGGGGTTACCAGACAGCAGGAAGATTGTTTGGTCATGCGCAGTACATGACCAAACAATCTTCTCACTGTGCAGCGCTGACTGCCTGCATGGCACAGGGATGGTGCTCCATCCCTATGCTATGCAGGCGATCAGAATAAAAAAAGTGAAAGTCCCATAGTGGGACAAAGTAAAAACGTAAAAAAAACTCTCAGACAGTGAAAAAAAAAATAAAAAAAAATTGTAAAAATATTAAAAATAAATAAATAATAATAATCCACCAAAAATAAAAATATAATGTACCCATCAATAAATATTATGAAAAAAAACAAAACAATAAAAGTACACATATTTGGTATCGCCGTGTCCGTAACGACCTGACCTATAAAACTGTCCCACTAGTTAACCCCTTCAGTGAACATGGTAAAAAAAAAAGAAACTAAGCAAAAAACAATGCTTTATCATCATACCGCCAAACAAAAAATGGAATAACACGCAATCAAAAAGACGAATATAAATAAAAATGGTACCGCTAAAAACGTCATCTTGTCCCGCAAAAAACAAGCAGCCACACAGCTCCATCAGCCAAAAAATCTAAAAGTTATAGCTCTCAGAATAAAGCGATGCAAAAAAATAATTTTTTCTATAAAATTTCTTTTATTGTGTAAAAGCGCCAAAACATAGATAAACTATATAATTGTGGTACCGCTGTAAATGTACTGACCCGAAGAATAAAGCTGCCTTATCAATTTTACCACACGCGGAGTAGAATAAAAAAAAAAACAATTCCTGAATTGTTGTTTTTTGTTTATTCTGCCTCCCAAATGCTGTAATAGAAAGCGATCAAAAATGTCACGTGCCTGAAAATGGCACCAATAAAAACGTCAACTCATCCCGCAAAAAACAAGCCGTCATATGACTGTCGGCCAAAATATGGAAAAACTATAGCTCTCAAAATATGGCGATGCAAAAACTAGATTTTACTAAATATGTGTCTTTTAGTGTGTGACAGCTGTCAATCATAAAAACCCAATATGATTCTGGTATCTCTGTAGTCGCACCGACCCGAAGAATAAGGTCGTCTAATCACTTATACCGCACTAGGAACGGCGTAAAAAATAAACGCTGGGGTTGGGGTTAGGGTTGTGCTAATGTTAGGGTTAGGGTTGTTTTATTTTTCAAAAGTAAAAAAAAAAAAAAAAAAAGATGACGATATGGCAACTAGTGTTGAACGCAAGTGCTCGCTACTTGAGTTTGCATCGGGTGCTCGGGTATGCATCGAGTATCGCGGGTGCTCGAGTCTCCGCCCCATATGCTTTGCGGCCAAAAAAACCTCACGGGGATTGCCTGCCATGCACGAGCGATCCCCGCATGTTTTTTTGGGGGTGTCTAATAACCATGAAACATGGGGGTGGGGACACGAGTATTTCACTTGAGCACCCATGATACATGGTGCATACCTGAGTACCCTATGCAAACTCAAGTAGCGAGCACTTGCGCTCAAGACTAATGACAACTTATTCAATATGATGACCTAATGTCATCAAATTCTGTGTCGTACCTCTGGATTCAAAATGTTCACTATACCCCTTGATAAAATCCTTGAGGGGTGTAGTTTCCAAAATGGGGTCATTTCTGTGGGGGTTTCAACTATTTAGGCACATCAGGGGCTCTCCAAACGCGACATGGCGTCCGCTCTCCATTCCAGCCGATTTTGCGTTCAAAAAGTCACACAGTGCTCCTTCCCTTCTGGACTCTGCCGTGCGCCCAAACACTGTATTTTGCCCACATATGGGGTATTGGCGTACTCAGGAGAAATTGCACAAAAGTTTTTGCGGTCCATTTTCTCCTCTTACCCTTGTGAAAATAAAAAAATTGGGGCTAAAACATAATTTTTGTGGAAAAAGTTAGATTTTTTTATTTTCACGGCTCCATGTTATAAACTTCTGTAAAGGACTTGGGGGTTCAAGGTGCTCACCACACATCTAGATAAGTCCCCTGAGGGGTCTAGTTTCCAAAATGGTGTCACTTGTTGGGGGTTTCCGCTGTTTAGGCACATCAGGGGCACATCCGCTAATTATTCAAGCAAATTTTACAATCAAAAAGTCAAATGGCGCTCCTTCCCTTCCGAACCCTACCGCGCGCCCTAACAGTGGTTTCCCCCCCCCATATGGGGTATCTGCTTACTCAGGAGAAATTGCACAACAAATTTTGGGGTCCATTTTTTCCTGTTACCCCTCCGAAAATAAAAAAAATTGGGTCTAAAGTAACATTTTTGTGAAAAAAGTTAAATGTTAATTTTTTTCTTCCACATTTCAAAAATTCCTGTGAAGCACCTGAAGGGTTAATAAAGTTCTTGAATGTGGTTTTGAGCACCTTGAGGGGTGAAGTTTTTAGAATGGTGTCACTTTTGGGTATTTTCTGTCATAAAGACCCCTCAAAGTGACTTTAAATATGATGCGGTCCCTAAAAAAATGTTTTTGTAAATTTTCTTGGAAAAATGAGAAATCGCTGGTCAACTTTTAACCCTTATAGCTCCCCAATAAAAAAAAATTTTGGTTCCAGAATTGTGCTGATGTAAAGTAGACATGTGGGAAATGTTATTTATTAACTATTTTGTGTGACATATCTCTCTGATTTAAGGGCATAAAAATTCAAATTTTGAAAATTTCAAAATTTTAAAAATTTTCGCCAAATTTCCATTTTTTTCACAAATAAACGCAAGTGATATTGAAGAAATTTTACCACTATCATGAAGTACAATATGTCACGAAAAAACTTTCTCAGAATCACGGGGATCCGTTGAAGCGTTCCAGAGTAATTACCTCATAAAGTGACAGTGGTCAGAATTGTAAAAATTGGCCTGGTCATTAACGTGCAAACCACCTTGGGTTGTAAAGGGGTTAAAAAAGAAAAACTGAAATATCACATGCTCATACGTTTTCAGACCCTTTGCTTAGACACTCATATTTAAGTCATATGCTGTCCATTTCTTGTGATCCTCCTTGAGATGGTTCTAATCCTTCATTGGAGTCTAGCTGTGTTTAATTAAACTGATAGGACTTGATTTGGAAAGGCACACACCTGTCTATATACGTCCTCACAGCTCACAGTGCATGTCAGACCAAATGAGAATCATGAGCTCAAAGGAACTGCCCAAGGAGCTCAGAGACAGAATTGTGGCAAGGCACATATCTGGCCAAGGGTACAAAAGAATTTCTGCATTACTCAATGTTCCTAAGAGTACAGTGGCCTCCAGAATCCTTAAATGGAAGAAGTTTGGGACCACCTGAAGTCTTCCTAGACCTGGCTGTCCAGCCAAACTGAGCAATTGTGGGAGAAGAGCCTTGGTGAGAGAGGTAAAGAAGAACCCCAAGATCACTGTGGCTGAGCTCCAGAGATGCAGTAGGGAGATAGGAGAAAGTTTCACAAAGTCAACTATCACTGCAGCCCTCCACCAGTTGGGCTTTTATGGCAGAGTGGCCCGACGGAAGCCTCTCCTCAGTGCAAGACATATGAAAGCCTGCATAGAGTTTGCTCAAAAACACATGAAGGACTCCCAGACTATGAGAAGTAAGATTCTCTGGTCTGATGAGATGAAGATAGAACTTTTTGGTGATAATTCTAAGCGGTATGTGTGGAGAAAACCAGGCACTGCACATCACCTGCCCAATACAATCCCAACAGTGAAATGTGGTGGCAGCATCATGCGATGGGGTGTTTTTCAGCTTCAGGGACAGGACAACTGGTTGTAATTGAAGGAAACATGAATGAGGCCAAGTGAAGCGATATCCTGGATAAAAACCTCTTCCTGAGTGCTCTGGGCCTCAGACTTGGCCCAAGGTTCACCTTCCAACAAGACAATGGCCCTAAGCACACAGCTAAAAAAATGAAGGAGTGGCTTCAGAACAACTCTGTGACCATTCTTGACTGGTCCAGCCAGAGCCCTGACATAAACCCAATTGAGCATCTCTGGAGAGACCTGAAAATGGCTGTCCACCAACGTTCACCATCCAACCTGACGGAACTGTAGAGAATCTGCAAGGAAGAATGGCAGAGGATCCCCAAATCCATGTGTGAAAAACTTGCTGCATCATTCCCAAGAAGACTAATGGCTGTACTAGCTCAAAGGGTGCTTCTACTCAATACTGAGCAAAGGGTCTGAATACTTATGACTTTGTGATATTTCAGTTTTTCTTTATTAATACATTTGCAAAAATTTCTACATTTGTTTTTTTTTTCAGTGAAGATGGGGTGCAGAGTGTACTTAAATGAGAAAAAAATGAACTTTTTAGAATTTACCAAATGGCTGCAATGAAAAAGAGTGAAAAATTTAAAGGGGTCTGAATACTTTCCGTACCTACTGTACAGTGGGGAAAATAAGTATTTGATACACATCCAAAGTTTTCCCATCTACAAATAATGGAGAGGTCTGTAATTTTTTATCTTGGGTATTTTTCAACTGTGAGAGGCAGAATCTTTAAAAAAAACTCCAGAAAATCACATTGCCGGTCATAACGCAGGACCAAATTTTTGTACAAGCCGGGGTATTTAAAGCCGGGGGGGGGGATTGATTAGGTTACGCCCCTTTTGAATAAGCCAACGCAAAATGGCGCTGTCGGGGTGTTAGCCGGGCTAGCTACAGGCCTTACCAATAGTAAGTAGAAATGTTATATTTCTAACAAAGTTTGCTTGCGAATTTGAACTCCCTCTCCCATTCATGGTACTAACATCTAAGTGCACATGATTATAGCATTAGCAATGCCTGATTAAACCGTAAAGCACTTGCACTTTTACTTTGAACAGCAGCATTTCCAAATCATCGATTATATCTCAGCACTATGCACCTTTTCATCCATATAACCCCAATTTATTTTTTTATTTTTATTTTTTTTGGGGGGGGGGGGGCGATTTGAACGACATATTTAGCTACAGTATCTGTTTGCTACAAGTACGATACCTTAAGCTTATCCATTTTAATGTACAGTACGGACCAAAAGTTTGGACACATCTTCTCATTTAAAGATTTTTCTGTGTTTTCATGACTATGAAAATTGTACATTCACACTGAAGGCATCAAAACTATTCAGTAGGACTATCAGCTGTGTATCCACCAGACTTCTGCACAACACAACTGATGGTCCCAACCCCATTTATAAGGCGAGAAATTCCACTTATTAAACCTGACAGGGCACACCTGTGAAGTGAAAACCATTTCCGGTGACTACCTCTTGAAGCTCATCAAGAGAATGCCAAGAGTGTGCAAAGCAGTCATCAAAGCAAAAGGTGGCTACTTTGAAGAACCTAGAATATAAGACATATTTTCAGCTGTTTGACACTTTTTTGTTAAGTATATAATTCCACAGTTTTGATGCCTTCAGTGTGAATGTACAATTTTCTTTTTTTTTTTTTTTTTTTTAAACCAATTATTTTTATTTAGGTTTCAAAAATTTTAACAGCAAACAGTTATCAATATACATATAACAATTCACATAACGTGTAATAATACAGTCAAAACCCTCTCCCCCCTCCCCCCTCCCGCCAATACTCCTTATGCCGGGCATACCTGGGAACATTGACAATCATATTACCGCCATCCATGCGGACCATATTTTCCCAAAAGTTCTCTCTCCATGCCTCCGCCTATAAATGCTTTCCTCTAAATGCATCACCGTACTTGTCTGAGCAATAAATTCCCTCCTAGTGGGGGGTTCCGAATCTGTCCATTTTCGTGCTATTAGTTTGCGTGCCACATATAGCAATCGCGCTATCGCCACTTTGTAATGTTCTGAGACAGGTATTCCATCCACCTGCCCCAAAACACACAGCACCGGGTTTCTGTCAATTGTACATGTATAAGCCCTCTCAATTTTGCTGACAACGAACAACCAATAAGCCACCAACCGTGGGCATGACCATAGCATGTGTAGCAGTCCGGCCTGGTCCGTGCCACATCTAGGGCAATTGGAATCTCCCCTCAAGCCCGCCTTGTACAGGCGCAGCGGTGTTTTGTATGTCCTATGTATTATGTATAATTGGGAAATCCGTGCCTGCTCGCTTAAAGAGATCTTCGGGACATATTCTAGAATCGCCTCCCATTGTTCTGTTGTGAGGGTACCCACCTCCCTTTCCCATTTACTCTTTGCAATGAGGTGATTCCCCCCCAGATAGGAGTGCAGTAGGTCATGATATAAGCTCGATATGACTCCCCTCGTCCCTCCCTTCATACACACAAAGTCTAGTACAATGTCACCCTGAACCGTCATGTCTCCCAATCCACACTGTGCCCTCCAAGCATGTCGAAGCCTATAGTATTGAAATCCCCATACCAAAAGCAAATCAAATTCTTCTCTCAATTTCTCAAAGGTCTTTAGGTCCGTTCCACTCTGCAGCTGGCACACATATCTCACTCCTTGCGCCTTCCAATTGCCCATTTGACACAGCTTATTAAGTTCCGGCAGATGTTCATTGCCCAACACCGGTGAGTACTTAGTCAGCCCGTCCACCCCCCTGATCTTTTTAATAGTGTCCCATACCTTCTGAGTCAAGCCTAAGGTAGGATATATTGCTCCCAATTTCTTAAAGGTACCATCCTCTAACGCCTGGACCAGTGGGCGTCTCCCCGACACATGTACCAGCACCCGGCAAGCTGCCCCTCCACAATCGGGCTCTCTCCATCCCCTGACATGCTGGCCTTGTACTGCCAAGAAATAGACCCAGGGATTGGGAGCGGCCAATCCTCCCTCCTCCTTCCCATTTTGCAGCGTTCCCAATTTAATCCTTGCCTGCCTCTTGCCCCATATCAAGGATCTGAAGATAGAATCAATACCCTGAAACCGTTTTTTTGGTAGCCATATCGGTGAGTTGTGCAAAACGTACATTAGTTGTGGCATAAGGACCATCTTAATCAGGTTAGTTCTACCCGTCACCGTCAAAGCCAATTGGCACCATGCGCCTATTTTCTTTTTAAATTTCTCTAGCAGAGGAACTAAATTCAGATCCGTGAATCGTGTCAATGGAAGCGCCACCCATATCCCAAGGTATTTAAATTGTGAAACCAGCTGGAGCTGCTTCCCCCTCTCATCTATCTCCTCCACTTTTATTGGTCTATCTACAGCCATGACATAAGACTTGTGCCAGTTTATCTCCAGTCCCGAAATGCTCCCAAATTGTTTAATTACATCCATCGTGCACCCCAATGTCTCTCCTGCATTTTCCAGAAATAACAGGATGTCATCGGCATACAGTGATATTTTTTCTTCCAGCCTCCCAAATTTAAATCCGACCACTCCTCTCTCAGCTCTTATTTTGGCCGCCAGGGGCTCCACAGCCACCGCAAACAATAGCGGGGACAGCGGGCACCCCTGCCTTGTGCCCCTATGTAAGTCAAACATCCCGGACCGTTCACCATTCACCTTAACTACCGCCCTTGGGGATGAGTACAATAACTTCACCCAGGCCATGAATGCGGGGCCAAATCCCATTATTTCCATGATTTTCCATAAATATTCCCATTCCACGCTATCGAATGCTTTCCTAGCGTCCAACGACATCACTATTCTCCTGCCACCATTATCAGCAGGCAGCTGCATATTAAGAAATAATCTTCTCAAGTTAACAGCCGTGGAGCGGTTGGGCATAAAGCCCGATTGGTCCTCGTGAATAACAGTATGCGCAACCCCGGTGAGCCGGGTGGCCAGGATCTTAGCGAGTATTTTGACATCCGTTGTCAACAACGATATGGGCCTATACGACTCCGCATCCATGGGGTCTTTCCCCTTCTTTGGCAGAACCACTATCACCGCTTCCTCCATTGATCTCGGTAACGCCCCCTTCTCCAAAGCCTCATCAAACACAGATTTCAATTTTGGGGCTAGCAGTTCCACCAGCTCCCTGTACACCTCCCCAGGTAGACCATCAGCACCCGGTGATTTGTTATTGGGCATAGACAGAATTGCACATTCCACCTCCTCCACACTCACAGGTTCATCCAACCTTAACCTATCTTCCTCAGACAATTTAGACAGTGAGATGCCCTCCAAGAATTCCTCTACGGCCCCCTCTGTGTCCCGTACTCTTGAATTGTACAGTGCCATGTAATATTCCTTAAAGACCTCCAATATGTCCTTTGTGTCTGTCAGAGTCGTCCCCGATTGGTCTCTCAACCTGTACACCCTGGAAGACTCCCTCTGTGCCGCAGATATCACCGCCAACAAGCGACCCACTCTCTCTCCTTCCTCAAAGAATTGGGCTTGCTGAAATGCCCTTTTCCTCTCGGCTTGCATCATGTGCAGTTTATTAACTGCCTCCTGTGCCAATTTTAGTCTATTGTGAGCTACACTCGTTGGCGCCAAAATCATGTCTGCCTCTGCCCTTGTCAAGTCATCCTTTATTTGTTGATCTGCCAATTTAGTTTTGGTCTTACACCGTGAGATCTCACTTATAAAGAGTCCCCTCGTAAATGCCTTCATAGCCTCCCACACCACTGTAGTCTCAGCACTCCCTTCATTAACTTGGAAGAAGTGCTCTAGTTCTTTGGTTATGCCACCCATATCCACCACTTTAAGCCACGTCGGGTGAAGACGCCAACCTCCCCTCTGACCCTGAGCAGATCCCACTAGAAGCGTGACAACCATAGGACTATGATCCGATAGAGTCCTCTGTAGGTATTCCACCTCCCCCACCATCCCATCCATAGCAGTATCCCCAAAAGCCAGGTCTATCCTTGACAGTGTTCCGTGTGTAGCCGAGTGACACGAGAAGGTCCTCTTACCCTCATTTCGTACTCTCCACAGATCCACCAGCCCCAGCTCCCCCACGTAGGTGCCAAATGCAGTCATTCCGTCCCGTCCAGCTTCCATACCTGCCGGACGTACTTTATCCCAGTGATCATTCATGGTGTTGTTAACATCTCCCATAATCAACATCGGAGCCTCCCCCCATCTGGCCGTCAAGTCCATTACTGCTTGAAGTTCCTTTTTAGAATAAGGTGGAGGGATATATAAAGCCACTAAAATCATTTTGTGTCCATACAATCTGCACGCAATCCATACATACTGCCCTTCACTGTCTACTTGCACTGCCAGCTCTTCATAATGAGCGTTTTTGTGTATTAGGACTGACACCCCCCTGGAGTACGAGGAATAAGTAGAATGATATGTCTTTAACATCCACCCTCTCGATAGCCAGTGCCTAGTATCTCTAGTGAGATGGGTCTCCTGTAAGCACGCAATCATAGGATCACAAGATCTGATGTGATTCAGAACTGCTGCCCTCTTAATCCTGTCAGATATACCACGTACATTCCAACTTAAAATCCGAACCGTACGGTTACTCATTGTGCATTAGAAAAAACAATCCACCATCATCAAGTAACATCTTTCCATTTTGTTCCCCAGCATACCAGGTCAAACAGCATAAGCAACCCCATTTTCCCGCAAATCCAACCCATCCACCTCCCCCCCTCCCTCCCCCTCCCTCCCCCTCCCCCCACACTTCTCTTGTCACTCTCTTCCCAACGTGAGAGTGGGAGCTCAAAGAACCTGAGCAACATCGTAGTATACCGCATATCAACATGCGCCGTGTCCTCCTCCAGCATTGGCAGTCTCTCCACCACATAATCAATAGAATGCATAGTCCCGAACCATTAATCAAACAAATTAACTATAAAACGTAGATCCCAGCGGGGGTTTCTACCCCTCCTCTGTGGTTTCGCAGAGCAATGTAGAACCACAACCCTGTCCAGTAGTCAGGATAGCAGGGTCGTGTATTCACCGTGCCGAGTCCTCAGCTTCTCTCAATTTGCTCCGGTTCCGCTCCAACCACGAAGCGGCCTCTACCGGTGATGGGAAAAAATTGACCTTTCCAAAGGCTTCCACTCTTAATTTAGCAGGATAAATTGTACAGTATTTCACATTCAAAGAGCGGAGCTGTTTCTTCACTTCACCATACCGTAGCCGCAGCTTTTGCACCTCAGCCGAGTAATCCGGGTATATTTCAATGCGTTAGCCCTCCAGGGTGAGATCTGTCAATTTTCTGGCCTTACGTAAAATAGTGTCCCGGTCTCTGCAGTTCAGGATTCTGGCTAACATCGTACGAGGGCCCTCTCCAGGCACTGGGGGTCTCATGGGCACACGATGGGCACGCTCCACAGCAAACACCCTCGACAGGATATTAGACCCAAACTTTCCCAGCAGCCAGGTTTCAACAAAGGTCGTGGGGTCAGCACCCTCAGCTCTTTCAGGGATGCCCACAATACGCAAATTGTTCCTGCGTGACCGGTTTTCCAGGTCATCGTTTTTATTAGCCACTACCGTGATCCTCTGAGTGTGCTGTTGTTGCGTCTTTTGCACTGAGGTTAAATGATCTTCTGTTACGCCAACTCTGCCCATCTGGCTGTAACTTTCTGCATAGAAGCCTCAATGCCTCCCATGTCGGCTTTCAGACCATTCACCTGCTTTGTCAGAGCAGTTAAAGCAGTCTTGCAGTATAAGACAGCCTGGAATACATCTCGCAGAGTCGGCTCTGCCTCATCTGAACTTTCAGCTGCCAGCACAGTGTCACCATCCCCCTCCTCCTGCTGTACATTATGTAGCACAGGCATCTCCTCACCGTCTTCCTCCTCATCTCCATGCTTCTCACTGCCTTCACTTCCTTCTTCATCTGCCTCCATGCCCCTCGCATACCTGTGCAGCCGTGCTGAAGCCTCCAGCCTCCGTGCATAGGCTGTGTTCCTCCTTCCCGCCTCTTCCTCTGTCTCGGTGCCATCTTGGGCTGAGGCACTGCTGCAGGCCCCGGCATCCTTCTGCCTTTTGCGGCCCATGTTGGTCTCTCTGAGTCTGGCAGAAGCTCGCCTCTGACTCCCGGGACCCTCAGACAGCAGTTCCTGATAAGGGATTTGGCTGATTCGGGCTCTGTGCAGGATAATTGAAGCTAATGGTGGTGGAGAGGCACTGCCACCCGACCGGCCATGCCCCGAATGTGCAATTTTCATAGTCATGAAAATACAGAAAAATCTTTAAATGAGAAGGTGTGTCCAAACTTTTGGTCTGTACTGTATTTAATTTTATTATTACAATAAAAATTATAATCTTTTAATATTCTTATGTCTATGCCTCATTTAATGGAGATATATCCTTTCTCCATGAGTGTGGTTTTTTTTGTCTGTTGTCCTGTAGTCCATCCAAGCCTTGTGTAGGTCTACAATTTTATAAAAAGAATTTGCACTAGCGCTACCACCTAGTTCCTTTAAAGCTGCATATTCAAATGCACCTTTTGCCTTGGTGCACGCTGGACTAAGTCCAATAAAATTAATACTAAATACAACTTTGAAATACGTTACAAAGGTATTTTAATAATTTTGTAAAAGAGGATGGCTGTGTATAACAACCCTTCTTATCTGTCTACGATATGTAATGGTGACGATCTGTTCTGGATACTAATTAGCTGAGGATGCAAGGAATCCTGTGTGCTGGATCTGTGCTATACTTGCAGATGAAGGTTGTTTGGTATGGTGTCGGCCGGTCACGTCTATACCATCACCTGTTCAAAAAAAGCTGCCACCTTGCAAGTATGTGACATCACTGAAACAGTACAGGCTCTCTTCAGGAAGCAAGCACTCTTTTTTTTTCCCCTGAAGAGAAAAAAGAGATTAGTTACTTACCGGTAACGGGATTTCTCGGAGACCATGACAGCACCACGAGAGAGGGAATCCGCCCACCAAGGACAGGAAACCTACAGGCTTAAAAGGGGGCGGCCCTCCCTCTCACCTCAGTTTGGATTACAGAGCATTGAGAGGACCGCCCGGTTAGTAGACATAGCAACATAATCATGAAACAAACAGTATATACATTTTCTTACATCACCAATGTGTGAGAATAAAGAATGAAAACAGATAAGTGCTCCCAAAAAGGGGTGAAGGGAGGGAATATAAGGGTGCTGTCATGGTCTCCGAGAAATCCCGTTACCGGTAAGTAACTAATCTCTTTATCGGTCGACCATGACAGCACCACGAGAGAATTGCAGAGATGAAGATTCTAGGGAGGGACCACCGCTTGGAGCACCCTTCTCCCAAATGTGAGGTCAGACGAAGCACCCAGATCTAGTCTATAGTGCTTATAGAAGGTAGATGGAGAAGACCAGGTAGCTGCCTTACATATATCCTCCATCGAGACGCCAGACCTCTCTGCCCATGAGGTTGCCACCGCCCGGGTAGAGTGAGCTTTCAGGCATCGCGGTGCTTCTTCTCCGCTGGATACATAGGCTAGCGTAATGGCCTCCCTAATCCATCTAGCTATGGTGGATCTAGAGAACTTAAGCCCCTTCCTAACCCCCTGATAGGAGATAAACAGGGAACTATCTCTCCTAAAGGGCTGAGTGACAGCAAGGTACCTAACCACACACCTTCTCACATCTAAAGCATGGAAATCTGCTTATATCTGATTACTAGGGTTCGGACAAAAAGAGGGTAATATTACTTCCTGAAGTCTATGAAACCGGGAAGCTACCTTAGGCAAGTATGCTGGATCTGCTCTAAGAATTATTCTGTCGTCCAGAACCTGGGTGAAGGGAGGGCCAGAGGACAGAGCCTGAATATCACCAATCCTCCTAGCAGATGTTAGGGCTACAAGAAGCGCTGTTTTGAGGGTAATAGATCTCAGGGATACAGAATCTATTGGTTCAAAGGGTGCCCCAGCTAACGCTTTCAGAACCAGGTTTAGGTCCCATGGAACGACATTAGTTTTGGTAACCGGCCTGGACCTACCTACTGCTTTTATAAAGCGGGAAATCCAATAGTTTTCTGCGAGGACACAGTTATAGAGGGCACCTAGTGCCGACACTTGGACCTTCAAGGTGCTCGTTGCTAACCCCAGCTCGAAGCCCCTTTGTAAGAACTCTAAAATCTTCCCAATTGGCGCTCCCTTATCCACTGAAGATTTAGAAAAAGATAAAAACTTGTTCCAAACTTTTGCATAAATTTTGGTAGTGACAGGCTTTCTACTACGTAATAAAGTAGATACTAGACTCTGGGAAAAACCTTTTAGTTCTAGCAGGGACCTCTCAAATTCCACGCCGTCAAGTGGAGGCCCGGAGCTCGCGGATGGAGCACTGGACCCTGGCTGAGGAGATCCGGAACTTCGGGCAGGACCCAAGGGTCCGAGATGGACAAGTTCCTCAGGCATGAGAACCAGGGTCTTTTGGGCCAAAAGGGGGCGATCAAGAGGACCCTTGCCTTGTCCTCTCTGATCTTTCTTAGTACCATAGGCAGAAGGTTTAACGGTGGGAAGGCATAGGCCAGACTGAAGTTCCAAGGGATTTGGAGAGCGTCTACCGTCAGGGGCCTTTCTCTCGGATCTAGGGAGCAAAAAACCTTTGTCTTCCGGTTTCGTTTTGTGGCGAAGAGATCCACCACCGGAAGACCCCATTTCTGGACTAATAGGGAAAAAATGTCCTGTTTTAGTTCCCATTCGCCTTGCCTTAAAAAATGACGGCTTAAGAAGTCTGCCTTTGAATTTTCTTTCCCTTTGATGTGGAGGGCTGTTAAAGAGAGGAGATGGTGTTCCGAGATCTGAAAGAGATGATCCGCCACTCTCATTAGCGATCCAGCACGAGTACCCCCCTGATGGTTAATATAAGCTACTGCTATATTATTATCGGACAGGATCCTAATGTTCTTATTGTGAAGGAATGGTAAGAAATGATTAACAGCCCTATCAACTGCCAGTAGTTCCCTAGTATTAGAGGAAAGAGCTCTCTCCGCATCCGACCAGAACCCCTGGGCAATCATATCCCCCAAGTGAGCTCCCCATCCATGTAGACTCGCGTCAGTTGTAATATTCTGACCACCCAGGGAACTCCTCGAGACAAGTTTTCTAAATTCACCCACCACTGTAGAGAGTCAATAGACCGGGGAGATAGGAACATCCGTCTCTCCAAGTGCCCATGTAATGAGACCTCATTCTGTAGGACGTCCCACTGTAAAACTCTGGAGTGGTATTGTGCCCACATTACCCCCGGCAGACAAGATATCAGGGTACCAAGCAAGGACATTGCAGCCCTAAGGGACATGACCGGGTTCGCAAGAGCTCCTTCCACCAGCCTTTTGACCTTCAGTTTTTTGGCTTCTGGCATGATACCTAGGAACTGCTGTACTCTCGAAGGGACTACCCTGGATTTCTCCAGATTTAGGATCCAGCCCAGGCCTTCCAGAATAGAGGAGACCAATTTAAGATGGGAGAGACATTGAGAGGCTGAGTCTCCAATGATCAAAAAATCATCTAAGTAAGGGATAATTAACACATTATGTTCCCGTACATGAGCCATCACCTCCGCTATCACCTTCGTAAATATTCTAGGGGCTATAGCGAGACCGAATGGCAAGGCCGCAAATTGGAAATGTCTGATTTCATCCCCTATGACCAAGGCCACTCTAAGGTATATTTGGAAGCTTCTGTGTATAGGTATATGGTAATATGCGTCCTTTAGATCCAATACTACCATATGACAGCCTGAGAACAATAGTTTTATAGTAGACTTAATGGACTCCATTTTAAAGGTGGGAATTAACAAAAATTTATTCAGGGCCTTAAGGTTAACAATACACCTAAAGGATCCGTCAGGTTTAGTGATCAAAAACAACGGTGAGTAGAACCCCAGTCCCTTCTCTGCTATCGGGACCTCCACTAAGACGGCCTTATGGACCAGATTCAGGACCTCCACTTGTAGGGCCATCTGCTCCCGTGTTGAGGACCGGTTTGGGGTCAGGACGAACCTCCCACGAGGGACTCGCTGAAAGTCGAGTCTCAGGCCGGAACCTACCAGACCAAGGATCCAATTATTAGAAGAGATATTTGTCCAGGCAGGTAAGAAGCCCAATAACCTCCCCCCTACCTGGGCCGCGAGTCATTGGCTCGGTTTTCGGGGGCCTTGGCTAGCGGAAGAGGATCCGAACAGGAGCCCTTTACCTTTCGGTCTACGGTCTTCCCATTTATCCTGACCCTTCTGGCGCTTATTACGTAGAAAACTTCTTTTCTGAAAAGGACGTTTGTACGTGGGGGCAGATAGGTTAGGAAAGCCCTTTTTTGTGTCACTTGCTCTATCCAGTAGCTCATCCAGAACCGACCCAAAGAGATGTCCCCCTTCACAAGGGATAGCGCAGAGTCTTGTCCTCGCATGAATGTCCCCCGGCCAACATTTTAGCCACAAAGCTCTCCAGGCCGAGTTAGACATGGCGGCCGACCTTGCTGCTAATCTGACGGAATCTGCTGATGCGTCCGCCAGAAAGGCTGCCGCTCCCTGAAGAAGAGACATGTCCGCCAAGATTTCCTTCCTGGGGGAATTGTTTTTAAGATGGGCTTCCAGCTGGTCCAGCCAGATCATTAGGGACCTGGCGGTACAAGTAGCTGCCACCGCGGGTTTTAGGGCTCCCGCCGAAGTCTCCCAGGTCCCTCTAAGGAAAGAATCAGCCTTTCTATCCAGGGGGTCTTTAAGAGCTCCCATATCATCAAACGGAAGGGAGGAACTCTTAGAGGCTTTGGAAATGGCCACATCAATTTTGGGGGCTTTTTCCCAGGAGGAAGAGGCAGATTCCTCAAAGGGGTACTTCCTTTTGAAGAATGGAGGTAGAGCGCCCTTCCTTTCCGGTTTTTTCCATTCACTAAGGATTAAGCCCTGGATTTTTTCGTTCAACGGAAAACTCCTTCTCTTCCTTTGACCCAGCCCCCCGAACATAACGTCCTGGACTGACTTCTCCTGCCTGGCCTCTGTGATGCCCATGGTGGACCGAACCATTTTAATCAATCTGTCCACTTCACCAGGGGGGAAGCAATTTTGTCCCACACCACTATCAGAGGAGGAAACAGAGGAAAAGTCTGCACTATCTGAATCCGACTCATAGGGAGAGGATAGGGGGTCATCCAAGACTAAGGGGATCTGACAGTCCGAGTTCATTTTCTCTTTAACTCTCTTGGAGAGGAACTTGTGAATCTCTGTTTTAACTAAGGTTTTTAAACCAGAAGCTAGAGCAGGACCCTCTTCTGCCAGTGTCTGGTTTATGCACAACTGACATAGCTTTTTAGGGTATCCGTCAGGAAGAAGAGCCTTGCATAGCGCACACTGTATATGCTTTGCCTTGGCGGTACATTTCTTCCCCTGATAAAATATGGAAGGGGAGAAGGGATACCATATTACTAAGTGAACTTACTCGAAGATCACTTACCCAGGCGGCTCAGGAAGAAAAAACAGCTGGTACCGGATTGGAGGAAGGACCCTTCTCAGCCGGGGGACTTTCCCTAGAGGCTGCAGATTCGTCCGTTCTACCAGAGGTATGGTGACCAGACCTAGACCCCGAGCTCCGTTTTCCTGAGGACCGGCTACCAGGACCACGTGCGCGATGCGTTTTTTGGGGCTCCCCAGACAGCCGCTGAGATGAAGATGGCGGCTGCTCAACCTGCTGCTGCTGCAACTGGACACCTTCAGACTCCATAATGTAAGAATGAAGCTTTGGGAAGCACTGAGCCATGTTACCTGATAGTTTAAATAGGTATTGACTCCTCCCCTCTAGCAGCGCATCAGCACACTTTTTCCATTTTTTTTTTTAATTTCGCGTTCTTTTGCCGGCACATGAACGCCGAGTCGCGGTGACGTCATCGGGCCGCGACTTACCGAAACCCGGAAGTATGCGCCGCACGAGCTTCGCGCGAGGACGCATGCTGTCAGCGCTCCCTCAGGTAAGCCGCGCTTTAGCGATGCACCGCGCTGCGTTCACCCAGGGCAGGGCGAGGGGACACAATCACCTTGGCCCTCACCCCCCCTCCCCATACTTACGGAGAGTGATGGTGGGCTGTCACCCCCACTCGGGATGCAGACCCCACCGCACTTTTGGGGCTCAGCCAGGGTCTACACTCCCACGGGAGGCGCACCTGGCTTGAGGCAGAAAAGGGGATGCCACCCCAGACAGGGGCGCAGCCCCACTGCAAAAGGAACCCCCAGTGCTCAGGATGCTGTGCCTCTCCCATATAGGGGCGCACGAGCATAGGCCAACGCTGGAGCTGCCGTCCCCAGACAGGGGCGCAGGATCGACAGCAGTCGCCATCCACGTTCTTTCGCCTGCGACCGGCTTCCTCCATCAAGGACAGGAAACCAAACTGAGGCGAGAGGGAGGGCCGCCCCCTTTTAAGCCTGTAGGTTTCCTGTCCTTGGTGGGCGGATTCCCTCTCTCGTGGTGCTGTCATGGTCGACCGATAAAATAGCAGTTTTCCAATTCAGTCAAGAGATTTCTGAAATCTCATGGCTTTTTCTGGTACTGTAAAATGCAGCTTAAAATTTGCATAAGACACAGCAAAAAAATGCAACATGTGAACATCGCCCACAGGAACGGGAGAAACTTCAAATAAAACATTGAATAGCTCTTAGCTGTGTTATACACTTGTGGGACCCAGAGTAAGGCTGCGTGCCCACTATGCGTTTTTCAAGCGCTTTTGCCACGGAATTTCCGCAGCGAAAACGCTTAAAAAATGCTTGGTAATACGTGCCCCATGGTCCCCAATGATAATCTGCATGTGCTCTGCACATGCTGTGGAAATTTCCGCTGCGGATTATCATTGCGGAAAAATACGCAGCATGTCCATTAATTTTGCGGACACGCAGAGTAATCGCCGCTATTGACTTGCATTGGACAGCGTGACATCCGCATCACTGCATCTGCACATGCGGATGTCACACGGTTCAATGTGCGGATGGTATCAAGTTCTGGAGGACAGGAGACTCTCATCCAGACCTGGGTACCATAGAAACTGTAAAAAAAATAATTTAAATAAAAAATAAAGATTATACTTACCTTCTGATGTCCTCCCGATGTTTTCTCCCCTCCGTCTAGTCTGCTGTATGGGTTGCGGTGTTGTGAAGGACCTGTAATGACGTCATTGAGTCATGTGACCTGTCACATGACCCAATGACATCACCACAGGTCCTTCACAACACCGCGAGCCGTCCAAGACACCGGACGCATCAGGGAAAACACCGGGGGCCATCAGAAGGTAAGTATAATCTTTTTTATTATTATTTTTTACCATTCTTATTCTTTTTTTTAACTATTTCTTGGTCACACTATATAAATCCATGCCGGTTGCATGGATTTATATAGTGTGAACAAGTTGTCAAGCACTTTTCCAAGTGATGCTAAAATCGCTTGGAAAATCGCTTGATAACCCGCATGCAGAAATGCATGCAAAAACGCTGGATAAACGCTTCTACCTGGCAGGAAAAACGCATGTAAAATCCGCATACGTTTTTCCTGCCAGGGAGAAGCGGAAAAAATATGCAGCATTTCTGCTTCGTGGGCACATAGCCTAAGAGAACAGAAGAAGCTTCTACCAAAATGCCCCAAATCTATAACACAGAGAGCGCCGGACGCCCGGGACTGAGCTCAGGGCAGAGACATGAGGCTGTAAGGGGAAAACTGGGTGTACCAAGGGGGTAACATAATATACACATGTCTCCATTAGAAAGCACGTCATACACATACAGCTCCGTTCCATACAAGTTGTACACACACGGCTCGGCTCCGTACACCTCATACATGCATGGCTCCGCTCCGTACACACACGGATGCACTCCGTACACATTGTACACTTCATATGCTTACTGCTCTGCTCCGTTCACCTCGCACACACGAGACTCCACTACGTACACGTTGAACACACGCCACTCCGCTCCCTACACCTCGTACTCGCACGGCTCCGCACGCCTCGTACACGCGTGGCTCCGCACGCCTCATACACGCGCGGCTCTGCTCCGTACGCCTTGTACACGCGCGGCTCCACTCCGTACGCCTCGTACACACGGGGCGTACACCTCGTACACACGCGGCTCTGCTCCATACACCTCGTAAACACGCGGCTCTGCTTCGTACACACACGGCTCTGCTCCGTACACCTCGTACACGCACGGCTCTGCTTCGTACACACACGGCTCCGCTCCGTACACCTCGTACACACGCGGCTCTGCTCCGTACACCTCGTACACACGCGGCTCTGCTCCGTACATCTCGTACACACGCGGCTCTGCTTCGTACACACGCGGCTCCGCTCCGTACACCTCGTACACACGGCTCTGCTCCGTACACCTCGTACACGCACGGCTCTGCTTCGTACACATACGGCTTTGCTCCCTACACCTCGTACACACGGGGCGTATTCCTCGTACACACGCGTCTCCGCTCCGTACACCTCGTACACACGCGGCTCTGCTCCGTACACCTCGTACACACGGCTCTGCTCCGTACACCTCGTACACGCGTGGCTCCGCTCCGCACGCCTCGCACACGCGCGACTCCGCTCCGCACGCCTCGCACACGCGCGGCTCCGCTCCGCACGCCTCGCACACGCGCGGCTCCGCTCCGCACGCCTCGCACACGCGCGGCTCCGCTCCGCACGCCTCGCACACGCGCGGCTCCGCTCCGCACGCCTCGCACACGCGCGGCTCCGCTCCGCACGCCTCGCACACACGCGGCTCCGCACGCCTCGCACACACGCGGCTCCGCTCCGCACGTCTCGCACACACGCGGCTCCGCTCCGTACGCCTCGTACACGCGCGGCTCCGCTCCGTACGCCTCGTACACGCGCGGCTCCGCTCCGTACGCCTCGTACACGCGCGGCTCCGCTCCGTACGCCTCGTACACGCGCGGCTCCGCTCCGTACGCCTCGTACACGCGCGGCTCCGCTCCGTACGCCTCGTACACGCGCGGCTCCGCTCCGTACGCCTCGTACACGAGCGGCTCCGCTCCTTACGCCTCGTACACGCGCGGCTCCGCTCCGTACGCCTCGTACACACGCGGCTCTGCTACATCCACACTGTAAACCCCTCCTGACCCCACACATAAACTTCACCTCATCCAGCACCATGACAACCAGCACAGCAGAGTCCTGCATCCACTGAGGCCCCTGATCATGTGACCCCTGACTCCTCCCCTTCAGGTGACTGATCACATGACTGTGACATCATCACAGGTCCTGTGCGTACAGAACAGCTATCTATCCGGGTGAGGCTCTGCAGGTGGAGGTATGTGGAGATGCCCATGGGACAATAACCCCTTCAGTGCTATCGTGAGTTCTGCCTCCTTTATTTCCAGTGCTGTGACCTTTACTAGTGATGAGCTAGCGTGCTCTTCACTTCTTGGTACTCGCCCGAGCATTTCCGGGTTGCTCGGGTCCCCACCCTGCATGTTTGGCTCTCTTGAACATGCAAAGAGCACCAATGAACAAGCAGGGATTGCTTGCCACTCACTGTAATGCTGTAGCCATGTTGGTTGTGGCATTACAGTGATTGGCTGGCCGTACAGCGTTATCAGGTCTATATCAAACCCGGTGACCCTATGCTCGTCAGTCTAACCCGGAAACAGGCAGAGTAAAGAGAGGTACTGCTGAGTCAGGGAGAGAAGTGGCAGTTTATTAGTGAGGTATTATATAGTCCACAGCAATATATACACATCTGAACTAACAGTCCTTCTAAGGACTAACCCAGCTGCATATATTACTGGTGATACAGGAGTTAGGCTAAGTGCCCACGATGCAGAAATGCTGCAGATTTTTTCCGCTTCTCCCTGGCAGGAAAAACGTATGCGGATTTTACATGTGTTTTTCCTGCCAGGTAGAAGCGTTTGTGAAGCATTTCCGCATGCGGGTTATCAAGCGCTTTTACAAGCGATTTTAGCATCACTTGGAAACCGGCATGGATTTATAGTAGTGTGACCAAGTTAGTTAAAAATTAAAAAAAGATTATACTTACCTTCCGATGTCCTCCTGGTGTTATCTCCGGTGTCTTGCATTGCTCGCGGTGGTGTGAAGAACCTGCGGTGACGTCATTCAGTCATGTGTCAGGTCACATGACTCAATGACGTCATGGCAGGTCCTTCACAACAGCTCGAGCAGTGCAAGAGACCGGACAAAACACCGGGAGGACATCGGAAGGTAAGTATAATCTTTTTTTAATTTTAAATTCTTTTTTTTACAGTTTCTATGGTACCCAGGTCTGGATGAGAGTCTCCTGTCCTCCAGAACTGGGTACCATCCGCACATTGAACCGTGTGATACCCACTTGTGCACATGTAGTGATGCGGATGTCACGGGGTCCAATGCAAGTCAATGGCGGCGATTACGCTGCGTGTCCGGAAAATTAATGGACATGCAGCATGGGTATTGACATTGCGGCTTGTCATTGGGGACCATGGGGGACGGATTACCAAGCTTTTCCCAAGCGTTTACGCTGCGTAAATTCCGCAGCATAAACTCTTGGAAAATGCTTCGTGGGCACACAGCCTTAGGCAGAGTTTGTGGACATTGTACACAGCACAATAGGGTCCATTGCACGTTCTGTCTATTGCTGCTGTTACAGATATCCATAGCCTTAGATATCAGGGCTATTTATTTTTTTTCTCTTAATCCTGATTATTTGCTTAAAAGCAATACAGTACTCCATTTTACTGCTCCATTTGCTTGTTAGCAGAATACAAGCAGATTTTTTTTATTTTATTCACATTGCCGTATTGTGGAAGCAGAGTAACTTTTCCATCACACGTGATCCCATATTACTGCGGTAATAATACAGACATTTTTTTGGAACGTGCCAAATATTCCACTACATTTAAAGACAGCCATCTGTGTTTTGTTGAATCTATTCACACTTGGTCGCTGTCCAATACTATACTACAAGGCCACAGCCTAAAACTGTGGTCGTCACACATGATCGCATATTACTGCGGTAATAATACAGACATTTTGTGGAGTGTCCAAATATTACACTCCATTTAAAGTGGTAAAGGCGATAAGGGACGGGGAAGTGGACTTGATGGTGATGGTGCACAAGAGGCTGAGGCCGTGGACAAGATGAAACTGTGCCAGCTGAGGGAGCACAACAAACAACAACATCATGTCGACCTACCTTCCTGTCCCAATTACTAGGGGGCCGTGGAACACCACTCTTGAAGCCAGAGCAGTGTGAAAAGGTTGTTGGTTGGATAGCAAATAATGCTTCCAGTCACTTTGCCTTCACTACCACCCTGTCTTCCACACAGTAAAGTCTCAGTAGCTGTGAGTCTAAACCACATATTCCTCACGAGGAAGAGGAGATCTCATGTAGCGATGCCCAAATATTTGAGCATCCACGATCACACAAAGGCGACGGTGGGAAAGTGCAATTACTGTGGCAAGAGGTGGATGATGATGATGAGACACAATTGCCAGAAAGTCAGGAGGAGGACCAGAGTTAGGAAATGGAAGACAAGGTAATGGACGATGAAGTCACTGACCAAACCTGACAAGGTGACATGCGGAGCGAGGACAGCAGCACACACTGGGAGGGAGGCCTAGCACCACAACAGGCAGGAACAAGCAATGTGATGGCCACAGACACAAGGCGACCAACTGTTCCCCGGAACACCAACATGACGGAAGTTGCCAGTCCAACTGTTAGGTCTTCCTGAGTCTGGCTCTTTTTTAAAGACTGTCCAGATAACCCCAAAAAGGCCATTTGCAACATCTGCCAGGCCAGCATCAACAAGGGCAGCAAAACTACCAGCCTGACCACCACCAGCATGCTCAGGCAAATGACAGTAAAGCACCCGTCTAGTTGGGCCAAACGCCAGGGTCCAGAAACAGTGTCTGTGGGTGACACCACTGCTTGTTCCGCTGTTGTGCGTGCACGCCAATCCCCTGTCCATGGCGCAGGCGAAGATGCCTCCTGGCCTGCACCTGTTGTTGCACACTTGCAACCATCCACGTCCATGTCCCAGCACAACGTTCAGTTGTCCCTACCCCAGTCCTTGGAACGCAAGCGCAAATACGCAGCCAACACACAACAGGCCACACTACTAAACTCGCACATTTTTCGAATGCTTGCGCTTGAAATGTTGCCTTTTAGGCTTGTGGAGACGGAATCTTTCCGCAATCTGATGGCGGCAGCCGTCCCGCGGTACTCAGTCCCCAGCCGCCACCATTTCTCCCGGTGTGCCGTCCCTGCATTACACAAACACGTGTCCCAAAACATTAGCTGTGCCCTCAACAACACAGTTACTGGAAAGGTCCACCTAACCATGTACACGCGGACAAGTGCTTGGAGCCAGGGATGGTACATCTCGGTGACGGCACACTGGGTTAATATAGTGGAAGCCAGGACCCAGTTGGACCCTGGGACTTAACACGTTCTCCCGACGCCAAGGATTGCGGTTCCTGGGTCAATCAGGGTCGCCCCCACATTCTACAGCTCCTGCACCTCCTCCTCCTCAGCCTCCATCTCTGAAATGGCCACATCAGTCGAAAGCTAGAAGCACTACAGCACTGCCTCAGCCAAGCGGCAACAGGCACTGCTGAAGTTTATATGCTTAGGAGACAAACTACACACCTCTGAAGAGTTGTTGACAGCTGTAAAAAAGCAGGTAGATCTGTGGCTGACACCGCTGACCCTACAGCCAGGCATGGTTGTGTGTGTCAACGGCCCTCCTCTATGTCTCTTCAAAGGGGTATTGGAGTGCGTATTAGTTTTTGGCAGCCCTTGCAGTCACTGCATGGGCATTACCAGTATAGGAGGCCCACTCTTTTTATAATGGGAACATTTTTTTACTGAGGCTTTCCTCTATGTCTCTTCAAAGGGGTATTGGAGTGCGTCCTAATTTTTGGCAGCCCTTACAGTTACTGCATACGCTGTACCAGTATAAGAGACCCGCTCCTTAATAATGGGAAATTATTTTTTTTAAAACAGGCCCTCTATGTTTCTTCAAATTGGTATTGGGGTTTTTCCAAATTTTGGCCAGCCTTTTCAGTCACTGCATACGCAATAACTGTATAGCAGAATCGCTCCTTTTATAATGGGAACATTTTTTTTACTGAGGCCCTCCTCTGTATCTTCAAATTGGTATTGGTGTTATTCCAAAATTTGGGCAGCCCTTTCAGTCACTGCATACACAAAAACAGTATAGGAGATCCGCTCCTTAATAAAGGGAAATTATTTTTTTAAATCAGGCCCTCTCTGTGTCTTCAAAGGTGTAATGGGTTTTTTTCCAAATTTTGGGCAGGCCTTGAAGTCACTGCATATTGTAAGGCAGCGCTAGTCATCATGCTGGGGGACACTCGCTGCATCGGGTCAATTAAAGCACACCAGCCACGTTTTCCATTATTTCACAATCCAGCAGTTTATTATATTTCACTACTGCTTATCACCGAGTCCAACTCAGTGGCTCGCCGACATACACATATAATGTCCAGGAGCCTTTCAAGTGGCAGACAGGCCCACTTGGCTCCAGTTACAGCCTCCAGCAAAGTCACTTAAATCAAAGTCCATATAATGCAGTGTTTTACCTTTGCCGGGTTTTAGCTGCTTCAGTCAGTTTTGTTCTGCCACCACTGTGGCTTTACGGCTTTCCAGATGGGGGTCTCCAGCCCTCGTTCCTTCAAAGGCTACTGGTATGTTGTCTCACCTAACATCCAGCCTTTGCCTTCCAGGACTCTTGCCTTCCAAGCCTCTGGCCCTCCAAGGCTACTGGTATCGCTTACACCTAAGGATCCAGCCTCTGCCTTTCAGGCTTCACCCGGCTTCACTAGGCCTCACTAAGCCTCTCCAGGCTAACGGTGTCCCACACGGGAACAGGCCTCACGCCTTACACACCTGTTTCAAAACTACCAGGGCTTATATATCTTCCAGTGCACACACAGGACCTGTGCTGATGTCACAGTCATGTGATCAGACCTTCTGTGTGCACAGGACCTGTGCTGATGTTACAGTCATGTGATCAGTCACCTGAGGGGGAGGTACATGGTCAGCCAAAACACACCTTGGACCATTACAGTAATGCCGCAAGCCGCTGCATTACATATCCCTCCCCTCTGTTCAAACTTGTGGGGTTGAACACATAACATACACAATCACATCATAACCCACAGTTCACAACAAGACCATGTACTTGACAATTGCGTTGCTCAGCCCCTGGAACATTAGTCATCAACATTAGCCCATTCCTTAGGGACCTACCATCTGTCATTGTCACCGACTTCGTCGAGTCACATTTCCGGGTCGTAACCTTGTCAGACCTCCCCCGCTCCCAGCGGTCAGTCATAACCTTGTCAGACCTTCCCCGCTCCCAGCGGTCAGTCGTAACCTTGTCAGACCTCCCCCGCTCCCAGCGGTCCATACAGCAGTGTGACTCTCACGCCCTGGTATCTAAGGTCCGGTTAGACTCGTTTGTATGGGCCTCTCAAACCTGAGTTACTGGAGGTCTCGCTACCTCTAAACCCACGCACACTACTCTCAGGATATCTTGGAAAGTCTCTAACTTCTACTGTAGTCGTTCTATTATTTGAAGGGCTCTTTCTCTGTCTGGTCTCACAATTTCTAGACGGCTGCCATCTTCTGCTGCTCAGACGATGCTGTCTTTCCACTCGCAGTCTAGCGAGATTTAACTGTTCTACCTCTCGCAGGTAGGTCACTCGGTACTCCAGCAGCATGCGTATATATGCAAGACTTTCTTCCGTTCCTACAGCGGAGAATGACACCATGCCGTTTTCATCTGGTATCCAGTCCTGACGATCACGTGGACTGCTTACTTTCATCACACCAGACTTCTTTACCATTATCTGCATGGCTCGGCCATTTCTCCCAATAAGCTTTCTTACCAGAGCCTGAGGCACCCGGATGACCTCTTCATGCAGACTTTGAACTTTTCTCATAAGCTCCAGTTGTCTAATGGCTTGTTCCATCTTCAACCGGAGAAACCGCTTCGTGCGAATACATCGCCAGTGCATGTCACTTAGGATAGCCACCCTCTTCACTGTGACTTCGGTTGTGGACAGGACCAGCAGCTGTTTAGCTTCTGAGGTCGAGTACACCTTAAAGGCTCCCACGGCCTTCTTAAACTCTTTATGCACGGACTCACTGGTGCATTCTTCTCTCAAATCCTCGGGTACATCTATGAGGCACTTGTACCGAGAGGTTTCTGTCTCACCAGTGGTCTCCAAACGATCATCTAGCTCAGGTTTCAGGGGCAACTGACTTTCAGCTTCTTCACCCTGTATGCTTCCCCTGAGCTGACTCACAGCTACAAATTCAAGAATTTTCGTCTTGACCACTTCCTTCTCATACTTATCTTCTGTTAACACACTCTTAGCTCTCCTCAGGTCCACCTTCTCATGGTATAAAGTAGTAAGTGCAACTTTTTTTCCCTTTTCCTTCTCCAAGGAGGCCTCGTTCACTGAGTGATACTTTGCCAGGCGACCTTTGAGCACGAAAACTTCTTCCTCTAGCTCAGCTATTCGCCTCTCAGCAGCCCATCTCTGAAGCTCTTCCTGCTTCAACTGCTCCTTTAACAGTAGAGTTCTCTCAGACCTCTCTGTCTCCAATGCGCCCACTCGGCTCTCAACAGCCAGTCTCTCAAGCTTCTCTTGCTTCAAATGGGCTTGTAGTGACTCCTTGAGCTCCTTGATCTCGGCTCTTACATCCACCGAATCATCCAAGCTCGCACTATTCGAGGAGGCATTTGCTTCATACCTCCCTTCTCCGATAGACTCCTCCATCCTGCAGAAACTTTCCTTAAGGCACGTCTCTGCCCTCTGGAGATCATCACAGAACGTCTGCAGCTCCTTCACCTTAGCTTCCAGACCTAGGGTTTTTCTGCGGAGATCATCATTTTCATCACGGGTGTCCTGCAGAGTGGTCTCAACAACTTGGCGCATGTGCTCTGCATCCGCCTTATCATCCTCTAGTTTTTCTTTAACCCTGAGGAGATCCTCATAGTCTCTCTTAATTTGTTGCAGTTCCCCACTGCGTTCACCATATTCCTTCTTGGATTCACACAGCTCCCGGTTGAACTGTTCGCACAGTCGTTCTAGGTTTTGTTCACGCCCAGAAACTTCATCCTGCAGTTCCTCCTTCTCAAGCTTCAACTGCAAAACCTCCTCCTTGGTTTTGCGGCGGTCCTCCTTAATTTCCTGGAACATTTCCTTCCATTGGTTAATTTCCTCGTTGCTTCCCTCCAGGTCTCGCTGTAAGTTCCTCACAACCTGGTATATTTTCTGCCGGTCAGACTCCAGGCTCCGCTGGTCTGTGGACACATTCTCCAGGTTTTCCCATAGTTGCTGCACATCACTCTGACACTGCTGCCTGATAGGCTCCAGCTCTTGGTCATGACTGGCCACCTTCTCTTTCAGGGCTGTCAGATCCTGATCCTTCTGTCTCAGTACTGTACCGTAGGTTGCTACTGGCAACGTCACCTCCTCTTCTGCCTCTAAAGGAGGATCCACACTTGGAACAAAGGCACACAGTACTACATTTTCTATATTTTCACTTTCAGCAAAGACTACAGGAGCAACCTTTTCGTGGCCCTTGCGCCGTCGACGACGAGAGGGGGACTTTCTCTCCTCGTTTAGCTCCTCCTGACTGAATTCTCCTTCTACTTTCGTAGTGTCACCATCAGCTACGGGGTCTGTGTCACTCCCCATGGTTTTGTGGACTAACAGGTCACCTCTCACTTTGACGTCAACCTCTTCTACTGGAGCTACCCCGTTATCAACGGTCAAATTGTCTTTTTTAGGCGGTACCAACCCACAGCCAGTAACAAATTTTGGTTTTCTATACTCCATGCTCTTTTGAAAATCCACCCCCTTTTGAGACTCTGCCCCCTTTTGGGCACCCACACCTGTAGGGGGATTTTTACAAAAAAAATCAGCAATAGTCTTGGGACTTAGTTCACAACATCTCTTACCACCTCCCCGGGCACTCTGGGATAATACTGGCACCCCTGGAGAGTTCACAGAATGGTCCACTGCCGCCATTCTATACGGTGCCCACAGCTCCTGCCGTTCCTGCACCATGTCCTCTAGACGTTTCTCAAATACCTGCTGCTGTTTTAACCGGCACTTTAATTGCTCAATAGCTTCATTTTCTTTTGCTGCTCCATTCACAGCCATCGCGGTACACTATTCCCAGATGGGGGGTCTCCAGCCCTCGTTCCTTCAAAGGCTACTGGTATGTTGTCTCACCTAACATCCAGCCTTTGCCTTCCAGGACTCTTGCCTTCCAAGCCTCTGGCCCTCCAAGGCTACTGGTATCGCTTACACCTAAGGATTCAGCCTCTGCCTTTCAGGCTTCACCCGGCTTCACTAGGCCTCACTAAGCCTCTCCAGACTAACAGTGTCCCACACTGGAACAGGCCTCACGCCTTACACACCTGTTTCAAAGCTACCAGGGTTTATATATCTTCCAGTGCACACACAGGACCTGTGCTGATGTCACAGTCATGTGATCAGTCACCTGAGGGGGAGGTACATGGTCAGCCAAAACACACCCTGGACCATTACAGTAATGCCGCAAGCCGCTGCATTACAATATGCTTTAACAGTATAGTAGACCCGCTCCTTAAAAGTGGGAACAGCAAAGTATAGCCAGCTGATGGCCCTCTACAAATATTGAGGGGTGACTGATAGCCCTATGAAAATAGAGTCTGTGACTTTTAGGCTGTGTGCCCACAATGCGTTTTTTAAGCATTTCCGCAGTGGCAAAAACGCTGCAGAAACGCTTAAAAAGCGCATGGTAGAAGGCCTGCCATGGTCCCCAATGATAATCCGCATGTGCTGTGCACATTGCTGTGGAAATTTCCGCTGCGGATTATCATTGCGGAAAAAAACGCAGCACTACTAATTATTTTGTGGAAGTGCTGCGTTTTCGGCGCCATTGACTTGCATTGAAACGCATGGATTATGCATCACGGCATATGTAGATGCGCATTCCACGAGTTTCAATGTGCGAATGGTACCCGGGTCTAGAGGACAGGAGACTCTCCTCCGGACCCGGGTACCATAGAACCTGTGAAAAAAATAATAAAATAAAAAATAAATATTATGTTTACCTTCTGATGGCCCCCGCTGCGCTTGTCCTCCCTTGCCGGCAGATCACGGTGGACTGAAGGACCTGCGCTGACGTCATAGTCATGTGACGGCAGGTCCTTCAGTGAAGTGTACCACGATCTGCCGGCAGCCAGGACGGAGCGAAGCTAGACTCCTGGGGCCATCAGAAGGTAAGTATAGATTCATTTTTTTATTTTTAACCATTCTTTAAGGTCACACTATATAAATCCATTCCGTTTGCATGGATTTATATAGTGTGACCAAGTTGACAAGCACTTTCCAAGTGATGCTAAAATTGCTTGGAAAGCGCTTGTCAACCCTCATGCGGAAATGCATGTGAAGAACGCTTCACTTCCGCATGTCCCTGGCAGGAAAACGCATGCACAATCCGCATGCGTTTTTTTCTGCCAGGGAGATGCAGAAACGCTCAGGAAAAATCCGGAGCATTTCTGCATCGTGGGCACATAGCCTTAGAATCCCTCTTTTATAAATGAAACAGGATGTGTCTGATCATGTCTCACACACCACATTGCCAGATAGGGTAGTAAAATTTTGAAATGAAATTTACCGGTGAAGGTATTTTTCACAGTTGAAAGCAATGCAAAAGTGCAAAAAACGCATCAAAAACACTACGTGTGAACATAGGCCAAGGTGTGGAGGAGCATTTTTTGGGGGGGTTATTTATTTTGCCTTATATGCAAGTCATTACTCTGGAAAGGATGTTCCTTCAAGGGGTTGTGCGGTACTTTAGATTAACCCCCCATGTATTCCCCCCCCAGGTCCCTAAGACTTTTTGTAAATACCTTCTGCTGTTGATAATGCCTGTCAGCGGCGCTATCACTGGCCGCTCACAGGCATCACGTGACCCCTGGGTGCAGCCGGCGCTGACATCCGCTAATGTCACGACAAGTGCTGGCAGCAGCCGGGGGTCACGATCTTCCTGGTTCCAGGTGGATGCCAGGCTGTGGGCAAGGTTACCCCCCCGCGTCACACCCGACATCCACCGCGCGCTCTGCGCCACCAATAGCTCCGCTCACAGGCATTATCAACAGTAGAAGGTATTTACAAAAAGTCTTAGGGACCTGGGGGGGGGGTATACATGGGGGGCTAATCTAAAGTACCGCACAACCCCTTTAACATTTTTTCCATGAAAATCCAGTTTGGTTTTGTTTTTGTATGTTTTATTGTGAGTCTGTAAAAGTGGCTCAATACTCTGACAACATTGTTGACAGCAGTGACCTGGGAGTCAGAGATGCTTCCAGGGGTCTTCCCCATGCTGTTCCCATGTCATTTCAGCACTTTACAGGATGTGTCTGATCATGTCTCACTCATCACATGGCCAAATAAGGTAGTAAAATGTTAAAATAACATTTACTGGTGAATGTATTTTTCACAGATGAAAGCAATGCAAAACATTACGTGTGAACAAAGCCCAAGGTGTGGAGGAGCATTTTTGTTTTTGGTTATTTATTTTCCCTTCTATACAAGTCAATACCCTGGAAAGGATGTTCCCGAACATCTTTCAAGTAAAATCCATTTTGGTTTCGTTTTGGTATGTTTTATTATGAGTCCTTAAAAGGGGCGTAATACTCTGACAACATTGTTCACAGCAGTGACCCGGAAGTCAGAAATGCTCCCTGCTGTTTCCATTTCATTTGAGTACTATTCCCATCGATTTGGGTAGTTTTTCGGCCCCCTGCAGACCTCCGGGGGGGGGGGGGGGTCCGCCAGAAGAATGCTTGAGTTTTCCGTAGACTTACATTAGGCTCGTTGCTCTGGTCGGGCACTCGAGCATTACGATTTGCTCGACCCGAGCATTTTAGTGCTCGCTCATCACTAACCTTTACCATTACGGGATAAGTTGTATTTTGTCGCCATTTTGGGATCCATATAATGTTACTGATTTGACTTCTATTAACCCCTTCCCAACATGCACCATGTATATACTGTGCTGCTGGATCTGCGCTCCCGCAAAGCGAAGTATATACATGGCGCCACTCTTTCCAGTCACCACGCTGCATTGAACAGTGACAAAGTTAAGATGGCTGCCGTCTCTGACAGCAAGCCATCCCTGCAAGTCACCCCCGGACAAGATGCAGCAAATCTATAACACAGAGAGCGCCGGACCCCTGGGACTGAGCTCAGTTAGATAAATGAGGCTGTAAGGGGGACACAATAATATATAGACACTGCTCTGCACACATGTGGCTCTGCTCTGTACACATCATATCCACGTGGCTAAGCTCCGCACAGTTCGTACAAACACGGCTCCGCTCCGTACACACTGCGTCCCCTCCGTACACACACATGGCTCTGCTCCGTACACATTGTACACACACGACTCCACTACATCCACACTGGTCTCACCCGGGACTCAAACTCACATCAGTGTCAACATGCTTCCCAATGTTCACAGGCTGTTTGCTAGTCACTGAGCTACAGCCCATAATGATGAAGATAGGAGAATGTGGTTTTCTTGACTCTACATTTTAATGAACCCAGAAGCTGAGTCTAAATCTCCATAGAAATTGTATATATAACAATGTATTTTTAAAGTGCCTGTAAATTGACATGAAGAAAACAATTTTTTCTTCTTCCTATAAGGCTATGAGCCCATGATCAGGAAGAGCAGTGTTTTGGATGCAGCTCACCTGCCCTGCGTCCAAAACACTGTGTTCTACATTAGAAGCACAGTGGATGGGATTTATAGAAATCCTATGCCCACTGTGCTACTATTTAACCTGCGTAAACTCACGAGTGGCACGTATTTGCAAGCTGCAGCACGTCAATTTCTGTAGCAGTGACGCTAGTCTCCACTATGAAATTTCCACAATAGAATGTCATTATATGCGGTAACTCCACATGGTTCAGTGAACACAGCGGATTTACCTGCGTGATTATAATGAAGCGTTTTGGATGCAGCGAGAATACGCTGGGTCCAAAGCACTGCTGTTCCTGATCGTGGTAATGTAGCCTAAAAGCAGGGCCGGCGTCAGCACCCGGCGCACCCGGGCAAATGCCGGGGCCCTGAGCAGGCAGAGGGGCCCACTGGCGGTCGCGCACCCCGCTGGGCTATGGGCGGAGGAGAGCGGTGTCAGTGCCCGCCCTTCTCCGCCGTTTGCTCAGGGCCCCGGCAGCCGGATACTTACCTCTCCCCGTGCCTCCGCAGATCAGCTGTCTTCCTGCTCTGCGCTCCCTGTGACGTCGCAGGTCAGAGGGCGCGGTGACGCCTCTACACCGCGCCCTCCCCTGAGCCGTCACAGGGAGCGCTGAGCGGGAAGACGCCGACAACGCTGGAGTCCCGGACCCGAGCAGTGGACAGCTGGCAGCGGGCGGTTGGTAGCAGGTGAGGAGACGGGAGGTGAGTATTTGATTTTTTTTTTTTAATGTATGGAGGCATGGGGCAGTATAAAGAGAGGGGGGGGCATCCTGCATGGGGCATTATAAAGAGGAGGGGTGACAGCCTGCATGGGGCATTATAAAGAGGAGGGGTAACAGCCTTCATGGGGCATTATAAGGTGGGGAACAGCCTGCATGGGGCATTATAAAGAGGGGGGGCATCCTGCATGGGGCATTATAAAGAGGAGGGGTGACAGCCTGCATGGGGCATTATAAGGTGGGGAACAGCCTGCATGGGGCATTATAAAGAGCGGGGGGGATTCCTGCATGGGGCATTATAAAGAGGAGGGGTGACAGCCTGCATGGGGCATTATAAAGAGGGGGGGTGACAGCCTGCATGGGGCATTATAAGGTGGGGAACAGACTGCATGGGGCATTATAAAGAGGGCGGGGGGCATCCTGCATGGGGCATTATAAAGAGAGGGGGGGACATCCTGCATGGGGCATTATAAAGAGGAGGGGTGACAGCCTGCATGGGGCATTATAAAGGGGGGACAGCCTGTATGGGGCATTATGTGGGGGGTAACAGCCTGCATGCAGCATTATATGGGGGCCAGTATCCTGTATGGAGCGTTATAAGGGGACCGGTATCCTGTATGGAGCGTTATATGGGGGCCAGTATCCTGTATGTAGTTTTATAAGGGGACCAGTATCCTGTATGGAGCGTTATATGGGGGCCAGTATCCTGTATGGAGCTTTATAAGGGGACCAGTATCCTGTATGGAGCGTTATATGGGGGCCAGTATTCTGTATGGAGCCTTATATGGGGGCCAGTATTCCGTATGGAGCCTTATATGGGGGCCAGTATTCCATATGGGGGCCAGTATTCCGTATGGAGCCTTATATGGGGGCCAGTATTCCGTATGGAGCCTTATATGGGGGCCAGTATTCCGTATGGAGCCTTATAGCATTATAAGGGGGGGACAGCCTGTATGGGGCATTATGTGGGGGGTAACAGCCTGCATGCAGCATTGTATGGGGACCGGTATCCTGTATGGAGCGTTATATGGGGGCCAGTATCCTGTATGGAGCTTTATAAGGGGACCAGTATCCTGTATGGAGCGTTATATGGGGGCCAGTATTCTGTATGGAGCCTTATATGGGGGCCAGTATTCTGTATGGAGCCTTATATGGGGGTCAGTATTCCGCATGGAGCCTTATATGGGGGTCAGTATTCCGCAAGGAAGCCTTATATGGGGGTCAGTATTCCGCATGGAGCCTTATATGGGGGTCAGTATTCCGCATGGAGCCTTATATGGGGGTCAGTATTCCGCATGGAGCCTTATATGGGGGTCAGTATTCCGCATGGAGCCTTATATGGGGGTCAGTATTCCGCATGGGGCCTTATATGGGGGCCAGTATTCCTTATGGGGCCTTATATGGGGGCCAGTATTCCATATGAAGCGTTATATGGGGGCCAGTATTCCGTATGGAGCCTTATATGGGGGCCAGTATTCTGTGTGGAGCGATTCACCGGTTTCTGAGCTATTGTGGAATTTACAATAGATATCACTCATGTAATGTAAGAAGTGAAATCTTTGCATTGTACTATATATATATATATATATATATATATATATATATATATATATATATATATATATATATATATTTCTCCGCCGTATCTTTGCATCATGAATCGTGGTATGTGTTAAAGGGGCCCACTGAGACTCTTTCGCCCGGGGCCCAGAAAAACCTGGAGCCGGCCCTGCCTAAAAGTATTAAAAATAATAAGCAATTACAACAATTTGTTTAGTGTCTACTCAGGTCTTGAACCACAACCTTCACATTACAGATTGATGGGAGTTTTATTGTGCTGAGCCACAAGCTCTAGTGATGTAATTAGCAGAATTCCATTTACTTGATCTGTACTGCAGAATCTGACTATGGCTGTTTGCCCACGATGCTTTTTTTAAGCGTTTTCCCAGCGGCAAAAACGCTGTAGAAACGCTTAAAAAATGCATGGTAGAAGGCCTGCCATGTCCCCCACTGATAATCCGCATGTGCTGTGCACATGCTGCGGAAATTTCCACTGTGGATTATCATTGCGGAAAAAAACGCAGCACTACCAATCATTTTGCGGAAGTGCTGCGTTTTCGCCGCCATTGACTTGCATTAGAACGCGCCAATTCCGCAAGACTGCATCTGTACATGCGTAATTGGCGCGTTCTAATGTGCGGATGGTACCAGGGTGTGGAGGACAGGAGACTCTCCTCCACAACCAGGTACCATTAAAAGCTGTAAAAAAAAGAATAAAATAAAAAATAAAGATTATATTCACCTTCCGACGGCCCCCGGACTCCTTCCTTGTGCTTGCCGACAGATCGCGCAGGACTGAAGGACCTGCGGTGACGTCACAGTCATGTGATGGCAGGTCCTTCAGTACAGCGTAACGGCAGCCAGCACAGGGGCGCAGCAAGACTGCAGGGGCCATCGGAAGGTAAGTATAGATTTATTTTTTGACATTCTCTCGGGTCACACTATATAAATCCATGCTGTTTGCATGGATTTATATAGTGTGACCGAGTTGTCAAGCACTTTCCAAGTGATGCTAAAATCTCTTGGAAAGCGCTTGTCAACCCACATGCGGAAATGCATGTGAAGAACGCTTCACATCCGCATGTCCCTGGCAGGAAAACGCATGTACAATCCGCATGCATTTTTCTCTGCCAGGGAGATGCAGAAACGCTCATGAAAAAATCCTGAGCATTTCTGCATAGTGGGCACATAGCCTAAAGGCTGATAGTACTGATAGAAATACACTGCTGTGTACATTGTATGTATTTTTATTCTACAGGGAGATTCAGGGTATGTGCCCACGATGTGTACCAGCCTGCGGCCCTGACGCTGCAGAATAGCCGTCAGCGACTTCCGCTCAATATGCAAATGAGCGGGGCCATATATATATATTTTTTTCACCTGCAGACTTTCCTCATAGAGGTTAGGTCTATGGGGAAAGCCCGCTTGCGGACCCGCAAGAGAAATTAACATGCTGCGGTCTGGAAACACGCGCCGCATGTCAGTTTCCGCCGGTGATCCACAGGTGCACTGAAACGCATAATGGGCATTGGATTTCTAGAAATCCCATCCACTATGCTGTAACATCTGGCCGCTGCGGGTTTGACGCTGAATAAGCACGCAGCGTCAAACGCAGCGGCTCCGGATCGTGTGCATATACCCTAAGAGATTTTTTCATCTTATAAAATTACTAAAAAAAAATAATAATAATAAAAACACTTGATAATGAAAACATTTTTTTATTTTTAATGTGTTACTCTTAGTGGCTAATCTTACTATTATGATTTATGACTGTTATATAAGAATAGGCTTTTGTGAGAGACTCTGAATGGTTGGGTCTCTCTGGACTACATGTCGTCTTGTTAGACGTTATAGCCTATAGCTTGATGTCTTTCTATATATCCATCTGAGCTAACAGCATTTGATCTTTTCACAAATTTTATGTCTATTTCTATGTTATACAGTATTTGTTTGTGTGCCTTAAGGCAATATTTTAATGATATCTAGTAAAGGTTATTTTTTATGGGTTTTTTGATGTCAGATATAATTATATACCCATGAGGTTATCCCATTTCTGTAATCTCATCTTATAAAATTATTTAAAAAAATAATAATAAAAACACTTGATAATGAAAACATTTTTTTTATTTTTAATGTTTATTTTTAAATGATAAATCAGCAAATAACATGGACATATTTGGTGTTCCTGTAATCGTAAAGACTCGCACAACACAGAGATCAGATTATTGACGGGGATCGGTAAATGACGTAAAAAAATGGCTTAATTTATATTTTTCTCTATTAAACTCATAAAAATGTAATAAAACCGGTAATGCTGAGGCCGTGTTCACACATAGCGTAAATGCTGTGTTCTTTCTGCTGCTTTTTTTCTGCAGGTGTTCGCACCACACGACAAAGTAACAATCTTCTCTAATTATTGGTGTTTGCTGCGTTTCTTTTATGCGTTTTCCCGCTTATTTGATGCGATTTTGGGGAAGGTATTAAGCAGAGTTTTTAACAGTACAGAAAAGCTTTGATTCTTATTGTGGAGTTTGGTGTGGATCCTGCAGAAAACAAAAAAACATTATTTCTGCAACATGTGAACACTGCCTTACAGACACAAAAAAGTCAGATGTTGTTTAGTGAAGCTACATAAAGCTGAGAAAGTTCTGGCGGCTCCGACTGTGAATGAAGGAACAAAAAATAATCTACAGGTTCAACTAGAGATGAGCAGGATGCACAGATGCCATCGCTCCAGTCCTGGGTGATCAAAAGCCACCGGGGACTCCGAATGGTTAGAGATTCACGGCTTACTGTCCAGCTGCCAGGTACCACTGACCTGGACGCTGGACCAGAGACCCGGGAATTCATCCGCTCATCTCTAGTCCCAACCGTCCCGGATACATAGGACAGTCCTGGATTTGGGTCTACACCCTGCAGTCTCAGGCGTCTGCTGAATGCCCCTCATTAGCAGCACCTCTCTGACAACTCCTCCTGCCGGGGGAGAAAGATAATGGTAAAAGCGTGGATTGGGGTGTGGCCAAGGGCATGGCCAAAACATCAGAAATTCCCTCATTACTGTTCTGTATAATTATTGTGATACTGAATACGTAGAGGAGGTCGTTTATTATACGACTTTTCCACAATAACAGCAAATTTCCTGGGAATAAAAAGCTTTTATATTGTCTCTTTGAAAGAAGTGGAGTTATTATTTTTCTATGACAGTAATTAACATCCCTTGCTCACATACTGAGCTGCCGATACCCTGCGTAACCACCTAGATGAGACAGTTGCTATTAATCGCAGCATCTAAGCAATTAATCAGTGCGATATGGTAGAACCTCCCGATGTGCACACTGCCTCCGCTCAGCATCGTGACGTACATTAACGAGAAGGTTCAGAGAAGGATTAAAGGGATAAATCATCGCTGGGGCTGTCCATCACTACAGTGGGAATCCTAAGTCTTTCATTGTTCCTCTCATTTCTCCTACTACACAAATACAGGAGTGATGTTCACACATCTTGTTACTTCCTTGTCTGCACCTGCTCCTACAACCTCTACGTCTGTTGTTAGGTGATGACACACTTGCACTATGGATGGCGCTCTCTGACACAGGTGCCATCCATCCAAGGATATTGTTATGGCTTGTGGTGAATCACTCTCCCAGCATCTTGCTATTAGTTCCCAGTTCTTAGTATTTACTGAGTCTGGTATGTTTTCCTGTGATACCCTTCTTCCTGACTTAGCTTATCTGACACCCATTGTTGACCATGAACTGACATAACCCTCTATTTGTTAATTCTGCTTCTGACTCTGATTGAATAAAGAGAAAATTTCAGCTCACCCCTGAGATGTAATCCCAGTCTTCTGACTCTGATTGCCTAGTTCTGACATCGATTCTCCTGACTGTTTCTTACTTTACTGTGACCTGTCCCACTCTGGTTTTGATCCCGTTTGTCAACTTTTTTTTTCTTACAGCTCACTCCACTGGTTGACTGCCACTCCGTAATCTCAACTCTGGGGACAGTGTAGTATTTCAGATTCTTGTACAAGGATTAAAAGGTGAATGCCATTGTTCATCTGAGACCTGCTGTCCCGGGTTTACCGCTACAGAGAGGAGCCAGAACACCGCAGCGTCTGATTTCTCCTACTCATGCACTGATTAGAAGCACTTCTCCTTCATATTAAACAGTGGAGGTTTCTTTTAGCAGTGCAGGGGTTAATCTGTTCAGTGGAGAGCTCTTAGAAATTTCCTGGGTGATGCTCTCAGCTGTTCAGTGTTAACCACTCTCCTCTCCTATATTTACTGGACTCTGGCAAGCAGGCATTGCCAGAGTTAGCTTCATGCTGCATTGTTCAAGAGTTGGTGGAGTTTTGTTGCTTGAGAAAGCATTTGGATTTAGCTAAAGACTGTTGAGTGGCTTTGGTTGTGTGCAAATCCTCTCCTCCTACTTTGGTTTTCCCCTTCCTTCACTCCCAGTGTTTCCCTCTGTTCTTTGTGTGTGAATATTTGTATGATTGGTATTTTCCTTTATCCCTGGACCTTGTTAGTCTGGTTGGTGTGTTACCATACCGTACTACTCTCCTCTTCCCTGGGTCGGGGGGATTCAGGAGCTCAGCAAGGTACGTGGCCCGGCATCTTCACCATTAGAAGTAATCCGGGAAACAAGGTTAGATATAGTGCCCCTAGCGCTAGTGTTAGGGACAGGAGGGAGCGCCCTGGCCCTGGGAAATCTGACAACAGAGTAGTGACACCTGCTAAGTATAGTGTCTTGAGCAAAATCTGTCCTTTTAATGACTTAAAATATAACAAGCCACACAAAAAAAAGATTGAACACCTCCCAGCTCTGGTCAATCAAATGCAAGGCCGGGCCCAATTGATTCAGGACCATGCACAGTGTATTCAACATCATTAAGCTGCTCAGGCCCAAACAACTGCAGCTTCTTCCCTGACTATTTTAGCGCCCATGGTGACCCTTCCTAACCAATTTTCCTATGTCATGTTTCAGGAAAGCTGTCGCTTGTATTTCAGACTCCTCCCATAGTTGTCCGGTTCTGAGAGCCATCATCTGGGTATTATATCTCTGCTGCACCTTAACCCCTTGGCTTGGACATTTTCCCTACCTCGTGATGCTCCAGATATCTCTAAAGTGGACTCTTTCTTTGACATCCTTGGACACCTGTTAGACAATTTTGATGGTGTAGCATTGCATAAACTAGTCTCTCTTTACCAAAGTAGACATACTGCTGAAGAATTTTGCCCTTAATTTTGGTGTCTCCCAGATACCTGGCAGTTTAAGCTGCCACGTGTTTTCCTATTCTGCTTTTTGGTATTACGACACATTGAAAAAGACTCAGAAGAGTCAAAACGTTCTATTTTTATGGCACCTGTAAATAACTAAGGGCTGTGAATGGAACATGCACGATATCAATAAACTTCCACATTTCTGCATGAATCAGAATGTGCAGTGAAATTTCTGTGATAGGCTTTCACTTTCAGTTACCCTGTACATTTGCATGAGGCTGATAGAAACAAACAAGTACTGTACTCAGTTATTTCCATCTTTTCTCTCTGACTACAGCAACGGGTCCATACAAAGAAAAAAAGAACATGTAGATGTTGGATTCTATCTTCTCCTATATTTCCCCTTACTACAGTCGCTTGCAAAAGTATTTACCCCCTTGGAATTTTTCGTGTTTTGCTACCTCATGACCTGGAATTTCATTTTTTTTTTGAGGGTTTGCATCAGTTCATGTAAAGAACATACCTACAACTGTGAACATTTGGTTTTCTTTTTTTGTGTGAAACAAACAATAAATTGGACAAAATAACTGTAAACTTCAGTGTGCATAAGAATTGTTCCCCTGAAGTCAGTACTTTGTAGAGCCTCTTTTTGCTGCAATTACAGCTGCAAGTCGCTTTGGATAAGCCTCTATGAGCTTACAACATTTTTTCAGAGGGATTTTTCTCCATTCCTCAAGGTAAAACTGCTCCAGCTCCTTCAAGTTAGATGGATTCCTCTGGTGAACTGCAATCTTCAAGTCTGACCATAGATTTTCAATTGGATTAAGATCTGGGCTTTGACTAGGCAACTCCATAACATTTACACGTTTCCCCTTTAAACCACTCTAGTGTTGCTTTAGCAGTATGCTTTGGGCAGGCCCGGCGTCAGCACCCGGGCAAGTGCTGGGGCCCTGAGCAGGCGGGGCACCCCAGCTTGCTCAGGGGACCCCAGCCACTCGGGCACCCCAGCCTGCTATGGGACCCGTGAGCTGTGCCCGCACCCGCCCCGCCCTCCGCTTGCTCAGGGCCCCACCGCGCCCTCTGCTGAGCAGTCACAGCGCAGAGCGGGAAGACGGCGAAGCGGCTGAGGTGTCCGGAGCAGCGGCAGCAGGTGAGGTGAGTATTTGATTTTTTTTAGTTTTTTTTAATGTATAGAGGCATGGGGCATTATATGGGGGCCCAGGAGGCATGGGGCATTATATGGGGGCACAGCCTGCATGGAGCATTATGTGGGGGCCAGTATTCTGTATGGAGCGTTATATGGGGGCCAGTATTCTGTAGGAAGCGTTATATGGGGGCCAGTATTCTGTGGGGAGCGTTAGATGAGGGCCAGTATTCTGTAGGGAGCGTTAGATGGGGACCAGTATTCTGTATGGAGCGTTAGATGGGGGCCAGTATTCTGTATGGAGCATTATATGGGGGCCAGTATTCTGCTCGGAGCATTATATGAGGTCTATTATTCTGTATGGAGCAATATATGGGGCCCATAATACTGTATGTATGGAGGACTTAGTGGTGCCCATAATACTGTATGGAGGACTATGTGGTGCCCATAATACTGTATGGAGGACTTAGTTGTGCCCATAATACTGTATGGAGGACTATATTGTCCGGTTTGCACTGTAAGCTGTGAGGAGTTGCCGGTTTCTGAGCTATTGTAGAATTTACAATAGATATCTCTCATGTAATGTAAGAAGTGAAATCTCTGGCACTGTACTATATCTATATTTCTCTGCGGTATCCGTGCATCATGAATCGTGATATGTGTTAAAGGGGCCCACTGAGACTTTTTCGCCCAGGGCCCACAAAAACCTGGAGCCCGCCCTGGCTTTGGGTCATTATCTTGTTGGAAGGTGAACCTCGGTCCTAGTCCCAAATCACTGACAGACTGAAAGAGGTTTTGCTTAACAATATCCTTGTATTTCGCACCATCCATCTTCCCCTCGATTAGGACCATTTTCGCTGTCCCTGCTGTCAAAAAACATCACCAAAACATGATGACTGCACCACCATGTTTCACGGTGGGGATGGTATTCTTGGGGTGATGAACTGTGTTGGTTTGGCGCCAGACATAGATTTTACCTTAGTGACCAAAATGTTCAATTTTGGTCTCATCTGACCACAGTATCTTCCTCCATACATTTGGGGATCTCCCACATGTCTTTTGGCAAACTCAAAATGATCATTACAATTTTTGTGTGTTAAGTAAAGGCTTTTTTCTGCCCAATCTTCCATAAAGATCACCTCTATGGAGTATGCTGTTTATTGTGGTCGTATAAACAGATACTCTAGTCTCTGCTTGGGAACTGTGCAGCTCCTACAGGGTTACCTTTGTCTTTGTGGTGTCTGTTTAATTAATGCCCTCCTTGCCTGAGCTGAGAGTTTTGGTGGGCGGCCCTCTCTTGGCAGGTTTGTTGTGTCACCATATTCTTTCCATTTGATGATAACGGATTTGATGGAGCTTTGGGGGATCATCAGAGATTGGGATATTTTTTATAACCGAACACTGATTTCTACTTCTCAACCACTGTCACCCTCACCTGTTTGAAGATCTCCATGGTCTTCATGGTGTTGTTTGTTTAGTGGTGCCTTTTGCTTAATGGTGTTACAGCCTCTGTGGCCTTTCAGAAAAGGTGTGTACATACTGACAGACCATGTGACATTTAGATTGCACATAGGTGGACTTCCTTTCACTAAGCATGTGACTTATGAAGGTAATTGCTTGCACCTGAAATTTTTAGGAGCTTCATCGCAAAAGGGGTGAATACATATGCTCATGCCAATTTTTAGTTATTTGATCCTATAAATGTAATTTTTTTCCTATATTTTTCTTACTTCACTTCACCAACTTAGACTATTTACTTCTGATGAATCACATACAAATCAAATTACAGAAATATTTAAATACAGGTTGTAATGTAACAAAGTAGGTAAAAAGCCAAAAGGGAGGTGAGTATTTTTGTAAACCACTGTATCTCCAGTAACTATATTATTAAATTTATGATGTTACATCCGCTCATCTTCTTCCCATTCAGAGCCACACAATATCGGATATTATCAGTGGAGATCTTCTACAGAATTTTTCTGACTTATCCAACAAGAATGGATAAAGACAGGGATCAGATGATGGAGAAGATATTAAACCTCACCCTAGAGATTCTCTTCCGGCTTACTGGAGAGGTGAGAGATTCTGATGATGTCACATTACATCATTCTTATCTATGGGAACAACAGATGGACAGAACTGGAGAGGTGAGGACTCTGGAAATGGCTGTAGTGAGATTTATTAATGTGTCTCTCCATAATCAGGATTACACGGTAGTGAAGAAGACCTCTAGTGAGCGCTGTCAGGACCCTGTATCTGAGGGACGTGTAAGACCCCTGAGCCCAATCACGGGGCCTCCACCTTACCCCCCGATACATGAGGAAATCAATGACCAGAACATTATAGAACTCACCAACAAGATGATTGAGCTGCTGACTGGAGAGGTGACACTGCTGGGAATGCTGGGACATTATACAGTAACACTATGAAGAGATCAGAGGGATGACTGTATCATTGTATGTGTCAGGTTCCTATAAGGTGTCAGGATTTCTCCGTCTATTTCTCCATGGAGGAGTGGAAGTATTTAGAAGGACACAAAGATCTGTACAAGGACGTCATGATGGAGGTTTCCCAGGCCCTCAAATCACCAGGTAATGGACTGAAATAAATACACACGGCCTATAATTATCTGTATGTAAAGAATGAATTTAGTCCCTGTAATTGTTTCATCTAGTTCTATCCAGTAAGAAGACAACACCAGAGAGATGTCCCTGTCCTCTTCTTCCACAGGACTGTAAACAAGAAGATCCCAATGTTCCTCAGGATCATCAGGTAGATGGAGAGAAGGAGTCATGAGATCTCCCTTATGATGTGTAGACTGCTGTGAAGGTCTTATGCTCAGTCTTGCTTTATCCACCAGTATTATATGTTTTATACTTGTGTAATGAGATCTGTGGAGATGGCAGGATTAGAACTGATCATAGATGTGACTTCTCCATCTTTCTGTGACTTTTACAATATTTGTTTCAGGGTGAAAATCTGGCCCATATTAATACTACAGAGACATATGTGAGGGGTGATGAGTGGTGTAAAGAGGAGATTACAGATAACTGCCAAGGTGAGTAGTAACCACTAAAATCAGAGAAGTCACAAATACTGTTACCGGCTGTGGCTGCTTTATCTGTGGTGTAGTCCGGCCATATCACAATCATGTGATCACCAGTCTTCTGCTAAACCACCACATGCAACTTTACCTGAAACTATCCCCATTACTTTGACATTTGGAGCCCTTCTTTTGAAATTAGATCTTTTTTGCCACAGATTACTCATCCTATTTTCTGGAATTAGAAGACACTGACCCTTACCTATGCAGATCTCTTATCTGAATAGCCAAATTAGAGAATCTGTATAATGTGCTGCCAACTTTGAAAACCATTTTAAGAAAAATATCTTTATGTTGGATTATGAAAAAGCTGTTGCTATTGCCTTCTAGAATCCTGCAGTGTTCGTGGGGAATCTACTATCCATCGTAGACCGGGTTTCACTTCATGAGGAGCTATGGAAATACTATACTAGGATCTTTTTAAGTCAACTGAAATAGTAGTAAATAATAAAGGTGATAGAAATAAGGTTATACCTAACCAATATGAGAAAATATCAGGTGACGAGTTTGTGTTCGGTGCACGACATCACAGGCATTCAGAGGTCGGTGATCTACCCATCCGAAACAATCTTAGCGGGGTCAGATAGGACGGGTGTATGATATACAGTTGAATCATTTTATTGTTTGCAGAAGGAAATACATGATTTGAAGATTATAAAATATCCTCCCAATCCTCAGCCTTTATGAAAATAATCGGTGATTTCCATTTAGCATCCACTAAAATGGCGGCGTAGGGATGACCTAGTGTAGGCCTGAGCAAACTGCAGCCACAAAACACCCTGACCTTTACACAAACAGCACTAGGAGCAATAAAAAAGGAACACAGCAGCAGTCTGTAAGGGCCAAGATATATGCAAACACTGAATATATGAGATCTAAACTGCACTGTTGTTTAATAAAATGTACTTACAAAAACAAAGGTTCTAAGCCCATAAATTGGCCAATTATCTATGCCCATCAATGGATAGTATATGGATGACAATACAGGTGAAAAGTCGTCTGTTTTTCTGGAAGAAAATCATATGACTTTTTTATACGTTCATGTAAACTTAACCTTATCAGTAGCAGCTAATAAAAAAAGTATAATCAACTGTTCTTTTGTAAAGCAATGAAATTAATATTGTGCAAAACTAAAGGCGTGTTTCGAAACCGATGGTGAATTTCATGCTAAATTTCGATTTAATTAAAAAATCTAGTCACTTTTCTAATATACTTAAAATACAAATTCCCTACTGTTTCCTCTCTACTCTAAGTTCCTGTCTGTTTTTTGTTTGTTTTTATTTTTACTTCCAATGACGTTTCAGTTGAGAATCCCAGTGCATGTTGGGATACTCACATAGAACATTATCAGGGGGCAGAGACTGCGGGCACTGCCACAGCTGCTTTCCCCACCTTGAAACAAAGGGTTTTGTGGGTTGGGCTAGTCCCTGCTTGTCTCGTTGTCTCCTTAAAATTTGCTCTGACAGTGTGCTCTATTATTGGCTCATCACTTTTTTTTGGAGCAGACGAGGGAGCTCACTGTCACTGTACATTCAAAGGAATAGAGTGCAGAAAGCTCATACTGAGCATACGTCAGAATTTACAACCAACGCATGCTCAGTAGAGCAGGAACTAGACCATCCACTGAAATGGATGTCCGTGATGATGCTTCGTTTCAGGGAGATGGCAGAGGCTGCGACAGTGAGGTCCTATTTCAGTATCCCAGCATTCTCTGGTGAATCTCAAACAAAATGTTATTGGAAGTTAAAAAAAAAAAAAGCAGATATGAAGTCAGAATAGAGAGGGAACGTTAGGGAATTTTTAACTGAAGTATATTAGAAAAGGAGATTAGATCATTACATTAAATAGAGTTTAAGATGAAATTCACCTTTGGTTTCGGACCATCCCTTTAAATTGAGCCGATTGGTTTGGCCCTCCACAGCAGTGGCAGTTTCTCATGTGCCCCCTTGGGAAAATTAATTGCCCACCCATGACCCAATGAATGTACATTGTAAGTAGACCAAAAAGTAAAAGACTGTTAGATTGTTAAAAAGGGGAAATATGAGTTCTGCTATAAAGGCATCTCGGATAACACATCAGTAAAGTTAACCCCTCGTTTCACCTGTCTCCAGACTAAGCATGCACATGGCACTTTCCTCCCAGCTCTACAGTAACAGTACCTCTCTTTTGTCCCACTGTAACAGTATCCCACAAAATAAATTACAATACAGTAGTGATGTTACCCTATGTGTCCCCCATATGCTTATGTCTTGTGTGCCCAGATATAATAGAATGGCCTCCACCATGCCAGCCTTACAGCGATATTGTCCAAATATTATGCCCACATACTGGTATAAGGTCCCTTAATATAGTAGTAATATTCCTTTTCGTGGTCCAATACATTAACAACATCCCCCGTGTTGCCTTCAGTAATTTCCACAATTCTGCCACGCTTCAAACACAGATTAAAAAAGAAATCCTTCTCACCTGACCTCGGTGAACAGCATCTTCTTCTCTGACGTCGGCGGACCCAAGGACCAGGCCACGATCATCACTGGAGCTCCGGTGCCTGCAGTGCCACATGTTTTGGTCTAAAGCTATGTGCGTACGCTCAGGATTTGAAGCAGAAATTTCTGCAGCATTTCTGCATCTCCTTGGCAGGAGAAACGCTGCAGAAAAAAAATGTGCATTTTGCAGGGATTGTGACGCGATTTTGACTTGTTTTTGTACATCAATGAATGCTTTTTGGAGCTAAATCAAGTTATTTGAAAAGGAATGTGGGACATTGCTTTAACCCTTGGATTACCGTCAGAACTGGGGTGAGTATATTGGGTAATTTTAGAATGTGTCTGTTGTATTTCAAATAAAGGGTTTACTCTGTGTCTGTGTGTTTATTTAACTCTTTACTTTCCTTTACTCAGGTTTGGTAATGAAAGGGTCTGATTGACACCTTGTCATCACCAAACAAAAAAGCTAGGTGTCATCTAATCCCATTCACCGAATCTTCATTAGCATTTCCATTCATGTAATTTCTGCGGCAGCTGAGAGCTGATATTTTTAGCCTAAGAAGGTGCCATTAGGCAAACATGGTCCCTGACTATTATTAACCGCTCACAACTGTTTCGTTAGCCGCTACGTCCCCATGAACAGTAACAAGCAGCGCTTTGGACGTAGCGTATTTTTGCTGCGTCCAAAACGTAGTGTCCTAATGCCGCACTTTTGTTGTCGGTACATGTGAATCCACCGCATATAGTGACACTTCAATCAGTCAAAGTCTGCAGCGGAGACAAGCTTGTCAGCTACAGAAATCGACATGCTGCGGGTGAGTTTGGGTATGTGCCCACGATCAGGAGCCGCTGCAGGTTTGAAGCTGTGTGTTTATACAGCATAGTGGATGGCATTTCTAGAAATCCCATGTCCACTATACGTGCATCTGAGGCTGCGGATCACCCGCGGACATTGACATGCGCCGCGTCTTTCAGAACCACAGCATGTCAAATTCTCTTGCGGAGTCGCTAGTCTCTGCAACAGAAACTTGACCACTAGAAAGTATTGAATGCGATAAATCCACATGGTTCAGTGAACGCATGTGGATTTACCTGCGTTCCATAGAATGCAACTTTTTGGATGCAGCGAAAATATGCTGCAGCCAAAGCGTTTCTATTTCTGGATCATGGGCACATAGCCTAAAATTTAAAAATAAAAATGGCGTGGGCTCCCGCGTAATTTTTATAACCAGCAGAGGGAAAGCCAACCGCTGGGAGCTGATATTAGTAGCCGGGGTAGGGGCCAGTAGCCAAAAATGTTCCCTGGCTATTAATATGAGCCCACAGCTGTTTGCTTAACCTTTACTGGCTAGATTACAGGGGGGCCCCAGAAAAAAAAAATACGTAGGGTCCCCCTATAAAATCTAACCAGAAACGGCTAATCAGACAGCTGTGGGATGATATTAAGGGGCCATGGATACTAGCACCCTCCGTGGCTAATAATATCACCCTCAGCAGTCCCAGAAATGGCGCATCCATAAGATGCGCCAAATCTTGTGCTTAGCCTCCACTCTTCCCACTGCCTTGTAGCGGTGTGATAGGGTTGGGGTTCATGTCAGTCTTGTATTGGCGGCTGAGGTGAAGCCCAGATTAGTAATGGAGGGCTTCTATAAGACACCCCTATTTCTAACCGCGGAGTAAAGTTTTCACCGCTTTTTCAATAAAAGACAAGGCCAGAATAAATTATTTTACTGAAATAAAATGACACACGGTTTTAATTTTTTTATTGCACGCCCAGTCCCCGAATCCTGAACTGTAACCTACTATAGTGCAATATGAAGCACCGGAACATAAAATATTTCTATAGTACCAATAAATGTAGCCCATAAAACCATGAGTTAACCAAAAAGTATATACAAAGTTTATTAGGTAAATATATGGACACCATTAAAAACCAATAAAAAAAACAACAACCTCAATGAGGAAGTGTGAGTACATGTGAAGTTTCCACCTCTGTGTACGCCGCTAATCACAAGACTGCAAGAATGTTTTTTAACAGGGAAAAATGCAAAGTACTACATCTGGGCAATAAAAATGAAAAAAGCATATACAAAATGGGAGGAATAGAGCTAAGCAACAGCACATGTGAAAAAGACTTAGGTATACTAATAGATCATAGACTGAACATGAGTCAACAGTGTGATGCAGCAGCAAAAAAGGCAAATACAATTCTGGGATGTATTAACAGAAGCATACAGTCTAGATCACGTGAAGTCATTATCGGACTTTACTCCTCTTTGGTCAGACCTCATCTGGAATACTGCGTCCAGTTTTGGGCACCACATTTTAAAAAAGACATCGACAAACTGGAGCAAGTTCAGAGAAGAGCGACCAGAATGGTGACCGGTCTGCAAACCATGTCCTATGAGGAACGGTTACAGGATTTGGGAATGTTTAGCTTGCAAAAAAGAAGACTGAGAGGAGACTTAATAGCTGTCTACAAATATCTCAAGGGCTGTCACATTGTAGAAGGATCATCTTTATTCTCATTTGCACAAGGAAAGACTAGAAGCAATGGGATGAAACTGAATGGGAGGAGACACAGATTAGATATTAGAAAAAACTTTTTGACAGTTAGGGTGATCAATGAGTGGAACAGGCTGCCACGAGAGGTGGTGAATTCTCCTTCAATGGACGTCTTCAAACAGAGGCTGGGCAGACATCTGTCTGAGATGATTTAGTGAATCCTGCTTTAAGCAGGGGGTTGGACGAGATGACCCAGGAGGTCCCTTCCAACTCTACCATTCTATGATTCTATGATAAGTACAAATGGCAAGTTGGTTGTGCACACAGGTTTTTTGCAACAAATGCCTCCTGCATACAAGTACAACAAACATAGATATTAAGGTACATATAACATGTTAAAAAGGGCATGTAAGTATAACTGTCATGCATTCAAAATACATATCACATGTGCAACCCTAATGCAGGACTATACCGCATAAATATTATAGCTATAAATGCATCAATATACCCCTAGACCAGTAGTGTACCCGTTGGTCCGTTTCTAGATTAATAATCAGATCCTATCTACCACCCATGACTATTGAGTGTCTAGAGATATATGGAATAAACTGGCATTGTAGCAACCTGTGAATAGAAAAGAGTGGAAACCTGAAGATACAAAAGGGAAACCCGAATCCCTCGATCTTCTGTAAAAAAAAATAAATAAAAAACAACCATGTTGCTCACCTGTCCGCCGTCACAAAGTAATCCAGATTGTCCCTCGGCAATCCAGGTCACTTCTACAGCAGTGACATCAGCAATCACTGATGTCACTGCTGTAGATGACAGCAATGTACACTGACTGGAGTGTAAAATCACTCCTGTCACTGCACATTGAAGCTGCAGGAGTGACCTCAGGTCCTGGCAGCGCAGCGATGTACACTGCTGGGAGCGAGCACGCTCCCGGAAGTGTACCGCCGGCCTCCGGGCTGATCACATCGCCAGGGACATCGCGAGGACCAGGAAGACACCGGGGGGCACCGGATAGGTGAGAATAGTGGGTTTTCTTTATTTTTTTTACACAGCGCACAGCCCCAGCTCGGCTGAGGACACTGCTACTCCCCTCAGCTACGGCGATCGGATGATGGGAGTAGTAGTCTTCCCCAGCTGACCCGGGTACCACTCTGTGTGCGTTTATGTAGTGTTTGCCGCCCATAGACTTTAATTGAACCTCAGCAAATCCACAGTTATAAATATTATACCTGCGGATTTGCTGCGTTTCAATTAAAGTCAATGGGTGGGAAACGCTGCAGAAACGCTACATAGAAAGGACATGCTGCGTTTTTAAACGCAAGGACAATCCTGAGTGGAAATTTCCCCATCATTTGCGCAGCACATCAGGATTGCCATTGCATTAGCTGGTAGACCGATCACCAAGCGTTTTTGATGCATTTCCACACGGAAAAAACGCTGCGAAAAGGCATCAAAAACGCTACATGTGCACTTAACCTAAGGGGTAACATTTCTTCTTGTGGAGAGTGACCTATCAGGCCTAGCATGTCAGAGTGAGGAGACTTATAAGCCATGCATGCTACTCTGGGAAATTAAATATGCAAATTGGCTCTTCAGAGAGGAAGAGGACCTGAACTTATTGGCAGTAGCAATCCTAAAATTGAGATTCTGGTTTGGCTTTTATCCTGAGTCATATAGCAAGACTCGTTACAGAGTTGATATTGACTTTTAATATTGCTGCTTCCAACAGGTGGCGCTAGAGTCTGAAGAGGCAATTTGCAAATGCACTATGGTAGGAAAGTAATAAATCTATTGCTAGTATTTCTCTGCAGTCTATGTATTATACACACAAAGCACTGCTACTTATGCACATACAGACACACACAGCTCTGCTCCATGCGCACGCAGACATACACACAGCCCTGCTGAATGCACATTTATAGACGCCCACTGCTCTGCGACATGCACATCTATAAATATAAAGCAGAAAATCTGTGTGTGGTAGCCTGTTGAATACAAAAACACATTTTTCACCCGATTTTCAGTGAAATTTTGCACGGCCCATTTTTAATGCCAGACTAAAAATACTGCGAACATTAAAACTCAAAATCTCCCCTTCCCCCTCCTTCGCAATATTTGCCCCCTGAATTTAGGCTCTATAGAAATAAAGGAGAAAATGGGTGTCTGTGTTAAATGCAAAACCATGGTTTTTGCCCAAAGGGTCTTAAAGAATAAAAGTGGCAGCGCCCAAAGAGGCGCTCTTAAGGCAGCAACCATATAGTCGCTAAGATAGGGCAACCTGATAAGTCGCTCTAAAGTCTGTAATTATAGCAATGGCTGTTGCAGAAGTAACAGGGGCTTCATTTATGAGACTTGCCTCATAGGAAGATCGTTCTCATTGCCTATAGCAAACAGAGTGCAGCGTTCAGCATTGAAGCTGCTGAGGTAAAGTGAAAGCTGAGCTCTAATTGGTTGCTAAGGAAAACTAGAACAGTCTGAAGAGGCAGTCACGCATTTTCTGATATATACTGTATATATATATATATATACACACACACACACTCACTAAATTAGAATATCATCAAAAAGTTAATTTATTTCAGTTCTTCAATACAAAAAGTGAAACTCATATATTATATAGAGTCATTACAAACAGAGTGATCTATTTCAAGTGTTTATTTCAGTTAATGTTGATGATTATGGCTTACAGCCAATGAAAACACAACAGTCATTATCTCACTAAATTAGAATACTTTATAACAACAGCTTGAAAAATGATTTTAAAATCTGAAATGTTGGCCTATTGAAATGGATGTTCAGTAAATGCACTAATACTTGGTCGGGGCTCCTTTTGCATCAATTGCTGCATCAATGCAGCGTGCTATGGAGGCGATCAGCCTGTGGCACTGCTGAGGTGTTATGGAAGCCCAGGTTGCTTTGATAGCAGCCTTCAGCTCGTCTGCATTGTTGGGTCTGGTGTCTCTCATCTTCCTCTTGACAATACCCCATAGATTCTCTATGGGGTTAAGGTCAGGCGAGTTTGCTGGCCAATCAAGCACAGTGATACTGTTGTTTGTAAACCAGGTATTGGTAATTTTGGCAGTGTGGACAGGTGCCAAGTCCTGCTGGAGAATGAAATTTCCATCTCCAAAAAGCTTTTCGGCAGAGGGAAGCATGAAGTGCTCTAAAATTTCCTGGTAGACGTCTGCGCTGACTTTGATCTTGATAGAACCCAGTGGACCTACACCATCAGATGACATGGCTCCCCAAACCATCACTGACTGTGGAAACTTCACACTAGACCTCAAGCAGCTTGGATTGTGGCCTCTCCACTCTTCCTCCAGACTCTGGGACCTTGATTTCCAAATGAAATGCAAAATTTACTTTCATCTGAAAACAACACCTTGGACCACTGAGCAACAGTCCAGGTCTTTTTCTCCTTGGTCCAGGTAAGACTCTTCTGGCGTTTTCTATTGGTCATGAGTGGCTTGACACAAGGAATACGACACTTGTAGCCCATGTCCTACATACGTCTGTGTGGTGGCTCTTGAAGCAATGACTCCAGCAGCAGTCCACTCCTTGTGAATTTCCCCCACATTTTTCAATGGCCTTTTCTCCTTTGAAGGCTCCAGTTATATCCTAGTTGCTTGTCCACACTTTTTCCTTCCACTAAACTTTCCATTAATATGCTTGGATACAGCACTCTGTGAACAGCCAGCTTCTTTAGCAATGACCTTTTGTGGCTTACCCTCCTTGTGGAGTTTGTCAATGACTGCCTTCTGGACATCTGTCAAGTCAGCAGTCTTCCCCATGATTGTGGAGCCTACTGAAACAGACTAAGGGACCCTTTTAAACGCTTAGGAAACCTTTGCAGGTGTGTTTTGTTAATTATTCTAATTTACTGAGATAGTAAAATCTTCCTTACCAGAAGACTTGCAAAATGATGTCCTCGGAGGTTATTAACCAAGTTTTCCCTGATTTTTGAAACAGTTTTAACAACCATCAGTGGCTTTGTGAACACACAATCCTAGTGCCTAAAAACGAGTGTCTGTTCCATAAATCTATAAATACAGCGGAGACTGTCTGGTCCAGTGACCACATACATGTCCATTGATTCAGTCATGGATAGTGAACAAGGCGTAATGTACCCATTGGAGTTCCTGAATTCTTTTGAGCCTCTTAGAATGCCACCGCATAGGATCACTTTAAAAAAGGAGATTTTTGTGTACTCACCGTAAAATCTCTTTCTCTTAGCCTGTAATTGGGGGACACAGGACCATGGGTGTTATGCTGTCCACTAGGAGACGACACTATGCATACTCTGCAGTATACACCCCTGGACGGCGTCAGCCTTCTCCAGCTTTGTGCAAAAGCAATAGGAGGAACGTAACATGGATAAAATAACCATGCCTATAAGAAGGCAACTATGTACAAGCTCAAGAAAAACAATATGAGAACTCAACATAACAACGGCCCGGAACGGGCAACAGGGTGGGAGCTGTGTCCCCCAATTAGAGGCTAAGAGAAAGAGATTTTACGGTGAGTACACAAAAATCTCCTTTACTCTGTCGCCTCATTGGGGGACACAGGACCATGGGACATCCCAAAGCAGTCCTTGGGTGGGAAGCAATGGACGAATATTGTGTAGACAGGCCTGCAGGATACGTCCACCCAGGCTCGCGTCTGCTGAGGACTGGGTATGAACCCTGTAGTGTTTGGTAAACGTGTGTAGGCTAGTCCAGGTGGCTGCCTTACACACTTGTTGTGCCGAGGCCTGGTGCCGAATGGCCCAGGAGGCCCCTACCGCACATGTAGAGTGTGCCGTAATACCTGCTGGAAGAGGAGAATTTTTGAGGCGGTAGGCCTCTTGTATGGTGGATTTGATCCACCTGGCAAGGGTAGATTTGGAAGCTGGTAGACCTTTGCGGCCGCCTTCCAGAAGAAGGAAAAGAGAATCAGACTTCCGGAAGGGCGCAGTCCTAGACACATAGATACGTAATGCCCTGACAAGGTCAAGCGTAGCAGAGCCTTCTCCACTCTATGAACCGGGACCGGACAGAGGGATGGCAGTGAAATTTCCTCATTGAGGTGGAAGTTGGACACAACCTTTGGAAGGAAGAATGGGACCGTACGGAGAACTACCTTGTCCTGGTAAAAAGCCAGGAAGGGTTGTCTGCAGGAGAGTGCTGTGAGTTCAGACACCCTGCGTAGCGAGGTGATTGCCACTAGGAAAACCACTTTCTGGGATAGAAGGCGGAGTGAGACTTCCCTAAGGGGTTCAAAAGGTGTTTCCTGTAATGCTGTCAGCACTAGGTTGAGATCCCACGTTTCTAGTGGTCATCTGTAGGGGGGAACCAATCAGGAAACTCCCTGAAGCAATGTCCTTACTTGCGGCTTGTTAGCAATGCACCTCTGAAAAAGCACTGAGAGAGCTGACACCTGGCTCTTAAGGGAAGCCAGGGACAGTCTGGCCTCCAGACCCGATTGGAGAAACCCAAGTACCCTGGGGAGGGAATAAGGGAATGGGGTCTGGCCACGAGATTCGCACCAGGTAAAGAAGGCTTTCCAGGTACGGTAATAAATCTTTGCAGAGGTTGGCTTCCGTGCCCTGATCATGGTTCCAATGACGTCAGGTGAGAACCCTGACTGAGTTAAAACTCAGGTCTCAATAGCCATGCCATCAAATTGAGGGCCCCTGAGTTCTGGTGGTAGAACGGGCCTTGTGACAGAAGATCCGGGCGGTCGGGGAGACGCCAGGGGACGTCTGCTGTGAGCTGTACGATGTCGGCATACCATGTACGTCTGGGCCAGTCTGGTGCGACTAGGATGGTTGGAACTCCCTCTTGCTTGATCTTCCTCACCACTCTGGATATCAGGGGGAGAGGTGGAAAAATGTACAGGAGCTGGAACTGGGTCCAGTCCTGAACCAGGGCGTCCGGTCCTAGCGCCTGCGGGTCGTGTGTTCTGGCCATGAAGTTGGAGACCTTGGCATTGAAGTGGGATGCCATTAGATCCACGTCCGGAGTCCCCCAGCGATGGCAGATCTGGCGAAAAACTTCGGGATGGAGAGACCACTCTCCCGAGTCCATTCCTTGCCGGCTGAGGAAGTCTGCTTCCCAGTTGTCCACACCCGGAATGTGGACCGCAGAGAGAACCGAACCTGTGTCTTCCGCCCAGTGGAGAATGTGTGTCACTTCTCGCATCGCCTGGGCACTGCGGGTCCCCCCTTGGTGATTCACATATGTCACAGCCGTGGCATTGTCCGACTGTACTCTGATGTGAGAGGCTGCCAGTAAGTGATGGAAGGCTCTCAACGCCAGGAGGATGGCACGAATTTCAAAGATGTTGATGGGCATGGTCGCTTCTGCTGGGGACCACTTGCCCTGTGCTCTATGGTGTAGGTGTACCGCACCCCAACCCGTCAGGCTCGCGTCGGTGGTCAGAACCTTCCATTGACCTGTGAGAAAGGATTTCCCCTTTGTTAGTGAGGTTGGCTTGAGCCACCAGTGCAGGGACCTCCTGGTTGACGACGTCAGCTGGAACTCCCTGTCGAGAGAAAAAGGGTTCCTGTCCCATGACTTGAGGATGGCTAGTTGGAGAGGCCTAAGGTGAAGCTGGGCAAATGGGACCGCTTCTATTGCCGCCACCATCCTGCCAAGGACTCTCATGGCAAACCGGAGAGATCGAGGGGGTTTGCTGAGGAGGGTGCGAACTCCTAAACGTAGAGGCAGTGCCTTGTCCTTGGGAAGGAGCACTAGACCCCTGAAGGTGTTGAATAACATTCCCAGGAAGGTCAGAGACTGACTCGGGGTTGGTGATGACTTTTGTAGGTTGACTAACCAACCCAGGTGACTCAGAATGTCGATTGTGATTGAGACGCTGAGCTCGCAGTCCTTGAAGGTGGGAGCTTTGATAAAAAGATCGTCCAGGTATGGAACGACTACTATGCCTCTGGAGTGCAGGACGTGCATGGTGGCTGCCATGACTTTGGTAAACACTCTGGGAGCTGTGGCGAGTCCGAACGGGAGAGCCACGAACTGGTAGTGGTCCTGGTCGATTGCGAACCTGAGAAATCTCTGATGGGCGGGCGCAATTGGTATATGCAGGTATGCGTCTTGTATGTCTATGGAGGCGAGAAATTCTCCCTTCTCCATGGACGCAATGGTGGACCGAAGGGACTCCATGCGGAAATGACGTACCCGTACATATTTGTTGAGCTGTTTTAGGTCCAGTATGGGCCTTACACGGCCTCCTTTCTTGGGGACTACGAATAAATTTGAGTAGAACCCTTGGAAGCGCTCGGCCGCGGGGACCAGTACTATGACTCCTGCTTGAAGAAGCGAGGAGACCGCTTGGTGGAAGGCACGAGCCTTGGCTGGTGGTTTTGGGGGAACAGACAGAAAGAGTCTGTTTGGTGGGTTGGAAGTGAACTCTATCTTGTATCCCGAAGACACTAGTTCCCTGACCCACCTGTCTGTAATAGGCAGCCAGACTTGATGAAAGAGCGAAAGACGGCCGCCTACAGGTGGGGTGTCTTCCGGAGTCCGTGAGTCATGAGGAGGAGGAAATCTGAGATTTTCCTCCTTTAAACTTTGACTGGCCTGCTCTTGATTGCCAGGTCTTGTCCGACTTTTGCGTCGACCGCGAGTTGTCTCTGCATGGGGCACGGTTGCTGTTTTGTGCTGGTCGCGAGACGGACCAGCTGGAAGAGTTCTGAAAGGATCGGAATCAAGTTTGGTTGCGCTTCTTGTAAGTGTGTTTGGGCTTCAGTTGGGGGAGAGAGGTACTCTTACCCCCGGTGGCGTTGGATATCATTGTGTCCAACTGTTCACCGAAAAGTCGACCACTGAGGTACGGGAGGTGCGTGAGGGACTTCTTTGAGGCTGCATTTGCTTTCCATTCCCGCAGCCAGAGGATACGCCGAATCGTGATGGTGTTTGATGCTTTCCCCGATGCACCTCTTGCAGAATCCAGAGCTGCATGAAGCATGTAATTTGTTACAACTGCTATTTGGGCCGCTTGGTCTGACAGCTCAGGGACAGATACTTGTAGGCTAGCTTGTAAATTTTGGGCCCAAACCAGGATGGCCTTGGCAGCCCAATCTGAGGCGAACGCGGGAGCCAGGGAGGCCCCTGCTGCCTCGAAAATTGAACGTGCCATGCGTTCTACCTGCCGGTCTGCTGTGTCCCTGAGGGTTGAGCTATCTGGCAGTGAAAGGAGTGACTGTGCTGCTAGCCTAGAGACTGGGGGATCCACTTCAGGTGGATCTGTCCATTGTTTGGTGACCTCCTGTGGGAAGGGGTACCGCGCCTCCAGATATTTGCGATTGGTAAGCTTCTTCTCAGGCTGTGAGAACTGCTTTTTAAGGATCGCCTTAAACTCTAGGTGGTCAAAGAAGACCTTAGGCGGTTTCAGAACTCCTTCAAAAGAAATCTTATGTCCTGGTGTCTCCGGGGGTGGATCAGAGATGTCCAGCACCCGATGGATGGATGAGATTAGATCATCAACTAGCGCTGTATTGCTAGGGGGGATAGGGATTAGGGACCCTTCGGTTTCCTTGTCTGAGTCGGAATCACAGATGTCTTCCGAATCCTGTGTATCACTAAGGCGTCTCCTGCTGGGTGAACCAGAGCGGAGGCCTTCTCTGGTCAGGGATGGCTGTGGGGATCTGTATTGTCTGTCCCTGGCAGGGGACGGTCTAGATGAGCTGGGACTACGGTGTCTCTCCCTAGAAGGGGATGACCCTGTGGTATGGGATGATGCAGATGAATGTGACCTGTGCCCCCCGGAGACTGGCCGGCCTGGTCTGTATGTGCCGACCGGTAGCTGCAGGCTTAATCTTTTCCTGCAGTAGATAATGGCCGCCGGAGTATGAGGAAGAAGGGGGGCGGAGAGCTGAAAAAGGGCGGCAGTTTGCTGTGAAAACGCACCCTTTCAGTGTGGATCCGCCCCTTCTATGACACTGTAGAGTGTCATATTCGTCATCCGGGGGGCGGAGAGGGGTTGGCGGCTTCGGCTAGGCCGGAGCCGTGGTGTAAATTAGAAACCTGATGCCCAAAAGGGCTCCAGGCCGGCGCGGAAGTCCGGGAGGGGGCCGGATCTGAACCGGACCCCCCCCCCCCCCGGATTTAAAAGCAGGATAGCGGTGGGGGTATCAGCGGAAGGGGGGGCCCTTGAAGGGTCCCCCTGCGGCACCATAGCGCTGGTGCTGCCACAGAGACAGGGCCAGGAAGGCCTGTGTCTGTATTGTGCCATGCCTGCCTGCACTCCCCCCCCCCCCCCCCCCCCCCCCCGGCCCCAACAGGAGTCCGCAGCAGGGCCGGGGTCCCTGGATTCAGTGCAGTGTGCTAGCTACTGGGAGCTGCAGATTGCTGCCTGTACAGGCCCTACCTGAGGCATCTCAACCTAATACCCCCAGAGGGGGATTAGGGAGGGTGCTGTTGTCACCATCAGGGGGCTTTATCCTCGCCTCGACCTCAACCCAGAAACCAAAACGAATTGGGGAAGGAGGGGGGTCTCGACTTCGAACCAGCACCCAAGGGGCTGGGGAAAGAGCGACATGGTGAATAGTCATCTCGACTTCAACTGTGCACCCCATAATAGGGGGCATGCCGGGAGTCTCGCAGGAGACCCACTTTTCTTCATCTGTAATCCCGTCGTAAAAAAATCGGAGTAAAAATTTTAGGTGTGCCTCCTATGCGACACTAAGCAAAAACTGGAGAAGGCTGACGCCGTCCAGGGGTGTATACTGCAGAGGAGGAGCCACAGTTAATCTTTTTCAGATTATGCATAGTGTCTACTCCTAGTGGACAGCAGCATAACACCCATGGTCCTGTGTCCCCCAATGAGGCGACAGAGTAATAGGAGCTCTGTTAATGTTGCTTAGGAAACTTGACCCACCAAAATTGTGTAACGGCACAAGGTTGTGTGTTAAGAATCTCATGCCCAACATTATTGAAGCCATTATTCATATGGGAAATTCTAAGGGAGAAAATGTTTCATATTCCGCGTATGCCCTTGCTACTAAGCGACATGCCCTTCCATTTTAAGGTTCTGCACTTCCCAATCCGACTTGCATTTAATTTGACTATAATCAAAGCACAAGGTCAATCGCTTAAAGTAGTCGGCATTAATTTGGAGAGCCTGTGTTTTTCACATGGTCAGCTCTTCGTTGCTTGCTCTAGGGTGGGTAACCTCAAAAATATTTTCATATATGCACCTGAAGGTAAAACGAAAATGTTGTTTACCAAAAAGCACTATCATAGACAGCTGGGGTATCTGTAAATCAGTCTCACTCCTTTTGTGCCTTAACCACTGATAGGTTACACTGGGGGAAGGGATGTGAAGGATTGGACTATGCTGTCCCCCTCTTTACATTTTTTTGTGTGTTTGTGAAAGGAGAGAATATTTTAACATTCAAGAAAAATTTGTTCAAAAAGTAGTTTTGTTCACCTCTGTGTCAAGACAAATTTGTAAAAATAAACAATTGTCAATGCCAAACTAACAAAAAAAAAAAGTGTTGAAAAATCAAATTTTAAACGCTGAAGATGTCAACTGCAGGGTGAAACTGAAAATGTAACCTTAGCAAGCGGAACCAACAATGTAACATATCATTTTCTGCCAGCAAAGCCACAGGTATTTTGCTAGTTTACATATAAACATAGCTCTGCTACATACACATTTACACACGCACACACACTATACATTACCACATCTTTCAGTTACTTCCAGTCATGTGAATAATAACACGACCTGAAAGGTCCTTGAGTTAATTGGGTGGAAGATCACATAGATCAGTGTGGGGCTGGAGGAGAGAGCGCAGTTCTCTCAGTGATCAGGTAAGACTGTATAACCATTCTCCTCCATTACAGGAAGTTGCCTCCGGACTATAGAATGCTCACACTTTTTAGCAAGAGTATTTACCGTTAGAAATTGCGTCTTATAGCCCGAAAAATACAGTAAGTTGGTTCTTCCCACTATAGCACTGCCAAACTTGTGGATGCTAATTGTGGTCTGGGCACCAGGGCTGTGGAGTCGGTAAGCCAAACCTCTGACTCCGACCCCTCAATTTCCATGACACCGACTCCACGACTCTGACTCCCTCATACCTGGCTCATGTGTAAGTGATAAATTTACTGTAGCACAGATTCATCTCAGCTAAAAGTCTAGATCCTTACATCAGGAATAGGACAGACATTTATAGGACATTTCATAACTTTCCCAAATTCTTATGAAAAAGCATTCCCCACAAACTGCATTGAACTACTGTACCCAATTTATTATATATTTTAGCATTCGGAGTTGGTACATTTTATACCGACTCCACCAAAATGGGCAATGACTCCGACTCCACAGCCCTGCTGGGCACACTGCAAGGCTCAGAAGAATGTAAAAACTCTCTTTTTTAAATGACTGATGATGGCCCTAAGTAGTATGAGTAGATTTTTTTTTTTTTTTTTTTTTATGGATATCATTTTCGGCTACATAACATTTTCTGAAGACTTTTTTTCCATTATTTGGTAGAAAGAACAAACAAAGATTCAAACATCACACTCTACTGGTTCGTCCTCTGCGGTCTACAATTCGATTGTGAACTATTTTTGTCCTTATGAATAATTGGATTTTGCTACATAATTTGCAATTTCTATGGACTTTTTTGTAGAGAAATTAATACATTTTTAGGCTGCGTGCCCACTATGCGTTTTTCAAGCATTTTTGCCGCAGAATTTCCGCAGCGAAAACGCTTGGTAATACGTGCCCCATGGTTCCCAATGATAATCCGCATGTGCCATGCACATGCTTAGGAAATTTCCGCTGCGGATTATCATTGTGGAAAAATCTGCAGCATGTCCATTATTTTTGCGGAAACACGTCGTAATTGCCTCCATTGACTTGCATTGAATCGCATAATATCTGCATGACTACATGTGCACATGCGGATATTAAGCGATTTAATGTGTGTATGGTACCCGGGTCTGGAGAATAGGAGACTCTCATGTAGACCTGGTTCCATAGTACCTGTAAAAAAAAAAGAATTTAAAATAAAAAAAAACACATTATACTCACCTTCGGATGGCCCACGGTCTTCTCTCTGGTGTGTCCTGGCTCCCCTGTGGCTCGCGATGGTGTAAAAGGACCTTCCATGACATCATTTAGTCATGTGACGTGTCGCGTCGGCAGTCGCGTGACCTGTCACATGACTAAATGACGTCATGGAAGGTCCTTTTACACCACCGCAAGCCGCCCAAGACACCAGACGCACCGGAGAAGGAGACTGGAGACCATCGGAAGTTGAGTATAATGTTTTTTTGTTTTTGTTTTTTTACCATTTTTATTCTTTTTTTAACTATTAACTTGGTCACACCATATAAATCCATGCCGGTTGCATGGATTTATATAGTGTGTCCAAGTTGTCAAGGACTTTTCCAAGTGATGTTAAATCGCTTGGAAAAGCGCTTGATAACCCGCATGCGAAAGTGCATGCAAAAATGCTTGACAAACGTTTCTACCTGGCAGGAAAAACGCATGTAAAATCCGCATGCGTTTTTCCTGCCAGGGAGATGCAGAAAAAATCAGCAGCATTTCTGCATCGTGGGCACTTAGCCTTAAGGGTATTTTATTCAAAAAATAATAATTGGTTTTCTACTTGGCAGATGACTGTACCAGAAGATCAGAGGGACATCTGACATCAAGTTCATCTGAATTAAAAACTGAAGATATCACACAGGATATAAATCAAGTGTATCCCATTATCCCCGATATACCATCAGCTCTTCACAGCAAAGGTCTATCATCTAATTCTACTGAACAGGTCCGATCTTCAGATTCATCACAGACTATTCAGAAAAATGAAAGTCACAAAAGACACATTAAAAATCAAAGTGCTCTTACAGCAGAGAAGCGATATTCATGTTCAACATGTGGGAAATGTTTTCACAAAAAATCATATCTTCCTATACATCAAAGAACTCACACAGGGGAGAAGCCATTTTCCTGTTCAGAATGTGGGAAAGGTTTTAAAGATAAATCAGATCTTGTGAGACACAAGAGAATTCACACAGGGGAGAAGCCATATTCATGTTCAGAATGTGGGAAATGTTTTGTAAATAGGTCAAATCTTTTTTCCCATCAGAAAATTCACACATGTGAGAAGATTTTTCCATGTTTAGATTGTGGGAAATGTTTTAATGAGAAAACCAATCTTGCTATACATCAGAGAAGTCACACAGGGGTCAAGCCATTTTCTTGTTCAGAATGTGGGAAATGTTTTCTCGCTAAATCAAAACTTATTAGACATGAAAGAATTCACACAGGGGAGAAGCCATATTCATGTTCGGAATGTGGGAAATGTTTTAACAAAAAATCATATCTTCCTATACATCAAAGAACTCACACAGGGGAGAAGCCATTTTCCTGTTCAGAATGTGGAAAATGTTTTAAAGATAAATCAGATGTTGTGAGACACCAGAGAATTCACACAATGGAGAAGCCATTTTTATGTCCAGAATGTGGGAAAGGTTTTGCAACTAAATCACATCTTCTTATACATCAAAGAACTCACACAGGGGAGAAGCCATTTTTCTGTGCAGAATGTGGAAAATGTTTTTCAGCTAAATCAGACTTTGTGAACCATAGGAGAATTCACATAGGGTTGAAGCCATTTTCCTGTTCAGAATGTGGGAAAGGTTTTACATATAAACCACATCTTGTGAGACATCAGAGAATTCACACAGGGGAGAAACCATTTTTATGTTCAGAATGTGGGAAAGGTTTTACAACTGAATCACATCTTCTTATACATAAAAGAACTCACACAGGGGAGAAGCCATTTTCCTGTTCAGAATGTGGAAAACCTTTTGCAACTAAAACACATCTTCTTATACATCAAAGAACTCACACAGGGGAGAAGCCATTTTCCTGTTCAGAATGTGGAAAATGTTTTACAATTAAATCAGATCTTGTGAACCATAGGAGAATTCACACAGGGGAGAAGCCATTTTCTTGTTCAGAATGTGGAAAATGTTTTACAAATAAATCGGATCTTGTGAAACATAGGAGAATTCACACAGGGGAGAAGCCATTTTCCTGTTCAGAATGTGGGAAAGGTTTTACATATAAACAACATCTTGTGAAACATCAGAGAATTCACACAGGGGAGAAACCATTTTTATGTTCAGAATGTGGGAAATGTTTTGCAACTGAATCACATCTTCTTATACATAAAAGAACTCACACAGGGGAGAAGCCATTTTCCTGTTCAGAATGTGGAAAATGTTTTACAAATAAATCGGATCTTGTGAAACATAGGAGAATTCACACAGGGGAGAAGCCATATTCATGTTCAGAATGTGGGAAATGTTTTACCTTCAAATCACATCATCTTCAACATCAAAAAACTCATGGGAAAAGCCATTCTCATAACTAGAAAATGAGAATTGTTTTACTTGAAAATCATACTTTGATGATAATTAAAAAAACTCACACAGAAAGAAACCATATATTGCATTTTCAAATTATACAAGAAAACATACAACAGAGAAAGTCAATGTAAAGTCAAATAAGTAATCAAGAAAGGGAAAGCTTAATGGAGGTCCAGCAAAAAATACTGATGGACCTACCAACAGAATAGATAATCAATATCAGATTGGTCGGGAGCTGTCACTTGGTACATCCTCCAATCAGTCGGTATAAGCTCCAGCATTGGCCAGATGCAGACACACACAAAATGGAGCTGGAAATTACAGCTCAATTCAATGTGTAGTTCCCATGTATCCAGAGGTGGAATCAGATGATATCCAACATTAAGAGCGCCCCGGCTGACTGCATCTCTCAAAAACCAATGTTCATGGTGGTCTCAGTAACGTCACTGCAAATTACGAAGGTCAAGAGAGACGGAAAAAAAAGTACTACGTGTTTCAAAAAGAAGCCCTTTCTTTCGTCAAGATACATTCTGTTGACTATGGGGCCACACTCGGAGTCAGTGTAACTTTTTTTTATACTTTTGATATTACTTTTTTAGTGAACAGATATACTTTTATTTCTATTGCATAAGAAGCCTGCACCACTTATTTCGCAGTGTGTCACATCCACCTGTTATTTAGACACTCTACCGACAAAGCGGGAAAAATATGATTCTCAGCTTCCAAGAAGACAATCCAATACAATGTACAAAAGAAAACAATAAGCGGCACCGCCTTTCCTGTAAAAAATGTTTATGGTTTATTTCATCATGTGAATAAAAAAAGTGGCAAGCTGGGAGGGAAAGCGGACAATAGTTGTTTTGCGCTTGGGCTAGCACTTCTGCAGACCTGAACACACAGAAGCGCTAGCCCAAGCGCGAAACGACTGATGTCCACTCCTCTCCCTGCTTGACACTTTTTTATCTACGTGATGAAATATGGGATAAAAGTTTTTACAGGAATGGTGAGTGTCGGTTATCTTTTTTTTTTTTGTGCATTATACTGTTATTTCCCTCTGGGAAAAGTGTAGATCGTAAACTCATACTCAGAATTTTCATTTGTAGTGGCAGCATTGGTGTTTTTTTTCATTAATATCTTCTGTCTGGAAAATTCCTTTAAAATAGAATTAAAAATGTATACAGTTACTAATAGAAATATATTATACAAAAAGCAAATAAAAAATATCAATAATATGTACTAAGTATTTCATATTTTTATGTAATTATATCTACAATTTATGTAGAAAGAAATATTGGGAAACAACTTTTAGTCATTGAATTCAGGATTTTCATTCAGTACCATCGCACAAGGTATAATTCCGATCTTCTGATTCATCACAGACTATTTAGAAAAAAAATAAGTCACACAAGGGGTAATATAGATTAATGGGCAGTTACCAATGTTATTCAGTGAGGCTGTTCACATGACGATTTTTTTCCTCAGACTGACTAAAAACATCACAGCATGCGCGATTTACTTCCACATATTTTCAAAAGTTGTCAGTTTCATTTATGAAATTAGACATTTCTTATGATTTTGACCTCCTGAATTCAAATCTGACCATGACAAATTTTAGTTGGCTCTTGTTTCTATATCAGAGTCTTCCTTGTACTGCTACATATAATTGATGCATAAAAGTTTCAGAACTTTGAAACATTATTATTTTTGCGAACATAAAGATGCAGAATATTTTCTGATTTATTTAGAGGAAACTTAGCAACCATTCAAATAACTAAAACATGTCTAAACACTATTACGAATTATAAACCGTTACAGAAATTGCACTACAAAATTTTGACCTCATTCAGTGACAACTCTTTTTTTTCTTGTCTCTTGTACTCCTGCATCGGATCATCTCTTTCAATTGTCCAACAGTAATCTGCAAGCATTGATGGATTCCATTTTCCTTGATATCTTTTCTCCATAGCCTCAATATCTTGGTGATATCTCTCACTGTGCTCGTCACTTACTGCTTCGCAGTTTGGTGGATAGCTCTAGATGTGAATGTAAGAAAAATCGGAAATTTGGCAAAAATTTAGCGATTTTAAAACTTAATTTTTAAGCCCTTAGATCAGGGCCAGCTCATGCTTCTGAAGATACGTACCCGTAAATGAGGCGGGCATTCATTGCTACAGAAATGACAAACGTGGACTCTAAATATGGTTTAGACACACTGCGGCTCAGAAGGGAGGCTGCATTTGGATTTGGGAGCGCAGAGTTTGCTGAATTTCCTTTTGGGGGGGGGGGGGGGAGCCCTAGTGCTTTTCCAGAGCCGTTGTACTACCAGTGACGTGGAAGCCCTATATTTCCAATAACATATAATGGACCTGAGTGGGGGCTTTTTTTTGTTTATTGAGTTGAAGCTTTTATTAGGAACATTTTACATAACATTTGGCATCACATTTATCCGGCACTCTACGCTGAGCACTTACATCGGGGTTTCCATCTAAATCTCAAAGTGACGTTACAGATGAAACCACTGATGTATCCATTCACTATAATGAGGCAGCAGAGTTACTCTGGACTCCATTTGGCCTCTGTTCAGCGGTGTCTTCCTTTTTAGAAGTGCACAAAACTGCCTAAAAAGATAGACATTGCCGGATCACAGGTCAGACGGCTTCCATATACCTCATCGTAGGGAATTTTCCACCGAGGGTTCGGTATGAATCACGTATTTCATAAATTTACACAGAAACCCCGGCACAAGCACTAAGTGCAGGATAAATGTGAGCCGAAACTTACTGCGATCTATGGGAGGCAGAATGAACAAATCAACAGCAGGTGAAGAATTGGTTTGATTTATTTTTTATGGTGCTCTATGAAGGGGTTAACTTGTGGGGCAGTTTTATAGGTTGGGTCATTCCAGACGTAGCAATACCAAATATATATGTACTTTTTTCATACATAAATAAATGTATTTATTGGATTAATCTTTATTTTTGGATTTTTTAAAATATTTTTACAATTTTTAATAACTTGTTTTTTTTTACTTTTTTACATTGTCCCAGGATGGGACATTATCTTTCCTGCCCTGATCTGATGCTCTGCACTGCAAGGCATCAGAGCAGCATCTCACAGGCAGGGAGGAGGTTTGTCAGCTCCTGCTCTGAGCATGAGCTGACAGGCCACCATCACTGGTTGACCCCGCAGCCATTTTTCGGCTTGGGGGTCACCATGGAAGCAATCAGCACAACGCGATTGCAATCGCGTTGCAACGATGGAAGCAGACAGGGAGCTCCTCGATGTCGCTCTCACTATTGGAGGAGGCATCAGAGGGGTTAAATGCCCGTGATCGGTGCTATTTCAATAGATAAAAAGATATGATTTTATTATAATACAATAATTATATAAAAAAATAAGGGATACATTAAAAACATGGAGAGTGACAATGACAACAACACTCATGGACTATATAGTAGCATAGCAAATTAACCACATGACTAAAATATACAGTAGCTAGTAGGTAACCACCCAAAACCAAAGCAAAATACTGATATTGCTGGTGAAAAATACCACATTCAAGTAGGAGATGGGTCGGCATGTTCCAAAATGTGGACAGAGGTACAGATACTCTGGTATTAGATATGGTTTGAAACTATCAAAGGAGCTGCCTGTATGAAGTATAATCAGACAAAATTTCTTGAAAAAAAATATATATATATAGAAATAGCAAAAAAATCCAAGTTATATAATTGTGTCATTAAAAAAGTCCTAAATGAGAGTAAACCAGCAGCTATTGATATAGTAGCATGAACATAGGTATAATTACGTATCCAATAGTAAAGTCATAGTGGAAGCATAAATATAAATATAGAACATACGGTACTTATCAGACCTGAAGGTGAACAACCCCAACGCGCATTTCGTGTTTGCTTCTTGGGGGGGTACGTGTGCTAAGAGGCCAGTAGACCTCCCTTATGTACATCCAGGTGCTCATCTAGATGGCATAATGGTGTCTCCCTGTCCCGAACTGCACGCTGGATAACATGGAACCAGTGTCACATGTCCCCACCCCCCAGTGACGCGCCAGCTAGGAGGGCTGGGATTGCGACATCACAGAGCCAGCGTCCCATGTCCCCACCCCACCCCATGTACCCCCCAGCAATCAGTCAGCTAGGGGTGCGACGTCATGGGGCCTGCGTCACATGTCCCCGCCCCCCCCCAATTATGTGCCAGCTCTTAGGGCTGTGAGTGCGACGTAATGGACGCATGTGTTCACGGCAACCGCACAGCAGGTCCGCCTATGGGAGCGCACGCCGAATATGGAGAGACTGCGTGTAAGGAGTAATTGGGGCTTTTCTATTTAATTGGTTTATTTTTCGACTATAATCTCCTACTTGAATGTGGTATTTTTCACCCGCAATATCAGTATTTGATTTGGTTTTGGGTGCTTATATACTAGCTACTGTGTATTTTAGTCATGTGGTTCATTTGCTATGCTACTATATAGTCCATGAGTGGTGTTGCACTCATTGTCACACTGCCTGTTTTTAATGTGTCCCTTATTTATTTTTTAATATGATTATTGTATTCTAATAAAATTATATCTTTTTATATGTTGAAATAGACCGCCTTTTGCTTCTTATTCTATTGGTCTTTTTTGTATTTTCGGAAGTGCGGATAATATTAGATCAGCTGTTTCTCGGTTATTTAGAAATGGCAATTGGTAGTATAATCGGTTGGCTCTCGCCAGATAATTGGGACTGCAAAAGGCATAGATTGCCTCTTCCCATGCAACCACTGGGTAAGATGTGATGCTCAACTCTTGTCCTGATCCCCTATTTTGCAGCCAAAATATAGGTTGTAGGCTTTCCTTATCATGGTAGTCAAGTTTCTCCAAAGAAATACTTATAGGGAATGCGGATTGTGAGCCCCCATGGGGACAGTGCTGATAATGTCTGTAAATTGTCTGAATTGTAAAGCGCTGTGGAATATGTTGGCACTATATAAATAAAAAGATTATTATTATTTTGCTTTCGTAACGCAAAAGTGACTTCTCTGCATATGTAGCAAAAACTATCCGCTGTTAATATAAAAACAAGGCTTATCTAAAAAAAACACATAAACATGTCAATATGCTAAGAAAATAAACTAAGAAATCCTAAAAAGAGAGCATATATAAATGTAGGTGATGCAACTGTAATTAGGATTACGTCATCGGAGCCGAGTTGGCGTTTTTTGATTGGTCTGCTCCGTACACGTCGTACACACACGGCTCCGCTCCGTACACACATGGTTCCACTCCAAACACGTCAAACACACACTGCTCCGCTCAGTACACGTTGTACACACAGTTCTCCATACATGGCTTCGCTCAGTACATGTCGTACATATACGGCTCTGCTCCGCACATGTCATATACACGGGTCTGCTCTGTACACACACTGCTCCGCTCCATACACATTGTACACATGGTTCTGCTCTATACACCTCGTACACACACGGCTCTGCTCCGCACAAGTCGCACAGACTTAGCTCCGCACACATCGTACACACACAGCTCCGCTTTGTACATGTCATACACACATGGCTCTGCTCTGTACCCCTCGTCCACACGCGGCTCTGCTCAGTACACACGCGGCTCTGCGCCGTACACCTCGTACACACACGGCTCTGCTCCGTGCACCTCACACAAACGGCTCTGCTCCGTACACCTCGTACACGCGCGGCTCCTCTCCGTACGCCTCATACATGCGCGGCCTCGGCTCCGTACGCCTCGTACACGCGCGGCTCGGCTCCGTACGCCTCGTACACGCTCGGCTCCGTACGCCTCGTACACTCGCGGCTCGGCTCCGTACGCCTCGTACACGCGCGGCTCGGCTCCGTACGCCTCGTACACGCGCGGCTCGGCTCCGTACGCCTCGTACACGCTCGGCTCCGTACGCCTCGTACACGCGCGCCTCGGCTCCGTACGCCTCGTACACGCTCGGCTCCGTACGTCTCGTACACGCGCGCCTCGGCTCCGTACTCCTCGTACACGCGCGCCTCGGCTCCGTACTCCTCGTACACGCGCGCCTCGGCTCCGTACGCCTCGTACACGCGCGCCTCGGCTCCGTACGCCTCGTACACGCGCGCCTCGGCTCCGTACGCCTCGTACACGCGCGCCTCGGCTCCGTACGCCTCGTACACGCGCGCCTCGGCTCCGTACGCCTCGTACACGCGCGCCTCGGCTCCGTACGCCTCGTACACGCGCGCCTCGGCTCCGTACGCCTCGTACACGCGCGCCTCGGCTCCGTACGCCTCGTACACGCGCGCCTCGGCTCCGTACGCCTCGTACACGCGCGGCTCCGCTCCGTACGCCTCGTACACGCGCGGCTCCGCTCCGTACACCTTGTACACACGCGGCTCCGCTCCGTACACCTCGTACATGTAGCAAAGGCGAGAGAGCTTGTAAGGGAATTCCTACATGATGTTTCAAAGATGGAAAGAGGCTGCCATCTGCTGGCCAGACACAGTCAAGCGGAACCAAGATATGCAAGGGAAGTTGAAGGGAGAGCAGATTTAGACGCTGGACCCGATCAGGTGACTTCTAGGAAGGAGTTCCGGGAGATAAGAGGCCAGCGCGCCAAACCTGAGGGGTCTTTGGCGCCAAGCAGCAGAAAGGAGCAGACGTGTTCCCTGCGTGCTGAGAAGCCCCGCGTGACTGGCCTATGCCAGTGGCCTGTGAGGTGCCACAGCCGGGCACCAGTAGAAGTGCTCCGGATCCCTCACAGATGTGACCCGAGTGCTGTGCCTGCTGAGGAGACTCGGAACCTGCTTGCGGTGCTAAGTGAGTTCGCGGAACCAGACGTCGCGCAGACGAGGTCTGGACCCCCCTACCCAAGGCTTGAGAGACTGCCTCCAATGGCCAAGCAGAGAGGACTTGAGAGACGGCTGCCCCAGGAAAGTCACGCCAGCGAAAGTGGAGCTGCATACGTGAACAGGGCCATCACTTCTACTGTTCACTCACGGTACCGGGGACAATTGGGTTTAGGTACTCAGGTTGGGAGGGGAACGGTTGGGGCTAAAGAAGCTCAACGTGACCTAATTGAATTAATCCGGAAAAAGACTCACGGCCTAGCGGGAATAACCGGTGACCCCCGCTAGAACCATATGCACAGTTAAGGAACTCACGTGGTGTCTCGCATGATCTAGGGCACCACATTACCTTGAGAGACTTCGCATTTTGCTAATACTTCAAATTACTGTTTATTACCCTTGTTGCAATCCCTTGTTCAGCGTACCTGTTAAATATATACATACAGTGCCTACAAGTAGTATTCAACACCCTCCAGATTTAGCTGGTTTGATAAGATGCAAATAAGTTAGAGCCTTCAAACTGCAAACGAGAGTAGGTTTTATGAACAGAAGCATAAATCTTACAAACCAAAAAGTTATGTTGCTCAGTTGAATTTTATTAAATTTTAAACATAAAAGTGTGGGTCAATTATTATACAACCCCTATGTTTAATATTTTGTGGAATAACCCTTGTTTGCAATTACAGCTAATAATCGTCTTTTATAAGACCTGATCAGGCCGGCACAGGTCTGTGGAGTTATCTTGGCCCACTCCTCCATGCAGATCTTCTCCAAGTTATCTAGGTTCTTTGGGTGTCTCATGTGGACTTTATTCTTGAGCTCCTTCCACAAGTTTTCAATTGGGTTAAGGTCAGGAGACTGACTAGGCCACTCCAACACCTTGACTTTTTCCCTATTGAACCAGGCCTTGGTTTTCTTGGCTGTGTGCTTTGGGTCGTTGTCTTGTTGGAAGATGAAATTACGACCCATCTTAACATCCTTGATGGAGGAGCGGAGGTTCTTGGCCAAAATCTCCAGGTAGGCCGTGCTATCCATCTTCCCATGGATGCGGACCAGATGGCCAGGCCCCTTGGCAGAGAAACAGCCCCACAGCATGATGCTGCCACCACCATGCTTGACTGTAGGGATGGTATTCTTGGGGTCGTATGCAGTGCCATCCAGTCTCCAAACGTCACGTGTGTGGTTGGCACCAAAGATCTCGATCATGGTCTCATCAGACCATAAAACCTTGAACCAGTCTGTCTCAGAGTCCTCCAAGTGATCATGAGCAAACTGTAGACGAGCCTTGACATGACGCTTTGAAAGTAAAGGTACCTTACGGGCTCGTCTGGAACGGAGACCATTGCGGTGGAGTACGTTACTTATGGTATTGACTGAAACCAATGTCCCCACTGCCATGAGATCTTCCCGGAGCTCCTTCCTTGTTGTCCTTGGGTTAGCCTTGACTCTTCGGACAAGCCTGGCCTCGGCACGGGAGGACACTTTCAAAGGCTGTCCTGGCCGTGGAAGGCTAACAGTAGTTCCATAAGCCTTCCACTTACGGATGATGCTCCCAACAGTGGAGACAGGTAGGCCCAACTCCTTGGAAAGGGTTTTGTACCCCTTGCCAGCCTTGTGACCCTCCACGATCTTGTCTCTGATGGCCTTGGAATGCTCCTTTGTCTTTACCATGTTGACCATGTCTGAGTGCTGTTCTCAAGTTTGAGGAGGGTCTTAAATAGTCAGAAAAGGCTGGCAAAAGAGATCTTTAATCCACACATGTGAAGCTCATTATTCTTGGTGCCTGAACTACTTCTTAATACTTTAGGGGGACCAAACAGAATTCTTGTGGTTTGAGGGGTTGAATAATAAATGACACTCTGAATTAACTTTTTACGTTTAAAAAAAAAAATAAAAAAATTTGCTGCAGTGCATTTCCCACTTCCAGGCTGATCTACAGTACAAATGTCACAATGCCAAGTTAATTCCGCATGTGTCAACCAGCTAAATCTGCAGGGGGTTGAATACTACTTGTAGGCACTGTATAAACTGTTATATTCAACTCTTACTGTTCTCGCCTTGTGTCTCTGTGTGTTGCATCTCGGCACCTGCATTACATTTGGCGTAGGCAGGATGCAACATTCAGACGCAGAGATGGCAGAGCAGCCTGTGACTGGGTCCCGCCGGAGCCATATACCTTTGGGGGCTATGCTCAGCCACCTACCCAAGTTTACGGGGTATGGCATGTCACTGTGGGACTGGGTAGAAAGACTGAGAAGTATGCTACGTATGTATCCCCTCGATCCCCTAGCCCAGACGGAGCTGGCCCTCCTAACCCTTGATGGAGAGGACCGGCAGACTGTGATGTACCGCCCACTTGGGGACCGTGACACCGTGGACAAAGTGATAAAAATTCTAGAGGACATGCACGGTGACAGTACAGATTTGGGACACTTGCGCTTACGGTTGTTTCAGCGGGTCCAAGGGGAAAATGAGAGAGTAAATCAGTATGTTAATGCATTACAGGAAGTGACGGCCCATATCAAGAAGGCCCGAGACGGGAACCGAGGACTGGGACCATTGGATGAGGTGTTGCGTGACCAACTGATTGCTGGCTTGAAAGACCTTTCCCTGAGGCAGATCCTGAAGGAGCGGCTGCGATTGAGCCCTGATCTGGGCTTCCTGGAGGTAGGGGCTGAAGCTAGAGTCCTGAAGAGAGAAGTTCCTGTTCTCAAAGCCACAGTTAGAAGTCATGAGGCAATTGCCCCTGAATTCACCAACAAAGAGCCTGATTGGGTACGGGACATACAGTACAGACCAAAAGTTTGGACACACCTTCTCATTTAAAGATTTTTCTGTATTTTCTTGACTATGAAAATTGTACATTCACACTGAAGGCATCAAAACTATGAATTACCACATGTGGAATTATATACTTAACAAAAAAGTGTGAAACAACTGAAAATATGTCTTATATTCTAGGTTCTTCACAGTAGCCACCTTTTGCTTTGATGACTGCTTTGCACACTCTTGGCATTCTCTTGATGAGCTTCAAGAGGTAGTCACCGGAAATGGTCTTCTGACAATCTTGAAGGAGTTCCCAGAGATGCTTAGCACTTGTTGGCCCTTTTGCCTTCACTCTGCGGTCCAGCTCACCCCAAACCATCTCGATTGGGTTCAGGTCTGGTGACTGTAGAGGCCAGGTCATCTGGCGTAGCCCCCCATCACTCTCCTTCTTGGTCAAATAGCCCTTACACAGCCTGGAGGTGTGTTTGGGGCCATTGTCCTGTTGAAAAATAAATGATGGTCCAACTAAACGCAAACCGGATGGGATAGCATGCCGCTGCAAGATGCTGTGGTAGCCATGCTGGTTCAGTATGCCTTCAATTTTGAATAAATCCCCAACAGTGTCACCAGCAAAGCCCCCCCACACCATCACACCTCCTCCTCCATGCTTCACGGTGGGAACCAGGCATGTAGAGTCCATCCGTTCACCTTTTCTGCGTCGCACAAAGACACGGTGGTTGGAACCAAAGATCTCAAATTTGGACTCATCAGACCAAAGCACAGATTTCCACTGGTCTAATGTCCATTCCTTGTGTTCTTTAGCCCAAACAAGTCTCTTCTGCTTGTTGTCTGTCCTTAGCAGTGGTTTCCTAGCAGCTATTTTACCATGAAGGCCTGCTGCACAAAGTCTCCTCTTAACAGTTGTTGTAGAGATGTGTCTGCTGCTAGAACTCTGCGTGGCATTGACTTGATCTCTAATCTGAGCTGCTGTTAACCTGCGATTTCTGAGGCTGGTGACTCGGATAAACTTATCCTCAGAAGCAGAGGTGACTCTTGGTCTTCCTTTCCTGGGGCGGTCCTCATGTGAGCCAGTTTCTTTGCAGCACTTGATGGTTTTTGCAACTGCACTTGGGGACACTTTCAAAGTTTTCCCAATTTTTCAGACTGACTGACCTTCATTTCTTAAAGTAATGATGGCCACTCGTTTTTTTTTACTTAGCTGCTTTTTTCTTGCCATAATACAAATTCTAACAGTCTATTCAGTAGGACTATCAGCTGTGTATCCACCAGACTTCTGCACAACACAACTGATGGTCCCAACCCCATTTATAAGGCAAGAAATCCCACTTATTAAACCTGACAGGGCACACCTGTGAAGTGAAGACCATTTCCGGTGACTACCTCTTGAAGCTCATCAAGAGAATGCCAAGAGTGTGCAAAGCAGTCATCAAAGCAAAAGGTGGCTACTGTGAAGAACCTAGAATATAAGACATATTTTCAGTTGTTTCACACTTTTTTGTTAAGTATATAATTCCACATGTGATAATTCATAGTTTTGATGCCTTCAGTGTGAATGTACAATTTTTATAGTCATGAAAATACAAAAAAATCTTTAAATGAGAAGGTGTGTCCAAACTTTTGGTCTGTACTGTACGTCAGGAAATTCGAGACATTCGGGGTGAGTTTAATGCTATTAGAAAGACCCCTTCTGCCCCCTTGCCGACGGACCGTACTGCCCAACGCGGACGGAGACCAGAGCGAGAAAGACGTTCCTACACGGCCCCAGCACGGTATGTACCCGACTTATCGGTAGAACGAGGACCAGAGTGCTGGACCTGCGGAGGTAGGGGGCATATCTCCAAAGACTGTCCCAACCGAGAAAGGTGGAGGAGGGGACAGCTGTTAAACTAAAATGCCCCACGGTTGTGGAGCATACCATGGGGTCTCGAGCTTCAAAGAGTGGAAGAGGGAGCTCTGAAGACATTGTCACCGAGAGGCCCATTATCTGGGCTGAATTCAATGGGCAGCGGATCCGCTGTTTAATGGACACCGGGTCTCAAGTGACCACTATGCCTGAGACGTATTTCCAAAGTCACTTTCCTGAAGTCGCTCGTTCCTGCCGTGAAGCCACTGTCAAACTGGTGGCGGCTAATCAACTACCTATCCCAGTAGCGGAAGTAGTATGGATGTCCGTTTGGGCATGTGGAAAGGACTTCGGTCGGAAAGGGATCGTACTGACCACAGGGCCCGGAGGCGATGGGCCCATTGTAACCCTGGGCATGAATGTGCTGAAAGAGGTCGGACAGTTCCTGGCTGAGGGCTGTAACAAAAACAACTGGACCTGTGCCTCTTGAGATCCAGCTAACAAGAGAGTATTCCAGCATCTCGTGCGGGTCAGTCAGATTCAAAAATTGCCTGCTACCTCTCAGTACCTTGGTAAGGTATTGATACCACCTGAAGCCACAATGACACTGCCAGTGGGACAGACTGTACCCACTCTACCGGTGCTGGCACATGTGTCCTTAGAGGGCGTGGACATTCAAATTGAACCAATGGAGGGAGAGGAAGCGCCCTCTGGACTCCTGGTTGCTCGGACCCTTGCCACCGTGCGGCACGGTCAAGTACCCGTGCGTTGCATCAATTTAAGTGGCACAAGTTTACAGTTGTTGCCCCGACAAGAGGTGGCGCGAGTGTGTATAATGCCAGAAGCCATTACTAGAGCTGACGCTATAGGGCTGGCACCTTTGGAAGGAAAGCCATGGACCCTGGAGGTGTCCCTCAATAGCCAAGAGAATGGAAGAGAACCGTTGGCTGGGCGCCACCTCTTGGAGGAAATGGAGGCTAATCTGACTGAGTCTTCTGCTGGACAAGTAAGGCAGATCGAACAACTTCTACAGCGATATCAGGGAGTGTTTGCACAGCATGAAGATGATTTCGGGTGCACTCGGGACATTCAGCACGAAATACCCACCGGAAATACTGCTCCCATCAGAGAGAGATATCGGCAGATCCCGCCTCAAATGTACCAGGAGGTGAAAGAGCTGTTGGCCCACATGTTGCGGCACGGTGTGATCCGTGAAAGTCAGAGTCCTTAGGCGGCTCCGATTCTGCTGGTCCGGAAGAAGGATGGTACCCTGAGATTCTGCGTAGACTATCGAAAGCTGAATGCATGTACAGTAAGGGATTCCTATCCACTCCCTCGAATTGAAGAGTCTCTATCTGCACTAGGGAGCGCCAAATTCTTCTCTTCCTTCGACCTGGCCAGTGGCAATTGGCAGGTCCCAGTAGCTGATAAGGATCGTCCGAAGACAGCTTTTGTAGTCCCTATGGGCCTGTTTGAGTTCAATTGGATGCCGTTCGGGCTAACAAATGCGCCAGGAACCTTCCAACGGCTGATGGAGAGATGCTTGGGGGACCTCAACTTTAATATATCTGGACGATATAATTATCTATTCCGCTACGTTTGAAGATCATCTCCGCCGATTGGAACAAGTGTTAGAACTGCTTCAAAGGCACGGCCTGAAAATTAAGCCTCGTATGTGTCGTCTCTTCAAACGAGAAATCGAATATCTGGGGCACACTGTGTCCAGTGCAGGAGTGCACCCCACTGCGGGGAAAGTAGCTGCTGTGCAGAAGTGGCCCACGCCCGCCAATCTAAGGGAACGGAGGGCATTCCTGGGGCTTGCTGGATACTACCGCAGATTCATTAAAGACTTCGCTAAGATTGCGATCCCACTCAATGAATTGCTGAGAGGAACGGCTGGGGGAGCCAAGCGGCAGCCCATTCAGTGGGGCCCACGCCAAGAAGAGGCATTCCGAGCATTGAAAATGGCGCTAACGGATGCCCCAATTCTGGCCTACACTGACTTTTCGCAGCCTTTTATGTTGTACACTGATGGAAGCATGCATGGACTGGGAGCAGTGTTGGCTCAAGTACAAGGAGGAAAAGAGCGAGTGATCGCGTATGCCAGCAGGTCACTCCGAGACACTGAGAAGAATCCGGACAACTACAGTTCGTTTAAGCTGGAACTAGTGGCACTGGTGTGAGCCATGACCGAGAAATTTGCTGAGTACCTGTCAGGGTCAGAAGTGCAAGTGTGGACAGATAACAACCCTTTGGCCCACTTGGAGAACGCCAAACTGGGCGCGTTAGAACAGCGGTGGGTCGCAAGGATGTCCAAATACCAATATAAAATCGCCTATCGGCCCAAGGCCCTGAACACTTATGCAGATGCCCTGTCCCGGGTCACTCAGGCGGGGCCGAAGAGTGACAGATCCCGGATTTCAGCCAGTTCGCCGCTGCTGTGGTCGACGCCCAGGAGACCAGAGAGGAGCCGAGACCCACTCAAGTTCTGGGCCGTTCAAGAGACGAATGGATACATCTGCAGCAATCCGACCCAGAGTTAGCAAAGCTGAGAGAATGGGTCGCCCTTAGGCAAAGACCCGACCAGGAAGCCAGAGCCGCTTCACTTCCAACTACCCTACAAATCCTAGGCCAGTGGGAGAGACTCTTCCTGAAGAACCGCTTGCTATGCTGAAGAATCCAGCTGCCTCGAGAGTTTGATGTTACCTGGCAGGTGGTAGTTCCAGGAGCGCTAGTAACGCAGCCCAAGAAGCTCATAGAAGAGGTGCTCACTTCGGTGTAGAAAAGACCTTTCGGTGGTTGCAATGGCTGGTGTATTGGCCTCAACTGCGGCAAGAAGTCGAGGGGGTCTGCCGAACATGTCGTCAGTGTGAGTTGAACAAGCCCCCGGAGCAAAGAGCTCCCATTCAGACCATCCGAACTTCTGCCCCCTTGGAAGTCTTGATGATTGACTACCTGATGATAGGAACTTCATACAATGGTTATGGACACTGTTTATGACTGATCAATTCACCTAGCTCGTAGTAGTGACGCCTACTAAAGATCAGGCAGCAGAAGCCGCAGCTAAGGCCATCTGTCAGGATTTCATCCGGATTTATGGGTGCCCGAAGCGAATACATTCTGATCAGGGGGCCTGCTTCCAAGGACGAGTGATGGATGAGCTATACCGCATCTATGGGATCGACCAATCCCGAACAACGCCCTACCACCCTGAAGGGAACAGCGCATGCGAGCGCTTCAACCGAACCCTGTTGCAAATGTTGCGAATGCTGGAAGCGGACAAAAAGATGAAGTGGCCCGAATTTGTGTCCGAGCTGGTGTGGGTGTATAATAATCGAGTTCATGCGACTACCGGCTACACCCCTTATATATTGCTGTTTGGAAGAAGTGGGCGAGAAATTACTGAACTGGAGCTAGACTCAGAAGACTCCGGCCCGGGCAGTAGCTCAAGTACCTGAATTCGAGAACACCAGCGTCGGTCCGTACAGTGAGAAGACTGGTTGCTCAGAAGTTTCAGGAAGTAGAGCATGCAGATCGTCCCCTGACCGCAGGTGGGTCGCTTCAGCCAGGAGACCGAGTACTGGTAAGGGCCAAACGCTTTGGAAGTAGACTGGACCATTGTTGGGAGGCGATACCATATCGGGTGGTGAAGAAGGTTCACCCAGACAACCCCGTCTACGAGGTTAGGCCCGAAGGGGATGACGCCGCGACACCCAGGGTGTTGCACCGCAATATGTTGCGGCCTTGCTCCTCTGAAGCAGAAGTCTGTAATGAAGTTGGGCCTTCAAACGTATTGGCTGAAGTGCCACATGCTGAAGTGCCACATGCAGGAACCTTGGGGGATGAAGAAGGATGGGCCACAATGCAGTTGGGCCCGTCAGAACCGTTGAGGCCAACCCCGAGTGGAACCCAGAATTGTTAGAACCCTCCTGTTAGTTTTTTCTATTTTGCTGGTCACATGACTTTTTGCCTATATAATCCAGCTCCGCCCTCCTGGCCTTGCTGGACTTCAGTTTTACTTTTACTCTTAAGCTAGCCAGGTGCTTTGTACCTTACTCTGTAGTTTGCTTGGTCTTTGACCACTTGTACTTTTGTTTGTTTGTTTGTCTTTGCTCTGCTACAATTTCTGCTAGGTGGTGTCCAACTATATTCCAGTCCTTAGTTCTTGTAGGGACCCCTCCCTTATATCTATAGGTCTGCGTTCAGACTAGCCGAGGACTTAGGCGGGTCTGTTCACAAGGAACAGGTCCCCTGCTGCATCGTAGGGAATCAGCTTAGTCCTATTGTAGGGACAGTTTTCCTATCTTTTCCTTAGTGTTTGTAGCAGTTCATAACAGTAAGTCCAGCCCCAAAATAAAACACTCTAAGGAAAGAAATCCTGATTTCAGCATGGTGTCGGTTCAGGAGTTGGCTCAACGCCTGCAGGAACTGTCTTTGGAGGTGCCGAGCTCCAGCAACACGTGAGTAGCTGTCCTGGAGCGCATTTTGTCGAACCGAAGGTAGGACTGCCAGATTTTTTTTATGGTAAACGGCAAGATTTTTTTTCCTTTAAAAACGCTTGTTTATTATATTTTCGTTTAAGACCCAGATCCTCGGGGAATGAATCACAGCGCATTGGGTTTATAATGTCACTTTTGCGCAAAGAACCACAGGGATGGGCCTTTTCTCTACAACCTAATGATCCGTGTTTTAGATCTGTGGAAGATTTTTTTTCTGCTATGGGGTTGTTGTATGATGATCCTGATCGAGTCTCATCTGCTGAAACTGAATTAAGACGTTTGAAGCAGGGATCAGGTGATGTGCAAAATTATTGTACACACTTCAGAAGATGGTCGGCTGAAGTGGAATGGAATGACTCAGCATTAAAATGTTTGTTTCTTGATGGTCTAGGTGAAAGGGTTAAGGATCTGCTGATTGCCTTCCCAAAACCTGGAACCTTGCAGGAGGCAATGCAATTAGCCATACGTGTGGACAGGAGACTGCGTGCTAGGAGTAATGAAGAGAAATCTACTGCTATGGCAGCTCCTAGTTTTCAGAGGGTCTGTTCGGAGGGTGGAGAACCGATGGAGATTGGGGCAATGTCACCCCACTCTCAGGAAAAAGACCGCAGGTTTGCTAAAGGATTGTGTTTTTATTGCGGTAAATCTGATCACTTTATTAAGAACTGTGTGCTTCGTTTGAACAAAGAAAAAAAAAAGAGGTCAGTTACGCCCGCATAGCTTGTTTAAACACAAAAGAAGTATTTCTTTCTGGAAGCACCTCATTCCAGGAGGAGTTGATTGAATTTCGGGTATTTGTGGATTGTGGTTCTAGACTCAATGTGATTGATGAGGGTTTTTTGGAAAAATTTAAATTAGAATCCAAACTTTTGTCATCTCCTATTTCTGTGGTTGCTGTTGATGGCTCTCCCTTGAAAGGTATTACTCACAAGGTTTTTGAATTTCCCCTCACCATTAATGGTATCTACCAAGAGAATTTGGATTTGGCGGTATTAAATAATTTGCCTGCTCCAGTGGTTTTGGGGTTACCTTGGTTAAAATTGCATAATCCTGTACTGGACTGGTCTACCAATGAAATTAAGTCTTTGAGTCCTAAGTGTTATGATAAATGTTGTAACGGTCGCATTGCTGCTGTGGAAAGAGGGGAATTACCTGTACCTATTCAGGATTTTTGGAAGTTTTTTCTGAGGAGGAGTCGCATGTTTTGCCTCCTCATAGGGACTATGATTGTACTATTGAGTTTGTCTCTGGAGCAACTCTTCCCAAGAGTCGCTTATTTAATCTTACTATCCCTGAGAGAAAGGCCTTGGAGGAATACATACAGACAAGCTTGGCCGCCGGTCACATTAGACCTTCTAAGTCACCTGTGGCTGTTGGATTTTTTTTTGTAAAAAAAAAGGACGGCAGTTAACGTCCATGTCTGGACTTTCGCGAAATTAATAAAATTACAGTACGCAATTCCTACCCACTGCCATTAATTCCTGACTTGTTCAACCAGTTAGTGGGGGCCAAGTGGTTCTCTAAGATTGATCTCCGGGGGGCATACAATTTGTTACGTATGAAGGAAGGTGATGAGTGGAAAACTGCTTTTAACACTCCAGTGGGTCATTTTGAGAATCTGGTTATGCCCTTTGGTCTTACCAACGCACCAGCGTTTTTTCAGAACCTTATTAATGACATCCTAAGACCGTTGATCGGTAAGAATGTGGTGGTGTATTTGGATGACATTTTGATTTTTGCGCCGGATCTGGAGTCTCATTGGCAGAGCGTGTGTGAGGTATTGCAGTTGTTAAGCGACAATTCACTTTTTGCTAAGCTGGAGAAATGTGAGTTCGCTGTGCAGAGAATTAGTTTTTTGGGCTACATTATCTCCAGCGAGGGCTTTGAGATGGACCCGGTGAAGGTTCAGGCGGTGCAGGAATGGCCTAGGCCTATTGGTTTGAAACCAATACAGAGATTTTTGGGTTTCGCCAATTATTACAGAAAATTCATTAAGAATTTTTCTATAATTGTTAAGCCGCTGACCGATCTCACCAGGAAAGGTGCGAATACGGTCCAGTGGACTACTGAGGCCATTGAAGCTTTTGGGTATCTCAAGGAGAGGTTCAGTTCTGCCCCCATCCTTATGCAGCCTGATGAGACCAAGCCTTTTTTGGTCGAGGTTGATGCTTCTTCGGTGGGGGTCGGTGCTGTTTTGTCTCAGGAAAACAAGGATGGAGTACATCCCTGTGCTTTTTTTTCAAAAAAATTTTCTGAGACCGAACTTAATTACGATGTCGGTAATCGGGAAATGCTGTCGATTAAACTCGCATTTGAACATTGGCGTCATCTCTTGGAAGGTGCTAAATTTCCCATTCAGGTTTTTACTGATCATAAGAATCTGATCTATCTTGATACTGCCAAGCTCTTGAATGCCCGTCAAGCTAGGTGGGCACTTTTTTTTTTGCAGTTAAATTTTTCTGTTACTTACATCCCGGGTACCAAGAATGTAAAAGCTGATGCTTTATCTCGCAGTTTTTCTCCCATGGTTGGTACCGAGGAGGAGGAGAGCATTTTACAGGAAGGTGTTGTGATAGCAGCATTGGACTCCGTTTTGGAAGATGGGATTCTGAAAGCCCAGGAGGATGCCCCATCTAACACTCCCCATGGGAGGTTGTTTGTGCCTAGGAACTTTAGGAGAGATTTGTTTGTGGAGTGTCATGAGTCTCGGTTGGCAGGTCATCCAGGAATTTCGGAGACTAAGAGACTTGTAGGTCGCAGTTTTTGGTGGCCTGGGTGGCAGAAGGAAGTCATTAAGTGGGTGCGTCAATGTACTGTGTGTACTAGATCTAAGTCTTCACATGCTCCTGCTGCGGGGTTGCTTTGCCCTATGGAGGTTCCTAGTGCACCTTGGACGCATCTTGCTATGGATTTTATTACTGACCTTCCTGCCTCTGAGGGTTTCACTGTCATCTGGGTGGTCGTGGACCGTTTTAGCAAGATGTGTCACTTGGTTCCGTTCATCAAACTGCCCTGCGCCAAGACACTCGCTAAGGCTTTTGTTAAGGAAATTGTCAGGCTCCATCGCGTTCCTACCGATATTGTTTCCGATAGGGGACCTCAGTTCGTGGCTCGTTTTTGGCGTGCCTTTTGTGACAGGTTGGGAGTCCATTTGTCATTTTCATCTGGTTATCATCCTGAGTCTAATGGACAGACAGAAAGAAAGAACCAGGATGTTGAACAGTTTTTGCGTTGTTTTGTGGCTGACAATCAAGAGGGGTGGTCTCAGTTTCTGCCACTGGCTGAATTTGCTCTTAACAACCATACATCCTCTTCTGCTGGGTGTTCTCCTTTTTTGTTGTTGTACTGGGAGACATCCGTCGTTTGGGTCATTCTCCAAATTGGTATCGGCTGTGTCGGAGGAGGAGAATTTTTCCGGTGATTTGGAGAGAGTTTGGACTGATGTACGTCGTAACCTTCAAGAGGCTAACAAAAAATCCAAGAGGTACTTTGACAGGAAACGTCAAGAGGTTTTGTTTACTGTTGGTGACATGGTTTGGTTGTCCTCTAGGAATCTGCGGTTGAGGATTCCTTCTAAGAAATTGGGCCCGAAGTTTGTAGGTCCGTTTAAGGTGCTTCAGGTAGTTAACCAATCTGCTGTTAGGTTGGAGGTTCCTACCTCCTGGAAGATTAATTCGGTGTTTCATGTTTCCTTATTGAAAAAAGCTGATGTTTCTGATAGGGACGCCACTGTCTCTGTTCCTCCGGTGGAGGAAGACGGTGAATATGAAATTTCTCGCATTCTTAATTCTAGATGGCATAGAGGGAGATTGCAGTATCTCGTCGCTTGGAAAGGTTTCGGTCCCGAGGATAACTCCTGGGTAAGGGCGGATGATGTCTCTGCTCCTAGACTTGTCGGAGCGTTCCACAGGAGGTTTCCTGATAGACCTGGGCCTGGAGGATCCGGAGGATCCTCATAGAAGAGGGGGTACTGTTAGAACCCTCCTGTTAGTTTTTTCTATTTTGCTGGTCACATGACTTTTTGCCTATATAATCCAGCTCCGCCCTCCTGGCCTTGCTGGACTTCAGTGTTATTTTTACTCTTAAGCTAGCCAGGTGCTTTGTACCTTACTCTGTAGTTTCCTTGGTCTTTGACCACTTGTACTTTTGTTTGTTTGTTTGTCTTCGCTACAATTTCTGCTAGGAGGTGTCCAACTATATCCCAGTCCTTAGTTCTAGTAGGGACCCCTCCCTTATATCTATAGGTCTGCGTTCAGACTAGCCGAGGACTTAGGCGGGTCTGTTCACAAGGAACAGGTCCCCCCGCTGCATCGTAGGGAATCAGCTTAGTCGTATTGTAGGGACAGTTTTCCTATCTTTTCCTTAGTGTTTGTAGCAGTTCATAACAAGAATGAGTCGAGAAATGACTTGCAATCCCCAGTAGTTGATTCATCGGATCTCCCGGAGTCACCTCCGCAAGAGGAGCCCCGCAGAACTGAGCGGGCTAATGCCGGAATTCCTCCTAACTGGTATGCTCAAGAAGAGTTTATCTGGTCTCAAATCCAACAGAAAACACAGGAGTGTGCCCAACTCCTGTCTGAACTTGCACTGCCTGAAAAGAGGCATCAATTCTGCGAGAAGTCCACTCCCCGAGGACTGGCGAGCAAAAAGGAGGGAGGAATGTAGCAAAGGCGAGAGAGCTTGTAAGGGAATTCCTACATGATGTTTCAAAGATGGAGAGAGGCTGCCATCTGCTGGCCAGACACAGTCAAACGGAACCAAGATATGCAAGGGAAGTTGAAGGGAGAGCAGATTTAGACGCTGGACCCGATCAGGTGACTTCCAGGAAGGAGTTCTGGGAGATAAGAGGCCAGCGCGCCAAACCTGAGGGGTCTTTGATGCCAAGCTGCAGAAAGGAGCAGACGTGTTCCCTGCGTGCTGAGAAGCCCCGCGTGACAGGCCTAAGCCAGAGGCCTGTGAGGTGCCACAGCCGGGCACCAGTAGAAGAGCTCCGGATCCCTCACAGATGTGACCCAAGTGCTGTGCCTGCTGAGGAGACTCGGAGCCTGCTTGCGGTGCTGAGTGAGTTCGCGGAACCCAACGTCGCCAGCCGACAGACGAGGTCTGGACCCCCCCTATCCAAGGCTTGAGAGATTGCCTCCAACGGCCAAGCAGAGAGGACTTGAGAGACGGCTGCCCCAGAAAAGTCACGCCAGCGAAAGCAGAGGAGCTGCATACGTGAACAGGGCCGTCACTTCTACTGTTCACTCACGGTACCGGGGACAATTGGGTTTAGGTACTCAGGTTGGGAGGGGAACGGTTGGGGCTAAAGAAGCTCAACGTGACCTAATTGAATTAATCCGGAAAAAGACTCACGGCCTAGCGGGAATAACCGGTGACCCCCGCTAGAACCATATGCACAGTTAAGGAACTCACGTGGTGTCTCGCATGATCTAGGGCACCACATTACCTTGAGAGACTTCACATTTTGCTAATACTTCAAATTACTGTTTATTACCCTTGTTGCAATCCCTTGTTCAGCGTACCTGTTAAATATATACATATAAACTGTTTATATTCAACTCTTACTGTTCTCGCCTTGTGTCTCTGTGCGTTGCATCTCGGCACCTGCATTACATTCACACGCGGCTCTGCTACATCCACACTGTAAACCCCTCCTGACCCCACACATAAACTTCACCTCATCCAGCACCATGACAACCAGCACAGCAGAGTCCTGCATCCACTGAGGCCCCTGATCATGTGACCCCTGACTCCTCCCCTCCTGTGACCTCATCACAGGTCCTGTGCGCACAGAACAGCCATATATGTGGTGGCGGCTCTGCAGGTGGAGGTATGTGGAGATCCCCATTACTGGGCGCAGGGGGCATTAACCCCCTCAGTGCTGAGACTATTGTGACCTCTGCCTCCCTTATTCCTAGTGCTGTGACCTTTCTCTTTCCTCTGTATCAGGTTATTACGGGATGAGTTGTATTTTGTCGCCATTTTCGGCCCCATATAATATAACTGACGTCTATTAATATATTTTTGGGGAACAGAAAAGCGTCAGGAATTCCCTCATTCCTGTTCTGAATAATTACTGTGATACTGAATACGTAGAGGAGGTCGTTTATTATACGACTTTTCCACAATAACAGCAAATTTCCTGGGAATAAAAAGCTTTTATATCGTCTCTTTGTAAGAAGTGGAGTTGTTATTTTTCTATGACAATAATTGACATCCCTTGATCACATACTGAGCTGCCGATACCCTGCGTAACCACCTAGATGAGAAAGTCGCTATTAATCACAGCATCTAAGGAATTAATCTTAGATTCTGACTTATCTGATACCCGTTGTTGATGATGAACTTGACTTAACCCTCTGTTTGTCAATTCTGCTTCTGACTTTGTTCGCCTAGTTCTGACATTGGTTCTACTATGTTTCTGATTTCTGACTGTGTCCTGTCCCACTGTGGTTTTGATCTGGTTTGTCAACTCTTCTTTTCCAGCCCATTCCACTGGTTGATGGCCACTCCGTAAAAGTAGCCCTGTAGTATTTCAGATTCTTGCATTTTCCCTTCCTTCTGATGCTCCAGAAATCTCTACAGTGGACTCTTCTTTGAGACCCTTGGACACCCGTTAGACGATTTTGATTGTGTAGAGGTGAATAAATTAGTCTCTCTGTACCAAAGGAGATGTACTGTTGAAGAATTTTGTTCTGAATTTTGGTGTCTCCCATGTACCTGGCACTTAAGGCTGTCACATTTTTTCCTATTCTACTTCCTGGTGTTGCGATACATTGAAAAAGACTCTGGAGAGTCGAAACGTTCTATTATTATGGCTCCTGTACATCAACTAAGGGCTGAGAATGGAACATGCACGATATCAATAAACTTTCACATTTCTGCATGATTCAGAATGTGCAGTGAAATTACTGTGATAGGCGTTCACGTACAGTTACCCTACACGTTTGCATGGGGATGACAGGAACAAACAAGTATTGTACTCGGTTACTTCCACATGACAACATTTAGCTATTTGATCCCATAAATTTAATTTTTGCCTATATTTTTCTTACTTCACATTACCGACTTAGACTATTTTGCGCTGATGCATCACACACAAATTTGGATTCCAAAGATATTCAAATATAGGTTGTAATGTAACAAAATAGGTAAAAAGCCAAGGGGTTGAATACATTCGCAAGACATTACATCTCCAGTAATTATATTATTACATTTATAATGTTACATCGGCTCATCTTCTTTCCATTCAGATCCATTCAATATCGGATTCTCTCAGTGGAGATCTTCTACATTAGAGAATTATCCTAATTGACATGTCAAGGCTTGATAAAGACAATGAAAAGATGGCGGTGAGGATATTAGACCTCACCCTAGAGATCCTCTTCCGGCTTACTGGGGAGGTGAGAGATTCTGATGACGTCACATTACATCATTCTTATCTATGGGAATAACACATGGACAGAACTGGAGAGGTGAGGACTCTGGAAATGGCTGTAGTGAGATTTATTAATCTGTCTATCCATAACCAGGATTACACAGTAGTGAAGAAGACCTCTAGTGAGCGCTGTCTGGACCCTGTATCTGAGGGATGGGTAAGACCCCTGTGCCCAGTCACGAGGCCTCCACTTCACCCCCTGATACATGAGGAAATCAATGAACAGAAGATCCTAGAACTCACCTACAAGATGATTGAGCTGCTGACTGGAGAGGTGACACTGCTGGGACATTATACAGTAATGCTATATAGGTATCGAGATGATGACGATATCATTGTATGTGTCAGGTTCCTATAAGATGTCAGGATGTCACCGTCTATTTCTCCATGGAGGAGTGGGAGTATTTAGAAGGACACGAGGATCTGTACAAGGACGCCATGATGGAGGTTCTCCAGCCCCTCAAATCACCAGGTAATAGACAGGACTAAATACACACGGCCTATAATTATCTGTATGTAATAATTTAATTCACCTGTATGTGTTTCCTCCAGTTCTATCCAGTAAGAGGACAACTCCAGGGAGATGTCCCAGTCCTCTTCTTCCACAGGACTGTAAACAAGAAGAACCCAATGTTCCTCAGGTTCATCAGGTAGATGGAGAGAAGGTGTCATGAGTTCTCCACTATGATGTGTAGATGGCTATGAAGATCTTGTGTTCAGTCTTGTTTTATCCACCAGTATTATATGCTTTATAATTGTGTTATGAGAATGGTGGAGATGGCAGGATTAGATCATAGATGTGACTTCTCCATCTGTCTGTGACTTTTACATTATTTGTTTCAGGGTGAAAACCTGACCCATATTAATACTACAGAGACATATGTGAGGGGTGATGAGCGGTGTAAAGAGGAGATTCCTACATATGACTACCCAGGTGAGTAGTAACCACTAAACAGGTTTTTCTCATTCACTGGCTGTGGCTGCTTTATTGGTGGTGTAGTCTGGCCATATCACAATCAAGTGGTCACCATTCTCCTGCTAAACCAATACATGCTATTCTACCCCAAACTGTCCCCATTACTTTACTGTTTTGGCAAAATCTTACAAGCCCGACGTATTCACCCTATCCCCCCACAGATTTGACTCAATAATAACTAATCCATAAAAGGAATATGTTCCCTCAAATAAAAAATTGGGTGAAGGCTTAACTGCAAAAAAAAATTGCACCAAAACTGCCTCCCTATGACCTTCCGTTGAGAAGTTATGATCCATCATAGGTTTTGAAGTTTCAGCTAGCAGATCCAAGGGGAAGGAAACTAGGACCATCCTGTGGGTGGGAAAGGGAGTGACCAACCAAGGGGTTAATTGCTTGTGCGAGGCTGTGGCCCGTGTTCTCTTTTAAGGGAGGTCATACCGTGTATTGTATTGGAAGAAACCGGAAACCGTTGGCACCCCACACCTACCATGTGGCCGCACAGCACCAAGGCCTAACATGCACCTGGTAACTGTCTCGTGTATCATCGGCTTATACTTATTGTACTACCACCTGTACTTGTATATGTGACCATTGTATATGTACAGTGGTGTGAAAAAGTGTTTGCCCCCCTTCCTGATTTCTTATTCTTTTGTATGTTTTCCACACTTAAATGTTTCAGATCACAAAACAAATTGAAATATTAGACAAAGATAACACAAGTAAACACAAAATGCAGTTTTTAAATTAAGGTCTTTATTGTTAAGGGAAAAGAAATCCATACCTACAGGGCCCTGTGTGAAAAAGTGATTGCCCCCTAGATCTAATAACTGGTTGGGCCATCCTTAGCAGCAACAACTGCAATCAAGCATTTGCGATAACTGGCCATGAGTCTTTTATAACGCTCTGGAGAAATTTTAACCACTCATCTTTGCAAAATTGTTGTAATTCAGCCTCATTGAAGGGTTTCCGAGCATGAATCACCCTTTTTTAAAGGGAACCTGTCATGTCCTATATACTATGTAAACTGCCTCCAGATTGTTGTTAGTCATGCAATACACGCTTTTTGCATTAAAATCTATAATCTTTTGTAAAAACCACTTTATATACTTGCTCGTTTAGTCATAGTGGTGTTCCTTTCCTTATTCTGTCCGGTTTGTCGCCACCCACTTAATTTGAATCGTCCCCGGTTTGCGCCGACGTCAAATGAATAGACTTGTCGTGGTCCCGCACTTGCGTACTGTATGCTGTCACGCACGCGTGCGCAATTTTGTATTGTAAAGCCATGGATGCGCAGTGACGATCGGCTCCTACGTCACTGCATGGGCGGAAGCTGCTCGTCACTGGGCACGGGCGGGAACCGCTCGTTCCTGCACATTGCGCAAGCGAGGGTGACAGCATACAGTGCCAAGTGAGGGACCACAACAAGCCTGTTCATATGACGTCGGCGCAAACCAGGGACAATTCAAATTGAGTGGGCGGCGACAAGCCGGACTGAATAAAGAAAGGAACACCCATTTGACTAAACGAGCAAGACATAAATATATAAAGTGGTTTTTACAAAAAAGTGTGTTAGTGATGCACATTGTATCACAAACAACAACAAGCTTTGGGCAGTTTACATGCTCCAACTGACAGGACAGGTTCCCTTTAAGGTCATACCAAAGCATCTCAGTCAAATTAAGGTCAGGACTTTGACTAGGCCACTCCAAAGTCTTCATTTTGTTTTTCTTAAGCCATTCAGAGGTGGACTTGCTGGTGTGTTTTGGATCATTGTCCTGCTGCATATCCTAAGTGAGCTTCAGCTTGAGGTCATGAATAGATGGCAGGACATTCTCCTTCAGGATTTTTTGGTAGACAGCAGAATTCATGGTTCCATTTGCCACAGCAAGTCTTCCAGGTCCTGAAGCAGCAAAACAGCCCCAGACCATCACACTACCACCACCATATTTTACTATTGATATGATGATCCTTTCCTGAAATACTGGTACACACCTTCCAAAAAGTTCAACTTTTGTCTCATGAGTCCATAGAGTATTCTCCCAAAAGTCTTGGCGATTATCAAGATGTTTTTTTTGGCAAAACTGAGGCGAGCCTATATGTTTGTTCTTTTTGCTCAGCAGTGTTTTTTGTCTTGGAACTCTGCCATCCATGCCATTTTTGCTCAGTCTCTTTCTTATGGTGGTGTCATGAATACTGACCTTAACTGAGGCCTGCAGTTCTTTAGATTGTGACAGAGTCACTGATATAATATATGAGGGGAGGTATGTGTCACTAGCCTGTGTGAACTAAAACCAATAAACTTTCTGCCAGCATGTTATATGCTGGGGGTTAACTCTTTTTTAAAGGGTGTGGTGTTATGGGAATGACATAGAGATGGGAGTGAAGTCATTCCCCCTACCTCCCCTCATGGCGTGGCTGAGCAGGGTTAAATGGTCAGTCAGCTTTGTTTCTCTGGAGTGTGTGGTCTGCAGAGTGAAGTCTCCGGGCTGTGTTTGGGGGAAACCAGAGAGCAACACCAGAGGACTGATGTTGCTGAAGTCTTCACTGTGCTACCTGCAGCTGGCAGAGCCTCGCTTAATATTGGACCCTGTCATACCTTATCTTTTTGTTTCTCCTGTTAACCCCGAGAGGGTCTGTTTATTTTTATGAGACACTGCTGGAGTTTATGCACTGAATAAACCAGCAGGAAGTTAACCCAAACCGTGTGTCCTGTGTCTGCCTCTGCAGAGCCAAGCAAGTCGCTTTACCACAAGATATTGTTGTGGGGTCTTTTGTGACCTCTTGGATGAGTCATCACTGTGCTCTTGGGGTAATTTTGGTTGGCCGGACACTCCTGGGAACACTGTTTCATGTTTTTGCCATTTGTGGATATTGACTCTCACTGTAACATAGTAACATAGATTGAATAATGATCTGGGTCCATCCACCTTCCTCCCCCAATTGTACTCCCTACACTAATTTACTAACTTACTGGGACTAGGCCTCACAAATGTATTATTCCCATTTTTTATTATTGCTGCACCATTACCATTACAAATGAACCCGTTTTTAATTTTTTAAATTAGTTTTATATTTTGTATTACTCTTATGATTCTAATAATGTTATTACTAAAATCCCTATGCCTAAATCTGTTGATCCAGAAGAAGGAAAAAAAAAACATGACACATTCAGCCAATTTACATCAAGGGGAAAAATTCCTTCTTGACCCGGAGAAAAGGCGATCAGTCCAAGAACACTGGAGCCTAATAATGATACTAGTTATGTAATTACTATTACCGTATTAAATGTACTACTATAGATGTAACATTTTGTCTAATTTAACTGTAGCCCACAATGTTATATGTATCGAGGAAATCATCCAGCCCTTTTTTGAAGGCTGTTATAGTGTCTGCCATTACTACCTCTTGTGGTAGGGCATTCCACAGTCTGACTGCTCTGACTGTAAAGAACCCTTTCCTGTTTAGGTGCCGGAATCGCCTTTCTTCCACCTTTAATGAGTGACACTGGACCCCCTGGTCCTTAGTAAGGTCTTTAGAAGGAAGAAGTCATGTGCCATTCCTTTGTACTGACCACACATATATTTATACATGCAAATGAGATCCCCTCTGAGGTGTCATTTTCCTAAGCTAAACAATCTCAACTTTTTCAACCTCTCATCATATGGGAGACCTCCATCCCTTGTAATAATCTAGTTGCTGTCTTTGAACTGACTCTAACTTCTGAATATCCTTTTTAAAATGTGGAACCTAAAACTGAATCCCAAATTCCAGATGTTGCCTCACCAGTGATTTATAAAGGGTTAACAATACGTTGGGATTGCAGGATTTTATTTCTTTTTTTGTACATCCTAAAATCTTGTTTGCTTTTGTGGCTGCTGCTTGACATTGAGTACTGCTGCTCAGCTTACTTGTAACCATAATACCCAAGTCCTTCTCCTGTTCTGTAGTCCAGAGTATACTCCCATTTAATGTATATGCAGCAATAGGATTACTCCATCCTAGGTGCATTACTCTATATTTATCTACATTAAATCTCATCTGCCAAGTGTTTGCCCATTCAGTCATCTTATCCAGATCATTCTGCAATATTGTAATGTCAAGATCAGATTTTAATATCCTACATAGTTTGGTATCATCAGCAAAAACTGACACTTTACTCACAATCCCATCCCCAAGGTCATTAATAAAGAGATTAAAAAGAATAGGTCCTAGCACAGATCCCTGCGGCACCCCACTGCTGACTATGTCCTATTTAGAGAATGTACCATTTATGACGACTCTTTGTTTCCTATCATTTAGCCTATTCCTTACTCATCTGCATACAGTTCCCCCAAGTCCTTGCTTCTGTAGCTTCAGTATAAGGCTGTTATATGGTACAGTATCAAATGCCTTTACAAAGTCCAGATAAATCACATCAGCCGCATTACCAACATCCAGATTTGCACTTACCTCCTCATAGAACCCATCATGTTGGTTAAACACAACCTATTCTTCATGAATCCTTTCTGATTATCGTTTATATTATTCTCTGCGATATAACTCTGCAGGTCATCTCTTATGATCTTACTGAACGGTAGTTACCTGCATCCACCTTCTTACCTTTCTCAAATATCGGTACCACATTAGCCATCCTCCAATCCTGTGACACTACCCCTGTTACAAGTGAGTCTAAGAATATGAGATACAGCGGTTTATCAATTACTGAGCTCAATTCCCTCAGTAACCGTGGATGAATACCATCTGGGCCAGGGGATTTGTGAATGTATAATTTGCTCAGATGCAGGCGTACTTCTTTTTGTGTTAAACTAGTTATATTAGGAGGTGATCTTTGATTTTTGCCCTGTTGAAAGATCCCTGGAACAGACTGTTGGTGAACATGGATGAAAAGTATCTGGTTAATATCTCAGCCTTTTCTTTGTCCTCTATAATTATCTTGTTGTTATCGTCTTTTAAGGGGCCGATACCATCTGACTTTCTCTTTTTGGCATTGATGTATGTGTAAAAATTTTTGGGATTTATTTTAATGTCGCTGGTGATTTGTTGCTCTGTAGATAATTTTGCTAGCTTGATTTCTTTTTTACATTTCTTATTTAGGTCTTTATACTCCTGAAATGTTATTTCTGTATTCTCGACCTTCAAGATTTTGAATGCCCTTTGTTTTTGTCTTATTAAACTTTGTACTGTCTTATTTATCCATAATAGTTTCTTTTTATTCCTGGACATTTTATTACCAGAGGGTATACATTTTCTACAGGATTCTAGTAGTATTTCCTTAAACTTGCCCCATTTACGTTCGGTATCACCAATTATCATGATATGGTCCCAGTCTACACGATTAAGCTCTTCCCTTTGTTGAAATCAGCTTTTCTAAAGTTCCAAGTTTTTGCATTTCCTTTTTGAAATGTTTTATTGAAACTTACCATATTATGATCACTGTTTCCCAAATGCCCCCGACCTGTAGATCTGAAATTGTATCTGATCTATTTGACAGCATCAAGTCCAGCAGATTACCTCCCCTGGATGGTTCATCTACCAGCTGAGAGAGGTAATTGTCCTGAACTTTGGATAAGAAATTGCAGCTTTTAGCACAATTGGAAAATTCCATTGAATATCTGGATAGTTAAATAATAAGAACCCTACTATCATTGATGCATTTTTAATTTGCTGCAGCATTTTGTCCTCTACCAGTTCAGCTATATTAGGAGGCTTGTAACAAACTCCAATTAGCAGCTTTCCATTATTGCCATCCCTATGTACATTAACCCAGACTGACTCTACATTGTCGCAGGTTCACCCAATGTTGTCTTTGAGTACAGGTTTTAAGTTGGATCTTATGAAAATACATACCCCTCCACTTTTTTGTCTTTCCTATCCTTTTTAAATGTAGTATATCCTTTCACATTTGTCACCTAGTCATGGCTTTCATCCAGCCAGGTTTCTGTAATACTCACGATGTCATATTCCGTGACCGACATAAGAGTCTCCAGTTCGCTTGACTTCGCTGTGGTTCGCTGGAGTCTCAAAGCTTTAGAAATGGCTAGATAACCTTTTCCAGACTGATAGATCTCAATTAATTTTTCTCATTTGTTCCTTAATTTCTCTGAATCGCAGCATGATGTCTAGCTTTTAAGGATCTTTTGGTCTACTTCACTTTGTCAGGCAGGTCTTATGTAACACATACATACCCTCCAGTCCTGGGTCTAATACCGGCAAATCCTTGCAGCGCACAGTGCCTGCGCTGGGAGGATTCATAAGTCTGCAGTCACACAGAGTGACTGCAGACTTATCACTTTTGACCGGACAACCCCTTTAAGTGATTTATTGATTGAGAACAGGTGTGGCAATAATCAGGCCTGTGTGTGGCTATGGAAATTGATCTCAGCTTCCCAAAGATGTGATAAACCACAGTTAATTTATGTTTTAAGGGGGAAAGGCAATCACTTTTTTACACAGGGCCCTTTAGGTTTGGATTACTTTCTTGCTTAATAAAGACCTTCATTTAAAAACTGCATTTTGTATTTACTTGTGTTATCTTTGTCTAATATTTAAATTTGTTTCGTGATCTGAAACATTTAAGTGTGACAAACATGCAAAAGAATAGGAAATCAGGAAGGGGGCAAACACTTTTTCACACCACTTTATATCCATTATGTATATAGTGTTTTGTCTAGTGTGCCCTTAAGGCGATTAAATATCTAATTTAACCTTGGGCTGCTCTTCTGTCTCAATCCACGAATCCACATGTCCATGTTCTCGGTTTAACACCACATGCAGGGATGTTTTCTTGCCCGATATATAATTCCTGTTAACGGCTTATATCTAACGAGGAACTGGTGGCATTTCTACCAGGTTGGCAAGGCTCTGTTTCACTGGTGCTAGTGGAAGGGATCTCTCAGCCAGGGTTGTGAGCGACTGTTCTGCCACGCTGGTGGCCTTGTGGGCCACACTCTCTCCCTCCCTGTGCCTGTGTGGATAGGTTGTGTCTGTGTAAAATTGTGCCAAGCTGACATTACTTATCCCCAGGGGGTGTGGAATGTTACATTGGTGAAAGTGGGGAGGACGTACCGTTTGATCCCTGACGTATTAGTGACATCAGGCGGGTTTGCGAGATGCGATTCTTGACACAAAAAAAATCACCGTAATTAATACACATAATACAAGGTCTGATGATTTGATTTTTAAGAGCCTGATATTTTCTCTGTTAAAAAATCTACACGTGTCCATTATATAAGAACTTGTACAGGAGCCGTCCATTGTTGAGTCTGAGAGGCCAGAAAATAAAAATCCTCCCATATTACAAGAGTAAATTACTTTAATTTAATGTCTAACCTTTGTCAAGTGTGATTGTCTGAACAACACCAGTGTCTCCCTTTATCCTGACTTTTCAGTTTCTGTGAGAAAAGGACAAACTAACTTCAAAGAAGTTCACGATAGACTGCACAATAAACATTACACCTATGCCATGGTATCTCTAAGCTTTGCATGGCCTATGGCTGTAATATACAGTTATTCACGTCTGAATGTTGACATTGCTCGAGCACTGATTTCATAGCTTAACCCAAAGTCATAAACTCCATTATGTTTTCGATCCTAAAGCATTCAGATTACTGCACATTTGCTCCTGAAATGGGGAGCACTAATACCTTCTCTACTCTTCCGGTCAGGACCCATAATGGCTCCAATGGTCCACCATAAATGAGGGCAGGTCCGGTTTAGTGGACTATGCTAAAAAGTTCTCTCTAAATGTCTAATATTTCTTCTAGAAACTCATCTGACAGAAAATATTGTCCCCTATGAAAGTTTCTTTGCTAAGTGCTGCCATGTTATACACTCTAATTACTGTAGAGTAACTGTTTCACCACTAGTTACTAAGTCATTGACGACGAAGACTGTCGGGGTGGAGTGCGATCATTTTAGTAGATATGTTAATGTCTATAGTTGCAGTTTTTGTCTACAGTAGTTATTACTCCAAATACTCTGATTTATCCACTTCCCACAGCCAGTTTTGTGTTCCTACCCAGGCCCTATTTTTTAAATCTGACATGTCACATTATGTGGTGATAACTTTGTAATGCTAAACCTGATCCCAATGTTTCTGAGATTGTTTTATTTTTGTTTTCCAAGACACTTTGTACTTTATGTAAAATTAAAGGTTTATTTGTTTTGCATTTATTTCTGAAAAAATCTGAAATTTGCCAAAAATTTTGAAGATTTGGAAATGATCAAACATTGAATTTGAAAGCAGAAAGTGATAACACACAAAATAGATGCTAAATAGCATTTACCAAATTTCTACTTTTATATATGCCACATTTTTCAAACATCCTTTCATTTTTTAAGGATGTTAGAAGGCTTTAAAGCAATTGTCTCCAACTGTTTGGCGTCTCTGGGCCGCATCGGATGAAGGACATTTGTCTTGGGCAGCACATTAAATACACAAACGCTAACTAAAGCTGATGATCAAAAAAAAAAAGGTCCATGCATAATGGTTTTAAATTGCTTGGAGGTGCCTACATTTTAAAAAATTGCATTTCTTCTAGTATCAAAAGCCACATTCAGAAAGTTTAACGCTTTGGTTGTATCATAATAACAGAAAGTGGGGTCTTGCTTTTTGGGGCTCAAATAGAAGTTCCTATTGGTATAATTTTGGCCTACATAACATTTTTTGGTGGCTTATTATTCCAGCATATGGGAGGCTGAACAAACACAAAGGGTTAAACATCACACCCTGACCGGATGTGATGTGCCTTCAAGAGACCCATTTAATTAAGGAGAAAGTGGAGGTGTTGAACAGAAGATGGATTGGGAGGGCATATCACTCCACGAACTCCTCATATGCCAGGGGGGTCTCGTTGTTGGTTGGAGCGTCCACACCCTTTGAGGAAATTGAAAATCATATCGACAGTGAAGGCCAATACATTTTTGTAATCTGTAAAATTTATGAACAATTGTTATGTATAGTGGCCATGTACATACCACCTCTGCACTCGGGGAAGAAGATCCAGGAGGTGATAGAGTTGTATGAAAGGGATATGGGACTACCGTTATTAATTATTGGCGATTTTAATAATGTGATGGATGAGGGATGGTATAGACATAAACAGGGAATAGGAAATGGTGGCCGAAAATTGACATAATTTGGGAACTTTGTGAAAGAGCTTGGAATGGTAGACCTGTGGAGAGTAAGGAATGAGGATGTGGTGTGTTACTCCTGCTATTCTGCTATTCATGGATTTCTCTCGCGAATTGATTTGGCGCTGGATAACGAATTGTTGACATAATTGATTTGTGGAGTGGAATATCTCCCGAGAGTGTTCTCTGACCATAAACTTCTTGAGCAAATTTTAAAAAGACGGGGGGCAGATCTAGACGGGTGCGGGTGGAGGCTCCATCCACTATGGCTGGAACATATTAATATTGAAGCAATAAAGGGGGAGTTAGACGAATATTGGCAGATCAATGAAGGTAGTGCTGATAGGTGAGTTGTGTGGGATGCAATGAAGGCATATTTGAGTGGTCTGAAAGGGAAAGGGAACTGATAGTGAACCCATCAGTGGAGAGTCAGAACGGGCTCAAGGAAGCTCAGAAGGAAGTCAACAAACTATATATAAAGAGAGTAGAGAGGAAAAGAGCTTTCCAGAAGACACAATTCTACGATAAGGGTGAAAGGTTGGGGCATTTGCTATCAGTAGTGGCTGCAGCACAGAGGGAATCCTCATTTGTATACAAGCTGAAGACGAAGAGGGGATGGAGGTGGTGGATACGGAGGATATACTGGAAGATTTTAGAAGGTTTTATGAGCAGCTATATTCTTCTGAATCAGGAGACTCATCAGCAGAGATGGAAGGGTTTCTTGGGGCTACGGACTCCCTAGGATTGCAGAGAATGACAGGAGGAGACTGGAAGAGCCTGTAACACAGGAGGAGGTTGAAACAGCTATAATGTCTGACAAATAATAGGACTCCCGGGTGAGATCTATAAACAGTTGGTTAAGATGGTAGCACCTAGACTAAAGGCGGTCTTCGAGGAGGCTTTGGAATGTGGTGCACTGCCGTTGTCCATGAGGGAGGCTGTGGTAGTGGTCATCCTTAAGGAAGGTAGAGACCCGAAGTTGGCAGAGTCCTACAGGCCCATTTCGTTGCTGACGGTGGATGTAAAAATTCTGGCCAAAATTATCGCCAACTGATTGGTGAGTGTGGTGCAAGATCTTATCCACCCCGATCAATCCGGATTTATACCGGATAGGTCTACAGCAATAAACATACATAGACTCTTCCTTAATCTGCAGCTGCCGTTGAATAACGGGGGTCGTAGGGGGGTAGTGTCGTTGGATGCTCGTAAAGCATTTGCCAGCGTCGAATGGAGCTATCTTTGGAAGATGTTGGAGTGCTTGGAATTTGGACCAACCTTCATATCGTGGATGCGGCTGTTGTACACATCCCCAGCTGCTAGTGTCAGTATTAATGGGCAGACATCCAGACAATTCGCTCTTCATAGGGGGACCAGACAGGGGTGTCCGCTGTCTCCGCTGCTTTTTGCATTGGCAGTGGAGCCCTTGGCGCAGACAATTAGAAAGGCAGCCTCGGTCAAGGGGTATAAATATGGATCTATAGAGGAAAAAATAGCTTTATACGCAGATGATATGCTGCTTTTCCTGGAAGACCCTGATGAGTCCTTGCGGGGTGTGATGAGCATCCTTGGGAGATTTGGGGTATGTCAGTCCTGGAAATTAATTGGGAGAAATCCAACATTCTAGCTGTGGACGATAGTGGTGAAGACCTTAGGATAGAGGGGGGTGATAGTAGGTTGGCGGTTGTGCGGCAGTTCAAGTACCTGGGCATTCAGGTATCGCTCCTGCTCTCGAGCTATATAGACCTGAATCTGATCCCACTACTGGGTAAGTTCAGAAGCAAAGTGGGGGCATGGTGTAGATTACATCTATCAGTGGTGGGAAGGACAAATCTGATTAAAATGGTGCTGATGCGCCAGGTGCTGTACGTGCTGCAAAATGCCCCCATTTACCTAAACGGTAGTTCCGTACAATTAATTCTATATTTAGGGATTTTGTATGAGGGAAAAAACCACCTAGGGTTAGATTGGAAATATTACTGAGGCCCAAAGATGATGGGGGGCTGGCACTCCCGAGCCCGTGGATTTACTATCTAGCAGCTCAGGGTCAACAGCTGAAGGGATGGAGAGACAGAGGACACGGGTTAGGTGTAGTGGATATTGACTCGGGTACTGGGGAGAGATTCATTGGTTCAACGACTGGAGGAAGGTAGTTTTAGGAAACTGGGACTGTCATGCCCCACTCTGGCCCTGATACACAAGGTATGGGAGGAGATTAAAAGGATTAGGGGAGTGGAGGCCCTGACTAATTATTCCCCTATATGGCAAAATGGAAAACAGCCGGAGTTTGACAAAATGGGGGAATTTAAAAACTGGACGAGGAAAGGAATTCAATACATGGCACAATTATAGGACTTGCAAGGACTAGTGACTTTTGAGAAACTAGAGGAGGAATATCTGAGATCTGTAGATGTGTGTAGTGATGGGGGAACAAAAGGAGTTATGTCAGGTATTTATAAGGACTTAATGCACACCTTTTTAATCAATTGCCCGATTAAGGCTAAAGAAAAGTGGGAAGACGATTTGGGACCGATAGAAGAGGATAAGTGGGAGGCGATTATGGAATACATACCCCAATTGTCACTGAGTGAGCCAGGTAGACTCTCACAAATATATGTGCTCCATAGAGTATATAGGGCAGGACTGAGACAGACTTCTGGATGCCCTTTTTGTCAGGCTGATGGGGCCGGGATCTTTCATATGTTGTGGCAGTGCTCCAGACTGGACTCCTACTGGACAGTGGTTATTAACACTATAGAGGGAGTCTATGACTGCAGAATTGAGAGGGATCCTGTGGTCTGTATTTTAGGTTATGTGGAAGAGATCCAGATTCAAAATCAGTTCAAATTGGCGATAGCTAAGTTGTTATACATTGCACGTAAATTAGTAGCCGGGCATTGGATAAATGAAGAACTGCCGACGATACAAGAATTTTTTAGACAATCAGACTTTATTGTAAATATGGAAAAAAGGTATTTATGCCAAAAGAAAAAGTGAAAAAAAGTTCAATGCATTGTGGACACCGTGGGTGGAGAGACAATGATCTCGAAAGGAGGATGTACTTCTGAGTATTTGTTGTTGATGTTTTTATAAGGGAGGGGAGGGAGGGGATGCGCTGTAATTGAAAATATGTGACCTTGTTGGATATTGTAATGTCTGGAATCTGTTTCTTTGTTTGAAGTTCGTTAATAAAAATTTATCTGATTAAAAAAAAAAAAACAACACCCTACTGGTTCTTGCTCTGAGGTCTACTATTGGACTGTGAACTGTTTTTACCTTAGCAAATAATTGAATTTTGCTACATAGCATGCAATTGCTATGGATATTTTAGAAATGTTATAAAAATATAATTTTTATGGATATTTTATTCAAAAATAATCTTTATTTTTGGCAGATGACCATACCTGGAGATCAGAGGAAAAACTGACTGCTTCAGTTTTTAAATCGGAAGATCTTGCTATCGCACAAGATATAACTGACGTTTATGGTATTATTCCAGAGTTACCATCATTCCATCACAGCAAAGATCTGTCGTCTGAACCTTTTAAACAGGGCCTGTTTTCTGATTCATCTCAGACTATTAAGAAAAATAAGAGTCACAGAAGAGATGTTAAAAATCAATCTGCTCTTACAGCAAAGAAGCCATTTTCAATTTCAGAATATGGAACATGCGTTTCTCTGAAAACCTCTTTTGTTACACATGAAAAAATCGACACAGAGGAGAAAACATTTTCTTCAGAGTTTGGGAAATATTTTGATCAGAGATCAGAGCTTGTTATACATGAGAGTGTTCATACAGAGGAGAAGACAAATGTATGTTCAGTATGTGGTAAATGTCTCTCAAATAAATCAAGTCTTGCTAAACACCAGAGAACTCACACTGGAGAGAAGCCATATTCATGTTCAGAATGTGGGAAATGTTTCGTAGATAAATCATCTCTCAATATACATCAGAGAATACACACAGGGGAAAAGCCATATTCATGTTCAGAATGTGGGAAATGTTTTACAGAAAAAAAAACCCTCATTAGACACCAGAGAACCCACACAGGGGAGAAGCCATTTTCATGTTCCGAATGTGGGGAATGTTTTGCTTATAAATCATGTCTTGTTATTCACCAGGCATTACACACTGGGAAGACACCTTTTTTATGTTCAGAATGTGGGAAATGTTTCGCTGATAAAACACATTTTTTAAGACACCAGAGAACTCACACAGGAGAGAAGCCATTTCCATGTTCAGAATGTGAGAAACATTTTACCAGTAAATCACATCTTGTTAGTCACCAGAGATCTCACACAGGGGAGAAGCCATATTCTTGTTCAGAATGTGGGAAACATTTTACCCGTAGATCATATCTTGTTAGTCACCAGAGATCTCACACAGGGGAGAAGCCATATTCATGTTCAGAATGCGGGAAACATTTTAACTATAAACCACATCTTGTTACACACCAGAAAACTCACACAGGGGAGAAGCCTTTATCTTGTTCAGAATGTGGAAAATATTTTACAAATATATCAAATCTTGTTAAACACCAAAGAATTCACACAGGGGAGAAGCTATTTTCATGTTCAGAATGTGGAAAACATTTTGTCTGTAAATCACATCTTGTTAGTCACGAGAGAACTCACACAGGGGAGAAGCCATTTTCATGTTTGGAATGTGGAAAATGTTTTGCAGAGAATTCAAGTCTTGTTAAACACCAGAGAACTCACAAAGGAGAGAAACCATACTCGTGTTCAAAATGTGGGAAATGCTTTGATCGGAAATCACTTTTAGTTGTCCATCATAAAACTCACACAGAGGAGAAACCATTATTATACCTAGAAGCTGAGAAAAGTTTTACTTGAAAATCATACACTAAGAAAAACTCACGGGATGAAACCATGAATTTTGACAAACTGTAAAAGAAAACACATAACAGTGGCAGTCAAAGTAAAGTCACTTAAAGAGGTTGTCCAATACTATAAACAATGCCCCCACCAATTTAAATTGTGTAAACAAGTCTTTTTGTAATTACCTTGCGTGGTCTTTATTCCCTGTGAGTGGCGCTATCGCTGGCCGCTCACCAGGCATCATGTGACCCCAGCTGTAGCCAGCAACGATATCTGCTGATGTCATGTCAAGTTCTGGCTGCACCCGGGGGTGACCCAGTGATGCACTCCCCCTGATTGATGGGCTATGGGCAAGGTTTCACTGCTTGTCACAGCCCAGCATCCACTGTGCGCTTTCTCTCTCCTCTGCTTTCGTTGGGAAAGAGCGCGGTGGATGCTGGGCTGTGACGTGCAGTGAAGCCTTGCCCACAGCCCATCGATCAGTCACTGGATCAGCCCCGGCTGCCGCCGGGACTTGACTCTGATGTCGGAGCCGGCTGCAGCCGGGGTAACGTGAAGCTTGGTGAGCGGCCAGAGATAGCGCTGCTTACAGGCAATAAAGACCACGCAAGGTAATTACACAAAGACTTGTTTACACAATTTAAATCAATGGGGTTATTGTTAATAGTACTGGACAACCTCTGTAAGGCTATTGAGAACTGATTCCCTTCTCTGTTCCTCTATACTCATAAAAATATTTCAATAGGCTGTCTCCTTAAACCCAATAATATAAGTATTTATAATAAGACCCCCAAAAATTTGCACTTTAAAAAATAACCATAAATTTATTTCCCCCATTAAATGTCCCCTAACATAATCTGACACTTAGATAACAAAAGGGGCACTAAATGTCCTATCTTTGACAATGTCTCTGATGTTAAAGAAATTCTATGTATAATGAAAAATTATGAAAATCTAAACCCTAGATTTTTAGAAAGTAAACTTAGTATTCTAGACAATTGTTCTTTATTTATTGGTGATACTTCTTCCCCCGATTTACTTTTTTCTGGAACAGAGGTTGACCCTTCTTGTTTCCTCATTATATAACCTGGATCCAATATTCTTATTACTGCCACACACACCCTGTCTTGTTCTAACACACTGGAGGCCATGCCCAAAGTATCCAGCCACGGTTCCCGGATTCTCTCAGTTTTGACTCTAGCGTTTCGTGTAGAATAAATCACTTTCTCGTACAGTCCTGTAGTAATGATTTGTTAATCACGTTTTGTAGGAGGGTTCGTCTGAATCCATCTAAATATTATCTATGCGTAAGAAACAAATAACATTGTATCGCAGTTTTACCATGTGTGTCCAGTGTCAGTTCTTCTACATACTTTCACATACCTAATAAAAAAACTTGTGGGTCTCCAACCAAACCTGCTGAGTGTTATTTATTTACATCCACAGTTCTCTAATGAGAACGGAAGGCTTAAGGTTAACTGTATTCACACTATTGTCCATTACTTTTACCAATATTTTGACATCAGCTGTGAAAAGAGATAGGTTTGTATGAATCTGGCAAAGCATCATCTTTCCGAGGCTTAGGCAAGACCAGGGCTGTGGAGTCGGTAAGCCAAACCTCCGACTCCACAATTTCCATGACACCGACTTCGACTCCCTCATACATGGCTCATGTTTAAGTTTAAGTGATAAATTTACTGTAGTAAAATGGTAACATCAGACTTTTAATTGTTATTATGATACAATAATCAAGCCATTTTGATAGAACATAAAATATATTTATGAGATAAGAGGAAAAACAAACTAAAACATCAAGCATACAGAAAGAACATATACTGGACTATTGATTTATGCACAGTTTATTAAAAGTTTAGATATGCGTTAATAAGTACTTACCTTAATCCTGCTTTCCTGTTCACTCCAGAAGTTCTGAGATGAGTGCAGGCTTTCCTTTCCAATGTGTTTGTTTTTGTTTCCCCTTATATGTAGAGGAGGAGCTTCACTACTTACCATGTACATAAACTGCAGCACAGATTCATCTCAGATGAAAGTCTAGACCCTTAGATCAGGAATAGGACAGACATTTATAGGACATTTCATAACTTTCCCAAATTCTTACGAAAAAATATTCCCCACAAACTGCATTGAACTACTGTACTGGATTTTACTAGTATTGGGTGTAGGAGGCGCTGTAAAGCTAGTCACTAGCAATGGCAGCGAATTTGTGGACAAGGAACCACGAATGTCCGAGTTTGAACTAAGTCAAGGTAAAAATGTAAAGATATAAATTCGCGCTAATGGTAGTGAGATTGGAGAAAGAAGGGGAGAGATGCTTGGTTAAAAGAATTAGACTTTTATTGAGATACACAGGCGATATAAAATTGCATGTAAAATAAGGGAATAGTTTAAAAATTGGTGTTAAGTATCACCAAGCTCAATATTGGTGTTAAGTATCACCAAGCTAAATACACACAATGGATAAAAAGGTATTAATAAATAATAAATAAAAATAAGTAAATGGATAGTTGGATAGTGTCTTGCTTCTCAGGTTGTCAAGGTGCTCAATATGAGTGGTTGATTTTAGGAGACAGAGGTTCGTAGATCCGCTATACTTGATTGGTGGCTCCTTGCGGTAGGCGGAGTGAGGTTAAAGGTAGTGGTACCTGGGATGAAGACAAGCTGGTTAGGTTTTTTTTTTTTTGGGGTGGGTGAGTGGGTGACCAGTGGTCAGTGATATACCAATGAAGTTACCTGCTATTGATAAGGCAATCAGCAGGCTGTAGGTCCAGTGGTGATGTCGTCCTTGCAGTAGGTAGACGCTCACCTTTGGTGGTATCTACGGGAAAAGGTAATTAAGGTTGTGGGATTGAGTGTTCGGTGTTAAGATGTTGGCCGAACTGTATATTGGTTTGCGACTTACCTGCTATTGGTGTGGCAATCAGCAGGTGGTGGATGATGTAGACGGTGTCTTGCTTGGACTGTGGTCCTGTATGGCTCTTTACAGAGATTAGTCTAGGAGAGACAAGTGGGATAATGCCCAGTTGTAGGAGCGATGGAGGATATTTGGCTACCTACAGGTAAGTCCCAAACCAATATACAGTTCGGCCAACATCTTAACACTGAACACTCAATCCCACAACCTTAATTACCTTTTCCCGTAGATACCACCAAAGATGAGCGTCTACCTACTGCAAGGACGACATCACCACTGGACCTACAGCCTGCTGATAGCCTTATCAATAGCAGGTAACTCCATTGGTATATCACTGACCACTGGTCACCCACTCACCCACCTCCCAAAAAAAAAAACCTAACCAGCTTGTCTTCATCCCAGGTACCACTACCTTTAACCTCACTCCGCCTACCACAAGGAGCCACCAATCAAGTATAGCGGATCTATGAACCTCTGTCTCCTAAAATCAACCACTCATATTGAGCACCTTGACAACCTGAGAAGCAAGACACTATCCAACTATCCATTTACTTATTTTTTATTTATTATTTATTAATACCTTTTTATCCATTGTGTGTATTTAGCTTGGTGATACTTAACACCAATATTGAGCTTGGTGATACTTAACACCAATTTTTAAACTATTCCCTTATTTTACACGCAATTTTATATCGCCTGTGTATCTCAATAAAAGTCTAATTCTTTTAACCAAGCATCTTTCCCCTTCTTTCTCCAATCTCACTACCATTAGCGCGAATTTATATCTTTACATACTGTACCGGATTTATTATATATTTTAGGAGTCTGAGTCGGTCCATTTTATACCGACTCCACCACAATGGAGTCAAGACCACAATTATCTCAAGTATTTGCAGTATGGAACGTGGATCATGTAATAGTTGAACATTTTTCTTTCAAAGAACTAATGTGTGCAAGTTCTTGTTGGGCACTGGTAACTACAGACATATTTCTTACCTTTTTTCCTTCCTCAAAAGACTTTTTTTTTTTTTCCAATTCTTTATTTTAATTTTGCAGTAAAGAAGAAATACTAAGCAACACAGAGACACATATCGGTGCTGATAGTAAAGAAGACAAAATCACTGCGTTACATAGTCTTAAAACAGTAAATACAGTATTTAACAATTTTCTCTTAACAAGCAGAGAAATAGTATTAATCAAAACAGTTCAAAACATTCCCAATTACAGGAGATTACCAATAAGACAAAGCTCTTTCCCAGAGATTAAGTAATTCTTAAGATAAACCGATGTTAAGTATACATTAGAAAAATCTGCAATTCCCATCCCCCATTAGACCAAAGCCCAAAGGGCAGCATACTCCCATGTTTCCCAGCAAAATTTGGCAATATATGTGAAGGATTAGTGATATTATACACAACACCTAACAGTGATTTGATACTCAACTGACCACTGTGGCACCCCTCATACACTCATGGACTAAGAGGCGGTGTCCCCCATATATTGTAGCCACGGGGCCCAGATCTTTTTAAACTTCTCATGCGTCCGGGAATCCCAACTCATCAGTTCCTCCAGCCTAAATAGGTCTCTCATTTTACATTTCCATTCATCTAAAGTTGGTGGGGTTTGCTGCTTCCACTTACAGGCTATCAGTTGTTTCGCAGCACCTAACATCAGTGGGGCCAACTCATGCTTTTTAGGGTGGAAGTTGTTTGTGGGAAGGGACAAAAGCACTTCTACTGCCGTCAAATCCGCAACAAGTAGTTTGAGAAACCGCATAACCCCCATAACTTCAGACCAAAATTGTCGAAGGACCGGACAGAACCAGAAGACATGGGCAAAGTGCCTCGTGACCCCTCACACCTACAGCATTGAGGAGAGCTACTTAGTCCCAAATGAAAAAGTTTATCTGGTGTGTAGTACCATCGCGAGAGCAATTTGTACGCCATTTCCTGGGACACCACACATCGTGAAAATCCATGTGAATTGAGGCATATCATTTGTTTATCTTTTGGGGAGAGTTGGATATTCAGTTCAGATTCCCAAGAGTGTAAGAATATCGGTGGGGCATTGTCTGTCATGTTCGTGAGATTAGAGTAAAGTTTAGAAACAATTTTTGGTACAAGATGATTGACTTTTGTTAGAACCTCAAGCCAGAGCCATTTGGTGTGGGGTTGAGATAATTTTGTGATCAAGTTCATATAGTGGGCAGTATGTAAGTGTTGTAGAAAATTGAGAGGGCATTTCCTCGCCGCCAATGGCCAACCGTTAACACACGGAATTTTCCCCTGAAGCAGATGTGAAATGGGTTTATGTGGTAGGGAGGACCACAAATCGTAAGGATCTGTAAAATCCAGAGAGAAAAGGTAAGGGAGAAGTCCTATTGGTATTTTGTCTAGAAAATTACAAGTTGGTGCTTGGATTGGAATCAGTGCGCATCTGTTTTGTAGAGTGGCTAGGAGAATATCTCCCAATCCCTCTCAAGGGAGGGGGCAGTCTGTCCATAAATATTTCAAAGGATGTTTTCCCAAAAGTTGCATTTCAATATGCGAGTCATGACTTTTTTCCACCCATCTTATTAATTTTAGCCAGTTTGCCAGGAGAATTGCCTGATGATAAAAAGCTAAATTAGGTAAACCCACGCCTCCCCCGCATTTTGAACGCATCAGGAGTTTCAAAGGTAATCTGGCTTTTTTAGATTTCCAAACAAATTTGGCTATTAATTGGTTGAGAGAGCGTATGAAAGAAACAGGGAGTTGAATAGGGATCATATTCATCACATAAAAAATCTTGGGGAAAACATAAGACTTAAACACGTTAACTCTACCGAGCCAGGACAGGAGAGGAGTATTATAGGAGTGTAGGAGAGTTTCAGTTTGTCCTATCAGAGGGGAGAAATTATGTTGGAAAAGTGTACTGGCATCATTCGTTATATATATCCCAAGATATTTAAGTTTGTGCTGTTGCCATTTAAAGGGGGCAAGGCCCTTCAAGATTTGTACATCCTTTTCGGCTGCCGATATATTCAGTGCTTCCGATTTATCCAGGTTAATCTTAAAGTTGGAGAGTTCTCCAAATAAGGAGAAAAGCTCCAAAATCTTTGGGACTGCTCTTTTTGGGTTGGACAAAAGGAGCAAGAGGTCATCCGCAAAGGCAGTCGCCTTCAACTCTAAATGGTTGATCTTCAACCCCTCAATCTCAGGCTGTTGTCTGATTGCTTGGATAAGAGATTCCATCACTAGAACAAATAAAGAAGGAGAGAGAGGGCAACCCTGCCTGGTGCCATTATTGATATTAAAAGGCGCAGATAAAATCCCATTCACCCTGACCCTAGCCGTAGGGAAAGTATACAGTGACAAGATTGCGTCTATGAAAGGAGGAGGAAAGGCGAACCTCTGAAGAACACACGCCATAAAACGCCAACTGATACGATCGAATGCCTTTTCAGCATCCGTGGAGAGTAATATAAGCGGCTGACGGTTGTATTTGGCATAAGAAATCGCCTGTAAGACTTTAATGGTATTGTCCTTTCCTTCTCTTCCACGAACAAATCCAGCCTGATCAGGGTGAACTAGGTCTGCCAACACTAAGTGTATTAGCTAAAAATTTTGCCCATAGTTTGAGGTCCGCATTCAGCAAGGAAATAGGACGATAGCTGCTACATAAGGTGCCGTCTTTTCCCTCCTTAGGGAGCACAGTAATATGTGCCTCCAGGGCCTGTGGTGGGGGTACCGAACCTGAGAGGAAGAGGTTAAATAATTCAACCAGATGAGGAACGAATACCTCCGCAAACGTCTTGTAATATATGATGGGGAAGCCGTCCGGACCAGGGGTCTTTCCACTAGGAGTAGAGGCAAGAGCATCCTCAACCTCACGGGCGGAAATTGGGGCAAGTAGAATAGAATGACCCGAAGCGCAAGAGTAGAGAGAAAATCATGTATGCAGTGGAGTGCTGAAGGAGGATCGGACATGGAATCATGGGGGTTTAAATTATACAGGGAGTGATAATATGTGCAAAAGGCCTCTGCTACCCCTTCTGACTCCGAAACTACCCCCCCCCCCCCCTCAGATCGAATCTGCCTGATGAAGCACTTGTCTCTCTGTGTCTTTAACATTCTGGAAGTAAGTTTGCTACCTCTGTTACCGTGTACATATATTTTTTGCTTGCAACGCGCATACATTTTGGCTGAGCGCACATTGAGTACGTCCTTTAATTTTTCTCTCAAATCCCTCAACTCTGCTAGGATGCTGTCCATTTTTTTTTTGTTTATGTAAACGCTCCATAACATTAATTTGATGCAAAAGAGAGAAAATTTCTTTGTCTCTTTTCTTTTTTATATAGGAACCCATGGAAATGAGTTCCCCCCTTAAGACAGCTTTATGGGCTTCCCACACCATGGGGGTTATTTTCCCATTGACCTTATTCTCCCCAAAGAACCTTTGCAATGAGAAGGCAATCTGGGAAACATTATCAGCGTTACCTAAGAGTGTTTCATTCAAACGCCAAGATGGAGGAAGTCGCGATAAAGAATCCATTTTAACCGACAGGAAGATCGGGGCGTGATCTGATAATGTTATGGATCAGATTGAAGCAGAAGTGATCAATTTAATGGCCGAGGATTGAACTAATAAATAATCGATTCTGTGGTACGTGTCATGAGGGGAGGAATAAAACGTATAATCCTTTTCATTGGGGTGGGCCAATCTCCAGGGATCCAATAAGTGGATAGTTTGCAATTTATTAATCAATTTTCTCCGGTCTTTATGAGAAATTTTAGACTTCCCTGAGGAAGAGTCCAGGTCCGGTTGTAACGTCAAATTAAAGTCTCCCCCCAAAATTAATAGTCCTTCCATGAACAGTGAGAGCGCGTCCAAAGTATCTGACAACCACTCCACCTGTCCCTGGTTCGGAGCATAAACGTTCGCAAATGTAATTGGTATTAGACAGAAAACCCTTCACAAAAACGTATCTGTCCTCCGAGTCCGTGATGCTATCTTTTAAGGTAAAAGGAAGTCTCCCTGTTTAAGGCTATACTGACCCCCTTAGAAGCCGACCCTGGACAGCTATGGAACCAAATTGGGTATTTGGAGAAGGGCATGTTGGGAGATCTACCCCTCTTAAAATGGGTTTCCTGGAAAAAAAATTACCTGGGAGTAAGCTTTATTCAGAGGGACAAGATCTGGCTACGTTTGGAGGGGCTATTCAGTCCCTTTGTGTTGAGGGACGCCACAGTGAGCGAGCCTTTCCCAGCGCCACTAGCCATATTCAGATATATCATCGGTGATCTCAACCTGCAAAATAGACCTGTAGTAGGAATGAAACAAATTCAAAACAGAGATAGTCTCATCTTCCGCAGATGTTCAATTGTTGAAGATGAGTTCCATAGCAACCAAGTGGTGTACAAAAATAGATCAGGTAATATTCTCATATAACAAGAGAGTGACCTATACACATTTAGCTATCAGCTATAAACCAGAAAGGATTAATCAGTGACAGGTGCAGACCTACACCTTTATGGACCACACCAAAAAATTGGAGGGGGCCAAAGTCCACAAACTTCCAGGTGTTCTAGGCAAAAATACAAGAGATCTCCACCATAACCTAGTAATCTCTGAGTGGAAAAGGACAGCATGGACGATCAGTGTTTGATCATCTTAACACTGAACACTCAATCCCACAACCTTAATTACCTTTTCCCGTAGATACCACCAAAGATGAGCGTCTACCTACTGCAAGGACGACATCACCACTGGACCTACAGCCTGCTGATAGCCTTATCAATAGCAGGTAACTCCATTGGTATATCACTGACCACTGGTCACCCACTCACCCACCTCCCAAAAAAAAAAACCTAACCAGCTTGTCTTCATCCCAGGTACCACTACCTTTAACCTCACTCCGCCTACCACAAGGAGCCACCAATCAAGTATAGCGGATCTATGAACCTCTGTCTCCTAAAATCAACCACTCATATTGAGCACCTTGACAACCTGAGAAGCAAGACACTATCCAACTATCCATTTACTTATTTTTTATTTATTATTTATTAATACCTTTTTATCCATTGTGTGTATTTAGCTTGGTGATACTTAACACCAATATTGAGCTTGGTGATACTTAACACCAATTTTTAAACTATTCCCTTATTTTACACGCAATTTTATATCGCCTGTGTATCTCAATAAAAGTCTAATTCTTTTAACCAAGCATCTTTCCCCTTCTTTCTCCAATCTCACTACCATTAGCGCGAATTTATATCTTTACATACTGTACCGGATTTATTATATATTTTAGGAGTCTGAGTCGGTCCATTTTATACCGACTCCACCACAATGGAGTCAAGACCACAATTATCTCAAGTATTTGCAGTATGGAACGTGGATCATGTAATAGTTGAACATTTTTCTTTCAAAGAACTAATGTGTGCAAGTTCTTGTTGGGCACTGGTAACTACAGACATATTTCTTACCTTTTTTCCTTCCTCAAAAGACTTTTTTTTTTTTTCCAATTCTTTATTTTAATTTTGCAGTAAAGAAGAAATACTAAGCAACACAGAGACACATATCGGTGCTGATAGTAAAGAAGACAAAATCACTGCGTTACATAGTCTTAAAACAGTAAATACAGTATTTAACAATTTTCTCTTAACAAGCAGAGAAATAGTATTAATCAAAACAGTTCAAAACATTCCCAATTACAGGAGATTACCAATAAGACAAAGCTCTTTCCCAGAGATTAAGTAATTCTTAAGATAAACCGATGTTAAGTATACATTAGAAAAATCTGCAATTCCCATCCCCCATTAGACCAAAGCCCAAAGGGCAGCATACTCCCATGTTTCCCAGCAAAATTTGGCAATATATGTGAAGGATTAGTGATATTATACACAACACCTAACAGTGATTTGATACTCAACTGACCACTGTGGCACCCCTCATACACTCATGGACTAAGAGGCGGTGTCCCCCATATATTGTAGCCACGGGGCCCAGATCTTTTTAAACTTCTCATGCGTCCGGGAATCCCAACTCATCAGTTCCTCCAGCCTAAATAGGTCTCTCATTTTACATTTCCATTCATCTAAAGTTGGTGGGGTTTGCTGCTTCCACTTACAGGCTATCAGTTGTTTCGCAGCACCTAACATCAGTGGGGCCAACTCATGCTTTTTAGGGTGGAAGTTGTTTGTGGGAAGGGACAAAAGCACTTCTACTGCCGTCAAATCCGCAACAAGTAGTTTGAGAAACCGCATAACCCCCATAACTTCAGACCAAAATTGTCGAAGGACCGGACAGAACCAGAAGACATGGGCAAAGTGCCTCGTGACCCCTCACACCTACAGCATTGAGGAGAGCTACTTAGTCCCAAATGAAAAAGTTTATCTGGTGTGTAGTACCATCGCGAGAGCAATTTGTACGCCATTTCCTGGGACACCACACATCGTGAAAATCCATGTGAATTGAGGCATATCATTTGTTTATCTTTTGGGGAGAGTTGGATATTCAGTTCAGATTCCCAAGAGTGTAAGAATATCGGTGGGGCATTGTCTGTCATGTTCGTGAGATTAGAGTAAAGTTTAGAAACAATTTTTGGTACAAGATGATTGACTTTTGTTAGAACCTCAAGCCAGAGCCATTTGGTGTGGGGTTGAGATAATTTTGTGATCAAGTTCATATAGTGGGCAGTATGTAAGTGTTGTAGAAAATTGAGAGGGCATTTCCTCGCCGCCAATGGCCAACCGTTAACACACGGAATTTTCCCCTGAAGCAGATGTGAAATGGGTTTATGTGGTAGGGAGGACCACAAATCGTAAGGATCTGTAAAATCCAGAGAGAAAAGGTAAGGGAGAAGTCCTATTGGTATTTTGTCTAGAAAATTACAAGTTGGTGCTTGGATTGGAATCAGTGCGCATCTGTTTTGTAGAGTGGCTAGGAGAATATCTCCCAATCCCTCTCAAGGGAGGGGGCAGTCTGTCCATAAATATTTCAAAGGATGTTTTCCCAAAAGTTGCATTTCAATATGCGAGTCATGACTTTTTTCCACCCATCTTATTAATTTTAGCCAGTTTGCCAGGAGAATTGCCTGATGATAAAAAGCTAAATTAGGTAAACCCACGCCTCCCCCGCATTTTGAACGCATCAGGAGTTTCAAAGGTAATCTGGCTTTTTTAGATTTCCAAACAAATTTGGCTATTAATTGGTTGAGAGAGCGTATGAAAGAAACAGGGAGTTGAATAGGGATCATATTCATCACATAAAAAATCTTGGGGAAAACATAAGACTTAAACACGTTAACTCTACCGAGCCAGGACAGGAGAGGAGTATTATAGGAGTGTAGGAGAGTTTCAGTTTGTCCTATCAGAGGGGAGAAATTATGTTGGAAAAGTGTACTGGCATCATTCGTTATATATATCCCAAGATATTTAAGTTTGTGCTGTTGCCATTTAAAGGGGGCAAGGCCCTTCAAGATTTGTACATCCTTTTCGGCTGCCGATATATTCAGTGCTTCCGATTTATCCAGGTTAATCTTAAAGTTGGAGAGTTCTCCAAATAAGGAGAAAAGCTCCAAAATCTTTGGGACTGCTCTTTTTGGGTTGGACAAAAGGAGCAAGAGGTCATCCGCAAAGGCAGTCGCCTTCAACTCTAAATGGTTGATCTTCAACCCCTCAATCTCAGGCTGTTGTCTGATTGCTTGGATAAGAGATTCCATCACTAGAACAAATAAAGAAGGAGAGAGAGGGCAACCCTGCCTGGTGCCATTATTGATATTAAAAGGCGCAGATAAAATCCCATTCACCCTGACCCTAGCCGTAGGGAAAGTATACAGTGACAAGATTGCGTCTATGAAAGGAGGAGGAAAGGCGAACCTCTGAAGAACACACGCCATAAAACGCCAACTGATACGATCGAATGCCTTTTCAGCATCCGTGGAGAGTAATATAAGCGGCTGACGGTTGTATTTGGCATAAGAAATCGCCTGTAAGACTTTAATGGTATTGTCCTTTCCTTCTCTTCCACGAACAAATCCAGCCTGATCAGGGTGAACTAGGTCTGCCAACACTAAGTGTATTAGCTAAAAATTTTGCCCATAGTTTGAGGTCCGCATTCAGCAAGGAAATAGGACGATAGCTGCTACATAAGGTGCCGTCTTTTCCCTCCTTAGGGAGCACAGTAATATGTGCCTCCAGGGCCTGTGGTGGGGGTACCGAACCTGAGAGGAAGAGGTTAAATAATTCAACCAGATGAGGAACGAATACCTCCGCAAACGTCTTGTAATATATGATGGGGAAGCCGTCCGGACCAGGGGTCTTTCCACTAGGAGTAGAGGCAAGAGCATCCTCAACCTCACGGGCGGAAATTGGGGCAAGTAGAATAGAATGACCCGAAGCGCAAGAGTAGAGAGAAAATCATGTATGCAGTGGAGTGCTGAAGGAGGATCGGACATGGAATCATGGGGGTTTAAATTATACAGGGAGTGATAATATGTGCAAAAGGCCTCTGCTACCCCTTCTGACTCCGAAACTACCCCCCCCCCCCCCCCTCAGATCGAATCTGCCTGATGAAGCACTTGTCTCTCTGTGTCTTTAACATTCTGGAAGTAAGTTTGCTACCTCTGTTACCGTGTACATATATTTTTTGCTTGCAACGCGCATACATTTTAGCTGAGCGCACATTGAGTACGTCCTTTAATTTTTCTCTCAAATCCCTCAACTCTGCTAGGATGCTGTCCATTTTTTTTTTGTTTATGTAAACGCTCCATAACATTAATTTGATGCAAAAGAGAGAAAATTTCTTTGTCTCTTTTCTTTTTTATATAGGAACCCATGGAAATGAGTTCCCCCCTTAAGACAGCTTTATGGGCTTCCCACACCATGGGGGTTATTTTCCCATTGACCTTATTCTCCCCAAAGAACCTTTGCAATGAGAAGGCAATCTGGGAAACATTATCAGCGTTACCTAAGAGTGTTTCATTCAAACGCCAAGATGGAGGAAGTCGCGATAAAGAATCCATTTTAACCGACAGGAAGATCGGGGCGTGATCTGATAATGTTATGGATCAGATTGAAGCAGAAGTGATCAATTTAATGGCCGAGGATTGAACTAATAAATAATCGATTCTGTGGTACGTGTCATGAGGGGAGGAATAAAACGTATAATCCTTTTCATTGGGGTGGGCCAATCTCCAGGGATCCAATAAGTGGATAGTTTGCAATTTATTAATCAATTTTCTCCGGTCTTTATGAGAAATTTTAGACTTCCCTGAGGAAGAGTCCAGGTCCGGTTGTAACGTCAAATTAAAGTCTCCCCCCAAAATTAATAGTCCTTCCATGAACAGTGAGAGCGCGTCCAAAGTATCTGACAACCACTCCACCTGTCCCTGGTTCGGAGCATAAACGTTCGCAAATGTAATTGGTATTAGACAGAAAACCCTTCACAAAAACGTATCTGTCCTCCGAGTCCGTGATGCTATCTTTTAAGGTAAAAGGAAGTCTCCCTGTTTAAGGCTATACTGACCCCCTTAGAAGCCGACCCTGGACAGCTATGGAACCAAATTGGGTATTTGGAGAAGGGCATGTTGGGAGATCTACCCCTCTTAAAATGGGTTTCCTGGAAAAAAAATTACCTGGGAGTAAGCTTTATTCAGAGGGACAAGATCTGGCTACGTTTGGAGGGGCTATTCAGTCCCTTTGTGTTGAGGGACGCCACAGTGAGCGAGCCTTTCCCAGCGCCACTAGCCATATTCAGATATATCATCGGTGATCTCAACCTGCAAAATAGACCTGTAGTAGGAATGAAACAAATTCAAAACAGAGATAGTCTCATCTTCCGCAGATGTTCAATTGTTGAAGATGAGTTCCATAGCAACCAAGTGGTGTACAAAAATAGATCAGGTAATATTCTCATATAACAAGAGAGTGACCTATACACATTTAGCTATCAGCTATAAACCAGAAAGGATTAATCAGTGACAGGTGCAGACCTACACCTTTATGGACCACACCAAAAAATTGGAGGGGGCCAAAGTCCACAAACTTCCAGGTGTTCTAGGCAAAAATACAAGAGATCTCCACCATAACCTAGTAATCTCTGAGTGGAAAAGGACAGCATGGACGATCAGTCTCGAAGTCCAATTAAAGAAAGGTGATAGTCATATTCATGTGTGTTGCTGCCTATTCGCTTGCTTTTTGGCCTTAGATGATGTCGACTTTTTTTTATTCGACCAGTCGTCGGGCTTATCAAGCCGTCGAATGGGTAAACCGATATCAAGTGGCATCCATGAGGGAATGGATTATGGGATCCATATGTAAAGGTTTCCAGGCTGCTTTCAGGTCTTCCGGGGTGTGGATGATGATCTGGCGATCTTCTTTAGTGATACTCCCTACAAATCGTAGGCCTCGGCCTAATACTGCATCTGTCAATGGTTTGATGATTTTTCTCTTGACCAGTGTAGCTGGGGAGATATCCTAGAAAATTTGAAAGTTGACGTCTCCATACGTCAGGGGAGATTTTTCCCTTGCTCCGGACAAAATGGCCGCCGTGTCGACATAGCTGAGGAGACCACAAATTATATCCCTTGGGCGTTCATTAGGTTTGGGCTTTGGCCTAAGAGCCCTATGAACCCTCTCGATGATAACAGCGTCCGCCCTTTCAGTGCCCAATATAGCCGTGAATATTTCTTTTGACACCTTTTTAAGGGATTCTGGAGCAAACGATTCGGGGATGCCTCAGAGGCGCACGTTTTTTCTCCTGCTCCTGGTCCTCTAGTGCCAGATAAACAGAATTAAGGTGTCGCTGGTGGACAAGAATATGGTCACCAAGGGTGTTGGAGACGTCTATTAAGTCCGTCTGTGTGTTCTCAAATATTTCAACCCTATGCCCAATATGTCTTACATCAGATCTAAGTTCAGCCAGTTCCTTGAGCAAGGGTTGTACAGTAGATTCCAGCAAAGATTTCATATAAGACCTGGAGAGAGGAGCCGAGTCTTCTGAAGTGGACCCGCAGTCTGAGTCGCCTGGGCCTTCGTCAGAGAGATCATTAGCCACAGGAGTCTCCTCATTACGGTCTTTCTGTTTGTCTGATAGTTGCGACATTCCCAATTTTTTTTTTAAGAATTTATCCAAGTCTCCCTTAGGTGTGGTAGACAGAGTTGTAGAGGTTTGTCGTTGAAGGCTTTTTGCTCGTATTTTTTGATCTGTGCGAACCATTATAAAGCGGCTGATTACGGGCGGTTATAGACACCACTTGGTTACATCAAAAAAGTCAATATATCAGCATATTTATGCGGTTTTGGGCATAATTATGAAGTTTAAAAGCCCAGCATTGTAGAAATGTAGTAACCCAGTTCTTCCAGCAGGTGGAGCTCACACTCCACAAATTGTTGAGACCCAACACGTAGTCAGAGAAGATGTGTATAAGAGAATCTGAAATGGAATCTGTGCCTGTATATGATCAAAGCACAGTAAGAGGGTCTTGGCTCTTCCCCTCCAGCAGATTGTCACTATCACACAGATATGCACTTACAAAAGTACTAACAGAATTTATATCTTATTGTTGCCACAGACACTGTGGACTACTTCCCCACCATGTAGTTAGTGGATAAAGAATAATCGATTCAGCTGTTCCTATGGTTCAGGTGATTAAGAAATGGTGCCAAAGTCTTAGCAAGATTCTTTCCAGGCGCTTGGGGGTTAACTGAGCCCTCAGCTGAAGGGAGCAACAACAGGAGCCGAAGCACCAGTATGATGGCGCCTCTCCCTCTCCTAGGGCTTCGTGGGCTGCGCTATACAAGGGAAGATGGCGCTGGATTCATAGAATCATAGAATCATAGAATCATAGAATGGTAGAGTTGGAAGGGACCTCCTGGGTCATCTGGTCCAACCCCCTGCTCAAAGCAGGATTCACTAGATCATCTCAGACAGATGTCTGTCCAGCCTCTGTTTGAAGACGTCCATTGAAGGGGAACTCACCACCTCTCGTGGCAGCCTGTTCCACTCATTAATCACCCTAACTGTCAAAAAGTTTTTTCTAATATCTAATCTGTGTCTCCTCCCATTTAGTTTCATCCCATTGCTTCTAGTCTTTCCTTGTGCAAATGAGAATAAAGATGATCCTTCTACAATGTGACAGCCCTTGACATATTTGTAGACAGCTATTAAGTCTCCTCTCAGTCTTCTTTTTTGCAAGCTAAACATTCCCAAATCCTGCAACCGTTCCTCATAGGACATGGTTTGCAGACCAGTCACCATTCTGGTCGCTCTTCTCTGAACTTGCTCCAGTTTGTCTATGTCTTTTTTAAAATGTGGTTCCCAAAACTGTACACAGTATTCCAGATGAGGTCTGACCAAAGAGGAGTAAAGACCGATAATGACTTCACGTGATCTAGACTGTATGCTTCTGTTAATACATCCCAGAATTGTATTTGCCTTTTTTGCTGCTGCATCACACTGTTGACTCATGTTCAGTCTATGATCTATTAGTATACCTAAGTCTTTTTCACATGTACTGTTGCTTAGCTCTATTCCTCCCATTCTGTATATGCTTTTTTCATTTTTATTGCCCAGATGTAGTACTTTGCATTTTTCCCTGTTAAAAACCATTCTGTTGGTTGCTGCCCACTGCTCCAGTTTATTTAGGTCTTTTTGAATCCTCTCTCTCTCTTCTCTAGTATTAGCTATCCCTCCTAGCTTTGTGTCATCAGCAAATTTAATCAGTTTACCCTCAATTCCTTCATCTAAATCATTGATAAAGATGTTGAACAATACAGGTCCCAGGACGGAGCCCTGTGGTACCCCACTTGAGACATTCATCCAGCTGGATGTGAAGCCATTTACAACCACCCTTTGAGTCCGATCACTAAGCCAGTTATGAATCCACCTAACAGTTGCCTGGTCCATTGCATACTTGGTCATTTTTTCAATAAGGATGGTGTGAGATACTTTGTCAAATGCTTTGCTGAAGTCAAGATATACTATATCTACAGCATTTCCCTGATCCACCCAGTCAGTGATTCTGTCATAGAAGGAAATTAAGTTAGTCTGACATGACTTGTTAGTTACAAACCCATGCTGACTCTGGCTAATCACTTCATTCTTATCCATGTACTTACATACATGTTGTTTAATAATTTGTTCAAAGATCTTTCCTGGTATAGAAGTCAGACTCACCGGCCTATAGTTCCCTGGGTCCACCTTCTTCCCCTTTTTGAAGATAGGAACAACATTTGCTCTTCTCCAGTCTTCTGGGACTTCTCCTGTTCTCCAAGAATTTTCAAAGATTATGGAGAGTGGTTCTAAAATTTCTTCTACGATCTCCTTCAGTACTCTGGGGTGTAATTCATCTGGACCTGGAGACTTGAACTCATTTATGTTAGCTAAATATTCCCTCACAATCTTTCTGTTTACAGATAACTTGGATTCCTCTATTCCTTTAAAAGGACAGTGAAGATCAGTTGATGTTACATTTTCTTTCTGAGAAAAAACAGATGCAAAATAGGAATTAAAAAGTTCGGCCTTCTCAACATCCTCTCTTACCATTTCTCCATTTTCATCCTGTAAAAATCTTATAGCATCTTTGACTTTTCTTTTACTTTTGACATACCCCCAAAATCCTTTTTTATTGCTTTTGACATCTCTTGCAAGCCTTAATTCATTGTCAGCTTTAGCTAACCTGATACGTGCCCTGCAGGATCTGCAGACTGCATTATAATCTTCTTTAGATATGCCTCCCTCTTTCCATTTAATAAACATTTCTTTCTTTCTTTTTAGCATGTGTTTAAGTTCTGTGTTCATCCATCCTGGTTTCCTTAAATGCTTCCCATTCTTCCTACTTTTCGGGATTGTTAACGATTGTGCTTTGAGAATCTCATTTTTAAAAATTTCCCATCCTTCCTGGACATTTTTGTCCTTAAGGACATCCAGCCATTGGATCCCTCCTATTCTCTTTCTGAGTCTCTTAAAATCTGCCTTTCTAAAATCTAACCTTGAAGTCTGAGTCTTCACATGTCTTCCTCCTCTAGTTATCCAAAATTCTATAATAGCATGATCGCTGCCTCCTAGGGTCCCAGCCACCTTTACCTCCTCAACCATTTCCTCCCTGTTTATAAGGATTAGATCCAAAGTAGCAGATCCCCTTGTTTTCTCCCCTACCTTTTGGAAGATAAAGTTGTCAGCAAGAGAGGATAAGAATTTGCTTGACCTGTTAGTTTTACTTGAGAGAGATTCCCAACAAATGTCTGGATAGTTGAAATCTCCCATGACCACTACGTCATATTTTTTGGAGAACTTGGTCATTTGATACATAAAGAGTTCATCCATATCTTCAGCTTGCCCAGGTGGCCTGTAGTAAATGCCTACAATGGTGTCCTTTCCGTTGTTCTCTCCTTGTATTCTCACCCAAACAGTTTCCACAGAACTCCCAGTCTCTGAAGCTTCAATCTCTGTGCAGATATACGCTTTTCTAACATACAATGCAACACCTCCTCCTCATTTATCAAGTCTGTTTCTTGCAAATAAGTTGTATCCTTTTAGCCTTTTATTCCAATCATGTGTATCGTCCCACCAAGTTTCAGTGATTCCAATGACATCATATTCCTTTTCCTGCATTAGTAGTTCCAATTCTCCTTGTTTGTTGCCCATGCTTTGTGCATTTGTATAAAAACATTTTAGTTTGTGATTGGTTTCTCTTTCTCCCATATTTTTATTATTTAAATTGTTTTGTCTTTGTTCTTCCTTTCCACTTCCAGTAGCAGAGATCTCAATAGTATTTGTCAGCTGTATGGCTTTTTCTGGCCTTTTGCTTCCCTTCCCACATTGTTCTAGTTTAAAGCTCTTCTGATGAGTGTAGCAAGGCGACTTCCAAATACATGTTTTCCAGTCTTCGTAAGGTGCACCCCATCTCTAGCAAGTAGTCCATCGTATAGGTAATTCATTCCGTGATCCAGAAATCCAAATCCTTGTTGACGGCACCATCGACGTAGCCAGTTGTTCACCTGTAGAATCTTATTCCACCTCATTGTTCCATGGCCATCCACTGGGAGGATGGATGAGAAGACCACCTGCGCTCCCAATTCTTTCACTTTCTTGCCTAAGTCTTCAAAGTCACTGCAGATGGTTTCCAGGTCCTTTCTTGCGGTGTCATTTGTCCCCACATGTATTAGCAGGAATGGGTAGTGATCTGTAGGTCTGAAGAGTCTTGATATCCTGTCAGACATATCTTTAATTTTTGCTCCTGGAAGACAGCACATTTCTCTTGAGGTTATGTCTGGTCTGCAGATAGCGGCCTCTGTTCCTCTTAACAGGGAATCCCCCATGACCACCACTCTCCGTTTTTTCTTCACAACATTCTTCTTTCTCCATCCAGGAGGATTCTGAGGGCTTACAAGGTTATTCATTGCTGGCAAAGTCTTATCTTGCTGTATTTCTTCATGGTGCTCCTGCGAGAGAGCCTGGTACTGGTTCCTGAGCAGTATGGGTGCTGACTGCCTCTCGATCCTCCTGCTTCGGTGGGTCACATGCTTCCATTCCTCTGTTTCGTCAGGTGCAGTTCGAATTTCTTCTCTTTCTGAATCATGAAGAGATAATTCTGCTCTGTCTAAGAACTCTTCACCTTCCTTAATGATTTTCAAGGTAGTTAACCTCTCTTCTAGATTTCGCAACTTTCCCTCCAACAGGGACACAAGCTTGCATTTCTGGCATGTGAAGTTTGGCTGTGAACATGTAGCAGGATATGCAGCTCACCAAATGGCTCCTGGACTCTTCCATGTTCTTATTGTTAATGTTCTGAAAACAGTGAAAAAAGCTTAAAAAAAAAGCTTCAAAATGCGCGATGTCCTCTTTTCAGCTCCAACAGCCAAAATCCAGTGTTCTTTGAGCTCGCGGAGACTCTTCACTTACCCCAAAATGCAGTGGGAATATGCAAATTATCTCCTCAGGACTCCTCCCCTGGTTTACCGATGTCCTCTTTTCAGCTCCAACAGCCAAAATCCAGTGTTCTTTGAGCTCGCGGAGACTCTTCACTTACCCCAAAATGCAGTGGGAATATGCAAATTATCTCCTCAGGACTCCTCCCCTGGTTTACCGATGAAGATCGGGGCGTGATCTGATAATGTTATGGATCAGATTGAAGCAGAAGTGATCAATTTAATGGCCGAGGATTGAACTAATAAATAATCGATTCTGTGGTACGTGTCATGAGGGGAGGAATAAAACGTATAATCCTTTTCATTGGGGTGGGCCAATCTCCAGGGATCCAATAAGTGGATAGTTTGCAATTTATTAATCAATTTTCTCCGGTCTTTATGAGAAATTTTAGACTTCCCTGAGGAAGAGTCCAGGTCCGGTTGTAACGTCAAATTAAAGTCTCCCCCCAAAATTAATAGTCCTTCCATGAACAGTGAGAGCGCGTCCAAAGTATCTGACAACCACTCCACCTGTCCCTGGTTCGGAGCATAAACGTTCGCAAATGTAATTGGTATTAGACAGAAAACCCTTCACAAAAACGTATCTGTCCTCCGAGTCCGTGATGCTATCTTTTAAGGTAAAAGGAAGTCTCCCTGTTTAAGGCTATACTGACCCCCTTAGAAGCCGACCCTGGACAGCTATGGAACCAAATTGGGTATTTGGAGAAGGGCATGTTGGGAGATCTACCCCTCTTAAAATGGGTTTCCTGGAAAAAAAATTACCTGGGAGTAAGCTTTATTCAGAGGGACAAGATCTGGCTACGTTTGGAGGGGCTATTCAGTCCCTTTGTGTTGAGGGACGCCACAGTGAGCGAGCCTTTCCCAGCGCCACTAGCCATATTCAGATATATCATCGGTGATCTCAACCTGCAAAATAGACCTGTAGTAGGAATGAAACAAATTCAAAACAGAGATAGTCTCATCTTCCGCAGATGTTCAATTGTTGAAGATGAGTTCCATAGCAACCAAGTGGTGTACAAAAATAGATCAGGTAATATTCTCATATAACAAGAGAGTGACCTATACACATTTAGCTATCAGCTATAAACCAGAAAGGATTAATCAGTGACAGGTGCAGACCTACACCTTTATGGACCACACCAAAAAATTGGAGGGGGCCAAAGTCCACAAACTTCCAGGTGTTCTAGGCAAAAATACAAGAGATCTCCACCATAACCTAGTAATCTCTGAGTGGAAAAGGACAGCATGGACGATCAGTCTCGAAGTCCAATTAAAGAAAGGTGATAGTCATATTCATGTGTGTTGCTGCCTATTCGCTTGCTTTTTGGCCTTAGATGATGTCGACTTTTTTTTATTCGACCAGTCGTCGGGCTTATCAAGCCGTCGAATGGGTAAACCGATATCAAGTGGCATCCATGAGGGAATGGATTATGGGATCCATATGTAAAGGTTTCCAGGCTGCTTTCAGGTCTTCCGGGGTGTGGATGATGATCTGGCGATCTTCTTTAGTGATACTCCCTACAAATCGTAGGCCTCGGCCTAATACTGCATCTGTCAATGGTTTGATGATTTTTCTCTTGACCAGTGTAGCTGGGGAGATATCCTAGAAAATTTGAAAGTTGACGTCTCCATACGTCAGGGGAGATTTTTCCCTTGCTCCGGACAAAATGGCCGCCGTGTCGACATAGCTGAGGAGACCACAAATTATATCCCTTGGGCGTTCATTAGGTTTGGGCTTTGGCCTAAGAGCCCTATGAACCCTCTCGATGATAACAGCGTCCGCCCTTTCAGTGCCCAATATAGCCGTGAATATTTCTTTTGACACCTTTTTAAGGGATTCTGGAGCAAACGATTCGGGGATGCCTCAGAGGCGCACGTTTTTTCTCCTGCTCCTGGTCCTCTAGTGCCAGATAAACAGAATTAAGGTGTCGCTGGTGGACAAGAATATGGTCACCAAGGGTGTTGGAGACGTCTATTAAGTCCGTCTGTGTGTTCTCAAATATTTCAACCCTATGCCCAATATGTCTTACATCAGATCTAAGTTCAGCCAGTTCCTTGAGCAAGGGTTGTACAGTAGATTCCAGCAAAGATTTCATATAAGACCTGGAGAGAGGAGCCGAGTCTTCTGAAGTGGACCCGCAGTCTGAGTCGCCTGGGCCTTCGTCAGAGAGATCATTAGCCACAGGAGTCTCCTCATTACGGTCTTTCTGTTTGTCTGATAGTTGCGACATTCCCAATTTTTTTTTTAAGAATTTATCCAAGTCTCCCTTAGGTGTGGTAGACAGAGTTGTAGAGGTTTGTCGTTGAAGGCTTTTTGCTCGTATTTTTTGATCTGTGCGAACCATTATAAAGCGGCTGATTACGGGCGGTTATAGACACCACTTGGTTACATCAAAAAAGTCAATATATCAGCATATTTATGCGGTTTTGGGCATAATTATGAAGTTTAAAAGCCCAGCATTGTAGAAATGTAGTAACCCAGTTCTTCCAGCAGGTGGAGCTCACACTCCACAAATTGTTGAGACCCAACACGTAGTCAGAGAAGATGTGTATAAGAGAATCTGAAATGGAATCTGTGCCTGTATATGATCAAAGCACAGTAAGAGGGTCTTGGCTCTTCCCCTCCAGCAGATTGTCACTATCACACAGATATGCACTTACAAAAGTACTAACAGAATTTATATCTTATTGTTGCCACAGACACTGTGGACTACTTCCCCACCATGTAGTTAGTGGATAAAGAATAATCGATTCAGCTGTTCCTATGGTTCAGGTGATTAAGAAATGGTGCCAAAGTCTTAGCAAGATTCTTTCCAGGCGCTTGGGGGTTAACTGAGCCCTCAGCTGAAGGGAGCAACAACAGGAGCCGAAGCACCAGTATGATGGCGCCTCTCCCTCTCCTAGGGCTTCGTGGGCTGCGCTATACAAGGGAAGATGGCGCTGGATTCATAGAATCATAGAATGGTAGAGTTGGAAGGGACCTCCTGGGTCATCTGGTCCAACCCCCTGCTCAAAGCAGGATTCACTAGATCATCTCAGACAGATGTCTGTCCAGCCTCTGTTTGAAGACGTCCATTGAAGGGGAACTCACCACCTCTCGTGGCAGCCTGTTCCACTCATTAATCACCCTAACTGTCAAAAAGTTTTTTCTAATATCTAATCTGTGTCTCCTCCCATTTAGTTTCATCCCATTGCTTCTAGTCTTTCCTTGTGCAAATGAGAATAAAGATGATCCTTCTACAATGTGACAGCCCTTGACATATTTGTAGACAGCTATTAAGTCTCCTCTCAGTCTTCTTTTTTGCAAGCTAAACATTCCCAAATCCTGCAACCGTTCCTCATAGGACATGGTTTGCAGACCAGTCACCATTCTGGTCGCTCTTCTCTGAACTTGCTCCAGTTTGTCTATGTCTTTTTTAAAATGTGGTTCCCAAAACTGTACACAGTATTCCAGATGAGGTCTGACCAAAGAGGAGTAAAGACCGATAATGACTTCACGTGATCTAGACTGTATGCTTCTGTTAATACATCCCAGAATTGTATTTGCCTTTTTTGCTGCTGCATCACACTGTTGACTCATGTTCAGTCTATGATCTATTAGTATACCTAAGTCTTTTTCACATGTACTGTTGCTTAGCTCTATTCCTCCCATTCTGTATATGCTTTTTTCATTTTTATTGCCCAGATGTAGTACTTTGCATTTTTCCCTGTTAAAAACCATTCTGTTGGTTGCTGCCCACTGCTCCAGTTTATTTAGGTCTTTTTGAATCCTCTCTCTCTCTTCTCTAGTATTAGCTATCCCTCCTAGCTTTGTGTCATCAGCAAATTTAATCAGTTTACCCTCAATTCCTTCATCTAAATCATTGATAAAGATGTTGAACAATACAGGTCCCAGGACGGAGCCCTGTGGTACCCCACTTGAGACATTCATCCAGCTGGATGTGAAGCCATTTACAACCACCCTTTGAGTCCGATCACTAAGCCAGTTATGAATCCACCTAACAGTTGCCTGGTCCATTGCATACTTGGTCATTTTTTCAATAAGGATGGTGTGAGATACTTTGTCAAATGCTTTGCTGAAGTCAAGATATACTATATCTACAGCATTTCCCTGATCCACCCAGTCAGTGATTCTGTCATAGAAGGAAATTAAGTTAGTCTGACATGACTTGTTAGTTACAAACCCATGCTGACTCTGGCTAATCACTTCATTCTTATCCATGTACTTACATACATGTTGTTTAATAATTTGTTCAAAGATCTTTCCTGGTATAGAAGTCAGACTCACCGGCCTATAGTTCCCTGGGTCCACCTTCTTCCCCTTTTTGAAGATAGGAACAACATTTGCTCTTCTCCAGTCTTCTGGGAGTTCTCCTGTTCTCCAAGAATTTTCAAAGATTATGGAGAGTGGTTCTAAAATTTCTTCTACGATCTCCTTCAGTACTCTGGGGTGTAATTCATCTGGACCTGGAGACTTGAACTCATTTATGTTAGCTAAATATTCCCTCACAATCTTTCTGTTTACAGATAACTTGGATTCCTCTATTCCTTTAAAAGGACAGTGAAGATCAGTTGATGTTACATTTTCTTTCTGAGAAAAAACAGATGCAAAATAGGAATTAAAAAGTTCGGCCTTCTCAACATCCTCTCTTACCATTTCTCCATTTTCATCCTGTAAAAATCTTATAGCATCTTTGACTTTTCTTTTACTTTTGACATACCCCCAAAATCCTTTTTTATTGCTTTTGACATCTCTTGCAAGCCTTAATTCATTGTCAGCTTTAGCTAACCTGATACGTGCCCTGCAGGATCTGCAGACTGCATTATAATCTTCTTTAGATATGCCTCCCTCTTTCCATTTAATAAACATTTCTTTCTTTCTTTTTAGCATGTGTTTAAGTTCTGTGTTCATCCATCCTGGTTTCCTTAAATGCTTCCCATTCTTCCTACTTTTCGGGATTGTTAACGATTGTGCTTTGAGAATCTCATTTTTAAAAATTTCCCATCCTTCCTGGACATTTTTGTCCTTAAGGACATCCAGCCATTGGATCCCTCCTATTCTCTTTCTGAGTCTCTTAAAATCTGCCTTTCTAAAATCTAACCTTGAAGTCTGAGTCTTCACATGTCTTCCTCCTCTAGTTATCCAAAATTCTATAATAGCATGATCGCTGCCTCCTAGGGTCCCAGCCACCTTTACCTCCTCAACCATTTCCTCCCTGTTTATAAGGATTAGATCCAAAGTAGCAGATCCCCTTGTTTTCTCCCCTACCTTTTGGAAGATAAAGTTGTCAGCAAGAGAGGATAAGAATTTGCTTGACCTGTTAGTTTTACTTGAGAGAGATTCCCAACAAATGTCTGGATAGTTGAAATCTCCCATGACCACTACGTCATATTTTTTGGAGAACTTGGTCATTTGATACATAAAGAGTTCATCCATATCTTCAGCTTGCCCAGGTGGCCTGTAGTAAATGCCTACAATGGTGTCCTTTCCGTTGTTCTCTCCTTGTATTCTCACCCAAACAGTTTCCACAGAACTCCCAGTCTCTGAAGCTTCAATCTCTGTGCAGATATACGCTTTTCTAACATACAATGCAACACCTCCTCCTCATTTATCAAGTCTGTTTCTTGCAAATAAGTTGTATCCTTTTAGCCTTTTATTCCAATCATGTGTATCGTCCCACCAAGTTTCAGTGATTCCAATGACATCATATTCCTTTTCCTGCATTAGTAGTTCCAATTCTCCTTGTTTGTTGCCCATGCTTTGTGCATTTGTATAAAAACATTTTAGTTTGTGATTGGTTTCTCTTTCTCCCATATTTTTATTATTTAAATTGTTTTGTCTTTGTTCTTCCTTTCCACTTCCAGTAGCAGAGATCTCAATAGTATTTGTCAGCTGTATGGCTTTTTCTGGCCTTTTGCTTCCCTTCCCACATTGTTCTAGTTTAAAGCTCTTCTGATGAGTGTAGCAAGGCGACTTCCAAATACATGTTTTCCAGTCTTCGTAAGGTGCACCCCATCTCTAGCAAGTAGTCCATCGTATAGGTAATTCATTCCGTGATCCAGAAATCCAAATCCTTGTTGACGGCACCATCGACGTAGCCAGTTGTTCACCTGTAGAATCTTATTCCACCTCATTGTTCCATGGCCATCCACTGGGAGGATGGATGAGAAGACCACCTGCGCTCCCAATTCTTTCACTTTCTTGCCTAAGTCTTCAAAGTCACTGCAGATGGTTTCCAGGTCCTTTCTTGCGGTGTCATTTGTCCCCACATGTATTAGCAGGAATGGGTAGTGATCTGTAGGTCTGAAGAGTCTTGATATCCTGTCAGACATATCTTTAATTTTTGCTCCTGGAAGACAGCACATTTCTCTTGAGGTTATGTCTGGTCTGCAGATAGCGGCCTCTGTTCCTCTTAACAGGGAATCCCCCATGACCACCACTCTCCGTTTTTTCTTCACAACATTCTTCTTTCTCCATCCAGGAGGATTCTGAGGGCTTACAAGGTTATTCATTGCTGGCAAAGTCTTATCTTGCTGTATTTCTTCATGGTGCTCCTGCGAGAGAGCCTGGTACTGGTTCCTGAGCAGTATGGGTGCTGACTGCCTCTCGATCCTCCTGCTTCGGTGGGTCACATGCTTCCATTCCTCTGTTTCGTCAGGTGCAGTTCGAATTTCTTCTCTTTCTGAATCATGAAGAGATAATTCTGCTCTGTCTAAGAACTCTTCACCTTCCTTAATGATTTTCAAGGTAGTTAACCTCTCTTCTAGATTTCGCAACTTTCCCTCCAACAGGGACACAAGCTTGCATTTCTGGCATGTGAAGTTTGGCTGTGAACATGTAGCAGGATATGCAGCTCACCAAATGGCTCCTGGACTCTTCCATGTTCTTATTGTTAATGTTCTGAAAACAGTGAAAAAAGCTTAAAAAAAAAGCTTCAAAATGCGCGATGTCCTCTTTTCAGCTCCAACAGCCAAAATCCAGTGTTCTTTGAGCTCGCGGAGACTCTTCACTTACCCCAAAATGCAGTGGGAATATGCAAATTATCTCCTCAGGACTCCTCCCCTGGTTTACCGATGTCCTCTTTTCAGCTCCAACAGCCAAAATCCAGTGTTCTTTGAGCTCGCGGAGACTCTTCACTTACCCCAAAATGCAGTGGGAATATGCAAATTATCTCCTCAGGACTCCTCCCCTGGTTTACCGATGTCCTCTTTTCAGCTCCAACAGCCAAAATCCAGTGTTCTTTGAGCTCGCGGAGACTCTTCACTTACCCCAAAATGCAGTGGGAATATGCAAATTATCTCCTCAGGACTCCTCCCCTGGTTTACCGATGTCCTCTTTTCAGCTCCAACAGCCAAAATCCAGTGTTCTTTGAGCTCGCGGAGACTCTTCACTTACCCCAAAATGCAGTGGGAATATGCAAATTATCTCCTCAGGACTCCTCCCCTGGTTTACCGATGTCCTCTTTTCAGCTCCAACAGCCAAAATCCAGTGTTCTTTGAGCTCGCGGAGACTCTTCACTTACCCCAAAATGCAGTGGGAATATGCAAATTATCTCCTCAGGACTCCTCCCCTGGTTTACCGATGTCCTCTTTTCAGCTCCAACAGCCAAAATCCAGTGTTCTTTGAGCTCGCGGAGACTCTTCACTTACCCCAAAATGCAGTGGGAATATGCAAATTATCTCCTCAGGACTCCTCCCCTGGTTTACCGATGTCCTCTTTTCAGCTCCAACAGCCAAAATCCAGTGTTCTTTGAGCTCGCGGAGACTCTTCACTTACCCCAAAATGCAGTGGGAATATGCAAATTATCTCCTCAGGACTCCTCCCCTGGTTTACCGATGTCCTCTTTTCAGCTCCAACAGCCAAAATCCAGTGTTCTTTGAGCTCGCGGAGACTCTTCACTTACCCCAAAATGCAGTGGGAATATGCAAATTATCTCCTCAGGACTCCTCCCCTGGTTTACCGATGTCCTCTTTTCAGCTCCAACAGCCAAAATCCAGTGTTCTTTGAGCTCGCGGAGACTCTTCACTTACCCCAAAATGCAGTGGGAATATGCAAATTATCTCCTCAGGACTCCTCCCCTGGTTTACCGATGTCCTCTTTTCAGCTCCAACAGCCAAAATCCAGTGTTCTTTGAGCTCGCGGAGACTCTTCACTTACCCCAAAATGCAGTGGGAATATGCAAATTATCTCCTCAGGACTCCTCCCCTGGTTTACCGATGTCCTCTTTTCAGCTCCAACAGCCAAAATCCAGTGTTCTTTGAGCTCGCGGAGACTCTTCACTTACCCCAAAATGCAGTGGGAATATGCAAATTATCTCCTCAGGACTCCTCCCCTGGTTTACCGATGTCCTCTTTTCAGCTCCAACAGCCAAAATCCAGTGTTCTTTGAGCTCGCGGAGACTCTTCACTTACCCCAAAATGCAGTGGGAATATGCAAATTATCTCCTCAGGACTCCTCCCCTGGTTTACCGATGTCCTCTTTTCAGCTCCAACAGCCAAAATCCAGTGTTCTTTGAGCTCGCGGAGACTCTTCACTTACCCCAAAATGCAGTGGGAATATGCAAATTATCTCCTCAGGACTCCTCCCCTGGTTTACCGATGTCCTCTTTTCAGCTCCAACAGCCAAAATCCAGTGTTCTTTGAGCTCGCGGAGACTCTTCACTTACCCCAAAATGCAGTGGGAATATGCAAATTATCTCCTCAGGACTCCTCCCCTGGTTTACCGATGTCCTCTTTTCAGCTCCAACAGCCAAAATCCAGTGTTCTTTGAGCTCGCGGAGACTCTTCACTTACCCCAAAATGCAGTGGGAATATGCAAATTATCTCCTCAGGACTCCTCCCCTGGTTTACCGATGTCCTCTTTTCAGCTCCAACAGCCAAAATCCAGTGTTCTTTGAGCTCGCGGAGACTCTTCACTTACCCCAAAATGCAGTGGGAATATGCAAATTATCTCCTCAGGACTCCTCCCCTGGTTTACCGATGTCCTCTTTTCAGCTCCAACAGCCAAAATCCAGTGTTCTTTGAGCTCGCGGAGACTCTTCACTTACCCCAAAATGCAGTGGGAATATGCAAATTATCTCCTCAGGACTCCTCCCCTGGTTTACCGATGTCCTCTTTTCAGCTCCAACAGCCAAAATCCAGCGTTCTTTGAGCTCGCGGAGACTCTTCACTTACCCCAAAATGCAGTGGGAATATGCAAATTATCTCCTCAGGACTCCTCCCCTGGTTTACCGATGTCCTCTTTTCAGCTCCAACAGCCAAAATCCAGCGTTCTTTGAGCTCGCGGAGACTCTTCACTTACCCCAAAATGCAGTGGGAATATGCAAATTATCTCCTCAGGACTCCTCCCCTGGTTTACCGATGTCCTCTTTTCAGCTCCAACAGCCAAAATCCAGTGTTCTTTGAGCTCGCGGAGACTCTTCACTTACCCCAAAATGCAGTGGGAATATGCAAATTATCTCCTCAGGACTCCTCCCCTGGTTTACCGATGTCCTCTTTTCAGCTCCAACAGCCAAAATCCAGTGTTCTTTGAGCTCGCGGAGACTCTTCACTTACCCCAAAATGCAGTGGGAATATGCAAATTATCTCCTCAGGACTCCTCCCCTGGTTTACCAATGTCCTCTTTTCAGCTCCAACAGCCAAAATCCAGTGTTCTTTGAGCTCGCAGAGACTCTTCACTTACCCCAAAATGCAGTGGGAATATGCAAATTATCTCCTCAGGACTCCTCCCCTGGTTTACCGATGTCCTCTTTTCAGCTCCAACAGCCAAAATCCAGTGTTCTTTGAGCTCGCGGAGACTCTTCACTTACCCCAAAATGCAGTGGGAATATGCAAATTATCTCCTCAGGACTCCTCCCCTGGTTTACCGATGTCCTCTTTTCAGCTCCAACAGCCAAAATCCAGTGTTCTTTGAGCTCGCGGAGACTCTTCACTTACCCCAAAATGCAGTGGGAATATGCAAATTATCTCCTCAGGACTCCTCCCCTGGTTTACCGATGTCCTCTTTTCAGCTCCAACAGCCAAAATCCAGTGTTCTTTGAGCTCGCGGAGACTCTTCACTTACCCCAAAATGCAGTGGGAATATGCAAATTATCTCCTCAGGACTCCTCCCCTGGTTTACCGATGTCCTCTTTTCAGCTCCAACAGCCAAAATCCAGCGTTCTTTGAGCTCGCGGAGACTCTTCACTTACCCCAAAATGCAGTGGGAATATGCAAATTATCTCCTCAGGACTCCTCCCCTGGTTTACCGATGTCCTCTTTTCAGCTCCAACAGCCAAAATCCAGTGTTCTTTGAGCTCGCGGAGACTCTTCACTTACCCCAAAATGCAGTGGGAATATGCAAATTATCTCCTCAGGACTCCTCCCCTGGTTTACCGATGTCCTCTTTTCAGCTCCAACAGCCAAAATCCAGTGTTCTTTGAGCTCGCGGAGACTCTTCACTTACCCCAAAATGCAGTGGGAATATGCAAATTATCTCCTCAGGACTCCTCCCCTGGTTTACCGATGTCCTCTTTTCAGCTCCAACAGCCAAAATCCAGTGTTCTTTGAGCTCGCGGAGACTCTTCACTTACCCCAAAATGCAGTGGGAATATGCAAATTATCTCCTCAGGACTCCTCCCCTGGTTTACCGATGTCCTCTTTTCAGCTCCAACAGCCAAAATCCAGCGTTCTTTGAGCTCGCGGAGACTCTTCACTTACCCCAAAATGCAGTGGGAATATGCAAATTATCTCCTCAGGATTCCTCCCCTGGTTTACCGATGTCCTCTTTTCAGCTCCAACAGCCAAAATCCAGTGTTCTTTGAGCTCGCGGAGACTCTTCACTTACCCCAAAATGCAGTGGGAATATGCAAATTATCTCCTCAGGACTCCTCCCCTGGTTTACCGATGTCCTCTTTTCAGCTCCAACAGCCAAAATCCAGTGTTCTTTGAGCTCGCGGAGACTCTTCACTTACCCCAAAATGCAGTGGGAATATGCAAATTATCTCCTCAGGACTCCTCCCCTGGTTTACCGATGTCCTCTTTTCAGCTCCAACAGCCAAAATCCAGTGTTCTTTGAGCTCGTGGAGACTCTTCACTTACCCCAAAATGCAGTGGGAATATGCAAATTATCTCCTCAGGACTCCTCCCCTGGTTTACCGATGTCCTCTTTTCAGCTACAACAGCCAAAATCCAGTGTTCTTTGAGCTCGCGGAAACTCTTCACTTTCCCCAAAATGCAGTGGGAATATGCAAATTATCTCCTCAGGACTCCTCCCCTGGTTTTCCCGCACTCCAGGGCAAGCAGAGACATCCACTACCAGGCCTCACCTACTGTTTCCCCCTCTGTACGCTGCTGGCACATAACTCCGGACACCAGCCGATGGCTCCTGCTCCGTTCAGGGAGCGAAGACGGGTAAGTCATCACCGCCCTCTTGTCCCGCACTCACCCGGTAACTCCGCTCCTGCAGCAGCCCTCCGCGCCGACTCTCCTTAATTGCTGGTGGGCCGGCCGGGACAATCTCCCAGGGATTCCCGGAGGTGCACGTTTCAGGGCTGCGCCGGCGGCTCTCCCGATGTAGCGCAGGCGGTACAGACTGAGCGGGGAGCTCCACAACAGCTCCAGCCGCGCCGCTCCAAGGACTCCTCAATATCCTCCTCTCTCTTCCCAGCCGACACTGAGTTGAAAACGATCCGGTGTCTCCACAGAGAGGTCACTAGGGGTTACAGCCCTTAAAATAATAAAAAAGCTGGGTTTTTTAGTAATTTTCGTGACCTGGGAGCAGGAGCAATGATCAAACACAACCAGCCATGCCAAAGCCCCCCCAAAAAGATTTTGTTTAAGAAGAATGGCTTTCTATCAGCTATAAGCATCAAATGTTGTTTAAGTTCATTTTGTGCTCCGTGGGACCTCTCCTGGGTTATGTGTGAAGGGACTTGTACAAATGTGTCCTCAGTCTCCCATAGCGCTTTAGTATACATCATGTAATGCTTTATTTAGTATTTATTGTATTTACCCCCTTAATAATGACTCCACTTAGATATGCTGTCATTGCTTCTCATACCCCATATATCAAGGCTGTCCCCTCGTTCAAAAATATATAGAAAGTTTTTTCTTTGTCATCAGCTATCAGTCAAAGTTTAAATCCCATAACCCTTACATCTGTCAAATATTGGACCTCCTTGAGATGAGTGGTATGGCAATGTTCTGGGAAGATAGTCAATACTATGTTGCACAGCTGTCTATGTGTGTTTGTGCAGAGCTTTGTGTGTTAGCCTTACACATACAGCTTTGCTTTAGGCATATGTGTACAAAACGTTGGGGCCACAAGCTCATGGCTCAAACCAGTCTTTCCTATAAAGCCCTGAGAAACAGGATTCGAAGTGGTCTGCAGACGTAGCCATAAACTCCCATGAAGTGGATAAAGGATGTCAAACTCAAATATACAGAGGGCCAAAATTAAAATCTTGGACAAGGTCCCAAGCCAGCTTTGATATTTATTAAAAAATGTCTACAATTGAAGTTTTTCCTTATCAAATATAATGATGAAACTTTTCGTATGAAAACAAACTTAAAAAGCCTGTCCCATGAACAATGTACATTTTAATTAATAGAGCTTAGCATAAAATTAGGACATAATCAAAAATGGGGCCTACTGGAATAATATAATATGTTATGTAAGAGCAGTAAAAAGTATATGGCCCAATGGCCTAATATAGATATGCAATAACAAAGAATAAAAAAAAACTTAAAATGATAGAGATAAAAAAGTATGATGCCAACAAAAGTGCTCCCCAAACACAGTATGACCCCACATAGTCATACAGTATATACAGTATAATGACCCTACATAGAGCTCAATACAGTATAATGGCCCCACATAGTGCTCCATACAGAATAATGGGCCCCATATAGTCCTCCATTCAAAATAATTGCCCACATAGTCCTTCATACAATATAATTGACCCCACATAGTCAGCCACACAGTATAATTGCCCCTATGTAATCGTCGATACCGTATAATGGCCCCCACATTAGTCGTCCATACAGTATAATGGCCCAACATAGTCCCCGGCGTTGCGGGTCAAAATTATATCATCCTGATGGCCAGATTTGGCCCACAGGCCAGAGTTTAACATGTGTGAGCAGGGCCGGCTCCAGGTTTTTGTGGGCCCTGGGCGAAAGAGTCTCAGTGGGCCCATTTAACACATACCACGATTCATGATGCACAGATACCGCAGAGAAATATATATATAGGACAATGCCGAAGATTTCACTTCTTACATTACATGACCGATATCTATTGTACTAGAATACTAGCCCCCATGAAATGCTCCATACAGGATACTGGCCCCCATATAACGCTCCATACAGGATACTGGCCCCCGTATAATGCTCCATACAGAATACTGGCCCCCATATAACGCTGCATGCAGGCTGTTCCCCCCATATAATGCCCCATGCAGGATGTCACCCCCCTTATAATGCCCCATGCAGGATGTCACTCCCCCTTATAATGCCCCATGCAGGATGTCACACCTCCCCTCCCTTATAATGCCCCATGCAGGATGTCACTCCCCCCCCACATATAATGCCCCATGCAGGATGTCACTTCTCCCCCTTTTAATGCCCCATGCAGGATGTCACCCCCCCCTTATAATGCCCCAAGTGGGATGTCACACCCTCCCTCCCTTGTAATGCCCCATGCAGGATGTCACTCCCCCCCATATAAAGCCCCATGCGGGATGTCACTTTCCCTCCCTTATAATGCCCCATGTAGGATGTCACCCCCCCTTGTAATGCCCCATGCAGGATGTCACATCCCCCCTTTTAACGCCCCATGCAGGATGTCACCCCCACTTATAATGCCCCATGCAGGATGTCACCCCCCCTTATAATGCCCCATGCAGGATGTCACCCCCCTCCTTTATAATGCCCTATGCAGGATGTCACTCCCCCCTATAATGCCCCATGCAGGATGTCACTCCCCCCCTTTTAATGCCCCATGCAGGATGTCACTCCCCCCCCCATATAATGCCCTATGCAGGATCTCACCCCCCTCCCTTATAATGCCTCATGCAGTCCCCCCCTCTTTTTAATGCCCCATGCAGGATGTCACCCCCCCCCCCTTATAATGCCCCATGCAGTCTCCCCCCCCTTTTTAATGGCCCATGCAGGATGACACTTTAGCAAAAAAATCAAATATCACCTCACTTCTCACCTGCTGCCGCTGCTCAGCTCTGGACTTCAGCGTCGCCGGCGTCTTCCCGCTCTGCGCTGTAACGGCTCAGCAGAGGGTGCGCTGGAAAGATGTCACCGTGCCCTCTGACTTGAGACGTCACAGTCAGAGGACGCGGAAGAGACCGGAGCTGCTGCGGAGGCACGGGAAGGGGTAAGTATTGTGCCGGCTACCGGGGCCCTGAGCAAGCGGGGGGAACGGGCACTGACACCGCTCTCCTCCGCTCACGGGTCCCATAGCGCGGCGGGGTGCTCGACAGCGACTGGGCCCCCCCCCGCCTGCTCAGGGCCCTGCCACTTGCCCGGGTGTGCCGGGTGCTGACGCTGGCCCTGTGTGTGAGGTAGATGGAGTCACCTTGAGCACAAAAGTGTGGTAAAAATAAGTGTGCCTAAAAAGCGTACACTGCTGGAACAAATGCCAGACAGAGCACCATGTGACTCCTTATGCTTCATTATAGTGAATTGCTATGTTGGGGGTTAAGTGTAAATCCACTTTTTCAGGTCTTCAGAGAGAAGCCTCTATGGAGCCACAAACATGTGGAATGTGGATTTGAACCTGCCTAAAATATTGTGTTCATATATTTTATATTCTTTCAGCTACTTTTGTGAACACAGAGTATTAGTTTAAATATGTACAGAAGAGATCGATTATGGATAGGCTTGTAAGTCATTGTTAGTAGCTTACAGTGGATTCACTGGGAAAATGGAAGCCAGTAATTGGATTGACAGAAGGAAGAGTCAGAGGAATAGCAAGGGGAGAGGTGGATTACTTGGACAGCCAAGGTAAGGTTAGAGTGGAAGGGTGCAACAGTGTTATATGGGAGGCCACAGAGAAGGATATTGCAGTAAGCGAGAGATGAGGGCATGCACTAAAATTTTAGTACATTAGGGGGTGGAGGAAAGGTCAAATTCTGTAAATATTTTTCATCAAGAGGTGGTAAAAGCTAAGATGTGTGGTTTGAAGGGGTGAACGGGAGCAGTGATATGGGGCAATAGCTAGACATAAAGGTTGGGTCAAGGGAATGCTCTTTCAGGATAGGTGTGATTTAGTGTCTGAAAATCAAAGGGAAGACACAAAAGGTTAACGATAAGCTGGAGACATGGCACTTTCACCTCACTCCCGTCCTGGCCTAGGGATAATATCACCCAACCGACTCTAATAGCAACCTATCCGGTACAAATGGGCATCAAAAGAAAGAAGGGGACACAGAGCACAACCACAAATACGATAGGACCACCCCTCCCAAGGTATCGAACGATTTCTGGCAGGATGTGCAACACCTGATGGCAAATGGGCAGACATGCATAGAGCTGCCAGGAAGCATCAGGAGAGCCAAACACCAGATCCGGCGTTAACATGACAGTAGCTGCCTCTGGTACCCAGAGCGGCAAGCGACGGAACCCTGGGTCCGACGATGACTGGAGATGATATACCGCAGCCCACAAGGCAGAGACGAGATGGCGCCGAAGCAACAACAGTGCAAGTACAGGGTTGTGGGCCATGTCGACTCCTGTCTGCATCAGAGACTGAGGTGAGGCAGGTGTTAGCAATGGAAGGGGACTTGGTAAATATCTGTCAGACACAAGCCTCCTCTATCTGAACCTACGCCTTGGTAACCTCTACGGGGTCAAAGAGCTCTTTTATATGGAGATTCCCTCAAACAGTAATATTCCTCCTACATACTTAATTGGAGAACAATTCTCACCTAACTGTCTTCAGAATATTAATGCTAGATGGGATGGTGCCCTATGTACACAGTGGACACAAATCTTAGGACCCCTATGTGATGACACAGCTTCCAAACTTAATTAGTCAGACATCTAAATTCGTTAGGTCAGGAGGAATACACTATTATGTTCATGTTGACTTTTGAATCTATGTGTTTTTCTTTGGCTGGTCAAGAAGAACAGTGACTCAGGGTACAATAATGTTTGTGAATATGCCTGAACCAGGCCAGCTAGCTTGTTGACTCACAAAACAGAAGGACAAACTACCTAAATTGATTAAATGCTCAAACAATGGGACATGCACCTTCCTCCTTGACCTGTGAATGATGACCTGAGCCACAGTAAATATAACAAGGGATTTCTATCATGCTGCAAAGAGAATCAGAGAGACTCTTCAGGACAGCAGTTTTGTAGCATGGCTCCAGCCAGAGGGACAAAAATTTGGATTCTACAGGATGCCAGCCTAAGGGAACACGGCCCTGGCTGGAAGGATACAGATCTGCTCCATTGACCATCACTGACCCTATGGAGATGTTTGGGGAAGCCACGATTGTGACCATCCGGTCACCTGGTCCCATGGATATGTTTGGGGTAGCCAGGTTAGAACCATCCGGTCACCTGGAACCTATGGATACACTCGGAGAAAGCCAGGTTGAGACCTTCCAGTCACCTGGAACCTATGGATACTCTCGGAGAAAGCCAGGTTGGGACCATCCGGTCACCTGGTTCCATGGAAATGTTCGGAGAAGCCAGAGTGGGACCATCGGGTCTCCTGGCCTTGTACCTCAATTCACTGTCAGCTTCCTAAGCTTGCCACTACCTCCTCTCTGTGGGTGTCCACCCAAAGTGGGGTGCCACTGGTTGAGGTAGTTGGCCCTGGAAGTCCCAAAGTCGCAGCTGGTCTATTCCTGACGGACCAGCGGAGGGGTGAGACTCTGTAATTTTGCTCCATATTGGGTATTTGCTGAGACTTTTCTATATGTTTATTGTCTGTTTAGTGGTTCAATAAAGTATTATCACTGTTTTAGCCTCATCCTGTGTTGTCTGAGTAGTATTATGCCCAAGGAAGACCCCGTGTCTTTACACTCTATTAACAGACCTAGGAGATCTGAGCACCCGAATTAAAGCCATCCCAACAAGGGAGGATATGGTACAGTATATTTTACGACTGGAGAACCGATATCGCACTGAGCTTTCTGGAATGAGAGACGAGATTCAACAAATGGGGGAGAGGATCGAGACACTAGAAACCTCTACATCATCAATGTCTGGCAGAATGGACACTCAGGACATGATGATGGCATCACATTCTCTCCTAATACAATACCTCATAGATTTACTAGATGACGCAGAAAATAGTGGTAGACAAAATAATATTAGGGTTCGGGGCCTCCCAGAGACGGTTGAGCCAGCAGATTTAGATAAAACACTCTGCCACATCTTCAATTCTGTCCTAAAAGTGCCACTGGACTCCCCTCTGGAACTTGATCATGTACACAGAGCATTGGGACCTAAACCCCCTTACCATGAACACCTAGCAGAGACATAATATGTAGGGTACACAGATATCAACTTAAAGATGCAATAATGTCACTGTTGAGACTGGAAAGAAATAAACAATATCAGGGTAAAAGGATTCAAATGCTCCCCAATCTCTCCAGCTGGACTTTATAAAAGAGGAAAGCATTGAAACCTTACTGGAAATATGACGCTAACACAATATGTCCTACACGTGGGGATTTCCTTTTCGACTGATGGTCTGACAAGCCGGAAGAATTCATGTCTTGAACCATCCTGGAGGTTTACCCTTGGCAGCTCTTCACATCCCACAAGTGGCGATTCCAGATTGGACCTCTCTTCCTTCAAGGCTCCAGGGAGAGGATCCTCCAGTTCTTCTTCCACAGAGACAGAGGGAACCGAGAAGACGGTTTGACAGAGTTTGGGCGAGAGACAGAGATGGAGACCCTCAAGTCCAGATGCCTCCTGACTGAGTCAGATTTGTTCTATATTTGGACTTATCTATATTTCTACAGTTGGGTCTACCTTAGAATTGTTGTAATACATTAAAAGCATAATTTACCATAAATTACACTTTTACAAGATAGTCTGTCAGGACAATGACACAACAAAGCAGCCCTTGTTATATTCTGTTATATAGAGATAAGGTAGACATTATTATTTTGGTATAGTAGTACCAATGGTTCTTATTAACGGTTCATATCTGCCTTTTAAATGCCAAGGTTATTTTTTTAAGACAAAAGTGCTCAGAGAGTGTTAAATTACAAATGTTGCTGTGTTGCTGTATGACCTTCATTTTTCTACTGGTTATGAGTATGTAGTGGTGTTGCACAGGGCCAGGGGGAGGCTCTCTCCGTGGAAAGACCGTCACCCACTTCGTTGACCGTAGTATAGTATCTCTATTCTAACCCCTGTCTGACTGCTATAATTGGCTCACATATCTGCAGTGAATGTTAATATCCCCCATACTTTATTCTATTCTACCTGTTTCTCTCTATATTATTTTATCTTTTCTTTACCCATCCTTACCTTCCCTCCCCCTTTGATCTATCTCATTCCCCCTCTTACCTTCTTATTGTAAATTTTTAGGTCTCCTAGGTATTGCGGTAAATATGTCCTCTATTAAATTTGGGTCTTTGAATACAAAGGGTTTCAATATTCCCCAAAAATACTGTCTGAATTTGCATAGGGGAGCATGATAATCAGAGTTGATTTTAACTTTGCCTTTAAATTCTGCAGTGGGTACCACAGCCGGAAAAAGTGTCGTTCCCCTCAATCAACTATCCTCCTTAAACAAGACATTCACCATCTACAGTTAACAGACATCTGGCGTATCATGAATCCACAAGGTATAAATTATACTTTCTATTCAGCTCCACACAATTCCTATAGCCGGATAGACTTTTTCTTAATCCGTCATCTCCTGGCAACCTATACCCACTATAGGCAATTTTATCTGGTCAGACCATGCCTCCATTTTTTTTTTAAATATCACATCCCCCGATAACGTGATACGCGCTTGGACGTGTAGGCTCAATGATAATCTACTCAAAGACGCAATATATCGAAACGACATCAAAGATTCCATTGACCTCTTCATGACAACACATGTTTCTGATAATACCTCTCTACCCATCCAGTGGGAGACACCTTAAGGGAGAAAGCTATTAAAACTTCGGAACTCCTCAAAAAATACATAACCTTGAGTCAGTACATAAAAATAACCTTTTTCCAGCGATTTTATCAGAGTTAAATAAATGTAGGGAAGATCTTAGAATCCTCCTTAATCAAACATTTTTGAGATATCTAAACCAATTCAATAGATTTTTATTAACAATACTCGGATAAATGTGGTCGTGCTTTGTCTCGCCTTCTACACCCATGCAATAAAACATAGTTTATTGCAATGCTTAAACAGGGAGGGAGAGAAACATTTAACCCAATAGAAATTTTGGAGGTGATGAAATTATACTATTGTAATCTTTATAATATCCTGAGAAATTTTTCAAATTTAGATTCTCAAGCTCTCCGAGATCGTATTGATAACTACATTTCAGAGACAGCTCTCCCGATTTTACATTGGGACTCCATTGCACACCTGGAAAGCCAGTTTTCAGAAAACAAGTTCATTAAAAGCACACCTTCTGGGAAAAGTGCAGGCCCAGATGGCTTCTCCACAATGTTTTATAACATTTTTAGAGAGCAACTTGCACTATTTCTCACTATGTCTCGAAAACCTTTCCCTTTCCTCCTCAATCTCTGGAAGACCACATCAAAGTAATACCCAAACCCGAGAAGCATCCTTCCATAATCGCCAATTTCATTACTAAACATAGACATTAAACTCTTTGTCCGGCTAGGCCCTAACTAACATACCATACCGCTTACTCACACTATCAGGGATGTTCGGAGGCTTGGCTTTCAGCAACTCAGAAAATAGCACATTTAGACCGCTGTGCATTACCTCCTCAGGAACACATCCTATCAGTCTGGAGGCTATGACTCTAATGCAGCCTTTTCCTCTGTGCTTGACTGCGGGGACCCCTAACAAAACGCCCAGGCGTGCACTCACCCACCACCCCTTCTGATAACAAAACACAAGGTACAACTTGATTGGTGAAGGTCGGTCACAGCTTTATTGTTTTTTTTTTAATTTACCGTAAGAAAGGCACTTAACCTATAAACACGCTCGTCGCCAAATGCCCTGTTGTATAATCAGAGGCTGGTGAGCAGTAACTTATCAATGTGTCTTTTCTTTTTTTCCATTTCAAGGCCGCTGTGACTTGTAAAGTCTAGAAGAAATGTTTTTAAATTCGTCCTGTAGAGATTGGCATAGGTTTGAATTTTTTGGACCAACAAATAAGAAGTCATCCAAATAATGGGTCACGGACCTACTGCCGGTTTCCTACCTGACTACCCACTCTAAAAAGGAACTGAATAGCTCGAAGTAAAAACATGAAATTGAACAACCCATTGGGAGGCAAGTGTCGTAGAAATATACTGGTAATAGGCGAAAAGCAGATTTGATATCTGATTTTGCAAGCCATGCTCCAGATCCCGAGTCCCGTACTAGCATTACCGCTCTGTGGAAGGACGCATAGGAAACTGAAGCATCTTCCAACTAAATCCCGTCATTCACGGAATCTCCTTTGGGGTAAGATAGGTGGTGGATAAGGCGAAATGTACCGGGGTCTTTTTTTTGGATTACTCCCAACAGGGAAATTCTAACATTTCGAAAAGGAGGGGCTTGAAAAGGGCCTGCCATTCTGCCTAGAGTTACTTCTTTCTCGATTTTAATTTTGATAATCTCAGGGTGTTCTCGAGCGGATTGTAGATTTTTTGCGAAAGTGAGCTTGAACGGAATAAAAAACCCATATGTAAAACCAAAGCGTAACTATCCTGCCGCATCCTTTTTAGGATATTGGTCTAGCCAAGGACCCATCGCGTTACGTTCACTGGGGTCCTTGGATTATGAATGTGGAAGTTTGGTTGCTAATTTATCTGAGGGCCAGGAACATCTGGTAGCAGGGTGGGCTCCCCTGCAAGCAGAACATTCGTGTTTATATTTACATAATCCAAAAAAAACAGCAGTGTCCCTCATTATACAACCAGCAGGCCTCAGGTCTACATACGACCACTGAATTTTGGCCTGCTGTTGAGGGTTGACCAGTAGCAGCTGCTGAAAAGGGGGGTGCTTTTGCGACAACATAAGACGGAGCCAAACATCGGTTGCTTTTACCCCCCAACCTATATGAGCTTGCAGGGCCATCCGCCGCCGGAACTCATCATCATAGCGCTACCAGGCGGAACTGCCGTGCTCTTTGTAGGAACTGTATACCATATCTTGGTATATAAATAATTCTGAACAGTGTTCCGGATGCTTCTGGCCCATAATGCAACCTAGCACAGCAAATGCTTGTAACCAGTTGTTCATTGTTTTAGCGACCTTTTGTTTGTACCTGTCAAATGGTTTGTCGACTGGTCTCTTATCTTTATCAATTGTATGCTGATCCACAGCTATTAGTGACCATATGTCTAAGTAATCATTATTCCAGATCTTGCTTTTGGTTTTCTCGTCCATGTGGGATCCTAATGGGCTAATCCTACAGAAAAAAGCATCTTTATGCACGCTAGCTAAAGGAGGTGTTGCTTTGATAGTATTAGTTACTGTACTTGACGGCGAGGATAATTGATCAACTAACGCCTTAAGGGCAGTGACCAAAGCAGTATTACTTTTTTCTATTCCCATTTAATCACACTCACCTGTGTCTTCAGCTGGAGGAGGGACTCCGACGGATGGAGGAACTCCGGCAACAGTATGGGTGGACGTGCATGGCGGGACTTAGCTTGAAGCCCTGGGAGTTGCTGATGGCTCAACCAGGCTGGAAGCCCTAGAGGATGCCCTTGTCTCACGTCTGTCTCCTGGGGGACGGGATCGACGCAATTGGAGGTCGGGGCTTGCAGAAGCGCTTGAGATCTATGGCACCTCCTGTGGGATCTTGATCTCCGGCGTAAATGCGTAGAACGCTTCTTTCGCCGACCCGAAGGATGGTGTCCATGGCGGTGGTTAGATGAAGTTGACGAAGAGAAAGAGGAACTGTGGCATCTACACCTGCCATGTTTACCTCTTTGAAGAGGGGCAGCTAAGGCAGTAGTTGCTAAATTAGCAGGTATGATGTCAGGACATATGAATACAGCAGCAAAAGGGGTTAACAATTCACCTTCTGTTTGAGCAGCATTGTGCATTGCCAGTGCAGAATTGCACAATGCTGCTTGGCAGAACTCATGGAGTCTGGGCTGCATTTATCTCAGGGTGCAGGGGGTTAACAGGCTCTTCTGTGGAACAGGAGGTGAGCCCATGGTGCTTGTTGCAGGCACTTGTGAGTTGAATGTATGTGACTGTGTGGGGATATGAAAGGTAGCAGGATCTGTAATGTGGGCCTGCTGAGATACAATGAGGCCGGAAGCTACATTAACCGCTGATTTTTCAAAATTGGCGCCACACTGAACATTTACTAAGGAGTGTGGCGATGGGGGAGGATAGAGTGGGCGGCGCTCTATGACGTTGGGGCGAGCCTCCGCCTGGAGCCGGAGGGCTTTCTCTTAGCTGTCTTGGAGGGAGGGAACACCGTGTCGACTGCTGCCCTCCAGGCTTAATTGCTGCCGTAGCCGCATGAAGAGCGGGCACAGGCAGCTGGGGAAGAGCGAGCGCTGACAACGGTGGGATCACCGATGTCGGCGGAGGTGGGATAACCGGCGGGAACAGCTGGGAAGGAGCGGACATAGGCAGCGGGGGGTAGTGGACACAGATAAGGGGGGAGGAACAGATACAGACACCAGGGGGTGAGCTCTGGCCCTCTGGCCGGTGCAGGGAGATGAGCACTGAGCCCAGCAATGAGAGCTTTCAACCAGCGCTCACCCCCCTGCGCCAAATCAGCACGCAAAACCTCCGCAATGGGATCCGACATCTCTTCTCCAGACACCGTTGACCAGCTCGAGCACTTCCAGGACCTGAACGGGAAAGAGGAAGAGGTTGGATCAGAGATGAGTTTTATACCTTGGGAAGGGGCTGCGTTAGATGTTCTTGCTATTTTATTGGTCCCAAAGGGGACATACTATTACCCACAGGCAAAGGGTAGTGAGGGAGATACAACAAGTCACAAAACTGATGGGGAGGGGCACCGCAGTCAGAGGCTCCCTCCTTAGTCAGTACAGTGCCTGCCATTCTGTGTCTTTAATGAGACAACCTGTCATGGGTGTGTCATATGTGACAAACAGTCGCACTGCAGTTGGTTGCAGGAGATCTCTTTGTTTGGCATTACAGACACCTTATCTGTTTCACTCTAGGACCCAGCGGCTACCTCCTTCCTGCTAATTGACACCCTGCGCTGGGTATTTAAATAGTTTCACTTTGCATCAGGAAGGGGCGGTGATATTCACATTTCCTTGTGAATGCTTGGAGCTCTTAGACTGTTATCTTCCTCAGTGGAGCTAGGAGGACACTTGGAGTTATCTCTCTGAAGTCGGCTAAAGCTAAGCTAGTTTCCTCCGTGTATGTCTCCCCTCGTTGTCTTTAGTTGTCAGTGGGGATCGACTAGTGCTCATCCCCCCTTCCCTATACAGGGTCAAGCGCTAGGGAAATACAGGGTTTAGGTTCACGTGCAGCGATTGGTGAAGAACCAATATAGGGACATTAGTGAAGACAGGGTGATATTAGAACAGCCTAGGAGGTCTCCACTCCCCCCTTTCCCTAGTGTCTGGGCTCCCTTTTCCCCTTCCCTTTGTGCTGCACTTAGTCTTTCACACACCTTGAGTGACATTATCACGGGCCGTGCACATTAGGGGAAAAAAAAAACAAAACCTGACACTTGGGTTTAATTGTGTGGGGGTTTTTTCGGGCATATTTTTTTTCCTTTCTCCTTGGTATGGGTTCTGTTGCAGAGCGGCTGCTCGGTCTGTCTCTGGAAGTTCGAATTTCTTCTCTTTCTGAATCATGAAGAGATAATTCTGCTCTGTCTAAGAACTCTTCACCTTCCTTAATGATTTTCAAGGTAGTTAACCTCTCTTCTAGATTTCGCAACTTTCCCTCCAACAGGGACACAAGCTTGCATTTCTGGCATGTGAAGTTTGGCTGTGAACATGTAGCAGGATATGCAGCTCACCAAATGGCTCCTGGACTCTTCCATGTTCTTATTGTTAATGTTCTGAAAACAGTGAAAAAAGCTTAAAAAAAAAGCTTCAAAATGCGCGATGTCCTCTTTTCAGCTCCAACAGCCAAAATCCAGTGTTCTTTGAGCTCGCGGAGACTCTTCACTTACCCCAAAATGCAGTGGGAATATGCAAATTATCTCCTCAGGACTCCTCCCCTGGTTTACCGATGTCCTCTTTTCAGCTCCAACAGCCAAAATCCAGTGTTCTTTGAGCTCGCGGAGACTCTTCACTTACCCCAAAATGCAGTGGGAATATGCAAATTATCTCCTCAGGACTCCTCCCCTGGTTTACCGATGTCCTCTTTTCAGCTCCAACAGCCAAAATCCAGTGTTCTTTGAGCTCGCGGAGACTCTTCACTTACCCCAAAATGCAGTGGGAATATGCAAATTATCTCCTCAGGACTCCTCCCCTGGTTTACCGATGTCCTCTTTTCAGCTCCAACAGCCAAAATCCAGTGTTCTTTGAGCTCGCGGAGACTCTTCACTTACCCCAAAATGCAGTGGGAATATGCAAATTATCTCCTCAGGACTCCTCCCCTGGTTTACCGATGTCCTCTTTTCAGCTCCAACAGCCAAAATCCAGTGTTCTTTGAGCTCGCGGAGACTCTTCACTTACCCCAAAATGCAGTGGGAATATGCAAATTATCTCCTCAGGACTCCTCCCCTGGTTTACCGATGTCCTCTTTTCAGCTCCAACAGCCAAAATCCAGTGTTCTTTGAGCTCGCGGAGACTCTTCACTTACCCCAAAATGCAGTGGGAATATGCAAATTATCTCCTCAGGACTCCTCCCCTGGTTTACCGATGTCCTCTTTTCAGCTCCAACAGCCAAAATCCAGTGTTCTTTGAGCTCGCGGAGACTCTTCACTTACCCCAAAATGCAGTGGGAATATGCAAATTATCTCCTCAGGACTCCTCCCCTGGTTTACCGATGTCCTCTTTTCAGCTCCAACAGCCAAAATCCAGTGTTCTTTGAGCTCGCGGAGACTCTTCACTTACCCCAAAATGCAGTGGGAATATGCAAATTATCTCCTCAGGACTCCTCCCCTGGTTTACCGATGTCCTCTTTTCAGCTCCAACAGCCAAAATCCAGTGTTCTTTGAGCTCGCGGAGACTCTTCACTTACCCCAAAATGCAGTGGGAATATGCAAATTATCTCCTCAGGACTCCTCCCCTGGTTTACCGATGTCCTCTTTTCAGCTCCAACAGCCAAAATCCAGTGTTCTTTGAGCTCGCGGAGACTCTTCACTTACCCCAAAATGCAGTGGGAATATGCAAATTATCTCCTCAGGACTCCTCCCCTGGTTTACCGATGTCCTCTTTTCAGCTCCAACAGCCAAAATCCAGTGTTCTTTGAGCTCGCGGAGACTCTTCACTTACCCCAAAATGCAGTGGGAATATGCAAATTATCTCCTCAGGACTCCTCCCCTGGTTTACCGATGTCCTCTTTTCAGCTCCAACAGCCAAAATCCAGTGTTCTTTGAGCTCGCGGAGACTCTTCACTTACCCCAAAATGCAGTGGGAATATGCAAATTATCTCCTCAGGACTCCTCCCCTGGTTTACCGATGTCCTCTTTTCAGCTCCAACAGCCAAAATCCAGTGTTCTTTGAGCTCGCGGAGACTCTTCACTTACCCCAAAATGCAGTGGGAATATGCAAATTATCTCCTCAGGACTCCCCCCCTGGTTTACCGATGTCCTCTTTTCAGCTCCAACAGCCAAAATCCAGTGTTCTTTGAGCTCGCGGAGACTCTTCACTTACCCCAAAATGCAGTGGGAATATGCAAATTATCTCCTCAGGACTCCTCCCCTGGTTTACCGATGTCCTCTTTTCAGCTCCAACAGCCAAAATCCAGTGTTCTTTGAGCTCGCGGAGACTCTTCACTTACCCCAAAATGCAGTGGGAATATGCAAATTATCTCCTCAGGACTCCTCCCCTGGTTTACCGATGTCCTCTTTTCAGCTCCAACAGCCAAAATCCAGCGTTCTTTGAGCTCGCGGAGACTCTTCACTTACCCCAAAATGCAGTGGGAATATGCAAATTATCTCCTCAGGACTCCTCCCCTGGTTTACCGATGTCCTCTTTTCAGCTCCAACAGCCAAAATCCAGTGTTCTTTGAGCTCGCGGAGACTCTTCACTTACCCCAAAATGCAGTGGGAATATGCAAATTATCTCCTCAGGACTCCTCCCCTGGTTTACCGATGTCCTCTTTTCAGCTCCAACAGCCAAAATCCAGTGTTCTTTGAGCTCGCGGAGACTCTTCACTTACCCCAAAATGCAGTGGGAATATGCAAATTATCTCCTCAGGATTCCTCCCCTGGTTTACCGATGTCCTCTTTTCAGCTCCAACAGCCAAAATCCAGTGTTCTTTGAGCTCGCGGAGACTCTTCACTTACCCCAAAATGCAGTGGGAATATGCAAATTATCTCCTCAGGACTCCCCCCCTGGTTTACCGATGTCCTCTTTTCAGCTCCAACAGCCAAAATCCAGTGTTCTTTGAGCTCGCGGAGACTCTTCACTTACCCCAAAATGCAGTGGGAATATGCAAATTATCTCCTCAGGACTCCTCCCCTGGTTTACCAATGTCCTCTTTTCAGCTCCAACAGCCAAAATCCAGTGTTCTTTGAGCTCGCAGAGACTCTTCACTTACCCCAAAATGCAGTGGGAATATGCAAATTATCTCCTCAGGACTCCTCCCCTGGTTTACCGATGTCCTCTTTTCAGCTCCAACAGCCAAAATCCAGTGTTCTTTGAGCTCGCGGAGACTCTTCACTTACCCCAAAATGCAGTGGGAATATGCAAATTATCTCCTCAGGACTCCTCCCCTGGTTTACCGATGTCCTCTTTTCAGCTCCAACAGCCAAAATCCAGTGTTCTTTGAGCTCGCGGAGACTCTTCACTTACCCCAAAATGCAGTGGGAATATGCAAATTATCTCCTCAGGACTCCTCCCCTGGTTTACCGATGTCCTCTTTTCAGCTCCAACAGCCAAAATCCAGTGTTCTTTGAGCTCGCGGAGACTCTTCACTTACCCCAAAATGCAGTGGGAATATGCAAATTATCTCCTCAGGACTCCTCCCCTGGTTTACCGATGTCCTCTTTTCAGCTCCAACAGCCAAAATCCAGTGTTCTTTGAGCTCGCGGAGACTCTTCACTTACCCCAAAATGCAGTGGGAATATGCAAATTATCTCCTCAGGACTCCTCCCCTGGTTTACCGATGTCCTCTTTTCAGCTCCAACAGCCAAAATCCAGTGTTCTTTGAGCTCGCGGAGACTCTTCACTTACCCCAAAATGCAGTGGGAATATGCAAATTATCTCCTCAGGACTCCTCCCCTGGTTTACCGATGTCCTCTTTTCAGCTCCAACAGCCAAAATCCAGCGTTCTTTGAGCTCGCGGAGACTCTTCACTTACCCCAAAATGCAGTGGGAATATGCAAATTATCTCCTCAGGACTCCTCCCCTGGTTTACCGATGTCCTCTTTTCAGCTCCAACAGCCAAAATCCAGTGTTCTTTGAGCTCGCGGAGACTCTTCACTTACCCCAAAATGCAGTGGGAATATGCAAATTATCTCCTCAGGACTCCTCCCCTGGTTTACCGATGTCCTCTTTTCAGCTCCAACAGCCAAAATCCAGTGTTCTTTGAGCTCGCGGAGACTCTTCACTTACCCCAAAATGCAGTGGGAATATGCAAATTATCTCCTCAGGACTCCTCCCCTGGTTTACCGATGTCCTCTTTTCAGCTCCAACAGCCAAAATCCAGTGTTCTTTGAGCTCGCGGAGACTCTTCACTTACCCCAAAATGCAGTGGGAATATGCAAATTATCTCCTCAGGACTCCTCCCCTGGTTTACCGATGTCCTCTTTTCAGCTCCAACAGCCAAAATCCAGCGTTCTTTGAGCTCGCGGAGACTCTTCACTTACCCCAAAATGCAGTGGGAATATGCAAATTATCTCCTCAGGATTCCTCCCCTGGTTTACCGATGTCCTCTTTTCAGCTCCAACAGCCAAAATCCAGTGTTCTTTGAGCTCGCGGAGACTCTTCACTTACCCCAAAATGCAGTGGGAATATGCAAATTATCTCCTCAGGACTCCTCCCCTGGTTTACCGATGTCCTCTTTTCAGCTCCAACAGCCAAAATCCAGTGTTCTTTGAGCTCGCGGAGACTCTTCACTTACCCCAAAATGCAGTGGGAATATGCAAATTATCTCCTCAGGACTCCTCCCCTGGTTTACCGATGTCCTCTTTTCAGCTCCAACAGCCAAAATCCAGTGTTCTTTGAGCTCGTGGAGACTCTTCACTTACCCCAAAATGCAGTGGGAATATGCAAATTATCTCCTCAGGACTCCTCCCCTGGTTTACCGATGTCCTCTTTTCAGCTACAACAGCCAAAATCCAGTGTTCTTTGAGCTCGCGGAAACTCTTCACTTTCCCCAAAATGCAGTGGGAATATGCAAATTATCTCCTCAGGACTCCTCCCCTGGTTTTCCCGCACTCCAGGGCAAGCAGAGACATCCACTACCAGGCCTCACCTACTGTTTCCCCCTCTGTACGCTGCTGGCACATAACTCCGGACACCAGCCGATGGCTCCTGCTCCGTTCAGGGAGCGAAGACGGGTAAGTCATCACCGCCCTCTTGTCCCGCACTCACCCGGTAACTCCGCTCCTGCAGCAGCCCTCCGCGCCGACTCTCCTTAATTGCTGGTGGGCCGGCCGGGACAATCTCCCAGGGATTCCCGGAGGTGCACGTTTCAGGGCTGCGCCGGCGGCTCTCCCGATGTAGCGCAGGCGGTACAGACTGAGCGGGGAGCTCCACAACAGCTCCAGCCGCGCCGCTCCAAGGACTCCTCAATATCCTCCTCTCTCTTCCCAGCCGACACTGAGTTGAAAACGATCCGGTGTCTCCACAGAGAGGTCACTAGGGGTTACAGCCCTTAAAATAATAAAAAAGCTGGGTTTTTTAGTAATTTTCGTGACCTGGGAGCAGGAGCAATGATCAAACACAACCAGCCATGCCAAAGCCCCCCCAAAAAGATTTTGTTTAAGAAGAATGGCTTTCTATCAGCTATAAGCATCAAATGTTGTTTAAGTTCATTTTGTGCTCCGTGGGACCTCTCCTGGGTTATGTGTGAAGGGACTTGTACAAATGTGTCCTCAGTCTCCCATAGCGCTTTAGTATACATCATGTAATGCTTTATTTAGTATTTATTGTATTTACCCCCTTAATAATGACTCCACTTAGATATGCTGTCATTGCTTCTCATACCCCATATATCAAGGCTGTCCCCTCGTTCAAAAATATATAGAAAGTTTTTTCTTTGTCATCAGCTATCAGTCAAAGTTTAAATCCCATAACCCTTACATCTGTCAAATATTGGACCTCCTTGAGATGAGTGGTATGGCAATGTTCTGGGAAGATAGTCAATACTATGTTGCACAGCTGTCTATGTGTGTTTGTGCAGAGCTTTGTGTGTTAGCCTTACACATACAGCTTTGCTTTAGGCATATGTGTACAAAACGTTGGGGCCACAAGCTCATGGCTCAAACCAGTCTTTCCTATAAAGCCCTGAGAAACAGGATTCGAAGTGGTCTGCAGACGTAGCCATAAACTCCCATGAAGTGGATAAAGGATGTCAAACTCAAATATACAGAGGGCCAAAATTAAAATCTTGGACAAGGTCCCAAGCCAGCTTTGATATTTATTAAAAAATGTCTACAATTGAAGTTTTTCCTTATCAAATATAATGATGAAACTTTTCGTATGAAAACAAACTTAAAAAGCCTGTCCCATGAACAATGTACATTTTAATTAATAGAGCTTAGCATAAAATTAGGACATAATCAAAAATGGGGCCTACTGGAATAATATAATATGTTATGTAAGAGCAGTAAAAAGTATATGGCCCAATGGCCTAATATAGATATGCAATAACAAAGAATAAAAAAAAACTTAAAATGATAGAGATAAAAAAGTATGATGCCAACAAAAGTGCTCCCCAAACACAGTATGACCCCACATAGTCATACAGTATATACAGTATAATGACCCTACATAGAGCTCAATACAGTATAATGGCCCCACATAGTGCTCCATACAGAATAATGGGCCCCATATAGTCCTCCATTCAAAATAATTGCCCACATAGTCCTTCATACAATATAATTGACCCCACATAGTCAGCCACACAGTATAATTGCCCCTATGTAATCGTCGATACCGTATAATGGCCCCCACATTAGTCGTCCATACAGTATAATGGCCCAACATAGTCCCCGGCGTTGCGGGTCAAAATTATATCATCCTGATGGCCAGATTTGGCCCACAGGCCAGAGTTTAACATGTGTGAGCAGGGCCGGCTCCAGGTTTTTGTGGGCCCTGGGCGAAAGAGTCTCAGTGGGCCCATTTAACACATACCACGATTCATGATGCACAGATACCGCAGAGAAATATATATATAGGACAATGCCGAAGATTTCACTTCTTACATTACATGACCGATATCTATTGTACTAGAATACTAGCCCCCATGAAATGCTCCATACAGGATACTGGCCCCCATATAACGCTCCATACAGGATACTGGCCCCCGTATAATGCTCCATACAGAATACTGGCCCCCATATAACGCTGCATGCAGGCTGTTCCCCCCATATAATGCCCCATGCAGGATGTCACCCCCCTTATAATGCCCCATGCAGGATGTCACTCCCCCTTATAATGCCCCATGCAGGATGTCACACCTCCCCTCCCTTATAATGCCCCATGCAGGATGTCACTCCCCCCCCACATATAATGCCCCATGCAGGATGTCACTTCTCCCCCTTTTAATGCCCCATGCAGGATGTCACCCCCCCCTTATAATGCCCCAAGTGGGATGTCACACCCTCCCTCCCTTGTAATGCCCCATGCAGGATGTCACTCCCCCCCATATAAAGCCCCATGCGGGATGTCACTTTCCCTCCCTTATAATGCCCCATGTAGGATGTCACCCCCCCTTGTAATGCCCCATGCAGGATGTCACATCCCCCCTTTTAACGCCCCATGCAGGATGTCACCCCCACTTATAATGCCCCATGCAGGATGTCACCCCCCCTTATAATGCCCCATGCAGGATGTCACCCCCCTCCTTTATAATGCCCTATGCAGGATGTCACTCCCCCCTATAATGCCCCATGCAGGATGTCACTCCCCCCCTTTTAATGCCCCATGCAGGATGTCACTCCCCCCCCCATATAATGCCCTATGCAGGATCTCACCCCCCTCCCTTATAATGCCTCATGCAGTCCCCCCCTCTTTTTAATGCCCCATGCAGGATGTCACCCCCCCCCCCTTATAATGCCCCATGCAGTCTCCCCCCCCTTTTTAATGGCCCATGCAGGATGACACTTTAGCAAAAAAATCAAATATCACCTCACTTCTCACCTGCTGCCGCTGCTCAGCTCTGGACTTCAGCGTCGCCGGCGTCTTCCCGCTCTGCGCTGTAACGGCTCAGCAGAGGGTGCGCTGGAAAGATGTCACCGTGCCCTCTGACTTGAGACGTCACAGTCAGAGGACGCGGAAGAGACCGGAGCTGCTGCGGAGGCACGGGAAGGGGTAAGTATTGTGCCGGCTACCGGGGCCCTGAGCAAGCGGGGGGAACGGGCACTGACACCGCTCTCCTCCGCTCACGGGTCCCATAGCGCGGCGGGGTGCTCGACAGCGACTGGGCCCCCCCCCGCCTGCTCAGGGCCCTGCCACTTGCCCGGGTGTGCCGGGTGCTGACGCTGGCCCTGTGTGTGAGGTAGATGGAGTCACCTTGAGCACAAAAGTGTGGTAAAAATAAGTGTGCCTAAAAAGCGTACACTGCTGGAACAAATGCCAGACAGAGCACCATGTGACTCCTTATGCTTCATTATAGTGAATTGCTATGTTGGGGGTTAAGTGTAAATCCACTTTTTCAGGTCTTCAGAGAGAAGCCTCTATGGAGCCACAAACATGTGGAATGTGGATTTGAACCTGCCTAAAATATTGTGTTCATATATTTTATATTCTTTCAGCTACTTTTGTGAACACAGAGTATTAGTTTAAATATGTACAGAAGAGATCGATTATGGATAGGCTTGTAAGTCATTGTTAGTAGCTTACAGTGGATTCACTGGGAAAATGGAAGCCAGTAATTGGATTGACAGAAGGAAGAGTCAGAGGAATAGCAAGGGGAGAGGTGGATTACTTGGACAGCCAAGGTAAGGTTAGAGTGGAAGGGTGCAACAGTGTTATATGGGAGGCCACAGAGAAGGATATTGCAGTAAGCGAGAGATGAGGGCATGCACTAAAATTTTAGTACATTAGGGGGTGGAGGAAAGGTCAAATTCTGTAAATATTTTTCATCAAGAGGTGGTAAAAGCTAAGATGTGTGGTTTGAAGGGGTGAACGGGAGCAGTGATATGGGGCAATAGCTAGACATAAAGGTTGGGTCAAGGGAATGCTCTTTCAGGATAGGTGTGATTTAGTGTCTGAAAATCAAAGGGAAGACACAAAAGGTTAACGATAAGCTGGAGACATGGCACTTTCACCTCACTCCCGTCCTGGCCTAGGGATAATATCACCCAACCGACTCTAATAGCAACCTATCCGGTACAAATGGGCATCAAAAGAAAGAAGGGGACACAGAGCACAACCACAAATACGATAGGACCACCCCTCCCAAGGTATCGAACGATTTCTGGCAGGATGTGCAACACCTGATGGCAAATGGGCAGACATGCATAGAGCTGCCAGGAAGCATCAGGAGAGCCAAACACCAGATCCGGCGTTAACATGACAGTAGCTGCCTCTGGTACCCAGAGCGGCAAGCGACGGAACCCTGGGTCCGACGATGACTGGAGATGATATACCGCAGCCCACAAGGCAGAGACGAGATGGCGCCGAAGCAACAACAGTGCAAGTACAGGGTTGTGGGCCATGTCGACTCCTGTCTGCATCAGAGACTGAGGTGAGGCAGGTGTTAGCAATGGAAGGGGACTTGGTAAATATCTGTCAGACACAAGCCTCCTCTATCTGAACCTACGCCTTGGTAACCTCTACGGGGTCAAAGAGCTCTTTTATATGGAGATTCCCTCAAACAGTAATATTCCTCCTACATACTTAATTGGAGAACAATTCTCACCTAACTGTCTTCAGAATATTAATGCTAGATGGGATGGTGCCCTATGTACACAGTGGACACAAATCTTAGGACCCCTATGTGATGACACAGCTTCCAAACTTAATTAGTCAGACATCTAAATTCGTTAGGTCAGGAGGAATACACTATTATGTTCATGTTGACTTTTGAATCTATGTGTTTTTCTTTGGCTGGTCAAGAAGAACAGTGACTCAGGGTACAATAATGTTTGTGAATATGCCTGAACCAGGCCAGCTAGCTTGTTGACTCACAAAACAGAAGGACAAACTACCTAAATTGATTAAATGCTCAAACAATGGGACATGCACCTTCCTCCTTGACCTGTGAATGATGACCTGAGCCACAGTAAATATAACAAGGGATTTCTATCATGCTGCAAAGAGAATCAGAGAGACTCTTCAGGACAGCAGTTTTGTAGCATGGCTCCAGCCAGAGGGACAAAAATTTGGATTCTACAGGATGCCAGCCTAAGGGAACACGGCCCTGGCTGGAAGGATACAGATCTGCTCCATTGACCATCACTGACCCTATGGAGATGTTTGGGGAAGCCACGATTGTGACCATCCGGTCACCTGGTCCCATGGATATGTTTGGGGTAGCCAGGTTAGAACCATCCGGTCACCTGGAACCTATGGATACACTCGGAGAAAGCCAGGTTGAGACCTTCCAGTCACCTGGAACCTATGGATACTCTCGGAGAAAGCCAGGTTGGGACCATCCGGTCACCTGGTTCCATGGAAATGTTCGGAGAAGCCAGAGTGGGACCATCGGGTCTCCTGGCCTTGTACCTCAATTCACTGTCAGCTTCCTAAGCTTGCCACTACCTCCTCTCTGTGGGTGTCCACCCAAAGTGGGGTGCCACTGGTTGAGGTAGTTGGCCCTGGAAGTCCCAAAGTCGCAGCTGGTCTATTCCTGACGGACCAGCGGAGGGGTGAGACTCTGTAATTTTGCTCCATATTGGGTATTTGCTGAGACTTTTCTATATGTTTATTGTCTGTTTAGTGGTTCAATAAAGTATTATCACTGTTTTAGCCTCATCCTGTGTTGTCTGAGTAGTATTATGCCCAAGGAAGACCCCGTGTCTTTACACTCTATTAACAGACCTAGGAGATCTGAGCACCCGAATTAAAGCCATCCCAACAAGGGAGGATATGGTACAGTATATTTTACGACTGGAGAACCGATATCGCACTGAGCTTTCTGGAATGAGAGACGAGATTCAACAAATGGGGGAGAGGATCGAGACACTAGAAACCTCTACATCATCAATGTCTGGCAGAATGGACACTCAGGACATGATGATGGCATCACATTCTCTCCTAATACAATACCTCATAGATTTACTAGATGACGCAGAAAATAGTGGTAGACAAAATAATATTAGGGTTCGGGGCCTCCCAGAGACGGTTGAGCCAGCAGATTTAGATAAAACACTCTGCCACATCTTCAATTCTGTCCTAAAAGTGCCACTGGACTCCCCTCTGGAACTTGATCATGTACACAGAGCATTGGGACCTAAACCCCCTTACCATGAACACCTAGCAGAGACATAATATGTAGGGTACACAGATATCAACTTAAAGATGCAATAATGTCACTGTTGAGACTGGAAAGAAATAAACAATATCAGGGTAAAAGGATTCAAATGCTCCCCAATCTCTCCAGCTGGACTTTATAAAAGAGGAAAGCATTGAAACCTTACTGGAAATATGACGCTAACACAATATGTCCTACACGTGGGGATTTCCTTTTCGACTGATGGTCTGACAAGCCGGAAGAATTCATGTCTTGAACCATCCTGGAGGTTTACCCTTGGCAGCTCTTCACATCCCACAAGTGGCGATTCCAGATTGGACCTCTCTTCCTTCAAGGCTCCAGGGAGAGGATCCTCCAGTTCTTCTTCCACAGAGACAGAGGGAACCGAGAAGACGGTTTGACAGAGTTTGGGCGAGAGACAGAGATGGAGACCCTCAAGTCCAGATGCCTCCTGACTGAGTCAGATTTGTTCTATATTTGGACTTATCTATATTTCTACAGTTGGGTCTACCTTAGAATTGTTGTAATACATTAAAAGCATAATTTACCATAAATTACACTTTTTACAAGAATAGTCTGTCAGGACAATGACACAACAAAGCAGCCCTTGTTATATTCTGTTATATAGAGATAAGGTAGACATTATTATTTTGGTATAGTAGTACCAATGGTTCTTATTAACGGTTCATATCTGCCTTTTAAATGCCAAGGTTATTTTTTTAAGACAAAAGTGCTCAGAGAGTGTTAAATTACAAATGTTGCTGTGTTGCTGTATGACCTTCATTTTTCTACTGGTTATGAGTATGTAGTGGTGTTGCACAGGGCCAGGGGAGGCTCTCTCCGTGGAAAGACCGTCACCCACTCGTTGACCGTAGTATAGTATCTCTATTTCTAACCCCTGTCTGACTGCTATAATTGGCTCACATATCTGCAGTGAATGTTAATATCCCCCATACTTTATTCTATTCTACCTGTTTTCTCTCTATATTATTTTATCTTTTCTTTACCCATCCTTACCTTTCCCTCCCCCTTTGATCTATCTCATTCCCCCTCTTACCTTCTTATTGTAAATTTTTAGGTCTCCTAGGTATTGCGGTAAATATGTCCTCTATTAAATTTGGGTCTTTGAATACAAAGGTTTCAATATTCCCCAAAAATACTGTCTGAATTTGCATAGGGGAGCATGATAATCAGAGTTGATTTTAACTTTGCCTTTAAATTCTGCAGTGGGTACCACAGCCGGAAAAAGTGTCGTTCCCCCTCAATCAACTATCCTCCTTAAACAAGACATTCACCATCTACAGTTAACAGACATCTGGCGTATCATGAATCCACAAGGTATAAATTATACTTTCTATTCAGCTCCACACAATTCCTATAGCCGGATAGACTTTTTCTTAATCCGTCATCTCCTGGCAACCTATACCCACTATAGGCAATTTTATCTGGTCAGACCATGCCTCCATTTTTTTTTTAAATATCACATCCCCCGATAACGTGATACGCGCTTGGACGTGTAGGCTCAATGATAATCTACTCAAAGACGCAATATATCGAAACGACCATCAAAGATTCCATTGACCTCTTCATGACAACACATGTTTCTGATAATACCTCTCTACCCATCCAGTGGGAGACACCTTAAGGGAGAAAGCTATTTAAACTTCGGAACTCCTCAAAAAATACATAACCTTGAGTCAGTACATAAAAATAACCTTTTTCCAGCGATTTTATCAGAGTTAAATAAATGTTAGGGAAGATCTTAGAATCCTCCTTAATCAAACATTTTTTGAGATATCTAAACCAATTCAATAGATTTTTATTAACAATACTCGGATAAATGTGGTCGTGCTTTGTCTCGCCTTCTACACCCATGCAATAAAACATAGTTTATTGCAATGCTTAAACAGGGAGGGAGAGAAACATTTAACCCAATAGAAATTTTGGAGGTGATGAAATTATACTATTGTATCTTTATAATATCCTGAGAAATTTTTCAAATTTAGATTCTCAAGCTCTCCGAGATCGTATTGATAACTACATTTCAGAGACAGCTCTCCCGATTTTACATTGGGACTCCATTGCACACCTGGAAAGCCAGTTTTCAGAAAACAAGTTCATTAAAAGCACACCTTCTGGGAAAAGTGCAGGCCCAGATGGCTTCTCCACAATGTTTTATAACATTTTTAGAGAGCAACTTGCACTATTTCTCACTATGTCTCGAAAACCTTTCCCTTTCCTCCTCAATCTCTGAAGACCACATCAAAGTAATACCCAACCCGAGAAGCATCCTTCCATAATCGCCAATTTCATTACTAAACATAGACATTAACTCTTTGTCCGGCTAGGCCCTAACTAACATACCATACCGCTTACTCACACTATCAGGGATGTTCGGAGGCTTGGCTTAGCAACTCAGAAAATAGCACATTTAGACCGCTGTGCATTACCTCCTCAGGAACACATCCTATCAGTCTGGAGGCTATGACTCTAATGCAGCCTTTTCCTCTGTGCTTGACTGCGGGGACCCCTAACAAAACGCCCAGGCGTGCACTCACCCACCACCCCTTCTGATAACAAAACACAAGGTACAACTTGATTGGTGAAGGTCGGTCACAGCTTTATTGTTTTTTTTTTAATTTACCGTAAGAAAGGCACTTAACCTATAAACACGCTCGTCGCCAAATGCCCTGTTGTATAATCAGAGGCTGGTGAGCAGTAACTTATCAATGTGTCTTTTCTTTTTTTCCATTTCAAGGCCGCTGTGACTTGTAAAGTCTAGAAGAAATGTTTTTAAATTCGTCCTGTAGAGATTGGCATAGGTTTGAATTTTTTGGACCAACAAATAAGAAGTCATCCAAATAATGGGTCACGGACCTACTGCCGGTTTCCTACCTGACTACCCACTCTAAAAAGGAACTGAATAGCTCGAAGTAAAAACATGAAATTGAACAACCCATTGGGAGGCAAGTGTCGTAGAAATATACTGGTAATAGGCGAAAAGCAGATTTGATATCTGATTTTGCAAGCCATGCTCCAGATCCCGAGTCCCGTACTAGCATTACCGCTCTGTGGAAGGACGCATAGGAAACTGAAGCATCTTCCAACTAAATCCCGTCATTCACGGAATCTCCTTTGGGGTAAGATAGGTGGTGGATAAGGCGAAATGTACCGGGGTCTTTTTTTTGGATTACTCCCAACAGGGAAATTCTAACATTTCGAAAAGGAGGGGCTTGAAAAGGGCCTGCCATTCTGCCTAGAGTTACTTCTTTCTCGATTTTAATTTTGATAATCTCAGGGTGTTCTCGAGCGGATTGTAGATTTTTTGCGAAAGTGAGCTTGAACGGAATAAAAAACCCATATGTAAAACCAAAGCGTAACTATCCTGCCGCATCCTTTTTAGGATATTGGTCTAGCCAAGGACCCATCGCGTTACGTTCACTGGGGTCCTTGGATTATGAATGTGGAAGTTTGGTTGCTAATTTATCTGAGGGCCAGGAACATCTGGTAGCAGGGTGGGCTCCCCTGCAAGCAGAACATTCGTGTTTATATTTACATAATCCAAAAAAAACAGCAGTGTCCCTCATTATACAACCAGCAGGCCTCAGGTCTACATACGACCACTGAATTTTGGCCTGCTGTTGAGGGTTGACCAGTAGCAGCTGCTGAAAAGGGGGGTGCTTTTGCGACAACATAAGACGGAGCCAAACATCGGTTGCTTTTACCCCCCAACCTATATGAGCTTGCAGGGCCATCCGCCGCCGGAACTCATCATCATAGCGCTACCAGGCGGAACTGCCGTGCTCTTTGTAGGAACTGTATACCATATCTTGGTATATAAATAATTCTGAACAGTGTTCCGGATGCTTCTGGCCCATAATGCAACCTAGCACAGCAAATGCTTGTAACCAGTTGTTCATTGTTTTAGCGACCTTTTGTTTGTACCTGTCAAATGGTTTGTCGACTGGTCTCTTATCTTTATCAATTGTATGCTGATCCACAGCTATTAGTGACCATATGTCTAAGTAATCATTATTCCAGATCTTGCTTTTGGTTTTCTCGTCCATGTGGGATCCTAATGGGCTAATCCTACAGAAAAAAGCATCTTTATGCACGCTAGCTAAAGGAGGTGTTGCTTTGATAGTATTAGTTACTGTACTTGACGGCGAGGATAATTGATCAACTAACGCCTTAAGGGCAGTGACCAAAGCAGTATTACTTTTTTCTATTCCCATTTAATCACACTCACCTGTGTCTTCAGCTGGAGGAGGGACTCCGACGGATGGAGGAACTCCGGCAACAGTATGGGTGGACGTGCATGGCGGGACTTAGCTTGAAGCCCTGGGAGTTGCTGATGGCTCAACCAGGCTGGAAGCCCTAGAGGATGCCCTTGTCTCACGTCTGTCTCCTGGGGGACGGGATCGACGCAATTGGAGGTCGGGGCTTGCAGAAGCGCTTGAGATCTATGGCACCTCCTGTGGGATCTTGATCTCCGGCGTAAATGCGTAGAACGCTTCTTTCGCCGACCCGAAGGATGGTGTCCATGGCGGTGGTTAGATGAAGTTGACGAAGAGAAAGAGGAACTGTGGCATCTACACCTGCCATGTTTACCTCTTTGAAGAGGGGCAGCTAAGGCAGTAGTTGCTAAATTAGCAGGTATGATGTCAGGACATATGAATACAGCAGCAAAAGGGGTTAACAATTCACCTTCTGTTTGAGCAGCATTGTGCATTGCCAGTGCAGAATTGCACAATGCTGCTTGGCAGAACTCATGGAGTCTGGGCTGCATTTATCTCAGGGTGCAGGGGGTTAACAGGCTCTTCTGTGGAACAGGAGGTGAGCCCATGGTGCTTGTTGCAGGCACTTGTGAGTTGAATGTATGTGACTGTGTGGGGATATGAAAGGTAGCAGGATCTGTAATGTGGGCCTGCTGAGATACAATGAGGCCGGAAGCTACATTAACCGCTGATTTTTCAAAATTGGCGCCACACTGAACATTTACTAAGGAGTGTGGCGATGGGGGAGGATAGAGTGGGCGGCGCTCTATGACGTTGGGGCGAGCCTCCGCCTGGAGCCGGAGGGCTTTCTCTTAGCTGTCTTGGAGGGAGGGAACACCGTGTCGACTGCTGCCCTCCAGGCTTAATTGCTGCCGTAGCCGCATGAAGAGCGGGCACAGGCAGCTGGGGAAGAGCGAGCGCTGACAACGGTGGGATCACCGATGTCGGCGGAGGTGGGATAACCGGCGGGAACAGCTGGGAAGGAGCGGACATAGGCAGCGGGGGGTAGTGGACACAGATAAGGGGGGAGGAACAGATACAGACACCAGGGGGTGAGCTCTGGCCCTCTGGCCGGTGCAGGGAGATGAGCACTGAGCCCAGCAATGAGAGCTTTCAACCAGCGCTCACCCCCCTGCGCCAAATCAGCACGCAAAACCTCCGCAATGGGATCCGACATCTCTTCTCCAGACACCGTTGACCAGCTCGAGCACTTCCAGGACCTGAACGGGAAAGAGGAAGAGGTTGGATCAGAGATGAGTTTTATACCTTGGGAAGGGGCTGCGTTAGATGTTCTTGCTATTTTATTGGTCCCAAAGGGGACATACTATTACCCACAGGCAAAGGGTAGTGAGGGAGATACAACAAGTCACAAAACTGATGGGGAGGGGCACCGCAGTCAGAGGCTCCCTCCTTAGTCAGTACAGTGCCTGCCATTCTGTGTCTTTAATGAGACAACCTGTCATGGGTGTGTCATATGTGACAAACAGTCGCACTGCAGTTGGTTGCAGGAGATCTCTTTGTTTGGCATTACAGACACCTTATCTGTTTCACTCTAGGACCCAGCGGCTACCTCCTTCCTGCTAATTGACACCCTGCGCTGGGTATTTAAATAGTTTCACTTTGCATCAGGAAGGGGCGGTGATATTCACATTTCCTTGTGAATGCTTGGAGCTCTTAGACTGTTATCTTCCTCAGTGGAGCTAGGAGGACACTTGGAGTTATCTCTCTGAAGTCGGCTAAAGCTAAGCTAGTTTCCTCCGTGTATGTCTCCCCTCGTTGTCTTTAGTTGTCAGTGGGGATCGACTAGTGCTCATCCCCCCTTCCCTATACAGGGTCAAGCGCTAGGGAAATACAGGGTTTAGGTTCACGTGCAGCGATTGGTGAAGAACCAATATAGGGACATTAGTGAAGACAGGGTGATATTAGAACAGCCTAGGAGGTCTCCACTCCCCCCTTTCCCTAGTGTCTGGGCTCCCTTTTCCCCTTCCCTTTGTGCTGCACTTAGTCTTTCACACACCTTGAGTGACATTATCACGGGCCGTGCACATTAGGGGAAAAAAAAAACAAAACCTGACACTTGGGTTTAATTGTGTGGGGGTTTTTTCGGGCATATTTTTTTTCCTTTCTCCTTGGTATGGGTTCTGTTGCAGAGCGGCTGCTCGGTCTGTCTCTGGAAGTGAATGACCTCCACTGTGAGGTTCAGCAACAGAATCAGTGGCTACAGGTCGCTAATGTGGCGATCTCTGCTGGTAGGCCTGTCCAGCCTAAACTCGATGTTGCCCTGTCGGACAGGTTTTCAGGAGGTAGAGACAAGTTTTTTGTATTCAAGGAGGACTGCAAAATGTATTTTTAATTTCGTCCTTACTTCTCTGGAAGTGAGGAGCAAAGACTAGGAATTGTGATCTCTCTATTGCAGGGCGATCCTCAATCGTTGGCGTTTTCTTTACCGCAGGATTCGGTTTGTCCCCAGTCTGTAGAGGGTTTTTTCGATGCTCTGGCACTCATCTATGATGAACCTGACCGAGTCGCCTTGGCTAAATCTAGGCTACATCGCCTTCAGCAGGGGAATCGGTCAGTGGAGACGTACAGTTCTGAATTCTGTAGATGGGCAACGGATTCTAAATGGAATGACTCAGCCCTTAAAAGCCAATTTTGTGAGGGTCTTTCTGAAAGGTTGAAAGATGCCTTGGCAGTATATGAAACCCCTCAGTACTTGGAGGCTGCCATGTCATACGTCTTGATAAACGCCTTCAAGATAGACGGGTGAGACCACCTTCTCCGGGGCCTTCTTGTAGGGGTTATGTACCTCTGCCGGGGGAGCGGTCTGGCAGTGAACCAGTACTGGGGGAGGTGGAGGAACCCATGCAGTTAGAGGGTGCCTTTACATCATACATTTCCCGGAGATTCAGAATAAAAAAGGTGTATGTTTTTTTGTGGGAAAAAGGGACATTTTATTGGGACATGTCCTTCAATTCCTAAACAAATTCTCATGTACCAGTCACATTCTTCTTTCATGTTTACTTGCTTGCTATTACTACTTGCTATTACTATATAAATACCGTGTGGAACGCATACTCTAGGTCCTGGAACGCAGGCGACGCGTCACTTCCGCCCACGTGACCGCCACCTTCCAATAGGACCCCAATACGCGACATACGCGTTACTTCCGGATGTCAGGTCCTGCATATTACATCTGGTGGAACGCACTTCCTGGACCTTGGAACGCACGCGCCGCGTCACTTCCGCTTACGTGACTGCCACTAACCAATAGGACCTTGCCGCGTGTCATTCGCGTCATCACAGGTCCTTTTAGGCCACATACCTACTGCATAGCGCTCCACTACCACCAATGAGAATCTTAGAACTCTGCTAAGCCCTCCCTCTGCACATAAATAGCGCGCATTTCAGATTCTTACTACTCCACAACAGCAGAACAAGCGGTGGATACCGTGTTCCTCAGCATACTTTTACCCTTTCTGCCAATTATACAAGGTTTGTGCCTGACATGTTGTTCCACTATGGATTCTGTTTCTTTCCTTACATTATGCATTTTCTTTCATGTCTCTTACTTGCTACATACGTTCTTTACAGCCACTCTGTGGATACAGCCCAACCCTGGCTTTCCTCTGAATACTGGTATGCTCTTTCCTTCTATTTCTGTCTGTGGTGCATTACCTTCCCTTCCCTTCCTATTCCCTCCCGTTCCTTCACTTACCACACTACTTACCTATGTGTAACACATTTTTGATATAAGTTGTACTTGACCATTGTATTTTCAGAAATGATTGTATTTTTTTCTGTTTTTGTAGTACACTGATGAAGGTCCCAAATGACCGAAACGTTTGTACTTTTGTATTCATCCACTTTATTAAAAAGCGAAAAATTATTAAGTCTCTGAGTGCCGGGTTTTATCTTTAGTCTATACTTGGTTTGGCACCTTATCCAGGCACCACCTACAACAGGTGTGCGGTAGTTTCTGCCTTATAAACATATGGCTGACAGAAAACGCTTGCCAGGTCTGGACCTGAATGTGAATGACTTTGTGTGGTTGTCTACCGGGAATATAAGATTGAAAGTTCCTTCTTGGAAGTTGGGACCTAGTTTTATTGGTCCCTATAAAATAACTGCCATCATTAATCCAGCGGCGTGTCATTTTGAGCTTCCTCAGCCCCTTAAGGTCCACAATGTTTTCCACATTTCCTTACTCAAGAAGTATGGGGAACCTCTTGAGCCCTCACCTCTACCGCCGCCCCAGTAATGGTTGATGGTAATCTGGAGTTTCAGATTTCGAGGATTGTAGATCCTCGTCTCCAACGTCGTTCTTTACAATACTTGGTGCACTAGAAGGGTTATGGTCCAGAGGAGAGGATGTGGGTTTCAGTATCAAGAGTGAACGCGCCCAGGTTGGTTCGTTCATTTCACACCTCTTATCCTGAAAAAAGCTGGTCCTGAGTGTCCGGAGGCCACTCAAAGAGGAGAGGTTACTGTCATGGGTGTGTCAGATAGTCGCCCTGCATTTGGTTGCACAAGATCTCTTCGTTTGGCATTACAGACACTTTCTTAGCTGTTTCACTCTAGGACCCAGCAGCTACCTCCTTCCTGCTAGTTGACATCCTGGGCTGGGTGTTCAAATAGTTTCACTTTGCAGCAGGAAGGGTCGGTGATATTCACATGTTTCCTTGTGAATGATTGAAGCTCTTAGACTGCTATTTTCCTCTGTGGTGCTAGGAGGATGCTTGGAGTTATCTCTCTGAAGTCGGCTAAAGCTAAACTACTTTCCCCCGTGTCTGTCTCCCCTTGCTGTTTTTAGCTGTCAATGGGGATCGACTAGTGCGCATTCCCCACTTCCCTATACAGAGCCAGGCGCTAGGGAAATACAGGGTTTAGGTTCGCGTGTGGCGATTGGTGAAGAACTAATATGGTGACGTTAGTAGAGACAGGGTGTTATTAGATCAGCCTAGGAGGTCTCCACTCCCCCAATTCCCTTGTGTCTGGGCACCCTTTCCCCGTCCCTTTGTGTTGCACTTAGTCTTTCACACACCTTGCGTGACGCAACCTCTCCCAGCTGAGCAGGCTAAGCCTCCAGCACTGCTCCTACTGGAGCGGGAGTGATGAGTCCCACTGCCAAATCCTACTGATCACTCCAATAAAAAAACTGGGGCGGAACTTCCATAAATCAAATGGCTCAGCAGCTAACCTGCTGCACCAACCAGTACTATCCGGCTTTTAATATCTCGCCCAGCTTAACTTTCTGGGAGAGATATACACTCCGTCCTGTATCTTCTCCATCAGCCGCCTACAACCCTTAAATCTTGTTTGCTTTTGCAGCTGCCGTTTGACATTGAGTACTGCTGCTCAGCTTACTTGTCACCAAAATACCCAAGTCCTTCTCCTTTTCTGTAGTCCTGAGTATGCTTCCATTTGATGTATATGCAGCAATAGGATTACTCCGTCCTAGGTGAATTACTATACATTTATCTACTTTAAATCTCATCTGCCAAGTTCATGCCCATTCAGACATCTTATCTAGATTATTCTGTAATATTGAACTATCAAGGTCAAATTTTAATATCCTACATAATTTGGTGTCGTCAGCAAATACTGACACTTTACACTCAATCCCATCCACAAGGTCATTAATAAAGAGATTAAAAAGAATCGGTCCTAGCACAGATCCCTGCGCTACCCCACTGCTGACTATATCCCATTTAGAGAACGTACCATTTATGACGACTGTTTCCTATTATTTAGCCAATTCCTTACCCATCTGCATATAGTTTCACCCAGTCCTTGCTTCTGTAGTTTCAGTATAAGCCGGTTATGTGGTACAGTATCAAATGCCTTTGTACAGTCCAGATAAATCATATCAGCCACATTACCAACATCCAATTTGCCCTTACCTCCTCATAGAAACCCAACATATTGGTTAGACATGAATTATCTTTCAAGGATCCTTCCTGGTAGTTAGTTATTATATTATTCTTTGCAATATATTTCTGCAGGTCATCTCTTATAATGTCCTTAAAAACTTTGCACACTACTGATGTCAGAATCTGAGTTCCTCAGATGGAAACTATATTTTCCAGAATCCCATGTAAACACACAATAGATCCGATTTATTAGAACTGGAGAAGAAGGGTACCAGTAAGCTAATAGGTGTATTGTGACTTTCAGAAGACTACATACTGTAAGTTTAGCATGGACAATCCAAGCTCTTGGGCATTGTGACGACACAGCTTTGAATCTTAATTACCCAGGTGTCTAGGTTTGTTAAGCCACGAGAAATACACTATTATCTTTGTATTGACTTTTGAATTTATGTGTTTTTCTTTGGTGGGTCAATAAGGACAGGCTAGTATTTGTATAACCCTGAATGTTTGAGTTGATATTTACTGCACCTTATTGTATGGAGGACAGCGACTCAGGGTTGGGGACAATGATGTTTGTTAATATGATAATTACATATTGTACTAGGCCAGCTAGTTTATTCATTTACAGAGCAGGGGGATACAAACTATTCAAATTGATTAAATGCTTAAACAATGAGATATGAGCCCTGCACCTTCTCCCTGACCTGTGAATGATGACCTGAGCCACAAATGTACATATAAACAGGGATTTCTATTGTGCTGAGTAGAGAATCAGAGAGACTCTTCAGGAGAGCAGCTTAGAAGCATGGCTCCACCCAGAGGGACACAGATTTGGATTCTACAGGATGTCAGCTTAAGTGGGGATACAAACTATTCAAATTGATTAAATGCTCAAACAATGAGATATGAGCCCTGCACCTTCTCTCTGACCTGTGAATGATGACCTGAGCCACAAATGTACATATAAACAGGGATTTCTATTGTGCTGAGTAGAGAATCAGAGAGACTCTTCAGGAGAGCAGCTTAGAAGCATGGCTCCACCCCGAGGGACACAGATTTGGATTCTACAGGATGTCAGCTTAAGGGAACACTGCCCTGGCTGGTAGGATACAGATCTGCTCCATTGACCATCACTGACCCCCACGGAGTCATTTGGGGAAACCAGGATTGTGACCCTCCGGTCACATAGTCCCATAGATATGTTCTGAGACGCCTGGTTGGGACCATCTGGTCGCCTGGTCCCATGGAGAAGTTTGGGGAAAGCCAGGATTGTGACCCTCTGTTTACCTAGTCCAATTGATATGCTTAGGTTAACCAAGCTGGGACCATTTGGTCACCTGGAACCCATGAATACACCCGTAGAAATCCAGGTTGGGACCATCCGGTCACCTGAATCCATGGATATGTTCGGAGAAAGCCAGGGTGGGATCTTTGGGTCTCCTGGCCACGTACCTCAATGGACTGTCAGCTTCCTAAGCTTGCCACTACCTCCTCTCTGTGGGTGCCCGTCAGAAGCGGGGGGCCACTGGTTGAGGTAGTTGGTCCTGGAAGTCCCAGAGTCACACTTGCTCTATTCCCGGGGGTCCAGCGAAAGGGTGAGACTGTGTAATTTTGCACCATCTTGGGTATTTGATGGGACTGTTCTATATGTTTATTGTCTGTTTGGTGGTTCAATAAAGTATTGCCACACTGTTTAACCCTCACCCTGTGTTGTCTGAGTAATATTATGTCCACGGAAGACCCCGAGTCTTCATAGGCATCCGTCTCCAAGACTTCTCTCGTGCTGCACCAGTTCTCTGGAATGCTCTACCCCAGACGATCCGATTGATGCCTAGCCCCGATGTCTTCAAGCGCGCTTTAAAAACCCATCTCTTTAAACAAGCCTACCACCTCAAATACCCAGTAAACTAACTTTCCCCTGTTCCCTCCTAAATACTATTCAGAATCTGCTCCCTACTGTTCATCTGTCTCTACACCCTCCATGCACACGATAACTGCACTCGGTAACTGAGTATTGCACTTGAACATACAGGCTGATGACCGGATCATACAGCTTTATATGATAATCCCGATTTATTATAATTGCCTGACCTGAAATAACAAGCACTTTCCACCTATTGTGTCACCCCATTTCCTTGTAGAATGTAAGCTTGCGAGCAGGGACCTCACTCCTGATGTAACTGTTAAACTGTCTCACCTTGTATTGAATTTATTGTTTGTACATGTCCCCGCTTAATTGTAAAGTGCTGCGGAATATGTTGGCGCTATATAAATAAAAATTATTATTATTATTATTATAGGCATCAACAAAATTAGCTGAGGAATTGTGCTTTCTGCCACATAGAATCTTCTAGATAAGACAAACATACAGGAAGCAATATATATAAGAAAATATAGAAATACATGGCACTAGAATTGTTTGGGTGGCTGTTGTCTTCAACAGGCACTTATTTAATGTCCAGACGCTACACAGTAATTAAATTGATCCAGCTTTAGTTGTTTGACCCCCTGTTATTGATGGGACTGATTCACCCCAATCTGCATGGCCCCTGCAGTAAGTACAGGGGTCAGTATGTGGAGGTGCTGAATCAGTGGTGCGTGCGTTCTTGTCTGCATTCACACAACTGCCTATCAAGGTGGAAAGCCAAAGCTATGAGCAGGGGCATACATAGGAATCATAGGGCCCCATAGTAGAAGTTCTAATTGCCCCCCCATTCCTCGAAAAAAAATGTAAATAATTAACGGGGTCACAGAAGAGCATATCTCACAACTTTCCAGCCTTTACATAGTAATTTTCCTCCTGCTGAAATCCTAGATTCCTCTTTCATTGCCCCATAAAGTATGATGTCAACAAAAGTTCCCCCCAAAACACAGCATGATACCCCCATAGTGAATTCCTCCACATGCACAGTATAATGACCCTACTTTACCCCACCTCAATTCCCAAGGCAAAGTATGGTGACCCCAACACTGTATAATCCCCCAACTGTGACCCCCACACAGCTCTCCCCACACAAGGACAATTAAAGGCGCAGTGTCGCCCCTGCCATGCCATTATTACCAGACACAGCTGCACAGCGCACTGCGTGCGGCCATGTCTGAAGTGGCAGCAATCAAACAGCGCCAGCGGTATTGCAGAGATGCTGGGGGAGAAACCCGGGCCCCGACGGGAACGCCGGGTGGGTGCTGATGCCGGCTCTGCTTTCAACTGTATCGGCATTTGCCAATACAGTTGAATGCAGAGCGGGGAGGGCAGGAGGGAGGGCCCGATGCAGGGGCGACGGGGGCCCGATGCGAGGGGGGGTTGCATGGTGCAGGTGCTGACACTGGGCCCCGCAGCTTACGGGCCCCATAACAATCGCGTGGCCTGCCGCCATTGGCGGTACGCCACTGGCTTTGAGTCAGGAGAAGAGAACTGTATTAACATGTCATTGACTTGGGCAAAAAGGGGCCTGGTCAATCCACTCTAAGTTCACGTCCCAGCACTGAAACTCAGTGCAGTATTCCTCAGCAGTACGTCATCTTTGGCATAGGACTGTTCACTTGCTTTCTGTGACTGTTGCTCGGTCATCATGCAGGAGCCCAGGTGCCTGAAGGAACAAGTCAACTGAAGAGATCTTAATGGTACGTCATTAGTGTTGAGCCATACCTTCCGATATGGGGAAATATCGGATCTGATTGGATCGGACCGATACCCAAAAAATATCGGATATCGCCGATTCCGATACCGGAAACCAATGCAAGTCAATGGGACACAAATATCGGAATGAAAATAAACCATTTCTTTCCTTGTAGGTTAATTCTACATGAGGAAAAACAACTAAGAATAATGTAGAATGTATTGGGGGAGGTGGAGGAGACATTAAACGCATAGAGGTTTAGCCCAATCAAATGGAATAGCAGGAATTAATATATTTTTTAAGACGTTCGGAGTTACAAAGATATTGACTATGTTAAGCTTTTTTATATTTTGTCAGATATTTATGTTTCACTACTTCCATGCTCTTCACCTTCTTTTTTACTTCTCCCACACTTTCTCCTTCATCATCCTCAGCAGCAGCATCTTTTTCATCAACTTCTTCTTCACCTTATTCATCTTCTTCATCACCTTCTTCCTATTATTCTTTTTTTTTACATTCTTCATATTCTTCTTATTCAACTATTATTCTTCTTCATATTCTACTTCTTCATCTTCTTCATCTTCTTCTTCATCATATTCTTATTTGTGACAGGCATTCCTGTAGTTGTTATCTATAAAAGTTTGCCCATCACAAAAGATTTACAACAGGATTTGTCCGCGTTCAGTTTGGCCTGCATCAGCAGGTATTTTCCAGGGGCACCACGAGGAGTAACGGACTCGCCCCCATACACTGCTTAGTCTGTTTCTGCTTATAATTTAGATAATATCTTTTGCTTTGATTTTTAGTCTTATGCTTAATGTTCTTCTGCTTTTTGTTCTGCAGCTTCTTGTTCTTCTGCTTCTTGGTCTTCTGTCTCTTGTTCTTCTGTATCTTGGTGGTTGTCTTCTTGTTCTTTGTCCTCTTGGTCATCTTCTTCAGGGTCATCTTCTTGCGGGATGGTCTTCAGGGTCGTCGTCTTCAGGGTTGTCGTCTTCGGGGTGGTCTTCAGGGTCATCGTCTTCAGGGTCGTCTTCTTCGGGGTCCTCGTCTTCTTCGGGGTGGTTTTCTTCGGGGTGGTCTTCTTCGGGGTGGTCTTCAGGGTCGTCGTCTTCGGGGTCGTCTTCTTCGGGGTGGTCTTCAGGGTCGTCGTCTTCAGGGTCGTCGTCTTCGGGGTCATCGTCTTCTTCGGGGTGGTCTTCAGGGTCGTCGTCTTCGGGGTCCTCGTCTTCTTCGGGGTGGTCTTCAGGGTCATCGTCTTCAGGGTTCTCGTCTTCTTCGGGGTGGTCTTCAGGGTCGTCGTCTTCGGGGTCCTCGTCTTCTTCGGGGTGGTCTTCAGAGCCGTCATCTTCAGGGTCGTCGTCAGGGAGATCCAGAGTGATTACCAAAAACCATTTCAAAAAGCTTGAACTTGGAAATGTGGCAGAAGGTACAAGAAGGCTGAGGAACTGCCGAGAACCAGCTGACGGTACTGGAACCCGGATAGGTAGCAGAAGGTACAAGAGCCAATGGAACTACTGAGGACCAGCTGATGATACTGGAACCCGGTTACTAAGCAGGAGGTACCTGTGCCAGATAGCACTACCAAGGACCAGCAGACGTTGGTGGAACTCGGATAACAAGAAGGAGGCACCTAAGCCAAAGGCACTGCCTGGAACCAGCTGATGTTACTTGAACCCAGGGGGACATATTCAAGATTGACTTCCAAAGAACCAGCTAATGGTACTGGAACTCAGATAGGCAGCAGAAGGTACACATGAAAAAAAAAGTTGCAAGGCCGCGAGCCGGCCGGAGTTACTGAAACCCACAGTCCTACAGGGGGTGCTTGTCTTATTGGCACTATGGAACCAGCCTTCATTGCCAGATCCCGCAGCCCACATAGGAGTCACCTAAACTGCAGGCTCCATAGAGTCGGTTGACCCGACCGCAACACGACAGGACAACGTATTGGAGGCAAAGTGACGTTGACACTACCCGGAAATAGCTGGCGTGCTGGAACCAAGCTGGGCAGGAGGGAGTACCCGTGCCAAAGACACTGCTGGGAAACAGCTGGTGGTGCTGGAATCCAGGGTAAATACTGAAAACAGAGAGGAGCCAGAGGCCTAATTGTAGCAAGTTTAAAATCAGTAGTAGTGTGAATGTGGACAGAGAAGGAGAAATTGCCGGACACACAGCAGGGGATCAGCTGACGTTACTGAACCCCAATAACACTGGAGCAAGTGTTGACTGTGCAGACGGCACTTCTGAGCAGCAACTGGCAGTGTTGGAGCCCAGGGATTACAGTTCAGGTGGTCGAAACATGAACACAACAGGAGACCTGGATACTGTTGACAACCAATTATTTAATCTGGAAGAGGACTGGCAAATTCATGCGAGATCCAGGCCTTGTTCATTTTCAGAAAAATAAGCTGGTCAACGTTATCGGAGGATAGTCAGATGCGACGGTCTGTTAGTACACCACCTGCGGCACTAAAGACATGTTCCGATAATACACTAGCAGCAGGGCAAGCCAGCACCTCCAATGCATACTGGCTAAGCTCTGGCCATGTATCCAGCTTAGAGATCCAAAACTTGAAGGGGGAAGAGCCGTCTGGGAGTACACTGAGAGGGCAAGACATGTAGTCTGTCACCATCTGACGGAAACGTTGCCTCCTGCTGATTGGAGGCGTCTGTGATGGTGTAGACATTTGTGGCGGCGGGGACACAAAACTTTGCCACATTTGGGCCATACTGGTCTTGCTTTGTGCTGAGGCGCTGCTTCTGCTCCCTCTTTGTGCAGAGCTTCCTCCACTGCCTCGACGCACTGAGCTGCTTTGTAAAGCACTAGCAGCACTGCTCTCGGGTGGAATGGAGAACATGATGGAATGCACCAGTGTGTCTTGGTATTCCCACATTTTACGCTCCCGGTTCAACGGTGTTATGAGGCTTTGTAAGTTGTCCCGGTAGCGAGGATCTAGGAGGGTGGACACCCAATAATCAGCAGTGTTGAGAATGTGGGCGATGCGGCGGTCGTTTCTCAAGCACTGCAGCATGAAATCAACCATGTGCTGCAGACTGCCAACTGGCCAAGAAACGCTGTCCTCTGCTTGAGGGGTGATCTCTGCCTGCTCTGCATCACCCCACCCTCGCTCTAGATACTGACTACTAGAGCATTGTGTACCTCCCTCCTCTGAACAGATGTCTTCCTCCTCCATTGACTCCTCCTCATAAAGTGTTCCCTGCCTAGGCCTTTGTGAGGAACCACGTTGCGCAGACTGTAGAGAAGCAAATGGCATTTGTGACTCCTCATCCTCCACCTCTTCCAAAACCTCCTCCCTTAGTGCTTGCAGTGTTTTTTCAAGCAGGCAAATAAGGGGGATAGTCATGCTGACTAGTGCATCAAAAGAATAGTCTATTCTCATCAGATCCATATCCACAGGTGTACACCACCAAAGTAGTCATATGAGATAGGGAAAGGGGAAAGTTGGAAAAGTGTGGATATAAGAAAATTAAAATACATAAACTTTATTGATTAGTTAAAATCCTATAAATGTGAAATTACTCATGCATCTATAGATGCATATAAGGTAACCACTTACTAGTTGAAAAAGTGGTACCCACTAATAGATCTGGCTGGATGTAGTGTAGGGCAAATTATGGGACACCTCAGTCAAGTCCCTCTAATGTAGGACCGAGGTTATATATATATATTAACCCCATATATTGGAATAGCCTGAATATGAATGTCAGGTGGAACAACTAAAGACACATATAGTTGCTATGATAGCAAATTGTACATGTATCAATCTGCCATAGGGCATTACTATTCACCACCTGACAGACATATATGTGTATATATGTATAGGCTCGCTTAAAACCAATTGTTTTAAATATTAACAGTGGGAGATGTCAGAAATCAGCACTCGCCTTCTGTTCAATCACACAATTGCACAGTACGTGTATTTAGGCTGCTATTAATGAGCCGGCACTGTTCAAAATCATTAGCAGGAGGAGATCACACTGACAAGCGATTGTCTCCTCTGTTACACTGAGGGGCCGTCCGCTGCACCGAGCGGCTCCTCACATGTCAGAGGTTAACGATCACACTGTGATTCAGCCTGTCCAGCTGTACAATTGATCGCCCGAGTGAGGAATAATATATTGTCCCCTGTCTCATTCCCTGCACGCACGTGCCGGCATGCCCAGCACAAACAGCTGATCGCTGCAGTGTTGAGCAGTCCGCTGTCTCGTAGCTGCACACATGTTTAATGTGTCCGACTCAAACAGCCGAACACTGCGGCTATACTCTATATGATCCGCTACAGCTAAGGGTGCTGACACAGTTCTCCCTTATTATAATGCTGCCATATTATGCATATTCCTAGGGTAGATTCTCATTCCCCCCTACACTATCATGCAGCTCAGATAAATTCCCTGACGCGCGTTTCGCCGGTATACCGGCTTTTTCCTAAGGGAAAAGCCGGTATACCGGCGAAACGCATACCGCATTATAATAAGGGAGAACTGTGTCAGCACCCTTAGCTGTAGCGGATCATATAGAGTATAGCCGCAGTGTTCGGCTGTTTGAGTCGGACACATTAAACACGTGTACTGTGCAATTGTGTGATTGAACAGAAGGCGAGTGCTGATTTCTGACATCTCCCACTGTTAATATTTAAAACAATTGGATTTAAGCGAGCCTATACATATATACACATATATGTCTGTCAGGTGGTGAATAGTAATGCCCTATGGCAGATTGATACATGTACAATTTGCTATCATAGCAACTATATGTGTCTTTAGTTGTTCCACCTGACATTCATATTCAGGCTATTCCAATATATGGGGTTAATATATATATATAACCTCGGTCCTACATTAGAGGGACTTGACTGAGGTGTCCCATAATTTGCCCTACACTACATCCAGCCAGATCTATTAGTGGGTACCACTTTTTCAACTAGTAAGTGGTTACCTTATATGCATCTATAGATGCATGAGTAATTTCACATTTATAGGATTTTAACTAATCAATAAAGTTTATGTATTTTAATTTTCTTATATCCACACTTTTCCAACTTTCCCCTTTCCCTATCTCATATGACTAGTGCATCATCTGCACTCGCCATTCGCGTGGAATAATCGAAGGCACGCAAAACGTGGCAGATGTCCTTCATAGAGGCCCACTCAGTGGTGGTGAAGTGTGAACGGCGCGCAGTGCGATTTGTTTGCGCCTGCTGCAGCTGGTACTCCATTACTGCTGCCTGCTGCTCACACAACCTCTCCAACATATGTAAAGTTGAATTCCACCTGGTGGCTAGGTCACATATGATGCGATGTTCCGGAAGGCGTAATCGGCGCTGCAGAGCTGCAATGAGCAATCTTGCGATGCTGGAACGCCGCAAGTGAGCGCACTCTATGCAGACCTTGTGCAGCAGTGCATCAAGATCCGGATAGTCCCTCAAAAAACTCTGCACGACCAAGTTGAGCACATGTGCCAGACATGGGATGTGAGTGAGGTTGCCTAGGCCCAAAGCTGCCACCAGATTTCGGCCATTGTCACACACTACCATGCCTGGCTGGAGATTCGCTGGTACAAACCACATGTCGCTCTGCTGCTTGATGGCATTCCAGAGCTCCTGCGCTGTGTGGCTTCGATTCCCCAAAGAAATTAATTTCAATACGGCCTGTTGACGTTTGGCCACGGCTGTGCTCATATCGGTCGTAACAGGTAACTGTTCACGGGTCGATGTGGAGGTAGACCGTGACGGCTCCTGCAGCGCTGATTCAGAGGAAAGGGAGTATGAGGAGGAGTCATTGTGTACAGACTGGATTCCTGCAATCCTTGGAGTTGGCAGAACACGTACAGCGCCACTCTCAAGATCTGTACCCAGCTCCACAACATTTACCCAATGGGCAGTGAGGGAAAGGTATCGTCCCTGTCCATGCTTACTGGTCCACGCATCGGTGGTCAGGTGGACCTTGCTACTGACCGAGTTTTGTAGCGCATGTTTAATTTTTCCCTCCACATGCTGTTGCAGGGCAGGGACGGCTTGCCTGCTAAAATAAAAGCGGCTGGGCACGTTGTATTGTGGGACTGCCAATGCCATCAAGTTACGGAAGGTGTCAGTCTCCACCAGCCTGAATGATAGCATTTCAAGGGACAGTAGTTTTGCAATGCCAGCATTCAGAGCCTGTGCTCGGGGGTGGTTTGCCGAGTATGGGCGCCTTTTCTCCCATGCCTGTGCTAACGATGGCTGTAGACCTGCCTGGGAGTGTGAGGATGACAGGGAATGTGGTGCTGTGGGTGGAATGACATTGTGTCTCTGTACAACAGTGCCAGAGGTTCTTCCATGGCAATCCTGTGAGGAAGCCGAACCAGCTGTGTTTGACCTGGAGGAAGAGGCTACAACACGAGCTGAAGAGGTGGTAGGTGGCGCTGTAGGTTGGCCTAGGTCTTCAGTATGTCTTTGTAACTCCACCACGTGCTTGGTCCGCACATGTTTCCACATATTTGTGGTATTGAGGTTGCTGACACTTTTCCCTCTTTTCACTTTCTGATTACACAGCTTGCATTTGACAAAGCAAATGTCATCTGCAACTGTGTCAAAAAAGGACCAGGCACTGCAAGTCTTGGGAGCGCCCGTTTTGGGTTTTGGAAGATGCATGCTCCTAATGGGTGCCGAAGTGGAGGCTACAGACAACCAAGTCTGGCCCCTCCCTCTCCCTCCTTTTTGGGCCGTTCGGGGAATCTCTTCCTCAGAGCTGCTCCCACCACCTTCCTGTACCTCACGCCATGATGGGTCAAGGACCTCATCATCTACACTACCCTCTTCAAACAACTGCTTCTCCTGGGTAGTCTCGAGAGCACAGTACGTACCAGAAAGTGGCACCTGAGTCTCATCATCAGATACGTACTGAGGTGTGCTGACCTTAGGCACTGGCCCACCCACCTCTTTATATTCAGAGAGACAAAGCGGTTGCGCATCACTGCATACTACCTCTTCTTCAAATTCTAGAATTCTGCTTGGCTGGCCCCCTCTTTCCAAGCCAAGAGATTCAGAGAACAGAAGTAGAGATGGCTCCTGTCCAGGGCTCTCTGACTGCCTGGGCAATTTGGCAGGTGGTGAAGAGACAGATGGGTGCTCTTCAGTGCTCAGGACCTGAGAGGATCTGGAACTAATTGAAGTCGATGCGTTAGCTGCCATCCATCTGACAACGGCTTCAATTTGGTCCTCCCGCAGCAGTGGGGTACGGCGAGCTCCTACAAAGCTGCGCATAAAGGACTGTTCCCTGGTAAAACTGGGGGATGCTGAGTCACTGGTGCCCGCAGCAGGCACAGAATCCCCACGTCCTCTCCCTGCAGAACGCCCACATTCCTTACTCCCTGCCTTCTTCATCTTGGTAGACTGATAAAGATAGGCAGAAAAGTACTAAGGGCTTAGTGTGCTTATTCCTGTACATCTGCTAACAGGTATAACAAACACTAATTTTATAAAGTGTGGACTAGACTTTAATATGAGCTAATGTGGCCTACACAACTGTAAAGTGGAGTGTTTAGTGAACTTTATTTATGTTTTTTTTTTTCACAAAAAGACACTGGATGTGCCCAAAGATGTAATACCGATAGTATCACAAACTTTTTGTAGCTATTACAATGCAGGAAGGTAACCTACAATGCAATAGATGTGGCTACAAAAAATAGGCTAATACTAATCTGGCTGGGGCTGCAGGGCACAAGGCTGCAGAAAGGCTCCTCTATCTACTCCTATATAGTGTGTTTGGAAGCTGGATACGGATGGAACCACACTAATAGGAGGAATCAGGAAAAATGAGCAGCATTAATGCCAAAAAAGGACAATGTATGAGGCAGTGACTCACGCTGAGCGGACTACAACCGGACGTGGCAGCAGAACACACTACAGAATGAGCTGCACTCACACACAGAAACCTCGCAGACAGCCGTGAACAGTGCAGAGAACTGTGCACTAGCGCTGCAAGGCAAAAGAAAGCTTCTCGCACAGCGGTATATAAAGTAGCCTGGGTAAAGCACAATAAAGCAAATCGCTAGCTCAAACTGTCCCTCAGAACAGCAGCGTCCTGTCCCTAACAGAATTCACAGCAGAGTGAACCCAAAATGGCGGCTTTTATAGTGCATCATGACATCATTTCAGCAGCGAATCACAGCCATGCCATTAGTTAACATGCCTAACAGGTTGTGCCCACACTTCTTAGGATCCTCATTGGCTGAATAAAATCAAACTGGCTCATTGCATTATGGGAACTTCCGATTCCGGTATTCGATATTTTAAAAGTATCGGAACTCCAATACAGCGAATATCGGTCGATACCCGATATTTCATTATCGGAATGCTCAACACTATGCGTCATATGTTGGTAAGGGATTAATATAAAAGGTTTATTTTTATACTTCTACCTCTTTATGATGGTGTACCAAGTTATTATCTACTTTTCTGTAATCTTAGAATGTTACTTGCATTTGTCCTTTTGGGAACGACCCGTAGTTCATTATTGGATGACCAGTAGTTTCTATTCATTATTGTCCCGACGAAACTGCCGGGGCCAAAATGTCTCAATGTGATGTGAGTAAAAGCATCAGTTTAGTTTACATGATAATAATATCCGCTCCGCATGACTCTTACACGCGCGGCTCCGCTCCCTACACCTCGTACACGCGTAGCTCCGCTCCGTACACCTCGTACACGCTCGCTTCCGCTCCGTACACCTCGTACACTATCGGCTCCGCTCCGTACACCTCGTACATGCTCGGCTCCGCTCCGTACGCCTCGTACACGCGCGGCTCCGCTCCCTACGCCTCGTACACGCGCGGCTCCGCGCGCCTCGTACACGCGCGGCTCCGCTCCGCGCGCCTCGTACACGCGCGTCTCCGCTCCGCGCGCCTCGTACACGCGCGGTTCCGCTCCGCGCGCCTCGCACACGCGCGGCTCCGCGCGCCTCGAGCACGCGCGGCTCCGCGCGCCTCGAGCACGCGCGGCTCCGCTCCGCACGCCTCGTACACGCGCGGCTCCGCTCCGCACGCCTCGTACACGCGCGGCTCCGCTTCGCACGCCTCGTACACGCGCGGCTCCGCTCCGCACACCTCGTACACGCGCGGCTCCGCTCCGTACGCCTCGTACACACGGCTCCACTCCGTACGCCTCGTACACGCGCGGTTCCGCTCCGCACGCCTCGTACACGCGCCGCTCCGCGCGCCTCGTACACGCGCGGCTCCGCTCCATACGCCTCGTACACGCGCGGCTCCGCTCCGTACGCCTCGTACACACGGCTCCGCTGCGTACGCCTCGTACACGCGCAGTTCCGCTCCGTACGCCTGGTACATGCGCGGCTCCACTCCGTACGCCTCGTACACGCGCGGTTCCGCTCCGCGCGCCTCGAGCACGCGCGGCTCCGCTCCGCGCGCCTCGTACACGCGCGGCTCCGCTCCGCACGCCTCGTACACGCGCGGCTCCGCTCCGCACGCCTCGTACACGCGCGGCTCCGCTCCGCACGCCTCGTACACGCGCGGCTCCGCTCCGTACGCCTCGTACACACGGCTCCGCTCCGTACGCCTCGTACACGCACGGTTCCGCTCCGTACGCCTCGTACACGCGCCGCTCCGCTCCGCACGCCTCGTACACGCGCCGCTCCGCTCCGTACGCCTCGTACACGCGCGGCTCCGCTCCGTACGCCTCGTACACGCGCGGCTCCGCTCCGTACACGCGCGGCTCCGCTCCGTACGCCTCGTACACACGGCTCCGCTGCGTACGCCTCGTACACGCGCGGTTCCGCTCCGTACGCCTGGTACACGTGCGGCTCCGCTCCGTACGCCTCGTACACGCGAGGCTCCGCTCCGTACACCTCGTACACACGCGGATCTGCACACCTCGTACACGCGCGGCTCCGCTCCGTACACCTCGTACACGCGCGGCTCTGCTCCGTACACCTCGTACACACGCGGCTCTGCTCCGTACACCTCGTACACACGCGGCTCTGCTCCGTACACCTCGTACACACGCGGCTCCGCTCCGTACACCTCGTACACACGCGGCTCCGCTCCGTACACCTCGTACACGCGCGGCTCCGCTCCGTACACCTCGTACACGCGCGGCTCCGCTCCGTACGCCTCGTACACGCACGGCTCCGCTCCATACACCTCGTACACGCGCGGCTCCGCTCCGTACACCTCATACACGTGTGGCTCCACTCCGTACACACGCGCGGCTCCGCTCCGTACACCTCGCACACACGCGGCTCCGCTCCGTACACCTCGTACACACGCAGCTCCGCTCCGTACGCCTCGTACACGCGCGGCTCCGCTCCGTACACCTCGTACACACGCGGCTCCGCTCCGTACACCTCGTACACGTGCGGCTCCGCTCTGTACCCCTCGTACACACGGCTCCGCTCCGTACACCTCGTACACGCGCGGCTCCGCTCCGTACACCTCGTACACGCGCGGCTCCGCTCCGTACACCTCGTACACACGCGTGGCTCCGCTCCGTACACCTCGCACACACGCGGCTCCGCTCCGTACACCTCGTACACGCGCGGCTCCGCTCCGTACGCCTCGAACACACGCGCGGCTCCGCTCCGTACGCCTCGCACACACGCGGCTCCGCTCCGTACGCCTCGCACACACGCGGCTCCGCTCCGTACGCCTCGCACACACGCGGCTCTGCTCCGTACACCTCGCACACACGCGGCTCTGCTCCGTACACCTCGCACACACGCGGCTCTGCTCCGTACACCTCGCACACACGCGGCTCTGCTCCGTACACCTCGTACACACGCGGCTCTGCTCCGTACACCTCGTACACACGCGGCTCTGCTCCGTACACCTCGTACACACGCGGCTCTGCTCCGTACACCTCGTACACACGCGGCTCTGCTCCGTACACCTCGTACACACGCGGCTCTGCTCCGTACACCTCGTACACACGCGGCTCTGCTCCGTACACCTCGTACACACGCGGCTCTGCTCCGTACACCTCGTACACACGCGGCTCTGCTCCGTACACCTCGTACACACGCGGCTCTGCTCCGTACACCTCGTACACACGCGGCTCTGCTCCGTACACCTCGTACACACGCGGCTCTGCTCCGTACACCTCGTACACACGCGGCTCCGCTCCGTACACCTCGTACACACGCGGCTCCGCTCCGTACACCTCGTACACACGCGGCTCCGCTCCGTACACCTCGTACACACGCGGCTCCGCTCCGTACACCTCGTACACACGCGGCTCCGCTCCGTACACCTCGTACACACGCGGCTCCGCTCCGTACACCTCGTACACACGCGGCTCCGCTCCGTACACCTCGTACACACGCGGCTCCGCACCGTACGCCTCATACATTCGCGGCTCCGTACACCTCGTACACGCGCGGCTCCGCTCCGTACACCTCGTACACACACGGCTCCGCTCCGTACACCTCGTACACGCGCGGCTCCGCTACGTACACCTCGTACACACATGGCTCTGCTCCGTACACCTCGTACACACACGGCTCTGCTCCGTACACCTCGTACACGCGCGGCTCCGCTCCGTACACCTCGTACACACACGGCTCTGCTCCGTACACCTCGTACACACGCGGCTCTGCTACATCCACACTGTAAACCCCTCCTGACCCCACACATAAACTTCCCCTCATCCAGCACCATGACAACCAGCACAGCAGAGTCCTGCATCCACTGAGGCCCCTGATCATGTGACCCCTGACTCCTCCCCTCCTGTGACCTCATCACAGGTCCTGTGCACACAGAACAGCCATATATGTGGTGGCGGCTCTGCAGGTGGAGGTATGTGGAGAGACCCCCATTACTGGGCGCAGGGGGCATTAACTCCTTCAGTGCTGAGACTATTGTGACCTCTGCCTCCCTTATTCCTAGTGCTGTGACCTTTCTCTTTCCTCTGTATCAGGTTTTGGTTATTTCAGGGTGAGTTGTATTTTGTTGACATTTGTTAATACATTTATCACAGGCATGGACTTCTATTCATATATTTTGGGGGAATGGAAAATAAACAGCAATTACATCATTACTTTTCATTCGTAAGTGAACAATTACTGTGATACCAAATGCGTATAGGGGATATTTATTATATGATGTTTCATGGGCGCAAATAGCTTTTAGATCATTTCTTTCTAGCTGTGGAGTCGCTTTTTTTCTGGTTTTCATGACAATAATTGACAATCACATACTGAGCTGCCGATACCCTGTGTAACCACCTAGATGAGACCGTCGCTATTAATCGCAGCATCTAAAGAGTTCATCAGCCACAGCGATCAGCGTGATGTGATAGAACCTCCCGATGTGCACGCTGCCTCCGCTCAGCACTGTGACGAGAAGGTTCAGAGAAGGATTAAAGGGATTTTTCAACCATCGTTAGATGAGAAATAATCACTAGGCTCGTCCCCCACTACAATGGGAAACCCAAGACTATCGTTGTTCCTTTTGTTTTGTGACGCCATACGCTTTCTGCTCGCTTGCCGATAGCTACATAGTGAGTAATCTGGATTGTGTGCTCGCGAATCCCTGCTCAATCCTGTATTTACAGGCAGTCACAGAGTTAGGAACAGTCGACTCATAGTTATAAATGTAAGGTGTAAATAAAAAAATAACAAACAAGCTAATACCTCATCACCTCTCTGGCCAACCCGCTAGCTGCTCCTCTTGTTTACACTATCATGTGCCTCTTCACTGTAAGCCCCAGGACTTTTGGCTGCTTTTAGGCCTTGGAAGTCACTGTGTATTATAATGTGATGAAAAGATGTGTGCCGCGACAGTACAATGCTAAGCTCTGGTTCATAGTGAAGAGGTTGGAGATGCGGCTCGCAAAAGCAGGAAGAAGACCAGACCCGATGAGGTGAGTATTGGTAAAAAAAAAATGAACTAATAATAATACCTCCGTAAGGAGATGGACATGCTGCCCACGTTCCCCCTTGAAGAAACAAGTGTTATTGTAAGGTGTACTGTGACCTGTGTTAGCAATGTGGGTACTGTTTGTAGTTTGACAATAGGTATAGTGAGAGAAAATGTTTGGGATTAGCCCAGAAAGGAAAGGGCTTAGTTGAAGGGAAAGAAACAGTTTCCCTTTAGAACGTCCAATAGGACCTGGAGTGCATAGCGAAGAGACCTAAGGTCTAGTGTGAGCAGTGCCGAATTCTTTGGGTGTCCCTAGCACTTAGAGGATACCAGAAGAAAGAGAGAGTGTGATCTGGAGCAGAAACGTGGAAGAGTGACTGAGAGACAGAGTGATTTACCGGAGACAGGACCTGAGAGAGGGGGCCTAGCAATGAGGACCAGAGTTTATAACTCCTAAAGGTAACAGGCCTAGACAGGACTGAGTACGTGAGGCAAAGAGAATGCCCCTGTCGGGAGATCCATAGCATTAGTAAAAGAAAAGATAAGTACCAGCTATACTGGCACAATTGCTCTCCTAAGGCGGTAAAAGACGCTCAGAACCGCAGATCGATTAAAGGACTCTTGCTAGCTGAACTGTAGTGCCAAGTTCGGTTGTGATGAAGTAGTGAGGAGTAGAGAACACCGAGAACAAGTAAAAGGAAGAGAAGAGAAAGGGATTGAATTTGTGTGAGGAAAATGTTATACATTAACCCCTTTCTGACATGGGACATATCCATACATCCCTGTGGTCTGGTACTGACCGACATGGGACATATGGATATGTCCCAGCGATTTTGTGCCCACAAAGGCTATGTGTGCGTGATTGCCCCCAGGTGTCAGCTGATTCTGACAGCTGAGACCCGGCACTCAGTGCAGGTAGTGGTACCCGCACCGCTTCCAGCACTTTAACCCCCTAAATGCTGCGACAGCATTTAGCGAGCGATCAAAGAGACAGACGTCTCTCCTCTTTGATCAGAGCCCCCACAACTTCATCGCTGGATCCCGATCACTGCCATGGTGATCCGAAGTTGTCATGATGATATACGGGTCACCAGGCACTAGCAATGTAGTTAGATCCGTCGATGGAAGATTGAGACAGATGGAGGCACCGTGGACGTGTCTGGCCTGTGATCCCACAGTGTCCGTTTTTTTATTAGGTGTGCATAAAAGTTTGTCAACCTCTGAAAACAACTACACTGCTGAACAGAGGCCAGACTGAGCCCAGTGTAACTTTGCAGCCTCATTATAGTGAGTGGATCCCTTGGAGTTTCATCTGAATTACGTCACTCGGAGATTTAAATGGAAACCCGATATCCGTGCTCGGTGTAGAGCACAGGATAAATGGGAACATTTTATGTAACATTTTGGATTTCAATAAAACCTTCGACTCATTCCACAAAAAAAGCCTCCACTCGGGCCCGTCATCTGTTAATGGAAATATAGGGGCTTCCACATAACTAGTAGCACAAAGGCTCTGGAAAAGCGAAATGGCCCTTGCCCCCCCAAAAGAAATTCAGCAAATTCTGTGCTCCCAAATCCAAATGCCCCATCCCTTCTGAGACCCACAGTGTGCCTACACCTCAGTTAGCATCTACATGTTTAGCATTTCTGCAGCGGTGAGAGCCCACCTATTTTATGGGTACATGTGCCCAGCTCATGCTTCTGGAGACAACGTACTGGTCACTACAATGGCAGTTTGCACCTTTCACTCAGCAACATCCACTGCTGTTTGTTTCTGGATAACACACATGTAGGTAAAATCCTCACCACACCTGTAGATAAATTTCCAAAATGGGGGGAATTCTGCTCTGCTAGCACTTAGGGTCTCTGTATATGGAGTCTACATACTATTCTAGGAAAATCTGCGCTTCAGGAGTCAAATAGCGTTCTGTCCCTCCCGAGTCTCGTCATGTGGCTAAACAGTACAGCACAGCCACATATGGGGTATTTCTACATTCAGCAGAATTTGTGTGACAAGTTTTGGTGCCATTTTTACCCTTTTCTCAGTGTGAAAAATCTGGGGCTAAAACAGAACTTCGGTGGTAAAAATGTAATTATTTATTCTTCACCACCCAATGGTGTAAAATTCTGTGAGTTACATGTGGTGTCCACATGCTCACTGCACCCTTTGATGAATTCACTGAGAGATGTAGTTTGTAAAATGGGGTCTCTTCAACAGTATACTGGAATCAAGTCCCAGATGTGATAAAGACTATATGGGGCCCAGGATACACTCTCTCTCCATATGTAGCCATACTGCATCATTAGCATAACCCAGAAAATCCTGACCAAAAATCAAAAGGCCCCCCAAAACTGCTTCATACTCTACTTTTCCTGGCCTGGCAAAAAAACAGTTACTTAAACATTGGCTGGATCCTATCATTCCCCCTATAGCAGAGCTAATAATCCAGATGAAACATTTTATGGGAGTGGAGCAATTAGATACCCTTAGTAACAAAGAACAACAAGCTGACAAATTTCTATCAAAATGAAAGCAGTTTATTATAACTTGCTGTTCTCTGTCTGAAAAGAATAAAATTGTCCAACCATTTACCTCTACAGAATGGTATATTCTGGAGGATCTAAATAATAACCTAAGACTCTTACGTGGTAACTAAAGCAGGGGAGAAAATCATCACAATTTATCGATATTTAATTAATTCCATTGACTGTAGATGACTGTAACTTGCTAATACTTAATATTTATATTTTTGTTTAGATGTTTATTTGTTAAGCCAACTAACCGGAACTCATTGATTATTCATTGTGCATGATCTGTGTACATGCTCCTTATTATGTGCATCCTGGCTATGATTTATTTGTTTTATATGTCTTTCTATGATCTGTTCTTTTGGAAAAAACAAATAAAAATGATGTTTGAAAAAAAAAAATGGGGTCTCTTATTGGGATTTCTGCTTTTCTGGCACCTTAGGGGCTGTGCCAATATAACATGGCACCGTCAAACCAGTCCAGCAAAATATGAACTCCAATATGGCGCTTCTTCCCTTCTGAGCTTTGCACTGTGCACCAAAAATAGTTTTCGACCTCTAATGGGGTATCGGCTCACTCACGAAAAATTGCACAACAAATTTTGGGGTCCATTTTCTCCTTCTATCCTTTTTAAAATGAAAAAAATTGGGGCTAAAACAACATTTTTGAGGGAAAAATATATTTTCATTTCATTTTCACAGATCAAAATTGTAAAATTCTGTGAAGCACCTGTGGGTTCAAAGTACTCACCACATATCTAGATAAATTCCTTGAGGGGTCTAGTTTCCAAAATGATGTCACTTGTGGGGGGTTTCCACTGTTTAGGCACATCATGGGCTCTTCAAATGCGACATGGCGTCCACTAATTATTCCAGCAAATTTTGCTTTCAAAAAGTCAAACTGTGCTCCATCCCTTCCGAGCCCTGCCGTGTGCCCAAACAGTGTTTTTCCCCCACATATGGGGTATGGGCATGCTCAGGAGAAATTGCACAAGAAATGTTGGGGTCCTTTTTTTCCTTGTACCCTTGCGGAAAAAAAATTGGGTCTTAATTAAAATTTTTGTTAAAAAAAGTTAAATGTTAATTTTTTTTTCTTCCACATTCCAAAAATTCCTGTGAAGCACCCGAAGGGTTAATACATTTGTTGAATGTGGTTTTGAGTACCTTCAGGGGTTCAGTTTTTAGAAAGGTGTAACTTTTTGGTATTTTCTGCCATATAGACCCCTCAAAGTCACTTCAAATGTGATGTGATCCTTAAAAAATGGTTTTGTAAATTTTGTTGGAAAAATTAGAAATCGCTGGTCAGCTTTTAACCCTTATAGCATCTTAACAAAAAAAATGTTTAAAAATTTGTGCTGATGTAAAGTAGACATGTGGGAAATGTTATTTATTAACTATTTTGTGTGACATATCTCTCTGATTTAAAGGCATAAAAATTCAAAGTTTGAAAATTGCTAAATTTTTGTCAAATTTCTGTTTTTTTTCACAGATAAACTCTAGTCACATCAAAGCAGTTTTACCACAATCATGAAGTACAATATGTCATGAAAAAACAAGAAATGTAGATATGAAAAGGTATGTACCTGCTATCTATCGCAGGGCTGTGGAGTCAGTAAGCCAAACCACCGACTCCACGACTCCGACTCCACAGCACTCCCTCGCTACTGAGCATGTACATAAAGTGCAGCACAGATTCATGTCAACTAAAAGCCATGATCCTTAGATCAGGAACAGAGCATAACTTTCCCAAATTCTAATGAAAATATTTACAGCGCAACCTGCATTCTACTACTGTACCAAATTTATTATATATTTTAGGAGTTGGAGTCAGTCCATTTTATTCCAACTCAGACTCCACCAAAATGGACACTGACTCTACAACTCCTACTCTGATTCCACAGCCCTGATCTACTGTATATAACCCTCCCCAAGTTAATGTTCAGTGAAAGGTTTATTTTTGAACTGGTGGTCTCCCTCATTGAACTGTGAAACATCTGTGACCCCACCTTCATGTATCATGCCAGTATGCAAGAGAAGAGTAACTTGCCAACTTCTACCACCCCGTGCCACGTTACACCTCATTGCTCACCTCTCCAGCCAACCTGGTGCCTGCCCTTCAGCCACCTTCTTTCCGCCATTGCGCAACACATTGCTTGCCTTGCTGTGGCTGTGCCAGTGCACAGGTATTTCCTTATGACTCCGCAAAATGATTGCTCCCTGTTTGTTTGTCTTATCTTGAAAATTCAGTTCAACTTGAGTCCTTAATTGATTGCATTTCCACCACAAAATTTGTTAATGCCACAGAGGAAAAAATATATTACCTCAGGGCCTCTTGATGAATCTGACACAATGAAATGCTTGTTGAGTATAGTGCTTATTGCAAATTATTTTGTGATGTCGTGGGAAAAGCTGTGAGAGCTATTGTTCTACGAGTATATATACAGGATATCAATTCTTATTTCTATGTCTAATTTCAGTGGTGTTTAAAGGGGTTGCCCAGTACTTTAGATTACCCCCCCCACTCCACCCAATGTATCCCCCCGGGGCCCCTAAGGATTTTTGTAATTAGATTACTTTGCAGATACTGCATGTGAGCATCGCTATTACTGTCCGGTACTTTTTTAAATTGCCCAATGTATTCAGCATGTGGGCGTCACGACAAGTCCAGACTGCAGCCGAGGGTCCCTCTTCCGCGTTGCACGGGTGGCTGCTGGGTTGTGGGCGGGGTTATTCCCCTGCGTCACAACCGGCATCCACCGCGCGCTTTCCTGCTCCCCATTTATTGGGAAAGCGTGCGGTGGGTGCTGGGTGTGACGCGGGGAATAACCCCCCCCCCCCCAACCCAGCAGCCACCACAGGGACCCCAGCGTTGAGTCACGCTTCACTTGTCATGACGTCACGTGATGCCTGTGAGCGGCCAGTGATGGCGCCGCTCACAGGCATTATCTGCAACACAAGGTATTTACAGAGATACTTATGCCCACATGATGAATACATTGGGCAACTTAAAAAAAAGTATTGGACAACCCCTTTAAACCTTTAGTGACCAATAGACGTCTTTTTACTGACCTGAGATATAAGAGACTAGCGTTCCCCGACAGATGACAATCCTGTAGCTGTCAGCTGTACATTATAGCTGAAAACTTGCTGCATCAGCCATGATCAGTGTTGGCACCGACCATGCACGTTTAATCCCTTAGATTCTGCTGTCAACTGTGACTAAAGAATCTAAATAGTTACCTCATCGGCACTTTGAGATATTGATTGTGTGGTCCTGATGTTTGCCATGGCAGTTCATGGCCAAAATAACGGCCTTAGAGTCTTCCGGCTATAGCGGCCTGTTCAGAAGTTATCAAAATTTAGGTGGTAAAAATAAACTTTTTCATTCTTGTCATGCCACTTTCCATTACTTCCTGAAAAGAACCAGAAGGGTTAATGAACTACCTTAAAGCAATTTTAAATACATTGAGGGGTGCAATTTTTAAAATGGTATGACCTTTGTGTGGTTTCCAACATATAGGACCCCCAAAGTCACTTCAAAACTGAACAGGTCCCTATAAAAATAAGTTTTGTAAAGTTCCTTGAAAAAATGAAAAATTACTGCTACATTTTAAACAATCTAAAATGCTAACAAAATAAAACAATGCTTTACAAATGGTGCGGATGTAAAGCAGACATGAGGGGATTAAAGGGATAATCATTCAGAATTTGAAAATTGCAATTTTTAAAACATTTTTGTCAAATTTCTGATATTTTTCTAAATAAACGCAAAACATAGCTACTGTAAGGCAGCGCTAGTCATCATACTGGGGTTACTCGCTTCGCTGCGTCAATCAATGCACACGTGCAATGTCTTTACGTTTTTCTCACAATGCTGCAGTTTATTTCTTCATAAGCCACAGTTCACCGGGTCCAACTCCATGGCACGCAGACACACATAAACACAATGTTCATGAGCCAAGTGGCACACAGGCCCACTTGCTCCAGGTTACAGCTTACGGCAAGGTAAAAATAGCAATGTTCATATCACAATGTCCATATAGCACAGGGTATTACCTTTGCCGGGTTTAGCTGCTGCAGTCCATTACGCTTGCCACCGCTGTGGCTTTGTGGCTTCCCAGGTAGGGGTCTCTAGCCGTCGTCCCCTCGTAGGCTACTGGTATGTCTTCCACACTTGACATCCAGCCTGCGCCTTTCAGGGTTCCTCAACCAGCCGGCTCTCCCTCAAAGGCAACTGGCATCCGGGCACGGCCTTTCAGGCTGCCAGGCTTCACTCTCGGCCTCACTAGGCCTCTCACAAATGGTGTCCCACACACACACGGACCACAGGCCTCACGCCTCACACTGAACACACCTGTCTCAAATCACCAGGGTTTATATATCCTGTGCACAGACACCCACATACTGACAGGACCTTTCTGATGTCACAGTCATGTGATCAGTCAGCTGTGTGTATAGGTCCTGTGTGCTGTCCCAGTCATGTGTACAGTCAGTTAAAGGGGAAGGTACATGGTCAGGTAAAACACATCCTGGACCTTTTACAGTAATGCTAGCAAGCTGCTGCATTACACTACCTACATTTATCATTATTATAAAGTATCATGTAATTAGAATGAGGGGTCGCTCACTGTGGAGGGTGTGCTCAGAGGTAAAGAGAAATCTAATATGTGGAGAGAACCTCGGCACACCAATATGAGGATGAAAAAATTCATAGAATTCTGGAGGTACAGCAAAAATTAGTATATTTATTCAAAAGTACAATCCCTTTATTCAGTGATAATATATTAGTCATATATCACAGAGCATTCTTTGTCAAAAAAACATTGTTAACCGACGTTTCGACCTATGTAGGTCTTTATCAAGGTTTTCTCTACATGGAAAAAACAAGACATAAATTAAAAAGGGGGGTATGGGGAAGTTTATAATAGAAACGACAAATACATAATATACAATATTATTACATAATGTATATAGGATAAGGTTACTTCTAAAGGTCATAGGTCAATGAAGAAGAAAAAAAAAAGTGAAAGTAAGCTGGCCATCTCACATGACTAATGCAAACAGAGTCAATGAGGTATGTATACCAAAAGAGAGAATCTGTTACTGATACATATTACGAAGTACAGAAAAGTCTGAAAAAGTAAGAAAACTTACTAGCTCAAATGGACATATGTAGATGGGACCAGAGGGGTACTGAAGAGAGAGGAAGATAATCATAAGAAAATGAAACAATAATGAACTTATAGATTAGGCCTGTGTATATATGAATTAAGCATACCTGATAGCATGGGGAAGGGTGCCTCCCGGAAGAATATGCCGGTGCTGGTGCTCAGGGCGATATGTGAAGTGGTCCGTCATATCCCTGTTTTACTTGCTGTGCAGTGAGGGGTGAAATACCCGGGTCCGGGTGAGAGGACGCTGACAGACGCTGCTTACAGCGTGTATTGCACTTGTATCCGGTCGCGTGCATAGAACAGTGCATGTAAGTCATTGTGCGACTTCCGGGTGCGTGCACTGCGTACTTCCGGTTGTTGGAACGCACGGTGGACCGCATCGGGATTCCTACGCATGCGCAGTGTATTTTTGCGGAGAAATGCTGGAGTGCGAGTAAAGAGAGAGCCTTAAAGGGCCTAACAATAGGGGAAAGTGGTACAAGGCACAGGAAAAGGGATTACTGGGGTCTCATACTAAGTCCCAAGCAAAAATAAGGAAGAACAATTTGGCACCCCCCATTTTAGGTATTAACCTGTAAAGGAAACATAGAAAAAAAAGGAAAAAATTATAAAATGCAAACATAGTAGACCAATTTAACAATTATATAGTATAATAAATCACATTGTTAATTAAATGGAATGCTTTCAACGGTATTGTGTCTCGTATTCTCTATTAAGTCCCTCAGGTGCTAAAGTCTGTAATCTGTGAATCCAATAGGATTCACGTTCTTTCAATCTTAATACACGATCACCTGCTCTTCTACTCAGTGGAACATGGTCAATCACCTGAAACCTTAATTGTGATACAGTGTGGGACATTGTCAGAAAATGAGCTGGAATTGGCAACATCATTCAAGAGCATCTAATAGTGGATTTGTGTTGTGAAATGCGGTCTCGGATATGTTGGGTGGTCTCCCCAACATCAGAGACCGCACGGACGTTTAGCGTCGGTTAACAATGTTTTTTTGACAAAGAATGCTCTGTGATATATGACTAATATATTCTTACTGAAGAAAGGGATTGTACTTTTGAATAAATAAACTAATTTTTGCTGTACCTCCAGAATTCTATGATTTTTTTCACCCTCATATTGGTGTGCCGAGGTTCTCTCCACATTTAAAGTATCATGTGTCACAAAAAAAAGTCTCAAAATAAATGGGATATGTTGAAGCATTCCAGAGTTATTATTACTACATAAAGTGACACTGGTCGGATTTCAAAAAATTGGTCCGGTCACTGAGGGGTTAAAACTCTCAGCTGTTTGCTGGGCATTGTCAATTATAAGTACTTATTGACCCTGCACTATTTACCTTGCCACGTTTTATTATTATTATTATTATTTATATAGCGCCATTGATTCCATGGTGCTATACATAAGAAGGGGTTACATACAAAATACAGATATCACTTACAGTAAATGAACTAACAATGATAGACTGGTACAGAGGGAAGAGGACCCTGTCCTTGCGGGCTTACGTTCTACTTGCTTTATATGTTTCCCTATCGATTTTGCCTTTTGACTTTTTTCTCCTAGTTCTGACCTTGGCTATCTCCTGACCTTCTTACTGAATTTGTCTTGTATCTGCCCTCTCTGGTTTTGTCCCAGCTTATCGAGTCTCACTCCATTGGCAGGCAGTCACTCCATGGACATAACACAGAGGGATCTGTAGTAAGTCCAGATCTGTGTATAAGAGTTAGAGGATGAAGACAAGGGTACATCTTTAGAGATGGGTAGCAAGGTTGAAATGTTGTATAATTATGGCTTATAAGCACCTATACAAGGACTGTAAGTGTGACATTATTATTATTATAGTGCCATTTATTCCATGGTGCTTTACAAGTGAAAAGGAGTATACATAAAAAACTAGTAAAATAATCTTCATCAATGCAAGTTGCTGACTGGTACAGGAGGAGAGCGGACCCTGCCCGCGAGGGCTCACAGTCTACAAGGTATGGGTGAGGATACAGTAGATGAGGGGAAAGCTGGTCATGCAGTGGTATAGCGGAACAATTGTTACTATAGGTTGTAGGCGTGTTGGAAGAGATAGGTCTTCAGGTTCCTTTTTGAAGGTTTCCATGATAGGTGATAGGCTGATATGTTGGGGATAGAGAGCTCCACAGTAGGGGGAATGCGTGGGAGAAATCTTGTATGTGATTGTGGGAAGAGGAAATAAGAGGGGAGTAGAGAAGGAGATTTTGTGAGGATCGGAGTTTGCATGCACCGGGAGACTAAGTCACAGATGTATGGAGGAGACCGATTTTGGATGGCTTTGTATGCCATGGTTAGGGTTTTGAACTGAAGTCACTGGGTAATGGGGAGCCAGTGAAGGGATTGACAGAGGGGAGAGGCTGGTGAATAGCAACTAGACAGGTGGATTAGTCGGGCAGCACAGTTTAGGATAGATTGGAGGGGTGTGAGAGTGTTAGTAGGGAGGCCACAGAGCACGATGTTGCAGTAGTCGAGGCAGAAGATGAGGGCATGGACTAGTGTTTTTGCAGATTCTTGATTAAGGAATGTAACGATCTGGGAAATATTTTTGAGTTGCAGTCCGCAAGAAGTAGAAAGGGCTTGGATATGTGGTTTGAAGGAGAGATCAGAGTCCAAGGTTACGTCAAGGCAGTGAGCTTGCTGGACTGCAGAGAGTGAGCAGCCATTTACTTTAATGGATAGGTCCGCTGGGTGGTTGAGTGAGATGGTAGGAAAGATGATGAATTCAGTTTTATCCATGTTAAGTTTTAGAAATCTAGCAGAGAAGAAGGATGAAACAGCGGACAGACATTGTGGGATTCTGGTTAGTAAGCAGGTGATATCGGGTCCAGAGAGGTAGATCTGTGTGTCATCAGGTGATAGTGAAAGCTGTGGGACTCTGAGCTGTCCCAGGTTGAAGGTGTAAATGGAGAAGAGCAGGGGCCCTAGGACTGAACCTTGCGGGACACCAACAGATAGGGGACAAGATGAGGAGGTTGTGTGGGAGACGCTGAATGTCCAGTCTGTTAGGTATGACGAGATCCAACATAGGGCCAAATGTGTGCTGCCAAGAGATGAGAGAATCTGCAGTAAGAGGGAATGGACCACTGTGTCAAAAGCTGAGGACAGGTCCAGGAGGAGGAGGACAGAGTAGTGTTGCTTGGCTTTGGCGGTTAGTAGGTCATTGGTGACTTTAGTCAGGAAAGTTTCAGTGGAGTGATGTGGTTGGAAGCTAGATTGTAAGCGGTCAAAGAGGGAGCAGGAGGAGAGGTGGGAGGACAGTTCAATATGGACGTGTTGTTCCAGAAGTTTTGAGGCATAGGGGAGAAGTGATATGGGGCGATAGCTAGACACAGAAGATGAGTCAATGGAGGGCTTTTTGAGGATGGGTGTGATCGAGGCATATTTGAAGAATGAGGGGAAAACACAAGTTGTTCCTGACAGGTTGAAGAGATGGGTTAGGGTTGGGATGAAGACTTTGGTGAGGTTTGGGATGAGATGGGATGGAATCAGGTCAAGTGCACAGTTGGTGAGATGTGAACTTGAGAGTAGAGCGGAAAGTTGATCTTCTGTAATGGTGGAGAAGCTGGTTTTGAAGGAAGGCTGAGTAGTTATGAGGAGGGGCTGTTGGGGTTGTAGGCCATTCTCTGATGTTATCGATCTTCCGTTTGAAGAATGAGGCAAAGTCTTCAGCTGAGATGAGAGTAGAGGGAGGAGATTCTGGGAGACGGAGGAGTGAATTGAATAGCTGTTTAGGTTGTGAGACAGGGAGGATATGAGAGATCAGAAGTAGGTTTGTTTTGTGGCAATGAATGTGAACTTGAAAGTAGCCAGAAACTGTTTGAATGCAAGGAAGTACTCGTTGGAGTATGATCTTTTCCATCTCCGCTCGGCAACCCTGGAAGCCTGCCTCACTCAGCCCTTTAGTCAGGCTGGTGTGCCAGGGTTGTCTGATTGTGCGAGCTTTGGTATGTGTGAGGGGGGGACCGATTCGAGAGCTGCAGCTGTTGTGGTGTTATATAAAGCGCAGCAGCATCTGCATTGTGTAAGAAAATTATGTTTGCAAGAGGGAGAAGGGATTCAGAGAGTGAGTGTAGATCAAGGTGTTTAATATTTCTGCAAGGGTGTGCCAGTTTGTGAAGTGGGGATTTATACCTGGAGAGGAGAGGGAAGAGAATGTAGGTAGGTTGAAAGATGGAGACGTGAGTTAGAGAGGTTAGATAGGGAACAGAGGCGGGTAAAGATAAAGTTCAGTGTGCGGCCCTCTTTGTGAGTGGCTGCGTAAACCATTGAGCAAGGCCGAAGGAGGAAGTGAGAGATGGCTGTCTCCAAGCTTCTGAGTTGAAAGTGTCAATGGGGATATTGATGTCACCCATGATGATAGTGGGGATTTCAGTGGAAAGGAAGTGAAGTACCCAGGTGGTGGCTGTCCCTGGGGGCGGTAAATGACAGCCAGTTGGAGGCTGGAGGGGGGAGTAGATATGCACATCAAAAGAAGGGAGAGTAACCAAGGGTGGCAGTAGAATTTGAGTGAAGGAGCAGTTATCTGACAGAAGAAAACTAACTCCTGAAGAAAACTAACTCCTCTGCCATGCTCGTTGCTGGGACGGGGTGTGTGAGAAAGATGGAATCCATCATAAGAAAGTGCAGCTGGAGAGGTTGTGTCAGAGGGGGTGAGCCATGTTTCAGTGATGCTGAGAAAGGTAAGTTTGTTAGTAATGAAAAGATCATGGATGTAGGAAAGTTTGTTGCAGACAGAGCGAGCGTTCAGTAGAGATCCTGTTGGAGGGACTGGGGAACAGGAGGCTGGGCGGAGGGATAGAAGATTAGAAGGGTTGCAGAAATGTGTGGTAGATTGTGGATGAGATGTAGAAGTGACTGGAGATGTGGTGAGGAGGACCAGGATTTGGGGAAATATTGCCGGCAGTGAGGAGGAGCAGAGAAAGTGTTTGTAGGTGGGAGCAGGGGAGGGCATGAGGTGGCTGTCTGCGTTTGTTGACAAAGGATTGTACAGTGGGTACGGAAAGTATTCAGACCCCATTAAATTTTTCACTCTTTGTTTCATTGCAGCCATTTGGTAAATTTTAAAAAGTTCCTTTTTTTCCTCATTAAAGTACATTCTGCACCCCATCTTGACTGAAAAAAACCCCAGAAATGTAGAAATTTTTGCAAATTTATTAAAAAAGAAAAACTGAAATATCACATGGTCTTAAGTATTCAGACCCTTTGCTCAGTATTGAGTAGAAGCACCCTTTTGAGCTGGTACAGCCATGAGTCTTCTTGGGAATGATGCAACAAGTTTTTCACACCTGGATTTGGGGATCCTCTGCCATTCTTCCTTGCAGATCCTCTCCAGTTCCGTCAGGTTGGATAGTGAACATTGGTAGACAGCCATTTTCAGGTCTCTCCAGAGATGCTCAATTGGGTTTAGGTCAGGGCTCTGGCTGGGCCTGACAAGAATGGTCACAGAGTTGTTCTGAAGCCACTCCTTCGTTATTTTAGCTGTGTGCTTAGGGTCATTGTCTTGTTGGAAGGTGAACCTTTGGCCAGGTCTGAGGTCCAGAACACTCAGGAAGAGGTTTTCAGCCAGGATATCTCTGTACTTGGCCGCATTCATGTTTCCTTCAATTGCAACCAGTCGTCCTGTCCCTGCAGCTGAAAAACACCCCCATAGCATGATGCTGCCACCACCATATTTCACTGTTGGGGTTGTATTGGGCATTTCGCCCCTTTGAAAAAGCTACAGGCGAAACGGCGTCGTCGGGGTTTAGGACGGCATATCTCCCCTTGCTATTCCCTTGGTGGTCATTATGTAAGTAATCTCTTTTGAGGTGTACACATTACTTCTGTGCTTTTATTTCTATGCATCCACCTGACAGGTCTTGTTGTTAGCACTTGCTAAATGGGATGCATAAGATGTAATTACAATTATTGCACTACCTTTGTTCTTCTGGTACACCTGCAAGTGTATTTTTGTATGCACTAATCTCTTTATGCACTTTTTCACTTTATATGTTTATTTATAATTTGACCTAGGGTGTATGTATGTGTGTGTATATATATATATATATATATATATATATATATATATATATATATATATATATATATATATATATATATATATTAATGTACATATTTTGATACTGTTTCAGGCACATTTGCACTTTACTTATCTGCAGGTTGTACTATTTACCGATATTAAATTATCAAATTATTATATCATTATTAGTCCCCTTTTTTTAGGAATTGTGCACAATATTTATTAGTTGTAATATACCTTTTGACCCTTTTTGATATAGGGCCCCCCACCACTGTATTTGTTTAGCTAAGGGAATATGTTTGTTATGTATTCTGAGGGCACCTGTTTTTTAATCCGGTTTCTATTTTAAACTGTTGAAATAAATAATAATTAATTTTATGTGTCTTTCTATTTTTTCTTCCATTTAAACCAAGGCGCATATGGCCTAGGTTTCTTTGATGGTGATATATTTATTGGAAGCATATAAGTTTGTGACCTTTTGTGGTATACTATTTGATGAGCAGTGCCTGGTTTTCTCCATACATACCGCTTAGAATTATCACCAAAAAGTTCTATCTTCGTCTCATCAGACCAGAGAATCTTATTTTTCATAGTCATATGTTTTTGAGCAAACTCTATGCAGGCTCTCATATGTCTTGCACTGAGGAGAAGCTTCTGTCGGGTCACTCTACCATAAAGGCCCAACTGGTGGAGGGCTGCAGTAATAGTTGACTTTGTGGAACTTTCTCCCATCTCCTTACTGCATCTCTGGAGCTCAGCCACAGTGATCTTGGGGTTCTTCTTCACCTCTCTCACCAAGGCTCTTTTCCCACGATTGCTCATTTTGGCTGGACGGCCAGGTCTAGGAAGACTTCTGGTGGTCCCAAACTTCTTCCATTTATGGATTATGGAGGCCACTGTGCTCTTAGGAACCTTGAGTAATGCAGAAATTCTTTTGTAACCTTGGCCATATTTGTGCCTTGCCACAATTCTCTGACAAGTCTCTGAGCTCCTTGGGCAGTTCCTTTTGAGCTCATGATTCTAATTTGGTCTGACATGCACTGTGAGCTGTGAGGTCTTATATAGACAGGTGTGTGCCTTTCCAAATCAAGTCCCATCAGTTTAATTAAACACAGCTGGACTCCAATGAAGGAGTACAAGCATCTCAAGGAGGACCACAAGGAAATGGACAGCATGTGACTTAAATATGAGTGTGCGAGCAAAGGGTCTGAATACTTATGACCATGTGATATTTCAGTTTTTCTTTTTTAATAAATTTTGCCAAAATTTTTACATTTCAGGGTTTTTTCAGTCTAGATGGGGTGCAGAGTGTACTTTAATGAGAAAAAAAAAATTACCAAATGGCTGCAATGAAACAAAGAGTGAAACATTTAAAGGGGTCTGAATACTTTCCGTACCCACTGTATGTTGAGGAACAGATCTGAGGAGGAGGTGAAATGGATGGGAGGGATGGAGAGTGAGATGACCAGTTCCTTACTAGGTATAGGGATTAGGGGGTTAGTAGGAAGTGAAGGATTATAGAGGTGAGAGTGAATGCCAACACAAACATTGTTTACCGTGACTATGTATCTAGTTACCTTCAGTTCCCTTCTGGTTCAATTCTAGTATAATTCATAGCTGCACAATTATATATTGCACTTGTATGCTGCACTTAGCAGACATCCACCGTATCAATAAACTTCTACATTTCTGTATGAATAATGCAGTGTGCAGTGAAATTACTGTAAAAGGCTTTCACATACAGTTACAGTACACATTTGCATGGGGCTGACAAGAAAAGACACATCCTGCTATTAGCTATCTCCAACGTTTCGACAGACTAGAGCAGCCAGTTAATAATAATAACAAAAAACAGGAGCATGTTCTTCCACCTAATATGTTTTTGCTTATTATCTACAGTAATTGTATTATTACATGGGATTCCTTATGACGTTACATCGGCTCATCTTCTCCTCATTCAGGTCCTTGCAATACCGAATTCTGTAGGTTGAGATCTATGTAAGAGATTTTTCCCTATTGACTTTCAAGGATGGTTGAAGACAGGGACAAGATGGCGGAGAGGATATTACACCTCACCCTAGAAATCCTCTTTCGGCTTACTGGAGAGGTGAGAGATTCTGATGACATCACATTACATCATACTTATCTATGGGAATTACAGATGGACAGAACTGGAGAGGTGAGGACTCTGGAAATGTCTGTAGTGCGATATAATGATACTTCTCTTCATAACCAGGATTACACAGTAGTGAAGAAGACCTCTAGTGAGTTCTATCAGGGATGGGGAAGACCCCTGAACCCAATCACGGGGCCTCCACCTAACCTCCTGATACATGAGGACATCAATGACCAGAAGATACTAGGACTCACCTACAAGATGATTGAGCTGCTGTCTGGAGAGGTGACACTGCTGGGAATGCTTGTACATTATACAGTAACGCTATGGAGGGATCGAGGGGATGACTGTATCATTGTATGTGTCAGGTGCCTGTAAGATGTCAGGATGTCGCCGTCTATTTCTCCATGGAGGAGTGGGAGTATTTAGAAGTACACAAAGATTTATACAAGGACGTCATGGAGGTTCCCCAGCCTCTCACATCACCAGGTAATAGACGAGATTAAATACACACGGCCTATATAATGTATGTAAAGAATGAATTTAGTCTCTGTATTTGTTTCATCCAGTTCTATCCAGTAAGAGGACAACACCAGAGGGATGTCCCCGTCCTCTTCTTCCACAGGACTGTAAACAAGAAGATCCCAGTGTTCCTCAGGATCATCAGGTAGATGAAGAGAAGGTGTTATGAGATCTCCCCTATGATGTGTAGACGGCTGTGAAGGTCTTGTGCACAGTCTTGTTTTATCCACCAGTATTATATGTTTATTCTTGTGTAATGAGAATGGTGGAGATGTCAGGATTAGAACTGACCATAGATGTGACTTCTTCATCTGTCGGTGACTTTTACAATATTTGTTTCAGGGTGAAGTTCTGACCCATATTAATACTACAGAGACAGATGTGAAGGGTGATGAGTGGTATAAAGAGGAGATTTCTACATTTGACCACGCAGGTGAGTAGTAACTACTAAATGTAGAAAAGTTATAGATTCTTCTAAGTCACTGGTTGTGGTTGCTTAATCTGCAGTTTTTAGTTTTTATTGTGTAAAAGCGCCAAAACATAAAAAAAGGTATAAATGTGGTAACGCTGTAATCGTACTGACCCGAAGAATAAAGCTGCCTTATCAATTTTAGCACACACGAAATGACAAATAAAAAAACAATTGTTGAATTGCTGTTTTTTGTTCAATCTGCCTCCTAAAAATCAGAATACAGAAAAGGTATTAAAAAATGTCACGTGCCCGAAAATGGTATCAATAAAAACATCAAGTCGTCCCACAAAAAACAAGCCATCACATGACTCTTTTGGCCGAAATATGGAAAAATTCTAGCTTTTAAAATATGGCGAGTCTTGCCGTATGGCTAACCAGTACTGTACAGCCACATATGGGGTATTTGTATATTCAGCAGAAATTGTGGGACAAATTTTGGTGCCATTTTTACCCATTTCCCAGTGTGAAAATGTAAAATCTGGGGCTAAAAGTAAATTTTGGTGGTAAAAATGTAATTATTTTTTTTCTTCACTGCCCAATGGTATAAAATTCTGTGACTCACCCGTGGTGTAAATATGCTCACTGCACCCCTAGATTAATTCATTGAGAGGTGTAGTTTGTAAAATGGGGTCTCTTATGTGGGGTCTGCTGTTCTGCCACCTCAGGGGCCCTGCAAATGTGACATGGCACCCTCAAACCAGTCCAGCAAAATCTGAACTCCAATATGGTGCTTCTTCTCTTCTGAGCTTCGCACTGTGCATCAAAAGTAGTTTTCGACCACTTATGGGGTATCGGCGTAAATAGGAAAAATTGCACAGCAAATTTTGGGGTCCATTTTCTCTTGCTATACTTGTGAAAATGAAAAAATTTTAGGCTAAAACAACATTTTTGTGGGAAAAATGTTTTTGTTTTTTTTTCATTTTTACAGATCCACGTTGTGAAATTCTGTGAAGCACCTGTGGGTTCATTGTGCTCACCTCACATCTAAATAAATTCCTTGAGGGATTTAGTTTCCAAAATGGGGTCACTTATGGGGGTTTTCCACTGTTTAGGCAGATCAGGGGCTCTCCAAACGCAATATGACACACGCAGACTATTCCATCAAAGTCTGCGTTCCAAAATGTCACTCCTTATTTCTGAGAAATAATTTTCCCGCACATATTGGGTATCTACATTTCGGGAGAAATTGCACAAATTTTGGGTTCCATTTTCTCCTATTACCCTTTTGAAAAAAAAAAATTAGGGCTAAAAAAAACATTTTTGTGGAAAAAATGGGATTTTTCCAGTACGTCTCCATGAAAGCACCATAGGAGGAGTAATCCCATATCCTCTGTAGGCACAGGAGCACATGAGGTTAAAAGCCCTCCCACCCCCAACCTCCTCAGTGTTTTTCCTGTCCCTACACAGGACTGGGAGTACAGGAGGAGTGCTGGTGCAGGGAGCACTGGTGCAAAGTTTCAATGTACCTCACAGGGACCCTGGGGGATCGGGGGGGGCATGCTCTCTTCTTCTCGCCGCCAAGCGGGTCCTGGGCCGACACTCCCTGTCTGGAGTCCCTCAACCCTCCGTGCTGGAGTCTCCGGGTGCCGCTTCCCCATCGCTGGGGCTCTTGGTGTCCTGCTCTAGGCGGGTCCGGCTTCTCCCGGCTTCAGGACCGCCCGGCGTCGATACCGCAAGTTCATAGATGACTACTTCCGGTCAGCGGTCGCGCGGGAAATTCAAAATGCAGTTCGACCAGACGCCAGGGAGCAGGAGAAAATGACAGGACGACCAGGTAAGGTATAAGAAGGTGGGCTGGGGAGCATCAAAGGCAGGCTTACAGCTTTGGCACCCCTGGCAGTATAATGGCAGATATGTCACATGCTGATACCCTCCCTGGATCGCCCCACAGTCATGTAAGTGTACCATTACCTGTTATATGGTTAATGGAACTTGCTCTTACCAGGCCCTCCATATTTTTTATAGGCTATCTCTGTGCAGTTACCAACTCCTTCTGAGGAAAAGGATACAGGGAAAAAGGCCACAGTGAAATCCAAGAGGTGCCTGGATTGTAACATCAGACTTCCCGACTCCTATACAAAGCGTCTATGTGCTGAATGTAGAGCCTCCATGCTAAAGGAGGAGCACAGGGCTTTATTAAATGAGATGCGTAGTATAATCAGATAAGAAGTTCAGGCTTCTATTACATCTCTGCAGCCCCCAGGTTCAGGAGTCCAGGATGTCCAGGGACCCAAAAGACCCAGAGAAGATATATCACCATCTTCTGAGGGTGAAATCGACCCATCTGGCGACTCTGACAACAGTGAGGCCATTAGTCCACCTCAGGGTGGGGAACGAAAAAAATATATGTTCAACTCAGATGGTATGGATATTCTTCTTACGAGCCGTTTGAAATACGATGCCAGTAGAGGAAACGGAGAAGAGCAGTAACATTCAGGATGAGATGTTTGGTGGTCTTAGAACTGAGAGATCCATGGTTTTCCCTGTTAATGCTCATGTGAAGGACATGATACTGGAGGAATGGGAGGATGCGGTGAAGAGACTCTCTATTCCACGAGACTTCCGCGCCCGACTATCTTTTGACACAGAGGACACCAATGTGTGGGTCACTATTCCTAAGATTGACGTCCCAGTGGTCAAGAAAACCTCTATCCCCTTTGAAGATTCATCAGGACTTAAAGATCCTATGGATCGGAAGGCGGATGAACTTTTGAAAAAAGCCTGGGAAGCTTCGGTGGCAATTATTAAGTCTAATGTCGCAGCTACATCTATTGCCAGATCCATGAGAGTCTGGCTAGAAGAGCTAGAGGGTCACCTACGGGATGGCACCCTGAGGGAATCTCTCCTTCAATCATTGCCCCTATTAAAAATGGCAACGAATTTTATGGCCAGCGCTTTGGCAGAATCTGTCAGATTTGCGGCCAGAAATAATGCGCTTTCCAACTCAGCCTGTAGAGCTGTTTGGTTAAAGACATGATCTGGGGATACAGCTTCTAAGAACAAACTGTGCACCATTCAGGGCTCAGAGTATTCGGACCAGTATTAGACGACATTCTAGAAAAAGCGTCCGACAAAAAGAAGGGCTTCCCCAAGGAGAAAAAGCAGGAGCAGCCCTTTCGCAAACCTTTCCCCTCCCGTAAATATAACACTCAGAAACTCTTCGACCTGGAGTTTTAATAAGAGGAACAAAGATAAGAAATACCAGCCCAGTACTAGCTCCCGTCCAAAACGGCAATGACTATGTCTGAGTAGGGGGGCGATTTAAAGTTTTTCAAAAACAGTTGGCATCGAGTCACTCAAAATCCCTGGATACTAACAACTATAGCGCAGGGTAACAGGATAGAGTTTTCTCAAAATCCCCCTCAAAAATTCCGCCTGACAGAGGGTTCCCCTACCTCTCTTTCCCGTCTACGGACAGACAAAGAGAAGCTGCTATAACAGAGGATTATTGTGCTAGTTCCAGAACACGACCAACATTGGGCCATTACTCCTCTCTGTTTTCAATAAAGAAACCGTCAGGGGAGTTCCGTACAATTATCAACCTGAAACCCCTAAACCGATGGGTCCGCTACAAAAAATTCTGCATGGAATCAGTAAGATCAGCCACTCCTCTAATAGACGCAGATGTGGTAATGTGCACCCTGGACCTCAGGGATGCATACTACCACCTCCCAATACATTCCTCAAGTCCGCAATCTCTGAGGTTTGCACTACCATCAGGCAGTCAGATTCTCCACTACCAGTTCCGATGTCTTCCCTTCGGCCTGTCATCTGCTCCCAGAATCTTTACGAAGATCATGGCAGAGGTGGTGGCCTATATCCGGCTCAGGGATATTACCATCATTGCGTACTTGGACGACTTCCTGTTGGTGGCAGGATCCCCTCTAGGTATGAACCAACATCTGGAATTTGTCCTACAGACATTAACCAGCCTGGGTTTGATTGTGAACAAAGAAAAATCCAATCTTGTCCCAAGTACTTCACGCATCTTCCTGGGAGTCTGTCTCGACTCCCGAATGCGAATGTCTTATCTACCGGATGACAGGATGCTCTCAATTCCACAAAGGATTCGTTCTTTTGCAAGAGAGAAGAAACATTCGATCCGAAAGGCAATGAGTATTTTGGGAATCATGACGTCATGCATCACCTGCGTCAGATGGAGCCAGTTCCATTCCAGGCCTTTACAGAAATGCATCCTGGAAGTGACAGACAGACATCAGAATTACCTAGACAGGAGTATGTCTTTGTCCAGAAACGCCCAGGACTCTCTACACTGGTGGCTCGACCAGAAGAATCTACAGAAGGGAGTGCAGTGGATTCTGGAACCTTGTCCTTTAGTGACCACGAACGCAAGTCTCTCAGGATGGGGAGCTCGAGTGGTAGATTCTTATCTCCAAGGAACATGGTTCTCAGAGAGTCTGACCCGATCATCGAATTTTTGGGAACTACAGGCGATCTGGGAAGCCCTACAGAGAAGCCGGGTGGTCGTGAGAGACAGACATGTGAAAATCTTGTCTGACAACATCACTGCAGTCTCTTTCATCAGACATCAGGGCATACCAAGACATCCACTTCTCCAGTCCCTGGCCAACAGGATATTCTTAGGTATAGGGAAGATAGTGAGCTCCATTTCAGCAGTTCACCTCCGGGGATCCGACAATCAGGAGGCAGACTACCTCAGCAGGCGTCAGATGAAGGCTTCAGAATGGGAACTGAACGAAGAGGTGTTCGAACGACTAACTCGCAGATGGGGTCAGCCGCACCTAGAACTTTTTGCATCCAGAATGAATGCAGAGATGACATCTTTCTTCTCTCTCGACCCAGGAGATCATCCTCTGGCAGTGAATGCTCTCTCACAATATTGGGGAGAGGTTCTAACATATGCCTTCCCACCTGCTCCTCTAGTTCCAAGAATGCTGCGGAAAATTCAGGAAGATCGGGCGACAGTCATAGCAATTGTCCCGTTCTTTCCAAGGAGGAGTTGGTTCTCCCTTCTCTGTCATCTAGCGTTGGAAGACCCAATCATTTTACCATTACAGGAAGATCTCCTGACACAAGGTCCACTGTTGCATTGGAATCTTCAACAACTCCAGCTCTCAGCTTAGCTTCTGAAAGGGAGATCCTGAAAAACAAGGGCTTATCCGCCAGAGTGATCCAGACCATGCAGGCTAGTAGAAAACCTGTAACCCAAGCCATATATAAAAAAGTCTGGAAGACATTTTGTCAGTTCCACAGGACAGTAGACACCTCTCAGCCAAACATCCCTGCGATCCTTAATTTTTTGCAGGCGGGATTTGACGCAGGTCTTAGACCGAGTACCTTGATGGTGCAGATTGCGGCACTAGGTGCTTTCTTCGACACATCATTGTCCTCGTATCCCTGGATAATCAGGTTTGTCAAGGCAATCCAGAGACTTAGGTCTACCCAGAGAATTTCTTCCCCTCCGTGGGATCTGAATCTTGTCCTGAGAGTTCTTTGCAAACCTGCCTTCGGCCCAGTCAATGAATTCGAAATAAAGAACTTGACTCTGAAAACAGTCTTCTTGGTGGCAATCACCACGGCTAAACGGTTGGGTGAAATCCAGGCTCTATCTGTTGTCGAGCCATGTATGCAGATTCGGGATGATTGCATCATTCTTAAGCTGGATCCAAGTTTCTCCCCGAAGGTGGTGTCATCGATGACCTTAAACCAAGAAGTGGTTCTTCCATCATTCTGCGAAAACCCTAGGAATCAGAGGGAGGAAAAGTTCCACCATCTCGATGTCCACAGAGCAGTGTTGGCCTATTTGGAAGCCACTCGGAACTGGAGATTAGACTCTAATCTTTTTATACCGTTTGGGGGAAAAAATAGAGGCAGGAAGGCTTCAAAACCATCGTTAGCTAGATGGGTCACATCCATGATTAATCTAGCTTATCTCTCAGAAGGACAGCCTCCCCCTGAAATTATCAAAGCCCATTCTACCAGAGCAGTTTCCACCTCATGGGCAACTAGAGCAGGGGCTACCATTGAACAGATATGTACCGCAGCCACATGGTCAGGACATACTACTTTCTGCAAACACTACAAGCTAGATGTTCTCTCACAGTAGAGATCTGTGTTTGGTAGGAAGGTAATTCAGGCAGTTATCCCACCCTAAACTGAGTTCTTGGGCCTATGGTGCTGTCATGGGGACGTACTGGAAAACTGGAATTCGTCTTACCGGTAATGATGTTTCCTGAAGTCCACATGACAGCACCCTTATTTCCCTCCCTATATTGCTACTGTATGTGACTCTAACATATGTCTAAGCTGTCTAAAATAAAATTTTGTTGTACCCAGCCAATGTGGTTCTTGGAAAATCACTGAGGAGGTTGGGGGTGTAGGGGCTTTTAACCTCTTGTGCTTCCTGTCCCTACAGAGGATATGGGATTACTCCTCCTATGGTGCGATCATGTGGACTCCTGGAAACATCATTACCGGTAAGACTAATTCCGTTTTTTTATATTCACAGCTCCACGTTATAAACTTCTGTGAAGCCCTTGGTGGTTCAAGGTGTTGACCACCCATCTAGATAAGTTCCCTGAGGGGTCTAATTTCCAAAATAGTTTCAACTTGTGGGGGTTTTCCACTGTTAAGGCACATCCGGGGCTCTCCATGACGTTCGCTAATTATTCAAGCAAATGTTACATTCAAATAGTCAAATGGTGCTCCTTCCCTTCAGAGCCCTGCTGTGTGCCCGAACTGTGGCTTTCTCCCACATATGGGGTATCAGCTTACTCAGAAGAAATTGCACAATAAATGGTATAGTGCAATTTCTCCTGTTATCCTTATGAAAATGCAAAATTGGGGGCTGAAAAACATTTTTGTGGGAAAAATTTGAAAATTTTATTTTTAAAGCTCAACTTCTGTGAAGCACCTGGGGTTCAAGGTGTTCACCACAAAACTAGATAAGTGCCCTGAGGGGTCTAGTTTCCAAAATTGTGTCACTTGTGGGGGGTTTCCACTGTTTAGGCACATCAGGGGCCAGGTCTGCCACCAGGAATTTCAGGGCCCCATACTGGCAACATTTTCGGGCCCCCTTGAGACTCCGCCCAGGCTCCACCCCAGCTCTGACGCCAACCCTCAAACCTCCCACAGTCACACCGCCCACTCTTGGAAAAACTCCACTTCTGTAACACGTCCTCACCAATCACACATTAACAGTTCCCATCGAACACCATATCACATACATAGTCATCAGCTTTTTTTGTTTTGGCTAATAGATTTTTTTTAAGCCGTCAACAGGGCAAGGTAGACTCTTCTGGTAGGGCCATACTCTATTCTAACCTATTAAACATTTCTTAAAATATCCAACACTCTTTTTTAGGTATATTTTTATTTATTTTTCTTTAAGGGAATGTGTCACACATTTTTTAAAATGACCAATAATATCACATACTAGAGACAAATGCTATCACACCATGGCCCGAACACATATTACCACCACATAGTGAACGAATAATACCACATACAAGGAACAAATACCGCCACACCATGACCAGACCACACATTCCCATCACATAGTGACCCAATAATACCACATAAAAGGAACAAATACTTCCACACCGTGACAGACCACATATTGCCACCACATAGTGACCGAATACTACAATACTGATCATTAATAATAAAAAAAACAATATTAATATTAACATAAGTGCCATTATACATGAGAGCTCTGTACATAGTATGCAGTGTATAATGTCTGTGTACAGGTAATACAGCAATAACCAGTGACATTATACACAGGAGCTCTGAATATAGTGTCAGTGTACAGTGTACTCTGTATATAGTGTACAGGTAATACAGTGGTCACCATTGACATTATACACAGGAGATCTGCGCATGGTGTCAGTGTACAGGTTATGCAATGATCACCAGTGACATTATAGACAGGAGCTCTGTACATAGTATACAGTGTATAGTGTCAGTGTACAGATAAGATACCGACTCACCAGTGACGTCTCTAGTTGAAGTCCTTCATCTTCACTTTTCTCCTTCATCCAGCGCATACCGCCATCACTTCTTTCAGCCAGGACTTATCTCTGCATAAAATAACACACAGTTATCTAGAGCACATTCCCCTACTTCTACATTACGCAGCTGAATACAGATGTGCACCCATGATTAATGTATAGTTATTATGCAACTCCCCATTCAGAATATAAATTGTAATCCTCCACTGCTCCCCCACTAACTGTAAATAGACACTTTCCCCACCTAATAAGTATATAAATGAATTAGAACCTGTACTCTTTCCCCTAATTCATTCAGTCACACTCCATCATCCTCAACGCCTCCTGTCCCAATTCATTAAATTTACATGCCCCCCTCTGTCTTGTCCTCCCTCTCTCCCATCATCATTTGCTCTTACCCATTCCCAATTCATCATCATTTGTTGTCCCCCACTCCCAATTCATCATTTGCTCTCCATACCCCCCATTCTTCATGTGCTCTCCCCCTCCACTCCTAATTCATCATTAGCTCTCCCCACCCCTCGCTCCCAGTTCATTATTTGTTCTCCCTACCCCCCACTCCCAGTTCATCATGTGCTCTCCCCACTCCCAGTTCATCATTTGCTCTCCCCACCATTTAATTAATTCTATTTAAAAAAAAAAAAAAAAAAAAAAAAAAAGGTTTTATACTTACCTCTCATAATATCCCTGCAGGCGCAGTTCCACTTCCGGACTGGCATCCTGGCGCTCGATGCCGGCGAGTACGTGATGACGTAATCGCATCCTGTACGCGCCGACTCCAGCGCTTCAAAGAAGAGGCGGAGGGACTCCCTTGGAGCTGCAAAGCAGTGACAGCTCCCAGGCACTAAGGCTGAAGCTCCCTGCGCTGACATGTACGCCGGCAACACGCAATACCCTGGGGCCCAGTGAGCAGAAGCACAAGAGGGGGGACCCCGGACCGGGCCCCCGCTCTTTAGTGCTGTTTACCGGGTATCATACAGCAGTAAGGGCAGTAATGCCCTGATGGCGGCTCTGTCAGATGCTCTCCAAATGCTCCGCTAATTATTCAAGCAAATTTTACATTCAAAAAGTGAAATGACGCTCTTTCCCTTCCGAGTCAAGCCGTGCATCCAAACAGTGATTTTCCCCCTGCATATGGGGTATCGGCATACTCAGGATAAATTGCACAACAAATTTTGGGGTCCATTTTTTCCTGTTACCCTCGCAAAAGTAACAAAAATTGGTCTAAAGTAAAATTTTTGTGAAAAAAAATAAATAAATGTTCATTGTTTTCTTCCACATTCCAAAAATTCCTCTGAAGCACCTGAAGGGTTAATAAACTTCTTGAATGTGGTTTTGAGCACCTAGAGCGGTGCAGTTTTAGAATGGTGTCACTTTTGAGTATTTTCTGTCATATAGACCCCTCAAAGTCACTTGAAATATGATGTGGTCCCTAAAAAATGGTTTTGTAAATTTTGTTGAAAAACTTTGTCAAATTTAAACCCTTATAACTTCCTAACAAAAAACTTTGCTTCCAAAATTGTGCTGATGTAAAGTAGACATGTGAGAAATGTTAATAAATAACTATTTTGTGTGACATATCTCACTGATTTAAGGACATGAAAATTAAAAGTTTGAAAATTGCTAAATTTTCGCTAAATTTCCGTTTTTTTTCACAAACGGCAGTCATATCAAATACCTTTTACCACTATCATGTGAGGTACAATACGTCACGAAAAAACAATCTCAGTTATCGGTGGGATCCGTTGAAGCATCCCAGAGTTATTACCACATAAAGTGACAGTGGTCAGAATTGTAAAAATTGGCCTGGTCATTAACGTGCAAACAACCATCGTGGGTAAAGGGGTTAACTTCAAATAATTAACCAAAAAATGCCGATCTAAGCTGAAGGTATCTAAAGAATTGAGAACATGGTCTTATTTGGTCTGCAATTGCTCAAGGGATAATGACACAGGCTGGTCATAGAGATCACCTAGTGAATGGACATTATTAGTAGCCCAAAAAGTAAAAGACTGGTAGATACTCAAGGAGGGGAAATATGAGTTCGAGCATAAAGGCATCTCAACTAACACATCAGTAAAGTTAACCACCCGTTTTACCTATCTCCAAAGTAAGCATGCTAATTTATGCATTGGAAATCTATGGTTAATAACTTTAAGAACACCCTTTCCAATTTTACAGTAACATTACCTCTGTTACAGTATCCCCCAAAATAAAATACAGTACAGTAGTGATGTTCCCGTGTGTCCCCTTGTGCCCAAACACAGTAGAATTGCCTCCATCATGGCACCCATATAGTAGTATTGTTCACCTACCTATTATGGCCCCCAATACAGTAATAATATTCCCCTTTGTGATCCCATACATAAACAATGCCCTCCTATGTTGCCCCTATACATTAATAATGTCCTTATGCTTCTACAGTATATGGCCCTGTGACAGAGTCACTGGTGTTATATGCGAGGGGAGGTATGTGTCCCTACTGCTGCTAGTCTGTGTGAACTGAACCTACAACTTTTCCCCAGCATGTTATATGTTGGGGGTTTAATCACCATTGTGAAGGGAGTTGTTTGGTGTGAATGACATAGAGATGAGTGGGAAGTCATTCACCCTACCTCCCCTCAGGGTGTGGCTGAGCAAGGTTAAATGCTCAGTCACTATTTTTTTTTCTCTAGTGTGGTCTGGAGAGTGAAGTCCCCAGGCTGTGTGTGGTCAAGCCAGAGAGCAACACCGACGAACTGGTGTTTGGTGGGACTTCACTGAAGCCTCGCTCACTTATGGACTGTGCTATACTTTATCTTTTGTTTTCCCATTATCCCAGAGAGGACTTGTTTTTTATTTTTGTGGAATGCTGCTGGAGTTTATGCCATATAATAAACCAGCAGGAAGTTAACCCGAGACGTGTGTTTTGTGTCTGCTTCTGTGAGAGCCGAGCAAGTTGCTTTACCACAGCCCCCATTTGTTAATAATGTCCTATATGGCTTTTAGACAGTAATATTGCTCCCCTATGTGGTCTCTGTGCTGCTGTGGGTTGCCCCATGGTGTCTTCACACTAATATTTTCTGGTAGCTTTTTATTGCAATATGTGGGAGCATGTGGGAAAGTTGAACACCACGCTCTACTGTTTTGTGCTTTCAGCTATTAAACTTTAACCACTTCGCGCCAGAGCCTGTTTTTGCCTTCGTGACCGGGCCAATTTTTTCAATTCTGACCACTGTCACTTTATGAGGTAATTACTCTGGAACGCTTCAACGGATCCCCCTGATTCTGAGATTGTTTTTTGTGACATATTGTACTTCATGATAGTGGTAAAATTTCTTTGATATCACTTGCGTTTGATTGTGAAAAAATCGGAAATTTGGCGAAAATTTTGAAAATTTTGCAATTTTCAAACTTTGAATTTTCATGCCCTTTAATCAGAGAGATATATCACACAAAATAGTTAATAAATAACATTGCCCACATGTCTACTTCACATCAGCACAATTTTGGAACCAAAATTTTTTTTTGTTAGGAAGCTATAAGGGTTAAAAGTTGACCAGCGATTTCTCATTTTTACAACAAAATTTACAAAAACATTTTTTTTAGGGACCACATCTTATTTGAAGTGACTTTGAGGAGCCTTTATGACAGAAAATACCCAAAAGTGATACCATTCTAAAAACTGTACCCCTCAAGGTGCTCAAAACCACATTCAAGAAGTTTATTAACTCTTCAGGTGCTTCACAGGAATTTTTGGAATGTGGAAGAAAACAATGAACATTTAACTTTTTTTCACAAAACTGCTACTTTAACCTCAAATTTTTAATTTTCACAAGGGCAGCCAGAAAAAATGGACCCCAAAATGTGTTGTGTAATTTCTCCTGAGCACGCTGATACCCCATATGTGGTGCAAAGCCACTGTTTGGGTGCACGGCATGGCTTGGAAGGTAAGGAGCACCATTTGACTTTTGGAATGGAAATTTGACTGGAATGGATAGCGGACGCCATGTTGCATTTGGAGAGCCCCAGAGGTGTCTAAACAGAGGAAACCCCCAACAAGTGACCCCATTTTGGAAACTAGACCCCTCAAGGAACTTATCTAGATGTGTGGTGAGCACCTTGAACCCCCAGGGGCTTCACAGAATTTTATAATGTTGAAGTGTGAAAATAAAAAAACACATTTTTAACACAAAACTGCTACTTTAGCCTCAAATTTTTAATTTTCACAAGGGCAGCCAGAAAAAATGGACCCCAAAATGTGTTGTGCAATTTCTCCTGAGCATGCTGATACCCCATATGTGGTGCAAAGCCACTGTTTGGGCGCACGGCATGGCTTGGAAGGTAAGGAGCGCCATTTGACTTTTGGAATGGAAATTTGACTGGAATGGATAGCGGACGCCATGTTGCATTTGGAGAGCCCCTGAGGTGCCTAAACAGAGGAAACCCCCAACAAGTGACCCCATTTTGGAAACTAGACCCCTCAAGGAACTTATCTAGATGTGTGGTGAGCACCTTGAACCCCCAGGGGCTTCACAGAATTTTATAATGTTGAAGTGTGAAAATAAAAAAACACATTTTTAACACAAAACTGCTACTTTAGCCTCAAATTTTTAATTTTCACAAGGGCAGCCAGAAAAAATGGACCCCAAAATGTGTTGTGCAATTTCTCCTGAGCACGCTGATACCCCATATGTGGTGCAAAGCCACTGTTTGGGCGCACGGCATGGCTTGGAAGGTAAGGAGCACCATTTGACTTTTGGAATGGAAATTTGACTGGAATGGATAGCGGACGCCATGTTGCATTTGGAGAGCCCCTGAGGTGCCTAAACAGAGGAAACCCCCAACAAGTGACCCCATTTTGGAAACTAGACCCCTCAAGGAACTTATCTAGATGTGTGGTGAGCACCTTGAACCCCCAGGGGCTTCACAGAATTTTATAATGTTGAAGTGTGAAAATAAAAAAACACATTTTTAACACAAAACTGCTACTTTAGCCTCAAATTTTAATTTTCACAAGGGCAGCCAGAAAAAATGGACCCCAAAATGTGTTGTGCAATTTCTCCTGAGCACGCTGATACCCCATATGTGGTGCAAAGCCACTGTTTGGGCGCACAGCATGGCTTGGAAGGTAAGGAGCGCCATTTGACTTTTGGAATGGAAATTTGACTGGAATGGATAGCGGACGCCATGTTGCATTTGGAGAGCCCCTGAGGTGCCTAAACAGAGGAAACCCACAACAAGTGACCGAATTTTACAATCTACTCCTCTGTATAAATTAATCTAGTGGTGGGAAAATAAGTAGATAGGTAAATGGTCACTAAACCCATAGATGAATTCCCACAGAGGTGTCATTTCTATAATGGGGTCACTTCAGGGGGGATTATGCTGTTCTGGCACTTTTCAGAGTACCAGAGCTAAAGAATCCCCCCTGAAGTGACCCCATTTTGGAAATGAAACCCCTCTGGGAATTCATCTATGGGTTTAGTGACCATTTTAACTCAATGGATGATTTCCAGAAACAAGCACGCAATGGAAGGTTTAGATTCTGGAGAACCCCCCCTGGAAATTAAGTGAGCTCTACCCGAATGTGTCATTCACTAAATGAACCAAATGTTTGAATGACAAATTGGGATACATTTTTACAGTTTAAAAACGTGGTTCTGTGTGGAAGATTTTAAAGCAGTCAGTGACGCATAAGGCTGGCAATGATGGGCATTGTGGGCAATAGTAGCGGGTATCACGCCTCATTCCTCTCTTAGTACATACACGACATCTTTTCTGGGGGTTCCTTCTTGTTTCCGTTGCTGGAATAAGTGCAATAAAATGTCGCTCAGTGAGTCTTTTCACATCCTCAGATTCTAATGGATGAGCGGGGCTAACACTTTGAAAGACAAGATTTTCAATTACCTTTTCTTGATAATCAAGAAAAGGATCTGAATTTCCTGCTTTTTTGTACAACACAAAAGAATTGTATGTGGCCACCTGAAACAAATAAATAACCAACTTTTTATACCAGGTATAGGACTTTCTTGATACCTGGTATGGCTGTAGAACCTGGTCTGCAAGGTCCACACCCCCCATGTGTTTGTTGTAGTCAATGACTGACACAGGTTTTTGCTTCGGAGTGGTGGATCCTAGTTCTACAGTGGCCCTTGTGGCATCTGTGTGGATCGAGCTGAGGACAAAAATATCCCTCTTATCCCTATATTTCAGGGCAAGCAGCTCTCCGTTGCGTACAGCCCCTGACTGCCCCTTTTGAAACTTTTGGTTGACCAATGGTTGTGGAAACCCCTGACGGTTTTTACGGATGGTCCCACAAGCCCCGATGTTGTGTTCAACCAGACTTTTAAATAGGGGTATGCTGGTGTAATAATTGTCCACATATAGATTGTAGCCTTTTTGAAAAAATGGACTTATCAGCTCCCAAACAATTTTTCCAGATGTCCCCAGATAAGTAGGGCATCCTGGTGGGTTTAGTTGGCTATCTTTCCCCTCATATATGCGAAAAGCGGATGTGTATCCGGTTGAACTTTCGCACATTTTATAGAGCTTTATTCCAAACCTTGCCCTTTTAGATGGGATAAATTGCTTGAGGTGCAGTCTTCCTTTGAATTTTACAAGGGACTCGTCTATAGAAATATTTTGTGTTGGGGTGTAGAGGCTTAAGAATTTTTCTGACAAATTTTCAATGATGGGTCTAATTTTATATAACCTGTCATGTTCTGGGGCATTTCTGGGCAGGCATTGACTATTGTCGTTAAAATGCCAAAACCGCATGAGCATTTCATAACGGGTCCTAGGCAGAATGACTGAAAACATAGGGGTGGCTTGAACAGGGTGGTTGGACCAGTAGGATCGAATGCTCGGTTTTTTAACAAGCCCCATGGCAAATGTAAGTCCTAAAAATTTTTTTATTTCCGGGACATTAGTTGGTGTTCATAAATTTGCCCTAGCATAGTAAGATCGGGGATTCTGGCTTATGAATTGGGACGCGTATAAATTTGTTTGCACGACAATATGCTCTAGCAAGCTGTCTGTAAAAAACAAATTAAAAAAATGAATTGGTCCAAAATGTTCCACCTCCACATTTATACCAGGAATGGCGTTGAAATCAGGGCTGAATGGAGCAGCCGAATCTGAAGCCTCCCATCTGGGAAATGCTAGATCATGTGGCAACGCCCCTTGTACACTGGCGTGCGCCAATTCACTAGTAGCAGGGACAGCGCTTGTACTGGGCAGTGTTCCCTGATTTGGAGACGTTTCTCCAGTAGCGCTATTTGCCCCTATTGCTGTACTGGTCCTTGGGCTTGAGGATGGAACAGAATCACTGCTCATTTCTGGGCTCTCAGTGTCGCCGCTACTAAAGCCCTCAAAATCCATATCTCCATCTGAGATTGCGCTGTCATCAGTGTCAGAACACAGCAGGGCATACACCTCCTCTGCGGTATAAGTCTGACGGGCCATTTTATTTTTATATTTTTTGACTGGACTGAACGGACCGGACTGAAAGGACGGGACCGGACTGGACTGACCGGACTGATCTGACAGGACTGACTGACTGATGTGACAGGACTGACTGACTGATGTGACAGGACTGACTGACTGATGTGACAGGACTGACTGACTGACAGATCTGACAGGACTGACTGACTGACAGATCTGACAGGACTGACTTACTGACAGATCTGACAGGACTGACTTACTAACAGATCTGACAGGACTGACTGACTGACAGATCTGACAGGACTGACTGACTGACAGGACTGACTGACTGACAGGACTGACTGACTGACAGATCTGACAGGACTGACTGACTGACAGATCTGACAGGACTGACTGACTGACAGATCTGACAGGACTGACTGACTGACAGATCTGACAGGACTGACTGACAGATCTGACAGGACTGACTGACTGACAGATCTGACAGGACTGACTGACTGACAGATCTGACAGGACTGACAGATCTGACAGGACTGACAGATCTGACAGGACTGACAGATCTGACAGGACTGACTGACAGATCTGACTGACAGATCTGACTGACAGATCTGACTGACAGATCTGACAGGACTGACTGACAGATCTGACAGGACTGACTGACAGATCTGACTGACAGATCTGACAGGACTGACTGACAGATCTGACAGGACTGACTGACAGATCTGACTGACAGATCTGACTGACAGATCTGACTGGACTGATCTGACTGGACTGATCTGACAGGACTGACTGATCTGACAGACTCACTAACCCTAACTCTTACTTTCTTTTTTATTTTTTTTTTTTTTTTAATTTCACAGTGGCAAGGCTGACAGCTCTTGTCACACTGTTTCTCCTCTGCTCTCTCACTGAGATCGGAGGAGAAACTGCATTTATCAGGCAGATCGCCCGGGAAAGTTTGTTGCTAAAACAAACTTCCCTGGTGATCTCTCTGATTGGCTGGTGTGACGCTGACATCATCGAGACCTGAGCCAATCAGGTCTCGATGATGTCAGAGGTCACAGCACCGGGATCCCCGCCGCTGACAGGTATGTGGGGGGTCCCGATCGCCGACCACCGGCTGTCCCTATCTTTTAAATGCCGCGATCGCTATGGATCGCGGCATCTAGAAGATAGGAACAGGTTAACATCATGGGGACCTGATCCAATCAGGTCCCCATGATGCCACATGTCAGAGCTATCGCTCTGAACCGGTACCGCAGCGCTAGCAGGACCCTGGGGGTCCTGAGCGCTGCGGGACCACCCACCGTTTTTAAACGTCGGCGCTGCACAGAGCCCAGGCAGCGCCGACGTTTATGTACAGTGGGCGGTCCTGAACCGGTTAAACCGTTTTTTTTCATGGATAATTATATTTTGCTAGATAACTTTGTTATTTCTGTGAACATTTCATATAAAAATGTTGTAAAAATATAACTATTAAGGTTATTTATCTGAAAAATAATAATTGGTTTTATTTTTGGCAGATGAAGGTAAAAAGAGATCAGGGGGACAGCTGACATCTTCAATATTTAAATCAGAGGAACTTGATATCACACAGGATGCAAATAAAGTGTATCCCATTATCCCTGATATACCATCATCTCCTCACAGCAAAGCTCAATCATCTGATCCTATTAAACAGGTCCTATCTTCTGATTCATCACAGACTATTAAGAAAAATGAAAGTCACAAAAGGGACATTCAAACTCAACGTGCTCTTACAGCAGAGGAGCCACTCTCATGTTCAGAATATGGAAATGTTTTTTCCCTAGAATCGTCTTCTGTTACACATCAAAAAGTTCACACGGAGAAAATATTTTCTTGTTTAGAGTGTGGGAAATATTTTAACGAGAAATCAGATCTTGTTAAACATGAGAAAACTCACACAGCGGAAAAAACACATTTATGTTCAGAATGTGGGAAATGTTTTGTAAGTAGATCAAATCTTATTTTACATCAGAGAAGTCACACAGGTGAGATGTTTTTTCCTTGTTTAGATTGTGGGAAATGTTTTAATCAGAAAACAAATCTTGTTAGACACATGAGAAGTCACACAGGGGACAAGCCATTTTGTTGTTCAGAATGTGGGTTTAGTTTTGCAGATAAATCAAATCTTGTTAGACATCAGAGAATTCACACAGGGGAGAAGCCATTTTCATGTTCAGAATGTGGGAAATGTTTTGCAGGTAAATCAAATCTTGTTACTCATCAGAAAACTCACACAGGGGAGAAGACATATTCATGTTCAGAATGTGGGAAATGTTTTACCTTAAAATCATATCTTCTTATACATCAAAGAACCCACACAGGAGAAAAGCCTTTTCCCTGTGCAGAATGTGGGAAATGTTTTACAGATAAATCAGATCTTGTGAGACATAGGAGAATTCACACAGGGGAGAAGCCATTTTCATGCTCAGAATGTGAGAAGTGTTTTACCTTCAAATCACATCTTCTTCAACATCAAAGAAATCACACAGGGGAGAAGCCATTTTCCTGTGCAGAATGTGGGAAATGTTTTAAAGATAAATCCGATTTTGTGAGACATAGGAGAATTCACACAGGGGAGAAGCCATTTCCATGTTTAGAATGTGGGAAATGTTTTACCCTGAAATCACATCTTCAGCAACATCAGAGAACTCACACAGGGGAGAAGCCATTTTCTTGTTCAGAATGTAAGAAATGTTTTACAGATAAATCAGTTCTTGTGAGACATAGTAGAATTCACACAGGGGAGAAGCCATTTTCATGTTTAGAATGTGGGAAATGTTTTACTGTTAAATCACATCTTCTCCAACATCAGAAAACTCACAGGGGAGAAGCCGTTTTCATATCAAGAAAATGAGAACTTTTATTGAAAATTGTTGAAATCAGGTTTTTAGCCACGTAGTGTGCATTTTCGAAGCATTTATGAACCATAGTAACTCAGCCAAAAACCGACAAAAACTCCTCTGGGAATAATATGAGCACAAAAACTGTGCGATATCAGGAGCTTCATGCCACCGGTTTCGTTGCCAAGCAGTTACATGTTTACGTGACCTTCAAATACATCTCATCTCACATCATATTAAGCAGCTGTGGATGCTGGATAATCAACTCCAATCCCTGCAACCTACAGGACTTGATCTGCTGCTTCAAAATATTAGGACTTTAGTGTCAGGCAATTTAGTTTTTCATAACCAAGTCCCATTTTTCAAATCTGACGTGTCACTTCATGTGGTAATAACTTTACAATGCTTCTAAATACTAAACTTGCCAGTTATTCTGAGATTCATTTTTCGAAATACAAAAAACTTGTCAACTTTTAAATTTATGCCTGAAAATATCTGAAATTTTATTAAGTTTTAGCTTAAAATTTATTCTCATGTAATGATGTTCATCATGAGTAATACTAGGCAAATGTCTCGGCTCCAGGGATGGACTATACTTCCTTTTTCTATGACCATTGCCCATTCTTGTACTCCACGACAGCTTTCACAAGTCGCCCAGCATACTCCAGTGACACCATCACCCAAAGCCTTTTGAGGCCGAGTCTGACACACCTCACTGTCTGAGAATTGACTATTCTATGTATTCAGATGCTGTGTGTTTTACATTCAGTTTCTTCAGCTGTATTCATCTCTGCAAACTCCAGTGGTTTCTGCAGCCTGTGAAGAAAAAAATAACAAAATTTTGGTGGGAAAAATGTAACTATAGCACAGATTTTACATTTTCACACTGGGAAAGGGGTAAAAATAGTAGAGATGAGCCAACCTTTCAAGGTTCTGTTCTTCGAACAGTCCTTTGAAGCATATCCGATCCACATTGAATTCACTGCGAAGCAAAACCAAACGCATAGACAACACCTTTAGGGGGGCCAAATTAGGGACAGACACCAGGAAAAGTAGCATCATTGTACCAGAGTACAAATAGTATAATTATTATTATTTATTATTATAGCGACATTTATTCCATGGCGCTTTACATGTGAAAAGGGGTATACATAGCAAACAACAAGTACAATAATCATGAACAAAAACGAGTCACTGACTCCTACAGGAGGAGAGCGGACCCTGCCCACGAGGGCTCACAATTTACAAGGGATGGGTGAGGATACAGTAGGTGAGGGTAGAGCTGGTCGTGCAGTGGTATGGTGGAGCAGTGGTTACTGCAGGCTGTACTCTTTTCAGAAGAGGTAGATCTTCAGGTTCCTTTTGAAGGGTTTCACGGTAGCAGAGAGTCTGATATGTTGAGGTAGCGAGTTCAAGAGTGTCGGAGATGCATGGAACAAATCTTGTATGTGATTGTGGGAAGAGCAGATAAGAGGGAAGTAGAGAAGGAGATCTTGTGAGGACCGGAGGTTGCGTGCAAGTAAGTACCAGGCGACTAGGTCACAGATGTATGTAGGAGACAAGTTTTGGATGGCTTTATATGCCAAAGTTAGGGTTTCGAACTGGAGTCTCTGGGCAATGGGAAGCTAGTGCAGGGATTGACAGAGGGGAGAAGCCGGGGAATAGCGGGGTGACCGGAGGATTAGTTGACCATATTTGTTTAGGATAGATTGGAGGGGTGTGAGAGTGTTAGAAAGGAATTCACAGAGCAGGGGGTTGCAGTAGTCGAGGCAGGAGATGATGCGGGCATGCACTAGTGTTTTTGCAGACTCCTAGTTGAGGAATGTGTGAATCCGGGAGATATTTTTGAGTTGGGGTCGTCAGGAAGTGGAAAGGTCTTGGATCTCAGGTTTGAAGGAGAGATCAGAATCAAGCTTGCGGGACTGGGGATAGTGGGCAGCCATAGACTTTGATGGATAGGTCAGTTGGGTGGGTTGAATGAGATGGTGGAAAGATGATGAATTTGGTTTTATCTCTGTAAGGTTTTATAAATCTAGCAGAGAAGAAAGATGAAATAGCGGACAGACATTGTGTGATTCTGGTTAGTAAGGAAGTGATATCCGGTCCAGAGAGGTACACTACCGTTCAAAAGTTTGGGGTTATTTAGAAATTTCATTATTTTTGAAAGAAAATCACTTTTTTTTTTCAATGAAGCTAACATTAAATGAATCAGGAATACACTCTATACATTGTTAATGTGGTAAATGACTATTCTAGCTGCAAACGTCTTTTTTTTTTTTTTTGCAATATCTACATAGGTGTATACATGCCCATTCCATTGTGTTTTCTAACTGTGTAAGAAGGCTAATGGATGTTTAGAAAACCCTTGCACAAGTATGTTAGCCCAGCTGAAAACGGTTTGGCTGATTTGAGAAGCTATAAAATTGACCTTCCTTTGAGCTAGTTGAAAATCTGGAGCATTACATTTGTTTGTTCTATGAAACTCTCAAAATGGCCAGAAAAAGAGAACTTTCATGTGAAACTCGACAGTCTATTCTTGTTCTTAGAAATGAAGGCTATACCATGCGAGAATTTGCCAAGAAACTGAAGATTTCCTACAATGGTGTGTACTGGGTTAGGGTTGGGATGAAGACTATGGTAAGGTTTGGAATTAGGTGGGATGGGATTGAGTCAAGTTCACAGGTGGTGAGATGTGATTTGAAGAGTAAAGAGGAAAGTTGATCTGTGATGGTGGAGAAGCTGGTTTTGGAGGAGAGTTGAGTAGTTATGAGGAGGGGCTGTGGGGTCTTTAGGGAAAAGCTTTGCCTTATATTGTCAATCTTCTGCTTGAATGAGGCAAAGTCTTCAGCTGAGATGAAAGGAGAGGGAGGTGAAGCGGGGGGAAGGAGGAGAGAATTGAAAATACTGAATAGCTGTTTAGGGTTGTGAAACAGGGATGGTATGAGAGATTAGAAGTAGCTTTGTTTTGCTGCAGTGAGTAATTGTGCAGCATTTTGACAACGTCTTTTACTGGATGGGCTACTTAACTCCTTTTCTTTAGCAACCACACAGCGGTACCTCTTGTAGATGAGGGACAGAAAGTGCATGTGCTGCAGTAGATGGCAAGCTCTGCATCAAGTGGCCCCTCCTCCTCAACCTCCACATCACACACATTAGTCTTCAGAGGTGGCACCCCAATTACCCTTGTTTCCTCCTTCGTCACAATTATCCAACTGCCAGTGGACAACTACAGATGGACGAGTCTGCAGAGCTTTTCACACATTGTATTACATGGGCATTATGCTGGGACCCTACTGAAATTTTTTTTTCAGTAGGGTCCCTGCAGAATCCAGACACTCGTCACCAGATGTTAACCCCCGGGTGTGGAGGTGATGTGATGAGACTTAGATGCCAGAGGCGTACGCGGACTGTACTGTACTGTCAGGGCAGGAAGAGGAGAAGGGTGACTCAGGACGAGGAGTGGGAGATCAGAGACGTAGATCCCACTTGGTTTGAACCCAGAATCACGCAGCTCAGTACCTCAGCAAAGGAGGAGGAATATGAGGAAGTTACATTGCAGCTCCCCGCACAGACACGGAGTGATGCAACCACGACAAGCACTGCATCCTCGGCCCCAACTCTGGCTGTGGCCACCAGCGGTCACGGGTCTGCAGTTCGCAGGGGCGGTAAGGGTTGCCTAGCCTGGGACTTTTTTGAGACCGCCAAGGATGATCCAACTCACTATCTCCCAACTTTGTAAAAAATGACTCAGAGGCAAAAAATCCAATAATTTGACTAGTACATGCATGAACCGGCTCATGCGCGATCAACATGCTCTAGTCTGGGAATTTCACTGCGCTAAAATACAGACTACCGGGCCTCGCCAATCACCGGCTACCCCATCAACCGCATCTGCTGCTGCTTCCTCCTCCATTACTGTGGCAAGTGTCCTCACACAGGTCTCCGGCTGCAGAACCTCCACTTGTTTACCTGCTCCAGTCGGGGTGAGTGAGAGCCCATCAGCTGTTACGGAAGTGGACATGCCTGCTGTTTTTGACTGATCTCCGACACCGAGCACACCACATCTTTCTCAATCTACCATAACCTCTCCACCTGCACCTCTCTCACAGTCCTGCAGTTTGTAGTTTTCACCCTACTCCATCGAAGATTGTTTCCTCCTGCACATGCTAAAGCTAAGAGCTTGAACTTCACCATCTCCAATCTGTTGGCCATGGAAATGCTGGTGGATACAGAGAGTTTCCGAAAGCTGATGGCTGTCGCAGTCCCCCAGTACCAGTTGCCCAGTCGCCATTACTTCTTTAAGAAAGATGTGCCTGCACTACAGCAGCATGTCGCAGACAAATCACCCTTTCCTTGAAAAAAATCTATGTCTGCCAGGGTGCATTTTATTAGACACCTGAACGAGCAAGCATGACCAGGGGTGTTACATCTCGCTGACTGGGCACTGGGTGACTCTGGTGGCTGTGGGGGCAAGCGGGGAAGGGGCTTCTCCACAAGTCTTTGAATCTGCAAGACTTGCAGTGTGCTTGGGGATGGAGAACTAAACTACTAAACACCTAGGGTGTCAAGCAAGGTGTGGGAAAGACTAAGTGCAACATGAGGGGAAGGAAGCCCAAACACTAGGGAAAGGGGGAGTGGAGACCCCTAGTCAGATCTAATAACACCCTGCCTAACCTACCATCCCTATATTGGCTCCACACCAATCACCGAGCAGGATCCTAAACCCTTTATATCCCTAGAGCTTGGCCCTAGATAGGGAGGGGGAGGGGTGAGCACTGGTCAGGCCCCACTACAAACTAAAGACAACAAAGTAGACTAACAAAGGGGATGAACTTAGCTTGAGCAGAGACCAGAGGAGAAACGCCAACTGTCCTCCAAGGGCACCAGAGAAGAAGCCAGCCAACAGCTAGTGCTCTAAGCATGCACAACGGTACATAGAAGTGTCACTGGCCCTTTCCTGCAGCAAATTGAGGGTTTTTAACTCCCATGCAATGGTGTGTCAATTAACAGCAGGAGGGAGGTAGCCACTGGGTCCTAAGGAAGGATTAAGAAGGCGTCTGCAATGCCAAGGACAGAGACCTTCTACAGCCAGATCTAGAGCGACTGTCTATAACACCTGACACACCCGTGACATAGGGTTGGAGAACTAAACCACTACACATCAAGGGATGGTGAACTAATCCACTAGACACCAAATCTTGGAATCCTCAAAGTGTATCTAACACTTCCTCCACTGCTTCTGCCTCCTCCACCTCTAGGGTTTCCACCTGCACCCTCATCTCTTCCATAATGAAACGCGTGTTCCAACAGTGCAATAGTACTTAAATTAATATGCCTTGGAGATCGCAGTCACACAGCTCAAGAGTTGTGGACCGCTATCCAGGCCGAGTTTGAACAATGGCTTTCTCCACTGAACCTGGAGCCAGGAAGGCCATGTGCGATAACAGTGCAAACATGGTGGCGGCCCTACACTGGGGCAACCTAACACGTGCCTTGCATGGCTCACATCCTCAACCTGGTGATACAGCAATTTTTCTGCCATTATGGGGTAAGTGAAGAGTCTCCGCGAGCTCAAAGAACACTGGATTTTGGCTGTTGGAGCTGAAAAGAGGACATCGGTAAACCAGGGGAGGAGTCCTGATGAGATCATTTGCATATTCCCACTGCATTTTGGGGTAAGTGAAGAGTCTCCGCGAGCTCAAAGAACACTGGATTTTGGGTGTTGGAGCTGAAAAGAGGACATCGGTAAACCAGGGGAGGAGTCCTGATGAGATAATTTGCATATTCCCACTGCATTTTGGGGTAAGTGAAGAGTCTCCGCGAGCTCAAAGAACACTGGATTTTGGGTGTTGGAGCTGAAAAGAGGACATCGGTAAACCAGGGGAGGAGTCCTGATGAGATAATTTGCATATTCCCACTGCATTTTGGGGTAAGTGAAGAGTCTCCGCGAGCTCAAAGAACACTGGATTTTGGCTGTTGGAGCTGAAAAGAGGACATCGGTAAACCAGGGGAGGAGTCCTGATGAGATAATTTGCATATTCCCACTGCATTTTGGGGTAAGTGAAGAGTCTCCGCGAGCTCAAAGAACACTGGATTTTGGGTGTTGGAGCTGAAAAGAGGACATCGGTAAACCAGGGGAGGAGTCCTGATGAGATAATTTGCATATTCCCACTGCATTTTGGGGTAAGTGAAGAGTCTCCGCGAGCTCAAAGAACACTGGATTTTGGCTGTTGGAGCTGAAAAGAGGACATCGGTAAATCAGGGGAGGAGTCCTGATGAGATAATTTGCTTATTCCCACTGCATTTTGGGGTAAGTGAAGAGTCTCCGCGAACTCAAAGAACACTGGATTTTGGGTGTTGGAGCTGAAAAGAGGACATCGGTAAACCAGGGGAGGAGTCCTGATGAGATAATTTGCATATTCCCACTGCATTTTGGGGTAAGTGAAGAGTCTCCGCGAGCTCAAAGAACACTGGATTTTGGGTGTTGGAGCTGAAAAGAGGACATCGGTAAACCAGGGGAGGAGTCCTGATGAGATAATTTGCATATTCCCACTGCATTTTGGGGTAAGTGAAGAGTCTCCGCGAGCTCAAAGAACACTGGATTTTGGCTGTTGGAGCTGAAAAGAGGACATCGGTAAACCAGGGGAGGAGTCCTGATGAGATAATTTGCATATTCCCACTGCATTTTGGGGTAAGTGAAGAGTCTCCGCGAGCTCAAAGAACACTGGATTTTGGCTGTTGGAGCTGAAACGAGGACATCGGTAAACCAGGGGAGGAGTCCTGATGAGATAATTTGCATATTCCCACTGCATTTTGGGGTAAGTGAAGAGTCTCCGCGAGCTCAAAGAACACTGGATTTTGGGTGTTGGAGCTGAAAAGAGGACATCGGTAAACCAGGGGAGGAGTCCTGATGAGATAATTTGCATATTCCCACTGCATTTTGGGGTAAGTGAAGAGTCTCCGCGAGCTCAAAGAACACTGGATTTTGGCTGTTGGAGCTGAAAAGAGGACATCGGTAAACCAGGGGAGGAGTCCTGATGAGATAATTTGCATATTCCCACTGCATTTTGGGGTAAGTGAAGAGTCTCCGCGAGCTCAAAGAACACTGGATTTTGGCTGTTGGAGCTGAAAAGAGGACATCGGTAAACCAGGGGAGGAGTCCTGATGAGATAATTTGCATATTCCCACTGCTGGACCACACTTTGAATAGTGTGCAGGAGGAGGTGGTGGTCCCAGAGGAAGAGGAGGAAGCAGAGGAGGATGTGGAAGGGATAACAATATCTCTAAGTTCCAGACTGTAGTTGCACAGGCAGGTGCCAAGGGAGGGTCGATTACAGCAATCGAGGGGGGACTCATGGTACCAGACAGATAATCTGTTAGTGATGGTGCAGGAGCCGAGGAACAAATAGAGGAGGAGGAGGAGATGATGGGCACACAACAGTCAGGAGATGAAGAGGATAATGATCCCCTCTCTGTTGTCCGTGGTTGGCAGGAGGGGACGGAGGAAGCAAGCTTAAGTGTTACCCTGCCACCAACACATCATGGACTTGGACCTCACGGAAGTGCCCGACTCATGAGTGCCTTCTTGCTGAACTATCTGCAACCTGATTGTTGCCCATATTGTTAGGATTAGAAATAGTGCTGACTACTGGGTTGCCACTATGTTAGATTCACGATACAAGAGTAAATTTTGCCAGATGCTTTTCCCCCTTTAAGGGACGTGCGCATGCTGGAGTATCGAAACACACTTGTAGACAAAAATAGTGTTTTTCGCCAAGACAGCAGTGAGGCACACAGTGTGCATCACAGTTCTAGACTTCCAACCCCTGGAACGTCATCAACGCAAAAACGTTAGCAGCAGCAGTGTGAGTGGCAGAGGCAGCAAGGTGGTTCAGTGGTTAACACTGCAGCCTGGCAGTGTTGGGGTCCTGGGTTCAAACCCCACCAAGGTCAACGAGAAGTTTGTATGTTCTCCCCATGTTTGCGTGGGTTTCCTCCAGTTTCTTCACACACTTCAAAGACATACTGATAGGAAATTTAGATTGTGAGCTCCAATGGGGACAGTACCGATAATGTCTGTAAGGCGCTGTGGAATTAATGGTGCTATATGTGAGTAAAATAAATAAATTAAGCAATTTCTGTGAGTCTTTTAACACATTTTTTACACCAGCCCGTGCACCAGCAGAACAGAGTACAAGTCTGACACTTAGTGAACGAATGGAGAAGATGGTGCAGGATTATCTCGAGCTCAATATCAATGTCATCAGGGGATGATTTGGACCCTTTTGAATTTTGGTCTTCAAAAATGGAAGCGTGGTATGAGCTTGCCTGTCAAGCCTTGGAGGTTTTGTCATGTCCGGCAGCCAGTGTTCTCTTAGAACGTGTCTTCAGCGCTGCTGATGGTGTTGTGATGGATAAGCACATCCGGCTGTCCCCTGAAAGTGTAGACCGCCTAATTTTTTATCAAGATGAACAAGTCATGGATCTCCAATGACTTGCACCCCAGTCGCAGACTAGGCGATGGTGTCATTTTAAGTGTGTTGCATTGATCTGTCATTATTGCAGTCTGTGACACCTTTGCCATTGCTTCTGTGCCTGCAGTTGCTACTGCTATTGATGTTGCTAACAATTTTTTGAAATGTGGAGACTCCAAGTTGGGTCTCCATCTAGTGGGTTGCCTTTAGTGGAAGGGGTGTTAGAGCTCCATTATACTATTTCTACTCTTGGGAAATTGATGCCACTTTAGTGGTGTCTGCCCTGAATTTTTGGAAATGTTTGTATTCCACAAGTTCAGACAACAGGTTCAGGCATCCTTCATGTGTGTTTCCTGAATTTGACAGGGCTCTCACAGCACCAGGCCTACACCTGTCACTCATCCACTTGTTACTGATCAATGTTTAAGCTAGAGATGCTGGTCCAAGCCCTGTCCCAGGCCCTGTCCTATCCTAAAATGTGGACTGGTGTCTGCACTACACAATTAGCACAAACTATTTAGATGCTGAAATGTGGCCTGGTTTATGGACCACACTACTAGCACAAAGAATTTAGATTTTCAAATGTAGACTCTTGGCTGGACAAAAATATTACCAGCACTAAATATTTATATGCAGAAACGTGGCCTGCTTTATGCAGCACGCTATTATCACAAACAATTTAGATTCAAAAATGTGGACTCCAGGCTGAAGCAAAAATAGTAGCAAAAAATATTTATATACTGTACTGAAATGTGGCCTGGTTTCTGTACCACGCTATTAGCATAAAGAATTTTGATTCAGAAATGTGGACTCCTGGCTTGAGCACAATATTACCACAAAATACTTATATACTGAAATGTGGCCTACTTTCTGGAGCACGCTATTAGCGCAAACAATTTAGATTCAGTAATGTGGACTCTTGTCTTGAGCAAAATATTACCACAAAATATTTATAGGTAGAAATGTGGGCTTGTTTCAGGACCACGCTATTAGAACAAAGAATTTGTATTTTCAAATGTGGACTCCTGCCTGGACTAAAATATTACCAGCACAAAATATTTTTATGCAGAAATGTGGCCTTGTTTCACGATTACACTATTAGCACAAAGAATTTAGATTTTCAAATGTGGACTCTTGGTTGGAGCACAATATTAGCAGCACAAAAGAGTTACCGTATTTTTCGGGACTATAAGACGCACCTAGGTTTTAGAGGAGGAAAAAAAAATGTAAGCAAAAAATGTGGTCATGATGCACTGTTATGGGGGTAATGTCCCCCAATTCTTTACTAATATCCCCCATCCTGGAATATATGGCCCCCCCCTTCCTGTTATACGTTGCCCTCATCCCTCATCCTGGTATGCATGGCACCCCTCATCCCCATTCTAGTATGCATGGCACCCCAATTCCCCATCCTGGTATGCATGGCACCCCTTATCCTTGTATGCATGGCACCCCTCACAGATCACATGAAGCCAATATATAAATAGGGATCAGAAACAACGGAATCCAACAGGGGAGGAGTCCTGATGAGATAATTTGCATATTCCCACTGCATTTTGGGGTAAGTGAAGAGTCTCCGCGAGCTCAAAGAACACTGGATTTTGGGTGTTGGAGCTGAAAAGAGGACATCGGTAAACCAGGGGAGGAGTCCTGATGAGATAATTTGCATATTCCCACTGCATTTTGGGGTAAGTGAAGAGTCTCCGCGAGCTCAAAGAACACTGGATTTTGGGTGTTGGAGCTGAAAAGAGGACATCGGTAAACCAGGGGAGGAGTCCTGATGAGATAATTTGCATATTCCCACTGCATTTTGGGGTAAGTGAAGAGTCTCCGCGAGCTCAAAGAACACTGGATTTTGGGTGTTGGAGCTGAAAAGAGGACATCGGTAAACCAGGGGAGGAGTCCTGATGAGATAATTTGTATATTCCCACTGCATTTTGGGGTAAGTGAAGAGTCTCCGCGAGCTCAAAGAACACTGGATTTTGGCTGTTGGAGCTGAAACGAGGACATCGGTAAACCAGGGGAGGAGTCCTGATGAGATAATTTGCATATTCCCACTGCATTTTGGGGTAAGTGAAGAGTCTCTGCGAGCTCAAAGAACACTGGATTTTGGGTGTTGGAGCTGAAAAGAGGACAGCGGTAAACCAGGGGAGGAGTCCTGATGAGATAATTTGCATATTCCCACTGCATTTTGGGGTAAGTGAAGAGTCTCCGCGAGCTCATAGAACACTGGATTTTGGCTGTTGGAGCTGAAAAGAGGACATCGGTAAACCAGGGGAGGAGTCCTGATGAGATAATTTGCATATTCCCACTGCATTTTGGGGTAAGTGAAGAGTCTCCGCGAGCTCAAAGAACACTGGATTTTGGCTGTTGGAGCTGAAAAGAGGACATCGGTAAACCAGGGGAGGAGTCCTGATGAGATAATTTGCATATTCCCACTGCTGGACCACACTTTGAATAGTGTGCAGGAGGAGGTGGTGGTCCCAGAGGAAGAGGAGGAAGCAGAGGAGGATGTGGAAGGGATAACAATATCTCTAAGTTCCAGACTGTAGTTGCACAGGCAGGTGCCAAGGGAGGGTCGATTACAGCAATCGAGGGGGGACTCATGGTACCAGACAGATAATCTGTTAGTGATGGTGCAGGAGCCGAGGAACAAATAGAGGAGGAGGAGGAGGAGATGATGGGCACACAACAGTCAGGAGATGAAGAGGATAATGATCCCCTCTCTGTTGTCCGTGGTTGGCAGGAGGGGACGGAGGAAGCAAGCTTAAGTGTTACCCTGCCACCAACACATCATGGACTTGGACCTCACGGAAGTGCCCGACTCATGAGTGCCTTCTTGCTGAACTATCTGCAACCTGATTGTTGCCCATATTGTTAGGATTAGAAATAGTGCTGACTACTGGGTTGCCACTATGTTAGATTCACGATACAAGAGTAAATTTTGCCAGATGCTTTTCCCCCTTTAAGGGACGTGCGCATGCTGGAGTATCGAAACACACTTGTAGACAAAAATAGTGTTTTTCGCCAAGACAGCAGTGAGGCACACAGTGTGCATCGCAGTTCTAGACTTCCAACCCCTGGAACGTCATCAACGCAAAAACGTTAGCAGCAGCAGTGTGAGTGGCAGAGGCAGCATGGTGGTTCAGTGGTTAACACTGCAGCCTGGCAGTGTTGGGGTCCTGGGTTCAAACCCCACCAAGGTCAACAAGAAGTTTGTATGTTCTCCCCATGTTTGCGTGGGTTTCCTCCGGTTTCTTCACACACTTCAAAGACATACTGATAGGAAATTTAGATTGTGAGCTCCAATGGGGACAGTACCGATAATGTCTGTAAGGCGCTGTGGAATTAATGGTGCTATATGTGAGTAAAATAAATAAATTAAGCAATTTCTGTGAGTCTTTTAACACATTTTTTACACCAGCCCGTGCACCAGCAGAACAGAGTACAAGTCTGACACTTAGTGAACGAATGGAGAAGATGGTGCAGGATTATCTCGAGCTCAATATCAATGTCATCAGGGGATGATTTGGACCCTTTTGAATTTTGGTCTTCAAAAATGGAAGCGTGGTATGAGCTTGCCTGTCAAGCCTTGGAGGTTTTGTCATGTCCGGCAGCCAGTGTTCTCTTAGAACGTGTCTTCAGCGCTGCTGATGGTGTTGTGATGGATAAGCACATCCGGCTGTCCCCTGAAAGTGTAGACCGCCTAATTTTTTATCAAGATGAACAAGTCATGGATCTCCAATGACTTGCACCCCAGTCGCAGACTAGGCGATGGTGTCATTTTAAGTGTGTTGCATTGATCTGTCATTATTGCAGTCTGTGACACCTTTGCCATTGCTTCTGTGCCTGCAGTTGCTACTGCTATTGATGTTGCTAACAATTTTTTGAAATGTGGAGACTCCAAGTTGGGTCTCCATCTAGTGGGTTGCCTTTAGTGGAAGGGGTGTTAGAGCTCCATTATACTATTTCTACTCTTGGGAAATTGATGCCACTTTAGTGGTGTCTGCCCTGAATTTTTGGAAATGTTTGTATTCCACAAGTTCAGACAACAGGTTCAGGCATCCTTCATGTGTGTTTCCTGAATTTGGCAGGGCTCTCACAGCACCAGGCCTACACCTGTCACTCATCCACTTGTTACTGATCAATGTTTAAGCTAGAGATGCTGGTCCAAGCCCTGTCCCAGGCCCTGTCCTATCCTAAAATGTGGACTGGTGTCTGCACTACACAATTAGCACAAACTATTTAGATGCTGAAATGTGGCCTGGTTTATGGACCACACTACTAGCACAAAGAATTTAGATTTTCAAATGTAGACTCTTGGCTGGACAAAAATATTACCAGCACTAAATATTTATATGCAGAAACGTGGCCTGCTTTATGCAGCACGCTATTATCACAAACAATTTAGATTCAAAAATGTGGACTCCAGGCTGAAGCAAAAATAGTAGCAAAAAATATTTATATACTGTACTGAAATGTGGCCTGGTTTCTGTACCACGCTATTAGCATAAAGAATTTTGATTCAGAAATGTGGACTCCTGGCTTGAGCACAATATTACCACAAAATACTTATATACTGAAATGTGGCCTACTTTCTGGAGCACGCTATTAGCGCAAACAATTTAGATTCAGTAATGTGGACTCTTGTCTTGAGCAAAATATTACCACAAAATATTTATAGGTAGAAATGTGGGCTTGTTTCAGGACCACGCTATTAGAACAAAGAATTTGTATTTTCAAATGTGGACTCCTGCCTGGACTAAAATATTACCAGCACAAAATATTTTTATGCAGAAATGTGGCCTTGTTTCACGATTACACTATTAGCACAAAGAATTTAGATTTTCAAATGTGGACTCTTGGTTGGAGCACAATATTAGCAGCACAAAAGAGTTACCGTATTTTTCGGGACTATAAGACGCACCTAGGTTTTAGAGGAGGAAAAAAAAATGTAAGCAAAAAATGTGGTCATGATGCACTGTTATGGGGGTAATGTCCCCCAATTCTTTACTAATATCCCCCATCCTGGAATATATGGCCCCCCCCTTCCTGTTATACGTTGCCCTCATCCCTCATCCTGGTATGCATGGCACCCCTCATCCCCATTCTAGTATGCATGGCACCCCAATTCCCCATCCTGGTATGCATGGCACCCCTTATCCTTGTATGCATGGCACCCCTCACAGATCACATGAAGCCAATATATAAATAGGGATCAGAAACAACGGAATCCAACAGGGGAGGAGTCCTGATGAGATAATTTGCATATTCCCACTGCATTTTGGGGTAAGTGAAGAGTCTCCGCGAGCTCAAAGAACACTGGATTTTGGGTGTTGGAGCTGAAAAGAGGACATCGGTAAACCAGGGGAGGAGTCCTGATGAGATAATTTGCATATTCCCACTGCATTTTGGGGTAAGTGAAGAGTCTCCGCGAGCTCAAAGAACACTGGATTTTGGCTGTTGGAGCTGAAAAGAGGACATCGGTAAACCAGGGGAGGAGTCCTGATGAGATAATTTGCATATTCCCACTGCATTTTGGGGTAAGTGAAGAGTCTCCGCGAGCTCAAAGAACACTGGATTTTGGCTGTTGGAGCTGAAACGAGGACATCGGTAAACCAGGGGAGGAGTCCTGATGAGATAATTTGCATATTCCCACTGCATTTTGGGGTAAGTGAAGAGTCTCCGTGAGCTCAAAGAACACTGGATTTTGGGTGTTGGAGCTGAAAAGAGGACATCGGTAAACCAGGGGAGGAGTCCTGATGAGATAATTTGCATATTCCCACTGCATTTTGGGGTAAGTGAAGAGTCTCCGCGAGCTCAAAGAACACTGGATTTTGGCTGTTGGAGCTGAAAAGAGGACATCGGTAAATCAGGGGAGGAGTCCTGATGAGATAATTTGCATATTCCCACTGCATTTTGGGGTAAGTGAAGAGTCTCCGCGAGCTCAAAGAACACTGGATTTTGGCTGTTGGAGCTGAAAAGAGGACATCGGTAAACCAGGGGAGGAGTCCTGATGAGATAATTTGCATATTCCCACTGCTGGACCACACTTTGAATAGTGTGCAGGAGGAGGTGGTGGTCCCAGAGGAAGAGGAGGAAGCAGAGGAGGATGTGGAAGGGATAACAATATCTCTAAGTTCCAGACTGTAGTTGCACAGGCAGGTGCCAAGGGAGGGTCGATTACAGCAATCGAGGGGGGACTCATGGTACCAGACAGATAATCTGTTAGTGATGGTGCAGGAGCCGAGGAACAAATAGAGGAGGAGGAGGAGATGATGGGCACACAACAGTCAGGAGATGAAGAGGATAATGATCCCCTCTCTGTTGTCCGTGGTTGGCAGGAGGGGACGGAGGAAGCAAGCTTAAGTGTTACCCTGCCACCAACACATCATGGACTTGGACCTCACGGAAGTGCCCGACTCATGAGTGCCTTCTTGCTGAACTATCTGCAACCTGATTGTTGCCCATATTGTTAGGATTAGAAATAGTGCTGACTACTGGGTTGCCACTATGTTAGATTCACGATACAAGAGTAAATTTTGCCAGATGCTTTTCCCCCTTTAAGGGACGTGCGCATGCTGGAGTATCGAAACACACTTGTAGACAAAAATAGTGTTTTTCGCCAAGACAGCAGTGAGGCACACAGTGTGCATCGCAGTTCTAGACTTCCAACCCCTGGAACGTCATCAACGCAAAAACGTTAGCAGCAGCAGTGTGAGTGGCAGAGGCAGCATGGTGGTTCAGTGGTTAACACTGCAGCCTGGCAGTGTTGGGGTCCTGGGTTCAAACCCCACCAAGGTCAACAAGAAGTTTGTATGTTCTCCCCATGTTTGCGTGGGTTTCCTCCGGTTTCTTCACACACTTCAAAGACATACTGATAGGAAATTTAGATTGTGAGCTCCAATGGGGACAGTACCGATAATGTCTGTAAGGCGCTGTGGAATTAATGGTGCTATATGTGAGTAAAATAAATAAATTAAGCAATTTCTGTGAGTCTTTTAACACATTTTTTACACCAGCCCGTGCACCAGCAGAACAGAGTACAAGTCTGACACTTAGTGAACGAATGGAGAAGATGGTGCAGGATTATCTCGAGCTCAATATCAATGTCATCAGGGGATGATTTGGACCCTTTTGAATTTTGGTCTTCAAAAATGGAAGCGTGGTATGAGCTTGCCTGTCAAGCCTTGGAGGTTTTGTCATGTCCGGCAGCCAGTGTTCTCTTAGAACGTGTCTTCAGCGCTGCTGATGGTGTTGTGATGGATAAGCACATCCGGCTGTCCCCTGAAAGTGTAGACCGCCTAATTTTTTATCAAGATGAACAAGTCATGGATCTCCAATGACTTGCACCCCAGTCGCAGACTAGGCGATGGTGTCATTTTAAGTGTGTTGCATTGATCTGTCATTATTGCAGTCTGTGACACCTTTGCCATTGCTTCTGTGCCTGCAGTTGCTACTGCTATTGATGTTGCTAACAATTTTTTGAAATGTGGAGACTCCAAGTTGGGTCTCCATCTAGTGGGTTGCCTTTAGTGGAAGGGGTGTTAGAGCTCCATTATACTATTTCTACTCTTGGGAAATTGATGCCACTTTAGTGGTGTCTGCCCTGAATTTTTGGAAATGTTTGTATTCCACAAGTTCAGACAACAGGTTCAGGCATCCTTCATGTGTGTTTCCTGAATTTGGCAGGGCTCTCACAGCACCAGGCCTACACCTGTCACTCATCCACTTGTTACTGATCAATGTTTAAGCTAGAGATGCTGGTCCAAGCCCTGTCCCAGGCCCTGTCCTATCCTAAAATGTGGACTGGTGTCTGCACTACACAATTAGCACAAACTATTTAGATGCTGAAATGTGGCCTGGTTTATGGACCACACTACTAGCACAAAGAATTTAGATTTTCAAATGTAGACTCTTGGCTGGACAAAAATATTACCAGCACTAAATATTTATATGCAGAAACGTGGCCTGCTTTATGCAGCACGCTATTATCACAAACAATTTAGATTCAAAAATGTGGACTCCAGGCTGAAGCAAAAATAGTAGCAAAAAATATTTATATACTGTACTGAAATGTGGCCTGGTTTCTGTACCACGCTATTAGCATAAAGAATTTTGATTCAGAAATGTGGACTCCTGGCTTGAGCACAATATTACCACAAAATACTTATATACTGAAATGTGGCCTACTTTCTGGAGCACGCTATTAGCGCAAACAATTTAGATTCAGTAATGTGGACTCTTGTCTTGAGCAAAATATTACCACAAAATATTTATAGGTAGAAATGTGGGCTTGTTTCAGGACCACGCTATTAGAACAAAGAATTTGTATTTTCAAATGTGGACTCCTGCCTGGACTAAAATATTACCAGCACAAAATATTTTTATGCAGAAATGTGGCCTTGTTTCACGATTACACTATTAGCACAAAGAATTTAGATTTTCAAATGTGGACTCTTGGTTGGAGCACAATATTAGCAGCACAAAAGAGTTACCGTATTTTTCGGGACTATAAGACGCACCTAGGTTTTAGAGGAGGAAAAAAAAATGTAAGCAAAAAATGTGGTCATGATGCACTGTTATGGGGGTAATGTCCCCCAATTCTTTACTAATATCCCCCATCCTGGAATATATGGCCCCCCCCTTCCTGTTATACGTTGCCCTCATCCCTCATCCTGGTATGCATGGCACCCCTCATCCCCATTCTAGTATGCATGGCACCCCAATTCCCCATCCTGGTATGCATGGCACCCCTTATCCTTGTATGCATGGCACCCCTCACAGATCACATGAAGCCAATATATAAATAGGGATCAGAAACAACGGAATCCAACAGGGGAGGAGTCCTGATGAGATAATTTGCATATTCCCACTGCATTTTGGGGTAAGTGAAGAGTCTCCGCGAGCTCAAAGAACACTGGATTTTGGCTGTTGGAGCTGAAAAGAGGACATCGGTAAACCAGGGGAGGAGTCCTGATGAGATAATTTGCATATTCCCACTGCATTTTGGGGTAAGTGAAGAGTCTCCGCGAGCTCAAAGAACACTGGATTTTGGCTGTTGGAGCTGAAAAGAGGACATCGGTAAACCAGGGGAGGAGTCCTGATGAGATAATTTGCATATTCCCACTGCATTTTGGGGTAAGTGAAGAGTCTCCGCGAGCTCAAAGAACACTGGATTTTGGGTGTTGGAGCTGAAAAGAGGACATCGGTAAACCAGGGGAGGAGTCCTGATGAGATAATTTGCATATTCCCACTGCATTTTGGGGTAAGTGAAGAGTCTCCGCGAGCTCAAAGAACACTGGATTTTGGCTGTTGGAGCTGAAAAGAGGACATCGGTAAACCAGGGGAGGAGTGCTGAGGAGATAATTTGCATATTCCCACTGCATTTTGGGGTAAGTGAAGAGTCTCCGCGAGCTCAAAGAACACTGGATTTTGGCTGTTGGAGCTGAAAAGAGGACATCGGTAAACCAGGGGAGGAGTCCTGATGAGATAATTTGCATATTCCCACTGCATTTTGGGGTAAGTGAAGAGTCTCCGCGAGCTCAAAGAACACTGGATTTTGGCTGTTGGAGCTGAAAAGAGGACATCGGTAAACCGCGCGCCTACCGGCGTGCGCATTTTGAAGCTTTTTTTTTAAGCTTTTTTCACTGTTTTCAGAACATTAACAATAAGAACATGGAAGAGTCCAGGAGCCATTTGGTGAGCTGCATATCCTGCTACATGTTCACAGACTTGCCAGTGGAAAAGCCAAACTTCACATGCCAGAAATGCAAGCTTGTGTCCCTGTTGGAGGAAAAGTTGCGAAATCTAGAAGAGAGGTTAACTACCTTGAAAATCATTAAGGAAGGTGAAGAGTTCTTAGACAGAGCAGAATTATCTCTTCATGATTCAGAAAGAGAAGAAATTCGAACTGCACCTGACGAAACAGAGGAATGGAAGCATGTGACCCACAGAAGCAGGAGGATCGAGAGGCAGTCAGCACCCATACTGCTCAGGAACCAGTACCAGGCTCTCACGCAGGAGAACCATGAAGAAATACAGCAAAATAAGACTTTGCCAGCAATGAATAACCTTGTAAGCCCTCAGAATCCTCCTGGATGGAGAAAGAAGAATGTTGTGAAGAAAAAACGGAGAGTGGTGGTCATGGGGGATTCCCTGTTAAGAGGAACAGAGGCCGCTATCTGCAGACCAGACATAACCTCAAGAGAAATGTGCTGTCTTCCAGGAGCAAAAATTAAAGATGTGTCTGACAGGATATCAAGACTCTTCAGACCTACAGATCACTACCCATTCCTGCTAATACGTGTGGGGACAAATGACACCACAGGAAAGGACCTGGAAACCATCTGCAGTGACTTTGAAGACTTAGGCAAGAAAGTGAAAGAATTGGGAGCGCAGGTGGTCTTCTCATCCATCCTCCCAGTGGATGGCCATGGAACAATGAGGTGGAATAAGATTCTACAGGTGAACAACTGGCTACGTCGATGGTGCCGTCAACAAGGATTTGGATTTCTGGATCACGGAATGAATTACCTATACGATGGACTACTTGCTAGAGATGGGGTGCACCTTACGAAGACTGGAAAACATGTATTTGGAAGTCGCCTTGCTACACTCATCAGAAGAGCTTTAAACTAGAACAATGTGGGAAGGGAAGCAAAAGGCCAGAAAAAGCCATACAGCTGACAAATACTATTGAGATCTCTGCTACTGGAAGTGGAAAAGAAGAACAAAGACAAAAAAATCTAAATAATAAAAATATGGGAGGAAGAGAAACCAATCACAAACTAAAATGTTTTTATACAAATGCACAAAGCATGGGCAACAAACAAGGAGAATTGGAACTACTAATGCAGGAAAAGGAATATGATGTCATTGGAATCACTGAAACTTGGTGGGACGATACACATGATTGGAATAAAAGGCTAAAAGGATACAACTTATTTGCAAGAAACAGACTTGATAAACGAGGAGGAGGTGTTGCATTGTATGTTAGAAAAGCGTATATCTGCACAGAGATTGAAGCTTCAGAGACTGGGAGTTCTGTGGAAACTGTTTGGGTGAGAATACAAGGAGAGAACAACGGAAAGGACACCATTGTAGGCATTTACTACAGGCCACCTGGGCAAGCTGAAGATATGGATGAACTCTTTATGTATCAAATGACCAAGTTCTCCAAAAAATATGACGTAGTGGTCATGGGAGATTTCAACTATCCAGACATTTGTTGGAAATCTCTCTCAAGTAAAACTAACAGGTCAAGCAAATTCTTATCCTCTCTTGCTGACAACTTTATCTTCCAAAAGGTAGGGGAGAAAACAAGGGGATCTGCTACTTTGGATCTAATCCTTATAAACAGGGAGGAAATGGTTGAGGAGGTAAAGGTGGCTGGGACCCTAGGAGGCAGCGATCATGCTATTATAGAATTTTGGATAACTAGAGGAGGAAGACATGTGAAGACTCAGACTTCAAGGTTAGATTTTAGAAAGGCAGATTTTAAGAGACTCAGAAAGAGAATAGGAGGGATCCAATGGCTGGATGTCCTTAAGGACAAAAATGTCCAGGAAGGATGGGAAATTTTTAAAAATGAGATTCTCAAAGCACAATCGTTAACAATCCCGAAAAGTAGGAAGAATGGGAAGCATTTAAGGAAACCAGGATGGATGAACACAGAACTTAAACACATGCTAAAAAGAAAGAAAGAAATGTTTATTAAATGGAAAGAGGGAGGCATATCTAAAGAAGATTATAATGCAGTCTGCAGATCCTGCAGGGCACGTATCAGGTTAGCTAAAGCTGACAATGAATTAAGGCTTGCAAGAGATGTCAAAAGCAATAAAAAAGGATTTTGGGGGTATGTCAAAAGTAAAAGAAAAGTCAAAGATGCTATAGGATTTTTACAGGATGAAAATGGAGAAATGGTAAGAGAGGATGTTGAGAAGGCCGAACTTTTTAATTCCTATTTTGCATCTGTTTTCTCTCAGAAAGAAAATGTAACATCAACTGATCTTCACTGTCCTTTTAAAGGAATAGAGGAATCCAAGTTATCTGTAAACAGAAAGATTGTGAGGGAATATTTAGCTAACATAAATGAGTTCAAGTCTCCAGGTCCAGATGAATTACACCCCAGAGTACTGAAGGAGATCGTAGAAGAAATTTTAGAACCACTCTCCATAATCTTTGAAAATTCTTGGAGAACAGGAGAAGTCCCAGAAGACTGGAGAAGAGCAAATGTTGTTCCTATCTTCAAAAAGGGGAAGAAGGTGGACCCAGGGAACTATAGGCCGGTGAGTCTGACTTCTATACCAGGAAAGATCTTTGAACAAATTATTAAACAACATGTATGTAAGTACATGGATAAGAATGAAGTGATTAACCAGAGTCAGCATGGGTTTGTAACTAACAAGTCATGTCAGACTAACTTAATTTCCTTCTATGACAGAATCACTGACTGGGTGGATCAGGGAAATGCTGTAGATATAGTATATCTTGACTTCAGCAAAGCATTTGACAAAGTATCTCACACCATCCTTATTGAAAAAATGACCAAGTATGCAATGGACCAGGCAACTGTTAGGTGGATTCATAACTGGCTTAGTGATCGGACTCAAAGGGTGGTTGTAAATGGCTTCACATCCAGCTGGATGAATGTCTCAAGTGGGGTACCACAGGGCTCCGTCCTGGGACCTGTATTGTTCAACATCTTTATCAATGATTTAGATGAAGGAATTGAGGGTAAACTGATTAAATTTGCTGATGACACAAAGCTAGGAGGGATAGCTAATACTAGAGAAGAGAGAGAGAGGATTCAAAAAGACCTAAATAAACTGGAGCAGTGGGCAGCAACCAACAGAATGGTTTTTAACAGGGAAAAATGCAAAGTACTACATCTGGGCAATAAAAATGAAAAAAGCATATACAGAATGGGAGGAATAGAGCTAAGCAACAGTACATGTGAAAAAGACTTAGGTATACTAATAGATCATAGACTGAACATGAGTCAACAGTGTGATGCAGCAGCAAAAAAGGCAAATACAATTCTGGGATGTATTAACAGAAGCATACAGTCTAGATCACGTGAAGTCATTATCGGTCTTTACTCCTCTTTGGTCAGACCTCATCTGGAATACTGTGTACAGTTTTGGGCACCACATTTTAAAAAAGACATAGACAAACTGGAGCAAGTTCAGAGAAGAGCGACCAGAATGGTGACTGGTCTGCAAACCATGTCCTATGAGGAACGGTTGCAGGATTTGGGAATGTTTAGCTTGCAAAAAAGAAGACTGAGAGGAGACTTAATAGCTGTCTACAAATATGTCAAGGGCTGTCACATTGTAGAAGGATCATCTTTATTCTCATTTGCACAAGGAAAGACTAGAAGCAATGGGATGAAACTAAATGGGAGGAGACACAGATTAGATATTAGAAAAACTTTTTGACAGTTAGGGTGATTAATGAGTGGAACAGGCTGCCACGAGAGGTGGTGAGTTCCCCTTCAATGGACGTCTTCAAACAGAGGCTGGACAGACATCTGTCTGAGATGATCTAGTGAATCCTGCTTTGAGCAGGGGGTTGGACCAGATGACCCAGGAGGTCCCTTCCAACTCTACCATTCTATGATTCTATGAATCCCTAAAATTTAACTTTTAATCGATTCAGTTAAAATGCTCAAAAACAACACAGTCCTCAACACACATGAACTAACAAGGTGCAATGCTAAAGTGACGTAGTGCAAAATGCCACCTAATGGTACAATCCTACAGGATACCAGCCTATGTACCATGGCCGAAAAGTAGATACCATATCAATGGTCTTTATAATCCTATTGTTAGAGCAATAATAACATCAAAGACACTTTAGCGTAATATGCATCCAAGATATATCCAGAAAAGCAGGACAAAAAAACACCACACTGAGTGTGATCCGGTCTATTTTACACTGCATGAAGCCTATGTTCTTAATATAAAGGCCTTATTGAATCCCTTCCAGATATGATGCTGGCTAATATACCATATGCTTCTTCAGTACAAAGGAAAACCCTCTATCACACATGACCATTCATAGTGGTAAATAGATATTATCACACAGGGATCAGGTCTCCACTTAGACCACATACAGGTGCATCTCACAAAATTAGAATATCATCAAAAAGTTAATTTATTTCAGTTCTTCAATAAAAAGTGAAACTTGTATATTATATAGAGTCATTACAAACAGAGTGATCTATTTCAAGTGTTTATCTCTGTTAATGTTGATGATTATGGCTTACAGCCAATGAAAACACAAAAGTCATTATCTCAGTAAATTAGAACACTCTATAACAACAGCTTGAAAAATGTTTTTTAACCCCTTCCCGACCCGTGTCACACCGTTTGTGACATGGAAAACAGTTCATTCCCGACCCATGTCACAGCGTCTGTGACATGGAGGGAAAGACCCCCTGCAGCGCCTGCGAGCGGGGTCGCTCAGGTGTCACAGTTGCTACTGCAACTGGACATCCTGAAGTCGACCCCCCGGGGGGTGGATTAACCCCCCCGTGCCTGGGACCCCTCCGATTGGCTGTTTCATTTTCACTTTTAATGAAACTGCCAATCGGTATGAATTAAATATTTCACCAATGAAAATTGGTGTAATATTTAAATCTGGGCATGGCCTGATGCTTACAGCATCAGCCATTGGCTGGGGGGAGTGTCACCTCTGTCCCCCCCTCCCCCCAGATCTGATTGGGGGGCTAGCGTCACATGGATACTAGCCCCAATCAGATGTGGAGGGAGTTTTTAATGATGGCCGCAACTGCCCGTCCATGGATCGGGTGCCGGCCGTTGTGGACCCTCTGCTGCTGCCTCCTGTGGACCCTCTGCTGCTGCCCCCCCGTGGACCCTCTGCAGCTGCCCCCCCGTGGATCGCCTGCTGCCGCCGCTGATCGCCTGCTGCCGCCGCTGATCTGCATCAGGTAGTATTGCCCCCGCTCCCCCCCGACCCCCCCTCCACTCCACCCTGCCCCCCCCTCCACCCCCGACCCCCCCTCCACTTTCATACCTGCACCCCGACCTCCGCTCCCTCTGCTCCCTCTCCCACGTCTTCATCCACCGGCTGCTGCTCTCCTTCTGACAGCCGGTGGACTGTGATCACAGCAGCAGCAGGCTCAGTGTAAATGCCCTGCTCCTGTGATCAAACCCACCATCCCCCAGTCCCAGTGATATCACCCCCCACCTCCCAATAATCACCCCTCCCCCAGTGTTCACCCCCCCTGTCCCCAGTGTTCACCCCCCCTGTCCCCAGTGTTCACCCCCCCTGTCCCCAGTGTTCACCCCCCTGTCCCCAGTGTTCACCCCCCCTGACCCCAGTGTTCACCCCCCCAGTGTTCACCCCCCCTGTCCCCAGTGTTCACCCCCCCTGTCTCCAGTGTTCACTCCCCATCCCCAGTGTGCACCCCCCCATCCCAGTGATCATCCCCCCCCCCGCAAACCCAGTGATCACCCCCCTTGCTGCTGCCGGCTCCTGCCCCAGTGATCACCCCCCTTGCTGCTGCCGGCTCCTGCCCCAGTGATCACCCCCCTTGCTACTGCCGGCTCCTGCCCCAGTGATCACCCCCCTTGCTGCAGCTGCTGGCTCCTCCATCTCTTCAGCCCCCCCCCTACGCCTGACAGCCCCGTACGCCTGACAGCCCCCGTACACCTGACAGCCCCCCTACGCCTGACAGCCCCCCTACGCCTGACAGCCCCCTACGCCTGACAGCCCCCTACGCCTGACAGCCCCCACACGTGACTGCAGAAGGTTACACCAAGCACACACACACACACACGTACACTCACACTATAATAAAGTTTCGATTTTTTTTTTTTTTTTTTTTTTTTTTTTACACACGCACACAGCACACAAAATGTCCCGCCCGTCCCACTCATCCCAGTCTAGGGCGTACTCAGCTTAGTAGGCTATGTCAGGTTGGTGTGTGTGTTGTAGTGTGTGTGGTGTATACACTACAATATACCACACCGCACACCAACCTGACATACACTACACAATGGTGTCCACTAACAAATTGGAACCATGTTGCGTTTGGAGAGTCCCTGTGTGCCCAAACATTGGAGCTCCCCAACAAGTGACCCCATTTTGGAAACTAGACCCCCCAAGGCACCTATCTAGATGCATAGTGAGCACTTGAAACCCCCAGGTGCTTCACAAATTGATTCATAAAAATGAAAAAGTGGAAAAAAAAACACTTTTTTATTTTTACGGATTAATTTGTGAAGGACCTGGGGGTTCCAAGTGCTCACTATGCATCTAGATAGGTGCCTTGGGGGGTCTAGTTTCCAAAATGGGGTCACTTGTGGGGGAGCTCCAATGTTTGGCCACACAGCGGCTCTCCAAACGGAACATGGTGTCTTCTAACAATTTGAGCCGACAATTTGTTAGCGGACACCATGTTGCTTTTGGAGAGCCGCTGTGTGCCCAAACATTGGAGCTCCCCCACAAGTGACCCCATTTTGGAAACTAGACCCCCCAAGGCACCTATCTAGATGCATAGTGAGCACTTGAAACCCCCAGGTGCTTCACAAATTGATTCATAAAAATGAAAAAGTGGAAAAAAAAACACTTTTTTATTTTTACGGATTAATTTGTGAATGACCTGGGGGTTCCAAGTGCTCACTGTGCATCTAGATAGGTGCCTTGGGGGGTCTAGTTTCCAAAATGGGGTCACTTGTGGGGGAGCTCCAATGTTTGGCCACACAGCGGCTCTCCAAACGCGACATGGTGTCCGCTAACAAATTGAATGGAAAATCGGCTCAAATTGTTAGCGGACACCATGTTGCGTTTGGAGAGCCCCTAATGTGCCTAAACAGTGGAGCTCCCCCACAAGTGACCCCACTTTGGAAACTAGACCCCCCAAGGCACCTATCTAGATGCATAGTGAGCACTTGGAACCCCCAGGTGCTTCACAAAATGATCTGTGAAAACAAAAAAGTACTTTTTTTTTTCACAAAAATTTTCTTTTAGCCTAAATTTTTTAATTTTCACATGGGTAACAGGATAAAATGCATCCTAAAATGTATTGGTCAATTTCTCCTGAGTACACTGATACCTCATATGTGGTCGTAAACCACTGTTTGGGCACATGACAGGGCTCAGAAGAGAAGGAGCGCAATTTGACTTTTGGAGCTAATTTTCCATTCAAAAAGTAAAATGGCGCTCCTTCCCTTCTGAGCCCTGCCGTGTGCCCAAACAGTGGTTTATGACCACATATGAGGTATCAGTGTACTAAGGAGAAATTGACCAACAAATTTTAGGATGCATTTTATCCTGTTACCCATGTGAAAATTAAAAAATTTAGGCTAAAAGAAAATTTTTGTTAGAAAAATAAAAATGTTCATTTTTTTCTTCCATGTGGCTTTAGTTCCTGTGATGCACCTGAAGGGTTAATAATCTTCTTGAATGTAGTTTTGAGTAGCTTGAGGGGTGCAGTTTTTGGAATGGTGTCACTTTTGGGTGTTTTCTGTCATGTACACCCCTCAAAGGGACTTCAAATGTGATGTGGTCACTAAAAAAAATGGCTTTGCAAATTTTGCTGGAAAAAAGAAAATTTGCTGATGAACTTTGAACCCTTCTAACTTCCTACCAAAAATTTTTTTTTTTTCCAAAATTGTGCTGATGTAAAGTAGACATGTGGGAAATGTTATTTATTAACTATTTTGTGTCACATCACTCTCTAGTTTAGCAGAATAAAAATTCAAAATTTGAAAATTGCAAAATTTTCAAAATTTTTCCCATATTTTTGATTTTTTCACAAATAAACGCAAATATTATCGACCTAAATTTAATACTAACATGAAGCCCAATATGTCACGAAAAAACAATCTCAGAATCGCTAGGATCCGTTGAAGTGTTCCAGAGTTTTTACTTCGTAAAGGGACACTGGTCAGAATTGACAAAAATGCCAAGGTCTTTAGGGTCAAAATAGGCTGGGTCCTGAAGGGGTTAAAATCCGAAATGTTGGCCTACTGAAATGTATGTTCAGTAAATGCACTCAATACTCGGTCGAGGCTCCTTTTGCATCATTTACTGCATCAATGCGGCGTGGCATGGAGGCGATCAGCCTGTGGCACTGCTGAGGTGTTATGGAAGCCCAGGTTGCTTTGATAGCAGCCTTCAGCTCATCTGCATTGTTGGGTCTGGTATCTCTCATCTTCCTCGTCAATACCTCATAGATTCTCTATAGGGTTAATATCCGGCGAGTTTGCTCGCCAATCAAGCACAGTGATACTGTTGTTTTTATACCAGGTATTGGTACTTTTGGCAGTGTGGACAGGTGGCAAGTCCTGCTGGAGAATGAAATTTCCATCTCCAAAAAGCTTGTCGGCAGAGGGAAGCATGAAGTGCTCTAAAATTTCCTGGTAGACGGCTGCGCTGACTTTGGGCTTGATGAAACACAGTGGACCTACACCAGCAGATGACATGGCTCCCCAAACCATCACTGATTGTGGAAACTTCACACTTGACCTCAAGCAAATTGGATTGTGGCCTCTCCACTCTTCCTCCAGACTCTGGAATCTTGATTTCCAAATGAAAATTCAAACTCTGGGACCTTGTGCAGTGTGTCAATGACTGCATTTTGGACATCTGTCAAGTCAGCAGTCTTCCCCATGATTGTAGAGCCTACTGAAATAGACTGAGGGACCTTTTTAAACTCTTAGGAATCCTTTGCAGGTGTTTGCACTTAGTGCCAGGTGTAGACTGTCAGAATCAGCTGACACAAGGCGGCGATTGCGTGCACACAGCGATTGTGCACGCAAAATCGCCTGGACGTAGCCATATGTCCAAGGTCGGTAAGTACTTACCGATCTGGACGTATGGATACTTCAAAGGTCATGAAGGGGTTAACAAATCTCTCAGCACCTATTGTGCTGACGAAGCCACGCAGGCGAAACGCGCGTTGAGGCATGCTTTCTTTTCACTCACAGCAGATCTTCCACACTCCTGACTATTATGTCTCAAGGTAATGCTTTGCAGTACTCGATTTGTGTATATTGAACTCTGTTTAGATGTTACTTACATGTTCTGCAAAAACTATGCTTACTTGCCTTTGCAGCCCCTTTTTTGAGCTTCATGTATATAGCTCTGGTGTCCTCCTAACTAGCAGGACACAGACTATGCTGTATGCTTGAATATACACTCGGGTATATAGAGTGTGGATCATCTGCAGCTGGTGAAATGGTCTCTTTCTTCTTTGGGTAATTTCATCTTATCCTTAATCTGGCCCCTCACCTCAGTCACCCACAATATGTCTCTAATTGTTGTTCATTATATGGAATATTTTGTATAATAAAATTTATTGATTTGTTGCACTAATAGCTATATCTTTGGCTGTTTTTGTTAGAGAATGGTGTCCTCCACATATATTCTAGTGGATCTTGGCTACATCTTTCTATCCCCTTTTTGGTGTTACCTATTGTGATGGAGCCTTCTTCTCTAGGTTTCACATCACCGAGGTTAGGCACCTCGATGACACATACACTCCAGGAAGTACCTTTCCGGCTGCAAGTCTACACAGTGTTTGCGTGGATTTCTTTGAGGTACTCTGGTTACCTCCCATACTCTAAGGATACACTGACAGGGACATTAGATTGTGAGCCCCAATGGAGACGGAGATGATAGCTGTAAAGCACTGTGGAATGAGTGGTGCTATAAGAGTATAATATAAAGAATTAGAAAATTAGATGTTTAATTTCCATTTTTCACTGTTTGCATATCATTAAAATCAAATCTTTGCCTGATGGTTATTTCACATGTCCATGTTTCATGTACTTGTGTTTTTTTTTCTTTCGAACATATAACACATGTATATATGATCGTCTATAGTCAAAATAATGAGACATCTGTCACGTAGTGTTAAGAGACTGTGGGCACCTACCCGATCTCCTGATCTAGAGATGCCGTAGTCTATTCTTGTCCCCCGGATTACTCCTGAAAGTGGAGACGCCGGGTTCCCGTACCTGTTGTGACAGGGTCACTGGCGATGAATATGAGGGGAGATATGTGTCACGAAGGTTGCTATCTTCCGTGATATGAAACCCAGAAGTTTCTCTCCAGCATGTTATGTGCTGAGAGGGGTTAGTCTACCATGACAGGTTGGGTTTTTTGTGAATGGCTGTAAGAGATGGGTGGAATAGCCACTCACCGTATCTCCACCTCAAGGGTGTGATTGGGGAAGTGAAAAGTCCAGCTACTGATTTTTTTTTTCCTCTTGTGTGTGTGTGTTGGAGACAAGGAAGTCGCCAGTCTGTGTGTGTGTGGAGGCAAGAGAGCTCCACGGAAGTGTTTAGGTGAACTTTGTTGTTGTACCCGGAGAGGGCGGAACCCCACTGGCCTATAGACTTTGCTATTTGTTATCTTTTGTTTCTGGTTATACCAGGAAGGCCGTTTTTATTTGGTTGAACCCTGCATTGGATTATGCCGTGTCCTAATAAACCAGCAGGCGATTAACCCAAGAAGCGTTCCTGTGTCTACCTTCTGTGAGAGCCGAGTGAGTCACATTACCATACTGTCTATGTTCCTAACTTAACCCTTATCTGATCACTCCGCCACCCAGGGAGGTGAGGGGCTGAAGTGTATAAGAAAACACTAACCAGACAGACAGGGTTAACAGACAGGGATAAAAGAAAACTATAATCATATAAATACACTCACAAAGAAACAGAGTGGGAAACAGAGGAGGTATAGGAAAGGGAAATTCGATGTTAGAAAATCAGGAAAAACACACAAACCAATCTCCAAAAGTCAACTCCTAACACTGAACTTTCTCCTTCACCACCAAACCAGGAAGTAGAACCACTATCACTGGCAACTTACAAGTACCAGTGGCGAGCATATATACCTGAGAGGAGTGGCCAACACAGAACAGTTGAGACAATTCAGGATGGAGAGCTCAAGGAGATCAACTGAACTGATTAACCCTTGCCACGACAGCAGGGAAACCTACACTGTTTAATAGGTTGGTGAAGTAGGAGTTAGTGTAACCAGACACCGCAATCTTCTGGCCCCTCTCTGTTGTGGTATCCCTGTGACAGCATCTGTGAATTTTGTCATTTTTACATTACAAATTCACGTGAATGAATCAATTTGTTATATGAACATACATCTCACGGATGCTGTTCATGTACTTTTCAGTTGCATCATTTGTATCAGTCATCTAAACTAGTGTTCCCCCAACTCTAGTCCTCAAGGCCCACCAACAGGTCATGTTTTCAGGACTTTCTTAGTATTGCACAGGTGATAATTACATCACCTGCACAGGCAATAATTACATCACCTGTGCAATACTAAGGAAATCCTGAAAACATGATCTGTTGGTGGGCCTTGAGGACTGGAGTTGGGGAACACTGATCTAAACAAATGAACGGGATACCACTGAGACATGAATGACTGTTGTCCATTAGAATATGACATTTAGAATATCACCCAATTGTGCAAGTGTCTCGACAGGTGTGGGGGGTCATAACGTCATTTGAAACGGTCACCTCTGCAGCGGGAGAGACACCTGACAACCTATATAGGTGAGGCAATAATACAGGCTAATACATGAGCCCCTCAAATCCACCTTAGAAAAGAAATTCATCTCCAAAATAGAAAGATCGATTTTGGTAATTTCATTCTAAACTTAGGAGCCGTATAACAACCTAACAGGACATTTAAAAATCTAACGATTTCTGTGCACACAGTACTGTCTATAAGGATGTCCTCTGTACAGCAACTCCATTCTAGCCGCCTCACTAAAGAGATGACTAGCTCGGAGTTTCTGCGAAGAGGTTTATTATTTCTCTGCACATAGTACTGTCTATAAGGACGTCCTCTGTACAACTCCATTCTGTCACTACAGATGAATAGATCGGAGTTGCTGCACTGAGTTTTAGGATTTCTGGGTACACAGTACAGTGTATAGGGACGTCCTCCTTACAGCAACTCCATTCTAGCTGTCTCGCTACAGAGATGACTAGATCGGAGTTGCTGCACCGAGGTTCATGATTTCTGGGCACACAGTATTGTGTATAGGGACATCCTCTTTACAGCAACTCCATTCTAGCTGTCTCACTACAGAGATGACTAGATCGGAGTTGCTGCACAGAGGTTCGTGATTTCTGCGCTGCCAGTACTGTCTATTATGGCTTCTTCAGAGCTATCTTGGAATGCAACGCATGTAGTGGCCATGGGTCTCCCGACCCAAGCATGAGACTTCATATATTTCTACGAGGCTATCACGCTCTGGTTGGCAGAGCCTCGGCTAATTCATGCATTGCATTCTGAGATCTGACCGAAGTATATGGACGTCTAAATTAGCCCTTATACAGATTAGCTTATGTCTACAAGAGCCTCAGTATAATGTCGGCAGGATCGGCCAACAATCTGACGTGTATTGGGACTTCCTGCCTCTCCCTCGATAATTGCGGTCAGGAGAGAGAAGGATCTGGGGTGTTGGAATTCCAGTAGTTCATCCTCTTGTACTCTCTGATAAACCTCCACCAAAAAAACCTGACATTGCTCTCTGAGAACACCCAAAGAAACCGGAAATTGCTCTCTAATAGAGAACACAAGAATGTTTGATGTAATAGTCAGGAGAGAGCTGTCAACCAAAGTATTGTAGAGATTGGATGTTTATGGGCCTTAAAGGGATTGTGTAGTGAAAACAAGTTATCACCTAGCCTATCCATGAGGTAGATGATAACTTGATTGGGAAAATGGTGAATTTTTAGCCCTGATACAGAATTAAGCACTTCTTTAAAAAATCCTTTTAATGAATGATCATATTAAAAATGAAAGTGAACAACTTTCAAGAGACAAATGTGAATGAACACTAAAAGAGTGTACTATAAACAAACGCGTTTCGGAAAGAATTCCTTATTCATTGTTAGTACAATGCACGTGTTACCCGCCGGTTTATGTCATGTCCGTGGTAGACGTGTAATTATTCACTACCAAAGAAAAGAGATCCCAATCATTAGATATACTAATAAAAAGCAAATGCTACAATAAACAAAAAATGCAAAGAACAATAAGGAACTAGATATTAGAAGTGGTAAATAAGATTGTGTCTCAAATGGAGATCTAGTATTCAATTCATAAATCCACCAGGATTTTAGGTTTAATAGTTTCCTATGACTGTCTCCTTCTCTAAAAGGTTTATTAACACGTTCTATCCCAGTAATTAACTATACAGGAAGCTATATCCCCATTGTGTTCCAAGGAAAAATATTTTGTTGCTGCTGAGCATTTCGTGATCATTTTATTGGTGACGTCTGACAAGTGCCTCCTAATTCTGTTTTTTAATGAATTGGAAGTGCATCCCACATACTGCACATTACAGATGCTGCAAGTAATCAAATAATGTAAGATGAATTACTTTATTTCATCATATATGGACAATCCAGGAAAACATGAGGCAAGCAGGTAAAAATAGGGAGTAGATGCATCTATTGTCTGAGGAGAGGATATAGCCCGTTACGGAAAAAAGGGGAGGCGCGGGGGAGACGGGAAAAAAGGGGGGCAGGAAAAAGGTGGGAAAGAAGGGGGAGTAGAAGGGGACGCGAAACAAGGGGGGGGGGCGGGAAACTGGAAACAAGGGGGGTGCGGGAAAGGGGGGTTAAAAAGTGTCCTAAAGGAAATGAAAAGGTGGGAGACCCCCAGGGGACAGTACCTAGCAAACCAATAGAAATGGAGAGCGGGGGAGGTTTTTTCTTTGAGGAATTATACTCATCTATCTGACATCAAACGTCCACAGTGTCACCCCTTCCACCAACACTCCACTCATATGAGAGGATATAGCTAGTTATGTAGAGATGCAGTTTGGAGCCTCCTGGTGGCCAGGAGTAAACCTGCAGTCCTGTGTTGCCCAATAACATTAATGAGAACAGCTTCATGAACAAAACAGGACTTGCTCCTCAGCGTGCAGCCCCTTCAAGAAGAATTGCATTTAAATAATAACCATCCCTCCCTTCAGATTATTATAGCGCCATTTATTCCATGGCGCGTTCCATGTGATAAAGGGGGTAAACAAAAACAATTACAATAATCTTGAACAAAACGAGTCAGCGACTGGTACAGGAGGAGAGAAGACCCTGCCTCCGAGGGCTCACGATCAGATCCCCCAACATCACCCCCTTCTCTGTTCAGCCTGACCCCCACACAAGTAAAACTACACTTCCCTGTGCAGTGCGCTCCCCTCACACGCAGCCCAATGCAAGAGACATCACACACTATCCTGCGCAGCACCATGTAACATCACCCCCTCAGCAAGCAGCCACACCACTCCTTCCCCATGCGACCCCCAGCCTGTCATAGCAACTCACAAGTAACAGGACCACCTCCTTCCTCACGCAAATAAAAGGACCCCCAACATGCAGCACCATGGAAGTAACAGGACCCCCTCCTTCCCCACGCAAATAAAAGGACCCCCAACATGCAGCACCATGGAAATAACAGGACCCCCTCCTTCCCCACGCAAATAAAAGGACCCCCAACATGCAGCACCATGGGAGTAACAGGACCAACCCCTTCCCCACGCAAATAAAAGGACCCCCAACATGCAGCACCATGGAAGTAACAGGACCAACCCCTTCCCCACGCAAATAAAAGGACCCCCAACATGCAGCACCATGGAAGTAACAGGACCCCCTCCTTCCCCACGCAAATAAAAGGACCCCCAACATGCAGCACCATGGAAGTAACAGGACCCCCTCCTTCCCCACGCAAATAAAAGGACCCCCAACATGCAGCACCATGGGAGTAACAGGACCAACCCCTTCCCCATGCAAATAAAAGGACCGCCAATATGCAGCACCATGGGAGTAACAGGACCAACCCCTTCCCCACGCAAATAAAAGGACCCCCAACATGCAGCACCATGGGAGTAACAGGACCAACCCCTTCCCCACGCAAATAAAAGGACCCCCAACATGCAGCACCATGGGAGTAACAGGACCCCCTCCTTCCCCACGCAAATAAAAGGACCCCCAACATGCAGCACCATGGGAGTAACAGGACCAACCCCTTCCCCACGCAAATAAAAGGACCCCCAACATGCAGCACAATGGGAGTAACAGGACCCCCTCCTTCCCACGCAAATAAAAGGACCCCCAACATGCAGCACCATGGAAGTAACAGGACCCCCTCCTTCCCCACGCAAATAAAAGGACCCCCAACATGCAGCCCCATGGGAGTAACAGGACCAACCCCTTCCCCACGCAAATAAAAGGACCCCCAACATGCAGTACCATGGGAGTAACAGGACCAACACCTTCCCCATGGAAATAAAAGGACCCCCAACATGCAGTACCATGGGAGTAAAAGGACCAACCCCTTCCCCACGCAAATAAAAGGACCCCCAACATGCAGTACCATGGGAGTAACAGGACCAACCCCTTCCCCGCGCAAATAAAAGGACCCCCAACATGCAGCATCATGGGAGTAACAGGACCCCCTCCCCCACTCCACCCTGTTCCCTGTGCAGCTCTCACACCAAAAAACCCCCTCAGCTCGTTAACTTCTAGATTGGAGTTGATTTCTTGAGGGGGAGGAGTGATTTCATGAAATCATGACGTCACCGGAAGGGGCTGGGCCTTCTCAGTCCGGTGGAAATTACAGCTGCACCAGTGCGCACATCGTTCCCGGACTGGTGATGAGGAGCTCCTGTAGTTGATCCTGAGTTGTGCTGTGGAGCGGACTCTGCTGAGGTTCCTGTACTGAGCATTGTGCAACAACGTGTGCCCTGGCGAGTACTCTGCTCAGGAGCTCGTGTTCAGCGTTGTGTTGTGAGGACTGAGGCTGATCCGGAGTGAACTGAGGTGGGGAGAACTGACCATGTGAATAAATTTTGTAGAGGCATAAAGGGGGCTGTGTGGGTGGTGTGAGGGGGCATGGGGTATGTAGAGGGGCATGGGGTATGTAGAGGGGCATCCAGGGGGCTGTGTGGGTGGTGTGAGGAGGCATGGGGTATGTAGAGGGGCATCCAGGGGGCTGTGTGGATGGTGTGAGGAGGCATGGGGTATGTAGAGGGGCATCCAGGGGGCTGTGTGAGGAGGCATGGGGTATGTAGAGGGGCATCCAGGGGCCTGTGTGGCTGGTGTGAGGGGGCATGGGCTATGTATGTAAAGGGGCATCCAGGGGCCTGCGTGGCTGGTGTGAGGGAACATGGGCTATGTATGTAGAGGGGCATCCAGGGGCCTGCGTGGCTGGTGTGAGGGGGCATGGGCTATGTATGTAGAGGGGCATCCAGAGGCCTGCGTGGCTGGTGTGAGGAGGCATGGGCTATGTATGTAGAGGGGCATCCAAGGGTCTGCGTGGCTGGTGTGAGGGGGCATGGGCTATGTATGTAGAGGGGTATCCAGGGGCCTGCATGGCTGGTGTGAGGGGGCATGTAGATGGGCATCCACTGAGAAGGGATTATTGCAGAGGGCTTGCACAAGAAAAGGGGTGATGGTGCATGTTGATGTGCTGATACTTCATGCACAGGGCTGCTTTTTGGGCGTGCTTGCACAGTGAAGGGGGTTATGCATGTATGTTGCTACATGTTGATGGGTTTGCACTGATGCTGCATGTTGTTGGCGGTTGCACAGGGAATTTGCTGTTGCTGCATGCACAGGACTGCTCGCAGTGTGGATTGCAGAGTCAAGGTGGTGATGAATGATGGTGCCGCATGTTGGGGATTGCACTGGGAAAGGGGTTATGTTGCAACAGGCTAGTCTAAAAAAAGGGGGTGATGTATGGCATTGATCTTGCACAGAGATTGTGCTGATGATACATGCATAGGGCTGCACTTTGTGGGGCTTTCACAAGTATGGTGGTGGTACATGTAAATGTCTGTGTGTAGGGGGGGCTTGCCGTTTGTGTAGAGTGTGGAACTGTTCTTGATTAGGCCAGACTACAAATATTGTTCCTTTGTTTGATACATCAGGATAAGTTAGCCATTGTTTCATGTCAGATGGACCGGAGTCCTAATTGTGTGTTAATTTGTAGATTGTCTGACATGTGGATTTCCTCAATCCCTCTGCCTACATGTTCACCTTCCATCTTTCTCTTTTAGAAGGCTGCAGATCTCTTCTGTGAAGCCTCCAGCAGTTGTTCCCCATCATTTTTACATTCCATCTCCTTAATATCCTGATGAAATCTTTCTCCTTGCTCTTCGCTAGCACCAATGTTTTCAGGAAAGTTGTCCAAATGGGAATGTAAAAAATGTAATGTGGTGGCAGGAGAACTCCTGTGAGATAAAGTAAACTTTTGGAAACTGTTCTTGAGTCTAGGTTGCAAAGATGTTCTCGTTGGTCAAACTTTTTTTGGGCTCCAGTGATGAGTCCTATCCCGGCTGTCACATTCACAGAAAAAGCATGGGTACTTCGTATATCCTCCTTGATACCCAAGGAGCAAAACGAGAACTTACAGATCAACACATATTAGTCATCCTTTATCCTCTTGGTTAAGGTAAACTTGGCACTAGGTTTTTCTCATTTAAGCTGCAGCCACCACCGTAAGGCCGATCTGTATAACTTCAAAAACGTCATTTAGTCTCACTGGAGGGGCAGTCTGGTCTGATGGGCCTTGCTGATCTTGGCACAACGCCTCCTATCTTGTGAATGGCGTCCTCCTCTGCTTCATTTGGATAACGCGTCCTATGTCATACACACAGTCTCCTCCGTTGCGCTCCTGCACAAGTGCACTTCTCTCTGCACTGCTGAGGGCAGAGCAAAGTATCGTAATGTGACGGGAAAGCTGAAAGAAAGCTGGCCTTATCCCAAGATCTATTGATAAAAATGTATTTTGTTTATCTTTAACCATTCAAAGCAGATTCTGCCTCCTTGTGTCACCTGATCCATGTGATTTCTCCTCTTACTCCTGCGCGCCATGACGCGCAATATAAAATCAAAGTCTTCGTATCTCAGAAGTGTTCCATTGATTGTGGGTGCCTGATCCGTGCCATCTTAGTGTACTACATATAGACCTCATTCTAATGGCAGTAACTATGATCAACATGTTTTGTGTAATGTTACATTTTTTTTGTTACGTTTTGTATTTTACAAATGTCAGTAATTTCTACATATAGAGGTTTTTTATATGTAACTAAAATCACAGGTTACTCTGGTATAAACGTATTTTTGCCTTTCTCAATAATGTTTTGTTATTTTAATTAAACAGGTTGAGAGAAGCTTGTTGTGGCATTAATGACCGGTAACTGGCAGTCTGATCTCTATCAAGGTGTATAAACGGTGAATTTTCAAAAAATCCAGAAGTATCTACACAAATGTCCACAATAATAGATCCGCAATAATGTGGATCTTGTTCCTCCTGCAGACTAGTTTATTAGGTCACAGCAGTGTTTCTATGGCCATCTTGGTGCATCACAACCCTCTGTGGTGGTTTTGCGTTCCAGGTGGCCTGTAGAACTAAAGTTTTAGGCTGGGTGCCCACGTAGCGTTTTTCAAGCGTTTATGCTGCGGAATTTCCGCAGCGTAAACGCTTGTGAAACGCTTGGTAATCCGCACCCCATGGTCCCCAAGGGGATTCCGCATGTTCTATGCCCATGCTGCGGATTTTTCCGCAGCGTTTATGCTGCGTACAAAAATCTGCAGCATGTCATTTAATTTTGCGGAAGCGCAGTGGAATGGCCGCCATTGACTTGCATTGAGACGCATAGAATGCGCGTCTGTACATTTCTACAAGCGAATTCTATGCGTCTCTATGTGCGGATGGTACCCAGGTCTGGAGGAGAGGAGACTCTCCTCCAGACCTGGGTACCATTGTACCTGTAAAAAAAAGAATAAAATAATAAACAAAGTTTATACTCACCTTTCCGAAGGCTTCTCTCTGAATGCCGACATCGCTGAAGGACCTTCGGTGACGTCACAGTCATGTGACCGCAGGCCCTTCACCGCTCTGTCTCGCGATATGCCGGCAGCCAGGAACCAGCCAGGAAGCAGCGCTGCAGCCACGCCGGGGCATCGGGGGTGAGTATAGCTTTATTTTATTTTATTTTTACGGTTCACACTCTATAAATCCATGCTGTTTGCATGGATTTATACAGTGTGACCTAGTTGTCAAGCACTTTCCAAGTGATGCTATCGCCTGGAAAGCGCTTGTCAATCTGCATGCGGAAACGCATGTGAATCAGCATGTATTCTGCAGGAAAAACGCATGCACAATCTGCATGCGTTTTTTCTGCCAGGGAGATGCAGAAATGCTGCAGAAATTTTCTGCTTCATTTCTGCATCGTGGGCACATAGCCTTAGTGGTCATTGTGACAGAGCAGGAAGGGACACCAGGCCCATGATCAATCCAACGAGACTTATTTGAACAGGGAAAATGGAACAGCACAAATGAAGGTAATTCTGCTAGTCCGCAATGAGTCCACAACAGCAGAAACAATATGATATTTCGACCGATGATGCATTTGAAAATCAGGCTAAGGCTATGTGCCCGCGATGCAGAAATGAAGCAGAAAATTTCTGCAGCATTTCTGCATCTCCCTGGCACAAAAAACGCATGCAGATTGTGCATGCGTTTTTCCTGCAGAATACATGCGGAATACATGCGGATTCACATGCGTTTCCGCATGCAGATTGACAAGCGCTTTCCAGGCGATTAGCATCACTTGGAAAGTGCTTGACAACTAGGTCACACTATATAAATCCATGCAAAAAGCATGGATTTATATAGTGTGATCGTAAAACAATGCTTAAAATAAAGCTATACTCACCCCCGATGCCCCGGCGTGTGCTGCAGCGCTCGTTCCTGTCTGGTTCACGGCTGCCGGCATATCGCGAGACACAGCGGTGAAGGGCCTGGGGCCTGTGGTCACATGACTGTGACGTCACCGAAGGTCCTTCAGCGCTGTCGGCATGCCGAGAGAAGCCGTTGGACAGGTGAATATAAACTTTATTTTTTATTTTATTCTTTTTTTTACAGGTACAATGGTACCCAGGTCTGGATGAGAGTCTTCTCTCCTCCAGAACTGGGTACCATCCGCACATAGAGACAAATGTACAGACGCGCATTCTATGCGTCTCAATGCAAGTCAATGGCGGCGCTTCCGCAAAATTAATGAACATGCTGCGGATTTATGAGCGCTGCAGAAACGCTGCGGAAAAATCCGCAGCATGTGCATTGACATTGCGGAATGCCATTGGGGACCATGGGGTGCGGATTACCATGCGTTTTTGATGCGTTTCCGCTGCGGAAATTCCGCAGCATAAACGCATGAAAAAAACGCATCGTTTGCACGCAGCCTAAGGATCTTACATCACACTTTATTGAGAGGGGGTACAGTATGCATTGTATTAAAAATGGATATAGGAGAGTGAGGTCCACCCCCTGGAATACACTATTACAGTCTATAACAAAATCGAAAGCTGGTCCTGGCCAACTTAGATTCATCTCTACTTATAATCAGGACTGGGGGCTTATGAGAACCATTCTTGAGAGACACTGGTCTGTGTTACTCACTGAACCGTCACTTTCCTCTCATTTAATCGCATCTCCTCAAATGACACCTAGGCGTTGTAAAAGTATTAAGGATATTTTGGTCAAAAGCCACTATGTTCCACCAAGATCCAATCCATTTGGAACAAGGGGGCCGATAGATGGTTGTTTCCCGTGCAGTCGCTGTGTGGCGTGCGCAAATGTCTCTCGCATCTCCCGAGTTCTCAAACGCTTCTGGGAGCCGCCAATATACAATCAATTATATTACATGCGGAACATCTAATTTGATATATTCTGCCACATGCGGTTGCGGTAAGATCTATGTGGGATTAACATCCAGAGAATTGCGGGTGAGGACTAGGGAGCATGCAAGGGACATTTGCGCCGCGAGGACGGTGGCCGACACAACCTCCTTAAAGATGATACCACGCCATTTTAAAATCTGTCATGGGAGAAATCCTAAAACCTTTATGGTACGTGGTATCGATGTCATCCATAGTGGCATTAGGGGTGGAAACGTAAAAAAAACTTCTGCCTCAAAGGGAAACCAAATGGATAGTGGAACTGGGAACAATGATGCCAAATGGCCTTAATGAGGTCCTGAGCTTCACCCCATTTCTTTAATAGATATAATCTTTGTGGCATTTTTAAACAATTGTAGTGTTGATTTTAATTTGTTTTCTTTGTCATTTGTAGCTTTCTCCCTCCATAGTCTATATGTACCATCTACACTGTGTTCCAAATTATTATGCAAATAATATTTTCTCAGATTTTCCCAAATTACCTATATGAATTGCAGTCATTGTAATTTTCCAGTCAAATAACTATTAGAGTACAATTGAAAGGTTTTTGTACAAACTGCCTATGATAACAGTATATTTTTTAAAAAATAAAAAACTCAAACTGCACTCAAAATGCATGTTCCAAATTATTATGCACAGGAGAGTTTTCAACCTTTTCATTTTAGTAAAGAACAAAAAAATGGTCATTTTTGAAATTATAAGCATTAGCAGGTTATTACAAACTGAAATCAAACAGTTTTCAACATAAAACTTTATTCTAGGTGATGTTACATTTGCACATAGGACCGCTTGTTCGAAAGGAGCTTCTGAACTCTCTCGTCCATTGAATTTGTCAGGTTTTGGATGGTTTCTGCTTCCAATTGTTTTGCATGAGGACAGAATACCCTCCCAGAGCTGTTGCTTAGATGTGAACTGCCTCCCGCCATCATAGACACTCCTTTTGATGATGCTCCAGAGGTTCTCAATGGGGTTGAGGTCAGGGGAGCATGGCTGCCACACCATAAGTTTGTCCCCTTTTATGCCCATAGCAGCCAGAGATGCAGATGTGTTATGTGCATGAGACGGGGCATTATCATGCATGAAAATGATCTTGCTGCGGAATGCACGGTTCTTCTTTTTGAACCATGGAAGGAAGTGCTGTTTGAGGAACTCAACATACATTATGGAGTTAATCTTTACCCCTTCAGGGATCATAAAAGGGCCGACAATCTCTCTCCCCATGATTCCAGCCCAAAACATTACTCCACCTGCTCCTTGTTAGCGCCGTAGCCGTGTTTGCATGGGGTGTCCATCAACCAGCCATCCTCCACTCCATCCATCTGGACCATCGAGATCATTTCATGCATGATAATGCCCCGTCTCATGCTGCACATAACACATCTGCATCTCTGGCTGCTATGGGCATAAAAGGGGACAAACTTATGGTGTGGCACCCATGCTCCTCTGACCTCAACCCCATTGAGAACCTCTGGAGCATCATCAAAAGGAGTGTCTATGATGGCGGGAGGCAGTTCACATCTAAGCAACAGCTCTGGGAGGGTATTCTGTCCTCATGCAAAACAATTGGAAGCAGAAACCATCCAAAACCTGACAAATTCAATGGACGAGAGAGTTCAGAAGCTCCTTTCGAACAAGCGGTCCTATGTGCAAATGTAACATCACCTAGAATAAAGTTCTGAGTTGAAAACCTGTTTGATTTCAGTTTGTAATAACCTGCTAATGCTTATAATTTCAAAAATGACCATTTTTTGGTTCTTTATTAAAATGAAAATGTTGAAAACTCTGCTGTGCATAATAATTTGGAACATGCATTTTGAGTTTTTTTTTTTTTTTAAATATACTGTTATCATAGGCAGTTTGTACAAAAACCTTTCAATTGTACTCTAATAGTTATTTCACTGGAAAATTACAATGACTGCAATTCATATAGGTAATTTGGGAAAATCTGAGAAAATATTATTTGCATAATAATTTGGAACACAGTGTATATGGATCACCTACATATGGTTAATATGAGGATACTACAAGCAACAATTAAATTGGACCAAGAAAATAGATTTTCGTACTGACAATCGTGTTGCAATTATAGGAAAATGATACTTCTTACTCTAACACATTTTTGCATTATTAAGTAGTTGCGTTACTATACTTGTCTAAATGCGTTGCTGTGTTGTTTTCTTCAGCGAGCGCTTGGATGCTGTGCCTCCCCTTGCTTCTGCGTCATGCACGGTATCTGCATGGTGTCTGCACATGTTGGCGGGGCCATGGCAACGCGCCCTGGTTCCGTCATGCGTGGTTCACCTTGATGGCCGTGCGTGACGCATCTGGCTCGGGCGGTTCAGCGCGCATGCGCCGATGATCCAGGAGATGATTGGTTCATTCCGGTCACGTGACCGCAGGTCCTAAAGTATATTTAAACAGACATGGAATGTCCTATTAAACAATCCCGAGGAAGCCCTAGGATACGCAAAACACTCGTTGGGGTCCTTGTTTATTCTGGGTGCTGACACCTCATCTAATATGGCTAAGAGTGCATTATAATTCTTAAGCATTTTTTCATAGGGCACTATAGGCACGTGGTACATATCCATAGTGATTAAATATGCCATAATTTTGTACCAGTGCATAAATGACTTGAATACTAGCACTTCTTGTCCCAATAGATATTTAACATCTATTATGTTGTGTATGTGTCACCCAGTTTGGTGGTCTGTGTCATCCTTTTTAATCATGTTTGTCTTTTCTGTATATTGTTTACAATAAAGTTTTTTGATTCTTTGCCATATACTCCATATTTGGTTTGTTTTTGCTATATAACAGGAGAAACAAGTCCGGGGGCGCCTCCCGCCAGGGAAAATATAGAAATAGTCCTTGGATGAGTTCAATGGATCCAGCAGATGAGGGACACAACACAATCCCACATGGCAGCTTCTATCAATCCACACACGCCACGAGGATCTGGCCGCAGCCTGAGACCCTCCAGCATCGGGAGTCACCACGCAACTGACTGGGCCAAACATGAGTCTATTGGGATCAGCCCGTGGATGGGGGAAGGGTTCACACCCACTAGATGCAACAAGAGATATTGACCTAGGCCTGATTACATTACAGTCCATGAACACAGGCCGGGGGAGGGACACGCTGTTAGTCATATTGGATAAAACATAAGTTGCTGAGGTTAGGACCACCAGGGACCTCAATGTTACTTAGGAAAGACTATGTCCATGTTTAATAAAGTAGTTTTCACGTATGCATAGCACAGGTCTGTCCGTCCATTCATGGATTCTGTATGGACTAATAAAAATAGGCCATCACAACACTCGGCTATGTCATTTATGTACAGTCATGGCCAAAAGTTTTGAGAATGACACCAAAATTATATTTTCACATGATCTGCTGGCCTCTGGTTTTTATTAGTGTTTGTCTGATGTTTATATCACATACAGAAATATAATTGCAATCATATTATGAGTACCAATAGGTTATATTGACAGTTAGAATGAGTTAATGCAGCAAGTCAATATTTGCAGTGTTGCCCCTTCTTCTTCAAGACCTCTGTAATTCTCCCTGGCATGCTCTCAATCAACTTTTGGACCAAATTCTGACTGATAGCAGTCCATTCTTGCATAATCAATGCTTGCATTTTGCCAGAATTTGTTGTTTTTTGTTTGTCCACCCGTCTCTTGATGATTGACCACAAGTTCTCAATGGGATTAAGATCTGGGGAGTTTCCAGGCCATGGACCCAAAATCTCTATGTTTTGTTCCATGAGCCATTTAGTTATCACCTTTGCTTTATGGCAAGGTGCTCCATCATGCTGGAAAAGGCATTGTTGGGCGCCAAACTGCTCTTGGACGGTTGGGAGAAGTTGCTTTTGGAGGACATTCTGGTACCATTCTTTATTCATGGCTGTGTTTTTAGGCAAGACTGTGAGTGAGCCGATTCCCTTGGCTGAGAAGCAACCCCACACATGAATGGTTTCAGAATGCTTTACAGTTGGCATGAGACAAGACTGGTGGTAGCGCTCACCTCTTCTTCTCCGAATAAGCTGTTTTCCAGATGTCCCAAACAATCGAAAAGGGGATTCATCAGAGAAAATGACTTTGCCCCAGTCCTCAGCAGTCCACTCCCTGTACCTTTTGCAGAATATCAGTCGGTCCCTGATGTTTTTTCTGGAGATAAGTGGCTTCTTTGCTGCCCTCCTTGAAACCAGCCCTTGCTCAAAGAGTCTCCGCCTCACAGTGTGTGCAGAAGCACTCACACCAGCCTGCTGCCATTCCTGAGCAAGCTCGGCACTGCTGGTAGTCCGATCCCGCAGCTGAAACAGTTTTAAGATACGGTCCTGGCGCTTGCTGGTTTTTCTTGGGCGCCCTGGAGCCTTTTTGACAACAATGGAAGCTCTCTCCTTGAAGTTCTTGATGATGCGATAGATTGTTGACTGAGGTGCAATCTTTGTAGCTGCAATGCTCTTCCCGGTTAGGCCATTTTTGTGCAGTGCAATGATGGCTGCACGTGTTTCTTTAGAGATAACCATGGTTAACTGAAGAGAAACAATGATACCAAGAACCAGCCTCCTTTTAAAGTGTCCAGTGATGTCATTCTTACTTCATCATGACTGATTGATCGCCAGCCCTGTCCTCATCAACACCCACACCTGTGTTAATGGATCAATCACTAAAACGATGTTAGCTGCTCCTTTTAAGGCAGGACTGCAATGATGTTGAAATGTGTTTTGGGGGTTAAAGTTCATTTTCTGGGCAAATATTGACTTTGCAAGTACAGTAATTGCTGTTAAGCTGATCACTCTTTGACATTCAGGAGTATAAGCAAATTCCCATTACAAAAAATGAAGCAGTAAACTTTGGAAAAATTACTATTTGTCTCATTCTCAATACTTTTGGCCATGACTGTACATAAATGCATACAAAATATTAACTACTCGAGCTAAATTGCTGAATTGTCACCTTAAAATAACTATGCACCTGATTAATGTCTTGATGAGAGGGCGGGGGTGAAGGACGCAGTTCCTGATTCATTAAGAGACATATTCATCAGAAGCGTCTGATGACTGGACAGCGCCTCCGTGCGCTATGCCACTTACTGGAGTAGGATTTGTAGCGACCACCGATGCTCATGATGAAGTTGCCAAACAGCAGTCATCACAACTCTGCCCACTTACCGATAAAAATGGCATTAGAAAGCAAAAAGTTGCAACATTTTTACATACACTGTGTTCCAAATTATTATGCAAATAATATTCTCAGATTTTCCCAAATTACCTATATGAATTGCAGACATTGTAATTTTCCAGTCAAATAACTATTAGAGTACAATTGAAAGGTTTTTGTACAAACTGCCTATGATAACAGTATATTTTTAAAAAAATAAAAAACTCAAACTGCCCTCAAAATGCATGTTCCAAATTATTATGCACAGCAGAGTTTTCAACCTTTTCATTTTAATAAAGAACAAAAAAATGGTAATTTTTGAAATTATAAGCATTAGCAGGTTATTACAAACTGAAATCAAACAGTTTTCAACTCAAAACTTTATTCTAGGTGATGTTACATTTGCACATAGGACCCCTTGTTCGAAAGGAGCTTCTGAACTCTCTCGTCCATTGAATTTGTCAGGTTTTGGATGGTTTCTGCTTCAATTGTTTTGCATGAGGACAGAATACCCTCCCAGAGCTATTGCTTAGATGTGAACTGCCTCCCGCCATCATAGACACTCCTTTTGATGATGCTCCAGAGGTTCTCAATGGGGTTGAGGTCAGGGAAGCATGGCTGCCACACCATAAGTTTGTCCCCTTTTATGCCCATAGCAGCCAGAGATGCAGATGTGTTATGTGCAGCATGAGACGGGGCATTATCATGCATGAAAATGATCTTGCTGCGGAATACACAGTTCTTCTTCTTGAACCATGGCAGGAAGTGCTGTTTGAGAAACAACATACATTATGGAGTTCATCTTTACCCCTTCAGGGATCCTAAAAGGGCCAACAATCTCTCTCCCCATGATTCCAGCCCAAAACATTACTCCACCTCCTCCTTGTTAGCGCCGTAGCCGTGTTTGCATGGGGTGTCCATCAACCAGCCATCCTCCACTCCATCCATCTGGACCATCAAGATCATTTCATGCATGATAATGCCCCGTCTCATATAATATGAGCTTCACTTTTTGTATTGAAGAACTGAAATAAATGAACTTTTTTATGATATTCTAATTTAGTGAGATGCACCTGTATTATTAGAATTATCACACCAGTACACCTGTTTTCACATTTGCAAGATTTAAGTAAACGTTGTATGATATCTTTTTCATTTGTGAATGTCCTTATGCTTTCAAGCAGAACCCCACAATGCAGTAACCCATCGATCACTATACGCCCTCTGTTTTCCATGGATATCCATATTATGGACTGTGTATACGTTTCTTATGCCAGAACTGCGCATCCCTCGGAGAAGACAGTGAGTTTTTTTGGGGCAGCTTATGGTCGTCTCAGGATATGAACACCCCCTGATCTGCTTGAAAATATAACTGAAATAAAATGTTGAGAAAAAAATTCAAATATTAAGTTGACCCTTCATGTCACTGTCTTGTAAATCTTTATCACTTTTCCACAGAATAGGTGATTGGTCTGAAATCACTCAGGGTGTAAAGAGCCTCTGTCATCACAGAATAACTAATCAAACCAATCGCAGCCCCTCAGTGTATCATGGCACCCTGTATTTTGATTGGCAGCTGTAGCTATATAAGACTCGAGTGGGGGTCTCAAACATTTGGCTACAGAGGCTGCCCGCATGCACCATACACCTTGAGGATTGTCGCACGTCAGCACTTTTTCAGTGGAACATATTACAGGCGCCGTGCACAGACAAGCTCTTTGCTCAGCTATGCCAATGCTAACTGTGGGTCAATCACAGGCCAGCAGCTAATGTCTGCAGGGGACCAGGATGCGAACAGTACTAGAAGATGAGGATCAGGATCTTGACATTACTGCAAAGACACATTACTACAAAAAGGGGACAAGGAAGGGACACATTACTATGAGATAGGGAGCCGAATGGTGAGATTGCTACAAGAAGGGGACCAGGTTGGAGGATATTTCTACAAGATGGCCATGATGGGGGACAATAAAACAAGATGAGGACCATGATGGGGGACATAAGCACAAGATAGGGACCATGATGGGGACATTACTACAAGATGTTGGCCAAAATTACTATATGGCGCTAATAGTAAGATCGTATTACAAAAAGGGGCTAAAATGTAAAAGAAAACAAAACAAATTCTAAATATTGGCTTAAATTTTTTAGTGCTAATAAAAATGATTTTTTATAAATAAACTAAAATAAAGCCAAAAAAGTGCACACTTGTTATCGGTCATCGGTAATGACCCAAGCTATAAAATTATTATAACCCATAAGAGAAAATAAATAAATCTGCAAAAAATATTATAAACAAGTGATTAAAAGGTGTATACAACCCCTGGCAAAAATTATGGAATCACCGGGCTCGGAGGATGTTCATTCAGTTGTTTAATGTTGTTGAAAAAAAGCAGGTCACAGACATGGCACAAAACTAAAGTCACTTCAAATGGCAACTTTAGGGCTTAAAGAAACACTAAAAGAAATCAAAATTAAAAATGTGGTACTCAGTAAGGGTAATTTTTTTCAGACCAAGCAGAGGGAAAAATTATGTAATCACTCAATTCTGAGGAAAAAATTATGGAATCATGAAAAACAAGCACACAAAAGAACACTCCACTATATCACTAGTATGTTGTTGCACCACCTCTGGTTTTAATAACAGCTTGCAGTCTCTGAGGCATGGACTTAATGAGTGACAAACAGTACTTTTCATCAATCTGGCTCCAACTTTCTCTGATTGCTGTTGTAGAAAAGAAATATGGTGTCCCTAAAATGGCACTTTGTCTTGCTAAGAATGAAGCACAACCCCCCTCACCCCACCCAAATTATTTATTTTTCTAGGTGCGGACGATTATACCCCATCATACACCTGGACTAGAGAAAAGCAAGTATGTGGTAAAGTGCACTGTACTGTTAGGCACAACTAGGGTGCACCGAGTGCCTGTACATCATTTGAGCAGTCTTTTTTTGTCTTTATGACAGAATCCCTTTGCAGAGTTGCTATCCTTTAGGCAGAGTGCATGTGGTTATAATAATAGTCTAGCAAGTCCCATCCGTAGACATGAGTGATCGTGTGCTTCTCACACATGCCTAACATGGCTGTTTTGCTGTTTATTTACCCCAATCTGGTCAATAAATTAATGCAGAATAATGTTTACTGCTCATTTCCAATGGATCTTGGTGCAAGCCCCCCAAAAAAGCTCCCGTGCACAGGCACGATCATTATTATTTAGATACGTCCGTTAGGCAAGCTATACTACTGTGCCCAGAAATCATGTACCTCACTGCAGCAACTCAGTTCCAGTCATCTCTGTAGTGAGACAGAATGGAGTTACTGTATAGAGAACATACTTATATTCCTTACAGTGCACAGAAATCACGAGCCTCCATACTGCAACTCCAATCTAGTCACCTCTGTAGTGAGACAGCTAAAATGGAGTTAATGTACAGAAGACATCCTTATACACAGTACAGTACACAGAAATCATGAACCTCAGTACAGCAACTCTGATCTAGTCACCTCTGTACGGAGACATCTAGATTGAAGTTACTGTACAGAGGACGTCCTTATACACAGTACAGTGCACAGAAATCATGGACCTCAGTGCTGCAACTCCGATCTAGTCACCTCTGTACTGAGACATCTAAATTGAAGTTACCGTACAGAGGACGTCCTTATACACAGTACAGTGCACAGAAATCAGGAACCTCAGTACAGCAACTCTGATCTAGTCACCTCTGTACTGAGACATCTAAATTGAAGTTACTGTACAGAGGATGTCCTTATATACATTACTGTGTGCCCAGATATGATGAACCTTGGGGCAGCAACTCCAATGTACTCACCTCTGTAGTGAGATGGTTAGAATGGAGTTTCTGTTTAGGGGGCGTCCTTATACACAGTACAGTGCACACGAACCATGAATCTTAGTACAGCAACTCTGATCTAGTTACCTCTGTACTGAGACATCTAAATTGAAGTTACCATACAGAGGATGTCCTTATAGACATTAATCCACGCAAAGTGGTATCAAAGTTTAGTTAAAATATAACCTTTACTTAGTGCAATTAAAAGGGTACCATCCCACCATCAGGGGAGTTAGGCCGTACAGGGATCACCGTTTCTAGGTGACTTCCTTATAGACATTACTGTCTGCCCAGATATTATGAACCTCAGGGCAACAACTCCGATCTAGTCACCTCTGTAGTGAGACAGAATGGAGTTGCTGTACAGAGGACGTCCATATACACAGTACAGTGCACAGAAATCATGGACCTCAGCGCAGCAACTCCGATCTAGTCACCTCTGTACTGAGACATCTAGAATTGGGTTTCTGTACAGAGGACGTCCTTATACACAGTACATTGTGCCCACAAATCATGGACCTCAGTGCAGCAGCTCAATCTTTTCATCTCTGTAGTGAGACATCTAGATTGGAGTTGCTGCAGGTTGTTTTATTATTTCTTGGCAGACATTATACAAGATTACAGCCACAATTCATGAAGAAACAAATTTTGCATGCCAGTATTAATAAAAAGTGAGAGGTAGAAAGCTGGGCCACTTTTTTTTTGTTAAAATAAAATTTTTTTTTTTTTTTATATTATCACTTTTCATAGTTTAAAAACTTACACAAAGCTCTGATTGTTCATGTTTGACAAAATTGTATTTTTCTTGTCTGTCCACCAGTCCTGGCCAGCACCAGCATTTTGAAAAACGGGTGGACATATGCAAGGAGGTCGTGAGCGTGACGGAGCGCAGCCGACAACATTATCATAATTTACATCCCAAAAATGGCAAAAATTATCACATAAATGTAGTCTAGCTCTGCCCACTCTTCAGAAATGTCGGCGCTGTGGCTGGGATTGGTGGAAATACAGTAAAAGTCAAATTAGGGCAAAACTGAACAATCACTGCTATGTGTAATTATTTATGCTACAAAAAGGGACAATACATGCATACATTTATAATTCCTATGCCACTAGATTGTAATCTATAAGGAGCTCCTGGAATTAACTCCATTCTGGAGGTTTCAGTCATGAGCCGTCCAGATTGGATTTGATCCTATGAGGACAACGCTCCAGCAACTCCATTCTAGTCAGGTCAGCAATGAACTGTACAGAATAGAGGCTAGAGGGAGATCATCTAAAAATCCACTCCAATCTAGGCAGCTCACTAGTGAATCGGCTAGAATGCAGTTGCTAAAATGAAGTCCTCATAATTTACCACATTGGATCAGAGTGGCTTTTTTGAGGACTCTTTCGGTTGCGCTCTGCTACGTTTATCCCCGCGAGGCTCCGCCACTGTATGAAAAACTGAATTCCAGTCACCTCAGCACTAAACTGTACAGAATGGAGGCTGCAGAGAGATCCTCAAAAAAATCCACTCCGATCTAGACGGCTCACTGGTGAATCAGCTAGAATGGAGTTGCTAAAAGGAGATCCTCAAAAAATCCACTCCAATCCAATGTTGTAAATTATGAGGACTCTGTTGCTGCGCTCTGATATGCTTCTCCCCGAGAGGCTCCACTCTCTTTAAAAAAGAATTGATTTCAGTCACCTTAGCACCAAAGTGTACAGATTGGAGGCTACGGGGAGATCATCTAAAAATCCACTCCGATCCAATGTTGTAAATTATGAGGACTTTTTCGGCTGCGCTCTGTTATGTTACTCCCCGTGAGGCTCCGCCCATTCTCCGAAAAACTCAATTCCAGTCACCTCAGCACGAAGCTGTACAGAATGGAGTTGCTAAAAGAGAGCCACAAAAAAATCCACTCCGATATAGATGGCTCAATGGTGAATCAGCTAGAATAGAGTTGCTAAAATGAGGTCCTCAAAAAATCCACTCCAATCCATTATTGTAAATTATGAGGACTCTGTCGCTGCGCTCTGTTACGTTTCTCCCCGCGAGGCTCCGCACACTCTTTGAAAAACTCGATTCTAGTCACTTCAGCACCAAACTGTACAGAATAGAGGCCAGTCTAGACAGTTTATTAGTAAATCAGCTACAATGGAGTTGCTAAAAAGAGGACCTCAAAAAATCCACTCCAATCCTATGTTGTAAATTATGAGGACTGTTGGCTGCACTCGGTTATGGTTTTCCCTGCGAGGCTACACCTACTCTTTGAAAAACTCAATTCCAGTCACCTCAGCACCAAACTGCATAGAATGGAGGCTACAGGGAGACTCTCGAAAAATCCACTCCGATTTAGACGGCTCACTAGTGAATCAGCTACAATGGAGTTGCTAAAATGAGGTCCTCAAAAAATCCACTCCAACCCAATGTTGTAAATTATGAGGAGTCTGTTGCTGCGCTCTGTTACGCTTCTCGCCACGAGGCTCTACTCTCTTTAAAAAAAAAATAGATTTACGTCACCTCAGCACCAAATTGTACAGAATGGAGGTTACAGGGAGTTCATCTAAAAATCCACTCCAATTCAATGTTGTAAATTATGAGGACTTTCTCGGCTGCGCTCTGTTACGTTTCTCCCCACGAGGCTCCGCCCACTCTCCAAAAAACTCGATTCCAGTCTCCTCAGCATGAAACTGTACAGAATGGAGTTGCTAAAAGAGGTCCACAAAAAATCCACTCCGATCTAGACGGCTCACTAGTGAATCAGCTAGAATAGAGTTGCTAAAATGAGGTCCTCAAAAAAGCCACTCCAATGCAATGTTATAAATTATGAGGACTCTGTTGCTGCGCTCTGTTATGTTTCTCCCTGCGAAGCTCCACTCACTCTTTAAAAAACTCGATTCCAGTCACATCAGCACCAAACTGTACAGAATAGAGTTGCTAAAATGAGGTCCTCAAACAATCCACTCCAATCCATTATTGTAAATTATGAGGACTCTATTGCTGCGCTGTTATGTTTCTCCCTGCGAAGCTCCGCTCACTCTTTGAAAAACTCAATTCCAGTAACCTCAGCACCAATCTGTAGACTGGAGGCTACAAGGAGATCAACAAAAAATTCACTCCAATCTAGACGGCTCACTAGTGAATCAGCTAGAATGGAGTTGCTAAAATGAGGTCCTCAAAAAATCCACTCCGATCCAAAGTTGTAAATTATGAGGACTTTCTTGGCTGCGCTCTGTTAGGTTTCTCCCCGCGAGGCCCCGTCCACTCTCCGAAAAACTTGATTCCAGTCACCTGAGCACCAAACTGTACAGAATGGAGTTGCTAAAATGAGGTCCTCAAAAAATCCACTCCGATCTAGATGGCTCAATGGTGAATCAGCTACAATGGAGTTAGTAAAATGAGATCCTCAAAAAATCCACTCCGATCCATTATTGTAAATTATGAGGACTCTGTTGCTGCGCTCTGTTATGTTTCTCCCTGCAAAGCTCCGCTCACTATTTGAAAAACTCGATTCCAGTCACCTGAGCACAAACCTGTACAGATTGGAGTTCATCTAAAAACCCACTCCGATTTAGAGGGCTCGCTGATGAATCAGCTGCGCTCTGTTACGCTTCTCCCCGTGAGACTCCACTCTCTTTAAAAAATGTTTTTATTTCAGTCACCTCAGCACCAAGCTGTACAGAATGGAGGCTACAGGGAGTTCATCTAAAAATCCATTCCGATCCAATGTTTTAAATTATGAGGACTCTCGGCTGCGCTGTTACGTTTCTCCCCGCGAGGCTCCACCCATTCTCCGAAAAACTCGATTCCAGTCACCTCAGCACGAAACTGTACAGAATGGAGTTGCTAAAAGAGGTCCACAAAAAATCCACTCCGATCTAGACAGCTCACTAGTGAATCAGCTAGAATGGAGTTACTAAAATGAGATCCTCAAAAAATCCACTCCAATACAATGTTGTAAATTATGAGGACTCTGTTGCTGCTCTCTGTTATGTTTCTCCCTGCGAAGCTCCGCTCACTCTTTGAAAAACTTGATTCCAGTCACCTCAGCACCACACTGTACAGATTGGAAGCTAAAGGGAGTTCCTCAAAATACCCACTCCGATCTAGACGGCTCACTGGTGAATCAGCTACAATAGAGTTGCTAAAATGAGGTCCTCAAAAAATCCACTTCAATCCATTATTGTAAAGTATGAGGACGCTGTCGCTGGGCTCCGTTACGTTTCTCCCCGTGAGGCTCCTGCTACGATTCGAAAACTCGATTCCAGTCACCTCAGCACCAAGATTGGAGGCTACAGGGAGATCCTCAAAAAACCCACTCCGATCTAGACGGCTCACTGGTGAATCAGCTAGAATGGAGTTGCTAAAATGAAGTCCTCAAAAAATCCACTCCGATCCAATGTTGTAAATTATGAGGACTCTGTCGCTGCGCTCTGTTACGCTTCTCCCCGCGAGGCTCCACTCTCTTTAAAAAATTTTTTTATTTCAGTCATCTCAGCACCAAGCTGTACAGAATGGAGGCTACAGGGAGTTCATCTAAAAATCCACTCCGATCCAATGTTGTAAATTATGAGGACTTTCTCAGCTGCGCTCTGTTAAGTTTTTCCCCACGAGGCTCCGCCTACTCTCCGGAAAACTCGATTCCAGTCACCTGAGCACAAAACTGTACAGATTGGAGGCTACAGGGAGTTCATCTAAAAATCCACTCCGGTCTAGACGGCTCACTGGTGAATCAGCTAAAATACAATTGGTAAAGTGAGATCCTCAAAAAATCCACCCCGATCCATTATTGTAAATTATGAACACTCTGTTGCTGCGCTGTGCTACGCTTCTCCCCGCGAGGCTCCGCCCACTCTCAAAAGACTCAATTGCAATCACCTCAGCACCAAACTGTAGAGTGGAGGCTACAAGGAGATCCTGAAAAATTCCACTCCGATCTAGACGGCTCACTAGTGAATCAGCTAGAATGGAGTTACTAAAATGAGGTCTTCAAAAAATCCACTCCAATACAATGTTGTAAATTATGAGGACTCTGTTGCTGCACTCTGTTATGTATCTCCCTGCGACGCTCCGCTCACTCTTTGAAAAACTCGATTCCAGTCACCTCAGCACCAAACTGTACAGATTGGAGGCTACAGGGAGATCCTCAAAATACCCACTCTGACCTAGACAGCTCAATAGTAAATCAGCTAGAATGGAGTTGCTAAAATGAGATCCTCAAAAAATCCACTCCGATCCATTACTGTAAATTATGAGGACTCTGTCGCTGCGCTGTTACGTTTTCCCCCTGACACTCCGGTCACTCCTCCAATGTCGGTGCAACAGCCAGGACTGGTTTAAATACAGTAAAAGTTAAATTCAGGCAAAACTGAACAATCAGCGCTGTGAGTAATTATTTATATTACAAAAAGCGATAATAAAATGCAAGTTTGATTAATCATGGAAAAAAATGTTTTTTTGCCCTTTGGAAATACATAATAAATATAACAGTTTGACCAAGTACTTAAAAAATAAAAACATGAAATCATTAGAATTATAAAGCTGATATATATCTACAATGTTGTACATTCTAATTCCACTACACTGCAGGCTATGAGGATCCGGGAATCTGCTCCATTCTGGACACTGGGGTTGATCTTTCGAGGAACATCACTGTAGAAACTGAACTGTCTAGAATAGAGAAGCTGCAGAGAGATCATCAAAAGATCAACTCCGATCCAGTCACCTCACCAGTAGTGTTGAGCGATACCTTCCGATATCGGGAAATATCAGATCGGATTGGATCGGACCGATATCCAAAAAATATCGGATATCGCCGATTCCGATACCGGAAACCAATGCAAGTCAATGGGACACAAATATAGGAATGAAAATAAACCCTTTCTTTCCTTGTAGGTTAATTCTACATGAAGGAAAACAACTAAGAATAATGTAGAATGTATTACATGAAAAGCCGGCAATTCAGCAGCGGCATACACGGGTACCTGACAATTTAGAACAGAAAGAATAAAGCATCACACATAGATTAGATAGATAGAAACATGTCAGTCACATATATAAGAAGTACAGTGACAGTGTTGCTTACTGTACTTGTCATTTAGTGTTAAAGGATTTATTAAAAAAAATAATAGTGTTTTCATGCACCGTCTCTTTAAAAAAGCCGGCCGGCCATTCAGCATCGGTACCCGACAATTTATAACAGAAAGAATAGAGCATCACCCATAGATTAGATACATAGAAACATGTCAGTCACATATATAAGAACTATAGTGTTAGTGTTGATTACTGTACTTGTCAATTAGTGTTAAAATAAAGGATTTATTAAAAAAAAAATTGGCGTGGGGTTCCCCGTAATTTTAGTCTCTAGCGGAGGTTAAGCAGACGGCTGGGGAAGATGTTTGAAGCCTGGGAAGGGGGTAATACCCACGGAGCTTCCCAGGCTACTAATATCAGCCCCCAGCTGAATACATAGCCTTTACTACAACGGAAAGGACACCATTGTAGGCATTTACTACAGGCCACCTGGGCAAGCTGAAGATATGGATGAACTCTTTATGTATCAAATGACCAAGTTCTCCAAAAAATATGACGTAGTGGTCATGGGAGATTTCAACTATCCAGACATTTGTTGGGAAACTCTCTCAAGTAAAACTAACAGGTCAAGCAAATTCTTATCCTCTCTTGCTGACAACTTTATCTTCCAAAAGGTAGGGGAGAAAACAAGGGGATCTGCTACTTTGGATCTAATCCTTATAAACAGGGAGGAAATGGTTGAGGAGGTAAAGGTGGCTGGGACCCTAGGAGGCAGCGATCATGCTATTATAGAATTTTGGATAACTAGAGGAGGAAGACATGTGAAGACTCAAACTTCAAGGTTAGATTTTAGAAAGGCTGATTTTAAGAGACTCAGAAAGAGAATAGGAGGGATCCAATGGCTGGATGTCCTTAAGGACAAAAATGTCCAGGAAGGATGGGAAATTTTTAAAAATGAGATTCTCAAAGCACAATCGTTAACAATCCCGAAAAGTAGGAAGAATGGGAAGCATTTAAGGAAACCAGGATGGATGAACACAGAACTTAAACACATGCTAAAAAGAAAGAAAGAAATGTTTATTAAATGGAAAGAGGGAGGCATATCTAAAGAAGATTATAATGCAGTCTGCAGATCCTGTAGGGCACGTATCAGGTTAGCTAAAGCTGACAATGAATTAAGGCTTGCAAGAGATGTCAAAAGCAATAAAAAAGGATTTTGGGGGTATGTCAAAAGTAAAAGAAAAGTCAAAGATGCTATAGGATTTTTACAGGATGAAAATGGAGAAATGGTAAGAGAGGATGTTGAGAAGGCCGAACTTTTTAATTCCTATTTTGCATCTGTTTTCTCTCAGAAACAAAATGTAACATCAACTGATCTTCACTGTCCTTTTAAAGGAATAGAGGAATCCAAGTTATCTGTAAACAGAAAGATTGTGAGGGAATATTTAGCTAACATAAATGAGTTCAAGTCTCCAGGTCCAGATGAATTACACCCCAGAGTACTGAAGGAGATCGTAGAAGAAATTTTAGAACCACTCTCCATAATCTTTGAAAATTCTTGGAGAACAGAAGTCCCAGAAGACTGGAGAAGAGCAAATGTTGTTCCTATCTTCAAAAAGGGGAAGAAGGTGGACCCAGGGAACTATAGGCCGGTGAGTCTGACTTCTATACCAGGAAAGATCTTTGAACAAATTATTAAACAACATGTATGTAAGTACATGGATAAGAATGAAGTGATTAACCAGAGTCAGCATGGGTTTGTAACTAACAAGTCATGTCAGACTAACTTAATTTCCTTCTATGACAGAATCACTGACTGGGTGGATCAGGGAAATGCTGTAGATATAGTATATCTTGACTTCAGCAAAGTATTTGACAAAGTATCTCACACCATCCTTATTGAAAAAATGACCAAGTATGCAATGGACCAGGCAACTGTTAGGTGGATTCATAACTGGCTTAGTGATCGGACTCAAAGGGTGGTTGTAAATGGCTTCACATCCAGCTGGATGAATGTCTCAAGTGGGGTACCACAGGGCTCCGTCCTGGGACCTGTATTGTTCAACATCTTTATCAATGATTTAGATGAAGGAATTGAGGGTAAACTGATTAAATTTGCTGATGACACAAAGCTAGGAGGGATAGCTAATACTAGAGAAGAGAGAGAGAGGATTCAAAAAGACCTAAATAAACTGGAGCAGTGGGCAGCAACCAACAGAATGGTTTTTAACAGGGAAAAATGCAAAGTACTACATCTGGGCAATAAAAATGAAAAAAGCATATACAGAATGGGAGGAATAGAGCTAAGCAACAGTACATGTGAAAAAGACTTAGGTATACTAATAGATCATAGACTGAACATGAGTCAACAGTGTGATGCAGCAGCAAAAAAGGCAAATACAATTCTGGGATGTATTAACAGAAGCATACAGTCTAGATCACGTGAAGTCATTATCGGTCTTTACTCCTCTTTGGTCAGACCTCATCTGGAATACTGTGTACAGTTTTGGGCACCACATTTTAAAAAAGACATAGACAAACTGGAGCAAGTTCAGAGAAGAGCGACCAGAATGGTGACTGGTCTGCAAACCATGTCCTATGAGGAACGGTTGCAGGATTTGGGAATGTTTAGCTTGCAAAAAAGAAGACTGAGAGGAGACTTAATAGCTGTCTACAAATATGTCAAGGGCTGTCACATTGTAGAAGGATCATCTTTATTCTCATTTGAACAAGGAAAGACTAGAAGCAATGGGATGAAACTAAATGGGAGGAGACACAGATTAGATATTAGAAAAAACTTTTTGACAGTTAGGGTGATTAATGAGTGGAACAGGCTGCCACGAGAGGTGGTGAGTTCCCCTTCAATGGACGTCTTCAAACAGAGGCTGGACAGACATCTGTCTGAGATGATCTAGTGAATCCTGCTTTGAGCAGGGGGTTGGACCAGATGACCCAGGAGGTCCCTTCCAACTCTACCATTCTATGATTCTATGATTCTATTAAAATGGGGGACCCCCAAAAAAAATGACGTGGGGTCCCCCCTATTTTAATAGCTAGCAAAGGCTAGGCAGACAGCTGGGGGCTGATATTAATAGCCCAGGAAGGGTGCCATGAATATTGGCCCCCTCCCAGGCTAGAAACACCAGCCGTCAGCCGCCCCAGAAATGGCGCATCCATAGGATGCGCCAATTCTGGTACTTAGCCTCGCTCTTCCCACTGTCCTGTAGCGGTGGCAGTGGGGTAATAGGGCTAGGGTTGATGTCAGCTTATATTGCCACCTGACATCAAGACCAGGTTAGTAATGGAGAGGCGTCTATACGACACCCCCATTACTAACCCCATAGTCAAAGTTAAAAAAAAAAACACAAACACACAGAATAAAGTCCTTTAATTGAAATAAACACACAATTCTTTATTGTTCTAAATTAAACCATACTTACCATCACGCCCATTCCAGCTGAAGCCAATGTCTTCTGCAATAAAAGTAAAATAATAAAGCAACATCATCCTTACCTTTCCATGGTTCCCACGACAGCTTCAGCTCTGCTATATTCATATGACAGGCTGGATCGCAGCCGAAAGCTGCCATCCAGCTTGCCATGCCGCAGATACTGAGAAGCACAGGCATGCTTGTGCTCCTCAGTGTCTCGCTTTGACGGCATAAAGATGAGCCGAGGTCATGTCCAATGAACTCAGCTCACCTCATGCACGTCACTGACAGCGTGGGAAAATTCTCCTGCGCTTGCAGTCAGCGTGAGAGAATTCTCCTGCTGAAGCGCTGAGCGCAGGAGAATTTTCCCACGCTGTCAGTGACGTGCATGAGGTGAGCTCATGTCCAATGAACTCAGCTCACCTCATGCACGTCACTGACAGCGTGGGAGAATTCGCCTGCGCTCAGCGCTTGAGCAGGAAAATTCTCCGACGCTGGGATGGCATTGAGATGACAGGCTGGATCACAGCTGAGCGCTGCCATCCAGCTTGTCATCCTTCAGAGACACTGCAGAGCGCAAGCATGCCTGCGCTCTGCAGTGTCTATGAAGGATGGCATGCTGGATGGCAGCGCTCAGCTGTGATCCAGCCTGTCATCTCAATGCCATCCCAGCGTGGGAGAATTCTCCTGCTGAAGCGCTGAGCGCAGGAGAATTTTCCCACGCTGTCAGTGACGTGCATGAGCTGAGCTCATGTCCAATGAACTCAGCTCACCTCATGCACGTCACTGACAGAGTGGGAGAATTGCCTGCGCTCTGCAGTGTCTATGAAGGATGGCAATGGCATGCTGGATGGCAGCGCTCAGCTGCCATCCAGCCTGTCATCTCAATGCCATCCCAGAGTGGGAGAATTCTCCTGCAGAAACGCTGAGCGCAGGAGAATTTTCCCACGCTGTCAGTGACGTGCATGAGGTGAGCTGAGTTCATTGGACATAACCTCGGCTCATCTGGATGCCGTCACAGCGAGACACTGAGGAGCGCAAGCATGCCTGCGCTTCTCAGTGTCTTTGGCATGGCAAGCTGGATGGCAGCTTTCGGCTGCGATCCAGCCTGTCATGTGAATGTAGCAGAGCTGGAGCCGTCGTGGTAACCATTGAAATGTAAGGATGAGGTTGTTTTATAATTTTACTTTTATTGCAGGAGATCGATGGCTTCAGCGGGAATGGGCGTGATGCTAAGTATGGTTTAATTTAGAACATTAAAAAATTGTGTGTTTATTTCAATTAAAGGACTTTATTCTGGGTGTTGTGGTTTTTTTTAAATACTTTACTAGAAATTCATGGCGGTCATATCTAATATTGGCGTGACCCCATGAATTTCGGGCTTAGGGTCAGCTGATAATGCCAAGCTGGCCCTAACCCCTTTATTACCCAGTGAGCCACCGCACCAGGACCCTGGATGAGTTGGGTACAGCGCCAGAAGATGGTGCTTCTATGAACGCGCCATTTTCTGGGGTGGCTGCGGACTGCAATTTGCAGCGGGGAGGGGGGGCCCAGAAAGCTTGGGCATCCCTGCGCTGCGGATTCCAGCCCCCAGCTGCCTAAATGTACTTGGCTGGACACGAAAATAGGACGAAGCCCCACGTATTTTTTTTTTAATTATCTCATGAAATTCATGAAATAATTTAAAAAAAGAGCTTCCCTATATTGTTGTGTCCGGCCAGGTACAAATAGGCAGCTGGTGGTTGGGGGCAGCCTGTTCCTGCCTGCTGTACCTGGCTGGACACAAAAACAGGGCGAAGCCCCAAGGCAATTTTTTATTTTAATTATTTCATGAAATAATTAAAAAAAGGGCTTCCCTGTATTTTTGTTTCCAGCCAGGTACAAATAGGCATCTGGGGGTTGGGGGCAGTTCGTTCCTGCCTGCTGTATCTGGCTGGACACAAAAATATGGCGAAGGCCACATCAAATTTTTGGTCAAAAATTCAATAAATTTAAAAAAAAAACACATTTAGGGACAGCATCTTTATTAACCCCTCCATGTGAGGGGTTAATAAAGATGCAGTCCCTAAATTTTTTTTTTATTATTTTTTAATTAATTTTTCCCAAAAATTTTGACGTGGGCTTCGCCATATTTTTGTATGCCAGCCAAGTACAGCATCCAGGAACGGGCTGCCCCCAACCACCAGATGCCTACTTGTACCTGGCCGGACACAACAATATAGGTAACCTTTTTTTTTTTTTTCTTATTTCATGAAATAATTAAAAAAAAAAAATACATGGGACTTCGCCCTATTTGTGTCCAGCCAGGTACAGCAGGCAGGAACGGGCTGCCCCCAACCACCAGCTGCCTATTTGTACCTGGCCGGACACAACAATATAGGGAAGCCCTTTTTTTTTTTTAAATTATTTCATGAATTTCATGAAATAATTAAAAGAAAAAAATATGTGGGGCTTCGCCCTATTTTTGTGTCCAGCCAAGTACAACTAGGCAGCTGGGGGCTGGAATCCACAGCGCAGGGAGGCCGAAGCTTTCTGCCCCCCCACTGCAAATTGCAGTCCGTAGCCACCCCAGAAAATGGCGCGTTCATAGAAGCGCCATCTTCTGGCGCTGTACCCAACTCATCCAGGGCCCTGGTGCGGTGGCTCACTGGGTAATAAAGGGGTTAGGGCCAGCTAGGCATTATCAGCTGGCCTTAAGCCCGAAATTCATGGGGTCACGCCAATATTAGACATGACCACCATGAATTTCTAGCAAAGTATTTAAAAAAAACACAACCCCCAGAATAAAGTCCTTTAATTGAAATAAATACACAATTTTTTAATGTTCTAAATTAAACCATACTTACCATCACACCCATTCCAGCTGAAGCCAATGTCTTCTGCAATAAAAGTAAAATAATAAAGCAACATCATCCTTACCTTTCCATAGTTCCCACGACAGCTCCAGCTCTGCAACATTCACATGACAGGCTGGATCGCAGCCGAAAGCTGCTATCCAGCTTGCCATGCCGCAGACACTGAAAAGAGCAGGCATGCTTGCGCTCCTCAGTGTCTGGCTGTGACGGCATCCAGATGAGCCAAGGTCATGTCCAATGAACTCGGCTCACCTCATGCTCGACACTGACAGCGTGGGAAAATTCTCCTGTGCTCAGCGCTTCAGCAGAATTCTCCCACGCTGGGATGGCATTGGGATGAAAGGCTGGATGGCAGCTGAGTGCTGCCATCCAGCATGCCATCCTTCATAGACACTGCAGAGCGCAGGCATGCTTGCGCTCTGCAGTGTCTCTGAAGGATGACAAGCTGTGATCCAGCCTGTCATCTCAATGCCATCCCAGCGTGGGAGAATTCTCCTGCTCAAGCGCTGAGCGCAGGAGAATTCTCCCACGCTGTCAGTGACGTGCATGAGTTGAGCTGAGTTCATTGGACATGAGCTCACCTCATGCACGTCACTGACAGCGTGGGAAAATTCTCCTGCGCTCAGCGCTTCAGCAGGAGAATTGTGTCACGCTGACTGCAAGCGCAGGAGAATTTTCCCACGCTGTCAGTGACGTGCATGAGGTGAGCTGAGTTCATTGGACATGACCTCGGCTCATCTTTATGCCGTCAAAGCGAGACACTGAGGAGCACAAGCATGCCTGTGCTTCTCAGTATCTGCGGCATGGCAAGCTGGATGGCAGCTTTCGGCTGCGATCCAGCCTGTCATGTGAATGTAGCAGAGCTGGAGCCGTCGTGGGAACCATGGAAAGGTAAGGAAGAGGTTGTTTTATTATTTTACTTTTATTGCAGGAGACATTGGCTTCAGCTGGAATGGGCGTGACGGTAAGTATGGTTTAATTTAGAACATTAAAGAATTGTGTGTTTATTTCAATTAAAGGACTTTATTCTGGGTGTTGTGTTTTTTTTTAACTTTGACTATGGGGTTAGTAATAGGGGTGTCTTATAGACGCCTCTCCATTACTAACCTGGGCTTGATGTCAGGTGGCATTATAAGCCGACATCAACCCCAGCCCTATTACCCCACTGCCACCGCTACAGGACAGTGGGAAGAGCGAGGCTAAGTGCCAGAATTGGCGCATCCTATGGATGCGCCATTTCTGGGGCGGCTGACGGCAGGGGTTTCTAGCCTGGGAGGGGGCCAATATTCATGGCACCCTTCCTGGGCTATTAATATCAGCCCCCAGCTGACTGCCTAGCCTTTGCTAGCTATTAAAATAGGGGGGACCCCACATCGGTTTTTTTGTGGTCCCCCCATTTTAATAGCTAGTAAAGGCTAGGTATTCAGCTGGGGGCTGATATTAGTAGCCTGGGAAGCTCCGTGGGTATTACCCCCTTCCCAGGCTTCAAACATCTGCCCCAGCTGTCTGCTTAACCTCCGCTAAAGACTAAAATTATGGGGAACCCCATGCCATTTTTTTTTTTTAGAAATCCTGTATTTTAACACTAAATGACAAGTACAGTAATCAACACTGTCACTGTACTTCATATATATGTGACTGACATGTTTCTATCTATCTAATCTATGTGTGATGCTCTATTCTTTCTATTCTAAATTGTCGGGTACCGCTGCTGAATTGCCGGCCGGCTTTTTTAAAGAGACGGTGCACGAAAACACTATTATTTTTTTTAATAAATCCTTTACACTAAATGACAAGTACAGTAAGCAACACTGTCACTGTACTTATTATATATGTGACTGACATGTTTCTATCTATCTAATCTATGTGTGAAGCTCTATTCTGTCTGTTATAAATTGTCGGGTACAGATGCTGAATTGCCGGCCGGCTTTTTTTAAGAGACGGTGCATGAGAACACAATTATTTTTTTTAATAAATCCTTTACACTAAATGACAAGTACAGTAAGCTGAGCGCTGCCATCCAGCTTGTCATCCTTCAGAGACACTGCAGAGCGCAGGCATTATGGGAACTTCCGATTCCGGTATTCGATATTCTAAAAGTATTGGAACTCAGTATCAGAACGCTCAACACTACTCACCAGTGAATCAGCTAGAGTGGAGATGCTGGAATGAGGTCCCCAAAAACATGTGACTACATTGAGGCCTCAAAAATTCAACTCCGATCCAGTCACCTCACCAGTGAACCGTCTAGAGTGGAGATGCTAATATGAAGTCCTCAAATAATCAACTCCAAACTAGATATAACCCCTCAGCTCCTCAGGGTCATCTTTGCGCAGACTCAGCAGCAGAACTCAGCTTCCTGGTTTCAGGTTTGCGATGGAGAAAGAGATCCCGCCCCTTCCGGTGGCATCACCAAATCACATGGGCGTGACGTCACCAGAGGTCCTTCAGCCCCTTTGTCTCTCTCCCTTGTGCGGCACTGCAGGTATGTGGAGATTACTAGGAGCAGGCTGCATTAACCCCTTCAGAGGTCGCTGTTCTCTCTCTCAGTCACACCCGTTCTTCTCCTTCCTGTAGCTCCTCTGTAGACGGCTCAGCCCTGAGGTGACTATAATGAGGTGACAGCAGGACCCTCAGCCGCCATTCTCCTCTCCTCATTACAGTCCAGGCTGGAGTGCAGACCCTGCAGTGAGGGGAGAATGAGCCCAGGAGTGCATTATACCACAGGAGCTTTTATTCCTTCAATAGTAATAATATATACTGTATATATATATATATATATATATATATATATATATATATTACAGCAGCTTTATAACTATGGATTTTGTGAATATTTTTTGTTATTGCCCATCAAAAATTGTAAATGAGGTTTTTTTTTAACACTTTTATATTTTTTACACATTTCTCTCCAGCAACAAATTGTGCAAAATTAATTTTTCTGATGAATAAAAATGTAATTTTCTAGCCCTTTATTGTAACATAAAGATTACACTGTTCGGCTTTGCCAGAATGTGACTTTTCTCCTGTATTATTCACCAGTCCCCCGGCTGAGGCGGCGCCATCATTATGCAGAATGGGGAGAGCCGCTGACGGTCACTGTAAAATGTGGGGAGGATGCCGATGGAATTTCCGCCACTTTTGCAATGTAATTTATGATTTTTCTGTCGGCTGTGCTCTGTCACGGTCACGCCCCTCCTTGCAAAACTCCGCCCAGTCTTCAAAATGGTGGTACTGGTCGAGACGTGGTACATACGGGAAGAGCCAAATTCTATCAAAACGTAACAATCGGCGCTATGTGTAATGTTTTATATTACGAAAAGCAAAAAAAAAAAAAATGCACAAAGTGCCACAACTTTTTCCAGCTAACTCTTCATTAAGAGGAGCATGTAAAATGCCACTGTTCATTTATCAGGGATGTAATCTTGTGTAAAGGTCTGCCCAGAAATAATGAAACACCCTGCAGCAACTCCATTCTAGTTGTCTCACTCCAGAGGACTAGATCGGAGTTGCTGTACAGAGGTTCATGAATTCTGTGCGCACAGCACTGTCTATAAAGACGTCCTCTGTACAGCAACTCCATTCTAGCCGCCTCACTACAAAGATGACTAGATCGGAGTTACTGTACTGAGATTGATGATTTCTGTGCACACAGTACTGTCTATAAGGACGTCCTCTGTACAGCAACTCCATTCTAGCCGCCTCACTACAGAGATGACTAGATTGGAGTTACTGTACTGAGGATGATTTCTGTGCACAAAGTACTGTCTATAAGGACGTCCTCTACAGCAACTCCATTCTAGCCGCCTCACTACAGAGATGACTAGATCGTAGTTACTGTACTGAGGTTGTTGATTCCTGTGCACAGCACTGTCTATAAGGACGTCCTCTGTACAGCAACCCCATTCTAGCCACCTAAATGCAGAGATGACTAGATTGGAGTTACTGTACTGAGGTTGATGATTCCTGTGCACAGCACTGTCTATAAGGACGTCCTCTGTACAGCAACTCCATTCCAGCTGCCTCACTACAGAGATAACTAGATTGGAGTTACTGTACTGAGGTTGATGATTTTTGTGCATAGTACCGTCTATAAGGATGTCCTCTGTACAGCAACTCCATTCTTGCCGCATCATTACAGACATGACTATATTGGAGTAGCTGCACTGAGGTTCATGATTTCTATGCACACATACTGTCTATAACAGGGGTCTCAAACACGCGGCACCTGAGGCTGCCTCATGCGACCCGCAGGTACTGTAGACCCTTTCACGATCGTGGCCCAGTTCAGGAGCCCACCGACGGCAGCGCTTTATTTCAATTGAATGTGCGTCCTTGAACACACATTCAATTGAAATGTATTGCCGCGCAGAGACTAGCTCTATGCACAGCAATACCAATGCCAACCATCGGCCAATCAGAAGCCGACAGCTGACATCGGCATGATGGCGAATAACATCACAGCTATGCACTGGCACGCTGATGTCAACTGCTGGCCTCTGATTGGCCGGCGGCTGGCATTGGTACTGCTGTGCAGAGAGCTGGTCGCTTCGCAGTAATACATTTCAATTGAATGTGTGTTCAAGGACACACATTCAATTGAAATAAAGTGCTGCCGTTGGTGGGCTCCTGAACCTGGCCCCGATTGTGTTAGGGTCTACAGTACCTGCGGGCCGCATTTGCAGAAAAGAGGATGCCGAGGGAACGGAGAACAGGTGATAATTTTTTTTTCTTTTATATGTATGTGAAGAACGGCACGCTGGCACATTACTTCTGAATGAGGACCTGTTAGGGGACATTACCCCTGGAAGGGGACATTACTCCTGGATGTGGACATTACTCCTAGATGGGGACAGTACTACAAGATGCGGATCAGGATGGGGACATTACTACAAGACGAGGACCAGGATGGGGACATTACTACAAGACGAGGACCATGATGAGGGCATTACTACAAGACGAGGACCAGGATGGGGACATTACTACACGACGAGGAACAGGATGGGGACAGTACTACAAGATGAGGACCAGGATGGGAACAGTGCTATAAGACGAGGACCAGAATGGGGACTGTAGAGGACCAGGATGGGGAAAGTACTACAAAATGAGGACCAGGATGGGGACAGTGCTACAAGATGAGGACCAGGATGGGGAAAGTGCTACAAGACGAGGACCCGGATGGGGACAGTGCTACAAGACGAGGACCCGGATGGGGACAGTGCTACAAGACGAGGACCAGGATGGGGACAGTGCTACAAGACGAGGACCAGGATGGGGACAGTACCACAAGACGAGGACCAGGATAGGGGCAGTACCACAAGATGAGGACCAGGATGGGGACAGTACTACAAGACGAGGAACAGGATGGGGACAGTACTACAAGACGAAGAACAGGATGGGGACAGTACTGCAGCCCCATGAGGCAAGAATGTAGCTCAGACTGAGCATGTGCACTGCTGCTTAATTCTAAAAGAGATAAATGTGCCCCATTCTGCCGATCAGTGCAGGTCCCAGCTGTTGGACACCACCGATCACCATGGGTAGGTGATAAAAGGATTGTCAGATGAAAACAAGTTCTCTCTATTCATGCTTGGAAGCATTGTTATAAGATACAGATTTCCCTCACAGTGAGATTTTAATATTATGTATGCCAAGAGTGGTCTGTTTATTTTCCCGAGGGGCCACATGAGAGACTGTGACTGTTGTGGTCGTGGAGGGCCAAACCAATAGGCTGCTATTAATTCTGCTCAATATTAATATACCGTATTTTTCGGACTATAAGACGCACTTTTTTCCTTCAAATTTTTGGAGGAAAGTGGGGGTGCATGTCTTATAGTCCGAGCTGTGCCCCGTACTATATACCTATCACTGGTGGTGGTGTGGGGGAGCTGCTGCGGGGGATGAGCGGGGCACAGGAGGCAGCAGCCGGCTGCTGCACCTACTCTGTACCCGAACCTAAAGAAAATTAATATTCCCTGCTCTCCATGCCCATGGGAGTGGAGAGCAATCAATATTCATTTTCCTTAATAGCATGCACACTGTAGCCGCTATCCACTCCCATGGGTTGTAGTGAATATTCATGGTCTTTAATAGCGGGCACACAGACCACCGGCCGCAGCAGGAGTTGCGCTGCGTTTGCAGTGTGCACGCTATTAAGGAGAGTGAATGGTCACTGCTCCCCACGCACACAGTTCTGGCGCGGGGAGCAGTGACTATTCCGGCACAGCAACTCACACTGTGTGAGGGCGCGTGGCAGTAACGCCATGCACGGCTCACACAGCGAGAGTGTCGGCCGCAGACCGGGAGAGGAGGTGAGTATAATTGTTTATTTTTGTGTGTGCTGGGTGATAGGGTTCAGGGGGTGCCTTGCATACCAGTATGGGGATCAAGGGGTGCCATGCATACCAGGATGGGGATCAGGGGTGTCATGCATACCAGGATGAGGGATAAGGGGTGCCATACATACCAGGATGGGGGAGCCATGCATACCAGGAAGAGAGATGAGGGGTGCCATGCATACCAGGAAGAGGAATGAGGGGGGCAATGCATACCAAGATGAGGGGGGAAATGCATACCAGGATGAGGGGGGGTATAATAATAATAATAGTTTTTATTTTTATAGCGCCAACATATTCCGCTGCACTTTACAAATTTTAGGGGGGACATATACAGACAATACAGAATAAGCATATCTCATATCAAAAGGAGTGAGGGCCCTGCTCGCAAGCTTACAGTCTATGAGGAAATGGGGGAGACACAAAAGGTAAAAAGTACATATATTGTATGATGCAGCCTTGATATACTAAATAGGATAAATAATACAGTTATATGAAAAAGTTTGGGCACCCCTATTAATCTTAAGCTTAATGTTTTCTAAAAATTGGTGTTTTTGCAACAGCTATTTCAGTTTGATATATGTAATAACTGTTGGACACAGTAATGTTTCTGCCTTGAAATGAGGTTTATTGTACTAACAGAAAATGTGCAATCTGCAATCAAACAAAATTTAACAGGTGCATAAGTATGGGCACCTCACCAGAAAAGTGAAATTAATATTTAGTAGATCCTCCTTTTGCAAAAATAACAGCCTCTAGTCGCTTCCTGTAGCTTTTAATGAGTTCCTGGATCCTGGATGAAGGTATTTTTGACCATTCCTCTTTACAAAACAATTCCAGTTCAGTTAAGTTTGATGGTTGCCGAGCATGGACAGCCCTCTTCAAATGATCCCACAGATGTTCAATGATATTCAGGTCTGGGGACTGGGATGGCCATTCCAGAACATTGTAACTGTTCCTCTGCATGAATGCCTGAGTAGATTTGGAGCGGTGTTTTGGATCATTGTCTTGCTGAAAGATCCATCCCCTGCGTAACTTCAACTTTATCACTGATTCTTGAACATTATTGTCAAGAATCTGCTGATACTGAGTGGAATCCATGCATCCATCAACTTTAACAAGATTCCCGGTGCCGGCATTGGCCACACAGCCCCAAAGCATGATGGAACCTCCACCAAATTTTACTGTGGGTAGCAAGTGTTTTTCTTGGAATGCTGTGTTTTTTTGCCGCCATGCATAACACCTTTTTGTATGACCAAACAACTCAATCTTGGTTTCATCAGTCCACAGGACCTTCTTCCAAAAAGAAATTGGCTTCTCCAAATGTGCTTTTGCATACCTCAGCCGACTCTGTTTGTGGCGTGCTTCCAGAAACGGCTTCTTTCGCATCACTCTCCCATACAGCTTCTCCTTGTGCAAAGTGCATTGTATAGTTGACCGATGCACAGTGACACCATCTGCAGCAAGTTGATGCTGCAGCTCTCTGGAGGTGGTCTGAGGATTGTCCTTGACTGATCTCACCATTCTTCTTCTCTGCCTTTCTGATGTTTTTCTTGGCCTGCCACTTCTGGCCTTAACAAGAACTGTCCCTGTGTTCTTCCATTTCCTTACTATGTTCCTCACAGTGGAAACTGACAGGGTAAATCTCTGAGACAGCTTTTTGTATCCTTCCCCTGAACAACTATGTTGAATAATCTTTGTTTTCAGATCATTTGACAGTTGTTTTGAAGAGCCCATGATGCCACTCTTCAGAGGAGATTCAAACAGGAGAACAACTTGCAAGTGGCCACTTTAAGTAGCTTTTCTCATGATTGCATACACCTGGCTATGAAGTTCAAAGCTCAATGAGGTTACAAAACCAAAAAAGTGCTTTAGTAAGTCAGTAATAAGTAGGTAGGAGTATTTAAAACAAGAAAATGATAAGGGTGCCCATATTTATGCACCTGTCAAATTTTGTTTGAATGCAGATTGCACATTTTCTGTTAGTACAATAAACCTCATTTCAAGGCAGAAACATTACTGTGTCCAATAGTTATTACATATATCAAACTGAAATAGCTGTTGCAAAAACACCAATTTTTAGAAAACATTAAGCTTAAGATTAATAGTGGTGCCCAAACTTTTTCATATAACTGTACATGGACTGGTCGCCAGCCAGTATGTGTACAGTCCTGACAGAGGCTATTAAGTGCATGGTTGGTATGAACCTGAAGTTGAAGAAGATTTTAATATGGGGGAAAACTGGGACGGACAGAGTGTGTTTAGGCGATACGCCAGTCTAAAGAAATGTGTTTTTAGGGTTCGCTTGAAACTGTGGGTATTGGGAATTAATCGCACTGTCCTGGGTAGTGCATTCCAAAGAATTGGCGCAGCACGCGAGAAATTTTGGAGACGGGAGTGGGAAGTTCGGATTATGGAGGATTTTAGTTTTAAGTCATTTGCAGAACGGAGGGCACGTGTAGGGTGGTAGACTGAGACAAGAAAGGAGATGTAGGGGGGTACTGAAGCATGGAGCGCTTTGTGGGTAAGCGTGATAAGTTTAAATTGAACTCTATATTGGATGGGCAACCAATGCAATGACTGGCACTGGGAAGAGGCATCGGTGTAGCGGTTGGCGAGGAATATGATCCTGGCTGCTGCGTTAAGGACGAATTGGAGAGGGGAGAGTTTAGTAAGAGGGAGACCGATTAGTAGAGCGTTGCAATAGTCAAGACAAGAATGAATAAGAGCTACAGTAAGAGTTTTTGCCGAGTCAAAAGTGAGAAAAGTCCTGATTCTTGAGATGTTTTTGAGGTGTAGATGACATGAACGAGCGAGTGATTTGATGTGAGGAGTGAAAGAAAGATCTGAATCAAAAATGACCCCAAGACAGCGGGCTTGTTGCTGGGGAGTAATGGTTGAGCCACAAACGGAAATGGCAATATCGGGCACAGGTAGGTTAGTGAAGGGAGGAAAGACGAGTAGTTCAGTTTTTGACAGATTCAGTTTTAGGTAGAGGGAGGACATAATGTTAGACACAGCAGAAAGACAATCACTGGTCTTTTGTAGTAATGCAGGGGTGTTGTCCGGAGCAGAGGTGTATAATTGGGTGTCATCAGCATAGAGATGGTACTGAAAACCGAATCTACTGATTGTTTGTCCAATAGGAGCGGTGTATAAGGAGAAAAGAAGGGGGCCTAGGACTGATCCTTAAGGAACCCCGACAGTAAGGGGAAGTAGGGAGGAGGAGGAGCCGGCAAGAGACACAGAGAAGGAGCGGTCAGAGAGATAGGAGGAGAACCTGGAGAGAACAGTGTCCTTGAGGCCAATAGTGCGGAGCATAGTGAGGAGGAGCTGGTGATCCACAGTGTCGAATACTGCAGTGAGATCCAGGAGAATCAGCAGGGAATAGTGACCTTTGGATTTAGCTGTTAGTAAATCATTAGAGACTTTAGTGAGGGCAGTTTCAGTAGAATGTAAAGAGCGGAAACCAGATTGTAAAGGGTCAAGAAGAGAGTTGTCTGAGAGATAGCGGATGAGAGGGGAGTGGACCAGGCGTTCCAGGAGTTTAGAGATAAAGAGAAGATTGGAAACAGGTCTGTAGTTGGCCGTGCAGTTCTGGTCAAGGGATGGTTTTTTAAGTAATGGTTGTATGCTGGCGTGTTTAAAAGAAGAGGGAAAGATACCAGATGAGAGGGAAAGGTTGAAAATTTTAGTTCGGTGAGTGGTGACAGCTGGAGCAAGGGACTGAAGGAGATGTGAGGGAATAGGGTCACTGGTGCAGGTGGTAGGGCGAGAAGATGCAAGGAGCCTGATCACTTCATCTTCCGTGACTGGTTCGAAGTCAGAAAGTGAGCAGGGCATGCATGAAGAGGGGTGCCTAGCATACCAGGATGGGGATCAAGGGGTGCCATGCTTACCAGGATGAGGGGTGCCTAGCATACCAGGATGGGGATCAAGGGGTGCCATGCTTACCAGGATGAGGGGTGCCATGCATACCAGGATGAGGGGTGCCATGAATGCCAGAATGAGGGGTGCCTAGCATACCAGGATGGGGATCAAGGGGTGCCATGCATACCAGAATGAGGGATTGGGGTGCCATGCATATCAGGAGGGGAGATGAGGGGTGCCATGCATATCAGGATGAGGGGTGCCAGGCTTATCAGGATGAGGTATGAGGGGTGCCATGCATATCAGGATGGGGATGCGGGGTGCCATGCATATCAGGATGGGGGCCACATATAATAGGAAGGAGGGGGCCATATATACCAGGATGGGAGTTATTAACAGAATTGGGGGACATTGCCATTATAACAGTGTCAGCAGCAGACCCCTCCCCCTTAACAGGGCATCATGACCACATTTTTTGCTTACATTTTTTTTTCTATTTTTCTCCTGTAAAACCTAGGTGTGTCTTATAGTCCAAAAAATACTGTAATTATTATTATTTTATATTATTTGTATCACTAAATGCTAATCAGAATTAATTCCGCTGACTCGCTGCTACATGTTACGATAGGGATTATTGTAACTTGTATTCTTACTTGTAGCAGTGAATCAGCACCATATAATTCACTGCTTTTTATAAAGTTTTTAAATCATTTGCTCTTGTTATTCAGCCATTGTACCTTGATAAACAGCTACACACAGTATGATGTTCCCACAGCCCTACCACACAGTACAATGCCACCACATCCCTCCCACACACAGTATGATGTCCCCACAGTACATTCCCATACACACAGCATGATGTCCCCAAAATGCCTCCACACACAGCACAATGCCACGTCCTTCCCTTATACGATGACCACCGCACAGTACGAGTCCCTCACAGTACCCCTACATACACACACACACAGTATGATGCCCCCAAAGCCCCCCCCCCCACAGTACCAGGCCCCCACAGCCCCTTATACACACACACAGTACGATGCCCCACAGCACCCCACAAATGCCGTACATTACAATGCCTCCCCAAACCCACTGTATGAAGCCCCTTACACAGTACGTTACCACCACATACCGCCGCACACAGTACGATGTCCAACACAGTATGATGCCCCCAGAGCTCCCCAACATAACGTGATGGCCCCACAGCTCCCCACACATTATGATGGCTCTCCGAGCCCTCCACACATGGTTTAATGGTCATCACAGCCCCCACACACACAGCCTCCCACACAGAGTGATAACCTTCATATCCCCCCACAGACAGTAATGATGGTCGTCAAAGCCCTCACCACACACAGTAGGACGGTCATCACAGCCAATCACACGGTATAACTGTCCTCATAGCACCCCACATATGGTATAATGGTTCTCACAGGTCCCCCACAACACCCCACACGGTATGATGGTCACCACACGTAGCCCCTTACATACAGTATGAGCCCCCACATACAGCCCCCTATATAATGTATGAGACCCCACACTTTCTCACAAATTCACCTTGCTCCCATTCCCCCGGCACGCACTGCCACGATGTAGTGACATCTTCACGTCTTGTCACAGTTGCTTGCACCGAATAGTGGGAGGGGTCAGCAGCTCTCTTCTCCTCCAATATATTCATGCCGGCAGGGTTGCTTCCTCCACTATATACAGTTATATGAAAAAGTTTGGGCACCCCTATTAATCTTAAGGTTAATGTTTTATAAAAATTGGTGTTTTTGCAACAGCTATTTCAGTTTGATATATGTAATAACTGTTGGACACAGTAATGTTTCTGCCTTGAAATGAGGTTTATTGTACTAACAGAAAATGTGCAATCTGCATTCAAACAAAATTTGACAGGTGCATAAGTATGGGCACCCTTATCATTTTCTTGTTTTAAATACTCCTACCTACTTTTTACTGACTTACTAAAGCACTTTTTTTTTGTTTTGTAACCTCATTGAGCTTTGAACTTCATAGCCAAGTGTAAGCAATCATGAGAAAAGCTACTTAAAGTGGCCACTTGCAAGTTGTTCTCCTGTTTGAATTTCCTCTGAAGAGTGGCATCATGGGCTCCTCAAAACAACTGTCAAATGATCTGAAAACAAAGATTATTCAACATAGTTGTTCAGGGGAAGGATACAAAAAGCTGTCTCAGAGATTTAACCTGTCAGTTTCCACTGTGAGGAACATAGTAAGGAAATGGAAGAACACAGGGACAGTTCTTGTTAAGGCCAGAAGTGGCAGGCCAAGAAAAACATCAGAAAGGCAGGGAAGAAGAATGGTGAGATCAGTCAAGGACAATCCTCAGACCACCTCCAGAGAGCTGCAGCATCAACTTGCTGCAGATGGTGTCACTGTGCATCGGTCAACTATACAACGCACTTTGCACAAGGAGAAGCTGTATGGGAGAGTGATGCGAAAGAAGCCGTTTCTGCAAGCACGCCACAAACAGAGTCGGCTGAGGTATGCAAAAGCACATTTGGAGAAGCCAATTTCTTTTTGGAAGAAGGTCCTGTGGACTGATGAAACCAAGATTGAGTTGTTTGGTCATACAAAAAGGCGTTATGCATGGCGGAAAAAAACACAGCATTCCAAGAAAACACTTGCTACCAACAGTAAAATTTGGTGCAGGTTCCATCATGCTTTGGGGCTGTGTGGCCAATGCCGGCACCGGGAATCTTGTTAAAGTTGAGGGACGCATGGATTCCACTCAGTATCAGCAGATTCTTGACAATAATGTTCAAGAATCAGTGACAAAGTTGAAGTTCGCAGGGGATGGATCTTTCAGCAAGACAATGATCCAAAACACCGCTCCAAATCTACTCAGGCATTCATGCAGAGGAACAATTACAATGTTCTGGAATGGACTTCCCAGTCCCCAGACCTGAATATCATTGAACATCTGTGGGATCATTTGAAGAGGGCTGTCCATGCTCGGCGACCATCAAACTTAACTGAACTGGAATTGATTTGTAAAGAGGAATGGACAAAAATACCTTCATCCAGGATCCAGGAACTCATTAAAAGCTACAGGAAGCGACTAGAGGCTGTTATTTTTGCAAAAGGAGGATCTACTAAATATTAATGTCACTTTTCTGGTGAGGTGCCCATACTTATGCACCTGTCAAATTTTGTTTGAATGCAGATTGCACATTTTCTGTTAGTACAATAAACCTCATTTCAAGGCAGAAACATTACTGTGTCCAACAGTTATTACATATATCAAACTGAAATAGCTGTTGCAAAAACACCAATTTTTATAAAACATTAAGCTTAAGATTAATAGGGGTGCCCAAACTTTTTCATATAACTGTATATTGGGATGTCGGTAGGGTTGCCAACTTGACTTTTTACTTTTTCTGGACAGCTTATCAAAAAATAAGACAGGCAAAAAAAATTTATGAACACATTGGAAAATCATAATAAATCATTATAACTGTAAATGATACATATCTACAGTCCATAATTCTGATATGAAGACAATAGCTGCATTCAATGTAAAATTATGAGAATTAAAGTCAAAATTATCTGCATAAGTTTCTTCAGCTTGAAAAAAAAAAAATCACGGACAGGCATAAAATTGCCATATTTTTACAGACTGTCCTCAAATTTCTGGATGGTTAGCAACTTTTGATGCCGGGTGTGGGAGGGCTGTCACATGGTGCAGCCCTGTGGGCCACGGTTTTCAGCCCTTTGGCAGCCTTGGTCCACGAGCCAGACAGAAACAGCCAGAGGGCTGGGTGTAGCCTGCGTGCTGCACTTTGCCAAGTTCTAATGTACACTCATCTATGTACCAGGGCTGTGGAGTCGGTAAGCCAAATCTCCAACTCCTCAATTTCCCTGACTATAACTCCACGACTCTGACTCCACAGCACTGCATCACTACTGAGCATGTAACATAGTAACATAGTTTGTAAAGCCGAATAAAGACTTGCATCCATCAAGTTCGACCTGTTAGTTCTGTAATTGCTAAAGTTGATCCAGAGGAGGGCAAAAACCCCAAATGATTTAGCCAATCTTCACCTGAGGAAAAATTCCCTCCCGACTCTGAAACCAGCAGTCAGAATAAATCCCTGTATCAACCTACTATTTTATTTTATTTTTAAGTATATGCTGAAATCTGCCTGGTATCTAGAATTGCATCCAGTCCCCGCTTGAACTGGTGTAGTGAATCCGACATTACCGTCTCCTCACTCAGTGAATTCCATATTCTCACTGCTCTTAACGTAAAGAACCCCTTCCTATGCTGGTGCTGAAACCTTTTCTCTTCCAGTCTTAGTGAGTGCCCTCTTGTTACCGTAATATCCCTCCTTTTGAACAAATCCCGGGCAAGATCTCTATACTGTCCCCTAACATATTTGTACACATTTATTATGTCCCCCCTCAACCTTCTCTTTTCCAGGCTGAATAGTTCTAGTTTTGCCAACCTCTCTGGGTATTGCAGTCCCTCCATTCCCTTTATTAATTTTGTTGCCCTCCTTTGTACCTTTTCAAGCTCATTTATATCCTTTCTATATATTGGGGCCCATAACTGAGCACAGTATTCCAAGTGTGGTCTGACCAGTGCTTTGTACAGTGGAAGAACAATGTTCTTATCCTTTGCAGCTATACCTCTTCTGATACATCCCATTACCCTGTTTGCCCTTACAGCAGCGGCCTGACTTTGGGCACTCCAATTTAGTTTGCTATCAATCAAGATGCCCAAGTCCTTCTCCATCTCTGAATTCCCCAATGATTTCCCATTCAGTGAGTACTGGTGACTTCCATTTTTCCTTCCCATATGTATGACCTTACATTTCTCCTCGTTAAACCTCATTTGCCATTTAATGCTCCACCTACCCAGCTTATCCAAATCCCTCTGTAGGTCTGCACTGTCCTCTTTTGTATTAATTGTTTTACATAACTTTGTGTCATCTGCAAATATTGATATTTTACTATTTATCCCGTTGACTATGTCGTTAATAAAGATATTAAATAACATTGGGCCTAGTACAGACCCCTGTGGTACCCCACTAGTGACGCTTACCCAATCTGAGTATATTCCATTTATAACCACCCTCTGCCTTCTATCCTTTAGCCAGTTAGCTACCCACTTGCAGACATTTTCCCCCAGCCCCATCATTCTCATTTTGTATAGCAACCTATTATGTGGCACGCTATCGAACGCTTTTGAGAAGTCGAGATACACGACATCCACTGGTTCCCCCTGATCTACTCGAGAGCTAACCTCCTCGTAGAAGTCAATCAGGTTTGTTTGGCAGGAGCGATTCCTCATGAATCTATGTTGGTTCGGGATTAAAAGATTATTAGCATCAAGATGCTCCGTAATTGCCTCTTTAATGAAGCTTTCAAAAATTTTGCCCACAACGGATGTCAGACTCACCGGCCGATAGTTTCCGGCGTCACTTTTCGCTCCCTTTTTGAATATTGGCACTACATTCGCCTGTCGCCAATAAAGTGGCACAGACCCAGTCTCAACAGAGTCCTTAAATATAAGATATAACGGTCTGTCTATCACATTACTTAGTTCCCTTAGTACCCGTGGGTGTATGCCATCAGGTCCTGGTGATTTGTTTATTTTAATGTTACTGAGGCGTTTCTGTACCCCAGCTTGGGTTAGATTAGTCATACTTAGTGGAGGATTAAGCTTGTCACTTCTCATTTCTCCTGTTAGTTCTATTTCCTTTGTGAAAGTTGTCGAAAAAAAATTATTTAATAGATTAGCTTTATCCTCATCTTTCTCTATGATTTTGCCTTCCTCACTTTTTATCGGTCCAATATTATCCAATTTAATCCTTTTACTATTTATATACGTAAAGAACAGTTTGGGATTTGATCTACTTTCCCTAGCAATACGTCTCTCTGTTTCCTCCTTCGCTATTTTTATTTGTTTTTTACAGGTTCTCGTTTTTTCCTTGTAACACATTAGTGCCTCCTTACTGTTTTCCTGTTTTAATCTCTTGAATGCCTCTTTTTTGCTATTTAACGCCCCTTTTACGTTCTTGTTCAACCATATTGGTTTCCTCTTATTTCTGGCCCTTTTATTCCCATACGGTATATATCTCTCGCACTGAGTATTCAGAAATCTTTTGAAGGTTTCCCATTTACTATTCGTATTTCCTTGATTAAGAACTTTGTCCCAGTCAATAAGTTGAAGGCTTTCTTTCAGCTGATCAAACTTCGCCCTCCTAAAGTTTAATGTTTTTGTTGTTCCCTTATTGATAACCCTACTGAAGGGCATTTTGAAGTCGATAATATTATGGTCGCTATTACCTAGGTGCCCCCCTATCTGTACCTCAGTTATTCTATCAGGCCTATTAGTCAATATTAAGTCCAACACGGCCTTCCCTCTCGTTGGTTCCTGCACTAGTTGGGAGAGATAGTTATCCTTAATATTTGTCAAGAACCTTTTTCCTTTCTGAGATCTACAGGTTTCTGTTTCCCAGTCAATATCCGGGTAGTTGAAATCCCCCATTACAATCACTTCATTATGTTTTGCTACTTTGTCTATTTGTCCTAATAGCAGATTCTCATTCTCCTCTGTTATATTGGGTGGCTTATAGCAGACCCCCAGTAATATTTTATTATTATTTTTAGTTCCCTCTATCTCTACCCACATGGACTCGACCCCCTCTTCTCCCTCTCCTATATCTTTCCTTAGTCTGGGTTTTAGACATGACTTTACATATAAGCAGACTCCTCCGCCTTTCCCCTGTTTCCGGTCCCTTCTAAATAAACTATAATCTAATAAATTTACCGCCCAGTCGTAGCTATCGTCTAGCCAAGTCTCTGTTATACCTACGATGTCATACCTCTCCTCCGATATAAGCGCCTGCAGCTCATCCGCCTTATTGGTCAGGCTTCTTGCGTTGGTCAGCATGCAAGATAAAACTTTGGGGTTATTTAGCACCCTATTCTTCTCTAACGATCTAACTGTACTATCCCCACCCCCCTCTCCACCCTCATTATATTCACTTCTCCCCTTCCCCCTTGCTTGCCTCACGTCCCACCTATTTCCTTGGTCCCCCCCCCCCCGTCTCTAGTTTAAAAACTCCTCCAACCTATTAGCCATCTTCTTCCCCAGCACCGCTGCACCCTCCCCATTGAGGTGCAGCCAGGCCCTACGGTAGAGCCTGTAGCCGACCGCGAAGTCGGCCCAGTTCTCCATGAACCCAAACCCTTCTGCCTTGCACCAACTCTTTAGCCACTTATTCACCTCCCTAACTTCCCGTTGGCGCTCCTGTGTGGCTCGCGGGATTGGTAGTATTTCTGAGAAAACTACCTTGGAGGTCCTTGCCCTAAGCTTCCTACATGTACATAAAGTGCAGCACAGATTCATCTCAACTAAAAGCCTAAATCCTTAGATCAGGAACAGAACAGACATTTATAGGACATTGCATAACTTTCCCAAATTCTTATGGAAAAAATTTACAGCACATCCTGCACTGAACTATTGTACCCAATGTATGATATATTTTAGGAGTCAGTCCATTTTATAACGACTCCACCAAAATGGACTCTGATTGCACAGCCTTGCTAATGTATTATAGATTTGAGTTGCTGCAAATTATGTACTCCTTGGCTAAAAATACTCCTGAAAGTTGCTTAGAATATATTTACTTCTCTGTAAAATGTGTAGTGTGACCTCTGCCAGAGCCTGTCCTATGGAACAGCGGGGGCACCAGCAGTCAGACTCTCAGCAACTGATGGCTCTTTAAAGAGAACCAGTCAGCAGTTTTTTAGTTTGTGAACTAATTCCACCGCCTTTCTGAGCGCCTATACTGCATTACTTAAAGGGACTCAGTTTGAACAGTCATTCTGTGCTGACAAAGTCCCGCCACTCGGTGCTTCATGTGTTAATACATACATGTCTATAACAATGAACTTTACAAATCAGTACGTAGAATTGGAAATAAGTGACGATGAAAGCAAAAAGCATGTGAGTGACAGCCCCTCCCCCACAGCTCCCAACATGCAGCCCCACATGACTGACATCACCCTTTTCTCTGTGCAAACCATCCTCCACACATGCAGCCCCTTGTATGTGAAAGCAACCCCTTCCGTGCACAGCCCACCCCACCACATGCGGCTTCTCACAACCAACATCACTCCTTCACTGCACAGCCAAGCAGCATGCATCCACATGTGATTGACTTTATCCCTGTCCCTTTGCAGCCGCCCAGCATGCAACTCCACACAGCGCCATCATGCGTCAGTCCACCAGCATGCAGCACCATCCCGCACAGACCCTCACGAGTGACATCACTCCCTTCCCTGCACAGCCCTCCGCATTAAGCGCCACGCGAGTAACATCGCCCCCTTCTAAATGTAGGCCCACATAAGCAACATCACTCCCTTCAATGCACAGCCGCCTTGCATGCAACCTCACGAGAGTGACATTACCCACTTCCCGGCACAGCCACAAGTGAGTTAAATCACCCACTTCCCCTTGCAGCCTCCCAGGATACAGCATTATCCCCGTCCCTCCAGAGTCCCCGAAAATGCCGAATCATCGCCCTCTTCTCCGTACAGCCCCAAATCATCATTATAATCACCCCCTTCCCTGCACAGCCCCTCATCATCATCACTCCCCTTCTCTGCACAGCTCCTCATCATCACCCCCCTTCTCCGTACAGCTCATCATCATCATCACCCCCTTTCTCATCATCACCGCCCTTATCCGCACAGCCACTCATCATGACACCTTCTCCACACAGCCCATCATCATCATTACCCCTGTTCTCTGCACAGCCCCACATCTTCACCCCCCTTCTCCGCACAGCCCCATACAAAACTTTTCACCAATCTTCATTAGCGCGATCATACAACATACAAGCCTCTGAATGCTCAGGTGATGCACTGTACTACTGTAGTGCAGTGTATTATCCCTGCCTGTCAGACTAATACTAATGGCCCCTTACACATTAGACAATTGTTGATTGAACGATAATTCGGCTGATGTCTATTTTTCCTGACTCCCCTATGCACGCAATCATTTGGCTCGGCCGAGCTTTCCTGTGGTCTCTATGAGAGAGTCATTAGCAGACTCCTCTAGTTGAGGATTATTTCCTTGTAAAACAAAAGGATTGCCAATTCTTCCTTCCCCCCATCTTCTCCCGGTCTCTGTATTTCCTGATCAGTGCTGGCAAACCTGTGATTCCTAAAGCCCGTCAGTAGCTGAAGCAGTGACCAAAATAACCAGTGATTAGGAGCATGGAGGAGCTCTTCTTAGACAGCAACTGTAATTATGTTCATACAAAACAAGAGAAGAGAACATCTACATATTTTATTTAGTAATATATTACACCTTATAATTGTAATTGTGTTATTACACAGGATTTTTTATGATTTTACATTTCCTCATCTTCTTCCCATTTAGGTCCCTACAATATCGGATCCTCTCACTGGAGAACTTCTATATAAGAGAATTTTCCTGATTGACCCGTAAAGGATGGATATGGACAGGGGCAAGATGGCGGAAAGGATATTACACCTCACCCTAGAGATCCTCTTCCGGCTTACTGGAGAGGTGAGAGATTCTGATGACATCACATTACATCATTCTTATCTATGGGAATAACAGATGGACAGAACTGGAGAGGTGAGGACTCTGGAAATATCTGTAGTGGATTTATTAATGTGTCTCTCCATAACTAGGATTACACAGTGGTGAAGAAGACCTCTAGTGAGCGCTGTCAGGCCTCTGTGTCTGAGGGAAGGGGTAGAACCCGGAGCCCAATCACGGGGCCTCCACCTGACCCCCTGATACATGAGGACATCAATGACCAGAAGATCCTGGAACTCACCTACAAGATGATTGAGCTGCTGACTGGAGAGGTGACACTGCTGGGGATGCTGGGACATTATACATTAACGTTATGAAGGGACTGGGGGGATGACGGTATCATTGTATGTGTCAGGTTCCTATAAGGTGTCAAGATGTCGTTGTCTATTTCTCCATGGAGGAGTGGGAGTATTTAGAAGAACACAAAGATCTGTACAAGGACGTCATGATGGAGGTTTCCCAGCCCCTCACATCACCAGGTAATATACCAAGACTAAATACACATGCCCTATAATTATCAGTATGTAAAGAATGAATTCAGTCACTGTATGTGTTTCCTCCAGTTCTATCCAGTAAGAGGACAACACCAGAGAGATGTCCCCGTCCTCTTCTTCCACAGGACTGTAAACAAGAAAATCCCAATGTTCCTCAGGATCATCAGGTAGATGGAGAGAAGGTGTCATGAGATCTCCCCTATGATGTGTAGACAGCTGTGAAGGTCTTGTGCTCAGTCTTGTTTTATCCACCAGCATTATATGTTTTCTACTTGTGTAATGAGAACAGTGGAGATGGCAGGATTAGAACTGATCATTTATGTGACTTCTCCATCTCTCTGTGACTTTTACAATATTTATTTCAGGGTGGAGATCTGACCCATATTAATACTACAGAGACGTATGTGAGGGGTAGTGAGTCGTGTAAAGAGGAAATTCCTGCAGATAACCGCCCAGGTAAGTAGTAACCATTAAGTGCAGAGAAGTCATAGATTCCTCTCAGTCATTGGCTGTGGCTGCTGTATTGGCGGTGTAGTCCAACCATATCAAATGGTCACCATTGTGCACAACCACATGCTTTTCCTCCCAAAACTGTCCCCATTATTTTGGGCATAGGAAGTCCTTCTTTTGGGGTGGTACCTGTTTTTGTCCGAGCTTACAGTTAGGATCCACCCTACTCCATGGATCTAGAGGATGCTAACACTTAGTTGCCCAGATCTCCAAACTTTAAAGCCAAATTACAGCGTGCGTAGAATGTGCTGACAACTTAGAAAACCATGTGAAGAATATTATTATCTATATGATGGACCTCTAACAGAAAACGGATGGAATGAGATTGTTGTCTACCTAGAATCCTGGCATCATATAGGATGAATCTATGTTCTTTACATTCTCTTGTGCTCATAGAGTCGTTGCAAAAGTCCAATCTTTCTGGCCAAACTTCACTTTTATGATGAGACACCATTCCATGAACAGTGATGCCAAGTCTGTTTTTTTTTTTTGCTCGATCTTCTATTTTTATTCTCAAAAACAGTAGAAGGAAATGACGAAACAATATTCAGCCTTTCAGCAACAAACTTGGTGACCTGTTTTAACCGGTTCAGGACCGCCCACTGTACATAACGTCGGCGCTGCCTGGGCTCTGTGCAGCGCCGACGTTTAAAAACGGTGGGTGGTCCTGCAGCGCTCAGGACCCCCAGGGTCCTGCAAGTGCTGCTGATCCGGTGTAGAGCAATAGCTCTGACAGGGGACATCATCGGGACCTGATTGGATCAGGTCCCAATGATGTTAACCCTTTGCTATCTTCTATATGCCGCAATCTATAGTGATTGCGGCATATAGAGGATAGTGAGAGGAGAGGGGGTCGTCAACTTACCTCTCCGACGGGCCCCTGATATCTTCCAGGACCTGCTGTTGTTATGGCAGCTGGAGGTCACATAACCGCCTCCAGATCTGCCATATATGGTGTCCTGCTAGGCTCAGCCTGCAGCTGAAGCCTGGCAGGAGACACTGACTGTGAAACAGTCAGCAAAGATGTCATGCAATGTAATACATGTCTATTACATTGCATGACATCAGTGATTAGAAAAATAAAAATTAATGTCCCATACAGGGACTAAGTAAAAATGTAAAAAAAAGGCAAAAAAATGTTTTCAAACTGTTAAAAAAAAATCACAAAGTAAATAAAAATAAATAAAATATTAAACCAATAAATTTATACAAAAACAAAAAAAGTACACATATTTGGTATCGCCGCGTCCGAAACAACCCAATCTATAAAACTGTCACACTAATTAACTCCTTCTGTGCACACCGTAATAAAAATAAATAAAAAACGGAGCAAAAAACTATGCTTTTTCATCATATCGCCAAACAAAAAGTGGAAAAAATGCGATCAAAAAGCAAAATGGAAATAAAAATGGTACCGCTGAAAACGTCATCTTGTTCCGCAAAAAAAAAGCCGCCATACAGCTCCATCAGCCGAAAAATAAAAAAGTTATAGCTCTCAGAATAAAGCTATGCTAAAAAAATATTTTTTCTATAAAATTATTTTATTGTGTAAAAGCGCCAAAACATAAAAAAAATATACAGTAAGTGTAGTATCGCTGTAAACGTACTGACCCGAAGAATAACGCTGCCTTATCACTTTTTCCACACGCAGAACGGCATAAAAAAAAACTCAAAAAACAATTCCTGAATTTTTGTTTTTTGTTAATTTTACCTCCCAAAAAACAGAATAGAAAGCGATCAAAAAATGTCACGTACCCAAAAATGGTACCAATAAAAATGTCAACTCATCCCGCAAAAAACAAGCCATCACATGACTCTGTCGGCCGAAATATGGAAAAATTATAGCTCTCAAAATATGGCGATGCAAAAAATAGATTTTGCAAAAAAAAGCGTCTCTTAGTGTGTGACAGCTGTCAATCATAAAAACCCGATATAAATCTGGTATCTCTGTAATCGCACCGACCCGAAGAATAAAGTTGTCTCATCACTTATTCCGCACTAGGAACGGCGTAAAAAATAAATAAAACCAATTCTTCACCTGCTACTGATTTGTTTATTATGTCTCCCAAAGATCGCAGTAAGGCTCTTCTCACATTTATCCTGCGCTCTGCGCTGAGCACTTAAACCAGAGTTTCCGTGTAAATCTCTGAAATACGTGATTCAGACGGAACCCATGATTGAAGATTCCCTGTAATGAGGCAGATATAGGCCACTGTGGATGCCATCTGGCCTGTGATCCCACGGTGTCAGTTTTTTTAGGCGTGCATAAAAGTGCGGTTGGCCACAGTTTTGTGCACTTCTGAAAAAAAGGACACCGCTAAACAGAGGCCAGAGGGAGTCCAGAGTAACTCTGCTGCCTCATTACAGTGAATGGATCCCGCAGGGGTTTCATCTGAATTACATCACTTAGAAATTTAGATGGAAACCCCGATGTAAGTGCCCAGCCTCGAGCGCCGGATAAATGTTACGTAAAATGTTCCCAATAAAAGCTTCAACTCAGTTCTCAAAAAAAGCTAGTCCCCACTCAGGTCCGTCATCTGTTAAAAATATTCCAAGTTACTGGTAGCAGAAAGGCTTTGGAACAGCGAAATGGTCCTTGCCTCCCAAAAGTAATTCAGAAAATTTTGTGCTCCCAAATCCAAATGCCTATTCTGCAATAAATTGTTCTCCAATTGTCAAATAGCGCTCCGTCCCTCCCAGATCTCGCCGTATGGCTAAGCGGTACGATACAGCCACATATGGGGTATTGCCACTTTTAGAAGAAATTGTGTGACACATTTCGGCACCATTTTTACCCATTGCCCTGTGTGAAAATGTAAAATCTGAGGGTAAAACATTTTTTTGTGATAAAAATATAATTTTGCTTTTTTCACTGCCCAATGGTATAAATTTAAAAATTAAAAAATACTCACTACTTGCCTAGATGAATTCCTTGAGAGGTGTAGTTTACAAAGTGGGGTCACTTGTGGGGGTTTCTGCTGTTTCGGCATGTCAGCGACTCTTCAAATGTGACATGGTGTCTGCAACCTATCCCAGCCAACATAGCGCTCCTTTCTCTTCCGAACCCTGCCGTACACCAAAGCAGTGGTTTTCCCCCACATATGGGGTATCGGCGTACTCAGGAGAAATTGCACAACAAATTTCATGGTGCAATTTCTCCTATTACCCTTATGATAATGCAAAATTAAGGGATGAAAAACGTTTTTGTGGGAAAAATGTGAAAATTTTTATTTTTACGGCTCAATATTATAAACTTCTGTGAAGCACCTTGGGGTTCAAGGTGCTCACCACGCATCTAGATAAGTTCCCTAAGGGGTCTAGTTTCCAAAATGGTGTCACTTGTGGGGGGTTTCCACTGTTTAGGGACATCAGGGGCTCCCCAAATGCAACATGGCGTCCGCTAATTATTCAAGCAAATTTTACATTCAAAAAGTCAAATGGCTCTCCTTCCCTTTCAAACCCTGCCGTGCGCCCAAACAGTGGTTTGCCTCCACATATGGGGTATCGGCGTGTTCAGGAGAAATTGCACAACAAATTTCATGGTGCAATTTTTCCTATTACCCTTATGATAATGCAAAATTAAGGGAAGAAACACGTTTTTGTGGGAAAAATGTAAAAATTTCATTTTTACAGCTCAATATTATAAACTTCTGTGAAGCACCTTGGGGTTCAAGGTGCTCATCACACATCTAGATAAGTTCCCTAAGGGGTCTAGTTTCCAAAATGGTGTCACTTGTGGGGGGTTTCCACTGTTTAGGCACATCAGGGGCTCTCCAAACGCAACATGGCGTCTGCTAATTATTCAAACAAATTTTACATTCAAAAAGTCTAATGGTTCTCCTTCCCTTCCGAACCCTGCAGTGCGCCCAAACAGTGGTTTTCCCTCACATATGGGGTATCAGCGCGCTCATGAGAAATTGCACTACAAATTGTGTATTCCATTTTTTCCTGTTACCCTTGTGAAAATAAAAAAATTGGGTCTAAAGTAACATTTTTGTGAAAAAAGTTAAATGTTCATTGTTTTCTTCCACATTCCAAAAATTCCCATGAAACACTTGAAGGGTTAATAAACTTCTTGAATGTGGTTTTGAGCACCTTGAGGGGTGTAGTTTTTAGAATGGTGTCACTTTTGGGTATTTTCTGTCATAAAGGCCCCTCAAAGTGACTTCAAATAAGATGTGGTCCCTAAAAAAATGTTTTTGTAAATTTTGTTGGAAAAATGAGAAATCGCTGGTCAACTTTTAACCCTTATAGCTTCCTAACAAAAAAAAATTTTGGTTCCAAAATTGTGCTGATGTAATGTAGACATGTGAGAAATGTTATTTATTAACAATTTTGTGTGACATATCTCTGATTTAAGGGCATGAAAATTCAAAGCTTCAAAATTGCAAAATTTTCAAAATTTTCGCCAAATTTCCAATTTTTTCACAAATAAACGCAAGTGATATCGAAGAAATTTTACCACAATCATGAAGTACAATATGTCACGAAAAAACATTCTCAGAATCAGGGGAATTCGTTGAAGTGTTCCAGAGTAATTACTTCATAAATTGACAGTGGTCAAAATTGAAAAATTTGGCCCAGTCACGAAGGCAAAAACCGGCTCTGGCGCGAAGTGGTTAAAATTCCCTAATTTCCCGACAGTCCCAATACATACGAGATAGATCTGCCGCCTCTGAGTTACACTTGGGACATTTAGAATATTTAATATATCCGATCTTCTGCATAAAAGCCGGGGACGGAGCAACCTGTGAATAACCATAAAGTGGAACATTCTCTCATGTGACGTAAAGAAGAACATTAGCAGAATTTACCAAAATTTCCCATTGTTTAACCCCTTAATAACATCTGACGTACTAATACGCGTCTGTGCCCTGGGACTTAAGAGCCAGACCCGTATTAGTACGTCATGGCGATCGCGCGCGCACACAGGCTGTGCGGGCGCGATCGCCGCCGGGTGTCAGCTGATTGTCACAGCTGACACCCGGTACTATGTGCAGGGAGCGGTCACGCACCGCTCCCAGCACATTAACCCCCGCGATGCTGCGATCGAAGTCGATCGAAGTCGATCGCGGCATTGCGGGGGCAAGGGGAGGTGATCGCCGATACTCACCTCCTCTTCCGGCTTCCAGCGCAGTCTGCAAAGGCTTCCCGGGTGTTGCCATGACGACCCGATGTCGTCATGACAACATCCGGGTCACCAGAGAGCAGGAAGATTGCTTGGACATGCGCAGTGCATCTCCAAGCAATCTTCACACTGTGCACTTCTGACAGCCTTCATGGCATAGGGATGGTGCTCCATTCCTGTGCCATGCAGGCGATCAGAAAAAAAAAAGTGAAAGTCCCAGAGTGGGACAAAGTAATAAAGTGTATAAACTGTGTGAAAGTGGAAAAAAAAAAAAAAAAAAAATGTGCAAAAATATTATAAAAAAATAAAAAAAATAATACACCAAAAATAAAAATATAATGTACCCATCAATAAATATTATTATAAAAAAAATAAAAAAAAAACAATAAAAGTACACATATTTGGTATCGCCGCGTCCGGAACAACCTGACCTATAAAACTGTCCCACTAGTTAACCCCTTCAGTGAACACGGTAAAAAAAAAAAAAAAAAAAAACAAGCAAAAAACAATGCTTTATCACCATACCGCCAAACAAAAAGTGGAATAACACGCGATCAAAAAGACGCATATAAATAAAAATGATACCGCTGAAAACGTCATCTCGTCCCGCAAAAAACAAGCCGCCATATAGCTCCATCAGCCGAAAAATAAAAAAGTTATAGCTCTCAGAATAAAGCGATACTAAAAAATATTTTTTTCTATAAAATAGCTTTTATTGTGTATAAGCGCCAAAACATAGAAAAATTATACAAATGTGGTACCGCTGTAAACGTACTGACCCGAAGAGTAAAGCTGCCTCATCAATTTTACCACACGCGGAACAGAATAAAAAAAAAAAAAAAAAAACAATTCCTGAATTGTTGGTTTTTGTTTATTCTGCCTCCCAAAAATCGGAATAGAAAGCGATCAAAAAATGTCACGTGCCTGAAAATGGCACCAATAACAACGTCAAGTCATCCCGCAAAAAACGAGCCGTCACATGACTGTCTGCCAAAATTTGGAAAAATTATAGCTCTCAAAATATGGCGATGCAAAAACTAGATTTTACAAAAAATGCGTCTTTTAGTGTGTGACAGCTGTCAGTCATAAAAACCCCATATGATTCTGGCATTGCTGTAATCACACCGACCCGAAGAATAAAGTCGTCTAATCACTTATACCGCACAAGGAACGGCGTCAAAAATAAACTCTTGAGTTAGGATTGGGCTAGGGTTAGGGCTGGGTTTGGGGCTAGGGTTGTGCTGGGGCTAGGGTTGTGCTGGGGCTAGGGTTGTGCTGGGGCTAGGGTTGTGCTGGGGCTAGGGTTGTGCTGGGGCTAGGGTTGTGCTAGGGTTAGGGCTGGGGTTGGGATTTTTTTCAAAAGTAAGAAAAAAAGATGACGATATGGCGACTAGTGTTGAGAGCAAGTGCTCGCTACTTGAGTTTGCATCGGGTGCTCTGGTATGCATTTAGTATCGTGGGTATTTGAGTGACATGCTCGAGTCTCTGCCCCATATGCTTCGCGGCCAAAAAACTTTACGGGGATTGCCTGCCATGCACGAGCGATCCCCGCATGTTTTTTTTTGGGTGTCTAATAACCGTGAAACATGCGGAGCAGGGACTCGAGCATGTCACTCGAGCACACGCTGTACATGGTGCATACCTGAGTACCCGATGCAAACTCAAGTAGCGAGCACTTGCGCTCAAGAATAATGAAAACTTATTCAATATGATGACCTAATGTAAACAAATAATGTGCCGTACCTCTGGGTTCAAAATGTTCACTATACACCTTAATAAAATCTTTGAGGGGTATAGTTTCCAAAATGGGGACACTTGTGGGGGAGCTCCACTGTTTAGGCACATCACGGGCTCTCCAAACGCGACATGGTGTCCGCTAACAAATTGAATGGAAAATCGGCTCAAATTGTTAGCGGACGCCATGTTGCGTTTGGAGAGCCCCTGTGTGTCCAAACATTGGAGCTCCCCCACAAGTGACCCCATTTTGGAAACTAGACCCCCCAAGGCACCTATCTAGATGCATAGTGAGCACTTAGAACCCCCAGGTGCTTCACAAATTGATTCGTAAAAATGAAAAAGTGAAAATAAAACACTTTTTCATTTTTATGAATCAATTTGTGAAGCACCTGGGGTTCCAAGTGCTCACTATGAATCTAGATAGGTGCCTTGGGGGGTCTAGTTTCCAAAATGGGGTCACTTGTGGGGGAGCTCCAATGTTTGGGCACACAGGGACTCTCTAAATGCAACATGGTATCCGCTAACAAATTGAATGGAAAATCGGCTCAAATTGTTAGCGGACACCACATTGCGTTTGGAGAGCCCCTCTGTGCCCAAACTTTGGAGCTCCCCCACAAGTGACCCCATTTTGGAAACTAGACCCCCCAAGGCACCTTTCTAGATGCATAGTGAGCACTTGGAACCCCCAGGTGCTTCACAAATTGATTCGTAAAAATGAAAAAGTGAAAAAAAAAACACTTTTTCATTTTTATGAATCAATTTGTGAAGCACCTGGGGTTCCAAGTGCTCACTATGAATCTAGATAGGTGCCTTGGGGGGTCTAGTTTCCAAAATGGGGTCACTTGTGGGGGAGCTCCAATGTTTGAGCACACAGGGACTCTCCAAATGCAACATGATATCCGCTAACAAATTGTCGGCTCAAATTGTTAGCGGATATCATGTTGCATTTGGAGAGTCCCTGTGTGCCCAAACATTGGAGCTCCTCCACAAGTGACCCCATTTTGGAAACTAGACCCCCCAAGGCACCTATCTAGATGCATAGTGAGCACTTGGAACCCCTAGGTGCTTCACAAATTAATTCGTAAAAATGAAAAAGTGTTTTTTTTTTTCACTTTTTCATTATTACGAATCAATTTGTGAAGCACCTGGGGGTTCCAAGTGCTCACTATGCATCTAGAAAGGTGCCTTGGGGGGTCTAGTTTCCAAAATGGGGTCACTTGTGGGGGAGCTCCAAAGTTTGGGCACAGAGGGGCTCTCCAAACGCAATGTGGCGTCCGCTAACAATTTGAGCCGATTTTCCATTCAATTTGTTAGCGGATACCATGTTGCATTTAGAGAGTCCCTGTGTGCCCAAACATTGGAGCTCCCCCACAAGTGACCCCATTTTGGAAACTAGACCCCCCAAGGCACCTATCTAGATGCATAGTGAGCACTTGGAACCCCTAGGTGCTTCACAAATTGATTCGTAAAAATGAAAAAGTGTTTTTTTTTTCACTTTTTCATTATTACGAATCAATTTGTGAAGCACCTGGGGGTTCCAAGTGCTCACTATGCATCTAGAAAGGTGCCTTGGGGGGTCTAGTTTCCAAAATGGGGTCACTTGTGGGGGAGCTCCAAAGTTTGGGCACAGAGAAGCTCTCCAAACGCAATGTGGTGTCCGCTAACAATTTGAGCCGATTTTCCATTCAATTTGTTAGCGGATACCATGTTGCATTTAGAGAGTCCCTGTGTGCCCAAACATTGGAGCTCTCCCACAAGTGACCCCATTTTGGAAACTAGACCCCCCAAGGCACCTATCTAGATGCATAGTGAGCAGTTGGAACCCCCAGGTGCTTCACAAATTGATTCATAAAAATGAAAAAGTGTTTTTTTTTTCACTTTTTCATTGTTACGAATCAATTTGTGAAGCACCTGGGGGTTCCAAGTGCTCATTATGCATCTAGATAGGTGCCTTGGGGGGTCTAGTTTCCAAAATGGGGTCACTTGTGGGGGAGCTCCAATGTTTGGGCACACAGCAGCTCTCCAAACGCAACATGGTGTCGCTAACAATTTGAGCCAATTTTGCGTTAAATTTGTTAGCGGACACCATGTTGCATTTAGAGAGCCGCTGTGTGCCCAAATATTGGAGCTCCCCCACAAGTGACCCCATTTTGGAAACTAGACCACCCAAGGCACCTATCTAGATGCATACTGAGCACTTGGAACCCTCAGGTGCTTCACAAATTGATTCATACAAATGAAAAAGTGTTTTTTTTTTCACTTTTTCATTATTACGAATCAATTTGTGAAGCACCTGGGGGTTCCAAGTGCTCACTATGCATCTAGAAAGGTGCCTTGGGGGGTCTAGTTTCCAAAATGGGGTCACTTGTGGGGGAGCTCCAAAGTTTGGGCACAGAGAAGCTCTCCAAACGCAATGTGGTGTCCGCTAACAATTTGAGCCGATTTTCCATTCAATTTGTTAGCGGATACCATGTTGCATTTAGAGAGTCCCTGTGTGCCCAAACATTGGAGCTCTCCCACAAGTGACCCCATTTTGGAAACTAGACCCCCCAAGGCACCTATCTAGATGCATAGTGAGCAGTTGGAACCCCCAGGTGCTTCACAAATTGATTCATAAAAATGAAAAAGTGTTTTTTTTTTCACTTTTTCATTGTTACGAATCAATTTGTGAAGCACCTGGGGGTTCCAAGTGCTCATTATGCATCTAGATAGGTGCCTTGGGGGGTCTAGTTTCCAAAATGGGGTCACTTGTGGGGGAGCTCCAATGTTTGGGCACACAGCAGCTCTCCAAACGCAACATGGTGTCGCTAACAATTTGAGCCAATTTTGCGTTAAATTTGTTAGCGGACACCATGTTGCATTTAGAGAGCCGCTGTGTGCCCAAATATTGGAGCTCCCCCACAAGTGACCCCATTTTGGAAACTAGACCACCCAAGGCACCTATCTAGATGCATACTGAGCACTTGGAACCCTCAGGTGCTTCACAAATTGATTCATACAAATGAAAAAGTGTTTTTTTTTTCACTTTTTCATTGTTACGAATCAATTTGTGAAGCACCTGGGGGTTCCAAGTGCTCACTATGCATCTAGATAGGTGCCTTGGGGGGTCTAGTTTCCAAAATGGGGTCACTTGTGGGGGAGCTCCAATGTTTGGGCACACAGGGACTCTCTAAATGCAACATGGTGTCCTCTAACAAATTTAACGGAAAATCGGCTCAAATTGTTAGCGACACCATGTTGCGTTTGGAGAGCCGCTGTGTGCCCAAACATTGGAGCTCCCCCACAAGTTACCCCATTTTGGAAACTAGACCCCCCAAGGCACCTATCTAGATGCATTGTGAGCACTTGGAACACTCAGGTGCTTCACAAATTGATTCATAAAAATGAAAAAGTGTTTTTTTTTTTCACTTTTTCATTGTTACGAATCAATTTGTGAAGCACCTGGGGGTTCCAAGTGCTCACTATGCATCTAGAAAGGTGCCTTGGGGGGTCTAGTTTCCAAAATGGGGTCACTTGTGGGGGAGCTCCAAAGTTTGGGCACACATGGGCTCTCCAAACACAACATGGCGTCCGCTAATTATTCAAGCAAATTTTACAATCAAAAAGTCAAATAGCGCTCCTTCCCTTCCGAGCCCTGCCGTGCGCCCAAACAGTATTTTTTCCCCAAATATTGGGTATCTGCGTGCCCAGGGGAAATTGCACAACAAATTTTGGGGTCCATTTTTTCTTGTTACCCCTGTGAAAATAAAAAAAATTGGGTCTAAATTAACATTTTTGTGAAAAAAGTTAAATGTTCATTTTTTTCTTCCACATTCAAAAAATTCCTGTGAAGCACCTGAAGGGTTAATAAAGTTCTTGAATGTGGTTTTGAGCACCTTGAGGGGTGCAGTTTTTAGAATGGTGTCACTTTTGGGTATTTTCTGTCATAAAGACCTCTCAAAGTGACTTCAAATGTGATGTGGTCCCTAAAAAAATGGTTTTGTAAATTTTGTTGGAAAAATGAGAAATCGCTGGTCAACTTTTAACCCTTATAGCTCCCTAACAAAAAAAAATTTTGGTTCCAAAATTGTGCTGATGTAAAGTAGACATGTGGGAAATGTTATTTATTAACTCTTTTGTGTGACATATCGCTCTGATTTCAGGGCTTAAAAATTCAAATTTTGAAAATTGCAAAATTTTCAAAATTTTCGCCAAATTTCCGTTTTTTTCACAAATAAACGCAAGTGATATCGAAGAAATTTTTCCACAATCATGAAGTACAATATGTCACGAAAAAACAATCTCAGAATCAGGGGGATCCGTTGAAGCGTTCGAGAGTAATTACCTCATAAAGTGACAGTGGTCAGAATTGTAAAAATTGGCCCGGTCATTAACGTGCAAACCACCCGCGGGGCTTAAGGGGTTAAGAAAAATCCAAGATTTGATTCCCAGAATTTATTCTCTTCTGGAAGTCGAATAATCTAATGTTTTTATAGGGAACTAATTCTGCCTCTACAGATTTCACTTGACAATAAATAATCCATAAAAGGATATGATCCCCCAAAAGATTATTACCTTTTTCCACAAAGTTCGGCACTGTAAGAAATTAGGGAGAGTAGTATTTTCCCACAGTGGGCACATGGATGCTGTCAGCCCAACCATATAAACTTCTTAAAAATCTTCCAAAATGTAATTTGGAAAAAAAATTGATGGACAGTAATTAATACATAAAGGTGAGTTATTTTTACCTTTAAGAACCTGAAAGATATTTTCTTTAAGAATTCTACAAATGTCCTTTATATAAGAACTTGTACTGGAGCCATCCATGGTGTTGAGTCTGAGAGACCAGAAAATAAATTTTATTAGAGTAAATGACATTCATAATTTTTAACCGTAGCCAAGTGTCACTGTGTGTACAATAACAGTACATCCTGAGTTTTCATCCTGAGTTTTCAATTTCTGTGAGAAAAGAACGGACTCATTTCAAATGGGAACATTACACCTGTGCCGTCATATACAGTCATGGCCGAAAGTGCTGGCACCCTTGAAATTGTACCAGAAAATGAAGTATTTCTCCCAGAAAATTATTGCAATTACACATGTTTTGTTATACACATGTGTTTTTCTAAATCAAGTATCGTATTTTTCGGACTATAAGACGCACTTTTTTCCTCCAAAATTTTAGAGAAAACTGTGGGATTCATCTTATAGTCCGATGTACATAAATATTGTGGCTGTGGGTGGTGGGGGATGTGGGGGAAGCGACAGCGGCTGAGTAGCAATGCACAGGAGGCGGCAGCCTACCTGCTGCCAACACTGTGCCCGCTACTAAAGAAAGTGAATATTCACTGCTCCCCACTGCTTTTTTAAATCAAGTACCGTATTTTTCAGACTATAAGATGCACTTTTTTTACTCCAAAAGTTTGAAGGAAAGTGGGGGGTGCGTCTTATAGTCCGATGTACATAAATATTGTGGCTGCCCATGCGCGTGGGGAGCAGTGAATATTCATTTTCCTTAATAGCCGGCACACTGTGCTTGCACCGCGGCTCCTGGTATGTATGGCACCCTTCATCCCTGTATGTATAGCCCCCTTCATCTTCCTATGCTTTTCACCCCCTGAGCCCTGTCACGCTGCACAGAAAAAAAAATAAACACTCATTCTCACCCCCTCTCTCCTCCAGCGCTGTGTCCCGCTCTGTGCCGGAATAGCCACTGCTCCCCACGCCGGGACTGCGTGCGTGGGGAGCAGTGACCATTCATTCTCCCTAGTAGCGCTCACACTGTACCCGCAGCGTGGCTCCTGCTGCGCTCGGCTGTCATTGTGCCCGCTATTAAAGTCCATGAATATTCACCACTCCCATGGGTGTGCTTGCTATTGTGGTCACTGCATTCTGAGTCTTCTATCCTTTGGATTACGAGCTCGGAGAGATTGAGACACAGGACAGGAGGTGTGTCAAACAAGCTCTAAACTTTATTACAAAGCATGGGTTTTATATTCACCCTGAAGGCAGGAAACGGATTTACCATATATGGTTTGATTATACAATTTTAGCACACAAAGACTGATTTCTATTCTCGTGCTTGTGTTGAAACATTCAATCGAACACATTGAATTAGACACATTAAATCAGATACATTCTGATGACTAGCAAGGACGCATTATTGATTCAAGAAGAAACATTCATAGCTGGTGTTTTTTGACCTAAAGTAACTTTCAGACTTATATAGCATAGATGGGGTCTTTAAACTTAAGGGGCCTCATCTTCTGCTATAACACTATTAGGGAGAATGAATGATCACTGCTCCCCACGCATGCAGTCTCGGCGTGGGGAGCAGTGACTATTCTGGCACAGCATGTTGCTGTGTGAGGGCGCATGGCAGTTTCGCCATGTGCGGTTCACAGTGAGAGCCCTGTCGGCAACAGAGCGGGACACAGCCCTGGAGGCGAGAGGAGGTGAGTATGATTGTTTATTTTTTTCTGTGCACCGTGACGGGGATCAGGGGGTGCCAAGCATACCAGGATGAGGGGGCCTATACATACCGGGATGAGGGGGGCCATACATACAGGGATGAAGTGGGCGATACATACAGGGATGAAGGGGGCCATACATACCAGGATGAGGGGGGGGCATACATACAGGGATGAAGGGTGCCATACATACCAGGAAGAGGGATGAGAGGGGCCATACATATCGGGATGAGGGGGTCCTACATACAGGGATGAGGCACGAGGGCGGCCATAAATACAGGGATGAAAGGGTTCATACATACAGGGATGAAGGGGCCATACATACAGGGATGAAGGGGTCCATACATACAGGGATGAAGGGGCCATACATACAAGGATGAAGGGGGCCATACATACAGGGATGAAGGGGGCTATACATACAGGGATGAAGGGGGCCATACATACAGGGATGAAGGGGCCATACATACAGGGATGAAGGATGAGGGGGCCATACATACCAGGAAGAGCGATGAGGGGGGCCATACATATCGGGATGAGGGGGGGCCATGCATACAAGGATGAGGGGGGCCATACATACAGGGATGAAGGGGGCCATACATACAGGGATGAAGGGGGGCATACATGCAGGGATGAAGGGGGGCATACATGCAGGGATGAAGGGGGGCATACATACAGGGATGAAGGGGGCTATACATACAGGGATGAAGGATGAGGGAGGCCATACATACCAGGATGAGGGGTGCCATAAATACCAGGAAGAGGGATGAGAGGGGCCATGCATACCAGGATGGTGGATTGGGGTGCCATGCATATCAGGATGGGGATGAGGGCCACGTATAACAGGAAGGAGGGGGCCATATATACCAACAGAATTGGGGGACATTACCCCTATAACAATGTCAGCAGCAGACCCCCTACCCCTTAACAGGGCATCATGACTACACGTTTTGCTTACATTTTTTTTTCTATTTTTCTCCTCTAAAACCTAGGTGCTTCTTACGGTCCGAAAAATACGGTAACTTTTTATTGATTTTCCAAACAATTGCAAAAATGAAATGGCAGGATATCATCACAGATGCATTTAAGAATCTCTTTTGAGCAGAGGCCAAGAGCGACAGTAGATGTCCCACCTTTTTCCCTACCTCAAAGAAGGCTGTCTCCTGAAAAGCCCTCTTCCACTCTGATTTCTATAAGAGTGTTTGATTGGCAAGTGTTTGAGCCTCTTTTAAATGCTTTTGAGAAGAAGGTGTAGGATTCTCCACCAAAAGGCACTCAGCCTTTCTAAGTTTCTGAAAAATCGCCTGATCTTCATGTCTTGTTTTCTTTTTTACTCTGAGCTATCTCTTTAATGAGACTGCCCCTTAAATAGGCCTTCATAGATTCCCAAACCATTGATGGGGGATGCTGTCCCATTATTAAATTGAAATAATTCTTTCAGATATGATGATATTTTATCTTCATTTATAATTTGCAATCAGAAGGCATTAAGCCTCCATGCCCTAGGTCAGTGATGGCGAACCTTTTAGAGACTGAGTGCCCAAACTGCAATCCAAAACCCACTTATTTATTGCCAAGTGCCAACACGGCAATTTAACCTAAATATTGAGGTTTTAGTTTAGAAAAAACAACTCATACAGAGAGCATGAGAGCGCAGCATAGAGCAGCCACAGGAAGGAGCAGGGGTATGAAGCTGCAGAAATAAAGAATGTGCTCACCCCCATCCTTGTATATATGCTGCCCCCATCCTCGTATATATGCTGCCCTCCCCCATCCTTGTATATATGCTGCCCTCCCCTCATCCTTGTATATATGTTGCCCTCCCCTTATCCTTGTATACATCCTGCCCCCATCCTTGTATATATGCTGCCTTCCCTCAATCCATGTATATATGCTCCCTCCTCAGTCCATGTATGTATGCTCCCTCCCCCAGTCCATGTATGTATGCTCCCTCCTGCAGTCCATGTATATGCTCCCCCTCAGTCCATGTATATGCTCCCCCTCAGTCCATGTATATATGCTCCCCCCCCCAGTCCATGTATATATGCTCCCCCCCCAGTCCATGTATATGCTCCTTCTCCCCCAGTCCATGTATATATGCTTCTTCTCCCCCTGTCCATATATGTATGCTCCCTCCCCCAGTCCATGTATATATGCTTCTTCTCCGCCTGTCCATGTATATATGCTCCCCCCCACAGTGCATGTATATGTGCTCCCCCCCAGTCCATGTATATATGCTCCCTCTCCCCCTGTCCATGTATATATCCCCCCCCCCCAGCCTGCTGGCGCCACTGTGTATCGCATATAAAAAAAAAAAAAAAAACATAATAAACACTCCTACTCCCCTTCCTTCTTCTCCCGCGCAGCGTCCTCTCCTGTAGCCAGCAGCTGACTCCAGCGTCCTAGCGACGGGGCGCATGACATCACTGCCATGCGCCCAGTCGCGTGTACGCTGACGTCAGCTGCTAGCTGCTGGTCTCTGATTGGCCAGAAGCTGCAGGCCTCTGATTGGCCAGCAGCGTGTATTGCAGCGCGTGGGCCTGGAAGTTTGTGCGCTGCAATACACTTCAGCTAGATGTGCGTCCGAGAACGCACATCTAGTTGAAGTAGCGAGGCTGGTGTCGGCACTCGGCGGGCTCAGAGTTCTCACCCGCCGTCCCCGATCCAGTAGCGCTAGTGCTGCGGCAATGGCGCGCGTGCCCACCGGGAGGGCTCTGCGTGCCCCCTCTGGCACGCGTGCCATAGGTTCGCCAGCACTGCCCTAGGGGGACCTCCCCCCAACAAGAGTGAAACACAAAGAGGGCTGTGATCAGTTATGACCATCGGCAAATACTTAACATCCCCTGTCATGCCATTCATTAAAGAATTACCCAAAGCCATATCTATACGTGAAAGGGAGTTATGAGTTGTAGAGTAACAAGAATATTAGTAAACATTAGCATATCTACTCCTCCACAAATCTATTAAAGCTAATTCCTGTATATATACTCCAAAGGGGGTCATGTTCTCCTCTACTTTGTTGCCGTCATGCTTCCCTTTATCCCAGTGACCATCTATAATATTATTGAAATAACCTATAATCAATAGAGGCATTCCTTGATGTTGTGTTGACAAGGCCATACCTTTTTTTAATACCTTACTACTATATGGCAGTGGATTGTAGATTGAAACAATAGAGACCTCGTACCGAAAAGCCTGCAAACCAGAAAACAAATTGCCCATCAGTGTCCACCCTAAGATATTTTAGTTCATGTGGCACAGTAGAGTGAATTAAAATAGAAACTCCTCTAGATTATGATGAAAAAATAGAGTGATAACTTGCCTGCATCCATCTCTTAGTTACAAGATAAGTTTTTTTCCTTTGTAAGATGTGTTTCCTGGAGAAATATTATAGAAGGATTATAGGATTGAATATACTGAAAAATTGCAGTGCTTCTTAGCTCCATACAGAAAACCCTGAACATTCCAACTTAGTATTTCAATTGTTCCTGACATTTTGGCTGACGGAAAAAGAATTATTCAGGACACAGTCATCTATCAAGACATGAAACACCCCATCAAGGTTTAAGCTATACAACACCTTATATCTAGACAATGTAATAACAAGTGGCATAAAACGGATTCCCCATAACTTTCCTCCCCACACCTCTAACCAATATAACAGCGTTAGAAGTACAACTTTCCTCCCCATTGAGAGATCAGGTGAATCCACTCCTAGTGCAGATGAAAACCACTCCAACATGTAGCGATCATGTACACAAATGCTTCCCAATGTTATATTCCCCTTCTGCTGTTATCTTTTCCAGGAGGGAATCATTACAGTTCAAATCAGTAAACATTACTTTTCAAAAACATGATAACTAAACATACTGTATTGTTAAAGCGCACCTGTCAGCAGGATTGTGCTCGATAAACTACAGACACTGTCAGTTGAGCGACATTACACTGATTAAAATGATACCTTGGTTGATGAAATCCGTGCTGTGGTTCTTGTTTAATCTTTACTTTCAGTTTGGAGATTATAATATGCCCGTGCTTCGGGGCAGCCTGTGGGGGACGCTCTATCTGATGCTCTGCTTACATATTCATCTGTATGCTCTTATGACAGCTCACTGTGCATTCACTTACCTGTCTCCTATTTTACCTAGCCCCACACTACTATATACATTATGTAAAATAGAAGACAGGTCACTGAAGGTGCAGTGAGCTTCCATAAGGGAATACAGATGAATATGTAAGCAGAGCATGAGATAGAGCCCACCCCACAGGCCGCCCCGGAGCACGGGCATATCATTCTCTCCAAACTGAAAGTAAAGATTACACAAGAACCACAGGACGGATTTCATCAACCAAGGTATCATTTTAATCAGTGTAACGACGCCCACATGCCAGTGTATGTAGTTCACTTAGCACAACCCTGCTGACAGGTGCCTTTTAAAGAGTCAAAAATAATTATTTTGAATAAATTCAAAATTAGAGCCAGAGTCTACAGAACATTATGTTGCATTCTCAAACATGAAAAAACTCCACACCAGGCGGTAGAGAAAAATGAAAAAAAAGCTGCTTGCAGGACCAAGAGTCTTAATAATCTTCATCCCGGATTTATCGCAATCATGAAACTGCTGCATGTAATTGTCTTTCATGCTGATCCAGAAACTTGCCTCCTCCGCTCCCAAAAAAAGTAAGATTCAGTTAGCGCAACAATTTTTTAGTCGTGCCGGATAAAACATAGAGTAAGACAAGTATAAGTCTCTCATTCTTTCCTTTACTTCTGCAAATTTCATCCTCTTGTTTTTGAACTTCAGTAGAAAGATGGGACTCTACTCCTATTTATGGACAGGTTTTACATATCTCTAGCATGCCTTAGGATGATGTCACAGTCTCTGTACTGCAGAAACCTGGTTGACACTGGGCGAGTGGGTGACCAGGGGGCAAAGCTCTTGCAGGTACCCTGTGAGCTCGCTCAACAGCAAATAATGGTGTAAGAACATCGGTCCCAAATTTATTTTTAAGCCAGCTTACTATAAATTCAGTGGGGGTGTTCCCTTGTGTTTTCTCAGGAATACTTATTATTCTTAGGTTGTTTCTTCTCATGCAGTTCTCTAAGTCATCTATTTTGCCAACCAAATCTGATAGCCGTTGGACTGATCTAGTTTGAGCCTTTTTCACATTCCTGATATCATCTTCATTAGTGCTCACGCTCTCCTCCACCGCACATGTTCTTTCAATAACCACTTTAAGCTCAGACTTGATATTAGACATGATGAAAAACCACGAAAATGAGTAATGATGGCATAAAACAGCAAAGTTAATTAGAAATGGTATACAGAAGTGATACAAAAATTGTATAAATACTTATAAACATTAAGACAATGGGTAGATATTGGATCAAGACAGGACAAACTCCCATAACAACTTCAAAGCCCCCTTAGATATATGTGTACCAGGGTACAATATGTCCCAATAAAATCCACAAGATGAAGAGTAAAGAAGGAGAAAACAGAAAGGGGGAGAAGACAAACAAGAGTAAACAGTAAAGGTAGAATCAACAGGAGAGTATTAGATCACAAACAGAGAGGCGAGATAATATAACCCTTAAGTGTAGTTCCCAAATGGGGGACCATAGTAATGGGTAGGTCAGGGCACTCACCAAGCTGATTGCTAACTCTCCCGAGTGTGTGGGGCAAAGAGAGGCGATCAAAGGACATCCACCAGGGGCCTCGTGGATGTCCTTTGATCGCCCTCTCTTTGTCCGTGGTTAATGGCTGAACTATATACATTTATTCACGCCTGTAGGAGATGTGTTGTCATCGCACGAGCGCTGGTTTCATGGCATCAGTCCACGTCATAAATTACACTTATGTTTTCAAGTATAAGGATTTCGGATTACTGCACAATCTCTCTTGTAATGTGAATGACTAATACTTTCTCTACTTTTTGGTCAGAAATCATAGGAGCTCCAATGGTCCATCATACATGAGGGCAACTCTGGTTTAATGGAGAATATAAAAAGTTCTCTCTAAATGTCTAATATTTCTTTAAGAAACGAATCTGACTGAAAATATTGTCCCCTACGATAGTTTAGATTTCCAAGAACCACCAAACCACATACTATAATTATTCCAGAGATGTTTTACCACTAGTTACTAAATCATTGACTTAGAAAACTGTTGAGTTTGATCATTTCAGTAGATGTGTTATTGTCGATATTCATAGTTTTTGTCTACAGTAGTTACTGCCCCAAATCCTCTGATTTAACCACTTCCCGCAGCAAGATTTGTGTCCTGAACCAGGCCCCATTTTTCAAATCTTTTGTGTCACTTTATGTGTGTCACACCCGAAGGTGCCGCACGTGGTTCGTGGACCCACTGCCACGGTGCCAGGCTTATCTTGGAGGGACGTGGCTAAGCGGCTACCGGGTTTTCACTGGAGCTCCTGATGGTGGAGTCAGGCTTGAGCTGCAGGTAGCCGCCAGGTACCACTCCTAGGCAGTCACCAATACTGAGGCTGCTGACCCCAAGGGTCTGGTTTGCCGACAAGGATAAGGACTTAGAGTCACTAACAGGGAGGATTCGGACTCTGTTCAGACTACTCAAGTTCTGGGTGTTTTGACAGAATGAATACTGACACAGAGTCACAGACAGCTGGATTCGGTTACTGGTACAAGCTCCGACAGTGCGGACACAGGTACGCTAACCCGGACTCACACATGTTTCAGGTTCAAGTACTGATGGAGCAGTTTCAGGGTTTAGGTACCGCCGGTGCGACTTCTCAGGCGATCAGGTACCACCGGTGTAGCTTCTCATGGTTCAGATACTGCCAGTGTGGTTTCTCAGGGCTCAGGTACTGTCAGTTTCGGGTTGAGGCACTGGCCACACATGGACCAGGGGTCCAGGTACAAGCCCTGGATAAAGAAGGACCACTAGTTCAGGCTCATTACCTGGCATACTAGGACTAGACCTGGCAACATGCAGTTGCCCATACACATTAGTCAGGGAACTATAGGGGTCGCTCAGAAACCTCCCCAATGGGGAGGGTGCCTTTTATACTAAATGCCTCCCAGCTGTTGTTTGGGGGCATTTACAATGTGCACGCTGCCCCTTTAAGAGTGCGTCGCTGAGAATTCGGTGCGGCGTGCACAGACAGGTAGGAGATGGAGAGCTCGCTACGCGGTCGGGTCGGTGAGTGTCGGCATCCCTTCATGTAGAGGGATGGGGAATCATGCAGTGGTGCCGGCATTAGTGTTACGGTGTGGTGATAACTTTTTAATGCTTTACCTGATCTCAGTATTTCTGAGATTTTTTTTTTTCCCTGTGTGAAACATTGTACTTTGCTAGTTGTAATTTTAAGATTAATTTGTTTTGCTTTTATTTTTAAAAAAATCTGAAATTTGCCAACAATTTAAGCTAATTAGAAATACTATTCAGACATTGAATGTGTATGCTCTTAAAACAAATATTGATACCAGAAAAAAATAGTTAATAAATAATATTTACATTTTTCTACTTTACGTCGGCAGCATTTTTCAAATAATCTTATGTTTAGGATGTTAGAAAAGGCTTAAAATTTTAACTTCCAGATATCTTCTGTTCAAGGAAATTCACAAAATCTATTTTTTGTTGACCAAATTACTTTTAATCCCTTCTTGACAATTACAGTATATACACGTCATAGTCGGGAAGGACTTCCCGACCAAAGCAGCATATATACGTCATGGTGATTGCCTGCGCACAGGGGGCTGTGCACGGGCGATTGTTTCAAGGTATCAGCTAATTCTGACAGCTGTCACCCAGCACTCAGTGCCAGGAGCGATGCCCGCACCGCTTCCGCCACTTTAATTCTCTAAATGCTGCGATCGATATCGATCACAGCATTTAGGGAGCAGGCAGGGAGGAAGTCCTTCTGCTCTTGGATAGGCGCCCCTGACATCATCGCAAGGGCCCAATCGTTGCCATGGTGACACGATGTGGTCATGATGACATCCGGGTCACCATAGCTAGCAAACTTGCTAGATCATGATCAGAGCATGATGTAACAAGTTTGTGTGTGTCAGTGAAGCACTGACAGTTTATAAGGCATAGGAATGACCAGAATCTCTATGCGTTATAAGTGATCAGTATGAAAAAAGTGAAAGTCCCATAAAGGGACAAAGTAAAAAAGTGAAAAAAAAATAATATTTTTTTTTAAATATAAAAAAACCCACAAAATAATAAAAAAAAACATCCAAATGACCCTGATCTAAAGTTCACATACCCCAGTTCTTAATACCATGTATTGCCCCCTCTAACATCAATGACAGCTTGAAGTCTTTTGTGGTAGTTGTGGATGAGGTTCTTTATTTTCTCAGATGGTAAAGCTGTCCATTCTTCTTGGCAAAAAGCCTCCAGTTCCTGTAAATTCCTGGGCTGTCTAGCATGATCTGCGCGCTTGAGATTTCCCCAGAGTGGCTCAATGATATTGAGGTCAGGAGACTGAGATGGCCACTCCAGAACCTTCACTTTGTTCTGCTGTAGCCAATGACAGGTCGACTTGGCCTTGTGTTTTGGTTCGTTGTCATGTTGGAAATTCCAAGTATGTCCCATGTGCAGCTTCCGGGCTGATGAGTGCAAATTTGCCTCCAGTATTTGCAGATAACGTGCTGCATTCATCTTTCCTTCAACTTTTACTAAGTTTCCTGTGCCTTTGTAGCTCACACATCCCCAAAACATCAGCGATCCATGTCTGTGCTTTACTGTAGGAATGGTGTTCCTTTCATCATAGTTCTTGTTGACCTCTCTTCAAATGTAACGTTTATGGTTGTGGCCAAAAAGTTCAGTTTTGGTCTCATTACTTCAAATTACCTTGCTCCAGAAGTTTTGAGGCTTGTCTCTGTGCTGTTTGGCGTATTGTAGGAGAGATACTTTGTGGCATTTGCGCAGTAATGGCTTTCTTCTGGCGACTCGACCATGCAGCCCATTTTTCTTCAAGTGCCTCCTTATTGTGCATTTTGAAACAGCCACACCACTAGTTTTCAGAGAGTCCTGAATTTCAGCTGATGTTATTTGTGGGTTTTTCTTTGCATCCCGAACAATTTTCCTGGCAGTTGTGGCCGAAATTTTTGTTGGTCTACCTGACTGTTGTTTGATTTTTACAGAGCCCCTGATTTTCCATTTGTTAATCAGTTTGAACACTGCTGACTGGCATTATCAATTCCTTGGATATCTTTTTCTATCCCTTTCCTGTGTTATACAATTCAACTACCTTTTCCCGTAGATCTGTTGACAATTCTTTTGCTTTCCCCATGACTCACAATCCAGAAACGTAAGTGGCTGGATGAAAGATGCAAGAGTCTGTCTGGAGCCCAGAAACTCACTCAGCTTTTATTTACACACACTGATTACAAGCAAACAGGTCACAGGTTAGGATGTGACCTTTATAGCCATTCAAACCCATTTGTGTCAAATTCTGTGCATGTTATCAGGCCAAAATCACCAGAGTATGTGAACTTTTGATCAGGGTCATTTGGATGTTTTTGGTTGTCTTGTCATTAAGATTTAAAAAGAGAAAACACAGTAGTTTGACAATAAATGGCTTCATCCAACCAATAACCATGAGTGGAGAAAAAGTTTTTTGTTATCATTCATATTCTCTGAAACAAGGCCAAGAAAGCAAAAATTCCGCCGGGGTATGTAAACTTTTGAGCACAACTGTATATATTGTGACAGGGTCACTGGCGATGTATGTGTGGGGAGATATGTCACAGAGGTTGCTATCTTCAGTGATGTGAAACTCAGAAGCTTTTTTCTAGCATGTTAGGTGCTGAAGAGGTTAATCGGCCATTTTGTTTTGTTTTTTTTGTGAGTAGGTGTTAGATGGGCAGGACGCCTACTCACCATATCTTCACCTCAAGGGTATTTTCTGTTGGAGTGTTTAGAGCAGAAACTTCAGATCAATATGAGCTGAAGTGTGCTGCAATGTAAGCGGGCAAATGCCGTATGCTATGGACTGTGCTTTCATTTATCTTTTGTTTTGCCGTTATGCCAGCGAGGCCGTGTTTATTCTGTTGAACCTGTAGTGCTTTATGCCGTTTTAAATAAATCTACAGACGAAAACTTTCCTGCGTCTGCTGTTGGAAGCAGCCGAGTGAGTCAATCTATCACGTGTGTATATATATATATATATATATATATATATATATATATATATACAGTACAGACCAAAAGTTTGGACACACCTCATTTAAAGATTTTTCTGTATTTTCATGACTATGAAAATTGTACATTCACACTGAAGGCATCAAAACTATGAATTAACACATGTGGAATTATATACTTTACAAAAAAAGTGTGAAACAACTGAAAATATGTCTTATATTCTTTGTTCTTCAAAGTAGCCACCTTTTGCTTTGATGACTGCTTTGCACACTCCTGGCATTCTATTGATGAGCTTCAAGAGCTAGTCACCGGAAATGGTCTTCCAACATTCTTTAAGGAGTTCCCAGAGATGCTTAGCACTTGTTGGCCCTTTTGCCTTCACTCTGCGGTCCAGCTCACCCCAAACCATCTCGATTGGGTTCAGGTCTGGTGACTGTGGAGGCCAGGTCATCTGGCGTAGCACCCCATCACTCTCTTTCTTGGTCAAATAGTCCTTACACAGCCTGGAGGTGTGTTTGGGGTCAGTGTCCTGTTGAAAAATAAATGATGGTCCAACTAAACGCAAACCGGATGGAATAGCATGCCGCTGCAAGATGCTGTGGTAGCCATGCTGGTTCAGTATGCCTTCAATTTTGAATAAATCCCCAACAGTGTAAACAGCAAAGCTCCCCCACACCATCACACCTCCTCCTCCATGCTTCACGGTGGGAACCAGGCATGTAGAGTTCATCCGCTCACCTTTTCAGCGTCGCACAAAGACACGGTGGTTGGAAACAAAGATCTCAAATTTGGACTCATCAGACCAAAGCACAGATTTCCACTGGTCTAATGTCCATTCCTTGTGTTCTTTAGCCCAAACAAGTCTCTTCTGCTTGTTGCCTGTCCTTAGCAGTGTTTCCTAGCAGCTATTTTACCATGAAGGCCTGCTGCACGAAGTCTCCTCTTAACAGTTGTTGTAGAGATGTGTCTGCTGCTAGAACTCTGTGTGGCATTGACCTGGTCTCTAATCTGAGCTGCTGTTAACCTGCGATTTCTGAGACTGGTGACTCGGATAAACTTATCCTCAGAAGCAGGGGTGACTCTTGGTCTTCCTTTCCTGGGGCGGTCCTCATGTGAGCCAGTTTCTTTGTAGCGCTTGATGGTTTTTGCAACTGCACTTGGGGACACTTTCAAAGTTTGCCCAATTTTTCGAACTGACTCACCTTCATTTCTTAAAGTAATGATGGCCACTCGTTTTTCTTTACTTAGCTGCTTTTTTCTTACCATAATACAAATTCTAACAGTCTATTCAGTAGGACTATCAGCTGTGTATCCACCAGACTTCTGAACAACACAACTGATGGTCCCATCCGCATTTATAAGGCAAGAAATCCCACTTATTAAACCTGACAGGGCACACCTGTGAAGTGAAAACCATTTCCGGTGACTACCTCTTGAAGCTCATCAAGAGAATGCCAAGAGTGTGCAAAGCAGTCATCAAAGTAAAAGGTGGCTACTCTGAAGAACCTAGAATATAAGACATATTTTCAGTTGTTTCACACTTTTTTGTCAAGTATATAATTCCACATGTGTTAATTCATAGTTTTGATACCTTCAGTGTGAATGTACAATTTTCATAGTCATGAAAATACAGAAAAATCTTTAAATGAGAAGGTGTGTCCAAACTTTTGGTCTGTACTGTGTGTATATATATATATATATATATATATATATATACAGGGGTTGGACAAAATAATGGAAACACCTAATATTCGAACATGTTATAAACATGCAAACCGTGACATATGGTAATGTTTTGTCATTGATTATTTGTGTTATGTGATATGTGTATGTAAATTAACTGTTTGTTTTGCAAAATTGTAAGAACATTGATGAGAACCTGATACCAATGGCAGACCTCTCGGATTTTCAAAGAGGACAAATTGTTGGTGCTCTTATGGCAGGCGCTAGTGTAACAGAAAGTGCCTGAATGCTTGGCGTCTCAAGAGGTACTGTCTCCAAAGTAATGACTGCGTTTGAAAGAGAAGGAAAAACGTCCGCAGCAAAGCACAGGTCTGGCCGAAAGTCGAAGTTAACTGAGAGAGACCGTCAGACTCTAAAGCGAATTGTGAGAGAGGATCGCAAGACCACAGCTCCGAAAATCACTGCTGAGCTCAATGAACACCCACTGAACCCAGTTTCCATGAAAACTGTTCGTTGGGAGCTGCACAAATCTGGATTCCACGGAAGAACTGCAATTAGAAAACCGCTGCTCTCAATGACAAATGTTTCCAAGCGTTTAGAGTGGTGTAGAAACCTCCAGAATTGGTCCCTCGAGCAGTGGAAACGTGATATTCTACGACGAATCATCTTTTACCCTTTTTCCGACCTCCGGCCGAGTGTTATCTTTAGACAGCTGAAAGAAGGATTCCATCCAGACCGCCTTCTCCCAACCGTAAAACATGGTGGAGGTTCTGTGATGATCTGGGGTGCTGTTTCATGGAGATCCTCCGCACCAATGATATCCCTTCATGGAAGAATTAACAGCCGAGATTATTTAGACATTTTGGGCGACCAAGTGCATCCTATGGTTCAAGCACTGTTCCCGGAAGGGAACGCCATCTTTCAGGATGATAATGCACCAATTCATACAGCTAGAATCGTTAAAGCATGGCACGAGGAACATTCTAATGAAGTTGAGCATCTCATCTGGCCCCCACAATCCCCAGACCTCAACATTATTGAGCATTTATGGTCGATTTTAGAGATTCAAGTTAGACGTCGATTTCTGCCGCCATCGTCGCTCAAAGAACTGGAGGGTGTATTAACTAAAGAATGGGCTAAAATTCCTTTGGAAATAATTCACACCTTGTATGAATCCATACCTCGGAGAATTGAGGCTGTAATCGCCGCAAAAGGTGGACCTACACCATATTAAACTAACTTTTGTTGATGTTTCAAGGTGTTTCCATTATTTTGTCCAACCCCTGTATATATACAGTACAGACCAAAAGTTTGGACACACCTTCTCATTTAAAGATTTTTCTGTATTTTCCTGACTATGAAAATTGTACATTCAGGCATCAAAACTATGAATTAACACATGTGGAATTATATACTTAGCAAAAAAGTGTGAAACAACTGAAAATATGTATTATATTCTAGGTTCTTCAAAGTAGCCACCTTTTGCTTTGATTACTGCTTTGCACACTCTTGGCATTCTCTTGATGAGCTTCAAGAGGTTAATCTGCGCTCCAGGAGGCAAATAGCTCTCCATCCCTCCGGAGTCTCGTCGTGTGGCTAAGCAGTACTGTATAGCCACATATGGGGTATTTCTACATTCAGCAGAAATTGTGGGACAAATTTTGGTGACATTTTTACCCATGTCTCAGTGTGAAAATGTAAAATCTGGGGCTAAAATAAAATTTTGGTGGTAAAAATGTAATTATTTTTTTCTTCTCTGCCCAGTGGTATAAATTCTGTGACCCACCTGTGGTGTCAATATGATCACTGCACTCCTAGATGAATTCATTGAGAGGTGTAGTTTGTAAAATGAGGTCTCTTATGCGGTGTTCTGCTGTTCTGGCTGCTCTGCTAACGTGATATGACACCCTCAAACCAGTCCAGCAAAATCTGGTGCTTCTTCCCTTCTGAGCTTTGCACTGTGCCTCCAAAAGTAGTTTTCGACCACATATGGTGTACCGGTGTACTCAGGAGAAATTGCACAACAAATATTGGGGTCCATTTTCTCCTGCTATCCTTGTGCAAATAAAAAAAATTGGGGCTAAAGCAACATTTTTGTGGGAAAAATATGTTTTTTTCATTTTTATAGATCCATTTTGTAAAATTCTGTGAAGCACCTGTGGGTTTAAAAGGCTCACCACACATCTAAATAAATTCCTTGAGGGTTCTAGTTTTCAAAATGGGTCACTTGTGGGGTTTTCTATTGTTTAAGCATATCAGGGGCTCTCCAAATGAGACATGAAACCCGCAGACAATTCCATCAAAATCTGCATCCCAAAACGTCAATCCTTTGCTGAGCCCTGCCACATATGGGGTATCTGCGTGCTCAGGAGAAATTGCACAACAGATTTTGGGGTCCATTTTCTCCTGTTACCCTTGTGAAAATAAAACATTTGGGACTAAAAGAACATTTTTGTGGAAAAATGGGATTTTTTCTTTTCATGACTCTACATGATAAACTTCTGTGAAGCACTTGGGGTCCACACATCTAGATAAGTTCCTTAAGGGGTCTAGTTTCCAAAATGGTGTCACTTGTGGGGAGTTTCCAGTGTTTAGGCACATCAGGGGCTCTCCAAACGCGAGATGGTGTCCGCTAATTATTCCAGCAAATTTTGCATTCAAAAAGTCAAGTGGCTCTTCTTCCCTTCCAAGCTGTGCCGTGCGCTCGAACAGTGGTTTTCCTTCACATATTGGGTATCGCACTCAAGAGAAGCTCAGGAGAAATTGCACAACAAATTCTGGGGTCTATTTTCTCCTGTTACCCTTTTGGAAATTGAAAAATTTGGGTCTAAAGTAACAATTTTGTGAAAAAAAGTTAAATGTTTATTTTTTCCTTCCACATTCCATTATTATTATTATTATTATTGTTATTTATTTTTATATCACCATTGATTCCATGAGCGGATTTTGCTCTATTGGATTAATTCCTGTGAAGCACCTGAAGGGTTAATAAACTTCTTGAATGTAGTTTTGAGCACCTTGAGAGGTTCAATTTTTAGAATGGTGTCACTTTTGGGTATTTTTTGTCATATACACCCCTCAAATTCACTTCAAATGTGATGTGGTCCCTAAAGAAATGGTTCTGTAAATTTTGTTGGAAAAATTAGAAATTGCTGGTCAACTTTTAACCCTTATAACTTCCTAACAAAAAAATGTTTAAAAATTTGTGCTGATATAAATTAGACATGTGGGAAATGTTATTTATTAACTATTTTGTATGACATACCGTAACTCTCTGATTTAACCCCTTAAGGACCTTGGGTTTTTCCTTTTTCGTTTTTTGCTCCCCTTCTTCCCAGAGCCATAGCCTTTTTATTTTTCGGTCAATATGGCCATGTGAGGGCTTATTTTTTGCGGGACGAGTTGTACTTTTAAACGCCATCACTGGTTTTACCATAGCATGTACTGCAAAACGGGAAAAAAATTCCAAGTTCGGTGAAATTGCAAAAAAAAATGCAATTCCTGCCATTATTATTCTCCAGGTCATTCCGAGTTCGTAGACACCAAACATGTATAGGTTCTATTTTATTTAAATGGTGAAACAAAAATCTAAAGTTTGCTAAAAAATGGCGGCATTTTCCTAGACCCCTAGCATCACCATTCTTCATGATCTGGGGCCGGGTGAGGGCTTATTTTTTGCGCGCCGAGCTGACTTTTTATTGATACCATTTTGGGATGAATCCGATGTTTTGATCGCCCATTATTGCATTTTATTGCAATGTTTCGACGACCAAAAAAAACGTAATTCTGGCGTTTAGAATTTTTTTCTCCTTACGCTGTTTACCGATCGGATTAATTCTTTTTTTATATTGATAGATCGGGCGATTCTGAACGCGGCGATACCAAATATGTGTATGTGGGACTACTTTTTTATTATTTTATTTTGAATGGGGCAAAAGGGGGGTGATTTAAACTTTTATATTTTTTTTTATTTTTTTTATATGTTTAAAACCATTTTTTTTACACTTTCTGCTTGCTTCAATAGTCTCCATAGGAGACTAGAAGCTGCAGTTTCCTGATTGTTTCTACTGCATACAGGCGACGAGCAGATCGCCTGTATGCAGGAGAAATGCTCCTGTGCTATGAGCGCTGACCACTAAGTGGCGCTCATAGCTAGCGAGACATGACAACCACAGGAGTCTGCTGCTGACCCCGGGTTGTCATGCCCACCCATCAGTGACCCGCGATCACGTGACGGGGTCACTGATGGGCGGGGCTAAGGCCATGCTTCCAGCGCGGCGCTGTTAAATGCCGCTGTCAGAGATTGACAGCAGCGTTTAACTGGTTAATAGCCACGGGTGGATCGCGATTCCATCCGCGGCTGTTGCGGGCACATGTCAGCTGTAAGAATCAGCTGACATGTGCCCGGTTCAGTGCGGGCTCAACGCCGGAGCCCTCACTGAACTGGGGGTGATGGCCTGGGGCGTACTAATACGCCCCAAGGTTTAAAGGGGTTGGGCATAAAAATGAAAAGTTTTAAAAGTGCAAAATTTTCGCCAAATTTCCGTGTGTTTTTTTCACAAATAAACGGAAGTCATATCAAAGAAATTTTACCACTATCATAAAGTACAGTAAAATTTGGCCCGGTCATGAAGGTGAAAACATGCTCAGAGGTGAAGGTGTTAAAGTGACTTGGAGGGGAGTAGATTTTTGAAAATTACACTCCTAATAATAGCAAAAACTACATTCAGGTTGAGTGTAATTAATAGTGATGATCGAGCATGCTCGTTGCTCGAGATTTACGAGCATGCTCGGGCGAGCAACTATTATCTTCAGCTTGCTCGGGGGTTACGTTTTCGTCGCTCCATGAACATGATTTGCGACTGTTTGACAGCTTTAATACATGTGAGGAATGCCTGTTTTTTTCAACATTCCTCACATGTATTAAAGCTGTCAAACAGTCGTAAATCATGTTCATGGAGTGACGAAAACTTAACCCCTGAGCACGCTGAAGATAATAGGTGCTCGCCTGAGCATGCTCGTAAATCTCGAGCAACGACCATGCTCGCTCATCACTAGTAATTAACACTAATTAACAAAAAAAAGTAGAATGCAGATATTACAAATATTTTTTTTTCCACTAAAAAAATGTTGATGTAGCCTTGATTTTTTTTTTTCATTTTCACAAGGTGTCACAGGAAAAATGGACCCTACAATTTATTTTGCAATTTCTCATGAAGTCAACTGGAAATTAGCAAACAGTGGATGTTGCAGGGTAAAAATTGCAACTATGCCATTTTAATACCCAACATATAGTGCCCAGCCCGTGCTTCTGAAGACACACACTCCTTTTTATGTCGGTTCTTCCTACTTCAGCAATGCCAAACGTGGATACTAACAGAGTTTGAAAAACTGCAAGACTCAGAAGAAAACGGGACATTTGGCTTTGGGAGCGCGGATTTTGCTCTATTGGATTATTGAATCCATGTTGTTTTTCAAGAGTCTTTCAGCTAATAGTCATGTGGAAACCTCTATTTTTCCATTGGTCGTGTAGAAATTTTATTGGTATAATTTTCGCCTACATAACAGTATTTGGTGGCTTATTATTCCAATATTTGAGAGGCAAAATGAACAATGAGGGATGAACATCATGATCTACTGGATCCTGCTCTGAGATCTACTAATATACTGTGAACTGTTTTTGGGAAAAAAAATATTTTTCTACATAACTTGCAATTTCTGTGGACATTTTATATAGTAATGTTGTAAAAATGTAATTTTTAAGGATGTTTTATCTAAAAAATATTAATTGCTTTAATTCTTGGCAGATGACGGTGACAGGAGATCAAAGGGACAGCTGACGTCTTCAATTTTTAACTCTAAAGAACGTGATATCAAACGAGATACAAATCAAGTGTATCCCATTATCCCAGACTTACCATCATCCCTTCACAGCAAAGATCAATCATCTGATCCTATTAAACAGGTCATATATTCTGCTTCATCACACACTATTAAAAAAAATAAAACTCACAAAAGGGACATTAAAAGTGCTCTTACAGCAGAGAAGCCATTTTCATGTTCAGAATGTGGGAAATGTTTTGCATGTAGGTCAAAACTGATTTTACATCAGAGAAGTCACACAGGTGAGAAACCATTTTCATGTTCTGAATGTGGGAAATGTTTTGTAAGTAAATCAAATCTTAGTTTACATCAGAGAAGTCACACAGGTGAGAAGATGTTTCCATGTTTAGAATGTGGGAAATGTTTTAATCAGAAAGCAGGTCTTGTCACACATCTAAGAATTCACACAGGGGAGAAGCCATATTCCTGTTCAGAATGTGCGAAATGTTTTACCCTCAAATCACGTCTTCTTTTACATCAAAGAACTCATACTGGAGAGAAGCCATTTTCCTGTTCAGAATGTGGCAAATGCTTTGCAGGTTACTCAAATCTTGTTACACATCAGAAAACTCACAGAAGGGAGAAGCCATATTTCTGTTCAGAATGTGGGAAAAAATTTATCTTCAGATCACGCTTTCTTAAACATCAAAGAATTCACACAACGGACAAGCCATTTTCATGTTCAGAATGTGGGAAATGTTTTACCTTCAAATCACGTTTTCTTCAACATCAAAAAACCCACACAGGGGAAAAGCCATTTTCTTGTTCAGAATGTGGGAAATGTTTTACAGCTAAATCAGTTCTTGTAAAACATAAAAGAATTCACACAGGGGAGAAGCCATTTTCATGTTCAGAATGTGGGAAATGTTTTCCTGTCAAATCACGTCTTCTCCAACATCAAAGAATTCACACAGGGGAGAAGCCATTTTCATGTTCAGAATGTGGGAAATGTTTTGCAGGTAAATCAAATCTTGCTGCACATCATAAAACTCATACAAGGGAAAAGACATATTCATGTTCAGAATGTGAGAAATGTTTTACCTTTAAATCAGATCTTCTTATACATCTAAGAACTCACACAGGGGAGAAACCTTTTCCCTGTGCAGAATGTGGGAAATGTTTTACAGATAAATCAGATCTTTTGAGGCATAGGAGAATTCACACAGGGAAGAAGCCATTTTACTGTGCAGAATGTGGGAAATGTTTTAAAGACAAATCCTATTTTGTGATACATAGGAGAATTCACACAGGCGAAAAGCTGTTTTCATGTTCAGAATGTGGGAAACATTTTACCCTGAAATCACATCTTCAGCAACATCAGAGAACTCACACAGGGGAAAAGCCATTTTCCTGTTTAGAATGTGGGAAATGTTTTACCCTTAAGTCACATCTTCTTATACATCAAAGAACTCATACTGGAGAAAAGCCATTTTCCTGTTCAGAATGTGGGAAATGTTTTGCAGGTTACTCAAATCTTGTTACACATCAAAGAACTCATACTGGAGAAAAGCCATTTTCCTGTTCAGAATGTGGGAAATGTTTTGCAAGTTACTCAAATCTTGTTACACATCAAAGAATCCACACAACGGACAAGCCATTTTCCTGTTCAGAATGTGGGAAATGTTTTGCAGGTCACTCAAATCTTGTTACACATCAAAGAATTCACAGAACGTACAACCCATTTTCATGTTCAGAATGTGGGAAATGTTTTGCCTTCAAATCACGTTTTCTTCAACATCAAAAAACTCACACAGGAGAAAAGCCATTTTCTTGTTCAGAATGTGTAAAATGTTTTACTCTGAAATCACATCTTCTCAAACATCAGAAAACTCACTGGGGATAAGCTATTCTTATATGTAGAAGATAAGAAATGTTTTATTGAAAATTGTTGAATTCATGTTTTTAGCCATGTAGTCTGCATTTTTGGAGGCATTTTGGAAACCATAGCAACTCAGCCACAAACTGACAAAAATTCCTATGGCAATAATATTTGCACCAAAACTATGCGATGTCAGGAGATCACTCCATGGGTTCCATGGCCAAGCAGGTACATTTTGACTTGGCCTTCAATTTCACCTCAACTCACTCATATTTACCCCTTCACCACCTTGGGTTTTTGCGTGTTCGTTTTTTGCTGCCCTTCTTCCCAGAGCCATAACTTTTTTTATTTTTCCGTCAATATGGCCATGTGAGGGCTTGCCTTTTGTGGGACGAGTTGTACTTTTGAATAACACCATTGATTTTACCATATATTGTACTGGGCAATAGGAAAAAAATTCCAAATGCAGTGAAATTGCAAAAAAAGTGTAAATCCACAAATGTTTTTTTTCTTACCATGTTCACTAAATGCTAAAACTGACCTGCCATTATTATTCTCCAGGTCATTAGTTCGTAGATACCAAACATGTATAAGTTCTTTTTTTTTATTTAAGTGGTGAAAAAAAATCCAAAGTTTGCAAAAAAAATAGCGACATTTTCTGAGACTCATAGTGTCTCCATTTTTTCGGAATCTGGGGGTGTGTGAGGGCTTATTTTTTGCGCACCGAGCTAACATTTTCAGTGATACCATCTTGGTGTAGATATGATATTTTGACTGCCTGTTATTGCATTTTAATGCAATGTTGCAGCCGCCAAAAAACGAATCTGGCATTTTAATTCATTTTTCTCGTTACGCCGTTTACTGATCAGATTAATTCTTTTTTTATATTGCTTGATCGTGCGATTCTGAACGCGGAGACTCCAAACGTGTATTTTTTATATTGATTATTAATTGTTTTATTTTGAATGTGGTGAAAGGGGTGTGATTTGAACTTTTCATATTTAAAAAAAAATGTTTTATATACTTAAAAACTTTATTTCTTTTTATTTTACTTTTTTCAATAGTCTCCATGGGAGACTAGAAGCTGCGATCATCTGATCGCTTGTGCTACACATAGCAGGGCTTCAACCCTGCTGTATGTAACGAAAATGCTCATCTATGATGACAGGGGTCTTCTGCAGACCCTGGGTTGTCATGCGTGCCTGTCACATGATCGCTGGGCGCCGATGGGCGTGGTTTCTGACGCGCTTCCGGTGTGGCTATTAAATGCCGCTGTCAGAGTATGACAGCGGCATTTAAAGGGAATCTGTCACCACTTTGGAGTTATCAGACCTCTACTATGGGCATTCATAAGTAAATCTATACATACCTGTATGGCCAATAGTAGAGGTTTGAGTGCCGAGAAAAGCTTTATAATCAATCCTGTTTTGTACAGGCCTGGTGTCCGGGGGACGCCAAGAAATCCCTGCTCATCGGTTTATTATTGCCCAAAATACCCGCCTATATGCTTATTTATCACATCACCCCCTCCACTGCACCTCACAGGGCCCTGTGACGTGCACTGTTCTCCCACTTGTGCCGGGCATGCGCAAAGCGCCGCTGCCATAGAGCACGCTTTCCTTCATCCCGGCCCCATGTCTACGTGCACTGCGCCGCAGGGTTCTATTGCGCAGGCGCCAGGAAGTGACAGTGACTTCCCGGCGCCTGTGCAATAGAAACCTGTGGCACAGAGCACAGAGAGACTGGGCTGGGATGAAGCAAAGCGCGCTATATGTGAGCGGCGCTTTGCGCATGCCTGGCAAAAGTGGGAGAACAGTGCACGTCACAGGGCCCTGTGAGGTGCAGTGGAGGGGGGGATGTGATAAATAAGCATATAGGCGGGTATTTTGGGCAATAATAAACCGATGAGCAGGGATTTCTTGGCGTCCCCCGGACGCCAGGCCTGTACAAAACAGGGGAGGGGGGGGAATATGATGAATAAGCATATATGCGGGGATTTAGGGGAACAATAAGCACATAGGCGGGGATTTCTTGGCACCCCCCGGACTCCAAGCCTGTACTGTTAGAACTCTCCTGTTATTTTTTTCTATTTTGCTGGTCACATGACTTTTTGCCTATTTAATCCAGCTCCGCCCTCCTGGCCTTGCTGGACTTCAGTGTTACATTTACTCTTAAGCTAGCCAGGTGCCTTGTACCTTACTCTGTAGTTTGCTTGGTCTTTTGACCACTAGTACTTCTGTTTGTTTGTTTGTCTTTGCTCTGCTACAATTTCTGCTAGGAGGTGTCCAACTATATCCCAGTCCTTAGTTCTTGTAGGGACCCCTCCCTTATATCTATAGGTCTGCGTTCAGACTAGCCGAGGACTTAGGCGGGTCTGTTCACAAGGAACAGGTCCCCCGCTGCATCGTAGGGAATCAGCTTAGTCCTATTGTAGGGACAGTTTTCCTACCTTTCCTTAGTGTTTGTAGCAGTTCATAATCGTAAGTCCAGCCCAAAAATAAAACACTCTAAGGAAAGAAATCCTGATTTCAGCATGGTGTCGGTTCAGGAGTTGGCTCAACGCCTGCAGGGACTGTCTTTGGAGGTGGCCGAGCTCCAGCAACACGTGAGTAGCTGTCCTGGAGCGCATTTTGTCGAACCGAAGGTAGGACTACCAGATTTTTTTTATAGTAAACGGCAAGATTTTTTTTCCTTTAAAAACGCTTGTTTATTATATTTTCGTTTAAGACCCAGATCCTTGGGGAATGAATCACAGCGCATTGGGTTTATAATGTCACTTTTGCGCAAAGAACCACAGGGATGGGCCTTTTCTCTACAACCTAATGATCCTTGTTTTAGATCTGTGGAAGATTTTTTTTCTGCTATGGGGTTGTTGTATGATGATCCTGATCGAGTCTCATCTGCTGAAACTGAATTAAGACGTTTGAAGCAGGGATCAGGTGATGTGGAAAATTATTGTACATACTTCAGAAGATGGTCAGATGAAGTGGAATGGAATGACTCAGCATTAAAATGTTTGTTTCTTGATGGTCTTGGTGAAAGGGTTAAGGATCTGCTGATTGCCTTCCCAAAACCTGGAACCTTGCAGGAGGCAATGCAATTAGCCATACGTGTGGACAGGAGACTGCGTGCTAGGAGTAATGAAGAGAAATCTATTGCTATGGCAGCTCCTAGTTTTCAGAGGGTCTGTTCGGAGGATGGAGAACCGATGGAGATTGGGGCGATGTCACCCCACTCTCAGGAAAAAGATCGCAGGTTTGCTAAAGGATTGTGTTTTTATTGCGGTAAATCTGACCACTTTATTAAGAACTGTGTGCTTCGTTTGAACAAAGAAAAAAAAAAGAGGTCAGTTACGCCCGCATAGCTTGTTTAAACTCAAAAGGAGTATTTCTTTCTGGAAGCACCTCATTCCAGGAGGAGTTGATTGAATTTCGGGTATTTGTGGATTGTGGTTCTACACTCAATGTGATTGATGAGGTTTTTTTTGAAAAATTTAAATTAGAAACCAAACGTTTGTCATCTCCTATTTCTGTGGTTGCTGTTGATGGCTCTCCCTTGAAAGGTATTACTCGCAAGGTTTTTGAATTTCCCCTCACCATTAATGGTATCCACCAAGAGAATTTGGATTTGGCAGTATTTAATAATTTGCCTGCTCCAGTGGTTTTGGGGTTACCTTGGTTAAAATTGCACAATCCTGTACTGGACTGGTCTACCAATGAAATTAAGTCTTGGAGTCCTAAGTGTTATGATAGATGTTGCAACGGTCGCATTGCTGCTGTGGAAAGAGGGGAATTACCTGTACCTATTCAGGATTTTTGGAAGGTTTTTTCTGAGGAGGAAGCGCAAGTTTTGCCTCCTCATAGGGACTATGATTGTACTATTGAGTTTGTCTCTGGAGCAACTCTTCCCAAGAGTCGCTTATTTACTCTTACTATCCCTGAGAGAAAGGCCTTGGAGGAATACATACAGACAAGCTTGGCCGCCGGTCACATTAGACCTTCTAAGTCACCTGTGGCTGTTGGATTCTTTTTTGTAAAAAAAGAGGACGGCGGTTTACGTCCATGTCTGGACTTTCGCGAAATTAATAAAATTACAGTACGCAATTCCTACCCACTGCCATTAATTTCTGACTTGTTTAACCAGTTAGTGGGGGCCAAGTGGTTCTCTAAGATTGATCTCCGGGGGGCATACAATTTGTTACGTATGAAGGAAGGTGATGAGTGGAAAACTGCTTTTAACACTCCAGTGGGTCATTTTGAGAATCTGGTTATGCCCTTTGGTCTTACCAACGCACCAGCGTTTTTTCAGAACCTTATTGACATCCTAAGACCGTTGATCGGTAAGAATGTGGTGGTGTATTTGGATGACATTTTGATTTTTGCGCCGGATCTGGAGTCTCATTGGCAGAGCGTACGTGAGGTATTGCAGTTGTTAAGCGACAATTCACTTTTTGCTAAGCTGGAGAAATGTGAGTTCGCTGTGCAGAGAATTAGTTTTTTGGGCTACATTATCTCCAGCGAGGGCTTTGAGATGGACCCGGTGAAGGTTCAGGCGGTTCAGGAATGGCCTAGGCCTATTGGTTTGAAACCAATACAGAGATTTTTGGGTTTCGCCAATTATTACAGAAAATTCATTAAGAATTTTTCTATGATTGTTAAGCCGCTGACCGATCTCACCAGGAAAGGTGCGAATACGGTCCAGTGGACTACTGAGGCCATTGAAGCTTTTGTGTATCTCAAGGAGAGGTTCAGTTCTGCCCCCATCCTTATTCAGCCTGATGAGACCAAGCCTTTTTTGGTCGAGGTTGATGCTTCTTCGGTGGGGGTCGGTGCTGTTTTGTCTCAGGAAAATAAGGATGGAGTACATCCCTGTGCTTTTTTTTCAAAAAAATTTTCTGAGACCGAACTTAATTACAATGTCGGTAATCGGTAATTGCTGGCGATTAAACTCGCATTTGAACATTGGCGTCATCTCTTGGAAGGTGCTAAATTTCCCATTCAGGTTTTTACTGATCATAAGAATCTGATCTATCTTGATGCTGCCAAGCGCTTGAATGCCCGTCAGGCTAGGTGGGCACTTTTTTTTTCACGGTTTAATTTTTCTGTTACTTACATTCCGAGTACCAAGAATGTAAAAGCTGATGCTTTGTCTCGCAGTTTTTCTCCCATTGTTGGTACCGAGGAGGAGGAGAGCATTTTACAGGAAGGTGTTGTGATAGCAGCATTGGACTCCGTTTTGGAAGATGGGATTCTGAAAGCCCAGGAGGATGCCCCATCTAACACTCCCCATGGGAGGTTGTTTGTGCCTAGGAACTTTAGGAGAGATTTGTTTGTGGAGTGTCATGAGTCTCGGTTGGCAGGTCATCCAGGAATTTCGGAGACTAAGAGACTTGTAGGTCGCAGTTTTTGGTGGCCTGGGTGGCAGAAGGAAGTCATTAAGTGGGTGCGTCAATGTACTGTGTGTACTAGATCTAAGTCTTCACATGCTCCTGCTGCGGGGTTGCTTTGCCCTCTGGAGGTTCCTAGTGCTCCTTGGACACATCTTGCTATGGATTTTATTACTGACCTTCCTGCCTCTGAGGGTTTCACTGTTATCTGGGTGGTCGTGGACCGTTTTAGCAAGATGTGTCACTTGGTTCCCTTCATCAAACTGCCCTGCGCCAAGACACTCGCTAAGGCTTTTGTTAAAGAAATTGTCAGGCTCCATGGCGTTCCTACCGACATTGTTTCTGATAGGGGACCTCAGTTGGTGGCTTGTTTTTGGCGTGCCTTTTGTGACAGGTTGGGAGTCCATTTGTCATTTTCATCTGTTTATCATCCTGAGTCTAATGGACAGACTGAAAGAAAGAACCAGGATGTTGAACAGTTTTTGCGTTTTGTGGCTGACAATCAAGAGGGGTGGTCTGAGTTTCTGCCACTGGCTGAATTTGCTCTTAACAACCATACATCCTCTTCTGCTGGGTGTTCTCCTTTTTTTTGTTGTACTGGGAGACATCCGTCGTTTGGGTCATTCTCCAAATTGGTATCGGCTGTGCCGGAGGAGGAGAATTTTTCCGGTGATGTGGAGGGAGTTTGGACTGATGTACGTCGTAATCTTCAAGAGGCGAACAAAAAATCCAAGAGGTACTTTGACAGGAAACGTCAAGAGGTTTTGTTTACTGTTGGTGACATGGTTTGGTTGTCCTCTAGGAATCTGCGGTTGAGGATTCCTTCTAAGAAATTGGGCCCGAAGTTTGTGGGTCCGTTTAAGGTGCTTCAGGTAGTTAACCAATCTGCTGTTAGGTTGGAGGTTCCTACCCGGAAGATTAATCCCGTGTTTCATGTTTCTTTATTGAAAAAAACTGATGTTTCTGATAGGGACGCCACTGTCTCTGTTCCTCCGGTGGAGGAAGACGGTGAATATGAAATTTCTCGCATTCTTAATTCTAGATGGCATAGAGGGAGATTGCAGTATCTCGTCGCTTGGAAAGGTTTCGGTCCCGAGGATAACTCCTGGGTAAGGGCGGATGATGTCTCTGCTCCTAGACTTGTCGGAGCGTTTCACAGGAGGTTTCCTGATAGACCTGGGCCTGGAGGATCCGGAGGATCCTCATAGAAGAGGGGGTACTGTTAGAACCCTCCTGTTAGTTTTTTCTATTTTGCTGGTCACATGACTTTTTGCCTATTTAATCCAGCTCTGCCCTCCTGGCCTTGCTGGACTTCAGTGTTACATTTACTCTTAAGCTAGCCAGGTGCCTTGTACCTTACTCTGTAGTTTGCTTGGTCTTTTGACCACTAGTACTTCTGTTTGTTTGTTTGTCTTTGCTCTGCTACAATTTCTGCTAGGAGGTGTCCAACTATATCCCAGTCCTTAGTTCTTGTAGGGACCCCTCCCTTATATCTAGAGGTCTGCTTTCAGACTAGCCGAGGACTTAGGCGGGTCTGTTCACAAGGAACAGGTCCCCCGCTGCATCTTAGGGAATCAGCTTAGTCCTATTGTAAGGACAGTTTTCCTATCTTTCCTTAGTGTTTGTAGCAGTTCATAACATGTACAAAACGGAATAGATTAAAACGCTTTTCTCTGCAATAAAACCTCCACTATGGCCATACAGGTATGTATTGATTTACTTTTCTACACCCTATATGCCCATAGTAGAGGTCTGATAACTCCAAAGTGGTGACAGATTCCCTTTAACATGTTAACAGTAGATTGAGACTCCACCCACGACTTTTAGGGGCACATGTCAGCTGATCAGATCAACGGTTATATGTCCGGAAAGGAGCCCGCACGAAAGAGGGGGAGGCAACCTTGGACGTACCCCAAGGTCGTAAAGGTGTTAATCAGCTGTGGATGTTGGATAATCAACTCCAATCCCTGCGACCTACAGAACTTGATCTGCTGCCTCAAAATATTAAGCCCTTAGTGTTAGCCAAATTTATCTTTCTTAACCAAGTCCCATTTATCAAATCTGAATTGTCACTTCTTGTGGTAATAACTTTTAGAATGCTTCTAAATTTCCCGGTTATTCAGAGATTCATTTTTCAAAATACATTGTACTTTGTTAATGGTAAACACAACAAAACGTGTCAACTTTAATTTATTTTTGAAAATACCTGAAATTGTATTAAAATTTAGCTTAAAATGTAATTAAGCTTAAAATGTAATTAAGTTTGTCATGGGTAGTAATAAATAAATGTCTCGGCTTCAGTGATGGAATATGCTTCCTTTTTCTATGACCACTGCCCTTTCTTGTACTCCACGACGGGTTTCACAAGCTGCCCAGCATACTTCAGTGACATCATCACCCAAAGCCTTTTGAGGCCGAATCACTGTCTGAGAATGTACTTATTATTTATATAGCACCATTGATTCCATGGTGCTGTACATGAGAAAAGGGTTTCATACAAAATACAGATATCACTTAAAATAAACGAACTAACAATGAGACTAGTACAGAGGGAAGAGGACCCTGCCTTTGTGGGCTTACATTCTAAGGGATGATGGGGAAGGCGACAGTAGGTTGGGGGGTTGCAGTGGCTGTCGAAGAGAGTTAGATGAGAGGTCGGAGGAAAGTTCAGCGTGAACATGTTGCTCAAGGAGTTTGGAGGCAAATGGGAGCTGCAATATGGGGTGGTAGCTGGACGTAGCGTTCGGGTCAAGGGATGGCTTTTTGAGGATGAGCATGATTGTGCCATGTTTGAAAGCAGAGGGAAGGTATCAGGATTTAGTGACAGGTTGAAGAGATGGGTTAGGGATTGAATGAGTGAGGGGGTGAGGTTGGGGAGGAGGAAGGATGGGATGGGGTCAAGTGCATAAGTGGTGAAGTTTGATTTGGAGAGGAAAAGAGTGAGCTCACCTTCAGTGATGCTGGAGAGGGAGGTTATGGGGGAAGGCCATTGGTCTGGTAAACAATAAAGACTCGCCTTGTTTGGTCAATCTTGTTTTTGAAGTGTGTGGCAAAGTCCTCAACAGAGATAAGGGAGGTCGAGGAGGCAGTAGAGGGAGTTAAAAGTGTTGAATAACTGTTTGGGATTATAGGATAAGGAAGATATGAGGGTTGTGAAGTAGGCCTGTTTAGCAGAGGTGAGGGCTGATTTGAATGCGAGTGTTGCTTATTTGAATGCAGTGAAGTCATCATGCAAATGTGTTTTCTTCCAACGCCGCTCCGCAACCTTGGACTCTTTTGCTGAAGCTTTTTAGTGAGGTTACTATTCCAGGGTTGTCTATTGATTCATCACACTCTGCCATGCACGAGGGGGGGCAACTGAGTCAATAACTAATGCGATAGTGGCATTGTAGAAAGCAGTGGCACTGTCATTATTGTCGAGTGAGGATATGGATGCCAGTGATGGAATAGAGTCCGAGAGTATATGAGGTTTCTGCGGGGGTGTGCATGTTGCTGGACATGGGTGACAGGTGAAGAGAACAGGCATGAGAACATGACTAAATGGTGGTCACATAAGATAGGGAGCAGAGTCGGGAGAAGATAAGGTCCAATATGTGTCCGTCTGTGTGAGTGACTGAGGAAGACCACTGAGTCCAAAAGATGAGGTAAGCGACAGGAATTTGGAGGCTGCTGACTGGTGGGCGTCAGTGGGGATGTTGAAGTCACCCATGATGATGGTGGGAATGTCAGCAGAGTTAAATTGAAGAAGCCAGGTGCCAAATTGGTCAATAAAGTAAGTGACCGGACCCGTAGGTCGGTATAAGACGGCCACTTGGAGGTTGGAGGGAGAGTAGATGCGGACAGAGTGGACTTCAGAAGAAGGGATGGTAGACCAGGGATTAGGTTATAGGTGCAGTTGCTAGAAAGGAGAAGACCCACTCCTCCACCATGTTTGTTACCAGGGCAAGGAGTGTGGGTGAAGTGGAGGCCACCGTGACACAGCGCAGCAGTGAAGGCAGTGTCGGAGGGTGTCAGCTATGTTTCGGTGAGGCCCAGGAAGGAGGGATTACGAGAGGTGAAGAGGTCATGAGGCGCATGGAGTTTATTGCAGACACAGCGGGCGTTCCAGAGTGCTCCAGAGAGGGAGCAGGAGCATGGGCATCAATGTAAGAGAGGTTGCAGTAGTTTATATTGGGTTGGGAGTGATAGGAGGGAGAATTAGTGGAAGGTAGTAGCTGTGGGGGTCCAGGATTGGGAGATATGTTGCCAGCAGTGAGGAGAAGCAGAGAGAGGGAGAACAGGTGGGAGAAGGAGAGTGGCTGGCTTGTTTTATGTTTGAGTAGGATAGATCTGAGGTTGAGGAGCAGGTCTGCAGATGAGGTCAGGTGGGGAGGTAAGAGGGAAGGAGGGGTAACTATTTGGTTTGAGGGTGCTGGGGTTTGGGGATAGCGAAGGAGAGTGAGGATTAGTGGAACAAAAACTAAGGGCATAAGTAAGCATGGTGAAAGAGTAAGTGTGGGGGAAAAGAGAAGCCAAACACATTTAATAAACGGTTACTTGTATCTTCTGGCCCATTTCAGGCCTATTTCTACTGGACACATATGAGACACACTTTGGAGACAGCCTATTCTATGTATTCAGATACCATGTGTTTTACAATTTGCCACCATCCAGTTTCTTCAGCTGTAATCATCTCTGCAAACTCCTGGGGTTTCTGCAGCCTGCATCTACACTCCTCAACATTGAAATTACAACACCAAGAAGGAAAAGTCATGGACGTATGGAAATCACAGGATTGATAGACATGTTAGTAAAATGCAAATCAAGAGAAGAATAGAAACAAAATTTTCAAAACACCTACATTTATTCAGATTTGCCAAGTTCAGAAATACGCTTTGGCATCTTATCAAATTATCAAGAAACACTGCACGGCAAAAGTAGCTAACTGATTAACACTGTAGCCTTGCAGAATTGGGGTCCTGGGTTCAAATCTAACCAAGGACATGTGCCAGAAGTTTTTATGTTCTACCAGTTGTAAAGGATCAGGTCTGGTACACACGAAGGGATTTGGTTTCTTCAGTTCAAACAAAGGAGTGGTTTAATGAATGTCCATAACTCATTCAGTATAACAAAACTAAATAGCCTCTTTTCAGCAGAAAGGGATAACATAAAAGTATATAGTCCATTCAGTAGTACGGGTTCACTCGTTTAGACACACACACACTTTTTAGGATCTGACTAACACCAACAGGTGTTTTCACCACTACTCCCAGACAACTCTAAGGCACATCAGCTGCCCTTTTAACCCAGCTGCACCTCCTGGATTGGAGAATGGGAAATGACCAGTCCCACCCAGCTCTAACAGTTGTTACTAAAACTTGGACCCATAAATCTAGACCCATTAAAAAAAAACTCTCTGCATCTATTCTTCTGGAGTCTTCTTCAGGTTTCACATCACCAAGGCAAGGCACCTTGATGACATATACACTCCATCTAGTACCCTGCCATGTGCAAGCCTACACAGTGTTTTCATGGATTTCTTTGAGGTACTCTGGCTACCTCCCATACTCCAAGAATACACTGACAGGAAAATTAGATTGTAAGCCCCAATGGTAACAGTATTGATGATATCTGTAAAGCGCTGTGGAATGAGTGGTGCTATTTAAGAGTGTGATATAAATAATTTAAAAAAAAATCTGCTGCTGGCCAGTGATGGCAATACTGAGAAAAATTTGATGTTTTGTTTCCATTTTTCACTGTTTGCATATCATTAACATTCATCAGAATCAGAGGCTAGCCTGGATTGCAGGAACATGCATTGTAGAGCATGCGTAGGAGCATGCATTGTAGAACATGCGCAAGTTCTCCTGATCTGTGCCAACTCTCTTTAGCAGGAGACACATCTCAGTAGAATACAGAGGGTCCGTTCTGCTCTGCTCAATGCCTCCTGCCTGCTGCAGTGAGTGTAGTCAGTAAAAGTCTTCTATACTGCTCTGTCCCTTCAAATCTTTGCCTGATGGCTATTTCACATATCCATGTTTCTTGTACTAGTGCTTTTTTTCTTCTTTCGAACATATAACACTTGTCCATATGATAGTCTATAGCCAAAATAAAAAAGGCATCTCTGAGTTTTGTCATTTTACATTACAAATTCACGTGAATGAATACATTTGTAATATGAACATACATCACACGGATGCTATTTATGAACTTTTGAGTTGCATAATTTGTATCAGAGTCATCTACACTGTGTGCAGAATTATTAGACAAGTTGTATTTTAGAGGATTATTTTTATTATTGATCAACACCTATGTTCTCAATCAACCCAAAAGACTCATAAATATCCAAGCTTAATATTTTTGGAAGTTGGAGTGGTTTTTTTTAGATTTGGCTATCTTAGGAGGATATCTGTTTGTGCAGGTAACTATTACTGTGCAGAATTATTAGGCAACTTAATAAAAACCAAATATAATCCCATCTCACTTGTTTATTTTCACCAGGTAAACCAATATCAGTGCACAAAATTTAGAAATAAACATTTCTGACATGCAAAAACAAAAACCCAAAAAATTAGTGATGAATATAGCCACCTTTCTTTATGATGACACTCAGCAGCCTTCCATCCATAGATTCTGTCAGTTGCTTGATCTGTTTTTGATCAACATTGCGTGCAGCAGCCACCACAGAGTCCCAGACACTGCTCCCAGAGGTGTACTGTTTTCCCTCCCTGTAGATCTCACATTTTATGATGGACCACAGGTTCTCTATGGGGTTCAGATCAGGTGAACAAGGGGGCCATGTCATTATTTTTTCTTCTTTTAGACCTTTACTGGCCAGCCATGCTGTGAAGTAGTTGGATGCATGTGATGGAGCATTGTCCTGCATGAAAATCATGTTTTTCTTGAACGATACCGACTTCTTCCTGTACCACTGCTTGAAGAGGTTGCCTTCCAGAAACTGGCAGCAGGTCTGGGAGTTGAGCTTCACTCCATCCTCAACCCGAAAAGGTCCCACAAGTTCATCTTTGATGATACTAGCCCATACCAGTACCCCACCTCCACCTTACTGTCGTCTGAGTCGGAGTGGAGCTCTCTGCCCTTTATTGATCCAGCCTCTGGCCCATCCATCTGGCCCATCAAGAGTCACTCTTATTTCATCAGTCCATAAAACCTTTGAAAAATCAGTCTTAAGCTATTTCTTGGCCCATTCTTGACGTGTTATCTTATGTTTCTTGTTCAAAGGTGGTCGTTTTTCAGCCTTCCTTACCTTGGCCATGTCCCTGAGTATCGCACACCTTGTGGTTTTTGATACTCCAGTAACGTTGCAGCTCTGAAATATGGCAAAACTTGTGGCGAATGGCATCTTGGCTGCTTCACGCTTGATTTTCCTCAATTCATGGGCAGTTATTTTGCGCCTTTTTTGGCCAACACGCTTCTTGCGACCCTGTTGGCTATTTGCCATGAAACGCTTGATTGTTCGGTGATCACGCTTCAAAAGTTTGTAAATTTCAAGACTGCTGTATCCCTCTGCAAGACATCTCACAATTTTGGACTTTTCAGAGCCTGTCAAATCTGTCTTCTGACCCATTTTGCCAAAGGAAAGGAAGTTGCCTAATAATTAAGCACACCTTATATAAGGTGTTGATGTCATTAGACAACACCCCTCCTCATTACAGAGATGCACATCACCAGATTTACTTAATTGGTAGTTGGCTCTCAAGCCTATGCAGCTTGGAAAAGGATAACATGTATAAAAAGTATCAAAATGATCAAAATACGCATTTGCCTAATAATTTTGCACGCGGTGTAAACAAATGAACGGGATGCCACTGAGACATGAATGACTGTAGTTCATTAGAATATGACGTTTAGAATATTGTCCAATTGTGCAAGTGTCTCGGCAGGTGTGTGGGGTCTACCAAAACGCTTGGTAGAAGGTCTGCAATGTTCCCCAATGATAATCCCTATGTGCTGTGCACATGCTGCGGAAATTTCCGCTGCGGATTATCATTGCGGAAAAATTCGCAGCACTACCAATTATTTTGCATAATCGCGGCATTTTTGCCGCCATTGACTTGCATTGAATCGCTTAATATCCGCATAACTTCATGTGCCCATGCGGATATTAAGCGATTCAATGTGCGGATGGTACTCGGGTCTGGAGAAGACGAGACTCTCATCCAGACCCGGGTACCAAAGTACCTGTAAAAAAAAAGAAAAGAATTTAAAATAAAAAAATACATTATACTTACCTTCTGATGGCCCCCGGTCTCCATAGTGATGCGTCCTGGCTCCCTGGCGGCTCGCAATGGTCTAAAACGACCTTCCATGACGTTATTTAGTCATGTGACGGGTCACGCGACCGCTGACGTCGGTGATCGCATGACCTGTCACATGACTAAGTGACGTCATGGAAGGTCCTTTTACACCACCGCAAGACACCTGGGAGACCGGACGCATCGGAAAGTGAGTATAATTTTTTTTTTTTTTACCATTTTTATTCTTTTTTTTAACTAAATTGGTCACACTATATAAAATCCATGCCGGTTGCATGGATTTATATAGTGCGACAAAGTTGTCAAGCACTTTCCAAGTGATGCTAAAATCACTTGGAAAGCGCTTGTCAACCCGCATGCGAAATCGCATGATCAAAACCCTTCACAAACGCTTGTCCCTGGCTCATGTACAATCCGCATGCATTTTTTCTGCCAGAGAGATGCAGAAACGCTCAGGAAAAATCCGGAGCATTTCTGCATCGTGGGCACATAGCCCAAGAGTCAATGTAAGGCCATGTTCACACGTTCAGTATTTTGTCAGTATTTTCCATCCGTATTTGTAAGCCAAAACAAGGAGTGGGGAAAAAAATACAGAAGTGTTTCTATTATACTTTTTCTCTGACTGTTCCACTTCTGGTTTTGGCTTACAAATAAGGATGTAAAATATTGACCAAATAATGAACATCTGAACATGGCCTAAGTAAAGGAACGGGAGAAACTTCTACTAAAAAAGCCCCAAATTTATAACACAGAGCGCGCCGGACCTCTGGGATTGAGCTCAGGTCTGAGAAATAGGGCTCTGAGGCCAAAACTGGATGTGCAAAGGGGGTAAAAAAATCCACATACTGCTCCGCTCTGTACACATCGTACATACATGGCTCCGCTCCGTACACACCTTACATATATGACTCCGCTTCATACACCTCATTCACATATGGCTCCACTCCGTACACTTCAAACACACACACAGCTCTGCTCTGTACACTTCGTACACACGGCTCTGCCCTGTACACATAGTACACACACGGCTCTGCTCTGTTTATACACTAAACTCCGTACACCTCATACACACATGGTTCCGCTCCATACACATACGGCTCAGCGTTGTACACGCACAGCTCTGCTCCGTACACTTCGTACACACACGGCTCTGCTCCAAACACGTCATACACACACTGCTCTGCTCCGTACACCTCGTACACACACTGCTCCGCTCCATACACCTTATATACATATGGCTGCGCTCCGTACACGTCATACACTGCTCTGCTCCCTACACACATGACTCCGCTCCATACACGTCATACACATATGGCTCCGCTCCGTACACGTCATACACACGGGGCTCTGCTTTGTACACACATGGCTCTGCTCTGTGCACTTCATACACACACAGCTCCGCTCCGTACACGTCATTTACATGTAAAGTGTCCGAGAGCGGTAGAAATGACTGAGTTGCTGTCCCATTATGCTTTGGCACTTTACAGGAAAACCATGTCCCACTGTGCTGTCAGGTATGGGGTGCATCACACTGACTTGTAGGCCGCAGAATCCTCTGATTTCTCCAAGCCTCCATTGTCAGGAGCCGCCGCTCACAACTTTGGGGACACCAAGTTAATTTTAGCAAGCAAACGTTTACTGGACAGTTCAATTTTATCAGATTATAACATTTGGGATACTGCACAACACTTCTTGTTCCTTACTTCCTTAGCACAACTCATCTTCAGCCCTACCATTCGTTCCTCCTGGACTATCCCTCGGGCCTGGAGCTCCTGATATTGCCGGAAGGTTTGCATGGGATTCTAGTGCGTCCTCCAACTGCCTTGAATAATAGGTACTGTGAAGAATCCGCACCTCGCAGCCCCGTCTGTTGTCACTATTACAGCAGAGGGATCACGCGGGACGGTCTTCCCACTTCCACCAACGTGATGTTACACACACCCTGGGGATGCGTAAGGCTAGCTTGGCACAGTTTTACACAGACACACTATGTCCACAAGGGCGCAGGGAGGGAGAGAGTGTGACCCACACAGCCGCTGGTGTGGCACAATGCTCGCTCGCAACTGTGACAGGCCAAGAGCCCCGTGTCACTTGCACCAGTGAATTAGAGCCTTGCCAGCCAGGTAGGACTGCTACTAGTTTCTCATTAGATATAAGCCCGGTCTGTCAACGGGATTATATCTGGCCAGAAACCAGCCTCGGTAGCATGTAAAGTTAATCTGAGAATACAGATGTGTGGATTCGTGGATCGAGATAAAAGAGCAGCCCAAGGTTAAATTATATATTTAATCGCCTTAAGGGCATACTAGACAAAACACTATACACATTGGTTTACAAATACAATAGTCAGGTATGCAAATACAGGTGGTAGTACAAAAAGTATAAGCAGGTGAAACATGTCAGTTACTGGTTTGGTGGCCATGTGAGCTGGACCACATGCGGGAGAAGCCAGCTGTTTCCAGTTCTTTTCAACAAGTTACTTGACGTGACCCCCCTTAGAAGTGAACAGCAAGCAAGACAGAGAGAGAACACATGGCTGTGAATACCTGGGGTCTTCAGTGGGCGTAACACTACTCAGACAACACGGTGCAAATTACTGATTCCTCACCCTTCCGCTGGGACGCCTGGAATAGAACAGCTGCGCCTTTGGGCCTTCCAGGGCCAGCTACCTCAACCAGTGGCCCTCCGCTTCTGTAGGACCCCCACAGAGAGGAGGTAGTGGCAAGCTTAAGAATCCGACAGTCCATTGAGGTACAAGGCCAGGAGACCTGAGGGTCCCGCCCTGGCCTCTCCGAGAGTTTCCATGGGACCAGATGACCGGTGGGTCCCAATCTGGTTTCTCCGAATGTCTCCATGGGTTCCAGGCGACCGGAGGGTCCCACCTGGCAACCCCAAACAACATATCCATGGGGGTGACTTTATCATCCCAACCTGGTCTCCCCAAATGTATCCATGGGTTCTCTGATGGTCAATGAAGCAGATCCGTATCTTTCCAGTCAGAGCTATATATCCTTAGACTAGAATCATGTAGAATCCAAATCTATGTCTCTTTGGTTAAACCCATGCTTCCAAACTGATGGTCTGAGAGAGTCTGATATTTGATTCTCCTTGTAAAGTCTCTTTTCAATCTCTGTGACAAGTCTCCCCTGCTACAGAAGCACATGTCCTTTTTAAGTATACATCCACAGGTTGGGGAGAAAGGGCAGCCTCATGTTTCATTGTTTGAGCATTTAATTAATTAGCTTAGTTTGTCCTCCTGTCTTGTGAGTTAATAAGGGTCCACAAAGGTTAATCGACATAATTAGCAAACATTAATTGTTCCAGAATCAGAGAGGAGACAACAATTAGGGTTATACAGATACTGGTCTGTTTTTCTTGACCAGGCACATAAATACACATACATTTACAAGTCAACACAAAGATAATAGTGTATTTCTCTTGGATTAACCAATCTAAACGTCTGGCTGATTAAGATTATAAACTGTATCGTCACAATGGCTTTACACAAGCATTTACCCCCTTGGTCGGTCACTAACTTTTCTGTCTCCGGGATGGTCCTAATCTCTCCTCCCCTGGAGTTTTGTAGCTAAAATTCCCAAACCTATGAAGAATCATAACTTCCCAATGGAAGGTCATAGAATGGCGGTTTTGGCGCCATCAAATCCAGCCAGACCCCCGTTATGCTTGGAGACCAAACATAGCTTGGCTGCCCAGTTTCTACTAGCCATTCTGCATATCTCCCCACCCTCGGGTGGTAGAATGGATTGAGACCCTGGCAGGTGTTTGGCCCATTTCAGAAATCTGAAAAATGTCACTACCACGAAATGCCTGCTTTTCACTAGCAGTAACCACCTCCCACTGTGGGCTAGCCCCCAAACACAAGATACAGATAATCTTGTACCTGACTACAATTACTATCCTAAAACAGTATGTGCTAAGCCTACTATCCTGTGTCCTATCCTTATAATGTAAACTATCAAGATTATACATTACCAACATGTTCTGTAATTTTACCATTCACTATGCACATTATACTTTACATTACTATATTAACAGTACTTGTACTACTCCATATCACATTACACACTAGATGCACAGAAACGCATGACACTATTCACATTACACAATATTGACGCGATTGGGGTATTCAGGAGCACAGCAGCAAAGTCCACCACTCTTACATTCCTCACCTCTTTGTGCACGGTCGTCCTCAACCATTCAGGAACTGGGAAGGCACGAATTCACATAAAACGTATAAAACAAACGGGCTCAGTCTTCAGGGGTATATCGTGTCCATTGCCGGAGATGCACCGACCCCGGAAGAAAGAGTTAAAGTTCCTTGGGCCTCTAGGCAAATATAATAGCAACCACCCAGCAGTCCTTGAACACATACCAAGTCGTTCTCCTGCACAATAATTAGATTAGAGTCAGTCCTCTCAGAAGCACAGAACTGCTGTCCTTCCGAGTCATGTTTCCTTTAAAACAATGGCCCTTAGGCCTACACAACAATAGCTCCAGCAATCCAGGAGCGTAGTCCATACAGTCCTGACCCAGCTCGAATTTTCGGATATGCTGCGTATTTTTGAGCGCAGCATAAATGCTGCGGAAAAATCCGCAGCATGGGCATTGACATTGCGGCTTGTCATTGGGGACCATGGGGGACGGATAACCAAGCGTTTCCCAAGCGTTTATGCTGCGGAAATTCCGCAGCATAAACGCTTGGAAAATGCATAGTGGGCACACAGCCTTAAAGGCGAAGTGTCACCCCTGCCATGTCATTACTACCAAACATAGCCGCACTGAGCTTGGCCATGTCTGGTAAAGTGTTGGCCGTCCTGCACCGATGCGGCCAGAAACTCGACAGTGAGTGGGCCCCTCTGATGGTCCAGGGCCCTGGCACTTGCCCGGGTGCTGACGCCGGCCCAGCTTGAGGGGTCTAGTTTCCAAAATGGTATCACTTGTGGAGGGGTTTCACTGTTTTGGCACATCAGAGGCTCCCCAAACGCGACATGGCGTCCACTAATTATTCAATTAAATTTTACCTTCAAAAAGTCAAATGGCGCTTGTGAAGACCCGGGGCCTTCAGTCCGTGTAACACTACTGAGACAACACAGGGTGCGGCTAAAACAGTGTGGCAATACTTTATTGAACCACAAAGTGGACCATGAACACATAGAGCAGTCTCAGAATATACCCAAGAAGGTACAACATTACAAAGTCCCACCCTTTCTTCTCCGCCCGCCTGGGATAGAACAGCTGCGACTTTGGAGACTTCCAGGGCCGACTACCTCAACCAGTGGCCCCCCACTTCTGGCGGGTCCCCACAGAGAGGAGGTAGCGGCAAGCTTAGGAAACTAGCAGTCCATCGAGGTACAAAGCCAGGAGACCCAAGGGTCCCACCCTCTCCGAGAGTTTTCATGGGGCCAAGAGACTGATAGGTCCCTCCTGGCAACTCCAAATGTCTCTATGGATTCTTGGTGACCAGTGGGTCCCTCCTATCAACCCCAGAACAACATATCCATGAGGCCAGGTGACTTCTTCGTCCTCTACCAAAAGTATCCATGGTCTCTCTGATGGTTAAATGGAGAAAATCCATATATTTCCAGTCAGGACCGATACCCGTGGACTAGAATCATGTAGAATACAAATCTGTGCATCTTTAGGTAATGCCATGCAATCCATCTGCTGTCCTGAAGGATGTCTCTCAATCTCCTTTTAAAGTCTTTCTGATGTTCCTTGATTCTCTGTCCCAAGTCTCACTCAGCTTGATTCTGCCTCTAGCACTACATACATCCCTGTTTATATTTACATCTGTGTAAGTCACAGGTCGGGGTTAGAGAGAGCATTACTCGCATGGCCCAGCTCTCATTGTTTGAGGTAATTCATCTGGCTTTTAGTACAATAAGCATATTAGCAAACAACATTGTTTCCAACCCCAAGAGGATATAACAATAATGGTTATAGAAATACTGGTCTATTCTTATTGACCAGACACAAATACACAAAGATAATAGGGTATTTCTCTTGGATTAACGAATCTAATCTTCTGGCTTTTTAAGATTTTACTCTGTATCGTCACATTGCTCCCCCAATCTTAATTAGCCGTACATGACAGGATCCCAACTATCCTTCTCCACTTATTGGAGACAGTCCATCAGCTTGTCTTTAAGCACAGACACGAATGTAAGAGGTCTCACCTTCATGAGAACAAAACTTTGTATCATTCAGTTTCCTCAAAGAACATTCCATGTCGCCCTTGCGAATATACTCCACACTTAATTGAAGAAAACAGACTGGTATTCATTGCATCCACACATGCCGTGGATTTTAGGTGCGGAAAAAAACGCAGCATGTCCATTCTTTGTGCGTTTCCGCATGCGAAATCTAGAAGAGAGGTTAACTACCTTGAAAATCATTAAGGAAGGTGAAGCGTTCTTAGACAGAGCAGAATTATCTCTTCATGATTCAGAAAGAGAAGAAATTCAAACTGCACCTGACGAAACAGAGGAATGGAAGCATGTGACCCACAGAAGCAGGAGGATCGAGAGGCAGTCAGCACCCATACTGCTCAGGAACCAGTACCAGGCTCTCACACAGGAGAACCATGAAGAAATACAGCAAGATAAGACTTTGCCAGCAATGAATAACCTTGTAAGCCCTCAGAATCCTCCTGGATGGAGAAAGAAGAATGTTGTGAAGAAAAAACGGAGAGTGGTGGTCATGGGGGATTCCCTGTTAAGAGGAACAGAGGCCGCTATCTGCAGACCAGACATAACCTCAAGAGAAATGTGCTGTCTTCCAGGAGCAAAAATTAAAGATGTGTCTGACAGGATATCAAGACTCTTCAGACCTACAGATCACTACCCATTCCTGCTAATACATGTGGGGACAAATGACACCGCAAGAAAGGACCTGGAAACCATCTGCAGTGACTTTGAAGACTTAGGCAAGAAAGTGAAAGAATTGGGAGCGCAGGTGGTCTTCTCATCCATCCTCCCAGTGGATGGCCATGGAACAATGAGGTGGAATAAGATTCTACAGGTGAACAACTGGCTACGTCGATGGTGCCGTCAACAAGGATTTGGATTTCTGGATCATGGAATGAATTACCTATACGATGGACTACTTGCTAGAGATGGGGTGCACCTTACGAAGACTGGAAAACATGTATTTGGAAGTCGCCTTGCTACACTCATCAGAAGAGCTTTAAACTAGAACAATGTGGGAAGGGAAGCAAAAGGCCAGAAAAAGCCATACAGCTGACAAATACTATTGAGATCTCTGCTACTGGAAATGGAAAAGAAGAACAAAGACAAAAAAATCTAAATAATAAAAATATGGGAGGAAGAGAAACCAATCACAAACTAAAATGTTTTTATACAAATGCACAAAGCATGGGCAACAAACAAGGAGAATTGGAACTACTAATGCAGGAAAAGGAATATGATGTCATTGGAATCACTGAAACTTGGTGGGACGATACACATGATTGGAATAAAAGGCTAAAAGGATACAACTTATTTGCAAGAAACAGACTTGATAAATGAGGAGGAGGTGTTGCATTGTATGTTAGAAAAGCGTATATCTGCACAGAGATTGAAGCTTCAGAGACTGGGAGTTCTGTGGAAACTGTTTGGGTAAGAATACAAGGAGAGAACAACGGAAAGGACACCATTGTAGGCATTTACTACAGGCCACCTGGGCAAGCTGAAGATATGGATGAACTCTTTATGTATCAAATGACCAAGTTCTCCAAAAAATATGACGTAGTGGTCATGGGAGATTTCAACTATCCAGACATTTGTTGGGAATCTCTCTCAAGTAAAACTAACAGGTCAAGCAAATTCTTATCCTCTCTTGCTGACAACTTTATCTTCCAAAAGGTAGGGGAGAAAACAAGGGGATCTGCTACTTTGGATCTAATCCTTATAAACAGGGAGGAAATGGTTGAGGAGGTAAAGGTGGCTGGGACCCTAGGAGGCAGCGATCATGCTATTATAGAATTTTGGATAACTAGAGGAGGAAGACATGTGAAGACTCAAACTTCAAGGTTAGATTTTAGAAAGGCAGATTTTAAGAGACTCAGAAAGAGAATAGGAGGGATCCAATGGCTGGATGTCCTTAAGGACAAAAATGTCCAGGAAGGATGGGAAATTTTTAAAAATGAGATTCTCAAAGCACAATCGTTAACAATCCCGAAAAGTAGGAAGAATGGGAAGCATTTAAGGAAACCAGGATGGATGAACACAGAACTTAAACACATGCTAAAAAGAAAGAAAGAAATGTTTATTAAATGGAAAGAGGGAGGCATATCTAAAGAAGATTATAATGCAGTCTGCAGATCCTGCAGGGCACGTATCAGGTTAGCTAAAGCTGACAATGAATTAAGGCTTGCAAGAGATGTCAAAAGCAATAAAAAAGGATTTTGGGGGTATGTCAAAAGTAAAAGAAAAGTCAAAGATGCTATAGGATTTTTACAGGATGAAAATGGAGAAATGGTAAGAGAGGATGTTGAGAAGGCCGAACTTTTTAATTCCTATTTTGCATCTCTTTTCTCTCAGAAAGAAAATGTAACATCAACTGATCTTCACTGTCCTTTTAAAGGAATAGAGGAATCCAAGTTATCAGTAAACAGAAAGATTGTGAGGGAATATTTAGCTAACATAAATGAGTTCAAGTCTCCAGGTCCAGATGAATTACACCCCAGAGTACTGAAGGAGATTGTAGAAGAAATTTTAGAACCACTCTCCATAATCTTTGAAAATTCTTGGAGAACAGGAGAAGTCCCAGAAGACTGGAGAAGAGCAAATGTTGTTCCTATCTTCAAAAAGGGGAAGAAGGTGGACCCAGGGAACTATAGGCCGGTGAGTCTGACTTCTATACCAGGAAAGATCTTTGAACAAATTATTAAACAACATGTATGTAAGTACATGGATAAGAATGAAGTGATTAACCAGTCAGCATGGGTTTGTAACTAACAAGTCATGTCAGACTAACTTAATTTCCTTCTATGACAGAATCACTGACTGGGTGGATCAGGGAAATGCTGTAGATATAGTATATCTTGACTTCAGCAAAGCATTTGACAAAGTATCTCACATCATCCTTATTGAAAAAATGACCAAGTATGCAATGGACCAGGCAACTGTTAGGTGGATTCATAACTGGCTTAGTGATCGGACTCAAAGGGTGGTTGTAAATGGCTTCACATCCAGCTGGATGAATGTCTCAAGTGGGGTACCACAGGGCTCCGTCCTGGGACCTGTATTGTTCAACATCTTTATCAATGATTTAGATGAAGGAATTGAGGGTAAACTGATTAAATTTGCTGATGACACAAAGCTAGGAGGGATAGCTAATACTAGAGAAGAGAGAGAGAGGATTCAAAAAGACCTAAATAAACTGGAGCAGTGGGCAGCAACCAACAGAATGGTTTTTAACAGGGAAAAATGCAAAGTACTACATCTGGGCAATAAAAATGAAAAAAGCATATACAGAATGGGAGGAATAGAGCTAAGCAACAGTACATGTGAAAAAGACTTAGGTATACTAATAGATCATAGACTGAACATGAGTCAACAGTGTGATGCAGCAGCAAAAAAGGCAAATACAATTCTGGGATGTATTAACAGAAGCATACAGTCTAGATCACGTGAAGTCATTATCGGTCTTTACTCCTCTTTGGTCAGACCTCATCTGGAATACTGTGTACAGTTTTGGGCACCACATTTTAAAAAAGACATCGACAAACTGGAGCAAGTTCAGAGAAGAGCAACCAGAATGGTGACTGGTCTGCAAACCATGTCCTATGAGGAACGGTTGCAGGATTTGGGAATGTTTAGCTTGCAAAAAAGAAGACTGAGAGGAGACTTAATAGCTGTCTACAAATATGTCAAGGGCTGTCACATTGTAGAAGGATCATCTTTATTCTCATTTGCACAAGGAAAGACTAGAAGCAATGGGATGAAACTAAATGGGAGGAGACACAGATTAGATATTAGAAAAAACTTTTTGACAGTTAGGGTGATTAATGAGTGGAACAGGCTGCCACGAGAGGTGGTGAGTTCCCCTTCAATGGACGTCTTCAAACAGAGGCTGGACAGACATCTGTCTGAGATGATCTAGTGAATCCTGCTTTGAGCAGGGGGTTGGACCAGATGACCCAGGAGGTCCCTTCCAACTCTACCATTCTATGATTCTATGATTCTATACAATGCATTGGAAAAACGCATGGCAAATTGGCAAGTAAAAACGCTTAAAACACGCTTCAAAAACGCATCAAAAACACGTGTAAAATCCGCATGCGTTTTTTCTACCAAGGACATGCAAAAATGCTCCGGAAAATTTCTGCTTCATTTCTGCTTCGTGGGCACATAGCCTTAAGTGGAAGTTTGAACCGTTCTCTAAGAGTCTGGAAAGGAAGAATATTCCTGTTAAAGGGGTCAACAATGTCCGCGTAATAAAATAGTTGTGCTTGAAGCCATGGTTCCGTCATAGCTGCAATAAGACTATCAGGTATGGAGGGTGTAAAAAGGAAGGAGCTCATGGGGACCTGGGAGAGATCAATGGGAAGGCCCTGCTGCCCATCCTCCAAATTTTCATTGTAAATGACATAAAGCCCCGCAGAGGCACCGAGGGGCATGAACTCCCATCTCTCCATAGCGCTGACGTAAAGTAGACATGTGGGAAATGTTATTTATTAACTATTTTGTGTGACATATCTCTTTGATTTAAGGGCCTGAAAATTAAAATTTTGAAAATTGCAGAATTTTTGCCAAATTTCCGATTTGTCACATATAAACACAAGTCATCTCAAATAAATTTTACCACTACCATGAAGTACAATATGTCACGAAAAAAACATTCTCACAATCAGTGGGATCCGTTGAAGCGTTACAGAGTTATTACCTCTGTAATGCAGCTGCTTGCGGCATTACTGTAATGGTCCAGGGTGTGTTCTGGCTGACCATGTACCTCTCCCTCAGGTGACTGATCACATGACTGTGACATCAGCACAGGTCCTGTGTGCACTGGAGGATATATAAATCTTGGTGCTTTTGAAACCGTGTGAAAAAGGCGTGAGGCCTATTCCCTGCGTGTGGGACACCATCAGCCTGGAGAGGCTTAGTGAGGCCTAGAGAGGCCTGGTGAAGCCTGAAAGGCAGAGGCTGGATCCCTGTTTGTGTGGGGGATCCCAGTAGCTTTGGAAGGCAAGAGTCCTGAAAGGAAGAGGCTGGATCCTTGTGTGTAAGAGATGGCAGTAGCCTTGGAGGGCAAGAGGCTTTGAAGACAAGAGTCCTGAAAGGCAGAGGATGGATCCCTGTGTGTGTAAGAGATGCCAGTAGCCTTGGAAGGTACGAGGGCTGGAGACCCCCATCTGGGAAGTCGTAAAGCCACAGCTGTGGAAGAACAAATCTGATGGAAGTCGCTAGACCCGGCAAAAGGTAAAAGCGGTGCGTTATATGGACATTGATATAGTTACTTTGCTGAAGGCTGTAACTGGAGCCAAGTGGGCCTGTCTGCCACTTGAAAGGCTCTGGGATGTTATGTGTGTAAACATGCCGGTGAGCCACTGAGATGGACTATGTTATGAGCGGTTTATGATAAGTAATAAACTGCTGGATTGTGAAATATCGGAAAGATGTTGCATATGTGCTTTAATTGACCCGGTGAAGCGAGTGCACCTCAGCATGATGAATAGCGCTGCCTCACACCTCATAAAGTGACAGTGGTCAGAATTGTAAAAATTGGCCTGGTCATTAACGTCCAAACCACCTTTGGAGGTAAAGGGGTTAAAATCTGCTTTTCTGAAGTCCAACCTTAAATTCTGACTCTTCAGGGGTCTTCCTCCTCTAGTTATCCAAAATTCTATGATAGCATAATCGCTGCCTCCTAGGGTCCCAGCCACCCTTACCGCCTCAACCATTTCTTCCCTGTTTATGAGGATTAGATCCAAGGTAGCTGATCCCCTTGTTCTCTCTTCTACCTTTAGGAAGATAAAGTTGTCAGCAAGAGAGGATAAGAATTTGCTAGACCTGTCCCTTTTGCTTGAGAGAGATTCCCAACAAATGTTTGGATAGTTGAAATGATCACTTCTTCATTTTTTTGATAACTTGGCCATCTGATGCATAAAAAGTTCATCCATATCTTTAGCTTGCCCAGGTGGCCTATAGTAAATGCCTACATTGTTGTCTTTTCCAATGTTCTCTCCTTGTATTCTTACCCAAACAGTTTCTACAGAATTCTCAGTCTCTGAAGCTTCAATCTCTGTGCAGATATACGCTTTTCTAACATGCAATGCGACACCTCCTCCTCGTTTATCAAGTCTGTTTCTTGCAAATAAGTTGTATCCTTCCAGCCTTGTATTCCAATCACGTGTATCGTCCCACCAAGTTTCAGTGATGCCAATGACATATTTCTTTTCCTGTGTTTGTGGCTCCAATTCTCCTTGTTTGTTGTCCATGTTCAGTGCATTTGTATAGAAACATATTAGTTTTTTTTTATCGGTTTCTGTTTCTCCAATATTTTTATTATTCTGACTATTTTGTCTTTGTTCTTCCTTTCCAGTTCTAATAGCAGGGCTTTCAATAGTATTTGTCAGCTGTATAGCTTTTTCTGGCCTTTTGCTTCCCTTCCCCCACTGTTCTAGTTTAAAGCTCTCCTGATGAGTGTAGAAAGGCGACTTCCAAATATGTGTTTTCCAGTCTTGGTAAGGTGCAGTCCATCTCTAGCAAGTAGTCCATCGCATAAGTAATTCACTTTGTGATCCAGAAGTCCAAATCCTTGCTGATGGCACCATCGATGTAGCCAGTTGTTTACCTGCAGAATCTTGTTCCTCCTCCTTGTCCCATGGCCATCCATTGGGAGGATGGATGAGACGACCACCTGCGTTCCCAGTTCTTTCACTTTTTTGCCTAAGTCTTCAAAGTCACTGCAGATGGTTTCCAGGTCCTTTCATGCGGTGTCATTTGTCCCCACATGTATAAGCAGGAAAGGGTAGTCATCTGTAGGTCTGAAGAGTCTTGATATCCTGTCAGACACATCTTTGATTGCTGCACCTGTAAGACTGCATATTTCTCTTGAGGTTATATCTGTCTTATATAAGATATATATGTCTTATGTCTGCAGATAGTGGCCTCTGTTCCTCTCAACAGGGAATCCCCCATGACCACAACTCTCCGTTTCTTCTTCACAACATTTTTCTTTCTCCATCCAAGAGGACTCTAAGTGTTTATAAGGTTATTTTTTGTTGGCAAAGTCTTATCTTGATGTATTTGATTATCGTTCTCCTGCGTGAGAGCCTGGTACTGGTTCCTGAGTAGTATGGGTGCAGACTGCCTCCCTATCCTCCTGCATCTGTGGGTCACATGCCTCCATGTTTCTTCAGGTGCACTACAAATTTCTTCTCTTTCTTTATTCTGAAGAGATACTTCTGCTCTGTCTAAGAATTCCTCACCTTCCTTAATTATTTTCAATGTAGCTATTCTCTCTTCTAGACGTTGCAACTTTTCCTCCAACAGGGACACAAGCTTGCATTTCTGGCAAGTGAAGTTTGGCTTTTCCACTGGTAAATCTGTGAACATGTAGCATGCAATGCAGCTCACCAAATGGCTACTGGCCTCTTCCATGTTCTTAATCTCTATATCATATGAAAGGGGTGAAGATCATGCCAAAATGCACACGGTTTTTCGATGTATTTCTTTCCGCTGCAACTGCCAGAATCCAATGTTCCTTGAGTTCTTGGGAACTCCTCCCATGTTGAACAAAACAAATTTATGTGGATTAATGGTAAAGATTCGCTTGCCTGATGGCACGCGGTTTGATGATTCCCTTCAAGCAGCTCGATCCAGCTACACCCAAAGATCTTCTGACTCGCGGAGACTCTCCACTCTTCCCAGAATGCAAATTATCCAGGATTATGCAAATTATCTTCCACATGCTTCAATTCAATTTCCTGTCCAGGTTCGCAGCGCACCCAGGATCGTTACGTTTCCTTCAGAGGGTTCTGCGTCCCTCTTTCCCGGTGCGCCAGAGGACACGAGGCACCCTTTAGCTCCTATGCCGGGTCTTGACCTTCTGACATTGCCAGACTGTCCGTTATGGGATTCTAGTGCAGCCTCCCACTGCCTTGCACAATAGGTACGTGCTAGCCCTAGCAGCCCACTGCACTTCTTTCTGTATTTCCCTATCTGAATCACTTCCGGGAAGTGCCTGCTTTTCACTAGCACTTTTTCACTCCCACTGTGAGCTAGCCCCCAAACATTAACTGAATCTTATCTTGTACCTTCAGCTAACTACAGTTAGCATCTTATAACAGTATGTACTAAGCCTATTGCCATTATCTTATGTCCTATCCCTATACTGTACACTATCAGCATTATACATTACCAACATGTCCTATATAACCTTACCATTCACTATGCATATTATACTTCACATTACTATATTAACAGTACTAATACTACCCCATGTCACATTACACATTAGATGCACAGAAATGCATGACACTATTCACATTACACAATATTGACGCAATTGGGGTCTTCATGGGTAGTAACAAAGCAGCACAGTCCATCGCCCTGTACACTTCATACACACATGGCTCCGTTACCCTACATGTCCTACAGACATGGCTCCGCTCCCTACACCTCGTACACACATGGCATCTACATACAGCTCGTACACACACGGCTCTGCTCCTTACACATTGTACACACACTGCTCCACTCCGTACACGTCATACACACGCGGCTCCAGTCCGTACACACATGGCTCTGCTCCGTACACCTCGTACACTGCGTGGCTCCGCTCCGTACACCGTGTACACACGCGGCTCCTCTCCGTACACCTCGTACACACGCGGCTCCGCTCCGTACACCTCGTACACACGCGGCTCCGCTCCGTACACCTCGTACACACGCGGCTCCGCTCCGTACACCTCGTACACACGCGGCTCCGCTCCGTACACCTCGTACACACGCGGCTCCGCTCCGTACACCTCGTACACACGCGGCTCTGCTCCGTACACCTCGTACACACGCGGCTCTGCTCCGTACACCTCGTACACACGCGGCTCCGCTCCGTACACCTCGTACACACGCGGCTCCGCTCCGTACACCTCGTACACACGCGGCTCCGCTCCGTACACCTCGTACACACGTGGCTCTGCTCCGTACACCTCGTACACACACGGCTCTGCTCCGTACACCTCGTACACACACGGCTCTGCTCCGTACACCTCGTACACACACGGCTCCGCTCCGTACACCTCGTACACACGCGGCTCTGCTCCGTACACCTCGTACACATGCGGCTCTGCTCCGTACACCTCGTACACACGCGGCTCTGCTCCGTACACCTCGTACACACGCGGCTCCGCTCCGTACACCTCGTACACACGCGGCTCCGCTCCGTACACCTCGTACACACGCGGCTCCGCTCCGTACACCTCGTACACGCGCGGCTCTGCTACATCCACACTGTAAACCCCTCCTGACCCCACACATAAACTTCACCTCATCCAGCACCATGACAACCAGCACAGCAGAGTCCTGCATCCACTGAGGCCCCTGATCATGTGACCCCTGACTCCTCCCCTCCTGTGACCTCATCACAGGTCCTGTGCGCACAGAACAGCCATATATGTGGTGGTGGCTCTGCAGGTGGAGGTATGTGGAGATCCCCCATTACTGGGCCAGGGGGCATTAACCCCTTCAGCGGTGAGACTCTTCTGAGGTTGTTGTCTTTCTGTACCTCAGATAATAAGGAGGAGGCTTTATCTTTCTGTCACATTGTTCTGCCGTTATACCAGGTTCTGTAATAATAATCTTTTTATTTATTTAGCGCCAACATATTCCGCAGCGCTTTACAATTCTGTACTGGAGAACATAGTCATCGTCTTATAGTGAATACTTTTCTTTCCTTCTGCCAATTACCATATGAAATAAATAACACAACAGTATAAAAGAGTTTATATGGACGTGATTTCACCAACATTGTGCAAGGAGTTTGTTTACCCTATAATTAAGGATATTTCTTATTGCTAAGATGGTCTTTTCTTTTTTCACTTAAAACATCTTATAAAACTTTTCCACAACCCTCATTAGTGCGATCATACAACATACACGCCTCTGATTTCTGCGGTGATGCCCTGTACTACTGTAGTGCTGTGTATTATCCCTGCCTGTCAGTGTAATTCTAATGGCCCCATACACGTGACATAACTGTTGGCTGAATAATTACTCAGCCAATGTCTATTTCTCCTGACTCCCCCACACGCAAACATCAGGCTAGGCCGAGCTTTCCTGTGGTCTTGTATAAGAGAGCTATTAGCAGACTCCTCTAGTTGAGGATTATTTCCTTGGAGAACAAAAGGATCGGCTTGTGAAATTCAGCATCAATTACATTGTTTGTCTGGAGGCCTCCATATAAATTATACATTCACCAATGCTCCCGAAATCAGCAGTTTCAACCAGGGCTGGGAGTCGGAGTCGGTATAAAATGGACCGACTTTGACTCCTAAAATATATAATAAATTGAGTAGTTCAATGCAGTTTGTGGGGAATATTTTTCCATAAGAATTTGGGAAAGTTATGAAATGTCCTATAAATGTCTGCCCTATTCCTGATCTAAGGGTCTAGACTTTTAGCTGAGATGAATCTGTGCTACAGTAAACTTATCACTTAAACATGAGCCATGTATGAGGGCGTCTGAGTCGGAGTTGGAGTCGGTATCATGGAAATTGAGTAGTCTGAGTCAGAGGTTTGGCTTACCGACTCCACAGCCCTGGTTTCAGCTAACTTTAGTCTAATGTGTTTTGGGGGCCTAAGAGCTTATTGACTGCTGTACTGGCTCAGCGTAATAGAGTTTTATATATTTCAGACAACCACACATTACAAAGATTTCAAAACTAAAACACAGTAAATGTTGACATTTTAATTTACAATAAGTGATGGTGATGTAGTCAGTGACGGACTCTGGATACATATTTTTATAGATCTGTAGTAGAAGATGGAGATGTCGTCCTCATCATGAAGTAGTTATTTCTCATGTCACATGTAATGAATATCTCCTGCAGTATTGCTAATGCCGATTCCAGTGTCGGTAAATGAGACGAGAATTAGTTTTATGGAAGATGAGTCTATGACAGTGATTGCGAACCTTTTAGAGACCGAGTTCCCATACTGCAATCCAAAACCCACTTATTTATAACAAAGTGCCAACACGGCAATTTAACCTGAATACTGAGGTGTTAGTTTAGAAAAACAACTCGTACATTAGCTCGATATAGAGTCTATTGCAAAGAGCTTGTAAGCACTGCACTCCAAGCCTAAGATACTAGCCACCGATTGCAGTGGAGGTCTGTTCTTGAGAATGGAGAGAATTTTTAATCAAAAGTAAAATTGGAAAATTGATTGTTTTTATAACCTCTCTGAAATTGTAAATTGTTATGAGAATAACCCTTTAAGCCAGGGATGTCAAACTCAAATACACAGAGGGACAAAGTTAAAAGCTTGGACAAAGTCGCGGGCCAACCTTGATATTTGTTAAAAAAAAATTCTACAATTGAGGAAGTTTTTCCTTATCAAATAATTTTGGAATTATAGTGGTATAATATAATATGTTATGTAAGAGCAGTAAAAAGCATATTGCCTAATTTAAATATGTAGTAACATAGGATAAAAAACCTTGCATAAAACAGATAATAAACTATGTTGCAACCAAAGTGCCCCCAAGCACAGTATGATACCCCCACAGTGAATTTCTCCACACGCTCAGTATGATGACCCTACTGTACCTCCCTCAATTCCCCAACAAAGAATGGTGATCCCATCACAGTATGATTCTCCAACTGTAATCTCCACACAGCCCTCCATACAGTATAGTGAGCACAAAAAGTCCTCCATACAGTATAATGGCCCCAACATGGTGCTCAATATAGTATAATGCCCCGCATGGATCTCCATACTGTATAATGGCCCTACATGGTGCTCCATACAGTATAATGACCCCACATGGTGCTCCATACAGTATAATGGCCCCACATAGTGCTCCATACAGTATAATGGGCACCACATAGACCTCCATACAGTATAATGGCCCCACATAGTCCTCCATACAGTATAATGGCCCTACATGATGCTCCATACTGTATAATGGTCCCACATTGAAAAAAGAAAGCTACTCACCTCTGCCTGTTCCACTGCTGTTCTGGTCTCTACACATATCACAGTCCTACCTGTGGGCATGCACGCCATCCCCTCAGCACTAATGCCACCACCCTCACCCTCCTCAGCATGCGCGCAGCCTGATGGGAGGGAGTGGGCGCAGTGCTAGTGATGGGGGGGATGGCGCTCAGGCTGAGGAGAGTGGTGATGGTGCTAGTGCTGAGGGGATGGCGTGTATGCCCACTAGGAGGCCTCTGCGTGACCCCTCTGGCACGCATGCCATAGGTTCACCACCACTGGTCTATGAGAAACGTATTCAGATGCAGACTCAGAGGAAGAAACTGTTTGTTGTGTGTGTCATCTAAAATATATAGGTTTTATTAGTAGATATAAATAGGAAACTGACTACTGTAAAATAATAATACATTAACTATCCTCCCCACTGCTCCTGTGCCACCACTAATTGGGTCACCCCCAGTCTCTGTATTTTCTGGTCAGTGCTGACAAACATGTGATTAATACAGCCAATCAATGGCTGAAGCAGTGACCAAAATAACCAGTGATTAGGAGCATGGGTGAGCTTTTCTTAGACAGTAATTATACAAAACAAGATCATACATCATCTACACATTCTATCTCCTCATATATTTCCCCTTATTATCTCAAGTAATTTTTATATTATACAGGATTCTTTATGATGTTACATCGGCTCATCTTCACATTCAGGTCCCTACAATATCAGATCCTGTCAGTGGAGATCTTCTATATAAGAGAATTTTACTGATTGACTCATCAAGGATGGATAAGGGCAAGAACAAAATGGTGGAGAAGCTATTACAACTCACCCTAGAGATTTTCCTCCAACTTACTGGAAAGGTGAGAGATTCTGATGATGTCACATTACATTATTCTTACCTATGGGAATAACTGATGGACAGAACTGGAGAGGTGAGGACTCTGGAAATGTCCGTAGTGAGATTTATTAATGTGTCTCTCCATAACCAGGATTACACAATAGTGAAGAAGACCTCTAGTGAGCACTGTCAGGCCCCTGTGTCTGAGGGATGGGGAAGACCCCTGAGCCCAATCACGAGATCTCCACATCACCCACTGATACATGAGAACATCAATGAGCAGAAGATCCTAGAACTCACCTACAAGATGATTGAGCTGCTGACTGGAGAGGTGACACTGCTGGGAATGCTGGGACTTTAAACAGTATTGCTATGAAAGGATCAGGGGGATGACGGTATCATTGTATGTGTCAGGTTCCTATAAGGTGTCAGGACGTCACCGTCTATTTCTCCATGGAGGAGTGGGAGTATTTAGAAGGACACAAAGATCTGTACGAGGACGTCATGATGGAGGTTCCCCAGCTCCTCACATCACCAGGTAATAAACAGGACTAAATACACACGGCCTATAATTGTATGTGAAGAATGAAATCAGTCCCTGTATGTGTTTCCTCCAGTTGTATCCAGTAAGAGGACAACACCAGAGAGATGTCCCCGTCCTCTTCTTCCACTGGACTGTAAACAAGAAGATCCCAGTGTTCCTCAGGACCATCAGGTAGATGGAGAGAAGGTGTCATGAGATCTCCCCTATGATGTGTAGATGGCTGTGAAGGTCTTGTGCTAAGTCTTTTTTTATCCACCAGTATTATATGTTTTATACTTGTGTAATGAGAACGGTGGAGATGGCAGGATTAGAGCTGATCATAGATGTGACTTTTACAATACTTGTTTCAGGGTGAAGATCTAACCCATATTAATACTACAGAGACATATGTGAGAGATGATGGGCCGTGCGAAGAGGAGATTCTTATGGATAACCTCAAAGGTGAGTAGTAACCACTAAATGCAGAGAAGTCATAGAGTCTTCTCAGTCACTGCCTGTAGCTGTTTTATCAGCAGTAAAGTCCCACCATATCAAGTGGTCACCATTCGTCTGCTAAATCAATAAATGCTCCTTCACTCAAAACTGGCCCCATTATTTTGACAATTGGAATTCCTTCTGTTGGAATGAGACATGGAACTAGAAGATGCTGAATCTTACCTTCCCAGATCTCTAAACTGTAAAGCCAAATGACAGCGGATGTAGAATATGTACAGCTCGGATAATCATGTGAAGAATATTATTATCTGTATGGTGAACCCCTTAGAGAAAGCGGAGGGTAATGATACTGTTGCCTTCCTAGAATCCTGATACCTTATTAGATAAATCTACCCTCTCTCCCTTCAATGCTGCTCGACTCACTCGCCTTACAAATAATAACATTGAAGTAATTAGATCCTTAGTAAGACAATCTATCTTGAATCCTATAAAGTAATAAAATGATTAAAAAAAAAGAATGAAATGACAAAACGATATTCAGCCTCTCAGCATCAAATCTGATAACCGATTTCTAATATGACCTCATTCCCTGCTGTCTCAATACGTATGAAATAGATCTGCCGCCTCTGATTTATACTTGGGACAGTTAGAATATTTAATATATCCGATCTTCTGCATAAAAGCCGGGGACGGTACAACCTGTAAATAACCATATATTGGACCATTCTCTCATATGACGTAGAGAAGAACTTTAGCAGAATTTACAATTATTTCCCATTGTTTAAGATAAACTTAAGAAATGAGGGCGATTAGTGTTATCTCACAGTGAGTACTTGGAGGTCGACAGCCCACCTACATGAACTTCTTAAAAACCTTCCAAAATTGAATTTGGAAAAAAAAATGATGGACAATAGTGAATACATAAAGGTCTGATATTTTTAACTTCAACAGCCTGAAAGATATTTTCTTTGAGAATTCTACAAATGTCCTTTATATAAGAACTTGTACTGGATCTGTCCATGGTTGAGTCTGAGAGACCAGAAAAGAAAGTCTCCCGTATTACAACAGTAAATGTTGTTAATAATTTTTAACATTGGCCAATTGTTAATTTACAGTGGGGAGAAAAAGTATTTAGCCAGCCACCAATTGTGCAAGTTCTCCCACTTAAAAACATGAGAGAGGCCTGTAATTGACATCATAGGTAGACCTTAACTATGAGAGACAAAATGAGAAAACAAATCCTGAAAATCACATTGTCTGATTTGAAAAGAAATTTTTTTTAAATTTTGGTGGAAAATAAGTATTTGGTCAATTACAAACAAGCAAGATTTCTGGCTCTCACAGACCTGTAACTTCTTTAAATGGCTCCTCTGTCCTCCACTCATTATCTGTAGTACTGGCACCTGTTTGAACTAGTTGTTATCAGTATAAAAGACACCTGTCTGCAACCTCAAACAGTCACACTCCAAACTCCACTATGGTGAAGACCAAAGAGCTGTCTAAGGACACCAGAAACAAAATTGTAGCCCTGCACCAGGCTTGGAAAACTGAATCTGCAATAGGCAAGCAGCTTAGTGTGAAGAAATCAACTGTGGGAGCAATAATTAGAAAATGGAAGACATACAAGACCACTGATAATCTTCCTCCATCTGGGGCTCCACACAAGATCTCATCCCGTGGGGTCAAAATGATCTCAAGAACGGTGAGCAAAAGTCCCAGAATCACACTTGGGGGACCTAGTGAATTACCTGCAGAGAGTTGGGACCAACATTACACAGGCTACCATCAGTAACGCACTATGCCGCCAGGGACTCAGATCCTGAAGTGCCAGACGTGTCTCCCTGCTTAAGCCATTACATGTCCGGGCCCGTCCGAAGTTTGCTAGAGAGCATTTGGATGATCCAGAAGAGTATTGGGAGAATGTCATATGGTCAGATGAAACCAAAGTAGAACTGTTTGGTAGAAACACAACTCAGTGTGTTTGGAGGAGAAAGAATGCTGAGTTGCATCCAAAGAACACCATACCTACTGTAAAGCATGGGGTGGCAACATCATGCTTTGGGGCTGTTTCTCTGCCAAGGGACCAGGACGACTGATCCGTGTACATGAAAGAATGAATGGGGCCATGTATCGTGAGATTTTGAGTGCAAACCTCCTTCCATCAGCAAGGGCATTGAAGATGAAAAGTGACTGGGTCTGTCAGCATGACAATGATCCCAAGCACACCGCCAGGGTAGAAAAGGAGTGGCTTCGTAAGAAGCATTTCAAGGTCCTGGAGTGGCCTAGCCAGTCTCCAGATCTAAACCCTATAGAAAACCTTGGAGGGAGTTGAAAGTCTGTGTTGCCCAGCGACAGCCCCAAAACATCACTGCTCTAGAGGCGATCTGCATGGAGGAATGGGCCAACATACCAGCAACAGTGTGTGCCAACCTTGTGAAGACTTACAGAAAACGTTTGACCTCTGTCATTGCCAACAAAGGATATATAACAAAGTATTGAGATGAACTTTTGTAATTGACCAAATACTTATTTTCCACCAAAATTTGAAAAAAATTTCTTTCCAAATCAGACAATGTGATTTTCAGGATTTGTTTTCTCATTTTGTCTCTCATAGTTGAGGTCTACCTATGATGCCAATTACAGGCCTCTCTCATCTTTTTAAGTGGGAGAACTTGCACAATTCGTGGCTGACTAAAATACTTTTTTTACCCACTGTATGTACAATAACAGCAGAGTCTCCATTTACCCTGACTTTTTAGTTTCTGTGAGAAAAGAACGGACTAATTTCAAAGAGGATTGCAATAAACTACACAAAAAAACATTACACCTGTGCCATGATATACTGTATCTCTAAGCTGTGCATGGCTGATGGGTGAAATATTAATTTGTTCATGCCTGTAGGAGATGTGTTGGCATGGCTCGAGCGCTGGCATCACTCTGTCATTATTTCCATTATGTTTTCGATCCTAAATAATTCAGATTACTGCACAATCTCTCCGGTAATATGCAGCACTAATACCTTCTCTGCTCTTCTGGTCAGAACTCTTAGTAGCTGCAATAGTCCATCATAATTGAGGGCAATTCCAGTTAGGTGGACTATGCTAAAAAGTTCTCTCTAAATGTCTAATATTGCTTCAAGAAAATCATCTGACAGAAAATATTGTCCCCTATGATAGAAATCTATACTAAGAGCCCCCAAGCCACATACTCTAATTACTCCAGAGATCTCTAGTTACTAAATTATTGATGATGAAGACTTCGGGAAAGAGAGCGATCATTTTAGTAGATATGTTACGGTCTATAGTCATAATTTTTGCCTACAGTAGATAGTGCCCAAAATACTCTGATTTAATCACTTTCTGCCTCAGATAGTTTTGTTCCTAACCAGGTTCCGTTTTTTAAATCTTACATGTGTCAATTTACATGGTAATAACTATGTAATGCTTTATCTGATCTCAGTTTTTCTGAGATTGCTGGTTTGTTTTTTTGCATAACACATTGTACTTTGTTAGTGGTAAAATTAAGTTGATTTGTTTTGCGTTTATTTTAGAGAGAATCTGTAATCTACCAACAATTTAGAAGACTTAGAAGTGTTTAAACGTTGATTTTGACAGGAGGCAAAAATGAGGAGAGGGAGGAGGCACTGGGGGACGGAGGAGAGAATTGAAGGTGTTGAATAGTTGTTTGGGGTTGTGAGACAGGGAGGATATGAGGGATGCGAAGTATGTTTGTTTTGCTGCAGTGAGTGTGGACTTGAAGGTAGTGAGGGATTGTTTGAATGCAATGAAGTGCTCATTGGAGTGGGACTTTTTACATCTACGCTCGGCAACCCTGGAGGCCCGTCGCAGTTCTTTAGTTAGGCTGGTGTGCCAGGGTTGTCTGTTGATTGTGCAAGCTTTGATATGTGTGAGGGGGGCGACCGAATCTAGAGCTGCAGCTGTTGTGGTGTTGTATAAAGTGGCAGCAACATCTGCATCATGTAAGGAACTAATGTCTGTAAGAGGGAGGAGGGATTCAGAGAGTGAGTGTAGGTCAAGGTGTCTGAGATTTCTGCGAGGGTATGCAAGTTTGTGGAGTGGGGATTGTTGACCTGGAGAGGAGAGGTAAGAGAATGTAAGTAGGTTGTGGTCAGAGAGAGGGAGAGGTGAGTTAGAACTGTTAAATAGGGAACAGAGGCGGGTGAAGATGAGGTCCAGCGTGTGGCCGTCTTTGTGGGTGGGTGTGGAAGACCACTGGGTAAGAACTTAGGAGGAAGTGAGGGATAGAAGCTTAGAGGCAGCTGAGAGGGAAGTGTCAATGGGGATGTTAAAGTCACCCATGAGGATAGTGGGGATGTCAACGGAGAGGAAATTAAATAGCCAAGTGGTGAAGTGGTCAAAGAAAGTGGTGGTTGGTCCTGGGGGGCGGTAAATGACAGCCAGTTGGAGGTTGGAGGGGGAGTAGATTCGCACGGAGTGCACTTCAAAAGAGGGGAGAGTAATTGAGGGCGGCAGTGGGATATGGGTGAAGGAGCAGTTATCTGAGAGGAGGAAACCTATTCCTCCACCGTGCTTGCTGGTGGGGCGGGGGGTATGGGAGAGGTGGAATCCACCGTACGAAAGTGCAGCAGGAGAGGCCGTGTCAGAGGGGGTGAGCCAGGTTTCAGTGATGCCGAGGAAGGAAAGTTTGTTAGTGATGAAGAGGTCGTGAATGTAGGAAAGTTTGTTGCAGACAGAGCGAGCGTTCCATAGAGCTCCTGATAGTGGGACTGGGGAAGCAGGGGCTGGGCGTATAGGTATAAGGTTAGAAGGGTTACGAGAGTTGGGTAGGAGGTGGAAGTGATTGTAGGGATGTGTTGAGGAGGGCCAGGATTTGGAGAGATGTCGCCAGCAGTAAGGAGGAGCAGAGAAAGCGTTAGCAGGTGGAAGCAGGAGAGGGCATGAGGTGGCTGTCTGTGTTTGGAGACAAAGGATTCTATGTTGAGGAATAGCTCTGAGGAGGAGGTGAGGTGGGTAGGGAGAATGGAGGGAGAGATGAAGAGTTCATTACTAGGTGTAGGGATTAGGGGTGGTTGTAAGAAGTGAAGGATTAAGGGGGTGAGAGTGAAAACAAAGAAAACATTGTTGATGAAGGTCCAATTTTTTTTTCATTTTCACAAAAAGTAATAGAAGAAAATGGACCCCACAATTTATTATGCAACTTCTCCTGAATCCGACAACATCTGTGTCCTTCTGATTAAAATTGCCTAATACATAGTGCCCAGCTTGTGCTTCTGGAGGCACGCACTCTGTACATTTTTATGTAGGTTCTTCCGGCTTCATCAATGTTAAACTTGTGTTTGAAAAACTGCAAGGCTCAGAAGCAAGCAGTACATTTGGCTTTGAAAGCATGGCTGTTTGCTGGATTAGATTATGAAGCCATGTTGCTTTTCAATAGTCTTTCAGCTACTAGATATGTCGAAACCTTCTATTTTTCCATTGACGGAGCAGAATTTTTTGGGGTTTAATTTTTGCTCGCATAACATTATTTGGTGGTGTCAGGGCGACCCCTGAAAGATCATGCAGAATCCCACCGCTGCCACCAATTCATTTAGATCCCAAATATCACAGAGACCATCAGCTGTGAACTTTGTAGCGAACAGCTCTCTGCTGCCCCTTATCATCCGGACAATTACACGATTGGCCATCATTCAACAGAAGAGGTCACATGCTGTTCTCACTAATTAGTTATCGGAAAGCTAACAGCGAGCGAATGGCATATACACCTCCGGATTCTTACACATGGAACATGTGTATATACCCCAGTACGATCAATGTTAACTCCATGATAACCCCAGAAGGATTATTAGCTGCCTCCACCTGTCCGTTTTCTGGCTGATCGGACGCCTTATAGGTAGCATATGGCTTAGGGGTGAGGCACAATTACAGAACAAAAGAAACAGAACTATTACATTTTATATTTAATCCAAAGGGACGCAGTGTTTATGAAAAAATATACAAAATATTTTACAAAGGGGACAAAACAATACAGCATGTACAGTCACAGAAAAAAAAGGGATTAACAGAAGAACTTACTATACCAATCGCAGAGACTATTCAGTTTAGCCAAAGGAGAGCACTTTGATCGGTCGTTTCGTGAATGGGGGCCCTGCATACAAGAAAAATGTATCTCTCAGCACGAACACAGATCATAATTTGGCTTGATCTTTTATCAGTCCCTGAGTCCCACCCACACACTACCCTGTGATGACCTCACAGTATCTTCATCAGGGGGTGTCCTGATAAAGATAATGGGCGAAACGTGCATTGGGGCAGGGAGGTAAACAACAGACTGGCACAGGCTATTTACTTGTAAGTAATTATCTGTCCAAAACCTTGAAAGTGTTGATCTGAGTCCCATAGATTATTCATATGCTAGGCACAAAGCACTTTACTTCTAAGCAGTGGTAAAGTCAGTTTGTACACATATCATGAACATGCTTTGCACACAGCACTTTACTTCCATCTGGTGGTGAAACTCTGTCAACACAGACAGATTCACTACATAAGTCAAATCAGTGTCAGAAGTTTGGACAGTATATTAATCCTGTGCATACATATATTTTCAGCACAATACAGATCAAATTAGATAATATTCTTTATTCTAATTGATTAATATGTATGAAACCTAGCTAACAATTATTAGTTTCTTTACGTTTAAATCTTAGTGTTTCATAGTAGCACTTCATGGTTATTTATAAATGTTTTTAATTTTAATCAAAATATTTAATAAAAATTATTTAGGTAAAAAACTCTGTGGTAATGTAATATATTGTTATTCGAATTACCCCATTCCATAATTTAGACTCCATATGGGAATATAATTGTATTGTCTCTCTGAAAAGACTTCTCCTGTCTCAATTACCTGCCAATTGTATAGCTCTTTGTCTATGCACAATATGCATCCTCATGGTCTTTATCCTACAAGAAGCTCTTGCATGTTAGTTAATTAGGGTTGGCACTTCTCTTTGTACACTGCCATTTTGCATAAAGGCAGCTTTTAGATTGCTAGTTCCTGCAATTTCATGTGGCGTAGAGACGTTATTATCTTCTACAACACATATTTCTATGACAGGTGGCTTATCATTCCAATATTTGGGAAGCAAAATGAACAAAGAGAGCTGCTTTGAGATCTACTGTTAGATTGTGAAATCTTTTTGTTTTTGCAAATAATTACATGTTGCTACATAACTTTATTTTTTTAGATATTTTAGAACTTGTATCCTTAAATTATATTTGTATACATTATTAAAAATAATTTTTAATCTTGGCAGATGACTGTATTTGGAGATCAAAGAGACAACTGACATCTTCAATTTTGAAATCAGATGACCTTGAGATCACACAGGATACAATTGAAGTGAATGCCATTATTCCAGATATACCATCATCAATTCACAGCAAAGATCTATCATCTGATCCTTTTAAACAGGTCCTATCTTCTGATTCATTACAGACTAATAAAAAAATTAAAAGTCACAAAATGGATATTAAATATCAAAATGCTCTTACAGCAACGGAACCATTTCCAACTTTAGAATATGGAAAAATTGATAAAAAACTTCACACAGAGGAGAAAAGATTTCCTTCAGAGTCTGTTAGTTATCACAGAACTCACACAGGGGAGAAGCCGTATTCATGTTCAGAATGTGGAATATGTTTTGCACATAAAGTAACACTTGTTATACACCAGAGAACTCACACAGGGGAGAAGCCTTTTTCGTGTTCAGAATGTGGAAAATGTTTTGCATGGAAATCACACCTTGTTATACACCGGAGAACTCACACAGGGGAGAAGCGTTTTTCATGTTCAGAATGTGGAAAATGTTATTCAAATAAATCACATCTTGTTATACATCAGAGAACTCACACAGGGGAGAAGCCATATTCATGTTCCGAATGTGGGAAATGTTTTCACCGGAAATCATATCTTGTTGGTCACCAGAGAACCCACACAGGGGAGAAGCCATTTATATGTTCAGAATGTGGGAAATCTTATGTATATAAATCACATCTTTTTACACATCAGAGAACTCACACAGGGGAGAAGCCATTTTCATGTTCAGAATGTGGGAAACATTTTTACAGGAAATCGTACCTTGTTAGTCACCAGAGAACTCACACAGGTGAGAAGCCATTTTCATGTTCAGAATGTGGAAAATCGTATGCACATAAATCACATCTATTTACACACCAGAGAATTCACATTGGAGAGAAGCCATATTCATGTTCAGAATGTGGGAAATGTTTTGCAACTTAGTCAATTCTTGTTGAACATCAGAAATTTCATATAAGGAAGAAGCCATTTTCCTTTTCAAAATGTGGGAAATATTATGCATATACCATATTTTGCGGCTATAAGATGCACTGGACCATAAATGCACCCCAAATTTTGGGGAGGAAAATAGTAAAAAAGTGTTTTAAATACAACGGTGATGCATCTTGTAGTCCGATTTTACAGTATCCTACCGGGGGTGGGGACGACAGGGTCACAGGAGGCAGGGTCGCTGCTGCAGGAGGAGATCTCAATCTGCATATGCGCTGCCTCTGGTGGCCATTTTCCTGAAGCCCACTGTAGGGAAATCAATGGGAAGGGGACTCCGCTCACTGCCGACATTTTATGAAAATCCAGGGCCCGCAGCCTCGCAACGCTGGTACACCTCTTCCTCCCAGCACAGGGCCCGCATCATTGCCCCATTCCTGCCGCCGATGGTCTCCTGCAGCAACGACCCTGCCTCCTGTGACCCCACTCCATCAAAGCTACCTCTTCTTTGTAAGCTACATTCAGATTATAAGGCGCAACCCCATTTTCCTCCCAAATTTGGGGGGAAAAAGTGCGTCTTATAATCTGAAAATACAGTAAATCACATTTTGTCACACATAAGAGAACTCACTCCAGAAGAATCCATTTTTATGTTTAGAATGTGGTAAACATTTTAACAGGAATTCATATCTTGCTAGTCTCTATACTACAATAATAAATATGTTGATATTACTAGTTACATCTACGATCCATTCTTTCTTTCTTGAAACATCTACTGTGATACTTTTATTAAATCTCTTTCCCTGCTAAGTATATTAGTTTTTCCCTTCACCATGACAGCACCGTACCGAGAGTGAGCGGATCCGCCCCAAGGAACAGGAAACCTACTGAAATAAAAAGAGCGGTACCTCTCCATTTGCCCAACTGTGGTTTACTGTTCCTAGAAGAGAATACCTACGGTCTGAGAGAAAGAGGAACATACCTGGGGAGATTTCTCCTAGTGATGGTGCGAACCCCATGATGACCTGGTGGCTGGAGGGCTGTCCTATGGTTTTGGGCATTACTCTCCCGAGGACCTTCCACCTGGAAAGATTACGAATTAAAACACCAGTAGCCATAGCTCTTCCCACACCTACTTAGATAAAAAGAGTAGAAGGAGTGGGTATTTTGTCAAGTGGATGTACAGCTACAAGTGCAGCATGGAAAATCCAAGTTTGCTTGGTTATGGAGATGATCTAAAACCTACTCCTGGAGCCGTAGTTCTGGGGCCTAGGTTTGGGTGAGTGATTTCTGTTTAAACACATGCTGATTATTATTACCTGTTTTCAAAATACGCCCATGAAAGCTGTGACAAAAACAAAAAACAAAAAATGTGCAGGGAAGCATCACACAAATCCTACACTAAAGACTTTGCCACTCATGTATAGAAAAAAATTAATGGAAGAGTCTCCTTCCCTATTTCAAGAAATTAAAACATTGATTAAAGATGAAGTTAAGAGTACGGTGAAAGGAAAAATTTGTCATACCCGAGGCTCTTCCACCTCCGGGTTAGCAGCATAAACCTTCAGAGGTTAGTTCGGAAAAAGAAAAAGTGGAGTCCGGGGAATTGATTGACTCAGATTGTTCAGATTCATCATCATCTGATGGTGAATTTGGTCAACCGTGTTTTCTGGTAGAAGAAACAGGAAAGCTACTAAAAATCATCAGGTCTACTATGGGGGAGTAGAGACTCCTAAAGAACGTAGATCAGTACAGGATTCCATGTTTAGTAACTTGGAAGAGCAAAAACATCAAGTGTTTTCAAGCCCATAAAATTTGCTTTCCCTTATCAAAAAAACAATGGAAGAGACCTGTTAAGAGGATGTCGGTTCCTAGAACTCTTAAAAGGAAATACCCGTTTGACAAAGATCTGCGCAATATATGGGAAAAATCCCTGAAAATTGATGTTGCTATTGCCAGAGTTTCCAAAAATGTGGCCCTATCCTGGGATATTTGGGATCTGAAAGATCCATTAGATAGGAAGGCTGACATATTCCTCAGGGGAACATTGGAGGCAGTGTCCGTATCATTTAAGCCAAGTATAGTGGCCACCTGTACAGCCAGATCCGTGGTTAAATGGCTTCAAGAGCTAGATTCCCAGCTAAGAAATAAAAGAACAACTTTTAGGAGCATTATCCACTATTCAAAAGCAGCTGACTTCCTGGCAGATGCATCAGTGGGATAGTATTAGATTTGCTGCCCGGGCCTGTGGTCTTTCAAACTCAGCACGTAGAGCTCTCTGGCTTAAAAATTGGTCAGCAGACTTCCAGTCAAAAATGAAACTGTACTCCATTCCTTGTCAGAGTGACTATTTGGTACGGTCTTTGATCAGATCTTGGAGAATGCGGCAGATAAGATGAAAAATTCCCCCCCTCCTCTTCATAGATCCTTTCAGGGTTCAGCAACCAGAGGAAGTGGCCAGAGAGAAGACAGTGGAAGGGGTGGACGGGCTTGGGGAAGAGAAAGAGGACAAAGTAGAGGATTCATATTTAATTAGCCCAGCACCTAAAAAGGAGGATCCAAACAACACTGACGCCAGGCTTCCAGTAGGGAGAAGATTGAAAATTTGTCATCAATGGGCTTTACTTCCCACTACCTGATGAGTAGTGGATACTCTTTACATAGGCCTCAAACTAAGTTTGTCTTTCTATCCTCCACGCCGGATGATAGAGACTTGGGTAGGAATAAAGAACCAGATCTTGTTAGAAAAAGCAGTTAATAAAGAAACGGGTGTTAGAGTTCCAGAGTCAGAAAAGGAACAAGGGTTTTACAGAAATCTATTTATAATAAAAAAAACTGATGGTTCCTACAGAAACCTAATCAGTTTAAAAGCCCTGAATTGCTACATAAAAATGGAAAATTCAAAATGGAAACCTAAGATCTACAGTGAAGCTTCTGTACCCATTTTGTTTCATGGCAGTAATAGACTTAAAAGATGCGTATTACCACATCCCGATCCACCCAGACCACCAAAATATCTCAGAGCGGCGTTGAGTTTCAAAGGCGCCCTTATGCATCTACAATTCCTGTGCCTACCCTTCGGGGCGTCTTTAACTCCCAGAATCTTTACCAAAATAGTGGCAGAAATGACATCTTGTATAAGGGAAAAAAGGCATTTTAATAGTGCCATATTTAGATGATTTTCTAGTACTAGGAGCAGAAAAGGACTGTTCAATAGCAGTCAAACAAACAAGTTTTATCCATCCTGACAAGGTTAGGGTGGATAATAAAAAGAGAAAAGTCAAAATTGAAGCCCCTTCAAGTTCAGGTTTTTCTGGGCATTGGCTTAGACACTATTCAGCAACGATGGTTTCTTCCACCAGAAAAAGTTCAAAAGATCAGACTACAGTTCCTAAAAGTTGAGGAAGAACAAGTCATCTCCGTAAGAGAAGCAGTGTCCTCATTAAGATTCCTAACTGTCACGATTCCAGCGCTTCAATGGGCTCAGTTCCACCTATGATGTCTACAGTGGGAGATCCTGGCAATACACTTCACGAGAAGAGATCATCTGGATCAAAAATTTCGGCTGTCTACGAAGGTTCTAAACTAACTAGAGTGGTGGACAGATAAGTAAAACCTCTTAAAAGGGGTTCCATGGACAGTTCAAAGACCAGTGGTAATTAACACGGATGCGAGTCCAGTAGGTTGGGGTGCCCACCTAAATGATTTTTGTTTTCGAGGAGTTTGGGATTCCAATATAAAAAACTATTCCTCCAACCTAAAAGAGCTGACCGCAGTCAGGAAATCCATACGTGAAACCTTGAAATGGCGTAGAGGTAAGAACGTGTTAATTCTGTCCGACAACAATACAGCAGTGGCCTACTTAAATCACCAGGGGGAACCAGGTCAGATGCCTTAATGACAGATGTAGAGAACATTTTCTGTATAGCAGAACAGACGTTTTTATTCTAATCAGGACGACTACCCATCATTGCCGACTACCCAAGTCGCCATTCTCTCTCTGAAGGGGAATGGTCTTTAAACATGAGAATTTTCGATCAAATTTGTATGGCATGGGGTCTTCTGGAAATAGATTTATTTGCTACCAGAAAAAAATTGGAAAAAATTTCTTCAATAAACCCGAGGGAGTTCCCGAATGCGGTGGATGCACTTCTACAAAACTGGAATTTTCATCTGAGCTATGTCTTCACACCTTTTCCCATAATACCAATAGTATTGAAAAAATATGAAAGGACAAAGCCAGGGTCATATTAATTGCCCCCTTCTCAGGATACTACCTGACGATCCAGACCTACTGTCCCAGGGGCCAGTAATCCAACCTCAGGTTCCCAACTTACACCTGATGGCCTGAAATTTGAAATGGGATGGTTATCAGCCAGGGGGTTCTTGCAGAATTTGATTTCCACTCTCCTGTTAAGTAGAAAAAAAGTTACCTCTCTTAAATACACTAAATTCTGGAATAAGTTTTTAGAATTTTCTGGTCGGGTTATCACTACCAAAACACAAGTTCCTGTTTTGGAAGTATTAGAATTCCTCCAAAAAGGTCTTGAGAGGGGCCTATCCACTAGCACTTTAAAAGTTCAGATATCAGCCTTGGGAGCATTATTTGATCAGAAAATCGCTGACCACCCATGGATGCATAGATTTATTCCATTATTTTTTTTCATCTAGACCAGTAGCTCGTCCTCGGGTAGACCACTTGGGACTTGAATTTGGTTTTGAATGCTCTTACAAAAGCTCTTTTAAAACCTATATCATCTGCTACTATTAGGGTGCTTACACTAAAAATAATACTCTTGGCAGAACTAACTTCACCTAGACGGGTGAGAGAGTTACAGGCTATTTCAGTCAACCCCCCCATTTATAAAAATCTTAGAGGATAGGGTGATATTAAAATTTGACCAAGCATTTCTCCCAAAAGTGAATTCAAGGTTTCACAGGCGTCAGGAAATAGTTCTTCCTTCTTTTTGTGATAAGGTGAAATTGAATTTCACTTCCTGGATTTCAGAAGGTGTATCCTAAAATACCTGGAGGTAACAAGTCACTGGAGAAAGTCCTCAGCCATGTTTATTCTTTTCCAAGGCTCAAATAAGGGTAGAGGGGCCACTAAATCCACAATCGCTAGATGGGTTACAATGGGCCATAATCTTGTCCTATTCTGCCTCTGACTAGAATCTACATCATGGAATTAGAGCACACTCTACAAGGGTCATTGCTACTTCTTGGGCAGAAAGGGCTAATGCCTCTGTTGATCAAATTTGCAAGGCTGCAGTCTGGTCAACACCTTCCACCTTCTTTTAGCACTACAGGTTGGATCTGGGGCTTTCTGATCTTTCTTTTGGAAGAAAGGTTCTTTCAGCGATGGTTGCTCCATAGTGTTTTCTTCTATTTTAATGTCTCGGTACAGTACTGTCATGGTGAAGGGAAAAGATAATTACTCACCGGTAATTTTATTTTCCAGAACCATGACAGCACCGTGCTGATTCCCTCTCTTATATTTCTGGTGATAGGCTTTCCTCATAAAAAAAAAGTGTATATACAGGTGCTCCTCACTAAATTAGAATATCATCAAAAAATTAATTTACTTCAATTCTTCAGCCTGTGGCACTGCTGAGGTGTTATGGAAGCCCAGATTGCTTTGATAGCAGCCTTCAGCTCATCTGCATTGTTGGGTCTGGTGTCTCTCATATTCCTCTTGACAATACCCCATAGATTCTCTATGGGGTTAAGGTCAGGCGAGTTTGCTGGCCAACCAAGCACAGTGATACTTTTGCTTTTAAACCAGGTATTGGTACTTTTGTCAGTGTGGACAGGTGCCAAGTCCTGCTGGAGTATGAAATTTCCATCTCCAAAAAGCTTGTCGGCAGAGGGAAGCATGAAGTTCTCTAAAATTTCCTGGTAGACGGCTGCGCTGACTTTGATCTTGATAAAACACACTGGATCTACACCAGCAGATGACATGGCTCCCCACACCATCACTGATTGTGGAAACTTCACACTAGACCTAAAGCAGCTTGGATTGTGGCCTCTTCACTCTTCCTCCAGACTCTGGGACCTTGATTTACAAATGAAATGCAAAATTTTCTTTCATCTGAAAATAACACCTTGGACCACTGAGCAACAGTCCAGGTCTTTTTCTCCTTGGCCCGGGTAAGACGCTTCTGGCGTTGTCTATTGGTCATGAGTGGCGTGACACAAGGAATGCGACACTTGTAGCCCATGTCCTGGATACGTCTGTGTGTGGTGGCTCTTGAAGCAATGACTCCAGCAGCAGTCCACTCCTTGTGAAGCTCCCCCAGATTTTTGAATAAATAGCAGGGAAGAAGGAGAGGGAAAAAAATATCAGCTCACCCGTTAGTAGACAGCTGGAGGCTCTGTGTTAGAGGTGATCCGACAGCGGAATAGCCTTGGTTCCAGGCAATCACTTGGAATATAGAGCAAGGAAAAAGAGAGAGCACCAGGTATCCAGCGGATCTTCATTAAATCCACAGAGCATGGTAGTCCCAACTCGTTTCAGCTAGGTGTTAGCCTTAATCATGATTAATCCCATGATTAAGGCTAACACCTAGCTGAAACGCGTTGGGACTACCATGCTCTGTGGATTTGTACTCCGTGTGTTGTCCTTGTGACATGGCTGCTTTAATATGTTTCCAATAAAAGCTATATTTTAATGAAGATCCGCTGGATACCTGGTGCTCTCTCTTTTTCCTTGCTCTATATTCTAGATTTTTGAATGGCCTGTTCTTAACAATCCTTTCAAGGCTGCGGTTATCCCAGTTGCTTGTGTACCTTTTCCTACCACACTTTTTCCTTCCGCTCAACTTTCCATTAATGTGCTTGGATACAGCACTCTGTGAACAGCCAGCTTCTTTAGCAATAACGTTTTGTGGCTTACCCTCCTTGTGGAGTGAGTCAATGACTGTCCTCTGGACATCTGTCAAGTTAGCAGTCTTCCCCATGATTGTGGAGCCTACTAAAACAGACTAAGGGACTTTTTTAAATGCTTAGAAAGCCTTTGCATGTGCTTTTTTGTTAATTATTCTGATTTACTGAGATAATGACTTTTGTCAACATTAACAGAAATAAACACTTGAAATAGATCACTATTTGTAATAACTATATAATATGAGTTTCACTTTTTGTATTGAAGAATTTTAATTAACTTTTTGATGATACTGTAATTTAGTGAAAAGCACCTGTATATTAGTACTGTATATGGTGAAGGTTAATAGCTATTTTGTGTGTGTGTGTGTGTGTGTGTGTATATATATATATATATATATATATATATATATATATATATATACACACACAAAATAGCTATTAACCTTCACCATATACAGTACTAATATACTGTATATATATATATACACACACACACACACACATATTTATACACTCCCTGACAGAAGTTATGTCGCTTATCCATGTTATTTAAATAAAAGCTTATAATCTGACGTTAAATTCACCCATTGGTTTTATAAATTACTCTTTTGAAACCCGAAACCCTCTCAAATTTGGTATAGGTTAAGAAAATAAGTTGGCATCAATGCTGAAATATTGATCATTTAATGAACACAGAAAGGTCAGATTTTGGCAAGACAAAAGTTTTGTCACCCACAGAAAGTAATGTGATATTCAAACAAATAATTATCTTAAAATACAAATATATGTGGCATAACATTGGTGAATGAAGTTGTGGTGCTATTAGAGTCATATTTAATATTTTGTGTGACTTCCATGAGCTTGAAGGACTGCATCCATGCGGTTCAACAATGATTCATACAATTTATTAATGAAGTCATCAGGAATAGCAAAGAATGCCGTCTTACATGCCTCCCAGAGTTCATCTAGATTCTTTGGTTTTGTCTTCCAAGCTTCTTCTTTCATCCTACCCCAAACATGCTCAATGATGTTCATGTCTGGAGACTGGGCTGGCCGGTCCTTGAGCACCTTGATCTTTTTTGCCTGGAGGAACTTTGTTGTAGAGATGGATGTATGAGATGGAGCACCATCCTGCTGCAGAATTTGACCCCTTTTATGATTTGGAATGTAAGAGGTAGCTAATACTTCTTGATATTTTAGGCTATTGATATTGCCTTCCACCTTGCAAATGGTTCGCACACCCCCATACTGAATGTAACCCCAGACCATGATCTTTCCACCACCAAATTTAACTGTTTTCTGGGTGTATTTTGGATCCATACAGGCTCCAGTAGGTCTCCTGCAGTATTTGCAGCAGCTTTGGTGTAATTCTACTGAAGATTCATCAGAGAAATCCACCTTCTGCCACTTATTCAGCGTCCATCTGTTTAGCAGGCTGTGGGACTTTGCAAATGCCTCACTGTTTTTTATTTGCCTTTTGTTTATTGCTGGCTTCTGGGCACTGATTCAACCATGGAGGCCATTTCGAGACAGAATCCTACAAACTGTTCTAGTTGACACAGGGACTTGAGGTGACCAGGCCTGTTGGAGCTCTGTTGCAGTGGAAGAGGGGCTTGCTTTGGATTTTCTAACCAACAAACGTTCCTCCTGAGCAGTTGTCTTGCGGGGTCTGCCGGACCTGGGCTTGTCAAACACATCTCCAGTCTCTTCAAATCTTTTTTTAATTCTTTGTACTTGAAGCTGAGACACATTAAAGATGCCAGCCACTTCTGCAGTGGCTCTGGTCTTCAGCCTCTTGATAATCAAGGCTTTGGTCGCAGGGTGGATTTTTGGCATGTCGTCAGAGCTCAAGTTGCAGTTCAAGTGAAGGTTTGGGGTGCTGGGTTTCTTTTTATACACACCCACTAATTAACCGATAATTTACTGAGCACTGGTGAGGATGTCAACTAGGATTGGGTGCATTATATGACCAGATGACTAAACTTTTGTCTTGCCAAAATCTGACCATTCTGTGTTCATTAAATGATCAATATTTCAGCATTGCTGCCAATTTATTTTCTTTACCTAAACCAAATTTGGGAGGGTTTCAGCTTTCAAAAGAGTAATTTATAAAACCAATGGATGAATTTAACGTCAGGTTATAAGCTTTTATTTACATAACATGGATAAGCGACATAACTTCTGTCAGGGAGTGTATATATATGTCCTAATAAGGCTCTTATACTCTATAAACACACTGAGGCAAATGGAGAGGTATCGCCCCTGTTATTTCGGTAGGCTTCCTGTTTCTGGGGGCGATCACTCTCGCACACTCTCTCTCTCTCTCTCTCTCTCTCTGAACTGTGATGGCATGGTTCTGGAAAATCAAATTATCATCTTTTTCAGAATCATTGAAAATCGATTCCCGTCTCTATTCACAAATTCGCATATTATTTGATCTAAGGGGACTTTGATTTTAAATAATTACTCAATTGTTAGTTGTCCCAATAATCTGACACCAAAAAATTTGCACTTTAAGAAGAACCTGCCATCAAGATTTATACTCCAAACTAATGGCCTCTATATAAAGGTGCTTTAATGCTGATAAAATCCTAACCTCTCGTATGCAAATTGCCTCTTCAGAGAAAAAGAGGACTTGAACTCTATAGTGCCACCTATTGTAAGCAGCAATTCTACAATTAAATCAGCCATCATCTCTAGGGAAAGATGCAGGCTCAGTATAGAAGCCCTCATCAAAGTCAGGAAGTCAGCATATGACATAGTAATACATTATATATAGGTAAGGGGGTTAATAATACTCCACTGTTATCCAATTTTTAACTTTTAAAATATCATGAACTCCAACACAATATAAAACCTACAGGCATTTTCCTGCAATTATCAAACACCTAGAAATTGGAAAAGGAATGTTAATTTATATACTAACCTTGAAATTAGAATCAAATACTGAGGTAAAGGTAAAAAACTCACTAGAATGCTGAACGTGTGCACGTGGCCTAGTAGTTAAGATTTAGAAAACAATAATGTTAACCCCAAAAAAACAGAAAAAAACTAATTAGTTGTGATAAAAAACAACACTATCAACACCGAATAACAAACACGAAATATGTTTAATAACATAACTAATTAGTTGTGATGAAATATAAAAACAAACACCGAATAAAGTAAAATCTTCATAAAATATGTTTAGTCAATAATTTGACTTGCAAAAGATTGAAACCTTGGATTATCCCCAAAATCTCCAGTTGACTAATCTAAATTTTGAAGATGTTGTGGATGATCTTAAATGATGGGAGATAGTGGTGCAACACCTTCAAAAATAGTCAACATCTATATTTTTGAATAGTTCAGTCTTTATGTGGAGGTTTCTTTTTAAGAGGAGAAGTTAGGTCTATATTTCGGTTCATAAGTGTCGTGGATATCAGAATTATCAATACTATGTGTAACTGGCTCTTCGAAAGCATAGGTGGGGGGGTTAAAAATGACCTTCATAATGATTTCAGAGTTCAGTAGTGTGTACTCTGTCTGAGTCTCAATGGAATGAAACCCTGGTTTGGTGAAGTAATCTGGTTCAAGTACTTTTTCCATGGAGGGTTCTCTGACACTTGCGGGAATACTTAAAGTAGCCATGAATGCTCTCTTTCTTGTTCTATTTAGATCCTTCTTCAAATTTTCTGAGATTATTTTTTCACCTTCAGCCACAACAGGAAATATAGACGGTACAGCATCCTTATGTAGAATTCTTGTTTTTAGTTCGAAATAATAGCAATCATCCGTGAAATGAACAGAACAGATTCCATGCTTGTTGAGTTTTCTTTCATCAAGAATTCTCTGTGCTAATGTGTCAATATCTTCAAACTGTTGACCGGTAGCCTGTAGCCAAAGCTTAATTTTTGCAACATCACTGGGAAATCTGTGCATGATTATTTCCGCACTTTGTCCCTTTCTCCCTGATTTGTTTGAACACTGGTTCACCAAACAGGTAGGCATTTTTCTTTTTCACCTAAAGAAAACAATTAGAAAATTATTTTACAGCAGTTATTAGACAATATTTTTCATAATGCACCGTAAGAAAAAAAATTATGGTAACAGATTACATGATTAGACTGACTCGCATAAAAGGAAAAATTACGGAAAAGAGGAAAATAATAAAGAAAAAAAAATTACAAACGGTCCAAGTTAAACTGGGGCATGCTGTTTTTTTTACTCTGAATGAAAAACAGAATATTATTTTTTAATTACCAATAATGATATTTAATAAAGTATGTTTTGATTCTTTATGAAGGACAAAACTTTGTTGAGTAGAATTACAATTAGTATAATTTTGAGCAACCGCTCACCACTTTAATGAAAAAAATCTTCTATCCGAACATATACATATTGCTTTTGTAGAATGCATGCATGCAGGACATTGTACCTACCAGGCTAAGTTCAAGGGCAGGTATCGGCATCGAGGAAAATGCAGCTTTCCTCACAGACTGCACAGCTCTCCAGTCCATACGATGGCTGCTGGTTGAGGAACATGTGACCAGACCTGTGAATCAGCTTTGTCCAATTGAAGACTTCAGATGAGAAAACTGCTCTTTTATTGGAGGAGACTGATGGACAGGTCTGGTCACCTGCTCTTCCACCGGAAGCCATTGTATTGACTAGAGAGCTGTGTAGTCTTTGAGGAAAGCTGCACTAACAAGTGTAGGAGGAGAACATGTCATACCCGTATAATAGTAAGTACCACAAAGTCATGTCCTCAACACATTTCCAAAAGACATACTGATAGGGAATCTAGATTGTGAGCCCCAATGGGTACAATGCTGATGTCTGTAAAGCGCGGTGGAATTGATGGCGCTATGTAAAGGGAGTAAAATAAATCTGTAAAAATACAGAAGAAATGGCCTGCTAGGTTAACTAATTCTGCAGCCAACAATAGACCGTTTAATACACAGGCTATAGGAAGGAACAATACAAATTTTTTTAATTAAACCACAATTTTTTTTTCTGCCCCAATTGCATGCATTTAAGTAAGAAAAAAAAATGGCACCAAAGATGGACGGCCCCTTTTGGTAAGATATGACAAAATAATAGTTTTAACTTACCTGGTTGAATAGTATCTTTAATATACTGAACCTAAATTCAGACTCTGTAAATGTTAGATTCCAAACCTGTTAAATAAACATTTCCAACATTTTTTTTATTAGCAAACATAAAATAGTAAAAGATCGAAATAAAATAATTTATAATTAGATATGTAGCTTACCAGACTGGTTGCGTAGCAAAATCTCAAGAGTAAGCAATAGCCTAAAGGAACAACACTTCAAACTGAAAAAAATAGAGTAAGAACATTAAATATATTTATTTTTTAATATAGTTACAAATTTAAAAAATAATTTTCAAACCTAGAGAAAACTGGTATTTCTAATACATTACATCTAGTAAACTGACTAATTAATTGAATGCCATCCTTTTCTACAAAACTGTATCATAAGAAGGTTGTCCATGTCAATTATGTTAATTACAAATTTCTAAGGATGGCCTTGAACATTTTCTTTGGTTCTAGCCATGCTTGAAAGGGTCAAAAAAAATAGCTCTTGATTATAAAATTATCAAAATCAGGTACAACCTAGACACATTTCAATGGCCAGGCAACTTTGACTACAATATACCCTTCTCATGTTCCCACAAGTAAAAATGAAATAATGTAAAGTCTTGAATCCAGCTACGCTCTTGCCATTGGATTCGAAAGTGAGGAAAAATGCAGAAGGTAAATTATTTTTTGAAGTGAAAGAGGTTCACATTTTTCCAGAGGAGAGGTCATGAGGGAGATTTTGCAGTCTCTGGGAATGAATCCATAGAGCTGTGGGAAGGTGGAAAGGCTGAATGGGACATTAAAATTAAAAATCCAGAAGGCAAAGGAGACCGGCAAGCCATGGACCGAATGCTTGCTTTTAGCTCTTTCCTCAATAAGATACACTCCAGGTAGAAAAAAACAGGTCTCTATCCATATGAGATACTTTTTGGTTCAATACAGGTGTATTCTTCCATTTCTGACCCTGAATCAGTGTAAGGAACACATGATCGCAAGCCGGTATACTGGGTAGTCCTAAAACTACATGTGAGAAAGAGCTGTGAGCCAAGATTGGGTGGGCCATTTCAGTTTCTCGTAACTAAGGCAACTTTGGTGAAGCTTGAGGAAAATCCCACTTGAATTCAGGCCAGCCAGTTTAAAAGAGTCACAAAACTAGAAGAGTGATGGTCTTAGCTAATTGAAGTCACTAACCACAATTTTACAGAAAATAGCCGAAATAAGAGAGAAATGATTACAGGAACCTGACACAAAGAATCATTGTAGGGAGAAACATTTTCGTTCCTGAACCAGCCAATTGGATCTAAGGGGGTGGGTCTCAGAGATCATACAAACCTGTATGCAATTAGTATTGTTTTGTTTGTTAGTACATGTAGCCGTAAAAGCGCTAATCTATCTTATACCCAAGGTAATCAAGTCCATGTATAAGGGAAACCTTGTCAAAGGACTCCTGTTTGTATATTACGGGCCCCAAACAAGAAATTATCCACCGTTGTGATACAATTATAGGTATTCAGGTAGGGAACGAAGATGAAGAAAGCAGGAAAGTCCGGAGGACGCAGCTATCGCACTCCTACATACCTTCTGAAATTCCCCTCTTTTGTGACCAATTTTGGGCATGTGAAAGAACATACTCCGTTTTGTCTGTGTGTATCCATCTTCTCGTTACTCCTATTTTTTGGTGATTAAATAGCTAACAATCCTGGGAGAAGAAGTGTCACATTTCTATTCACGCTAAATTTCTTTTGACGGGAAGTTTCCTATGTTTGTAACACTATTTAAGTCTCTGCCTGGGCCAGGGTTGTGCTGCATTGATTTCCCGAGCACTCGTAAAACATATGTCTTATTATTTGGAGTTCAAAAGGCATAAAAGAGAATGGATTTAATTCAAAAGGTGCTGGTGAAGTCACAACTAAACATTGCAGCCAAAACATGTGTGCGATCAGCAGGGGTCATGAATGTCTGTTGTTAATTAGAAAATTACATGTGCATGATAACCTGCTGACTGTACATTTGTCCCAGCAGGTGTGTGCGGTCGTAATGTCACTGGTACTGCTTACCCTTGAAGCAGAAGTGAGTGATCACCCCTCTAACAGTCCAGAGGTGAAGCATTCAAATAAGTTAAAATTTGGGTCCATCAAACCCACGTCAGAAACTAAACAGTCTACAAAAAGAGAAAGATCAATCATTGAAATTTGCTGCTGAACTTATCCTTGCCAGTAGTGAGGAACAAATAATACTGTAAAAGTGACCAAGAGTCAGTGTAAGAGAAGAGTCAGACGGCCGTATAACTCGGACAAGGATCGCAATGCATTGCTTGGACTGGCCGTCAACTCTCCTGGCCCGAATGTGACAGCACGTATTTCTATGCAGTTGACACACTCGGGACAAGAGAGATGACAGCCAGTCCGAGGATTGCCATGTGATCCATGTCCAAGTTATACGGTTGTCTGACTCTTCTCTAAGCAAGATAGAAAAGTGGTAAATTTGCTGAATAAGTGAGATTTAATGAAACTCCGACCAAAGGGGACACAGAACAGAATCCGTTTCGGCCAATTTGTGGCCTTTGTCAAGGTTATCTGTCAATATTACATATAGAAAAATAATTCAATATACACTGTGTGCAGAATTATTAGACAAGTTGTATTTTAGAGGATTATTTTTATTATTGATCAACAACTATGTTCTCAATCAACCGAAAAGACTCATAAATATCCAAGCTCAATATTTTTGGAAGTTGGAGTGTTTTTTTTTTTTAGATATGACTATTTTAGGAGGATATCTGTTTGTGCAGGTAACTCTTACTGTGCAGAATTATTAGGCAACTTAATAAAAACCAAATATAATCCCATCTCACTTGTTTATTTTCACCAGGTAAACCAATATCAGACAAAATTTAGAAATAAACATTTCTGACATGCAAAAACAAAAAAAATTAGTGATCAATATAGCCACCTTTCTTTATGATGACACTCAGCAGTCTTCCATCCATAGATTGTCAGTTGCTTGATCTGTTTTCGATCAACATTGAATGCAGCAGTCACCACAGCCTCCCAGACACTGTTGCGAGAGGTGTACTGTTTTCCCTCCCTGTAGATCTCACATTTTATGATGGGCCACAGGTTCTCTATGGGGTTCAGATCAGGTGAACAAGGGGGCCATGTCATTATTTTTTCTTCTTTTAGACCTTTACTGGCCAGCCACGCTGTGGAGTAGTTGGATGCATGTGATGGAGCATTGTCCTGCATGAAAATCATGTTTTTCTTGAATGATACCGACGTCTTCCTGTACCACTGCTTGAAGAAGTGGTCTTCCAGAAACTGGCAGCAGGTCTGGGAGTTGAGCTTCACTCCATCCTCAACCCGAAAAGGTCCAACAAGTTCATCTTTGATGATACCAGCCCATACCAGTACCCCACCTCCACCTTGCTGGCATCTGAGTCCGAGTGGAGCTCTCTGCCCTTTATTGATTCAGCCTCTAGCCCATCCATCTGGCCCATCAAGAGTCATGCTCATTTCATCAGTCCATAAAACCGTTGAAAAATCAGTCTTAAGATATTTCTTGAACCATTCTTGATGTTTTATCTTATGTTTCTTGTTCAAAGGTGGTCGTTTTTCAGCCTTCCTTACCTTGGCCATGTCCCTGAGTATCGCACACCTTGTGCTTTTTAATACTCCAGTAACGTTGCAGCTCTGAAATATGGCAAAACTGGTGGCGAACGGCATCTTGGCACCTTCATGCTTGATTTTCCTCAATTCATGGGCAGTTATTTTGCGCCAACACGCTTCTTGCGACCCTGTTGGCTATTTGCTATGAAACGCTTGATTGTTCGGTGATCACGCTTCAAATGTTTGGAAATTTCAAGACTGCTGCATCCCTCTGCAAGACATCTCACAATTTTGGACTTTTCAGAGCCTGTCAAATCTCTCTTCTGACCCATTTTGCCAAAGGAAAGGAAGTTGCCTAATAATTAAGCACACCTTATATAGAGTGTTGATGTCATTAGTCAACACCCCTCCTCATTACAGAGATGCACATCACCAGATTTACTTAATTGGTAGTTGGCTCTCAAGCCTATGCAGCTTAGAGTAGGACAACATGTATAAAAAGTATCAAAGTGATCAAAATACGCATTTGCCTAATAATTCTGCACGCGGTGTATATGGAAAAAGAAGGCAATGTAAAAAACTAGTAACGGGACGGTGACATAATGAAATAATATATAACGTACTACCCAAGAACAAATATGATAATAGTCATAATAATAGCACAATAAATATACTAAGTACAGTACAGACCAAAAGTTTGGACACACCTCATTTAAAGATTTTTCTTTATTTTTATGACTTTGAAAATTGTACATTCACACTGAAGGCATCAAAACTATGAATTAACACATGTGGAATTATATACTTAACAAAAAAGTGTGAAACAACTGAAAATATGTCTTATTTTCTAGGTTCTTCAAAGTAGCCACCTTTTGCTTTGATGACTGCTTTGCACACTCTTGGCATTCTCTTGATGAGCTTCAAAAGGTAGTCACCGGAAATGGTTTTCACTTCATAGGTGTCCCCTGTCAGGTTTAATAAGTGGGATTTCTTGCCTTATAAATGGGTTTGGGACCATCAGTTGTGTTGTGCAGAAGTCAGGTGGTTACACAACTGATAGTCCTACTCAATAGACTGTTAGAATTTGTATTGTGGCAAGAAAAAAGCAGCTAAGTAAAGAAAAACGAGTGGCCATCATTACTTTAAGAAATGAAGGTCAGTCAGTGCGAAAATTTTGGCAAACTTTGAAAGCGTCCCCAAGTGCAGTTGCAAAAACCATCAAGCGCTACAAAGAAACTGGCTCAGATGAGGACCGCCCCAGGAAAGGAAGACCAAGAGTCACCTCTGCTTCTGAGGATAAGTTTATCCAAGTCACCAGTCTCAGAAATCGCAGGTTAACAGCAGCTCAGATTAGAGACCAGGTAAATGCCACACAGAGTTCTAGCAGCAGACACATCTCTACAACAACTGTTAAGAGGAGACATTGTGCAGCAGGCCTTCATGGTAAAATAGCTGCCAGGAAACCACTGCTAAGGACAGGCAACAAGCAGAAGACACTTGTTTGGGCTAAAGAAAACAAGGAATGGACATTAGACCAGTGGAAATCTGTGCTTTGGTCTGATGAGTCCAAATTTGAGATCTTTGGTTCCAACCACCGTGTCTTTGTGCGACGCAGAAAAGGTGAACAGATGGACTCTACATGCCTGGTTCCCACCATGAAGCATAGAGGAGGTGTGATGGTGTGGGGGTGCTTTGCTGGTGACACTGTTGGGGATTTATTCAAAATTGAAGGCATGTTGAACCAGCATGGCTACCACAGCATCTCGCAGCAGCATGCTATTCCATCCGGTTTGCGTTTAGGTGGACCATCATTTATTTTTCCACAGGACAATGACCCCAAACAGACCTCCAGGCTGTGTAAGGGCTATTTGACCAAGAGGGAGAGTGATGGGGTGCTACGCCAGATGACCTGGCCTCCAAAGTCACCAGACCTGAACCCAATTGAGATGGTTTGGGGTGAGCTGGACCGCAAAGTGAAGGCAATAGGGTCAACAAGTGCTAAGCATCTCTGGGAACTCCTTCAAGATTGTTGGAAGACCATTTCCGGTGACTACCCCTTGAAGCTCATCAAGAGAATGCCAAGAGTGTGCAAAGCAGTCATCAAAGCAAAAGGTGGCTACTTTGAAGAACCTAGAATATAAGACATATTTTCAGTTGTTTCACACTTTTTTGTTAAGTATATAATTCCACATGTGTTAATTCATAGTTTTGATGCCTTCAGTGAGAATGTACAATTTTCATAGTCATGAAAATACAGAAAAATCTTTAAATGAGAAGGTGTGTCCAAACTTTTGGTCTGTACAGTATATATGTGAAAAGCACATGGGAAGCGCTCGAAATATCTCCGGGAAAGGAAAGCAGAAGCATGTCACATGATTTAAACCATGTGATGTATTAATCCGCCTGCGAAGATCCTTTTGGAGATCACATGATCGTATCAATGATTATTATATTATTATTTATTTATATAGCGCCATTGATTCCATGGTGCTGCACATAATACATGTGATACATGTCTATATCTCAAAATTAATTTATAATGAAAGCTGGCACTATGTAAGGGAGTAGATTTCCAGGTAACGTGAAATGGAAAAGAAATGAATAAATAAGATGTAAAAAAAGGAAAAAAATCATGGAAAAAGAAAAAGAAGGATACTGTAACAAAAAAAAGAAAAGAAAAGCAGGGATAAAATGAAAAATAGCTGGTAAAATAAAATTAAGGGAAAAAGGATAAAGAAAAAAAGAGGAGGGGAAGAACTAAGGAAAAATGATTAAAAAAAATGAAGAAAAAAAAGGTGAAAAAATGAAGAAAAAAATGTAATTAAAATGCTGATAAGTGGGGAAAAATACGAAAAACCAACACAGAGAATGTATGTATGTATGTATATATATATTTATTATATCCAATGGATGAAAGGATATTCTGAGAAACAATATCCACAAGTATGTGGATGTTCCCACAGTATACAGTGTATGCATGGCCGAGATGAGAAGAGAAGAAAAGGAAAGTGAGAGAAGAAAAAATAAAAAAGAAGAGAGAGAAGGAAAGATCAAAGATGACTTACTACTTTGGATGTTATCTTAAGAAATCTGTGAATGAAAAATAAGGGGATAATAATGATTACAATATAATATTATGTTTTTGAAATAAATATTAAGGAAAGAATTCATATTCTCTATTGAGATCTCCCGGTTCTAATGTCCGTAAAGTGTGGATCCAAAAGGCCTCATGTTCTTTGAGTTTTTGAATTCTATTACCCCTACATCTTGCAATCGGAGTGTGTTCCAAGACTAGGAACTGTAGTTGTGTAATCAAATGCCCTGCTGCAATAAAGTGAGAGAGTATAGGTAGCATGGTCTTTTTGCAATGAATGGTAGCTTTATGCTGTGAAATTCAGTCTCGGATATGTTGGGTAGTTTCCCCAACATATCCGAGATCGCAAGGACATTTAATTAGGTATAACACAAAGGATAAGTCATGGGAAAACATTTACCTGAGTATAGATATGTGAATGAGTTACCTTTATTTATGTTAGAGCATGGTAAACAGTATAAGCAAGGGACTGTTCCCTTCTGTTGTGTAACACGAAAGCACTGCATTAACTTTCCCCGCCAGGGCCTAACTCGGCTTGTTCGAGAATGGTCCCTCAGGTTCTTGTTTTTTTTATTACAAATGAATGGAGGAAAATGAAATTTAGGTACATCAGTGTAGGCCCTCATTAGTAATGGCCAATGGAGAATACAATAGTAAATTTTATGCATAAAAGGGTGGCAAGTGTTAACAAATGCCAAACGTTTGGCCTTAGATGTAGTTGCATTAGAAATAAGTGGTGCTGTGATGGTCTTCTCCGGATAACCTCTATCAAGAATTTTTTTTGTCATCTCACACTGTCTAATGATTCGGGTATGATCATTGGAGACAATTTGATTCACTGTCCCGTTGTGATTTGGCTAAGACCATTTTGATGTGTTGTGGCTTGTGGGTGGCAGCTTGTATAGTGTAAGAGACTAATTTTGTTGGTAGTTTTAGTAAAGAGGTCAGTACTAATTTGGCCATCAGTGTTGAGTATGACAGTGGTGTCTAGAAAATTAATATTCTTGTGATGGTAATGAATAGTAAAAGTTAATTTTGGAATAGAACTGTTTAGTTCGTGAAAGAACAAGAGACGTTAATCAGAAGAGCCATGCCATATACAAAAGTCATCAATGTAACGTTTCCATAAGTTTACATGTTGACACAACATGGGATGAGAGTAGACAAACTCTTCTTCGAATCTGGCCATAAATACATTGGTATAAAGGGGGCAACATTTGGGCCCATTGCGGTCCCAGTAGTCTGAATGTAAAATTGGTCCTCAAAAAGAAAGAAGTTGTTGGTGAGGATCAATCTGATGGTATCCATACAAAAATTATTTTGTACTGTGGAAAAAGAGATGGTAAAATGAAGAAATTCTTCCATGGTGGTAATCTTTAAGGAATGGTCAATATTGGTGTAGAGACTATTGACATCCATAGTGACAAGGGGGCATTCAGATGGTAATGGCACCCAGGTTCTTAGACATGATAGGAAATTTGAGGTGTCTTTGAGGTAAGATCTAGTAGATTGTACTACAGGTGTCAATATTTTCTCTAAAGTTTGTGGAGATAGAAGAGAATTAGTTGAAGTGACTATGGGGCATCCTGGAGGTTGTGTCAGATATTTGTGAATTTTAGAAAGTGCATAAAACACAGGTGTGACTAGGTGTGAATTGATAAGGAAATCCCCTAATTTGTCGTCACCATGTTTCTTTTAGAGATAAACAAAGGTAACAATTGCTTTAGAGACATCAGTAGTAGGATCCCTAGAGATCTGTGTGTAAGTCTGTGCATCCGCCAACTGTGCACGTGCTTCATTAAAGAAATTGTTCACTACTTTAGCCTTTAGATTATCAATGTCTGATGAGTCAGGGTCTGACACCTGGCACCCCCGCCGATCAGTGGTCATCGGTGGCAGCGGCAACCACCGGACGGAAATACTCACTGGCAGAGCTGGAAATCTTCTGCAGGGTACGGCACATCCGCCTCCTATTGATTTGATAGGAGGTGGATGTGTAGTATCAAGACTTGGCCACTACCAGAAGATGGTCAGCTCCGCAAGTGAGCACTTCCGGCTGGCTGCATCGCCGACACTGATAACAGCTGATCAGCGGGGGGTGCCGGGTGTCAGACCCCAGCCGATCAAACATTGATGACCAATCCAAAAGATAGGTCATCAATGAAAAAGTAGTGGACAACCTCTTTAATATAGTAGGTTTTGTCCATCGCAACTATTGTCAGACCGTTTTATAACTAGTGTTTTCTTATTCTTTAGATTGGAGATGACCCCATGTTCCTCTGAAGTGAGATTGTGTTTTAAGTGAAAATCACCTCTTTTAATGTGATTCACCATTTCTGTGGTATCTCTTTGTACTAGGGAAATGAATGTCTCAATAGGATGAGAAGTCTTAGGAGGGTTAAGCGGACTAGGGATGGTGAGACTCAAATTTCTTAAGCCAAATTGTTCAAGTGAAATAGACAAAGAGTGTGAGTCAACATTAGATAGATCAGCCTTGAAATTGGCTTTAAGCCTCAGAGTTCTATAAAATCAATGGGAATCTTGATCCAATTGAATTTCAAATGCTGGAGAAGGGGCTTCTACGAAGGAGATAGACTATATACAGTATGATACACTTTATCGATCCCGAGGGAAACCGTAGTAGGAAATGTAATACACTATAGGAACAGTCCTACCTGGAAGCGAATTTGCTTCCTTGTGAATTTAGTGTTGGTGTCTTCTCCCGGCCCTCCTCGTCTTCCTTAGTGCAGAGCCGCCACCACATATATGGCTGTTCTGTGCGCACAGGACCTGTGATGAAGTCACAGGAGGGGAGGAGTCAGGGGTCACATGATCAGGGGCCTCAGTGGATGCAGGACTCTGCTGTGCTGGTTGTCATAGTGCTGGATGAGGGGAAGTTTATGCGTGGGGTCAGGAGGGGTTTACAGTGTGGATGTAGCAGAGCCGCGTGTGTACGAGGTGTACGGAGTGGAGCCGCATGTACGAGGTGTACGGAGCGGAGCCGCGTGTGTACGAGGTGTACGGAGCGGAGCCACGTGTGTACGAGGAGTACGGAGCGGAGCCGCGCGTGTATGAGGTGTATGGAGCGGAGCCGCGTGTGTACAAGGTGTACGGAGCGGAGCCCAACATGTACGAGGTGTACGGAGCGGAGCCGCACGTGTATGAGTTGTACGGAGCGGAGCCGAGCGTGTACGAGGTGTACGGAGCCGCACGTGTATGAGGTGTACGGAGTGGAGCAGCATGTGTACAAGGTGTACAGAGCGGAGCCGTGTGTGTACGAGGCGTATGGAGCGGAGCCATGTGTGTACGAGGTGTGCGGAGCGGAGTGGCGCGTGTACGGAGTGGCGCGTGTACGAGGTGTACGGAGCGGAGCCGTGTGTGTATGAGGTGTACGGAGCGGAGCCACGCGTGTACGAGGTGGACGGAGCGGAGCCGCGCGTGTACGAGGCTTACGGAGTGGAGCCGCGTGTGTACGATGTGTGCGGAGCGGAGCCGCGTGTGTACGAGGTGTACGGAGCGGAGCCACGCGTGTACGAGGTGTACGGAGCCACATGTGTACGAGGCTTACGGAGTGGAGCCGCGTGTGTACAATGTGTGCGGAGCGGAGCCGCGTGTGTACGACGTGTGTGAAACGGAGCCGTGGGCATACTATTAGTACTAAACGGAACTGGCTGTTTGTACATTATGTGTATGAAGCAGAGCCACGTGAGTATTGCTATTATTACTACTTATTTCTCCTTCCCCCATGACGGCACCACGGAGAGAGGGGATCCGCCCTTCAAGGACAGGAAACCTACAGATAAAAGGGCGGTGCCTCTCTCCCGCATCAGTTGGTTTCCTGTCCTTGACGGGATCCTACAGTCCAGAGGAGGCATACCTGCCGGGTGCCAGATGATGGACATCGTTGGATGCCAGGCCCGGCCAGTCCGATCCAGGCAGCGGGAGTCCCCTGCCTCGGCTGGTGCGGTGTCCTGATGCGCCACCGCTGTGGTCAGTGGGCCTTTAGTGTGTGCGGAGGGGGGGTCCAGACGAAGAGGACAGGGAATGTTGAGGCCGTCGAGGTCTTCACCAAAGTTGTTTAAGAGGTGATGGCTCATCTAAGGGAACAGAACACCCTGGTCGTCCCATACCTAGACGACTTCCTGATAATAGGCAGCTCCTTCCTAGACTGCAAATCCCATCTGGATTCCTTGACTCGCTTAGGATGGCTTTTGAATCTGGAAAAATCCAAAACAGAAGCATGCCTAATACAGGAATATCTAGGCATCGTGCTGGATTCAAAATGTCAGGAGTGTCGTCTCCCCGAAGGGAAAATTCAAAAAATCTTAGGCGAGATATCAGGGGCAAAGTCCCACTCGTCTATGTCCCTTCGGAAAGCCATGTCCCTTCTAGGTTCCCTGACAGCATGCTTTCCGGACGTCCAATGGGCTCAAATACATACCGGGACCCTTCAGTGGGAAATCCTAGAGGCAGAAAAAGCCCTAAAAGGGCGTTTAGAAGGGCTGTTAATGCTATCTGCAAAAACCACACTTTCCCTAGAGTGGTGGGGGAACATAGACAATCTAGCCTGGGGGATTCCTTGGACAATCCCAACACCACAAATCCTGACCATAGATGCAAGTCCCGGGGGCTGGGGGACTCACCTCAACAACCTGGTAGCTCAGGGGGTCTGGACAGAACGCCTAAAACTAATGTCCTCAAACATGAAGGAGCTCCTAGCAGTAGAGCGGGCACTCCGGGAGTTCATGCATATACTACAAGGACATCACGTGAGGGTCTTTTCAGACAACCGAGTAGTAGTGGCGTACCTGAACCACCAGGGGGGTACACGGTCCCATTCCCTAATGCAGACGACAGAGGTCATCTTTCGCTTAGCCGAGGAGAACTTACAATCCCTATCCACTCTACACATAAAAGGGATAGAAAATCGCACCGCAGACTTTCTGAGTCGGACACAGCTGAAGCAGGGCGAGTGGGAATTAAGTCAGGCAGTTTTTCGGCAGATTGTACAAAGGTGGGGCCGGCCCTCCATAGATCTGTTCGCCAACAATCAGAACAAAAAACACGCTCTTTTTGCTCCCTAGATCCCAAAGGGAACCCCATAGCCGTGGATGCCTTCATGATCCCATGGAATTACCCTCTAGCTTACGCTTTTCCTCCGACCGCTCTGACTCCAGCTGTTCTGAGGAAAATCAGAGAAGAGGAAGCGAGGGTAATCTTGATAGCCCCCTTTTGGCCAAAGAGGGCATGGGTTTCATGGCTGAGGAGGTTATCAATCTCCGACCCATGGGTTCTTCCGGAGCTACCGGACCTTCTTTCTCAGGGTCCGGTCCTCCATCCTCGGGCGTCAAGCTTACACTTGACAGCCTGGAATTTGAGAGGGCTCTTCTGAAAGACAAAGGTTTCTCCCCAAATCTTATCACCACACTACTTCAAAGTAGAAAACCAGTCACCACAAAACTGTACGGGAAAACCTGGAAGAAATTCCTTTCGGTCTCAGGTTCCAGGTTGGGTGGGAAGGTTCCAATGACAGCCATCCTGGAATTTTTACAGAAGGGTTTGGAGCAGGGCCTGGCCACAAGTACCTTAAAAGTTCAAGTTGCGGCCCTGGTAGCGCTCTATAATTTTGACATAGCTAGGGATAGATGGGTATCTAGGTTTATTAAGGCATCAGCTAGATCCCGTCCCATCCCATCCCGAAATACTACACCCTGGGATTTAAACTTGGTCCTTTCAGCTTTAACGGAGGCCCCTTTTGAACCCCTGTCGGAAGCATCCCTAAAAATTCTGTCCCTAAAAACAGCACTCTTGGTAGCTCTCACATCCGCACGTAGGGTTAGTGATATTCAGGCTCTATCGGCAGGCTCCCCCTTCACACAAATCTTGGAGAATAGGGTTATTCTGAAAACCGACCCTGCCTATCTACCAAAAGTGGCGTCAAGATTTCACAGGTCCCAGGAAATCACCCTTCCTTCTTTCTGCCCTAACCCTAGGAACAAGAAAGAGAAGGTCTTGCATACACTAGACGTCAGAAGGTGCCTAATCCAATATCTAGAGGTGACACAAGAGTGTAGGCAGGATAATTCTCTCTTTGTTTGCTTTCAGGGCCCTCGTAAGGGGAAGAAAGCTTCTAAGGGCACGCTGGCCAGATGGATAAGGGAGGCCATCACACTATCTTACTCCTCACGTGGAGAAGCTGGCCCGGAGAAACTGAAGGCCCACTCAACAAGAGCGGTGGCAGCCTCCTGGGCGGAGAAGGCCAATGCTACGATAGAGCAGATATGTAGAGCAGCAACCAGGTCTTCCACTTCTACCTTCTTTAATCACTACCGGCTAGACTTAAGCTCTTCTTCGGACCTTATGTAGCATCGGCGTCTCTGCCCCGTACTAGGCAGAGACGCCGTCCCTCTCACCTCCCCGCTCCTGGCGCGGCATCCTCCAGCGCTTCTCTCCCCGCTGCTTCCGGCACGCGCTCCTTCCCCGGCAGTGTGCTTAGGGCGCGCGCGCGCTCCCCCTCTCTTAGAGGGACCGCGCGCGCTGTCCTAAGGAGTCCCCGGCCAATTGCCGGAGGACCTCCCATATATAAGGCACCTCCTACAAAATGGAGGTGCCCGAGCAATGTTGTTGCAAAGCCTTCACTCTGCTTCAGCCCTCAGGTCCCGTTGCCAGTGACCTGCCAGTCACCTGCCTGATTCCTGCCTGTTACCTGCCAGTCATCTGCCAGATTCCTGCTTGATACCTGCCTGATATCCGCTTACCAGCTTGCAAGCCTGCGGTCCGACGGTCTGCTCTCCGACTCCTGTCAGTCTGTCTATGTACCAGCCTGCCCGCTCACCTGGGAGCGCTCACCTGTTACTTGCCTGCTAGCCTACCTGGAGGCTCTGCCGTCACTTGCCGTGACCTTCTGCCTGTCCAGAGACTCTTGCCCGCTCACCTGGGAGCGCTCACCTGCTACCTGCCTGCTAGCCTACCAGGAGGCTCTGCCGTCACTTGCCGTGACCACCTGCCTGTCCAGAGACTCTTGCCCGCTCACCTGGGAGCGTCCACCCGCTACCTGTCTGCTAGTCTACCTGGAGGTTCTGCCGTCACTTGCCGTGACCACCTGCCTGTCCATAGACTCTCGCCCGTTCACCTGGGAGCGTTCACCAGCCACCAGCCCGCTGCCCTTCTACCCAGAGACTGTCCCTGTCACTTGCCGTGAGTACCCGTCCTTCTACTCAGAGACTGTCCCTGTCACTTGCCGTGATTACCTGCCCTTCTACCCAGAGACTGTCCCTGTCACTTGCCGTGACTACCTGCCCTTCTACCCAGAGACTGTCCCTGCCACTTGCCGTGTCTACCTGCCCGTCTTCCCTGGGAGCCACCCGCTTCCTTACAAGGACCGCCCCCTTGTATAGTTGCTCAGAGGTTCCGCCTCCCAGACCCGTTACAGTTTGCTCGGGCCATGGAACCCGGTGGCCCCCAGATCTCCGATCTGCACCAGGAAGTCTTACGTCAGAAAACTCAGCAGGAGGTGGTACTGTCCTATCTACGGTCCGTTAACTCTCGTCTAGGCGCATTGTGTGACTTGTCTATGTCTACCTCTGGTCCAGCCGTGCCCATTCCTGCGGTACCGCAATCCAGTCCCTTCATGGTACCCGACTATGGACCTCGGCTTCTGGCACCTCCACTCTTTGCCGGCGAACCTACTTTAGCTCGGGGTTTCATAAACCAGTGCACCCTGCACTTTGAGCTATTGGCATACCAGTTCATCTCCGACCAGGCCAAGGTGGCCTTCATCATGTCCCATCTCACTGGGGAGGCACTGGCATGGCTAAATCCCCTGTGGGAGAGAGGGGATCCCCTGGAGTCCGACCTGCCGTCTTTCCTCGCTGCTTTCCGGAAAGTCTTCGATGAACCTGGACGGAAAACCTCTTCTGCCTCATCTCTGCTACGTCTCCGCCAAGGGAGTCTCACCGTGGGCCAATATGCCATACGGTTCCGCACCCTCGCTTCTGAGCTTGCCTGGGAAAATGAGGCTCTGGTGTCCGTCTTCTGGGAGGGTCTTTCCGGTCGGATTAAGGATGAGTTAGCTGGTCGGGACATTCCTACCACTCTGGATGACCTGGTGTCACTAGCTACCCGGATTGGCATCCGGTTCCAAGAACGTGCCAAAGAGACTACCTGGGAGAAAGACTTTTCTTGCTCTGCTCCTACTTCCCTGAGACCTGCCTCTCAATCAGTCACTCCGCGGGCGCTCTCGCCTGAACCTATGCAGATCGACCAGACCAAGATGGTCAGATCTCGCCAAGAATCACGCCGAGCCGAGGGAGGCTGTTTCTATTGTGGCAGTATGGAGCACTTCATCCGTTCCTGCCCGGAGAAGCCGGGAAACGCCAGTGTCTAGGACCGCTCGGAGAGGTCGTCCTAGACAAAAGTAAGCCCTCTCCGTCTCTGACTTTACCGGTCTCTATTGCTTGGGGAGAAAACCGTCACTTTGAACTCGCCCACCTGGATTCTGGAGCTGCTGGAAACCTCATCTCCCAGTCTCTGGTAGAGAGATACCGTATTCCCACCAAGTCCCTGGCTGAACCATTATCAGTCGCCTCCGTGGATGGAAGACTTCTCTCGGAGACCATCCTGCTCGTCACTGAACCCATAACCCTGCAGGTGGGAATGCTGCACTCTGAGGAAATCTCATTCCATGTGTTGTCCGGACTTTCTCACTCCCTGTTGCTAGGTCTACCTTGGCTCCAGACACACGAACCTGTATTGAACTGGCGATCCGGTGAAGTACTCCGATGGGGTCCAGACTGCCATAGGACCTGCCTGGTTCCGGTCCGCCCAGCTCGCCCTCCGCCAACTCCAGCTAATTTACCAGGTCTCCCGGCTCCTTACTGGCCCTATGCGGACGTCTTCGGTAAGAAGGAAGCAGAGACGTTGCCACCCCATAGGCCATATGACTGCCCGATCGACCTGGTACCTGGCACCACTCCTCCCCGTGGGCGTATCTACTCGTTGTCTGCAGCCGAGACCCGGGCCATGTCTGAGTACATTGAAGAGAATCTGGCTAGGGGATTTATCCGGAAATCTACCTCCCCGGCTGGAGCCGGATTCTTCTTTGTCAAAAAGAAAGACGGCTCGCTACGCCCCTGTATTGACTATAGAGGACTCAATCAGATCACGGTTAAAAATAAATACCCCCTTCCGCTCATCTCTGAGTTATTTGATCGTCTTAAAGGCGCCAGGATCTTCTCCAAGCTGGATCTACGTGGAGCGTATAACCTGGTCCGTATCCGTCAGGGAGACGAGTGGAAAACAGCATTTAATACCCGGGACGGACACTAGGAGTACCGTGTGATGCCCTTCGGTCTCTGCAATGCTCCCGCCGTCTTCCAAGAACTGGTCAACGACATCTTCCGTGACCTTCTTTACTCCTGCGTGGTGGTATACCTGGACGACATCTTGGTCTTCTCTCCGGATCTTCCCACACACCGGAGGGATGTTCGTCAGGTCCTGCTTAGGCTCAGGCAGAACCACCTCTATGCTAAATACGAGAAGTGCCTTTTTGAGCAGACCTCTCTTCCTTTCCTGGGCTATGTTATTTCCCAGACAGGCTTGCGAATGGATCCCGAGAAGCTCTCTGCTGTCCTAAAGTGGCCCCGTCCGGAGGGCTTGAAGGCGATACAGCGATTCCTGGGCTTTGCTAATTACTATAGTCTCTTCATTCCTCACTTCTCGTCACGGACTGCACCCATATCTGCGCTCACCCGTAAGGGAGCAAATCCCAAGGTATGGTCATCCGAAGCTGAGGAGACCTTCCTTTCCCTGAAACAAGCCTTCTCCTCTGCCCCTGTGCTGCACCGTCCGGACTGCAACAAACAGTTCTACCTGGAGGTTGATGCCTCCTCCTCTGGAGCCGGAGCGGTGCTCACCCAGAAGTCTTCCTCCGGGAGAATGGTAACCTGCGGCTTTTTCTCTAAAATCTTCTCCTCCTCTGAGCGCAATTACTCCATAGGAGACCGAGAACTGCTTGCCGTTAAATTGGCGCTGGAGGAGTGGCGTTACCTGCTTGAAGGGGCTCTATAGCCGGTGATCATCTATACGGATCACAAGAACCTGGCATATCTCCAAAATGCCCAGAGACTTAATCCACGTCAGGCCCGGTGGTCTTTGTTCTTTGCCCGCTTCGATTTCATCCTTCATTTCCGCCCGGCGGACAAAAATGTCAAAGCTGATGCCTTGTCCCGATCCTTCCTGTCCTCCGACCAAGAGGAGGAGCCTATGCACATTATCGACCCCTCCAAGATGATGAATGTGGCCCCCTTGGATTTGACTCGTCTTCCATCCGGCAAGACGTTCGTGGCGCCTCCAGACTGTGAGAGGGTTCTTCGCTGGGGTCATTCTTCTAAACTAGCTGGCCATGCCGGCCAAAAGAAGACCTTCCTACTCATTTCCCGGCATTACTGGTGGTCTTCCCTGCGTAAGGATGTGGTAGACTTAGTCTCTGCCTGTTCATCTTGTGGCCGCAACAAAATTCCCAGACACTTACCAGCTGGTCATCTCCTGCCGCTTCCCATACCTGTTGCCCCGTGGCAACACATCGCTATGGACTTCATTACCGATCTTCCTGTCTCTGCCGGGTGTACTGTCATTTGGGTGGTCGCGGACCGCTTCTCTAAAATGGCCCACTTCATTCCCCTGCCTGGTCTTCCGTCTGCACCTGAGCTGGCTAAGGACTTTATTCGCCATATCTTCCGTCTCCATGGCCTACCCCTCCACATCGTGTCGGATCGAGGGGTTCAGTTTACCTCACGCTTCTGGAGAGCCACATGTAAACTGCTGGACGTCACCCTGGACTTCTCCTCTGCTTACCACCCTCAGTCCAATGGTCAAGTGGAGCGGATCAATCAGATCCTTACCAGCTATCTCCGGCACTTTGTTAATGCCCACCATTCTGATTGGGTGGACCTCCTTCCTTGGGCCGAGTTCTCTTATAATAACCACGAGAGCGAATCCTCTTCCAAGTCCCTGTTCTTTATTGTCTATGGCCAGCACCCCCGGATTCCGCTTCCTGTCTCCGTTTCTGTGGACAACCCTGCTGCGGAGTCTCTTGTCAGCGAATTTTCTACCATTTGGGAGAGTACCAGGTCCGCTCTTCTTCTGTCCTCTGAGCGGATGAAGAGATATGCTGATAAGAGACGTCTGGATCCGCCTCAATTCCGTCCGGGAGACAAGGTTTGGCTCTCGTCCAAACATGTGCGGCTCAAAGTACCCTCCTTCAAGTTGGGCCCTCGATTCATCGGTCCCTTCGAAGTCCTCAGGCAAATTAACCCTGTGGCCTACAAATTACAACTCCCGGCCACCCTACGGATTCCCAACTCCTTCCACGTATCTCTCCTCAAACCCGTTGTCTTTAACTCTTTTTCCAATAATCCAGGTGCCCCTCCTGCTCCGGTTTCCGCTGATGACATCTTTGAGGTAGAGAGTATTCTGGCCTCCAAGAGGGTAAGAGGAAAGATCTTTTTTCTGGTAGATTGGAAGGGGTTTGGTCCTGAGGAGAGAACTTGGGAACCCAGGGAGAACATCAACGTCCCGCTTCTCCTTGAAAAATTTCTTTCTGGCCAAAAAAAGAGGGGGCCTAAAGGGGGGGGTACTGTAGCATCGGCGTCTCTGCCCCGTACTAGGCAGAGACGCCGTCCCTCTCACCTCCCCGCTCCTGGCGCGGCATCCTCCAGCGCTTCTCTCCCCGCTGCTTCCGGCACGCGCTCCTTCCCCGGCAGTGTGCTTAGGGCGCGCGCGCGTGCGCTCTCCCTCTCTTAGAGGGACCACGCGCGCCATCCTAAGGAGTCCCCGGCCAATTGCCGGAGGACCTCCCATATATAAGGCACCTCCTCCAAAATGGAGGTGCCCGAGCAATGTTGTTGCAAAGCCTTCACTCTGCTTCAGCCCTCAGGTCCCATTGCCAGTGACCTGCCAGTCACCTGCCTGATTCCTGCCTGTTACCTGCCAGTCATCTGCCAGATTCCTGCTTGATACCTGCCTGATATCCGCTTACCAGCTTGCAAGCCTGCGGTCCGACGGTCTGCTCTCTGACTCCTGTCAGTCTATCTATGGACCAGCCTGCCCGCTCACCTGGGAGCGCTCACCTGTTACTTGCCTGCTAGCCTACCTGGAGGCTCTGCCGTCACTTGCCGTGACCTTCTGCCTGTCCAGAGACTCTTGCCCGCTCACCTGGGAGCGCTCACCTGCTACCTGCCTGCTAGCCTACCAGGAGGCTCTGCCGTCACTTGCCGTGACCACCTGCCTGTCCAGAGACTCTTGCCCGCTCACCTGGGAGCGTCCACCCGCTACCTGTCTGCTAGTCTACCTGGAGGTTCTGCCGTCACTTGCCGTGACCACCTGCCTGTCCATAGACTCTCGCCCGCTCACCTGGGAGCGTTCACCAGCCACCAGCCCGCTGCCCTTCTACCCAGAGACTGTCCCTGTCACTTGCCATGATTACCCGTCCTTCTACTCAGAGACTGTCCCTGTCACTTGCCGTGATTACCTGCCCTTCTACCCAGAGACTGTCCCTGTCACTTGCCGTGACTACCTGCCCTTCTACCCAGAGACTGTCCCTGTCACTTGCCGTGTCTACCTGCCCGTCTTCCCTGGGAGCCACCCGCTTCCTTACAAGGACCGCCCCCTTGTATAGTTGCTCAGAGGTTCCGCCTCCCAGACCCGTTACACCTTACTTTCGGGAGAAGGGTTCTGGAAGGTGTGGTCCCCCCCTAATGAGTCACTTCTCTGTAATTCTCTCCGTGGTGCCGTCGTGGGGGAAGGAGAAAGACGTAGTTACTTACCGGTAACGGGATTTCTCAGAGCCCATGACGGCACCCGTACATTCCCTCCCTTCACGTGTGGGTGCGCACACTTATTAGTTACTTGTTGTAGCCACATGGTGTGTCTGACGAGGTCTTAAATTGTAAAATTTCGTGTTACTAACCTGGTGGTCCTCTCATTCTCTGTAAACAACTGATGCGGGAGAGAGGCACCGCCCTTTTATCTGTAGGTTTCCTGTCCTTGAATGGCGGATCCTCTCTCTCCGTGTTGCCGTCATGGGCTCTGAGAAATCCCGTTACCGGTAAGTAACTACGTCTTTTTAACCCCTTTGTGACAGAGCCAATTTTGACCTTCCTGACCAGGCCAAATTTTAGAAATCTGACCAGTGTCACTTAATGTGGTAATTACTCTAGAATTCTTCAGCGTTTCCCTGTGGTTCTGAGTTTTTTTTTTTTTTTGTGACACGTTGTACTTCATGTTAGTGGTAAATTTTAAATTATGATTTGTGTTTATTTATGAAAATATTGAAAATGTTACAAAAAGTTGGAAAATTTGGCAATTTTCAAATTTTAAATTTGTATGCCCTTAAATCAGATAGTCATACCACACAAAATAATTAATAAATAACATTTTTCACATGTCTACTTTACATCAGCAGAATTTTTTAAGCATAATTTTATTGTGTTAGGCTAAGTGCCCACGATGCAGAAATGCTCTGGATTTTTTCCTGAGCGTTTCTGCATATCCCTGGCAGAAAAAACATATGCGGATTGTACATGCGTTTTTCCTGCCAGGGACAAGTGGAAGTGAAGCGTTCTTCACATGCATTTCCGCATGCGGGTTGTCTAGCGCTTTTCAAGCGATTTTAGCATCACTTGGAAAGTGCTTGACAACTTGGTCACACTATATAAATCCATGCAACCGTGTGACCGTAAAAGAGTGGTAAAAAATAAAAATTATACTTACCTTCTGATGGCCCCCGATGTCCTTATCCGATCCGTCCAGTGTCTAGCGGTGGTCAAAAAGGACCTACCATGATGTCAATTAGTCATGTGACAGGTCACGCGACCACCGACATCAGCGGTCGCGTGACCCATCACATGACTAAATGATGTCATGGCAGTTCCTTTTAGACCATTGCGAGCTGCCGGCGAGCCAGGACGGATCGCTATGGAGACCGGGGGCCATCAGAAGGTAAGTATAATGTATATTTTTTATTTTATTCTTTTTTTTTACAGGTACTATGGAACCCGGGTCTGGAGGAGAGTCTCCTCTTCTCCAAACCCGGGTGCCATCCGCACATTGAACAGCATGATATCCGCATGTGCACACGTAGTGATGCGGATATTATGCGATTCAATGCAAGTCGTTTACGCGAAATAATTGGTAGTGCTGTGGATTTTTCCGCAATGATAATCCGCAGCAGAAATTTCCTCCACATGTGCACAGCACATGCGGATTATCATTGGGGAACATGGCAGACCTTCTACCAAGCGTTTTTAAGCGTTTCTGCAGCGGAATTGCCGCTGTGGAAACGCTTAAAAAACGCATAGTGGACACACAGCCTTAGGATGTTAGTTTAGCAGCAATTTCTATTTTTTTCAACAAATTTGCAAAACCTGTTTCTTTAGGGACTGTGAGAAGGTCACTGGTAAAATACTGGAGGGGAGATATGTGTCACTGAGGATGTTGCCCTCAGTGATATGAACCTGGAAGTATGCTCCAGCAATTATAACATCCGCCCACTGTAGATAAACGTCGGCGCTTGCTGGGCTCTGTGCAGCGCAGACGTTTATAAATGGTCGTCAGTCTCGCAGAGCTCAGGACCCCCAGGGTCCTGCAAGCGCTGCGATTGCGGTGCAGAGCGACAGCTCTGACAGGTGACATCAAGGGAACCTGATTGGATCAGGTCCCAATGATGATAACCCTTTGCTATTCTCTAGATGCCGCGATCCATAGCGTTCGTGCCATTTAGAAGATAGTGTGAGGAGAGGGGTCGCCCACTCACCTCTCCGGCACCTCCCATGCTGAGATCTGCCGTTGTCATGGCAGCCGGAGGTCACATGATGACTTCCGAGTCTGCCACATGTACGGTGTCCTGCTAGGCTCAGCCAGTGTAAAACTGTCAGGTCTCGTGCAGTGCAATACATTACTATTGCATTGCATGAGACCAGTGATCAAAAAAGTAAAAGAGTCGAAAAATGTTTTCAAACTATTAAAAAAAAAACACAACATAAATAAATAAATGAAAAAAAAAATTAAACCAATAAATCCGTATACTTATGCAAAACCGAAAAAAGTGCACATATTTGGTATCGCCGTGTCCGAAACAACCCGATCTATAGAACTGTCATACTAATTAACCCCTTCTGTGCACAGCGTAAAAAAAATTAATAAAAAGCGGAGCAAAAAACAATGCTTTATCATCATACTGCCAAATAAAAATTGGAATAAAACGCGATCAAAAAGATGACTGTAAATAAAAATGGTACAGCTGAAAACGTCATCTTGTCCCACAAAAAAAAAGTTGACATAGAGCTCCATCAGCTGAAAAATAAAGTTATAGCTCTCAGAATAAAGCACTAAAAAAATTATTTTTTCTATAAAATAGTTTTTATTGTGTAAAAGCGCCAAAACATAAAAAAAGCTAAAAATGTGGTACCGCTGTAAATGTACTGACCCAAAGAATTAAGCTACCTTATCAATTTAACCACACGCAGAACGGCATTTAAAAAAACAAACAAAAAAAAACAATTCCTGAATTGTTGTTTTTTGTTTATTCTGCCTCCCAAAAATCAGAATAGAAAGCGATCAAACAATGTAACGTGTGTCAAAATGGTACCAATAAAACCGTCAACTTGTCCCACAAAAAAACAAGCCGTCACATAACTCTGCCAGCCGAAATATGGAAAAATGTTTGCAAAAACTAGTCTTTGCAAAAAAAAAGCGTCTTTTAGTGTGTGACAGCTGCCAAACATAAAAACCCGATATGAATCTGGCATCACTGAAATCGCACCGACCCGAAGAATAAAGTCGTCTAATCACTTATACCACACGAGGAATGGCATAAAAAAATAAACGCTAGGGTTAGGGTTGGGGTTGTATTAGGGTTGGGGTTAGGGTTGTATTGTGGTTGGGATTTTTTCAAAAGTAAAGAAAAAAATGATGACGAAATGGCGACTAGTGTTGAGCGCAAATCCTCTCTATTTGAGTTTGCATCGGATTCTCGGGTCTCAGCCTCATATGCTTCGCAGCCAAAAAAACCTTGCCTGCCATGCACGAGCGATCCCCGCATGTTTTTTTTTGGGTGTCAAACAACCGTGAAACATGCAAGGTGGGGACTCGAGCATGTCACTCGAGCACCCGCGATACATGGTGCATACCCAAGTACCCGATGTAAACTCAAGTAGCGAGCACTTGCGCTCAATATTAATGACAACTCATTCAATTTGATGACCTAATGTTATCAAATTCTGTGTTATACTTCTGGGTTCAAAATGTACACTATACCCCTTGATAAAATCCTTGAGGGGTCTAGTTTCCAAAATGGGGTCACTTGTGGGGGTTTCCACTATTTAGGCGCACCAGGGGCTCTCCAAACGCAACATTGAAATCCGCACTCGATTCCAACCAATTTTGCGTTCAAAAAGTCACACAGTGCTCCTTCCCTTCCGAACCCTGCCGTGTGCCCAAACAGTGGTTTTCCCCCACTTATGGGGTATTGGCGTGCTCAGGAGGAATTGCGCAACAAATTTTGGGGTCCATTTTTTCCTGTTACCCTTGTGAAAATAAAAGAATTTTTTGTGAAAAAGTTAAATGTTAATTTTTTTCTTCCACGTTCCAAAAATTCCTGTGAAGCACCTGAAGGGTTAACAAACTTCTTGAATGTGGTTTTGAGCACTTGAGGGGTGCAGTTTTTAGAATGGTGTCACTTTTGGGTATTTTCTGTCATAAAGGCCCCACAAAATCACTTCAAATGTGATGTGGTCCCTAAAAAAATGATTTTGTTAAATTTGGTTGGAAAAATTACCAACAAACCTTTATAACTTCCTAACAAAAAAAAGATTGTGCTGATGTAAAGTAGACATGTGGGAAATGTTATTTATTAACTATTTTGTGTGACATATCTCTCTGATTTAAGGGCATGAAAATTCAAATTTAGAAAATTGCGAAATTTTCAACATTTTCTGATTTTTTCATAAATAAATGCCAGTCATATTGAAGAAAATTTACCACTATCATGAAGTACAATATGTCACGAAAAAAACAGTCTCAGAATCAGTGGGATCCTTTTAAGCGTTCGAGAGTTATTACTTCATAAAGTGACAGTGGTCAGAATGTCAGGCACTGCACTAAATAAGGAGAGTGCCTCTGACTGCGGTGCCCCTCCCCAGGCTGTGGCGATTGGTGGTCCCCTCCTCCGCCCCCTACTAGCTAGAGAGAAAATGGGAAGTCCCCGAAGAGACCAATAAATTAAAAAGGACAGCTGGCACAAACCGTCCTATAGGTATGTAAACCTAGAGATGTCCCAACCTCCTTCCTCTCCCCTGTGGTCCTGGAATCGCTTGGAAGTACTGCTACATGGAGAATTCTGGTCAGCTAATGAAGTTCCTGTGGGCTGGGTTAGCACAGCACAGGGGGGCGAGTGCTGACTTCAAGCCCTCATTTCTGGGCTCAGCGCTCATCGCCCCGTCCAGAACTCTCAACCCTCAGGTACCCCAGTCCCACCGCTTCTCGTGCCTGCTTCCACCGCGCCACCCTGTCCCCTGCCGCATCAACACGCTATCGCCCCACCACCCACGTCACTTACAGTCCTGCCTCCCACGCTCCTCATACCCGCTCCCACTGTGCCACACAGCCCCCTACTGTTCCCACATAGTAACATAGGTTTTAAGGTTGAAGCAAGACTAAGTCCATCTAGTTCAACCCATAGCCTAACATGTTGATCCAGAGGAAGGCAAAAAAAAAAACATGTGGCAAACACTAAGCTCCACATTGGGGGAAAAAATTCCTTCCCGACTCCATACGCCAGTCAGACTAGTTCCCTGGATCAACGCCCTATCAAGGAATCTAGTATATATAACCTGTAATATTATACTTTTCAAGAAAGGCATCCAGGCCCTTCTTAAATTTTAGTAGTGAATCACTCATTACAACATCATGCGGCAGAGAGTTCCATAGTCTCACTGCTCTTACAGTAAAGAATCCCCGTCTGTGATTATGATTAAACCTGCTTTCCTCCAGACATAGAAGAAGCCCCCTTGTCCCCGTCTCTGGCCTCAGAGTAAAAAGATCAGTAGACAGGTCTTTGTACTGTCCCCTCATATACTTGTACATAGTAATAAGATCACCCCTAAGCCTTCGTTTTTCCACTGTAAATAACCCCAAGTGTAATAACCTGTCTTGGTATTGCAGACCCCCCAGTCCTCTAATAACCTTGGTCGCTCTTCTCTGCACCCTCTCTAGTTCAGCTATGTCTTTCTTATACACCGGAGACCAGAACTGTACACAGTATTCTAAGTGTGGTCGTGTTAAGGGGACGGTTGCAAACAACTTTATTAATAATGGAAAGCAACCGAACCCGGGGTCCGCGATGCAGCCTGGAAGACTGCGGCCGAACACCTTCCGGGTAAGAAGGTAAAACAACCAATTAATATATAATATTCGCACTATCTCCGTTAACTGCACGAGAGATGTGCGACAAATAATGTAGCCATAGCCCTGTTAACTGCACAGAGGCTACGCCGTAGGCGCTAGGACGTGTGTGTGACTCACGCCGGCGTATACGTGCTCCCAGCCGGTGTGCTACCGCACTGCGGAGTAACTCTCCACGTGGCTAACAGGCGGTGCCAGGAATATGGAGTCCGCAGTCTGCTCGGGGTGTATAGCGATCCTTTAGTCGGAGCCAGACTGTCAAACGGAACTACCTGCCTCCCTCCAGCTAAGACTGCCTATCCCCAGCTAAACCTGCCTGTCCGAAGCTAAAGCAGCAAGAGAGCACGTGGAGCCCAAACAGACAAACGTCCTCACAGTAAAACAACCTTAGCTCAATGATCAAAGCGCCCCGCCATGTTTGTGGGCGGGCTATTTAAAGACTAAGCCCTGCCCACAGTCGCATTATTGGTCGCGCTACTGATGACGTCACCCGCGGCCAATCAGGCGGTGCCAGGTCACCGAATCAGTTGACACCAAACCACCAATCACGTTCCGCCATGTCACGGGCATGCTCAGTGCAGTGCATCCTGGACTTAGGCTGTAGCAGCCCTTTTTCCCCTCCGCAACCTATGCTTAACACTACTAGGAAAAAGGACCTGAGAGACAGCCTGTACTTCTCGTGCACTGGCTAGGCGTTGGGACTGATGGTGATGCTAAGCAGCATCTGCCCTGGCTGGACCAGCATGGGAGACCACAGATGATTCTGACCCACTTTCAGGTCCAGCAACTGCCTGACACCTAACAGGTCGCACTAGTGACTTGTATAGAGGTAAAATTATGTTCTCCTCATGAGCATCTATGCCTCTTTTAAAGCATCCCATTATTTTATTTGCCTTTGCAGCAGCTGTCTGACACTGGCCACTAAACGTGAGCTTGTCATCCACCAATACACCCAGGTCTTTTTCAGTTACAGTTTTGCCCAGTGTTTTACAATTAAGCATATAATTATACATTTTATTTAATCTGCCCAAGTGCATTACCTTACATTTATCCCCATTAAAGCTCATTTGCCATTTATCAGCCCAAGCTTCTAGTTTACATAGATCCTCCTGTAATATAAAATTGTCCTCCTCTGAATTGATTACCCTGCAGTTTAGTGTCATCTGGAAATATTGAAATATTACTCTGTATGCCCCCTACAAGGTCATTAATAAATATGTTAAAAAGAAGGGGGCCCAATACTGACCCCTGTGGTACCCGACTGTTAACTGAGACCCAGTCTGAGTATTTTCCATTAATAACCACCCTTTGTTTCCTATCACTGAGCCAATTCTTAACCCATATACATATATTTTCCCCTTTCCCCCATTGTTCTCATTTTATGTATCAAACTTTTGTGTGGAACCATATCAAAAGCTTTTGAAAAGTCCATATACACAACATCCACTGCATTTCCTTGGTCCAGTCCGGAACTTGCCTCCTCATAAAAACTGATCAGATTAGTTTGACAGGACGGTCCCTCGTAAACCCATGTTGATATTGGGTCATGATGTTATTCTTCTTCAGATACTCTAGTATAGCATCTCTTAGGAAACCCTCCAGGATTTTACCCACAGTAGAGGTTAAGCTTACTGGCCTATAATTTCCAAGTTCAGTTTTTGTCCCCTTTCTGAATATTGGCACCACATTTGCTATAGGCCAGTTCTGTGGTACAGACCCTGTTATTATGGAATCTTTAAAGATTAAAAATAATGGTCTATCTATGACGTTACTTAATTCCTGCAGTATCCCATCCGGGCCCGGGGATTTGTCAACGTTAGTGTTTTTAGACGCCGCCATACTTCCTGCTGGGTTAAGCAAGTGACATTTAATGGAGAATTTTTGTTATCACTGATCATGTTTTCTGTCATGCGATTTTCTTGTGTAAATACGGTTGAAAAAAAATCATTTAGCATATTGGCTTTTTCCTCATCCTCATCCACCATTTCACCCAGACTATTTTTAAGGGGGCCAGCACTATCATTTTTTAGTTTTTTACTATTTATGTAGTTAAAGAATATTTTGGGATTATTTTTTCTTTCTCTGGCAATGATTCTCTCAATTTTTGCTGCCTTGATTTGGTTTTTACAGAATTTATTTAATTTTCTATATTTATTTAATGCCTCGTCACTACCTACTAGCTTTAGTTCTCTAAATGCTTTCTTTTTGTCACTTACAGCTCTATTTAGCCATAGTGGTTTCCTCCTATTTCTAGCATGTTTATTCCCATAGGGTATATATTGTGCACAGGTCCTACACAGGATGCTAATAAATGTCTCCCATTTGCTTTGTGTAGCTTTATGTCTCAGGATATCGTCCCAGTTTATTGCACTAAGATCATCTCTCAACCGTTGGAAATTTGCCTTCCTGAAGGTTAGTGTCCTTGTAACCCCTCTACTACACATCTTCTTAAAGGTTACATGAAAACTTATTATTTTGTGATCATTATAACCCAAGTGACCCCCAACTCGTATATTTGATATGCGGTCTGGCCTGTTGGTTAATATTAGGTCTAGCAGTGCCGCCCTTCTTGTTGGGTCCTGAACCAGTTGTGAAATGTAATTGTCTCTCATAGTTGTCAAAAATCTATTACCTTTGCTTGAACTACAGGTTTCTGTCCCCCAATGTATTTCAGGGTAGTTGAAGTCCCCCATAATAATGACTTCTCCTTGAGTCACTGCTTCATCTATTTGCTTTACGAGGATATTCTCCGCTGCTTCCATTATGTTTGGAGACTTATAACAAACCCCTATCAGTAATTTATTATTTTTTCCCTCTCCCCTTATCTCCACCCACAGGGACTCTACATTTCCATTAGATTCACATATATCCTCCCGCAAGATGAGTTTTAAGGATGATTTTACATATAAACACCCCCCCCTCGCTTGTTTGTACGGTCATTTCTGAACAGACTATAGCCCTGTAAATTAACTGCCCAGCCATGGTTCTCGTCCAGCCACGTCTCAGATATCCCCACCATGTCATAATTATTTTCCAACAAAATTAATTCTAATTCTTCCATTTTGTTGGTGAGGCTTCTGGTATTAGTGTACATGCATTTTATGTATCTCTCTGTACCTCTATTCCTTTTAACTTTATTGACTGTTCTAACCCCACCCCCAATTTCTTTATTTGTGCCCAGGTCACTATCTGCACTATCTTCCCAACTATAAAATGAATACCCTCCCCCCCAATCCCTAGTTTAAACACTCCTCCAACCTTCTAGCCATTTTCTCCCCCAGCACAGCTGCATCCTCCCCATTGAGGTGCAGCCGGTCCCTAGCGTAGAGTCTGTAGCCAACTGAGAAGTCAGCCCAGTTCTCCAGGAACCCAAATCCCTCCTTCCTACACCAATTTTGGAGCCACCTATTTATCTCCCTAATCTCTGGCATGGCACGTGGTACAGGTAGTATTTCAGAGAATACCAGCTTGGAGGTCCTTGCATTAAGCTTGCAGCCTAATTCCCAGAAATCATCTTTAAGGACCTTCCACCTACCTCTAACTTTGTCATTTGTGCCAATGTGCACCATGACCGCTGGGTCCTCACCAGCCCCTCCCAGTGATCTGTCAACCCGATCAGCAATGTGCCAGACTCGAGCGCCAGGTAGGCTGCACACTGTTCGACGATCCCTGTCTTTGTGACAGATTGCCCTATCTGTTCCCCTAATAATTGAGTCCCCCACTACTAGCACCTGCCTGGCCTGCCCTGCTCTCCTATTTCCCTCCTTACTGGAGCTGACACTCCTCCGGCTTTCAGGGGACATGCCTTGCTGCAGCAGTGCTACCCCTGTACCATCACCCCCCTCATCTGCCAACTTTGCAAACTTATTGATGTGTGCCGGATCAGGACTAGCCTCCCTGGCACTCTTCCCTCTTCCCCCCCTTCTAACTGTCACCCACCTAGCTGCCTCACTGTCCTGCAGCTCCCTACTACCACCCTCCCCCACATCTACCCCAGTGAGCAGCTGCTCAGTGAGCAGCAGACTCCTTTCCATATTGTCAATGGATCTCAGTGTTGCCAGCTGCTCATTTCAGCCATCCCGCCAGCCACATGGGTCGCATGCTCACCACAGCCTCCTACGCGCCCTACCCGACATCTCAGGTGGCTTCCCACGTGGGGGCACCGGCTCCAGGCTCTCTGCTGCTGCCGGTGGCCATGGCAGCCGTGGTGGTACTGGGGAAGATGCCAGCACTACCCCCCACGCCGGCCTCACCTCTCCTCCCCCGGTCAGCCGTGGCGATGCATCCTGGAGAGCAGCGGACCAGCAGGCACTCCCGCCCTCCATAGCGTTTCAGACAGAGCACGCAGCGGTCAGGAAGCTCTCGCCTAAGCCACCACCCACACTGAGTGAAGTCTCCGCCCCCTCCATTGCAGCACTATATAGAGGCCGAAGGAGGGCAGAGCACTGGCTGGGAATGCTCGGCCAGGCGCTGTGCCCTCCCTCAGCCGTCCGCTCTAACAAAAGTCACCAATCAAAATAAAAGGAAAAGGAAAAGTCCCCAAAACAGCACACTCAACAACACCCCACCGGCCTGCAGGGGACACAGTTAACCTCGCGCCCCCTTAAATGATAGCAACCCAGCCCCCATCCAATCAGCTCAGCAGCAACGTGCACTTTACACCCCCCAACTGGCGACAATTGGTACCCACATGCCCCAGTGGGATACTCGCAAACGTAGCGGAACCCCCCTCATGGAGAGAGACATGACTGGCGCACTTACCACAGTTTCTTATAGGATACTTCCAAATCCTCACACATATGTCACCAGCGCTCACGCCGGCAAGGGAAGCAGTCGTCACATTCACGGCGGAGATCGGCATCCCACAGGAGGGGTCACAGATCTCGGTCCTCGAGGCGGCGCTCTCCATCTTCACCATCCGAGATGTCGATCACATCAGCAAGCCCCGACAACCAGTCGCATCGATTCTGTCCTTCGGGGAACAGAAGCGAGCCAAGGGCACCCTCCAGGGCTTCCAGCCTGCACGAGCCACCGACATCACGCAGGACTTCAAGCCAAGGCATGCTGCACACCTCAAACGATACTGATGCCAGAGTTCCTCCATATGTTGTAGTCCCTCCTCAAGCCGCAGGCATGGGTGAGTGCGACATAACGGGAACAGGAAATAGCAACACCTACTTGATAGCGGCCCTTAAGACCCTAGTGGACCAACTATCCGCGCCACCAGGCATGGTAAATAATACTACAAAAGTGACACTGTCATTAGCAGACGTGCATAAGGACACATTCTTTTGCGGGATTAGCCCATTGGGATCAGACATAGATGAGGAAACCAAAACAAAAATATGGAACAACGAGTAAATCGAAATATGGTCACTCATATCCGCTGACCAGCATACGATCGACAAAGAGAGAAAGATAGCCGATAGACCGTTTGAAAAGCACAGACAAAGGTCGCAAAAACAGTGAGCAACTGGTTACAAGCATTCTCAGTGCTGGGTTGCATTATGGGTCAAAAGCATCCGGAACGCTGTTCGGAACCGCATGGTGACGCTACGACAAAGAGTTCCAGAGGCGGTTGGCCCTGCAACCACAGTTGGGCTGGGGGGTAAAAGCAACCGACGTTTGGCTGCGACTGATGTCTCAAAAGCACCATCCCTTTCCAACAGCGGCTAGTGGACAACCAACAACAGCAGGCCAAAATTCAGTGGTCATATGTAGACCAGGGGCCTGCTGGCAGTATAACGAGGGATAGTGTCGTTTTTTCGGATTATGCAGATTAAAACACGAATGCTCAGCATGTGGGGGAGCCCACCCCACGGCAAGATGTTCTCGCCCGACAAGCAAATTATCAACCAAACTCCAACAGTCAGAATCCAAGGTTAGGCCGATATCCTGAAAAAGACTTGGCGGGACACTTACACTTTAGCTTCACACACGTTTTTTTTTATCCCATTCAAGCTCCATAAATCATCCACCTTCGCAAATAACCTAAAATCCGCAAGAGAACACCCTGAAATATTTAGAAAAAAAATCCAAAAAGAAGTAGCCCTAGGCAGAACAGCAGGCCCCTTCCCAAGCCCACCCTTCAGCAACCTGAGAGTTTCCCTGTTGGGAATAATCCCCAAAAAAGAGTCAGGTTCATTCCGCCTGATCCACTATCTTTCGTACCCCAAAGGAGATTCCGTGAACGACGGAATTTCGTCGGAAGACGCCTCGGTCTCCTACGCGTCCTTTGACAGAGCAGTAAAGCTAGTACGCGACGCGGGGCCAGGAGCGCTGCTCGCAAAATCAGACATAGAATCCGTTTTTTGCCTACTACCGGTACACCCAGATTGCTACCACTTGTTGGGATGACAAGTGGACAACGACTACTTCTACGACACTTGCCTCCCAATGGGTTGTTCAATATCTTGCTCTTACTTCGAGCTATTCAGTTCCTTCCTGGAGTGGGTGCTAAGGCACGAAACCGGCAATAGGTTGGTCACCCATTAGCTAGATGACTTCCTATTTGTCGGACCCATAAACTCAAACCAATGCCAATCACTACTGAATGAATGAATTTAAAAACATCTTGCGACGGTTTGGAGTTCCACTTTGCCCAACAAAAACCGTAGGCCCCACAACAAAGCTGTCGTTCTTAGGCATCGAAATTGACACCACGGCAATGTTGTTCCGCCTCCCCACGGAAAAATTACAAAAAACATTGCACCTGATCGAAGGTTTTTATGCAGTACGGAAAGTAACCCTAAAGCAAATGCAAGCGTTACTAGGGCTCCTCGTGTTCACAAGATGGGTGATGCCAGTCGGCTGGGTCTTTTCTCGTCACTTATCACTCGCAACAAAAGGCGCGTCCAAACCGAGCCATAAAATATGAATCAACAGGCAGCTACGGGCGGACTTAGAAGTATGCAAAACCTTCTTAAAGTCATTCAATGGTCACACGTTATTCATGTCAGCAGAAACATCCAACAATGACCTAAAACTATTCACCGGGGCAACAGAATCGGGCGGTTACGCAGCGATACTAGACACCCAGTGGAGCACAGGCCTATGGCCCCCTATTGGGCCGAGCAAGAACTGACAAAAAAACAGACGCTCCTTGAACTCTTTCCAACAGTAGCAGCACTAGAACTCTGGGGCACGCACCTGGCTAACAAAAACATCTGTTTTCAAACAAGAAACGCTAGCCTGGCGCACTGCATAACCAAGATGGCATCATCGTCCCCTACAGTGCTAGGTCTCCTACGCCGGCTAGCACTCCTGTGCCTAAGGCTGCGTGCACTCTATGCATTTTTCAAGCGTTTTTGCCGCTGAATTTCCGCAGCGAAAATGCTTAAAAAACGCTTGGTAATACGTGCCCCATTGTCCCCAATGATAATCCGCATGTGCTGTGCACATGCTGCGGAAATTTTTCGCTGCGGATTATCATTGCGGAAAAATACGCAGCATGTCCATTAATTTTGCGGACACGCAGCGTAATTGCTGCCATTGACTTGCATTGAACCGCTTAGTATCCGTATGAACACATTTGCACAAGCGGATATCATACGGTTCAATGTGCGGATGGTACCCGGGTTTGGAGGAGAGGAGACTCTCCTCCAGACACAGGTACCATAGAACCTGTTAAAAAATAGAATTTAAAATAAAAAATAAAGATTATACTTACCTTCTGATGGCCCCCGGTCTCCTAAGCGATGCGTCCGGTCTGTTGTATGTGTTGCGGTGGTGTGAAAGGACCTGCCATGACGTCATTTAGTCAAGTGACAGGTCACGCGACCAGGTCCTTTCACACCACCGCAGCCTATACAACAGACCGGACATAGCAGAGAAAACACCGGGGGCCATCGGAAGTAAGTATAATCTTTATTTTTAATTTTTTTCTTATTCTTTATTTTAACTATTACTTGGTCACACTATATAAATCCATGCCGGTTGCATGGATTTATATAGTGTGACCAAGTTATCAAGCACTTTTCCAAGTGATGCTAAAATCGCTTGGAAAAGCGCTTGATAACCCGCATGCAGAAATGCATGCAAAAACGCTTGACAAATGCTTCTACCTGGCAGGAAAAACGCATGTAAAATCCGCATGCGTTTTTCCTGCCAGGGAGAAACGGAAAAAATATGCAGCATTTCTGCATCGTGGGCACTTAGCCTAAACCACAATATATGGCTCCGCGCAAGCCATGGTTTGGAGGAGAATAACGCTATTGCTAACGCACTCACAATTTAATTGGCAGGTTTTCAGAGAACTCCTCCCCAGCGCCCATCCTCCGGGCTCCCTCTGGGATATAGTGGCGAACAATTGACGCCACTAATTCGAACTTCTGACGCGCCATCGACGTGGCAAGCATACGGTAAGGCATGGGAAGCGTGCAGATGATTAGTGGCAAGCAGACGAGATGACGAGTGTGACCAAGTCACCATCGAATTTCTCCAACAGCTAGTGAATAGAGGCATATCAGGGGCGTCGGCGCAGCAATGGCTGGCCGGAGTGTCATTTCATTTCCAGCTACTGAATTGGGGAGACGTGAAAAAAGATTCATCATCAGACAAGCCTTAAAAGGGTGAAAAAAGGGCTCAGCCAAGCAAGGAATGTAGACCTGTGTCGGTAAGATTGCTTACCCACATCGTATCCCTAACGTCAGTAACATGCCACTCCCAATTTGAAGAGACACTCCTGGCTGTCGCCTTTGCGATCGCCTTCTTTGGGGCGCTACGCATAAGCGAATTAGTCCCCCCTCAAACCAAGAACCGCGCCAGCTGTTATACGCTTACGCATACCCAAGTCCAAAGTAGATCCAGCCGGCAGGGGCACTTGGGTGTTCTTACATCCCACAAATGGGGCAGTTTGTCCGGTCAAACTAGTCAAAACATATCTAGCTATTAGGCCAAAGGCAGTTTCTTCCTATCCCACCTCGATGGCTCTCCATTAACGAGGTACTAGTTCCAATCAATATTTAATAAATGCCTAACAACGGCAGGGAACCACCCCAAAGATTACGGGACACACTCATTCCGCATAGGCACAGCCACGGAAGCAGCAAAAGCAGGATTGCCAGAAACGGAAGTTCAGAGGATAGGGCGATGGCGATCCGCGTTTTTCGCGAGATACATAAGACCGGACTTGTTAACCTAATGCGGTTTGTTTTCTTCCTGGTAACTCAAAGCCAACAGTTTGGATAGTAGGCCACTAATTCATATACTGGGCAGAACAACGGGCAAAGAGCCGCCCAGCCAGGAGGAATTTGGGGTTTTGGGAGACCAAATTTAATTGGAGAGGCATAAGAGGCCTGCGGTGGCCACATGTACTCTTGGAGGTGGTCGACATTGGGAGAGAAGCAAGAGGTCCTGTCATCCTGGTCATACATGCCGGGGGAAACAACCTCTGCCATCACAAGATTGCAGAATTGATCACAATGATGAAGTTAGATATGGAGCGTTTCAGAGCATTTTTTCCCAAACTGACAATAGTGTGGTCCGAGATCATGCCGAGAGCAGTGTGGCAAGGAGCACAAGACAACACGGCCATCGAATGCACGAGGCTGACAGTCAATGCAAAATTCGTAAGGGACAGAGGCAGAGTGGTGATACGGTACCGCCAACTAGAAGGGGACAACGCAAACCTAAGGCCCAATGGAGTGTACCTCACGGACATTGGGCTCCACATATTCTTGTCTGGACTCCAAGATGGAGTTGAACAAGCACTACACAAGATGGGTGAGGGTCAGAGTCCTGCATATGGGTACGCAGGATCCTCCATGGCCTGAAAATAAAGAAAGGACATGTTGGAAAGTTCCGCTTGTTGGCTGACCTGCCTCTGACAAGACACAGGGCATTTGGCAAAAAGCGGGTTTGAGAAGTTAAATGCCTTTCTAACGAAAAATAAACTGATAATTTAATACAGCTGTGACCGATCTTCACCCATCAAGTTGTACCTGGTGTATTATTGGCAAGGGAAAGGGGGCGGTGGGGGGTCTAAACACGTGTCGGGGTTTGGTTGCGGTCCCCGCAGTCTGACAGGCACTGTACTAAATAGGGATAGTGCCTCTGACTGAGGTGCCCCTCCCCAGGCTGTGCTGATTGGTGGTCCCCTCCGCCGCCCCCTACAAGCCAGAGAGAAATGGGAAGTCCCCGAAGGGACCAATAAAGTAAAAGGGAAGGCTGGCACAAGCCGTCCCATAGGTATATAAACCTAGAGACGTCCCAACCTCCTTTCTTTCCCCTGTGATCCGGGAATCACTTGTCCCACCTTCCCTCCCCTTTGAGAACACGGCAAAATGGATTATTTTGAGACTTTACAAGTCACAGCGGCCTGGAAATAAAGAAAGGACATGTTGGAAAGTACCGCTTGTTGGCCGACTAACCTGTGACGAGAGTCAGGGCATTTGGGAATGACCAAGTTTGAGAAGTTAAATGCCTTTCTAACGAAAAATAAACGGATAATTTAATAAAGCTGTGACCAATCTTTATCCATCAAGTTGTACCTGGTGTATTATTGGCAAGGGAAAGGGGGCGGTGGGGGGTCTAAACGCATCGGGGTTTGGTTGGGGTCACCGCAGTCTTGAAAAAATTGGCCTGGTCATTAAGGTGAAAACAGGCTGTGGCGTGAAAGAGTTAAGGATGGAACAGCGGTCAGACAAATGGAAGAGCTGATCAAGCACGTGGTCCAAAGCCAACAGCAAGACCAGCAAGGAGACAAATAAACTCCTAATACAAAACATACAACAGCAGCAATAGCAGATGGAACTCATGGCAGGGGATGTCCGCGGCAGAGAAACCGCCCCACCCTCAAGTCCAGATGATGACTTTCACGTCCAGAAGGCGGTAAGACGTACCATGCAAAAGATGACCTAGGGGGGCGATGTCAAGGCATTTTTGGCGGTATTTGAAAGGGACGGAGAGTGGGACAAGCTGCCACCAGAGCAGTGGGCGGAGTTGCTGACACACAATCTAACTGGCGAGCCCCAAAAGGCTTAGTATGACCTTGCCTTACAGGATGCAAAGGAATATGCTAAACTAAAGACAGAAATATTGGCACGCTTGGCAATGACTTTGTCTGTGAAGGCACAACGGGTCCACCACTGGGAGTATTTCAGCAACAAACCCCCTCCCAAATGTTTGACTTGCTACATCTTGTACAGAAGTGGTTGCAGCCAGAGTCCTCCTCAGCCCAGATGGTCGAGCGCGTTGTTATGGACAGATTTATTCACTCCCTTCCTAGGCTGGTGGAGACCTGGGTTGCCCAGGGAGACTCCCAGAATGCGGACGACCTGGTTGGCCTAGTGGAAAGGTACCAAGTCGTCGAGGAGTCCTTAAGGAAACCAGGCATTGACGCATCCCTGTACTGAGGTACCCAAAAGTTGCCTGACTCTAAAAAGAAGTTTACTAGAGCCACAACTGGGGGGAGTCCAAGGGGCAGCTGTGGGGTTGCCGAAGGCCGCTGTTAAAAACTTAATTTGTTGGAGGTGTCACGGTTCAGGGCACTTAGCCATCCGTTGTCCCATGTCCTTCGAACAGATGGACTGCAGCCTTTCTGGCCTGCTGTGTGGACTGTCAACCCAGCGAGGAGCCACAGGCATGTCCTGTGACAGTAAATGGAGTACTGGTGTATTCATGGGGATGCCAAGGACTACCCTGTCATCAAAGTGACCATTGAAATGAACAGTGGCACTGAGTCCCATGAGGTCGGAGTAGTTAAACACCTGCTTCACCCAGTTATACACCTGCTACACCCAGTTATACTAGGGTAGGACTTTATCTTTTTCTGGGATTTGTGGCGAAAGGCGGTAGTGCCAAGTTACTCAGATAAGAGCAGGTTTGACCATAAAGAATCCCCATCGCAATAAGAGGTGGATGAGTTCCCCCTGTGTGTCCTTGCTGGTGATGAGGACTAGACAGTGATCCATGAGGTCGACATTCCTGAGTTGGGTCTTTCTGGGGGGAATTTTGGGATTGCTGAAATGAAAAACCTTACATTAAAAGGGGCGTTTGATAATGTTACCATTCTAAATGGGGATGCTCAAGAGCCAGGATCGACTTCAGCTTTCCACAGTTTTTGCAATAAATGGGTACTTGCTATACCTGGTTACTAAACTGAGGTAATAGAGCAACTGTTAGTACCGGACCTCTATATGTGTAGGGTGTTAGACCTGACCCATTCTCATGTTTTGGGTGGGCATTTGGGCGTAGACAAAACCGAAGAGAGGATCCTTCTGAGGTTCTACTGGCCTAGATGTCACCGATAGATTTTGATCTATTGCCGGTCCTGTCCCACCTGCCAGCTAACTGCTCCAATCTCTCACTTCCGTCGTGTCCTAGTGCCATTACCCATTGTAGAGGTCTCATTTGACCGCATTGCCATGAATCTTGTTTGGCCCCTGGTTAAGTCCGCAAGGGGCACCAATATATTTTGGTGGTCATGGGCTACGCAACTTAGTATCCAGAGGTACCGCCTGACAAACTGTTAGAAAGGTTAGAGCGTTTTTTGGAAATTGTGCTATACTATTGGCAGTTTATCCCAAATTTCGCCATGATAGTCGCACCCCTGACTGACCTCCTTAAGGGCACAAAGATGTCGATGGCCAAGTGGACTACCAAAGCGGAGACAGCATTCCAAGAGTTGAAGCTCGCCTTGTGTAAACAGCCAGTCTTGGTAACACCTGACTTCAATAAGGATGCGTAGGAGAAACTGAGGGTACAGCCTATGAATAATGAGATCACTGACCATTAAACCTAACCTAATGCGCAATGTAGGATGAGCAAGCAAAGCACCCTATAGCATGGTCAAGCAAAGGGGTAAGAGGGCTGTTGGCCTCATAGTAAAGATAGATCAGTTAAGATAAAACCTGCATGTGGCATGGTAGTGGAAGGAGAACCCCACTCATATCGCCACCTAAAAGCATGGCTTCCTCAGGGGTGAAAATGCACTACCATGCCGCATGCAGGTTTCATCTTAACTGATCTATCTTTACTATGACGTCAACAGCCCTCTTACCCTTTTGCTTGACCATGCTATAGGGCACTATGCTGGCTCATGCTACATTGTGCATTAGGTTTTGGATTATATTTATTGCTCATTCTAACCTCACGCTGATGCTATGTTTACTCTGGTTGATTTAGCATGTTTATTTCTTTTTATCCATATACCCTTGTGGGATTTCTTCTTTGATATTTATTCGCATGGATATTTGAAGGGGATGCACCATTTGGTTGTAACTATTACCGTTTCTAGTTGACCTTATGCCATCTTACTTTGGAGGTTTCAGGATTACACCCTTTGTATTTAACTTGCCTTTGTTGCCTAAATTTGCACATTTTCGCCTTACAACAAGCATCAACTTATGTAAGGGGTTTTGTTGTGCCTGAAGGTATCTATACTGTGACCCCCTTATTTTTGAATATTGTGAATCAATTCCTGTGCAAGTACATTGGAGGATTGCCAGTCCCTATACGGACCCTGTGGTGGTTACTGTTTAGCCTATGTTGGCTTTTTTAATTGCATTTATAATTATGCTGTTTTTTCATCAATAAAAATGTATTTCATTTTATCACTGATGATCCTGACTATTTTCTATACAAACGTTCTGTTCTCTTTTGTTTGATTGAGTTCAATAAGGATGTTGTGGTCCAGACAGAGGAAATAAATGGTGAGGAATAGCCAATCCTATACCTCAGTAGGAAGCTCTCCTCCTGTGAAAAGAATTATGCTATTGTGGAATAAGAATGCTTGGCCATCAAATGTGCTATTGATACTCTGAGGTACTACCTGCTAGGCCGAAAGTTCAGACCATGCTCCCCTGAGATGGATGAGAGAAAGGAAGGGGAAGAATGCCTGGGTGACTAGGTGGTTTCTAGCGCTCCAGGACTCCAGCTTCTTTGTGGAACATGGGCCCGTGAAACTACGCAGTAACGCAGATGCCCTGTCAAGGCTTCCCTGTCTAATAACGGAAGGTGCCAAAACCCCCGGCTTTGGGCAGAGGGAGGATATATGAGAAGGTCACTGGTAAAATACTGGAGGGGAGATATGTGTCACTGAGTATGTTAGCCTCAGTGATATGAACCCGGAAGTATGCTCAAGCATGTTATGTGCTGAGAGGGGTTAATCGGCCATGACGGGGCTGGGTTTTTGTGAATAGCTGAAGAGTTGGGTGGGATGCTGTTCACCATATCTCTACCCTAGTGTGTGTCCAGAAGATAATTGTGAAGCCTTTGGACTCGTTCAGTGTTTGGTGTGAGCTCTCCAGAGCTGTGCTTCTGTTAAAGAGAGCAGAACCCTGTTTTATGAGCAGGTCGACCCCGAACCTACACAGAATGTATTGTAAGCTATTTTTGTTTTCTGTTATGCCAGAAGTGCCATGTAGGTTTACCTAATTTTGGACTGCTTTATGCAGCATGTTTTCAATAAACTAGTTGAAGACTTAAACGGAAAGTGTTCCTGTGACCAGGGCTGTGGAGTCGGTAAGCCAAACCTCGGACTCATCAATTTCCATGACACTGACTCCAACTCCATGACTCCGACTCCCTCATACATACCTCATGTTTAAGTGAGAAATTTACTGTAGCACAGATTAATCTCAGCTAAAAGTCTACACCCTTAGATCAGGAATAGTACAGACGTTTATAGGACATTTTATAACTCCCAAATTCTTATGAAAAAATATTCCCCACAAACTGCATTGAACTACTGTACCCAATTTATTATATATTTTAGGAGTCGGAGTTGGTCCATTTTATACCGACTCCACCAAAATGGGCTCCAACTCCACAGCCCTGCCTGTGACTACCTCTTTGAGCAGCCGAGTGAGCCGATCTACCACAGGACCTATTTACATTTAAATGGACCTTGAGGGGCCTATATATTGAAAACTCCCCAAAAGTGATACCATTTTAAAAACCACACCCCTCAAATACTACAAAACTGCTGTCAGGAAATTGATTAACCCTTCAGGTGCTGCACAGGAATTAATGCAAAGTGTAATGAAAAAAAATAAACTTTTACCTCTAAAATGTTGCTTTAGTCTCAATTTTTTCACTTTTGCAAGGGGTAACACCAAAAAGTGTACCCCATAGATTTTTACCCACTTTCTTACAAGCGCAACTATACCTCACATGTAGTCAAAAATCTCTATTTGGACAAATGGCAGGGCTTGGAATGGAAGGTGCAATATTTGAATTTTGGAACACAAACTTGGCTGAAAGAGATGGTGGGCACCATGTATCATTTGCAGGGCCACTAAGGCACCAAAACAGTAGAAGCCCCTCACATGTCCAATAGATAGACAGGATAGATAGATGACCTGTAGATATATAATTTCACAAGCCTCCTACATATAATAAACTTGCACTAAATGGTGTTTAGCCAGGTTTATCCTAATAAATAAACACCCTCTAGTGCCACATGTGATGCACTAAAGGGTGAAAGTTTATTATATGTAGGGGACTTGTGAAATTATATATCTACAAGACATCTATCTATTCTGAGGATTCTAGCTGTGAATTTACTGTATTTGGCTGATGAAATTTCATGGTTCCTTTGAGATTTATGCGTAAAAATCTGACAAATCTGCCATGTGTTTTTTTTGTCGGACCCATAGACTAGCATTGACGAGTCTCGTCCAATATACGCAGTGAAACACAGCATGCTGCGATTATTTCCTGAAGCCTATTACACCCAAGAAATAATCCGCAGATGAGCACTGCCTCATTGAATAACATTGGTCAGAGTGCAATGTGATGTTTTCTCGCATTACACGCCAGTGTAAGCGAGCCCTAAAACTGATCCGAGCCTTGTTCTGATTTTTTTTGAGGGCTGTAATTAACATTAATTTTCCTCGGATTATTACTCTCCTGATTTTGGCTTACAAGTACTGATGTAAAATACTGACCAAATACTGAAAGTGTGAACGTTGCCTAAGTAAGAGACCGGGAGAAACTTCTACCAAGATGCCCCAAATCTATAACATAGAGAACGCCGGACCCCAGGGACTGAGCTCAGGGCAGAGAAATGAGGCTGTAAGGCCAAAACTGGATGTGCCGATACATACTGTACATAAACAGCTCCACTCAATACACGTCGTACACACACGGCTCTTCTCTGTACACGTCGTACACGCGCGGCTCGCTCCGTACACCTCATACACACGCTGCTCTGCTCTGTACACACGCGGCTCCGCTCCTTACACCTCGTACACACACGGCTCCGCTCCGTACACCTCGTACACACGCGACTCCGCTCTGCACGCCTCGTACACGCGCGGCTCCGCTCCGTACACGCGACTCGGTTCCGCTACGTGCACTTCGTACATGAGCGGCTCGGCTCCATACACCTCGTACATGCGTGGTTCCGCTCCATACGCCTCGTACACGCGCGGCTCCGCTCCGTATGCCTCGTACACGCGCGGCTCCGCTACGTGCGCCTCGTACACGCGTGGCTCCGCTACGTGCGCCTCGTACACGCGTGGCTCCGCTCCGTACGCCTCATACACGTGCGGCTCCGCTCCGTACACCTCGTACACACGCGGCTCCGCTCCGTACACCTCGTACACACACGGCTCCGCTCCATACACCTCGTACACGAGCGGCTCTGCTCCGTACATGCGAATCGGTTCCGCTACGTGCACCTCATACACGCGCGGCTCCGCACGCCTCGTACACGCGCGGCTCCGCACGCCTCGTACACGTGCGGCTCCGCTCCGTACACGCGACTCGGTTCCGCTACGTGCACCTCGTACAAGCGCGGCTCCGCTCCGTACACGCGACTCGGTTCCGCTACGTGCACCTCGTACGCGCGCGGCTCCGCTCTGTGTGCCTCGTACACGCGCGGCTCCGCTCCGTACGCCTCGTACACGCGCGGCTCCGTACGCCTCGTACACGTTCGGCTCCGCTCCGTACGCCTCGTACATGCGCGGCTCTGCTCCGTACACCTCGTACACACGCGGCTCTGCTCCGTACACCTCGTACACACGCGGCTCTGCTCCATACACCTCGTACACACGCGGCTCTGCTCCGTACACCTCGTACACACGCGGTTCTGCTCCGTACACCTCGTACACACGCGGCTCCGCTCCGTACGCCTCGTACACGTTCGGCTCCGCTCCGTACGCCTCGTACATGCGCGGCTCTGCTCCGTACACCTCGTACACACGCGGCTCTGCTCCGTACACCTCGTACACACGCGGCTCTGCTCCATACACCTCGTACACACGCGGCTCTGCTCCGTACACCTCGTACACACGCGGTTCTGCTCCGTACACCTCGTACACACGCGGCTCTGCTCCGTACACCTCGTACACACGCGGCTCTGCTCCGTACACCTCGTACACACGCGCGGCCCCGCTCCGTACACCTCGTACACACGCGGCTCTGCTCCGTACACCTCGTACACACGCGGCTCTGCTCCGTACACCTCGTACACACGCGGCTCTTCTCCGTACACCTCGTACACACGCGGCTCTGCTCCGTACGCCTCGTACACACACGGCTCCGCTCCGTACACCTCGTACATGCGCGGCTCCGCTCCGTACACCTCGTACACACACGGCTCTGCTACATCCACACTGTAAACCCCTCCTGACCCCACACATAAACTTCCCCTCATCCAGCACCATGACAACCAGCACAGCAGAGTCCTGCATCCACTGAGGCCCCTGATCATGTGACCCCTGACTCCTCCCCTCCTGTGACCTCATCACAGGTCCTGTGCGCACAGAACAGCCATATATGTGGTGGCGGCTCTGCAGGTGGAGGTATGTGGAGATCCCCCATTACTGGGCGCAGGGGGCATTAACCCCTTCACTACTGAGACTGGTTTTGTGTTGTGACTTTATATGAATCATGATGTTTTGCTCCTTTTCCTGTAATAGATACTTATGACCCAACTATGAAAGACAGGAAACACGTATTACTCACATAGTACAGTACCGCTTTCCTGGCCCCACACCCAGTATAATATTCCCACAGTACCACCATCCCTCAGTATATATATATATATATATATATATATATATATATATATATATATATATATACACTGTGTGTGTGTATATATATATATATATATATATATATATATATATATATATATATATATATATATACACTGTGTATATATATATATACAGCATAATGTCATAGTTCGCAACCGTCCCATTTTCGGCGGGACTGTCCCGCTTTGAGGGCTCAGTCTCGCGTCCCGTCGCGGCTCAGCTGTTCTCCCGGCTGTGGAGGATGGTGGAGCGGGTTGCGGCGATGGAGCAGCGGGCTCAGGTAGTAGCCGGCAGTTGCAGCTACCACGTGTGCCTGCTGCTAAAGAAAATGAATATTCACTCTTCTACACGTCCATAGGAGTGGAGAGGAGTGAATGTTCAATCTCCTTAATAGCGCACACTGTCAATCGCAGCCGCCGGCTTCCTGCCGGTGCTCGCTATTAGAGAAAATGAATATTCACTCTTCTCCACTCCCATGGGCGTGGAGAGGAGTGAATACTCATTCTCTTTTAGTAGTGTGCACACAGGATCGCGGAGCCACAGCAGGTGCTGCGGCTGTGCTGACAGTGCACGCTATTAAGGAGCATGACTATTCACTCCTCTCCACGCCCATAGTCTCGGCATGGAGAGGAGTGAATATCCCTGCAGCTCACCTCGGCGTCTGAGGGCGCATGGCAGTGATGTCATGCGCTGCTCAAATGCTGAGATCAGCTATTTACAGACAGGACGCAGCGCTGGAGCAGAGGGGAGAAAGGAAGGTGAGTAGAAGTGTTTATTTTTTTCATGTGTGCAGTGATGGGGGGCCATATATACCAGGATAGGGGGGGCATGCACATCGTAATTGGGGATGAGGGGGCCATGCATACCAGGATTGGGTCTGAGGGGGCCATGCATACCTGAATTGGGTCTGAGGGGGCCATGCATACCAGGATTGGGTCTGAGGGGGCCGTGCGTACCAGGATTGGGTCTGAGGGGGCCGTGCATACCAGGATTGGGTCTGAGGGGGCCGTGCATACCAGGATTGGGTCTGAGGGGGCCGTGCATACCAGGATTGGGTCTGAGGGGGCCATGCGTACCATGATTGTGTCTGAGGGGGCCATGCGTACCAGGATTGGGTCTTAGGGTGACATGCATACCTGGATTAGGGATGAGGGGGCCATGCATACCAGGAATGGGGATGAGGGCCATCTGCTAAATGCCCCTCATTATCAGTGCCCCTCTGGCAATTCCTCTTGCCAGGGGAGAAAGAAATGGTAAATGGGTGTGGATTGGGGTGTGACCAGAATTTGCCGTGGCACGCGTATAATGCTCTTTCTCTTCTTCAAAAGTTGGGAGGTATGATAATGTTCCCACAGTACCGCCATCCCCCACATACATAGTAACATAGTTTTTAAGGTTGAAGGAAGACTAAGTCCATCTAGTTCAACCCATAGCCTAACATGTTGATCCAGAGGAAGGCAAAAAAACAAAACATGTGGCTAACACTAAGCTCCGCATTAAGGAAAAAAATTCCTTCCCGACTCCATACGACAATCAGACTAGTTCCCTGGATCAACGCCCTATCAAGAAATCTAGTATATATAACCTGTAATATTATACAGTATAATGTTCTCACAGTACCGCTATCGCCCCACACACAGTATAATGTTCCCCCCGTATCTTCATTCCCCCACACACAGTATGTTTACCAACATTGTTCAGTATTTGTTCTCCCTATAATGAAGCATATTTCTTATTGTAAAAATTAGATTTTTTTCCCCATTTCAAAACTTTTTTTTTTTAAAGAACCCTCATTAGTGCGATCATACAACATACACGCCTCTGATTGCTCAGGTGATGCACTGAACTACTGTAGTGCGGTGTATTATCCCTGCCTGTCAGTGTAATACTAATGGCCCCATACACATCAGATAAGTGTTGGCTGAACCATCATTCGGCAGATGTCTATTTCTCCTGAATCCCCCACACAAACATTCAGCTTGGCTGAGTTTTCCTGTGATCTTTATGAACTGACTTCTCTGGCAAATGATCATCTCCAGAGAGAACAAAAGAATCCGCCTCTGAAATTCAGCATGCAAGATTCTTCTCTGTCCTGACATCATATATCGGGAAGCCTCAATATATATTAGGGCGTCAGCAAATCCTACCTAAATCAGTGGTTTCCACTGACTATAGTCTCTTTATGTGGGCATAAGAAGCAACTACCTGTATACAGAATCTGGCAGGGCCTAATAGACTTTCACACATTTCAGGCCCAGACATCATTATTAGGCCTATTATTAGTAGCAACACAGCAACAAAAATATGGAGCCCTGTCAAATCTTAGATGCCATGGTTGCTTTTGACAGCGTAAAGTGATTACTATTATTTATTTTTAAAGCACCCTCTATTCCAGGGTGCCATACATGTAAAGAGGTTACATACATATTATATATATACTGTAGAAATCAGAAGTTTACATACACTATATAAAAAGACATATATGCATGTTTTTCTCCATATCTGAAATGAAATCAGAATAAACCTTTCCTGTTTTAAGTCTATTAGGATTACCATAATTTTTAATATTTGTCAAATACCAGAATAATGAGAGAGAGAGAATGTTTTAAGGAATTTTTATTAGTTACTGCAAAGTCAAAAGTTTACATACATTTCATTAGTATTTGGTACCATTGCCCTTAAACTGAATGACTTGGGTCAATCGTTTGGGATATCCTTCCACAAGCTTCTCACAATAGTTGGTTGGAATTTGGGCCCATTCCTCTTGACAAAACTGGTGTAACTGATCCAGGTTTGTAGGTCGCCTTGCTCGCACCTGCCTTTTCAGCTTTGTCCATCAATTTTCAATAGGATTGAGATCAGGGTTTTGTGATGGCCACTCCAAAACATTGACTTTGTTATCCTTAAGCCACTTTGTTACCATTTTGGCAGTATGCTTCGGGTCATTGTCCATTTGGAAGACCCATTTCCGCCCAAGCTTTAACTTCCTGGCTGATGTCTTGAGATGTTGCTTCAGTATTGCCACATACTGTTCTTTTCTCATGATGCCAGCTATTTTGTGAAGTGCACCAGTCCCTCCTGCAGCAAAACAACCCCACAACGTGATGCTGCCACCCCCATGTTTCCCAGTTGGGATGGTGTTCTTAGGCTTCCAAGCTTCTCCCTTTTTCCTCCAAACATAACGATGGTCATTATGCCCAAAAAGTTAGTTTCATCAGACCACAGGACATGTCTCCAAAAATTAAGGTCTTTGTTCCGGTGTGCATTTGCAAACATTAATCTGGATTTTTTATGTTTCTTTTGGAGTAATGGCTTCATCCTGGCAGAGTGGTCTTTCAGTCCATGTTGATACACTACTCGTTTCTCAGTGGTTATTGACACAATCTTACCAGCTTCCGCCATCATCTTCACAAGGTCTTTTGCTTTTGTCCTTGGGTTGATATGCACATGTCAGACCAAAGCACGTTCATCTCTGAGACACAGAACCCGTCTCCTTCCAGAGTGGTATGATGGCTGGACATTCCCATCTTGTTTGTACTTGCGTATAATTGTTTGTACAGTTGAACGAGGCACCTTCAGGTATCTTGAAATTGTACCCAAGGATGAGCCAGACTTGTGCAAGTCCACAATTCTCTTCCTGATATCTTGACTGATTTCTTTAGACTTTCCCATGATGCTACACAAATAAGCAGTGTGTTTCAGGTGTGCATTAAAGCACATCCACAGGTGTGTCTCTAATTAACTCAGATGTTGCCAAAAAAAACTATCAGAAGCTTCCAAACACATGACATTATCATATGGGCAGTCCAAAATTGTTTAAAGGCATAGTAATCTTAGTGTATGTAAACTTTTGACTTTGCATTAAGTAATAAAAATGCCTTCAAATATTCTCTCTCTCTCATTATTCTGGCATTTGGCAAATATTAAAAATTATGGTAATCTTAATTGACCTAAACGGGCAAGGTTTATTCTGATTTCATGTCAGATATTGAGAAAAACATGCATATGTGTCTTTTTATATAGTGTATGTAAACTTCTGGTTTCAACTGTATATAACACAACATTTTACATAAACAGATTGTCAGACAGGTACAGAGAGGGAGAGGACCCTGTCCTCATGGTCACGGTCTTACAATCAAAAGTTTATTGGCGAAGGAGACAATAGGTTGGGGGGCTGCAGCGGCTGAGGTTTTTGAATAGATGAGTTTTCAGGTTCCATTTGAAGGTTGCAAATACGGGAGATAATCGAATGTCTTCATGCACTGAGTTCTAAAGGATGAGGGATGCTCGGGAAAAATCTTGGAGAAGATGGGATGAGGAACATACGGGAGCAGAGGACAAAAGGAGGTCTTGTGGGAGCTAGAGATTAGTTTGGAGATATATGGCAGAGACAGATCACGGACAGCCTCGCAAGTCATTATTAGTAGTTTAGAAGCAGAATGAAAAAAAAAACAGCAATTCAGGATTTTTTTTTATGCCGTTCTCCATGTGCTAAAAATGAGGCAGCTTTATTCTTCTGGTCAGTACCATTACAGCGATAAATTTATATATATTTTTTTATGTTTTGTCGCTTTGACAGAATAAAAACTATTTTGTAGAAAAAATAATTGTTTTTGCATCGCTGTATTCTGAAAGTTATAGCTTTTTTGTTTTTCCGCTGATGGAGCTGTATGGTCACTTGTTATTTGCGGGACAAGATGAAATTTTCAGCGATAACATTTTTATTCCCATTCAACTTTTTTTTTTATCTCATTTTGGTTCATTTTTGTTTGGCAGTATGATGAAAAAGCATACTTTTCACAGTTGCCACGTTTTTTTTTTTTACGATGTTCACTGAAGTTGTTAACTAGTGATAGTTTTAAAGGGCGGGTTGTTCCGGACGCGGCGTTACCAAACATGCACTTTTTGTTTACTGAAATATGTTTTATTGGTTTTCTATTAATATACATTTTTAATGGTATAGTATTTTTTTTTTTTAAATATTTGTATTATTTTTTTTAAAATATCTATATATTTTTTTTACTTAGCATCTCTGTGGGACATTAACTTTTATTATTCTGAGCGCTGGTATAATGTATTGCAGTGCACCAGCATTGTAATGTATTATATCTGTTAGTATTACACTGACAGAAGCCTCTTAGACTGTGCTCCTGGCTTGGTCTGAGCAGGCCACCGTTGCTGGCAGACCCATGACAACGATCGGGCCCTTGCGATGACGTCACGGTGGTGCCGATCGGACAAGAGAGGAAGCCCCTTCTGTCTCCTAGCCTCCCAAATGCGATCGATACTGATTTTAGCATTTAAGGGGTTAAACAGCCGGGGTCGGTGCGGGAACAGCTCCTGGCTGTGACTGCCAGTACACAGCTATCACGTAATCCAAGCTCCTGGCGGAGATCACGCGGGCACAGCTCCTGTGCCACACACGATTGCCAAGATGTTCCTACAGTATATGTGAAAGGTCTGGAACCCCTACCCGACCATGACATATAGGTATGTCAAAGTTCGCGAAGGGGTTAAACTAGATTCGCTGGGGGATTGAAAGCCAGTGAGGAGACTGGCAGAGGAGAGAGGTGGCTTGATTTGGCAGCAGAGTTAAGTATGGACTGGAGAGGTGCTAGAGTGTTAGCAAAAATGCCACAGAGCAGTAGTCGGGTGGGAGATGAGGGCATGAACTAACTTTTTTGTATTTTTTGGGGTTGAAGAAAGGACAAATTCTGCAAATATTTTTCAGTTGGAGGTGGCAGGAGGTTATGATGGCTTGGATGTAAGGCTTGAAAGACATGGCAGAGTCAAGGGTTACTCAGAAACAGTGGACTTGCGGTACCGGGGAAAGCGTTATGTCATTTATAGTGATAGATCGGGTAGGGGGGCTGATTCAGATGGAGCAAAGATGATGAGTTTGGTTTTGTCCACATTGAATTTTAGAAAACGTGATGAGAAGAAGGAGGGTCTAATAGACACTCTGGGATTATGGACAGCAGAGAGGTGACATCTGGGCCAGAGAGTTAGATTTGAGTGTCATCAGCAGATAGTGAAAGTCATGGGACTTTGAGTTGTCCCAGGCCAAAAGTATAGATGAAGAAGAGTATGGGTCCCAGGATAGAGCCTTGATGGACACTGATAGAGAGGGAGCGGGATGAAGAGATAGGATGGGAATGGGAGACGCTGATGCGGTTAGTGAGGTATGAGGAGATCCAGGAGAGGGAAGAGTCTGTGATTCCAAGGGAAAGAGGATCTGTAGTGGGAGGGAGTGGTCAGCGGAGTCAAAAACAGAGGACAGGTTTAGAAGGAGAAGTATAGAAAATTGTCTTAGTTTTGGCAGTTAGTAAGTCATTTGTAACTTTGGGTAAGGTGGTTTTAGTGGAATGTTAAGAATGGAAGCCAGACTGTAGGTTGTCGAAGAGTGAATTAGATGAGATGTGAGAGGAAAGTACTGTGTGAACCTGCTGTTTGAGGAGTTTGGAGGCAAACATGAGTAGCCATATGGGGCACTGGAAAATAGACACAATTCATGGAAGAAGTAGTATATACACCACAATTCAAATGTATATTTTAAATCACCATAATATTATAATCAATACTACCTTATTATGGACTAAATAGGCTCCATCGTCAAAAATAGACATAAAGGGCACAGGGAAAGAAAGACGAAAACAGAGCCTCCAAATTTTGAAAAGATTATAACAAATTTATTACAAATCATCGATTAGGCATACAACAGGGGTAAGTGCAGATAATATGTGAAGCTTTAAAATAACCCTCCCCACATAGCGACCTCCAAAATAGACCCTACATTACGCATGATAGAATCATTGATTGCAAATATATATAGAAACGAAGGGACCATCACCATGGAGTACTAGCAATAGATAGCATCTCCATATATGTTCATACAATAACAAACATAGCAGTATTAATTGTTCTGATTTAGAACATAAGATGTCCACTATAATGTCCTAATACCATAGATGGAACAACTGAATGATTACTGCTACCACTCGCTGCCTTAAGCTGTTGTATAGTCCACTGAACAGCCACTGTATACATACCAGGGATGTCGGGCAGTCACGGGGCAGTCAGGAGATATGGGGGTCTATATGGATGGTGCTCACGTGGAGCAGAGATGCCCCGACGCACGTTTCAGTCTTCCCTTCATCAGGGGGCGTGGCTAGAAATACAGGTCGAGTCACTGGATGGTTTCTTCAGAATAGGTGTGATTATTGCATGTTTGAAAGCAGAAGGGAAGACACCAGAGGTTAATAATAAGTTGAAGAGATGGATTAGAGATATTATAAGCATGGTGGTGAAGTTAGGGAGGAGATGGGATGGGATCAAGTGCACAAGTGGTGACATGTTATTTGGAGAGAAAATGAGTAAGCTTTCTTTAGTGATGGTGGGAAGGAAGGTTATGAGGGATGGGCATTGGTCTGTTATACTGAGGGTTTGTGGTGGTTGTATATTAAAGGTTTTTCTGTGGTTGATTGTGTTTTTGAATTGTACGGCAAAGTTTACTACTAAAATGGAAAGGTTAGAGGGGCAGAGGTGGATGGAGGAGGGAATTAAAAGTGTTGAATAACTGTTTAGGGTTGTGGGATTTCTTCCAGTTCCTCTCTGCAACCCTTGATGCCCACTGCTGTTTTTTTTTGTGAGATTGGTGTACCAGGATTGTCTATTTATTCATCGCCCTCTGCTGTTTTCGAGAGGGACAACCGAGTCAATAGTTGATGCTAGTGTGAAGTTGTAGAAAACAGTGACTGAACTGTGGAGTGAAGATATGATAGACTTCGTTAGAAGAGAGTCAAAGTGTGTGAGTGTCAAGATGTGAGAGGTTTCTGAGGAAGTGTGCTAGCTGCTGGACTGGAGGGAGCAGGTGAAAATGACAGGGATGAGAATGTGAGTAGATGGTTTATAGATAGGGTTAGAGGTGAGGCTGTGATGTTAACAGAAATGGGTGAAGGTGAGATCTACAGTATGGCAGTCTGTGTGGGTAGATGTAGAGGACCGTTGTGAGAGACAAAAGGTTGAAACAAATGACAAAAGTTGGAGCCTGCTGACTGATGGGTGTCAATGGGTATATTGAAATCATCCTTTATGATAGTAGGAATGTCAGCAGAGATTGCAGAAACCAGTGCTAGAATTGACTAGAATTGATCAATAAAGGCAAAGGCAGAGCCCGGTGGTCAGTACATGATGGCCACATTGAGATGTAGGGAGAGTGTATTTTGACCGATCGCACTTCAAAGGAATGAAGGGTAAGGAATGCTAGAGTTGGTTTGAAGGTGTTAGAAAGGAGAAGATCATCTCCCCCACCATGTTTATTGCTAGGGCAAGGAGTGTGTATGAAATGAAGGCCACCATAACACAGAGCAGCAAGTGATGCTGTGTCAGGGGGTGTCAGCCATGTTTCTGTGAGGGCTAGGGTCATGAATGAAATGGGGTTTGTTGCATATCGAGCAACCATTCCATAGTTCTCCAAAGAGAGATAGAGGAGGAGCATATCTGCAGATGAGGTCAGGTAGGGGGGGTGGGTAAGAGGGAAGGAGAAATAATTATTTGTTTGGAAAGGCAAATAAGTCCTTACTAAAGGTTCTGTGATTATTAAAAAGGTAATCTTTATTATCTATTTATCACTTTATCAGTTTGTGCAGTTTATTAACACAAGTTTGTGTTGGTCCTACCTTGAAACTATTTTCAAATACTGGGTTAAACCTTTTAGTTACCGTATTTTTCGGACTATAAGACCCACTTTTTTGCTCCAAAATTTTGGAGGAAAGTGGGGGGGTGCGTCTTATAGTCTGATATATACAGTGAAGGAAATAATTATTTGATCCCTTGCTGTTTTTGTAAGTTTGCCCACTGACAAAGACATGAACAGTCTATAATTTTAAGGGTAGGTTAATTTTAACATTGAGAGATAGAATATCCCAAAAAAATCAAGAAAATCCCATTGTATAAATTAGATACATTTTTTGGCATTTTGCAGTGAGAAATAAGTATTTGATCTCATACAGACCAGTTAGACGCTCCTAATCAACTCGTTACCTGCATTAAATACTGCTGTCTTACATAGTCACCTGTATAACAGACTCCTGTCCGTAGACTCAATTAATCAGTCAGACTCTAACCTCTACAACATGGGCAAGACCAAAGAGATTTCTAAGGATGTCAGGGACAAGATAATAGACCTGAACAGAGCTGGATTGGGCTACAAAACCATAAGTAAGATGCTGTGTGAGAAGGAGACAACTGTTGGTGCAATAGTAAGAAAATGGAAGAAATACAAAATGACTGTCAATCGACATCGATCTGGGGCACTATGCAAAATCTCACCTCGTGGAGTATCCTTGATCATGAGGAAGGTGAGAGATCAGTCTAAAACTACACGGGGGAAACTTGTTAATGATCTCAAGGCAGCTGGGACCACAGTCACCAAGAAAACCAAGGTTTAAAATCCTGCAGTGCCCGCAAAGTCCCCCTGCTCAAGAAGGCACATGTGCAGGCCCCTCTGAAGTTTGCCAATGAACATCTGGATGGTTCTGTGAGTTATTGGGAGAAGGTGCTGTGGTCAGATGAGACAAAAAGTGAGTTTGGCATTAACTCAACTAGCCATGTTTGGAGGAAGAGAAATTCTGCCTATGACCCAAAGAACACCGTCCCCATTGTCAAGCATGGAGGTGGAAACATTATTTTTTGGGGGTGTTTCTCTGCTACGGGCACAGGACTACTTCACCGCATCAGTGGGAGAATGGATGGAGCCATGGACCGTAAAATCCTGAGACAACCTCCTTCCCTCCGCCAGGACATTAAAAATGGGTCATGGCTGGGTCTTCCAGCAAGACAATGACCCAAAACATACAGCCAAGGCAACAAAAGAGTGGCTCAAAAAGAAGCACATTAAGGCCATGGAGTGTCCTAGCCAGTCTCCAGATCTTAATCCCATAGAAAACTTATGGAGGGAGTGGAAGCTCCGAGTTGCCAAGCGACTGCCTCAAAATCTGAATGATTTAGAGATGATCTGCAAAGAGGAGTGGACCAAAATTCCTCCTGACATGTGTGAAACCCTCATCATCAACTAAAAAAAAAACATCTGACTGCTGCGCAACAACGGTATTTGCCCCCAAGTATTAAGTGTTGTTTGCCAGAGGGATCAAATACTTATTTCTCACTGCAAAATGCAAATAAATGTATCTAATTTAAACAATGTGATTTTCTTGATATTTTTGGGATATTCTATCTCTCTATGTTAAAATTAACCTACCCTTAAAATTATAGACTGTTCATGTCTTTGTCAGTGGGCAAACTTACAAAAACAGCAAGGGATCAAATAATTATTTCCTTCTCTGTATATATAACTGTGGCTCTGTGGGGAGCGGAGGCAGCGGCGGAGGAGCGGGGCACAGGAGGCAGTAGCCCGCTGCTGCATCCTACACTGTGCCCGTTGCCATAGGCGTGGGGAGCAGTGAATATTCATTTTCCTTAATAGCGCGCACACTGTACTTGCAGCGTGGCTCCTGGTATGTATGGCATCCTTCATTCCTCATCCTGGTAGGTATGGCACCCTTCATCCCTCATCCTGGTATACATGGCCCCCCTCTTCCTGGTATTGGCACCCCTCCATCCTGGTATGCTTGGCACCCCCTGATCCCAATCACGCTGCACACAATAAATAAACAATTATGCTCACCTCCTCTCTCTTCTAGCGCTGCGTCCTGCTCTGCTTCCGACAGGGATCTCACTGTGTGAGCCGCGCATGGCGTAACTGCCATGTGCCCTCACACTACGAGATGCTGTGCTGGAATAGTTACTGCTCCCCACGCCGGGACTGTGTGCGTGGGAAGCGGTGACCATTCACTCTCCTTAATAGTGCGCACACTGTACCTGCAGCGCGGCTCCTGCTGCCATTCTGCGGTCTGTGTGCCCGCTATTAGAGACCATGAATATTCACTACAACCCACTTCCATGGGAATGAATATTCATGGTCTCTAATAGCGGGCACACGTGACCGCCGGCCGCAGCAGAGCCAAAAAAAGCAAATGATAAACAATTGTTTAAAACCAAAAATAATGGGAGGGAAAAATAGAAAAACCTAAAGATTGTTGTGACAATGGTATTGGCACCCTTTTCATTAATTTAGTATGTAAACACATTTTGACTCACCTGTGGTAAATCACAAAAGAGATTCACTTGTGATTACTTGTCGGTACCCATGTGACATGAATTAACCAATGGATGACGACTTAATTGATGTAAAAAGCCACATGGTAGGCCCTGATCCTTTGTCACAATGGTGAAGACAAAGGAGTTGTCTGAGGACATCGGAACTGCTATTATTAGCAAACACAAGACTTCCAAAGTGTGTAAGGCCATCTCCAAAGACCTTGTTATCCCAGTTTCAACAGTGCACAATGTTATTAAGAAGTTTGCCAAGCATGGAACTGTCAAGAAACTCCCTGGACGTGGGGGAAAAAGGAAAATTGATAAGAGATGTCTTCGAAGGTTGGTTTGAATGGTGGAAAAAACACCACGCCAAACAACCAAAGACCTGAAGGCCAACCTGGAATAGTCTGGGGTCATGGTTTCAACAAGTACCATATGTTGCTCACTAAACCAAGTGAGCTTTATGGGCGAAGGCCAAAGAAGAAACCATTGCTGAAAAAAAGACATAAAAAGGAACAACTGATCTTTGCCAAAGAGTACCTTGACAAACCTCAATCCTTCTGGGAAAATGTTGTGTGGACAGATGAAACAAAAATATAGCTTTTTGGCAATGCAAAGCAACAATTTGTTTACAGACGGCGCAAGGAACCTTATAAGGAAAAGAACACCTTACCTACATTTAACCATGGTGGAGGATCCATAATGCTGTGGAGTTGCTTTACTGCATCTGGTACTGGAGGCCTTGCCTGCATCACAGGAATCATGAAATCCGAGAATTATCAAGAGATTTTAGAGGGAAATGTCCTACCCAGTGTAAGAAAACTTGGTTTGAGTCGAAGATCATGGGTCCTCAAGCAAGACAATGACTCAAAGCACAAATCCAACAGTACACAGGAATAGTTGAAAAAGAAAAAATGGACTGTTTCAAAATGGCCAGCAAAGAGTCCTGACCTCAATCCCATTGAAAATCTTTGGGGTGAGCTGAAATCTGCCATTGGGAAAAAGAACCCTGAATACATTAAAGAGCTTGAACAAACTGCAAAGGAAGAGTGGGAGAAAATTTGAGCTGAGAAGTGCAAGAAGCTTATAGATGGCTAAAGAAACGTTTGGAGGCTGTCATCAATGCCAAAGGGTGTGCAACCAAGTATTAATTAGGGGTGCCTTTATTGCTACACATGCTGTTTATTCTGTTTCTACTTTGAAATTGCAACATGCAAGTTGAAAAACAATGTATTATTGTTGTATTACGTTGGACCACTAATTAAAAAATCCTGAGGATATAACTTTGGTACATTTCCATTTATTTTTTAAGATATTGTACAGTCTATGAAAGAATTGAAGGAGTGCCAATAACGATGAGCAAGACTGTATAACTAATAGCTATTCTGTGGACAGATTTTTTCCACCTTAGCTTTGGATCTCTGCTACTCCTCCAGATTGAGCATGGGCTTCTTGGCTGCTTCTCTAATTAGTGCTCTTCAGGCTTGGGATGTCAGGTTGGGTGGACGGCCATGTCTTGGTAGGTTTGCAGGTTTGCCATACTTCAATTTTTGGATGACGGATTGGACGGTGCTCCTTGAGATGTGCCCAGCTATTTTTTTTATAAACTAACCCTGCTTTACTCTTCTCCACAATTTTATCACTGACCTCTCTCGTGTGTATATGATTTTCATGATGCTGTCTGATCCCTAATGTTCTCAATTATGAGGCCTTCACAGAACAGCTGTAGTTATACTGAGAAGAAATTACAGACACTGAGTTTACTAATTATGTGACTTCTGGAGGCAATTGGTCACTTAGGATTTTATTTAGTGTATGAGATTACAGAAGGCTGAATACAAATGCATGTCACAAGTTTCAAGTTAATATTTATAAAACCATGTATCACTTCATTTACACTTCACAAATACTGGCTACTTTATGTTGGTATCACATAAAATCCCAATAAAATACTTTTAAGCTTGTGGGTGTAACTTGAAAAAATGTGGAAAAGTTCACGGGGTATGAATATTTTTTTTGAAGGGACTGTAGGTGGCTGGTGGTAATGCAGTCATTGATGAACTCTTGCCAAATGTGTTTCTAGAACCATAGTAGAAGATGAAGATGTCGTCCTCATCATGAAGCAGTTATTTCTCCTGTCACATGTAATGAATATCTCCTGCAGTATTGCTAATGCCGATTCCAGTGTCGGTAAATGAGACGAGAATTAGTTTTATGGAAGATGAGTCTATGAGAAACGTATTCAGCTGCAGACTCCGAGGAAGAAACTGCTTGTTGTGTGTGGTCTAAAATATGTAAGATTTATTGGTTGATGTACAGAAAAAAAAAAAAAAAATTAGTAAAATAATAAAAATAGTAATACATTAATGATCCCCCACTACTCCTGTGCCACCACTGCTTTGGTCCCCACCAGCCATTCGGAAAAACTGACTAAATGGTGATCAAACTTCTTAATAAAGTCTGATCAAAATAATTGGTTCCTTTTTCTTGTGAGTGAGAATATCGGACATCTGAATAAGCCCTTAGTCATCAATTCAACTTACGTTCCAGTCCATACAGGATGAGAGAATTCAACATCTATGTTATATCTTCTCACATGTTTCCCCTTGTTATCTCCAATAATTGTATTATTTATAAGATTCTTTATGATGTTACAATGGTCTCATCTTCTTCCCATTCAGGTTCCTACAATATCAGATGCCATAAAGAGTGGATAGGGACAGGGACAAGATGGCAGAGAGAATATTACACCTAACCCTAGAAATCGTTTTCCGGCTTACTGGAGAGGTGAGAGATTCTAAGGTCACATTACATCATTCTTATCTATGGGAATAACAGATGGACAGAACTAGAGAGGTGAAGACTCTGGAAATGTCTGTAGTGAGATTTATTAATATGTCTCTCCATAACCAGGATTACACAGTAGTGAAGAAGACCTCTAGTGAGCGCTGTCAGGCCCCTGTGTTTGAGGGATGGGGAAGACCCCTGAGCCCTATCACGGGGCCTCCACCTCACCCCTTGATACATGAGGACATCAATGAGCAGAAGATCCTAGAACTCACCTGCAAGGTGATTGAGCTGCTGACTGGAGAGGTGACACTGCTGGGACATTATACAGTAATGCTATGACGGGATCGGGGGGGATGACGGTATCATTGTATGTGTTAGGTTCCTATAAGGTGTCAGGATGTCGCTGTCTATTTCTCCATGGAGGAGTGGGAGTATTTAGAAAGACACAAAGATCTGTACAAAGACATCATGATGGAGGTTCCCCAGCCCCTCGCATCACCAGGTAATAGACAGGACTAAATACACATGGCCTATAATGATCTGTATGTAAAGAATGAATTCAGTCTCTGTATTTGTTTCCTCCAGTTCAATCCTGTAAGAGGACAACACCAGAGAGATGTCCCCGTCCTCTTCTTCCGCAGGACTGTAAACAAGATAATCCCAATGTTTCTCAGGATGATCAGGTAGATGGAGAGAAGGTGTCATCAGATCTCCCCTAGGATGTGTAGATGGCTGTGAAGGTCTTGTGCTCAGTCTTTTTATCCATTAGTATTATATGTTTTATACTTGTGTAATGAGAACGGTGGAGATGGCAGGATTAGAGCTGATCATAGATGTGACTTCTCCATCTGTCTGTGAGTGTGTATATATTTTGTCACCTGATGACTACCCATTTGAGGGTGGTGAAGTCTGATTCGGGTGTTGGTCTGGTCTCTGCTCGTCGCGTTCTCTCCTTACAATGCACACTGACAGTTCGCTCTCTTGCTGGCTCGTCACTTCTCATTGGAGCCAGCGAAGGCCCTGTGACGTGCAGGGGAGGGGGGAATATGGTAATTAAGCATATAGGCGGGGATTTCAGGGAATAATAAACAGTTAGGCGAGGATTTCTTGGCGTCCGTGGGACGCCAAGCCTCTGGGAAAGAGAGGTGATAAAAACAGATTTCTTTGCAATCAAACCTCTGCTATGGGCCATACAGATATGTATAGATTCACTGTTCTATACCCTGTATGGCCATAGTAGAGGTCTGATATCTCCCAGGGGGGTGACATATTCCATTTAAATACATTGAATGGTGCAGTTTTTAAATGGTATGACTTTTGTATGGTTTCCAACATATAGGACCCCCAAAGTCACTTCATAACTGAACAGGTCCCTATAAAAATAAGTTTTGTAAATTTCCTTGAAAAAATTAAAAAATTACTGCTACATTTTTAAACCTTCTAAAATGCTAACAAAATAAAACAATGCTTTACAAATGGTGCTGATGTAAAGCAGACATGAGGGAAATGTTATTTACTAATTTGTTTTGTGTGGTATGACTTTAATTGGGATTAACCCCTTTCCGACCTTGTCAGTAATAGTACGTAGCTGCGCCCTGGGCCTATAGGGTCAGCTACATATTATTACACGCGCTGCGATCGCGCCCGCACACAAGTGGTGCGGGGCGATCGCCGCCGGGTGTTAGCTGATTGTCACAGCTGACACCGGTGCTATGTGCTGGGAGCGGTCCCGCACCGCCCCCAGCACATTAACCCCCGCAATGCTGCGATCGAAGTCGATAGCAGCATTGCGGTGGCAAGGGGGGAGGTCATCGGTATACTCACCTCTCCTGCCGTCGTCTAGCGATGTCTGCGGCGGCTTCCGGATGTTGCTATGACAACCCGATTTCGTCATGACAACATCCGGGTCACCAGGAGGCAGGACGTTCCTTTGGTCATGCGCAGTGCGCGACCAAAGTAATGTCTCCCCTGTGTGCAGCGCTGACAGGCTGCATGACATGCTCTCTATGCCATGCAGCCGATCAGGCTGCAAAAAGTGAAAGTCCAATAGTGGGACAATGTGTAAAAGTAAAAAAAAAAAAAAAGTAGAAAAGTGAAGAAAAAAAATAAAAAAAAATTGTAAAAATATAAAAAGAAATGAAAAAAAGAATCTCCAAAAAATAAAAATATATTGAACCCATAATATTTATTTATTATGAAAAAAAAAAATAAACCAATAAAAGTACACATATTTGGTATCGCCGCGTCCGGAACGACCTGACCTATAAAACTGTCCCACTAGTTAACCCCTTTAGTGAACACGGTAAAAAAACAAGCCACCACACAGCTCCATTGTCCGAAAAATAAAAAAGTTATAGCTCTCAGAATAAAGCGATACAAAAAAATTATTTTTTCTAGAAAATCGTTTTTATTGTGTAAAAGCGCCAAAACATAAAAAAAAACTATATAAATGCGGTACAGCTGTAAATGCACTGACCCGAAGAATAACGCTGCATTATCAATTTTACCACACGCGGAACGGCATAAAAAAAACGCAAAAAAAAATTCCTGAATTTTGTTTTCTGTTTATTCTGCCTCCCAAAAGTCAGAATAGAAAGCGATCAAAAAATGTCACGTGCCCGAAAATGGTACCAATAAAAACGTCAACTTGTCCCGCAAAAAACAAGCTGTCACATGACTCTATCGGTCGAAATATGGAAAAATTATAGCTCTCAAAATATGGCGATGCAAACACTAGTCTTTGCAAAAAAAGCGTCTTTTAGTGTGTGACAGCTTTAAGTCATAAAAACCCGATTTGTATCTGGTATAGCTGTAATCACACCGACCCGAAGAATAAAGTAGTCTAATCACTTATACCACGCTGGGAATGGTGTAAAAAAATAAACTCTAGGGTTACGGTAGTGCTAGGGTTAGGGTTGGGGATGTATTAGGGTTGGGGCTAGGGTTGGGTTTTTTCAAAAGTAAAGAAAAAAAAAATGATGACAATATGGCGACTAGTGTTGAGCGCAAGTGCTCGCTACTTGTGTTTGCATCGGGTATTCGGGTATGCACTGAGTATCGCGGGTGCTCGAGTGACATGCTCGAGTCTTCGCCCCATATGCTTCGCGGCCAAAAAAAACGTTGCTGGGATCGCCTGCCATGCACTAGCGATCCCCGCATGTTTTTTTTTGGGTGTCTAACAACCGTGAAACATGCGGGGCGGGGACTCGAGCATGTCATTCGAGCACCCGCGATACTTGGTGCATACCCGAGTACCCGATGCAAACTCAAGTAGCGAGGACTTGCGCTCAAGACTAATGACAACTTATTCAATATGTTGACCTAATGTTATCAAATTCTGTCTTACCTTTGGGTTCAGAATGTACACTATACCCCTTGATAAAATTATTGAGGGGTCTAGTTTCCAAAATGGGGTTCAAAAAGTCACACAGTGCTCCTTCCCTTCTGAACCCTGACGTGCGCCCAAACAATGAATTTTCCCCACATATGGGGTATTGGCGTACTCAGGAGAAATTGCACAACAGTTTTTAGGTTCCATTTTCTCCTCTTACCCTTGTGAAACTAAAAAAATTGGGGCAAAAAGATCATTTTTGTGGAAAAAGTTCGATTTTTTTTATTTTCACGGCTTCATGTTCCAAACTTCTGTGAAGCACCTGGGGGTAAAGGGTGCTCACCACACATCTAGATAAGTTCCCTCGGGGGTCTAGTTTCCAAAATGGTGTCACGTGTGGGGGTTTTCCACTGTTTAGGCACATCATGGGCACATCCGCTAATTATTCAAGCAAATTTTACATTCAAAAAGTCAAATGGCGCTCCTTCCCTTACGAACCCTGCCGTGCGCCCAAACAGTGGTTTTCCCCCACATATGGGGTATCGGCTTACTCAGGAGAGATTGCACCACAAGTTGCATGGTGCAATTTCTCCTGTTACACTTATGAAAATGCAAAACTGGGGGCAGAAACACATTTTTGTGGGAAAAATGTGAAAATTTTATTTTCACGGCTCCATGTTATAAACTTCTGTGAAGCACCTGGGGGTTCAAGATGCTCACCACACATCTAGATAAGTTCCCTGAGGGGTCTAGTTTCCAAAATGGTATCACTTGTGGGGGGTTTCTACTGTTTAGGCACATCAGGGTCTCTCCAAACGCAACATGGCGTCTGCTAATTATTCAAGCAAATTTTACATTCAAAAAGTCAAATGGCGCTCCTTCCCTTCTGAGCCCTGCTGTGCGCCCAAACAGTGCTTTTTCCCCACGTATGGGGTATCTGCATACTCAGGGGAAATTGCACAACAAATTTTGGGGTCCATTTTTTCCTGTTACTGCTGCAAAAATAAATAAATAAATTGGGTCTAAAGTAACATTTTTGTGAAAAAAGTTAAATGTTCATTTTTTTATCCCCCATTCCAAAAATTCCTGTGAAGCACGTGAAGGGTTAATAAACTTCTTGAATGTGGTTTTGAGCACCTTGAGGGGTGCAGTTTTTAGAATGGTGTCATTTTTGGGTATTTTCTGTCATAAAGGCCAAAGTCTATTAAAATGTGATGTGGTCCCTATAAAAAAAGGTTTTGTAAATTTTGTTGGAAAAATGAGAAATCGCTGGTCAACTTTTAACCCTTATAGCACACTAATAAAAAAAAATTTTGGTTCCAAAATTGTGCTGATGTAAAGTAGACATGTGAGAAATGTTATTTATTAACTATTTTGTGTAACATATCTCTCTGATTTAACGGAATAAAAATTAAAATTTTGAAAATTGTGAAATTTTCTACATTTTCGTCAAATTTCCAATTTTTTCACAAATAAACGCAAGTGATATCAAAGAAATTTTACCACGATCATGAAGTATAATATGTCACGAAAAAACAGTCTCATAATCAGCGGGATCCGTTGAAGCATTCCAGAGTAATTACCTCATAAAGTGACAGTGGTCAGAATTGTAAAAATTGGCCTTGTCATTAACGTGCAAACCACCCTGGGGGTGGGGGGGGGTTAAAGGGATAATCATTCAAAGTTTGAAAATTGCATTTTTTAAAACATTTCTCAAATTTCCGATATTTTTAATAAATGAACACAAAACATATCATCCTAAATTTACCATTATTATAAAGTATCATGTATCACAAAAAAACAATCTCAAAATCAATGGGATATGTTGAAAATAGTTCCAGAGTTATTACTACATAAAGTGACACTGGTCAGATTTCAAAAAAATTGGTCCGGTCACTGAGGGGTTAAATTCAACTTTGGTTTCAGACAATGCTTTTAAGACCATCAGGTATAAGAAATTGCATTACAAAAAAAAATCCAAATAGATTCTTTATTATTGATCTGTGAATAATGGTCAATTGCATTTGGAGAAATCGGTGCTATTAGAGTCAACTGTCATTTTTACCAGTGGAAGCAATAGAATGGGAGGTTAAGGCAGGCAAGTGTCATTGCCACAGTCTGTCACTAGAGATCCCTGGACTTGTTAGATGGGGGGGGTGCTACCTAGTGGAAGCGTGGGGTGATTATATCATTTATTTAACATTTCTAACAAATTAAATATTCAGATAAAGAAATGACATACTGTAAGCCAATTTACACTTGGTTGTTGTAGTTAAAAATACAGCTTTTGAGTCCCTGTAGAAAGTGTGATATAAAAGTACATTGAGGTGTGCCAGCTGCCTTGGCATCGATTTACATAGGCTCATCTTTTTCCCATTCAGGTCTCTCCAATATCGGATCCTCTCAGTGAAGATTTTCCATATGATAGAATTTTCCTGATTGACTCATCAAGAATGAAAAGGGACAGGGACAAGATGGCGGAGAGGCTATTACACCTCACTCTAGAGATCCTCTTCTGGTTTACTGGAGAGGTGAGAGATTCTGATGGCATCAAATTACATCATTCTTATCTATGTTAATAACTAGAGATGAGCGGATCTTTCAAATTCGTTGGCTTAGTCAATTTTTTTCGGTTTACTTCGAATAAAATAATGCAGGTCACAGAATTAAAATGCTTATAATTGCCTGGTATATATGTCTAGAACATTGAGTTCCCCTTGGAGTCAAATGAACATGTTTGGAGCTCTATAATGCAAACACAGCCTTTTTAATGTCCAAATGACTTCCACCTATTTGGCTACGGGAAAACAGATTGTGACCACAGGTGACCAACAGTATATTTTACAAACCACTGCTGTATCAGACTATTTAGGCGACCTAAATTGTTTAACCGGTTTAAAAATTATCCCTTCTTTTGGCCAGATGTATGCATTGATGTTGTTTATAGATAGATGGCGCACATGGAAGAAGCCATGGCATTTCCACACATTTGCGTGCAGCAATTATCCCTGTTTGTGGAGTATAAAGAGCTTTGAACTTTTCCAAATGAAGAATTGATAACTTTTTCATAAGCTGTCCAAAAATTATCCCTTTATTATGGAAACAAAACAGGTATAGTGTACTGCTTTGAATGTGAAGAAGTAATGACCTCTCAACTAGAAGTGAAAAAATAGCCCTTTTCTGGGGTCCACAACTGGTTTGTTAATCACAAAATGATTAGGTAATTAAAAAGGCTTTTTTTCTGCAGACAAAACAGTGATTCTGTTTTGAACATGTAGACATTATAGCTTGTTGTCACCAAGCTTTTTCAAAAATTAGCCCTATTTTAATAGTTGTTTCTTGAGGATACAAAAGCATGAGAGTATGTTCCTAGCATCAGTAGTACTAACACTATAAATCACTGTGGGCAGCCAGGAGGTGTGTGGCTGTGCAGTGACAGTGGTAGGAGCAATACGGAGAGTTAAAATAAAGCAGGCAAGGAGATGCTTGGCAGGTTTGTGTTAATATGCCAATTTCATCGCCCCAAAATTTTCTGGACAATTTTGGAAAAAAATATATATATTTTTTAATTTTACTTATGAAGTTCAAAGAATTTTGATAGGACACAATTGTTGAAAATTATCCATTCTCACAATCCTGATCAGGATGCTACCAGGAAAATTCAACCAATGCAGTCAGAATAATATGTAATTTCACCCAAAATTTATAAAGAAAGTGAATATGTTGTATCAAAAATCTGATGCACTTAATACGATAAATTTTGGTTAAAAAATGTTCCATTTTGTGCCCAAATGGGATGTCTTTTTGATATAATAAATAATGGCGGCTAGGTATCTTCCATTGAGTCTGAGTTCATGCAATCTTTTTGCAGAAAAAGCCCTTGCAATCCAAGTTGTCTGGCATCAATTTGGGTAAACTTGGACATGTGGGAGTACAATTTCCATGTAATTTGAGGATTAAACAGACAATGCAATTGAGATAGAAGAGGAAGCTTGTGGAAAGCAGTAGGTGAGAATAATGATGAGGCTGATGGTAACAACAAAGCACAACTTGTGGGTGCAGATTGGTTACCATAAAGATGATCACAAGAAGAGTCTTGCTCATTTTGCTGGTCAGTTTGCTTTCTCTACGTAAATAGGTGATGCTGTTTCACGTGCTAATGGAGTGATGTAGTTCCGATTGAATGTGTGCCAGGATGTACCCAACTCATTTTCCAATAGCACAGTTTGCACAATTAAATAGATTGGTCCTCTAGAAAACAATTTCCACACACAAGAAGCCCACGCATACAACTCGCCACTGCCGTGACCAGACCTTTGAAGCACTGTTGAGCCTCTTATACCAAAAGCGCGTATGGCATATACTGCTCCAGAAGTGCCCCAGAGGAGGTTTTTAATGCATGTACCCTGCACTGTGTATCGCTGATGCCAGCCATCTCCTCCTCTAATCACCTCAACTCCTTGTCACCCCTGTCTGATTTCCAAAATTTGTTCCACACAAACTCTTCATCATCATCCATGATTCGGCTGACAGGTGCTTCTGTGTGTGAAACAGCCAGAACTTCTTGGCCCTTCACCTGATTCCCACCTCAAGATTTTCCCTGGTTCAGAATGTTAGTACCACCTTGGCTTGCAGAGCCGGCAACAGAGATTGGCATTAGTAACGTGTTGTCCATCTCCTCCAGCACCATTTTTTCCGAGAACAAAGGCTGACTGTTCATGTCTTCTCAAATATCAACTGGAAAAACTTTTTCTGGTGTAGTATGTTCCTTAGATCCCAGGTTGCTTTAGATTGGGGAACTTGGTGGCACAATAGAAATAGGTGATATTGATTAATTGGAAATTCTGCTATTTACAACATTACCTGTTATGGTGGCGGAGGAGGTGAACCAAGCAGAAAGCTGACTCCAGCTGATAGTGTTACTGTCAGAAGCTACATCATTCTGCTGTGATTGAGATGAGCCATGGGACATATACTCCATTACACCTTCAGCATATTCCCCGCTAATGTGCTTGCCAGAGTTTACAAAGGAGGCCAAATGTGTCTTGCGTTTGGTACTACTACTGCTGGGACAGTTGCTGCCAGCACTAACAAGCTTCTTAGAGCTGCTGCTAGTGGCAACCATATTCTTATCTTTGATATTAGGTTATTTTCTATCGTTCCGTCACCTGTGTCATTTTGGTCAAAATTATAATGTTTAATTTATTTACAAATTTTGTTAAAAATTGTAACCAATTTTTGGTTTAAAATTCTCCCACCTTTGACAAAAAAAGTTTAAAGAGGTCGCTACATAAGTACACTCATAAAACCCAAGACAGAAACAAAATGAACATTATCCCTGCTGTAAGTAAATAAGTAAAAGCAATAATGCATATAAATAACATACTTAGTAAACACCGATTTTGATAAAAAAAAAAGCGAAAAAGCCATCCCACCCGCGTCAAGGTGTACCTAAATTACGATGGTTCTAACCTCTAATATTAGAACCTTACCATGTGTCAAAGTGACATCAATGTGAATAAGGGCCGAGCAGGACTGCATCCCGAATAAGGATACCCAGCAAGTGGGAAGCTACAGTATATAAATAGAATGTCCAGCTCAAAGAAAGAAAGGCCATACCCTTACCTGCACTAAGTGCAGAAACCTGAAACTTAAGAAAAAAAATGAACTAGAGTATAAGTTAAGAACTCGCATGGAAAGTATTTTTCTGCAATATTCAGCAGCATTTCTGTGGCTCCTATGATTGTTAAATGTGACTAGTAAAACATTTGCAAAAACTTTTTTTTTTGTTTTGTTTTTTACATTTTTTATTTTTTAATAATGATGTTGAACCAAAATGAAAAGTAATTTAATAAAACCTAAAATGATAGCTTGCAAAATTGCAACATATAGATTCACAATCAGTATCAAACATTCGGCAACCATGGCAGTATGGTCGTAGGGAGTACGATGTTTATAGTAGACAATTAAAACAGTTATTCCAAAAATAAAGAGACCTTTTATACTAAAGGTGAATAAAAAAAGGCCAAGTGTCTTTACAAAACTGGATAAGACCAGGAAATCTAGATAGAATCATGTCCCAATAGCAAGCACGCCTAACTGGCCACTGCATTCAGGTGGCATGTGAACGTGTCTAATATTGGACTATTAGAGCAATGAAACAGATCAAAAATTATTTTAAACAGTGTACACTCTTTAATAAGTAAACACTTGTGTGTAAGTTTTAAGATTTAAGAGAGTCCTCTTTTTAAAAAAAGAAAATGGCAGATATCAAAACAAAGGGATAACACTTTCATTTATAAACAGAAACAAGCCTTGGATTTAGAATTTGGATTTAGTCGCAAAATGTTTAATGAGTGGCTTAATCCTACCCTTGCTTGCTAGCACTGTGTAAAAAAATAAGCTATGAAGGTGCTGCTGTGTATAACAGATGATTCATTCAAAGTCACACATTGAGTGGTGATGATGAGACGCTAAAAGAATTCATTCACTATATATCACTTGAACCTTGGATTTCGATTCACAGACTGAGACTATCACCCTCAATTTCAATATGGTACATCAGCACTGAAGTAGTGCACCACAATCGGACCTTTATCTATCCCTATCCTGTGTGCTCTGTGCTCCTATCACTAAACAGTACAGGCATAAAATGGCGTTCTTTGACTGGCCCGTATGTTTTGTAATGTCTGTGATAGCCCCCTGATTGGCTGTGCTACACTATGTAATCGGATTGTGTGAAGTGGTGCTGGGAATTTTTTTCCAATCGCAGCTAACCAAGTTGCAGATTGTTTGAATTTGTGTGGAACCTCAGATTTCAGAGACTTTGACTCAAATTTGATACTCTGTAGGTCGATCCGCTCATCTCTAGTAGCAACAGATGGACAGAACTGGAGAGGTGAGGACTCGTCTGTAGTGAAGTTTATTAATGTGTCTCTCCATAACCAGGATTACACAGTAGTGAAGAAGACCTCTAGTGGGCGCTTACAGGCCCCTGTGTCTGAGGGATGGGGAAGACCTCTGAGCCCAATCACGGTGCCTCCACCTCACCCCTTGATACATGAGGACATCAATGACCAGAAGATCCTAGAACTCGCCTACAAGATGATTGAGCTGCTGACTGGAGAGGTGACACTGCTGTGAATGCTGGGACATTATAAAGTAATTTTATAAAGGGAATGGGGGGGGTGACAATATCATTGTATGTGGCAGGTTCCTATAAGGTGTCAGGATGTCTCTGTGTATTTCTCCATGGAGGAGTGGGAGTATTTAGAAGGACACAAAGATCAATACAAGGATGTCATGATGGAGGTTCCCCAGCCCCTCACATCACCAGGTGATAGGACTAAATACAGACAGCCTATAATTATCTGTATGTAAAGAATGAATTCAGTCCCTGTATTTGTTTCCTCCAGTTCTGTCCAGTAAGAGGACAACACCAGAGAGATGTCCCCGTCCTCTTCTTCCACAGGACTGTAAACAAGAAGATCCCAATGTTCCTCAGGATCATCAGGTAGATGGAGAGAAGGTGTCATGAGATCTCCCCTATGATGTGTAGACGGCTGTGAATATCTTGTTTTATCCACCAGTATTATATGTTTTATACTTGTGTGATGAGAACGGTGGAGATGGCAGGATTAGAGCTGATCATAGATGTGACTTCTCCATCATCTGTCTGTGACTTCTACAATAATTGTTTCAGGGTAAAGATCTGACCCATATTAATACTACAGAGACATATGTGAGGCGTGATGAGCGATGTAAAGAGGAGATTCCTACAGAAAACCGCCCAGGTGAGTAGTAATCACTAAATGCATAGACAACAAAGATTCTTCACAGTCACTGGCTGTGACTGCTTTATTGATCTGTAGTCCTGCCAGATCTCAATTATGTGATTACTATTCTGCTAATAAACCACCAACATGCTCCGCCACCCGAAACTGTGTGCATTTAAAGCCTTTCTGTTGGAATGAGACATGTACAGTCCAGAACTTACAGCTCTTAACTTATACGTATCCCAGCTGTTAATATATTGGGATCTATAACTTAGCCTGACCTAAAACATATAGTGATACCACTCAAAATAGCACATACCATATTTCTACTTTTACATCAACAGCATTTTTAAGCATCCTTTTATTTTTTTCGGATATTAGAAGGCTTTGTAAAGCACTGCGGAATATGTTGGCACTATATAAATAAAGATTATTATTATTATTATTATTAAAAGTTCCAACTCCTCAATTTCCATGACACCGACTCCGACTCCACGACTCCCTCCCTCCAACCGATCAGACATTGATGACCTATCCTAAGGATAGGCCATCAGTGAAAAAGTAGAGGACAACCTCTTTAACAAACATTTAAATGCCGTTTTTTTTAAACTAATATGTTGATGTAGCCCCTTCTTTTCATATTCACAAGAGGTAATAGAAAAAAATAGACCTCACAGTTTATTTTACAACTTCTTCTGAATCTGACAATATCCTTCCAAACGAGGATGTGACACTGCTCAGGAGGGAATGAGCACCATTTGACTATTGGAATGTAGGATTTGGTGGGATACTTTGCAGGCACCATTTGTGGAACAACTAAAGTGCCTGAATGGGAGAAAACCAGAACAAAGGAAAACCCCATATAGTGATTCCATTTCCCTCATGGAATTCATCTGTAGGAATAGTGACTATGTTGACCTCACAGGGTTTTTTTGGAAAGTAGCACGCCGTGGATGTTGCAGAGAAAAAATTGCAAATATGCCATTTTAGTGTTCAATACATAGTGCCCAGATTATGCTCTTGCAGATACACACACTGACATTTTTTAAGCGGGTTCTTTTCATTACTGCAATGAAAATAAATAGATACTAACTGTGGTTTGGGCACACTACAAGGCTCCGAAGCGATGGGGACATTTGACTTTGAGAGAGCAGATTTTGCAGGATTGGATTATGGAAGCCATGTTGCGTTTCAAAAGTCTTTCAGTTTACAGTAATATGGAAATTGTATTTTTCCATTGAGAAATGATTGACGTAAGTGGGGTCTTGTTTTTTTGGGGGTTGAAGTAGAAATTTTACTAGTATAATTTTGACCTACATAACATATTTGGTGGCTTTTTATTCCAGTATTTGCCAGCCAGAGCGAACAAAGAGTCGAACACCACGCTCTACTAGTTCATGCTCTGAGGTCTTCTATTAGACTGTGAACTGTTTTTGTCTTAGTAAATAATTGCATTTTGCTACTTAACTTGCAAATTCTTTGGATATTTTATAAATGTTATACAAAAATCTATAATTTGTAAGGATATTTTATTAAAAAAAAAGTAAAATACAAATACATAAATACTAATCTTGATTCTTGACAGATGACTGTACTAGATCAGAGGGACAACGGACATTTTCAATTTTTCAATCAGATGACCTTGATATCACACAAGATATAACTGAGGTGCATGCTACTATTCCAGATATACCATCATCCCTTCATAGCAAAGATCTATCATCTGATTCGTTAAAAGAGGTCCTATCTTCTGATTCATCACAGACTATTAAGAAAAATAAAAGTCACAAAAAAGGAGTTGAAAATAGAACTGCTCCTCCAGAAAAGAAGACACTTTCAAGTGCAGAATATGGAAGTATTTTTTCCCTCAAAACATCTTTTGTTACGCATCAAAAAATTCACATAGAGGAGAAAAGATTTTGTTGTTCCAAGTGTGGGAAATATTTTAACCAGAGATCACATCTTATTAGTCACAGGAGAACTCACACAGGAGAGAAGCCATATTCATGTTCAGAATGTGGGAAAAATTTTCACCAGAAATCAAATCTTGACAGTCACCAGAGAACTCATACAGGGGAGAAGCCTTATTCATGCCCAGAATGTGGAAATTGTTTTGTAAATAAATCACATCTTGTTAAACATCAGAGAACTCACACAGGGGAGAAGCCATATTCGTGTTCAGAATGTGGGAAATGTTTTGCAGATAAATCAAATCTTGTTACACACCAGAGAATTCACACAGGAGAGAAGCCATATTTCTGTTCAGACTGTGGGAGATGTTTTGCGAAGAAATCAATTCTTGTTAAGCACCAGAAATTGCACACAGGGGAGAAGCCTTTTTCATGTTTAGAATGTGGGAAATGTTATGCACATAAATCACATCTTATTACACATCAGAGAACTCACACAGGGGAGAAGCCATATTCATGTTCAGAATGTGAGAAACATTTTAACCAGAAATCACATCTTGTTAGTCACCAGAGAACTCACACAGGAGAGAAACTATATTCATGTTCCGAATGTGGGAACAATTTTACCAGGAAATCACATCTTGTTAGTCATCAGAGAACTCACACAGGGGAGAGACCCTTTCCATGTTCAGAATGTGGAAAATGTTTTGCAAATAAATCAAGTCTTGTTAAACACCGGAGAATTCACTCAGGGGAGAAGCCATATTCATGTTCAGAATGTGGGAAATGTTTTAACCAAAAATGGCATCTTCTTGAACATCAAAAATCTCGCATGGGCAGAAGTCATTATCATACCTAGAAGGTGAGACATTTTTTCCTTGGCAATAATATTTTAATAACCACCAAGAAAAACTCAAATTGGAAAAAAACATATATTTTGACAAGTTGTACAAGAAGTTACAGAAAAGAGAGAGAAGTAAATGAGAAAGGGAAAGTAATATAAACTGTACATTAGAATTAAAATATATGTAGTTGCTAATCGACATCTGTTGTCTAAAAGTCTAATAAAAAGCAACATTACATGTGCATTGATTATTTCACAGTGATATATTTATATATTTACTATATGGACAATAGTATTGCAATATCTCCCCCAACCCACCTCAAAAATAACTAACATTCCCTCTTCCCTCTTCTTCCTAACTCCCAATCTCAGTGATCTGCCATTCATTACAGTTTCTTACAATTCACAGTCTCCTTGTGTAAACAACGTCTTTAACTTATTTATATTAGAATAATAAACATGTTCATATTGCAAATTACTAGTTACATGTACGACCCATTCCTCCTTTCTTGGAACATCTGATGTGATAAAAAAAATTTAAATCCCTTTCTGTGCTAAGTATAGTAGTAGTTTATTCACCATCATTGAGAGCCGGTTCCTTTCTCTATACACCAATACACATATTAATGAATCTAAGGGACTTTGATTTTAAATACTTACTTGGTTGTCCCAATAACCTGACCCTCCAAAATGTACACATTAATGCATAATAATAACATAAAATAGGTGTCACAGGTGTGTCAAAAGTGACAGTCGCTCTGCAGTTGGCTGCAGAAGATCTTTGTTTGGCATTACAGACACCTTAAAATCTGTCTCACTCTAGGACCCAGTGGCTACCTCCCTCCTGCTCTGATTGACACCCTGGCCTGGGTGTTTAAATACTTTCAGTTTGCTATAGGGAGGCGCCGGTGATATTCACATTTTCCCTTGTGAAGGCTCTGGTGCTTTTAGGACGTTTGGTGTAATCTCTCTGAAGTTGGCTCAAGCTAAGTTGCTTTCCCCCGTGTTTGTCTCCCTTGTTGTCTTTATTTGTTAGTGGGGACTGACTAGTGCTCACCCCGCCCTTCCCTAGCCGGGGCCTAGCTCTAGGGAGATACATGGCTTTAGGTTCCTGTTCGGCGATTGGTGAGAAGCCAATATAGAGACGGTAGAGAAGAAAGGGTGATATTAGATCAGCCTAGGAGGTCTCCACCAGCCCTTTTCCTTAGTGTTTGGGCTCCCTTTCCCTCATCCCTTTATGTTGCACTTAGTCTTTCCTACAGTGTGCGTGACAATAGGTGTCCTCCAACTTAAACTGACACTTAGGACACTCGGGACACACTTAGACCTCAGACGTGTTATGTAAATTGTATGGTTTCCAACTGGAGGAAGATATGGTTGTTGTAACCTGTGATGTATCGCTCTATTCCTTTGTTGTCTCACGCCCTTCCTTTGATGGTATATGCAGCGTCATCGTGAATGTGCTGAATACTGGTATCATGATTAATGGTATCACATGAGAAATCATGTGACTAAATCCCTGGTTCATCCAATCCCCATTCCCACCGACGCGCTATACACTAGTATGCAGGGCCGGTTTAAGACAAAGTGGGTCCCTAGGCAAAAGTTTAAAGTGGGGCCCTAAATGCTCACACATTGCACCGTCACACTTAAACATTTTGGTTGCATTTACATGAGCTGAGTTCAGGCGATTAAACGAGCGCGATCGACAATATTGAAGTCGTTCGATGCTTGTTTCCCGGCCTCTTTACTCCATCTGAGGAAGAATGATGGGCAAAGAACAATCACTAGTAGATCAATCTGTCCCCATACACATCATGTTATCAGCAGCATATCTGCAGTCTACACCGGCGCTGTGCTGCTGAGAACAAGGATTTTTGTCCCAGCATAAACAATCCAATCACCCTATTGGAGCATTTTGCTTGTTCGTTGGGCGATTGCCGACATGTTTACACCTATGAGCTCTCGTCTGCACTGCCGGGATTTATAAATGTGGATGTCATACACACACAAACACACACTGCGTTGTCACATACTGCTACTGGGGGTCTATACCTGACCATCTACATATATACAAGTTAGAATAGTGCAATAAAGTATATTAACATACACACACGTACACGGCACACACACACGTACATATATGTACGTAGCACACACATGCTGCACAACAACCTAACATAACACACCTCACATGCACACACACACACTTCACATGCACACACACCTCACATGCACACACCACATGCACACAACACAAACCTCACATGCATACCCTTCAGATGCACACAACACAAACCACACATGCACACACCTCAAATGCACACACCTCACATGCACACACCTCACATAGCACACAATGCACAGACACCTCACAAAGCACGCCCTGCACACCTCACATAACCACACTGCTTTATACTGGAGGGAATGAGGATCTTCCAGACTATGAGCTGCAGCTTCTCCTGATGACAGCAGCCCTGTCCCAGCAGACACCTCCTACCTCTCATCTGCTAGGAGCTGTCAGGAGCCTGAGCTCAGAAAAGCACACATAGGTGGACACAGACTTATCTGGCATCAGCTGGGTAGTTGCCGGTCTCTGGCTCTCCCTCCCCTTCAGGCTCTGTGCAGGAGGACAGGAGCACTGGCCAATGAGCGCTTCTATCCCTCTGATGGGGGAGGTTCAGTGGCCGGTGCTCCTGTCCTTTGCTGCATGCTCCTCCTTTCTTAATGCCAGGCTCAAGGTCCTGAAGTTCCCCAGAGTGCAAGGCCTGTGGTGACAGCACGGTTAAATGATAGGTCACATGATCGTGATGTCACTACAGGTCCGGAACCCGTCTAAATCGGAAGCTTCACTGATAATAGCATGCTGCTGTACACATTGGGGGCCCCCAACTGGGTGGGGTCCCTAGGCAGATGCCTAGTCTGCCCTCCCTAACACCGTAGTCTGCCCTCCCTAACACCGGCCCTGCTAGTATGACATGATAGCTCAGATGATGAAAGTGTAATCAGATGAAGTAAAGTGATGCGGAATATGTTAGCGCTATAGAAATAAAATTATTATGATGAAAGCATATGATCATTATTGAAAATGCTCCTCAGTGTCCAGCACCGTTTTAGACGCAGGCATTTGCAGCGAGGCACATTAACAATGTGAGTTCTGTGTGTTTTATTGGTTCATGTGTATATAAAAAAATCTTGGGCCCACCTTTAATAAATACCCCTGATGAAGCACACTGTAAAACGTGGGTGTGGCTGGCCGGGCACCTTGGATTTCCCCCATCTTGGTTGGTATCATATATGTGATTGTTTGTACCTATATTTATATTTTACTTCTGGTGCGATTTTCTATGGTGGGTGACAACTGCTATGATTGTATGTATATCTATTATCAACATATTGACAGTTTCTTAATGAATTAAATGTTCTATATTTTTGGCTGACACTTCGCCCTTTATAGGATATATTGTTCTAGCTACTGGTGCCATTCACTGGTGATCGTCGCACCTCCCATTTCACATACATCTATATATTTCTATTATTTAATTATATTTTCACTTGCACCGTACCATACCTTGAGGTTCCAAGCTTCTGCCCCTTTTTTCTGTTTTCTGTCTTGGAAGGGCGAGGACCTGTTACTGCGGCTAGATCCTGGTGCCACTACTTACGTTATTGGAGACTTTAAATTATCGGTCGCTTGGTATTGTGTTGTCTTGCCAACCCTTCTGGATTTGAGGAGCTATTCTATTTGAGGAGTGTTTGTGTTTTCCTTGGCTTCGGATTACCGGGTGGCGCCCTTGTATTTCTTCCTCTTGCCGTGTTACAGACTCTGGGGAATTATATTTATGTTCAGTGGAATATTCTCCAAGGGATGCAATAAAGGTTTTGTGATTGTTCACCGGTCTGCTGTCCCACACACCATCATCAGTCATTTGAAGAAAATGTTATTTTAATAACAAGTGTTAGTTTTAGTATATTGTCTTATACAGAAGAATTATAGATGACATTATTTTCATCCCATTTAGAGAATGTACCATTTACGACAACTCTTTGTTTCCTGTCCCTTAACCAGTTCTTTACCCATCTGCATATTGTGTCCAATAGTCCCTGCTTATGGAGCCTCAGCACAGGACTGTTGTGTGGTACAGTATCAAATGCCTTTGCAAAGTCCACATATCTCACATCCATCACATTGCCAGTATCCAAATTTACACTTACCTCCTCATAGATACCCAGCACTAAGGTTAGAAAAGATTTATCTTTCATCAATCTATGCTGGTTGTCAGTTATTAAATTCTACAATATATTTCTGCAGGTCATATCTTATAATGCCCTAACAAATTTTGCACACCAATGATGTCTAACTTACCAAATGGTTGTTACCTAGATCCATTTTCTTACCTTTCTTAAATTATTCGTACCACATTAGCCATTCTCCAATCTTGTGGCACTGACCCTGTTATAAGAGAGTTTAAGAAGATGAGATATAGAGGTCTGTCAATTACTGAGCTCAACTCCCTCAGTATCTGTGGATGAAAGCCATCTGGCCCCGACGCTTTGTCAGTATTAATTTGCTCAGATGCAGCCTTACTGCTTGTGTTAATTTAGTTATATTAAGTATGAATCCGTTTAGTGTGAATCCTTTTAAATGTTTACTTCCTTTCCCTTGGCCAAATTGCAGGCTTTTTTAAGAGCTACCAACTCTGCAACCTGTGCTAAATATCATCTAGGCAGTTGACACCCGCCTCCAAGTTTACCCGCCTCCACTACAGCCTGACCATCCACAGTGGTGTAAGGGGTGTCCTGCTCATTGTGGTCAAAAAACATCTACAAAAAAATATAAGTTAGACATTAGTCATGGGTTCATATGAGAGGTGTTTCCAGAGGAGTAAAGAATGTCCCATTGACCTGAGCACAATCACGTAAACCCTCCTATTCTAAACTACATGTTAGCTGGGTTTAGAACATTACACCTGAGGAAGACTTCTGGTGGACTGTTGGCTGTTTCCTGCAGTAGTCGGGTCAAGCTAAGCTACGTGCCCTGAAAGGTAGAGACAAAATGGGTAGTAACAAATCAGCCCAAAGAAACCCATCAGAAAAGCATCAGTCATATTGATTACCGTAAACACTTTGGCACTAATTGGGATTCCAGAAAGTTATGTATGAGGGTTTAGCTCCATGGCACAATAGGATTTTTTTCATTTAATTCAATGCCTTTAAGTCCTGCAGAAATTGGTAAACATTCTTACTCAGTTTCTTTACTGGAAGTTTGGACATATTCACTTTTGACTGACAGTAAATGACAATACCAGAGTCTAGGAATCCCATTATGAGGGGTACAATCCCTCCCTTTTGCTGTCTTAACAGTTAGTATTGGGGGTTCCAGTTAGAATTTTTTGGAGGTTCCAGTTCGGGCTTGGGAAGTATAATTAGTGGCGCAGAGTTCAACTTGTAACTATCTAAGATCTTCTGGTACAGCGTGTAGTAATACCTCAAAAGTGCTAACAGTCAAGAGGAAAAAAGAGGCAGCTTAGAGGGTGAAATTCTCAAAATCCTCTGCATGTTTCTGGGAAAATTATAATTACATACCTTCTGGTGGCAAACAATGTGACAATTTAATTTGCATAGTAAATCTCATTCCAATAAATTACATGGCACGGTATTCCTGAGAATAAATGCTGCTTGCTTGCTCATGAGACGCATTTTACAGGCAGCTGCTCTGTTTCTGTAAGCAAGTTTATCTTTCCATTTAAGTCGACCCTAGGCACTTTGGTACGTGTTATTTTAGAGACTAGGTCACTTTGCCGTACTGTTCACTAGGGTGGCAGTCCAAAAAATTTTTGGTCAGTTTTTTAGATCTCACTCCTGGGAATAATTCCCTTTGGTGTGATTATGACATACACAAAATTTCGTAACATTGCAACACTGTTTACTTGTGGCTCAATCATCACAAAACTAACAATTATTTGTAATAAATGTCTAATTTTACAGTAGTTTCACGGTTTCACTTTTTTTTTTAACGAAACACGCTTTATTTGGTTCAGGATGGTCATGGTGATGCTTCTCCACACACTGGAGAATAAACTGTTTCTGGTCCTCTTGAGTGCTCAGTGACGAACTGAATGTACTCATGGGTGCAATGGAGCGTTCGGCGGCATCATTCACGATTTTCAGTCTGTCGACTTTTGAGGATGCATCGATATTATTTGCATTGGTGTGCCACAGACAATGATCTTGATGAAGAAAATCTTGGTTTATTTCCAGTGCAACAAACAGGTCTTCAGCAGGCTGCACGCGAGTTGAGAAATTCACTGACTGAGGACCAACAACTCAAAATATTTAAACCACCAAAATAAACAAGAATCACTGACTGAGGTGGGATAACAATAGTTAAACGATACTTTCTTATAAATATTTAAAATCCCATAAACTAAACCACCATACTGTATGCAGTCTATCCTGTATTTCATCATAAGGGTCATACTATGGATATTAATATTCCCTAGAAGCAATCACTCAATGTGTAATACCCAATGCCTAGATACTGCTCTCATTATACCTATATCCCTAGTTACCAACTCTTGAGCAGATATCAGTTGCTCCTACAAATAAAAACTACAAGTATTATTGCACTTTGCCATCTCTAGGATATCAGAGTGTGGACCCCTAATATATAGTCGGAGTTCTAAACAAAGATTTATGGACTCCAGTCCACTGATGGGGAATGTTGATAGCACGATATTACCTATGCGCCACTGGTATGTGATATATTTTTACTGCCTATTAATTACTGCTTCATCACAAATAGGTCAATGGCAGCTCCTCATGTACACAGGACACAGCTCTTATTTTATCATGTACAGACTCCTATAGATAGTCTGTCATTAAGCTGTTCCTTTAAAACATGCTGCCCCTTTATTTATAGCTCAGGGTGCTACAGCTACATCTTGGCATGTACATCCCTATATCAACATACACGCCTACAACACTCATGTACGCCATATCATTTTTTAACTATTGTTATCCCACCTCAGTCAGTGATTCTTACACGCGAGTTGAGCAGACATTTTTGCCTTCTTTCTGCAGAGCCGGTACCATCTTAACCTTTTTTGTGGTTGGGGGAGGGGAGGGGTAAGGTGGTCACAGTCTCATTGTTGCTAGTAGTTGCTCTGCACCCATGCTTGTGATGCTTAGGCTTCTTAGAAGCCTTGCAGTTAAAGTCTATGTGTCAATGACAGACCATCAGAGAACCCATGGATACATTTGGGGAAACAAGGTTGGGACAATGAGGTCACCTGGCCCCATTGATATGTTGTTTGGGGTTGTCAGGTGGGACTCTCCGGTCACCTGGAACCCATGAAGACGTTCAAAGAAGCCAGATTGGGACCAACCGATCATCTGGCTCCTTGGAAACTCTCAGAGAAGCCAAGATGGGACCCTTTGGTCTCCTGGCCTTGTACCTCGATGGACTGTCAGCTTCCTAAGCTTGTCGCTACCTCCTCTGTGGGTGCCCTCCAAAAGCGGGGGGACATTGGTTGAGGCAGTAGGCCATGGAAGTCCCAAAATCTAAGCTGATCAAAACCCGGTGGGCCAGCAGAAGGGTGAGATTGTGTAATTTTGCACCATCTTGTGTTTTTCTGGGACTGTTCTATATGTTATTGATTGTTGGTGGCTCAATAAATTGCCACACTGTTTTACCCTCATTCTGTGTTGTCTGAGTAGTATTACGCCCACAGAAGACCCCGAGTCTTTAGTCATCAGCCACCCAACCTATTGCATCCATTAATAGGTTGACAAATCTGCTGCATCACAAAGTGTCTTAAGTACTACTGTCATATCTGTCCATATGGGGTTGTAGCAGGTGCATACAAATTTTAGGAGCTGGGAAAAACCATATAGGTTTTTGAAGGAGGAGGTGTTTCTTTCATTAGTTTCCTTTAGTTCACGGCTCAACCAAAGGACCCACTAGTCCTGCATAACTAATTCACCATACTCCTCCTAGTTTGCCTGTTTTGTAATCAATTATGCTTGTCAAGTCATGTTTTTGGAAGTCACTCCAGAACTCTGGGGAAACTGTAACGATAACTTTGTAGAAACTTCAGCTAGGACTTGTCTAAAATGATGTAATAATTATAATGGATACCACAGGAGTCTTTTTGCGTGGAACAAAGATACAACAGAACACAACTTATAGGTGTCAAAGTGTATATTATAAACACATGGCGTTTCAAACAAGTGCCGACGAAAACACAAAGTCCATAAACACTCAGGGGAAAATGCAATTAGCAGAGCAGTTTGTAAAGCACTGTTCACACTAGAGGATGCTAGAAAACAAGGAAGTCTTTATCAAGTCCAAACAATATATATTATATAATCCAGGGAGGCCTGGGTAGGAAGTCCCAGATAATGCAGCACAGTCTCGTGCTCTAAATGTAATCAGCAAAGCAATCTGTAAAGCACAATTCACACTAGAGGATGCTAGAAAACAAGGAAGTCCTTATCAAGTCCATGCAAGGAAGTCCATACAATATTTAGATAATCCAGGGAGGCCTGGGTAGGAAGTCCCTGATAGTGCAGCACAGTCCCGTGCTCTGCAGCCAACTAAAGCAGGTGAGTCAGAGCAGAAACCAGCTTACTTGTTAGCAGAATGCAGGTGAAGACTGAGGTTCAGAGGTAGCAACCAGGAGAAGGAGGAATACTAGTAACAACTGAATGCAGCAAAGTCTCTGAGAGCAGGTAACAGAAGATCCAAACAAGTCTGCAGGGCAGAGCAGGAAACTAGGAAACCACCTGGAGCTGATCACAGGCAGAATACTCTAGCACTGATTAGAGGCTGGGGTGGAGTTATAAAGCAGGAAGACAAGGGGCACATGAGACAAAAGACACCATCTTGAAAGAGGGCAAAAAGGGCCAAAATGTAATTAAAAATATTTGCAGTCCTGACATTACTCCCTCCTTAGAAGCGGCCTCAGGACGATCCTGGACCTGGTTTCTCAGGCAATCTCTGATGGAAATGAGAAATCTTCTGTTGGGCATTGATGTTTTCCACAGGTTCCCAAGAGTCTTCTTCAGGGGGATACCCTTGCCATCTTATCAGATATTGGAGCTGATTCCTGCGAAACCTAGAATCAATAATCTCTTCCACCACAAATTGTTCCTGCCCATCAATCACCACAGGCTGCGGAGGTGGCACAACACGTCCCTGGAAGGTATTAGGAGATACAGACTTTAGTAAAGAAACATGGAAAACTGGGTGTACCTTCATAGTCCTAGGCAACTTCAGACGGCAAGCCACAGAGCTCACAATACCGTTGATCTTGAAAGGGCCGATGAATTTCTGTCCAAGTTTCTGTGAAGGAACGTTCAACTTCAGATTTTTAGTGGATAACCACACGGAATCTCCTACCTTGAACATGGGTGCCGGTTTATGAAATCTATCAGCCGATTTCTTGTAACGTTCCTGAGCTGAGGTTAAAGATTCCTTCAGAACCTCCAGATTTTGCCTCATCGCAGTCAGCCTCTCCTCTACAGCTGGAACGGGAGCATTAATCGGAGACCTAGGTAAGATACTCGGATGGTAACCCAGATTGGCAAAGAAAGGTGTGAACTTAGTGGAGGCACTCTGAGAATTGTTATATGAGAATTCAGCTAATGGAAGTAACTCCAACCAATCATCCTGAAGATGGCTGAGATAGCATCGTAGATATTGTTCCAAGGTCTGGTTGGTACGCTCGGTTTGACCATTCGTCTGGGGGTGATAAGCGGAAGAAAGACAGACATTAATATTGAGTGCAGAGCAAAACTCCTTCCAGAATCTTTAGGTAAACTGCACTCCAAGCTCAGAGATGATTTCATCCGGGACCCCATGCAGCCGAAAAACATTCTGTATAACCAAGTTCACTGTATCCTTAGCTGAGGGAAGACCGGGGCAAGGAACAAAATGAGCAGCTTTAGTCAGGCGATCCACTACCACCAGGATCGTATTCATGCCACCTGATGTTGGCAGCTCCACAATGAAGTCCATTGAGATAGACCCCCATGGGCAGAATGGAACAGGTAATGGTTGAAGAAGACCCGTCGGTGACATACAAGGAGTCTTATAACGAGCACATACCTCGCAAGAGAGAACATAGTCCTTAGTATCCTTCAAGCAAGTCGGCCACCAGAATAATCAGCTTAGGAACTCTTCTGTCTTCTGTACCCCCCTGTGACCAGCCACCTTGGAGTCATGGACCAACTTGAGGATCTGCAGACGAACGGTCTCAGGGACGTAGATACGTCAATCCCTGAACCACATGCCACCCTTAAGGACAAGATTAATATCAACAGGTGGATTGGCCAGAAATACATCACCATCATAGGCCTCCTTGAACTCCTTCCACAAGTCCTGATCGTGGATAACTCCGATGAAGTTGGCATTGGATAGAATGGTCTTGGACGGGGCTTCAGGTACGGAATCCGCAGCATGGATTTGGGATAAAGCATCAGCCTTCCCATTACGAGAACCTGGACGGTACGAAATAACAAAATTAAATGGATTTAAAAATAGGTTCCAACGAGCCTGACGAGGAGAAAGACATCTAGCGGATCTGAGAAACTCCAAATTGCGATGGTCAGTCAGCACTACGATCTGTGGCTCCTTGCAGATGATGCCTCCATTCTTTGAAAGCTACAATAATAGCTAGCAGTTCCTTGTCTCCCACATCATAGTTTTTCTCAGCTGAAGTAAGTCTACGGGAAAAGAAAGCACAAGGGTGTAGCAGAGTCTTTTCTCCAGTTCTTTGGGAGAGAATGGCCCCTAAAGCATTATCAGAAGCGTCCACCTCCACAATGAAAGGAAGTGCTGGGTCTAGGTGGATCAACAGCGGTGCTGAGGTGAAACAAACCTTAAGTCGATCAAAAGCCTCTTCAGCCTGTAATGACCACTTAAAGGGCTTTTCCTTCTTTGTCAAGGAAGTAATGGGACGGACAATGTCAGAAAAATTTCTAATAAAACGTCTATAGAAATTTGCAAAACCAATAAAACGTTGGACCTCTTTAACGTTCCTGGGTACTGGCCAGTCAAGGATTGCCTGAATCTTACCAGATTCCATGCTCAGCCCCTGAGGAGAAATGACATAACCTAAAAACTGTATCTCAGAACGATGGAACTCACACTTCTCCGGCTTAATATACAGATGGTTCTCTTTCAGAATTTTCAAAACAGTTTTGACATGTTCTCCATGTTCCTGTAGAGAGTCAGAAAAAATTAAAATATTGTCCAAATAAATCACCACAAACTGATCCAATAAATCTCTAAAAATGTCATTAGCCAGATGTTGAAAAGACGCAGGGGCGTTACAAAGCCCGAAGGGCATCACCAGATATTCAAAGTGTCCATACCGGCATCTGAATGTTGTCTTCCATTCATCACCGGAACGAATACGCACCAAATTATAAGCCCCACGAAGATCTAGTTTAGAGAACACCTTGGCATGGCGGACTCTTTCCAATAATTCTGGAATCAAAGGCAAAGGATAACGATTCCGTATGGTTACCTTATTGAGTTCCCGATGGTCAATACTGGGTCTTGGGGTCCCATCCTTTTTTACAAAAAATATAGGCGCCCCTGCTGGTGAGGAAGAAGGACGTATAAAGCCTTTGGCCAGATTTTCATCAATATACTCGTTCAAGGCTTGAAGTTCAGGTGCTGCTAAAGGATATACGTTGCAAAAAGGAATAGCCGCCCCAGGAAGCAGCTCAATGGGACAGTCATAATGCCTATGTGGAGGAAGCTGATCTGCTTTCTTCTTGTCACAGATGTCAGAGAATGCTTTATATGCTGAAGGTAAAGTGAATACCTGTACAGTAGATTTTGTATCCGTGGACTCAGGGACAGCTTCAGTTATCGCTGGGTTGCTCCTAGTCGGAAAAATAATCTCCTTGGTCTCCCAGTTGATAGTCGGGTTCTGAGAACGCAACCAAGGAATGCCTAAAATCACAGGGAAATGAGAAGAAATTAACAAGAAAGAAAGTTGCTCCTGATGATTAGGCTCCAACAAAATCTTAAGAGGTACAGTCTCCTGATCCACAGGCCCGGAGATTATAGGTGACCCATCCACTGTTTCCATGGTAATTGGAGAGGCTCTTCGCTGCATCTCAATACCATGTTTTTGGGCAAATGTAACGTCCATAAAGTTGTCCCCTGCACCAGAGTCAATCATAGCTGCACTGGAAATCCACTGCCCTGAACACAGGATCTTAATAGGGAGTGAACAGTGAGAGTTCTTTTCCTTCAACTCCTTGGGAGGTGTAGTCATAGAGAGAGAATGGAATACACCATTTAATGGCAGGCTACATTCAGATATGTCAGATTCATCATCAGTGTTATCATACTCTCCTACCGCTGCTAACACCTTGTTAGGAAGCTTGGGACAGTTGATTAGAAAGTGGTCAGATTGGCCGCAGTAGAAACATAGCCTCTCTCGCAGGCGGTGCTCCTGGCGCTCATTACTCTCACGCCTCTGCACAGAATCAATTTGCATGGGCGCTTCTTCTACCTCCCGAGATGTTTTACCTGCAGGCTCTTTGGGAGGAAGGGAAAAGTTAGACATACGATTAAATACAGCCAATTTCTCCTGCCTACGTTCAGTAAGGCGTATGTCTATGCATACACAATGCTGTATAAACATTTCTAGCTCTTGTGGTGACTCAGAGCGGGCCAATTCATCTTTTACAATGCTAGACAGACCTCTCTTAAAAATAGGTAATTGTGCATAACTGTCCCAGTTGGTATCTACCGCTAATCTCCTAAATTCAGTAGCATATTCAATAACAGAACGTTTACCCTGGCGTAAAGATAGTAAAGCAGACTCAGCGGTAGCACGGCGGTTAGGGTCATCAAATATTAATGCCATAGCGGCTAAGAAATCATCCAAATTATTTAACCGTGGGTCACGAGACTCGATCATCGGCGGATTCGCCCAGGCGAGTACTCGTGAGGTCAGCAGCATAATTACACACAATACCTTAGATCTATCAGTAAGGAAGCAGTCAGCATGTACATCAAAATATAGCATACACTGATTCACAAAGCCACGAAATTTGTCACGTTCACCATTAAATCTGAATGGAGGCAACTTAGGTGGGCTAGCTGGTGGCGGTATCCCAGAAGGTAAAGTCACTTGTGCCGCCATTTGAGTACTAATGTCCTGGAAAGCCCGTCCGTACTGGGAGTCCAAGCCTGCAAGTTTGTTTTCCTGGGCCGCCATTCGGGTATTTAAGTCCTGTAAAGTTTGTCCAAATGCTTGTTCATTACGTTCAATGCCTCCAAGTTTCTTTTGCAGACCTTCCACCTCCTTCTGAAGAGATCTAATTACGGAATACACCTGCTCTAATTTGCTTTCTGCAGACATTGTTCCAGCAGACTCCTTATTTTTTGGCTAGAGTATCCTGTAATAATTATAATGGATACCACAGGAGTCTTTTTGCGTGGAACAAAGATACAACAGAACACAACTTATAGGTGTCAAAGTGTATATTATAAACACATGGTGTTTCAAACAAGTGCAGACGAAAACACAAAGTCCATAAACACTCAGGGGAAAATGCAATTAGCAGAGCAGTTTGTAAAGCACTGTTCACACTAGAGGATGCTAGAAAACAAGGAAGTCTTTATCAAGTCCAAACAATATATATTATATAATCCAGGGAGGCCTGGGTAGGAAGTCCCAGATAATGCAGCACAGTCCCGTGCTCTAAATGTAATCAGCAAAGCAATCTGTAAAGCACAATTCACACTAGAGGATGCTAGAAAACAAGGAAGTCCTTATCAAGTCCATGCAAGGAAGTCCATACAATATTTAGATAATCCAGGGAGGCCTGGGTAGGAAGTCCCTGATAGCTGCAGAGCACGGGACTGTGCTGCACTATCTAAAGCAGGTGAGTCAGAGCAGAAACCAGCTTACTTGTTAGCAGAATGCAGGTGAAGACTGAGGTTCAGAGGTAGCAGCAGGAGCAGCCAGGAGAAGGAGGAATACTGGTAACAACTGAATGCAGCAAAGTCTCTGAGAGCAGGTAACAGAAGATCCAAACAAGTCTGCAGGGCAGAGCAGGAAACTAGGAAACCACCTGGAGCAGATCACAGGCAGAATACTCTAGCACTGATTAGAGGCTGGGGTGGAGTTATAAAGAAGGAAGACAAGGGGCACATGAGACAAAAGACACCATCTTGAAAGAGGGCAAAAAGGGCCAAAATGTAATTAAAAATGTATTTGCAGTCCTGACAAATGAGTTATCCCCCTTCCACCCACTCATGTTCATCTCTTCGCTTATCTGTGCCAAACATATAAAACTTATGCAGGTAGACAGCAGACAGCTGTGGGGGTGGGTGTCAAATAGTCAAAGTATTCATTGTTAATAAATTATAGTGCTGTAGTGGTCACTGACACTCTAGGAACACCTGGATCTGCTTCCCTAAAAACAGCCTTGGGGAAAAATATACTGCTTCTCTGTGACCGTGTGTGAGGATTGCCCCAACCTCACACTTTGCAACTAGTTAGTAGGCAAAAACACATACGCACAGTACAAATACATAAAGGAAAAAAGAGTCACCTGGTAGAGAGTAGAGACGAGCGAACCTTTTAAGGTTCAGACCGACGAACTTCCCGATGTTCGTCGAACATATCCGAACCCTATTTAATTCAATGGGAGGCAAAACCAAATGCATAGACAACACCTTCAGGGGGGCCGAAAGCTGCCAAAATAGCCCAAATTAGGGGCAGACACCAGGAAAAGTGCCATCAATTGAGCCAGAATACAAATAGTATAATTGCACAGCATGGATTCATGGGACAGGGCCTGGACCAGAATTTCTAGCTTAAACATTGATCAGTAACAGGTGGATGAGTGACAGGTGTAGTCCTGGTGCTCTAAGAGTCCTACCAATTTCAGACAACACACATGAAGGAGTCCAAACATTTCCAAAACTTAGGGGCAGACACCAGGAAAAGTGTGATCAATGGACCCACAGTAGAAATTTTATAATGGAACAGCAACAGTCAGGCATGGGCCATGCATGAGCCAGTGTCTGGTCTAGCATTTACAGCTTTGAATGTAAGTTCAAATTAAGAGGTGGGTGAGGGACCCCTGATACCTCATGCAACAGCTCAAACTGCTTTCTGCTCAGTCACACTCAGGTGGCACAATTATCTGCTTCATAGACTACTATTGTTAGAAAAATGTAAGGATAGTAACACAGGTAGTTGACTGAAAGTAAGTGCAGGCCTGCCGGTCTGAGAGCCCTACTGCTACAGGCAACTCACATGAAGGAGACCCAACTTGGATACCAAACATTTCCAAAAATTAGGGACAGTCACCACTAAAGTGGCATCAATTTCCCCAGTAGAAATAGTATAATGGGGCTCTGACACCCCTTCCACTACAGGAAACACACCAGATGGAGACCCAACTTGGAATCTCCACATTTAAAATAAAAATGTTAGTAACACCAGCAGCAGTAGCAACTGCAGGCACAGAAGCCAGAACAAAGATGTCACAGACTGCAATAACGCGAGCTCAATGCAGCACACTAAAAAGGACACCATCGCCTAGTCTGCGACTGGGATGCAAAAGTCAGTGGAGATCCATGACTTGTTCATCTTAATGAAAGTTAGATGGTCTACACTTTCAGGGGACAGCCGGATGCACTTATCCACCAGGACACCAAAGTAGCGCTGAAGACACGTTCTGAGAGAACGCTGGCTGCCAGGCATGACAAAACCTCCAAGGCATGACAGGCGAGCTCAGGCCACTCCTCCATTTTTGAAGACCAAAATGCAAAAGGGTCCAAACCCCCCTCCCGATGGCATTGATATTGAGCTTGAGATAGTGAACGACTGGAAAGGATGGTACAGGACTATATGTCAGACTTGTATGCCCCCTGACGAAGAAAGGGCGAAACGTGCGTTGGTGCGCAGAGGTACCCATTCCACACACTGCTGTCCCTATTGTAAGTATATCTGAGATACTGTCATGGGTGTTCAGTGTGTAGTCATAGGGAAAAGCATTGTAGGAAGCATGCTGTATAGCCTGAGTAGTACTGTTTTTGTTTGGCCCTTGATATATTATATGCACTTGCCACTTTATGTTGCCCATGCAGCATAGGTTTTGGGCGGCATAATGAATCTATTGCATATTTATTGATCTTTTGTTTAAACTGCTCTGTTTACTTGATGCATACAGCACTGGGAACTTTATGGCGGTTTTGTGCAATATAATATTCAGCAGCATGACACTCAATTAGATTGTGTGTTGTAGAATGTTTCCTTTTTTTGTGGTGCTATGTTGTTTTTAATTATATGTATTTGTGTTCAATAAAATATGTTATTTGGTTCACCTATAACTCTGGTCTCCCCGACCCTTTTTATTCATGGGTTCATTTGTTACTTAGAAGCTTTTTGAGATTTTGGCACCTTCTGTTTAATTAGATTTCCTCATGAGTAATATGTGTGATTATTGTACTCTGTTCTGCTTGTGCGACTCACAGAAATCGCTTCTGTCACTTGGACTGTTGCTAATGTTTTTGCGTCGACGACTCGACATTCCCTGGTTAGAAGTTTTGAACACTGTGTGCCTCACTGCTGTCTTGGGGAAAACCACTCGTAAGATTGTCTACAAGTGTGTTTCAATACTCCAGAATGTGTGCATCCCTTTCCAGGGGGGAAGCAGCTCTCAAAATTTACTCTTGTACCATGAATCTAACAGAGTGGCAACCCAGTAGTCAGCACTATTTCTAATCCTAAGAGTACAGGCATCATGTTGCAGATAGTGCAGCAAGGACGCTCTCATGTGTAGGGCGCTTCCATGAGGTCCAAGTCCATGGTGTGTTGGTGGCGGGGAAACACTCAAGCTTGCTTCCTTCGTCCCCTCCCGCCAACCATGGAAAACAGAGAGGGGATTATTATCCTCTTCATCTCCTGACTCTTGCGCGCCCATCACCTCTTCCTCCTCCATTTGTTCCTCGGCTCCCACACCTTCACTAACAGTTTGGTACCATAAGCCCCTCTCGATTGCTGTAATCCATCCTCCCATGGCACCCGCCTGTGCGACAACAGTCCGGAACTTAGGGATACTGTTATCCCTTCCGCATTCTCCTTTGCATGCAGAGGTCCTTCAACTGTGCTCACTCCGCAAGAATGATTTACACCACGTCCGTACTGCACTGGCCCAGGCTATGCATAGTGACATACTGCACAAGGGCCACAGTCGTTGCAACATGTCCAGAATTGAATTTCACTGTGTCGGCACATTGCATATCAACCAGATAACTGGTATGTCGAAAGACCTCTGTAGCGATGCAAGTCGATGACCTGTGGGGTGCGAATGGTGGAAGCGAGCACACAGCGACTGTGCTTTCTGCAGTAGCGCATCCAGGCCAGGATAGTGGCGGGAAATTTACTGTACCACCAGGTTGAGGATATGATCCATGCAAGGCATGTATGTGAGATTGCCCCGGCGTAGGGCCGCCACCAGGTTTGCACCGTTATCGCACACGGCCTTCCTTGTCTTCAGGTTCAGTGGAGATAGCCATTGCTCAAACTCAGCCTGGATATCTGTCCAAAACTTTTGAGCTGTGTGACTGCGATCTCCAAAGCATATTCATTTAAACACTGCCTGATTGTGGTGAGCCTTGGCTGCGCAGTACAAAAATGGGTGGATTCTCTCTGCTCTGTTGGAACTCGTGTCTCATTAAGGGAGAGGTTGAGGGCACAGGTGGAGGCCCTAGAGGAGGAGGCAGAAGCAGTGGAGGAAGTATTAGATACAGAGGTTTGTTCCGCAAGCCACACAGCCACCAGAGTCACCCAGTGCCCAGTCAGCGAGATGTAACGCCACTGGCCATGCTTGCTCTGGGTGTCAGTGGTAAAATGCTGCGACACGCTGGTGTAGCGCAGGCACAACTTGCTTAGAGAAGTAATGCCGACTGGGCAACTGGTACTGGGGGACTACGACGTCCATCAGCTTTTGGAAACTGTCTGTAACCACCAGGCATTTCTGTGGACAAGAGATTGGAGATGATGAACTTCAAGCTTTTAGCTTTGGCATGTGTAGGAAGAAGCAATCTTTTACGTGACCACAACTGTGGGGCCGAGGGCTGGATGCTGTGCTGAGAGAGGGTGGAGTAGGGTGAACACGACAAACTGCTGGACTGTGAATGAGGTGCAGGCAGAGATGTTATGGTGCATTGAGAAAGATGTGGTGTGCTCAGTGTCTGAGATCGGTCAAAAACAGCAGACATGTCCACTTCCGTAACATCTGACAGGCTCTCATTCACTCCGACTGTAGCAGATAAACAAGTGGAGGTTCTGTGACCAGAGACCTGTGTGAGAACATTTGCCACAGTGAAGGGAGGAGGAAGAAGCAGCAGATGCGGTTGATGGGGCAGCTGGTGGTTGGCGAGGCCCACTAGTCTGCATTTTAGCGCAGTGAGATTCCCAAACTAACGCATGTTGATCGCGCATGTGCCGGTCCATGCATGTACTAGTTAAATTATTGGAATTTTTGCCTCTACTGAGTCTGAGTTCACACCAAGTGGGATCTACAACCTCATCGTCATCCTCTCTGTTCTCTTACTCCTCACCCTTAGAGTCACCCTACTCCCCTTCCTGTCCTGACAGCACAGTACAGTCCGCGTGCGCCTCAGGTATCTGAGACTCATCAGGATCACCTCCTCTTGAGTCGGTAAATCTTTGGCGCAGACCTCTGATGCCCATGGAATAGAATGTGTGAACAGCTCTGCAGGCTCGCCCATCTGTGTTCACCCACAGTCAGTTGGGTGGTTGGAGAGTTGTGACACGTCGGGAAACAAGGGTAATTGGGGTGCCACCTCTGAGGACTGTACTGTGTGTGTTGTTAAGGTGGAGGAAGAGGAGGAAAGGCCACTTGATGCCGCGCTTGCCATCCACATCTATTCTCTCTCTGATCCTTATGTACAAGGTGTACCGCTGTGCGGCTGCCAAACAAAGGAAGTGGAGTAGCCCATTCAGTACCAAAAGTTGTCAATTGTCTTTGGATAGGACGAGCCGGTGTTTGTTCAGTAGAGCTTTCAGTAGCATTACTACATACACATTACTACCTACACCTTAGTACACCTCGAACACCAAGCCTATTTCCCCTTCCACCACACCACAACCTTGCTTTTTCCCACTCATGTTGGATGTACCTTCCCCTCTTTTAACCAAATGTTTCATAACCCTAGTTTTAGGAACTAACCTGGGTTGGAGTAGTGATATTGCAACCACCAGGGGCAGCACTGGTTGGCAGAGTAGTCAGGTAAGCCAAGAATTTGGTACACAGGAAAGCAATATTATCTTGAAGGGTTTAGCAGGTAGCATAGTCAGGGAAGCCAGGACTTTAGTACACAGGAAAGAAGTATTGTGTTTCTAGGAAGTAGCAGGAGAAGGAAGAGCTTGACTAGAGGCTGGGAGCTCAATAATCTCGCAAGGAGGGAGGTGTCAGGCCAGGTTTAAGTAGAGTGTTTAATCAGGATGAAGCCAATCAGGTACAACATATGGTGGAGCTACTCAGGAACAATACAGGTACTAGAATCTAGGTTAGTCAGGAACTGACCAGCGAGCTGAAAAGCTCAGTGGGAAGAGCTGGCGCCTGATGCATGAGTCGTGACACCTAGGCCCAGACCCTTTCAATCACCTGTCACTACATTAACAATCAGTATTTATTTACTGAGATAGTGTAGCTGGACCACAGAATTAGACCTAAAGATTTAGATGCTGAAATGTGGACTGCTGGCTGGACCACACAATTAGCACAATGGCTTTAGATGATGAAATGTGGATTGGTGTCTGGAACACATAATTAGCACAAAGGATTTAGATGCTAAAATGTTGAAATTTGGACTGTTGGCGAGACTACACAAAGGATTGATGAGCTGGAAGGTCGATTTGACACAGGATCCTACCTATCTGCCAATAAACCGCTTCGCTAATACTTGCAGCAACAGCAGCCTCACAACGTTGTTACACTAACAAAGTGGTGCCGAAGCCACATGTCCGCTTCTTGTATGGAGAGGAACATATGACTTCGGCAGCCAATGACACAAGCCCTTGTGTCTGGATGTTGTGGATGGTTTCTGCGTCCTGATTGGTTTCCGGAATCTCCACACATTAAGTTAATTTAAATAAAAAAAAGAATAACAGTCCGCTGCTCCTCTGTCCTCTCCGCACCCTGTTTGGGGTGTTTTGCCAATGGAACTAAGGCGGCAGGATATGGCCGCATTCTCCAACACTTCACATGTGATTTGAACAAAGAAGAAATGTATTAAGAATAAGCGTTAAAAGTAAAAAGAGATAAAGATGAGAGATTTAAAAAAAACATGTCCGGAGACCTCCATGAATATAAGAGAGAAAGAAAGATCTGACCAGCTGCACAAGGGTGCAGTATTTAAGTAAAAATTCTGTCTCACAGTCGTGGAGTTTCTGTGCATGCCTAAACAAAAGAATTTTGCCCACCTGTAAGGCTGAGTTCACACGATGCGTATTTAATGCGTTTCCGCGGCGTTTTTGCAGTTGCGTAAACGCTGTGGAAACGCATGAAAAACGCATGGTAGAAGGGCAGCAATGTTCCCCAATTGAAATCAGCATGTGCTGTGCCCATGATGCGGATTTTTCCGCAGCGTAAACGCTGCGCTCAAAAATCCGCAGCATGTCAATTAATTTTGCGTTAACGCGGCGTTTTCGCCGCCATTGACTTGCATTAGAACGCGCCAATTCCGCAAGACTGCATCTGTACTTGCGTTATTGGCGCGTTCTAATGTGCGGATGGTACCCGGGTGTGGAGGAGAGGAGAGTCTCCTCCACACCCAGGTACCATTAAAAAAGCTGTAAAACAAGAATAAAATAAAAAATATATATATACTTACCATCTGTCGGCCCGCGCAGCGCTCCTGCTTGGTTCCCGGCACTTGCAGTGAGTTGAAGGACCTTCGCTGACGTCAGAGTCATGTGACGGGTCACGTGACGCTGACGTCGGCAGGTCTTTCAATTCAAAGTTGCCGGCAGAACGGAGTGTAAAGCAGGACAGCGCGGGCCATCGGAGGTAAGTATATACACTCTCTCGGGTCACACTATATAAATCCATGCTGTTTGCATGGATTTATATAGTGTGACCTAGTTGTCAAGCACTTTCCAGGTGATGCTCAAATCGCCTGGAAAGCGCTTGTCAATCTGCATGCGGAAACGCATGTGAATCCGCATGTGGATCCGCATGTATTCTGCAGGAAAAACGCATGCACAATCTGCATGCGTTTTTTCTGCCAGGGAGATGCAGAAATGATGCAGAAATTTTCCGCTTCATTTCTGCATCGTGTGCACATACCCTAATACTTAAAAACAAATGCATAAGCAAAATATGAACAAATTATTAATTTTCAATGACCATTATGTTTCAAAAGACTTCGAGGTGTCTAGTTTCTGGGAATACATGTTATTTATAAAACCGCATTCTACAGAACATTCTAAGAATGTCAGCAGGCTTAGGGCCCGATGAATATAAGCTTTCACGCCAGAATTTTAGAATAAAAGCTGTGAAAAGTAACAAAATGAAGATGCCACTTGAAGTTGTGCCAAAATTTTGCAATTTTTGGCTTTCTCAAGCTAGTCTCTCCCAGTTGCGACAAGATGGGCAAAGCTGGGTCAAAACGGGGACATGGCAACCGACGCTCGCCAAATTCATGAGCGGCGGTATTCATTAAGTCACGAATCTTAGAACAGCTCGAGGCTGGAGTAGGATTTGTGTTGAGGCGCACATAGAGGTGTATACCTCTCGTTTGACACTCCTGATTCAACAAGAGGCTTAAAGGAATTGTCCACTACTTGGACAACCCCTTCTCAATCTGTGTTTTCCCCCATCTAAATAAAAACACTTATACTCACCTCCCGTGCCGGCGCCGTTCCAGAGCTGTCGGAACTCTCTCTACCGGGGCTCACATAAAGTGTTTACTTCATGTGAGCCCTGCGTCCGCTCCATACACGTCGTACACACAAGGCTCCTCTCTGTACACGTCATACATGCGCGGCTTCGCTCCGTACACCTCGTACACACGCGGCCCTGCTCCGTACACCTTGTACACACGCAGCTCCGCTCCGTACACCTCGTACACACGCTGCTCCGCTCCGTACACCTCGTACACGCACGGCTCCGCTCCGTACACTTCGTACGCGCGCGGCTCTGCTCCGCTCCGTACACACGCGACTCCGCTCCGCTCCGTACACACACGGCTCCGCTCTGTACACCTCGTACACGCGTGGCTCTGCTCCGCTCCGTACACCTCGTACACGCGCGGCTCTGCTCCGCTCCGTACACCTCGTACACACGCGACTCCGCTCACCTCATACACACGCAACTCCGCTCACCTCATACACACACGGCTCCGCTCCGTACACCTCGTACACGCGCGGCTCTGCTCCGTACACCTCGTACACACACGGCTCTGCTCCGTACACCTCATACACACTGCTCTGCTCCGTACACCTCGTACACGCGTGACTCCGCTCCGTACACCTCGTACACGCGCGGCTCCGCTCCGTACACCTCGTACACGCGCGGCTCCGCTCCGTACGCCTCGTACACGCGCGGCTCCGCTCCGTACACTTCGTACGCACGCGGCTCTGCTCCGTTCCGTACACACACGGCTCCGCTCCGTACACACGCGACTCCGCTCCGTACACACACGGCTCCGCTCTGTACACCTCGTACACGCGCGGCTCTGCTCCGCTCCGTACACCTCGTACACACGCGACTCCGCTCACCTCATACACACACGGCTCCGCTCCGTACACCTCGTACACGCGCGGCTCTGCTCCGTACACCTCGTACACACACGGCTCTGCTCCGTACACCTCATACACACCTCTCTGCTCCGTACACCTCGTACACGCGTGACTCCGCTCCGTACACCTCATACACACACGGCTCTGCTCCGTACGCCTCGTACACACACGGCTCTGCTCCGTACACCTCATACACACTGCTCTGCTCCGTACACCTCGTACACGCGCGGCTCTGCTCCGTACACCTCGTACACGCGCGGCTCCGCTCCGTACACCTCGTACACGCGCGGTTCCGCTCCGTACACCTCGTACACGCGCGGCTCCGCTCCGTAAGCCTCGGACACGCGCGGCTCCGCTCCGTAAGCCTCGTACACGCGCGGCTCCGCTCCGTACGCCTCGTACACGCGCGGCTCCGCTCCGTACGCCTCGTACACGCGCGGTTCCGCTCCGTACACCTCGTACACGCGCGGCTCCGCTCCGTAAGCCTCGGACACGCGCGGCTCCGCTCCGTACGCCTCGTACACGCGCGGCTCCGCACGCCTCGTACACGCGCGGCTCCGCTCCGTACGCCTCGTACACGCGCGGTTCCGCTCCGTACACTTCGTACACGCGCGGCTCCGCTCCGTAAGCCTCGGACACGCGCGGCTCCGCTCCGTACGCCTCGTACACGCGCGGCTCCGCTCCGTACGCCTCGTACACGCGCGGCTCCGCTCCGTACGCCTCGTACACGCGCGGCTCCGCTCCGTACGCCTCGTACACGCGCGGCTCCGCTCCGTACGCCTCGTACACACACGGCTCTGCTCCGTACGCCTCGTACACACACGGCTCTGCTCCGTACACCTCGTACACACACGGCTCTGCTACATCCACACTGTAAACCCCTCCTGACCCCACACATAACCTTCCCCTCATCCAGCACCATGACAACCAGCACAGCAGAGTCCTGCATCCACTGAGGCCCCTGATCATGTGACCCCTGACTCCTCCCCTCCTGTGACCTCATCACAGGTCCTGTGTGCACAGAACAGCCATATATGTGGTGGTGGCTCTGCAGGTGGAGGTATGTGGAGAGACCCCAGTACTGGGCGCAGGGGGCATTAACCCCTTCATTACTGAGACCTTGATTTTCTATTGCCACTTTCTAACAGTCATTTTCATTCATTTAAATCATTGTTCCTTTTCCTTTGATAGATACATAAGACCCAACTATTAAGATAGCAAACATGAAAACACATATTTGCTTATATAGTACGCTAACTCTTTCATGGCCTCATACAGTTTGATGCCCTCTTCATGCCCTCCATGCATTATGTATGATGCCTCCACACACCATATAATCTTCCCACAGTACCAAAATCCACCCCGCACATAGTGAACCCTCGTATTCTTCCCATTCAGGTCCCTACAATATCAGATCCTCTCAGAGAACATCTAAGTGAAGTTTCCTAATTAACCTCTTGAGGATGGTTACAGACTGGGACAATATGGTGGAGAGGATATTACACCTCACCCTAGAGATCCTCTTCCGGCTTACTGGAGAGGTGAGAGGTTCTGATGACGTCACATTACATCATTCTTATCTATGGGAAAACAGATGGACAGAACTGGAGAGGTGAGGACTCTGGAAATGTCTGTAGTGAGATTTATTCATGTGTCTCTCCATAACCAGGATTACACAGTAGTGAAGAAGACCTCTAGTGAGCACTGTCAGGACCCTGTGTCTGAGGGATGGAGAAGACCCCTGAGCCCAATCATGGGGCCTCCACCTCACCCCCTGATTCATGAGGACATCAATAACCAGAAGATCCTAGGACTCACCTACAAGATGATTGAGCTGCTGACTGGAGAGGTGACACTGCTGGGACATTATACAGTAACACTATGAAGGGATCGGGTGATGATGGTATCATTGTATGTGTCAGGTTCCTATACGATGTCAGGATATCGCTGTCTATTTCTCCATGGAGGAGTGGGAGTATTTAGAAGGACACAAAGATATGTACAAGGACGTCATAATGGAGGTTCCCCAGCCCCTCACATCACCAGGTAATAGACACCACTAAATACACACGGCCTATAATTATCTGTATGTAAAGAATGAATTCAGTCCCTGTATGTGTTTCCTCCAGTTCTATCCAGTAAGACGACAAAACCAGAGAGATGTCCCCGTCCTCTTCTTCCACAGAATTGTAAAGAAGAAAATCCGAATGTTGCTGAGGATCATCAGGTAGTTGGAGAGAAGGTGTCATGAGATCTCCCCTATGATGTGTAGACCGCTGTGAAGGTCTTGACCTCAGTCTTGTTTTATCCACAAGTATTATATGTTTTATACTTGTGTAATAAGAATGATGGAGATGGCAGGATTAGAGCTGATCATAGATGTGTCTTCTCCATCTTTCTGTAACTTTTACACTGTTTGTTTCAGGGTGAAAACCTGACCCATATTAATACTACAGAGATATATGTGAGGGGTGATGAGCGGTGTAAAGAGGAGATTCCAACAGATAACTGCACAGGTGAGTAGTAACCAATAAATGCAGATAATTCACAGATTCTTCTGACTTACTGTCTTTGGCTGCTTTATCTGCAGAGCAGTCTTGCCATATTAAAATTTAGTGGTCATCATTCTGCCACTATAACACTGCATGGTTCTTCACTCGAAACTATCTCCTTTGCTTTGGGCATTGGAAGACCTTCTTGAAGTCTGACCTGCTTTGGCCAGAGCTTACAACCCAGTGTATCCACCCTATCGACTGCACTTAGAAGATGCTGAGCCTTACCTGCCCAGATACCTAAACCGCAAGCCAAATAATAGTGTTCATCGAATGTGCTGATAACTTAGGAAATAATTTAATATTATCGTTATGATGGGTCAAGTAGCAGCGTACATAGAATTTGCTGACAACTTAAAAAATAATTTCATAATAATATAATCGTTATGATAGGTCTCTAAGAGAAAGCAGAAGGTAGTGATATTGTTGCCTTGCTAGAATCTTGGCATTGTGATGCTAGTCACTACTCATGGACTAGCCATGAGACCGGATAGTCAAGAGGTCAGGGGTCCGTACCAAGAGTGCTCGTTTTAGAAAAAAAAAAAAAAAAGCGTAGTCAGGTCACAGTCCGAGGTCAGAGTATCAGGAAGGTGGCGGATCAAGACAAAGGGGTAAGTCCAACGGATGGTCAAAGGTAAATTCACGGTCGGCAACAGAGATCAGAATACAACTCAGAGCACAAACAAAACACACCACTTGAGCAAAGCTACAATTGCCAATGGTCTGATCATTGTCAGAGTGCTAAATAGCCCCGTAATCACCAAGAACGGATGACACCCAGCCAGACATGACGGCTGAGCTGTCATTCACAATACTCACAATTCTGCCTCAGATTTGGAGGTTGAGCTGTCATTCATAATCCAGACTGTTCAGCCCTCTCTCGATCCCATAGGGTGGCAGAGCTCTTATTTGCAGCGTCCACAGGAATATTATTGAGTTACTCTACCTTCTCTCTTTTCTGTACCGCTGAATGTGCAATATGGTCACTACAGCAGTCCATTCTTTCCTGCCAAACTTCGCTTTTCTGACGGAGACACCATTGCATGTGCAGTGATTTTCTGTACAATAACAGCAGAGTTTCCCTTCATCTTCAAGTTTTCACTTCCCTTCATCCTGACTCAGTTTCTTTGAATGAAGAATAGAGTCACTTTGAAGAGGATTACGATAAACTACACAAAAAATGTTACACATATGAAATGATATATCTCCAATCTGTGCATGGTTGATGTTGCTAATATCCATTTATTAACGGCTGTTGGAGATGCTTTGGCATGGCTTGAATCCTTGGTTTCTTGGCATGACTCCACATCATGAACTCCATGATGGTTTCAATCACAGAAAATACAAATTACTGCAAAATCGTTCCTGAAATTGGAAGAACTAATAATTTCTCTATTTTATTGGCCAGTACTCTTATGGTCCATCATAAATTATTACAACTCCGGTTTAGTGTTGTAGTTCTTCCCCTAAACATATGTTCTTGTTGGGGATGTAACCTTTTTTAGTTTATTTTACATCTTCTAGTTCAACAGGTTCATTATGTATATATGTTTTTACCATGGTGTGATTGACCTGCCTTCCCTTGGCGAGTCTTCAATTACCTGATGGTCTTTAAGTGTCTCTAGTGTCTTCAGGTTGAAAACCTGAAGCGAAATTTAAGACATCTTAGCTTTAGACTATGTTAAAAAGGTCCTCCTAAATGTCTTCAATAAACTCATCTGATAAGCCAGAAAATGTTGGCGCTTAACTCACTCACACAATTTGATTTAACAGTACATCCATGCTGGGCTCTGCAAGTATGGAGTTTGCTCATTAGCTGAGCTCTCTCTCCACATTTGATGGATGGCGGCTATATTACATACTTGACACCTGGTCCTAATAGAAGCTGCCAGAACTGAGCTCCAATCATTGATGTTAACCATTCAGATGCCATTGTCATTCTTTTCATCTACTAGCTCTGTGGAAATCCATTATTTTAACTTTGACAATGGATGTAAGTGGGGGGATTATTTTTTTCTGGACAGAGTAGGTTTTATTGGTATCATCATTGGTATCATTTTGGCCTGCAGAACATTTTTTGGTAGCTTATTCCAATAGTTGGGAGGCAAAGTCAAATATCATGCTTTACTGGTTCGTGCTCTGAGGTTTGCTGTTTTATTGTGAACTGTTTTTGTCTTAGTAAATTATTGAATTTTGCTATATACAGTGGGTACGGAAAGTATTCAGACCCCTTTAAATTTTTCACTCTTTATTTCTTTGCAGCCATTTGGTAAATTCTAAAAAGTTAATTTTTTTTTCTCATTAAAGTACACTCTGCACCCCATCTTGACTGAAAAAAACAGAAATGTAGAACTTTTTGCACATTTATTAAAAAAGAAAAACTGAAATATCACATGGTCATAAGTATTCAGACCCTTTGCTCAGACACACATATTTAAGTCACATGCTGTCCATTTCCTTGTGATCCCCTTGAGATAGTTCTACTCCTTCATTGGAGTCCAGCTGTGTTTAATTAAACTGATAGCACTTGATTTGGAAAGGCACACACCTGTCTATATAAGACCTCACAGCTCACAGTGCATGTCAGACCAAATGAGAATCATGAGCTCAAAGGAACTGCCCAATGAGCTCAGAGATAGAATTGTGGCAAGGCACAGATATGGCCAAGATTACAAAAGAATTTCTGCATTACTCAATGTTCCTAAGAGCACAGTGGAAGAAGTTTGGGACCACCAGAAGTCTTCCTAGACCTGGCCGTCCAGCCAAACTGAGCAATCGTGGGAGAAGAGCCTTGGTGAGAGAGGTAAAGAAGAACCCTAAGATCACTGTGGCTGAGCTCCAGAGATGCAGTAGGGAGATGGGAGAAAGTTCCACAAAGTCAACTATCACTGCAGCCCTCCACCAGTCAGGCATTTATTCTGATGAGACGAAGATAGAACTTTATGGTGATAATTCTAAGCAGTATGTGTGGAGAAAACCAGGCACTGCTCATCACCAGCCCAATACAATCCCAACAGTGAAACATGGTGGTGGCAGCATCTTGCTATGGTGGTGATTTTCAGCTGCAGGGACAGGACAACTGGTTGCAATTGAAGGAAACATGAATGCGGCCAAGTACAGAGATATCCTGGATGAAAACCTCTTCCATAGTGCTCTGGACCTCAGACTTGGCCTAAGGTTCACCTTCCAACAAGACAATGACCCTAAGCAGACAGCTAAAATAACAAAGGTGTGGCTTCAGAACAACTCTGTGACCATTCTTGACTGGCCAAGCCAGAGCCCTGACCTAAACCCAATTGACCATCTCTGGAGAGACCTGAAAATGGCTGTCCACCAACGTTCACCATCCAACTTGACGGAACTGGAGAGGATCTGCAAGGATGAATGGCAGAGGATCCCCAAATCCAGTTGTGAAAAACTTGTTGCATCATTCCCAAGAAGACTCATGGCTGTACTAGCTCAAAAGGGTGCTTCTACGCGATCATGAGCAAAGAGTCTGTATACTTATGACCATGTGATATTTCAGTTTTTCTTTTTTAATAAATTTGCAAAAATGTTTACATTTCTGTATTTTTTTCAGTCAAGATGGAGAGCAGAGTGTACTTTAATGAGGAAAAAAATGAACTTTTTAGAATTTACCAAATAACTGCAATGAAACAAAGAGTGAAAAATTTAAAGGGGTCTGAATACTTTCCGTACCCACTGTAAGTGGCACTTTCTTTGAAAAAAAAAAATTGTATAAGGATATTTTATTCAAAAACAATAATTAGCTTTATTTTTGGCAGATGGATGTACCAAGAGATCAGAGGGACAACTGACATCTTCAATTTTTAAATCTGAGGCTAATGTTAGACATGAGAGAATTCACACTGTGGCGAAGCTACATTCATGTACAGAATGTGAGAAATATTTTGCAAAGAAATCAAATCTTGCTAACCATCAGAGAATTCACACAGGAGACAAGCCATTTTCATGTTCAGAATGTGGGAAATGTTTTGCAAAGAAATCAAATCTTGCTAACCATCTGAAAACTCACACAGGGGAGAAGCCATTTTCATGTTCAGAATGTGGGAAATGTTTTGCAAATAAATCACATCTTGTTAGACATCAGAGATTTCACACGGGGGAGAAGCTACATTCATGTTCAGAATGTGAGAAATATTTTGCAGATAAAACACATCTTGTTAGACATCAGAGAACTCACACGGGGGAGAAGCTACATTCATGTTCAGAATGTGGGAAATATTTTGCAGATAAAACACATCTTGTTAGACATCAGAGAACTCACACGGGGGAGAAGCCATTTTTATGTTCAGATTGTGGGAAATGTTTTGCATGTGCATCAAATCTTGTTACACACCAAAGTAACCACACAAACAAGAAGCCATTTTCATGTTCAGAATGTGGGAAATGTTTTGCAAAGAAATCAAATCTTGTTAACCATCAGAGAATTCACACAGGGGAGAAGCCATTTTCATGTTTAGAATGTGGGAAATGTTTTGCAGAGAAATCACATCTTATTACACATCGGAGAACTCACACTGGGGAGAAGCCATATTCATGTTAAGAATGTGAGAAATGTTTTGCTGACAAATGGCATCATAAAGAACATCAAAAACCTCACACAACAAAGAAGCCATTATCATACCAAGCAACTGTGAAATGTTTAACTTGAAAATCCAAATTTGTTGTTGGTCAAAAAAATTTACACAAGGAGAAACTGTATATATTATTGACGAATGGTACAAGACAAAGTATAACAGAGACAGACATTCTAGTTTATAGAAGAAAATACTGGGAAGCAAAAGAGCACAAAATAGGGTCTTAACCGGTAACAATTGAAAAAGAAAAGGGGAGTATTCTGCTCACCTGATGTAGTTGCACATATGCAACATTTTTACGCATGAAACAGCTGCTGCAGGACACGGGTCGGAGAGACCAAAGAGTTTGTTGATCCAGGTATGGTGTGTCTATATCTGAACTGCTGATGGAAATCCCAGGACATCGGAAGATTTCTTAAAAGAATACTTTTTATTTGTACAGGTTTTACAGTCAACGTATTTCGAAGTCGCTCAGGACAAAAACCTATGTGTGTCATGTCACACTTGAGCAGTTTTATAAGCGGTCTTTTATTAAAAAAAACAGCCGAACAGGGAACATGATCTCTCAGAGGTCATGTGTCCGGCCGTTGGATACAAATGCAGTTGAAAGTATAGGTGGAACATGATTACATTGATCACATTTGAAGCATTATAATAAAAGTGAACATGAACAATTAAAAGTGAAGAAAATAAGTGTTTGAATCGTGAAATAAAAATACATTTGTTTATATATATTGTGGGGTTTCTACTCACTTGGGTGCGTCGGGAGGCCAAACAGGAAGTGTTTCCGTTTAAATGTCCATGTCGGTTTATTACCTCATAAACCGTCCACAAGCAAAAGAAAAACAAACAGCCTTTAGTGCAGGCAAAACAAAGAAAAGTCCTTTAGCCAAAATCTCTGGTTAGCCTGTCCTATGGGCACACAGGCTGGATAGCATTACGTATACTGGCTCAGTCTAGAGATAACAACACACAGGAGGCCTTCTCCCTCCATACACAGACCATGTGTTAAACAAAGAACTCCATTTTAGCCACACCCAGAAGTGAGGTATGTGGGAAACCAGACCGACCCGTCTCTCAGGTTGCCCGTAAAACCTGGTCCCGGATACACCAAACAATCCTCTTAGTGCTTACGTGCACTACAGCAACATTCCAGGATTACATCACAGACAACAACCATCTCTGTGATAGATACCTCCCGTCAACTATGTGTCCGAGAGCTATCTTACAATATATAAATACTTCTCTATTTAGTACCTTTTATCATGTCTATTTACCTCAATGAGGTTTGACCTGGTATTCAGATGATTCCTGAAATCATGAAGATTGTAAGACCGAGCAGTGCACCACTTGACAGAGTGATTGTTTAGCACTGAAGCAAGGGTTAAACTATTTATATTAGTGATCTTTGGGAATATTACAGCAAAAAGGGTTTTTTATTTGACAAGGTCTTAAAAGGTGTGTGTATGTGAAAACAAATGCTGGGTGGAGAACAGGAGGTGATGGTGCACGATCGCAGCTGCTAACACTGCTCCGGGACAAAGACTGTGAGGTATTTCAAGGGCAGGCTGCTAGCATAGAAGCTAGATGGCTTGACAATAGTGTGATGCAGGGTAGAAAAAGGAGGAGGTAGAGGATGTGGGTTTAAGCAGGCGTGAGATGGAATGATGTGGCACACAGGACATCAGCCAAATGGCTAGGCAGAGAGAACAGGAAAGGAGCATTCCAAGAAAGAGGGAAAGCAACAAAACCATAAGGTGGGCAGATCGGAAGAATTCTGAGGGGTATAAATTTGAGGGGAGCATCTATGGTATAATTTACTTTATAAACCAATGACAATGAATAGATCAGAAGATGAAAAAGGCATGGTGTGTGACACGGGTGGAAAATGTGGATGCAAAATGTTTTGATAAAAATGAGGGAGGGAAACAAGGGTACATAACAAAATATTAATTGTAAAAACATTTATAAAAACACATCGGTAATTTCATTTAATCCAATAGGAGTGAGGGTATTTAATTTGTAAATCCCCAAAATGTCTTTCTGATTTGAGTTATTCAATGCAGTTTTGGGTACTTGGAGGAATATGTTCTATGGGGAATATTTTTAGATGTCTGAATTTTTTATTGTTTTTGATGGCAGAGTGATGTGATAGCCCATGTTTAAGAAGGCCTTTTAAAATATATTTCTGTGAATCGAGTCTTTTGTGAAGGGGTTGAGTCATTCTTCCTACATTTAGTTTATTGCACAAGCATATAATCACATATATGACAAAAGTAGTGGAACATGACATAGAGCTTTTTATGGGGAAAATTTCACCTGTAGGTTCCTAGTATAAATTCGGAGAGACCATGGCAAATGGTTTTACAACATAAATAATTCTTCAGATCACATTTAGTAATTTTATTAGGAAGCTGGGTCTCATTTAACGGATATTTCTTTTTTTATTTTACTGGCTACTACAATGTTTTTAATAGATGGGGCACTTGGGAAAGTCAAAGTTGGATTTCTGGGCAACGATTTTCCCAGTATGGGATAATTAAGCAAAATGTGCCATTGATCCTGGATGATTTTGCGGATGTTTTTATGATGACTGTTCTAGGTGCTGATGAAGTTATAATCAGAGTTGGTTTCTTTCATTTTTTCAGTGTTTTTCTTAATTAGCAGCCCTTGATTTTCCTTTTTAATGTTATTATATGCTTGTGGGATGAGGTCTTTAGGATACTAACAAATAAATTAGCACTCTGTAATGCTGAGTATTTGAACATGAAATATATGAAATTTGAATAGCATTACTGCTCTAGAAAATAGAAATAACTGAGAACTCTTAGCACATAAATTGGCCAATTCATGTGTGCCCGGTAGCCATGGTAAGGCTTTTCATGTTACCAGGATTTACCTAATCTGAATCCTCTCTTAGAGACTAAAGTGTGCATGTGCAGTAATGCAATTCAAATTTCATATATTTCATGTTAGCAGATTTAGCGTTGCAGAGTGCTACTTTATTTGTTAGTTGTATATGGAGATGCCTTCTCCTAGTAAGCACCTGTACACACCTATTTCTTGTTTTGGAAGTGAAGGTCAGTCTTTTGATATGTGATCTTTAGGATCATCCTGTTCAAGGAATCTTTGTTTTAAAATATTGGCTTGATCATTATTGTCGGAATCCAAAGTGCATTTTTTCCTTACCCTTTTGAACTGATTTTGTGGAATATTTGCCAACCACTTGGAATAATGACTGCAATTAAAATGGCTGTAGCTATTGGACTAAACTTTTTATTTTAAAAAGAAATTTGTACAAATCTGGTTGTATAGAATAAAAATAGTCAGATCTAAAAAATTGATGGACTCATGGTGAACAGTAGGGGCGAAGGAAATACCCTAGAGGTTAGAGCTTAGATCGTTTACAAAAGAGGTGATTATGGAGCTCTCCCAAATAATGAAGATGTCATCAATAAATCTTTTATATAAAATTATGCTTTTTTTTTATATATATATCTTTAAAAATGAATATTTCCTCGAAAATGCCCATAAAAAGGTTAGCATAGGTCGGTGAGACCTTTGACCCCATCGCAGTTCCTCTTATTTGATGATAAAATTGTCCTGAGCGACTTTGAAATGCGTTGACTGTAAAACCTGTACAAATAAAATGTATTCTTTTAAGAAATCTTCTGATGTCCTGGGATTTCCATCAGCAGCGCAGCTATAGACACACCATACCTGGATCAACACACATTCTAGTTTGTTTCACATATGTATCTTTTCTCGTTTCCATAAATGTTCCTTCATGATTTTGCTACCTTCGGCCTGAATCTAGAATGTGCATATTTCAATAAAAACAAGGAAAACCATTGTATGAACAGGTGCTTCATAACATTTGATTGGATAACATCTAAATGTTCATAGTGTACATGCAAGGAATAAGAAAGATCCTTCTGCAATTTTACCATGTGTGCCCAGTCCGTTCTTCTATGTACCCTAACCAACAAGCCTTGGTGTCTCCGACCAAACCTGCTGATTATGATTTATTTACAATTGTAATAATTTTACTCCAAAAAGTATGTATAAGTGAACAGTCCCTCAGCATGTGCATAAGATCAGCAGGTTTTGCTGAGCACCTTGGACATTTGGAATCTATGCTGGTCTCGTGGAGGCAAAATAAATAAGGTATAGTTGTGACAGAATGCAACTTTCTGCTAGGGATATAAATCTGGCCCCTTCAAGGATGCTTATCCATTGGTCGTCAGAGACGGGCCCAATGTTCCTTTCCTATTTACGCCTACTAACAAGAGGATATTTTCCCAAATATTTGGATCACAGAAATCATTCCAGAAGTTCTCCCTGAATTCGCTATTGTGTTCAGCATCATGTCTGACTGCAGCTCACGTTTTTTAATTCTCTTTTGTGCATCAAAGGGGTGTCGGACCTTAAGATATTGATAAAATCATCTATGAGGGAGCTTACTGGCAGTGAAGCATGGTTGAGGCAACATTATACTTTGGGGCAGTTTTTCATTACCCGATATACCAGGTGACTCATCAGGAGACATCTCATACTGTGGGTTTTCACAATTAGAGATTTCTTATAAATCAAATTCCTATCTTATTTATTTGATTATGTTACACACATACCCTCGTCCGTCTGATTTTCTTGTTCTTCACATTGGGCTTTGCAAGTAGGCCGGCGTGCTCCAATGTAATGAACTTCCTAGGCCTATTTAAGGCTCCCAAGACTCACACCTGTCTCTTGATATTGCTCTAGTACTTGTAGTAATGTAGTAACTCTTTTAGTTTGCTGTGCACAGTTCCAATCCACATTCATCAGGATGTCTCCTGCTTGTCTGTGACTTCCAATCCCTGAGTTATATGTCTGCGGTTTCCAGTAACCTTGCTACCTACCTGTCTGCGGTTTCCAATATCGCAACCTACTTGCCTGTGGTTTCCAGTTAGGCCACGGCCCTATTATCAGTATTTGGTCAGTATTTTTTCTCAGGAGTGGGAGCCAAATCTAGGACTAGGTGATAAATGCAGATTTGGTGCACTTGTTTCCATTATACCTTTTCTCTGATTGTTCCTCAGTGGCTCCCACTCCTCAGGAAAAATACTGACCAATTACTGATAGTGGGTTAGCGGCCTAACCTTGCTTCCTGTCTGTGGAGCACATTACTTACTTCCCTGTGGTTTCCAGTATCGCTACCTACCTGCCTGCGGTATCCAGTACAGTTACCTACCTGCCTGCAGTCTCCAGTATCGCTATCTACTTGCCTGCAGTTTCCAATATTACCCTACCTGCGATTTCCAGGACGTTTTCCTGGCTTTCTTTAGCTTCCAAGGTATTCACACTTTTTTAGTTTCTCCAGAGTCCTGTCTGATACCTGTCCCCAGACTTTCAGGGCCTCTTCCGTTTGTCTGCCTCGTTTCCAGGATGTCTTCCTGGCTGTGTGCGGCTTCAATAGTAATAGACTTTTTGTTATGCTGGAGTCTTGTCTGCATCTCCACATAGCTTCCTGTTTTCGTACAATCACCAGTAGCTCTGCTATCTGTCTGAGGTCTTCAGTAACTCTGCAACCTGTCTGAGGTCTTCAGTAACTCTGCAACCTGTCTGAGGTGTTCTGTAACCCTGCTATCTGCCTGAGGTCAACAGAAAAAAGTGTGTGCCATCTCCGTACATGGGTGGGGGGCAGTACAGCAGAGCTGACAGGATGAGAGCTGATGGAAGGGTTTGAAATATGAGATAGTTAAACTCAGCTGTGCTGCTCCTCCCATGACATCGACCTTAAAGGGAATCTGTCAGCAGGTTTTTCCTACCTCATCTGAGAGCAAAATCGAAGATAAAAACAAAATGAGAAAATAACCTACAGTCATAGGCAGATTATAATGAGGGCAATCTGGGCTACCGCCCTTGGGGTCCATGGCCAGATTGCCCTCATTATAATATGTGCGGCACATACCGGCCGCTGCTTCTTCGGCCAGCACTGCACCTGTTAACTTCCCTGTGTGCTGGCCCGGCTGCGTCACAGCTAGGAGACACTTCCCTGTGCGCGGCCGTGTCTGCTAACATGATGTCACGCAGTGCGCGCACTGCACTGCTACTTACTACCGGAGAGGAGCTGGACGAAGGGAGCCGGGGGATGATGAGTGAGTGAGTGTGTGTGTGTGTGTGTGCAGATGTCATTGTGTGATGTCTGTTTATATGTATTTTTGTGTTTCAAATGTGTTTATGCGTGTATGTATGTACAGTCATATGAAAAAGTTTGGGCACCCCTATTAATCTTAAGCTTAATGTTCTATAAAAATTGGTGTTTTTGCAACAGCTATTTCAGTTTGATATATGTAATAACTGTTGGATACATTAATGTTTCTGCCTTGAAATGAGGTTCATTGTACTAACAGAAAATGTGCAATCTGCATTCAAACAAAATTTGACAGGTGCATAAGTATGGGCACCTCACCAGAAAAGTGACATTAATAGTTAGTAGATCCTCCTTTTGCAAAAATAACAGCCTCTAGTCGCTTCCTGTAGCTTTTAATGAGTTCCTGGATCCTGGATGAAGGTATTTTTGACCATTCCTCTTTACAAAACAATTCCAGTTCAGTTAAGTTTGATGGTCGCCGAGCATGGACAGCCCTCTTCAAATGATCCCACAGATGTTCAATGATATTCAGGTCTGGGGACTGGGATGGCCATTCCAGAACATTGTAGTTGTTCCTCTGCATGAATGCCTGAGTAGATTTGGAGCGGTGTTTTGGATCATTGTCTTGCTGAAAGATCCATCCACTTTGTAACTTCATATTTATCACTGATTCTTGAACACTATTGTCAAGAATCTGCTGATACTGAGTGGAATCCATGCGTCCCTCAACTTTAACAAGATTCCCAGTGCCAGCATTGACCACACAGCCCCAAAGCATGATGGAACCTCCACCAAATTTTACTGTGGGTAGCAAGTGTTTTTCTTGGAATGCTGTGTTTTTTTGCCACCATGCATAACGCCTTTTTGTATGACCAAATAACTCAATCTTGATTTCATCAGTCCACAGGACCTTCTTCCAAAAAGAAATTGGCTTCTCCAAATGTGCTTTTGCATACCTCAGCCAACTCTGTTTGTGGCGTGCTTGCAGAAACGGCTTCTTTCGCATCACTCTCCCATACAGCTTCTCCTTGTGCAAAGTGCCTTGTATAGTTGACCGATGCACAGTGACACCATCTGCAGCAAGTTGATGCTGCAGCTCTCTGGAGGTGGTCTGAGGATTGTCCTTGACTGATCTCACCATTCTTCTTCTCTGCCTTTCTGATGTTTTTCTTGGCCTGCCACTTCTGGCCTTAACAAGAACTGTCCCTGTGTTCTTCCATTTCCTTACTATGTTCCTCACAGTGGAAACTGACAGGTTAAATCTCTGAGACAGCTTTTTGTATGCTTCCCCTGAACAACTATGTTGAATAATCTTTGTTTTCAGATCATTTGACAGTTGTTTTGAGGAGCACATGATGCCACTCTTCAGAGGAGATTCAAACAGGAGAACAACTTGCAAGTGGCCACTTTAAGTAGCTTTTCTCATGATTGCATACACCTGGCTATAAAGTTCAAAGCTCCATGAGGTTACAAAACCAAAAAAAGTGCTTTAGTAAGTCAGTAAAAAGTAGGTAGGAGTATTTAAAACAAGAAAATGATAAGGGTGCCCATACTTATGCACCTTTCAAATTTTGTTTGAATGCAGATTGCACATTTTCTGTTAGTACAATAAACCTCATTTCAAGGCAGAAACATTACTGTGTCCAACAGTTATTACATATATCAAACTGAAATAGCTGTTGCAAAAACACCAATTTTTATAAAACATTAAGCTTAAGATTAATAGGGGTGCCCAAACTTTTTCATATGACTGTATATGTCTGTATATGTTTGTGTGTGTGTGCGTGACTGCGTGCGGCCTCCTGCTGTCACTGGGGGGGCGCCATGCGGCCTCCCGCTGTCTCTGGGGGGGCGCCATGCGGCCTTCCGCTGTCTCTGGGGTGGCGCCATGCGGCCTCCCGCTGTGTATAGATGGCACCGTGCGGCCTCCCGCTGTGTATAGATGGCGCCGTGCGGCCTCCTGCTGTGTATAGATGGCGCTGTGCAGCCTCCCGCTGTGTATAGATGGCTACATGCGGCTTCCCGCTGTGTATAGATGGCTACGTGCGGCCTCCCGCTGTGTATAGATGGCTACATGTGGCCCCCTGCTGTGTATAGATTGCGTCGTGCGGCCTCCCGCTGTGTATAGATGGCACCGTGCGGCCTTCCGCTGTGTATAGATGGCTACGTGCGGCCTTCCGCAGTGTATAGATGGCTAAGTGCGGCCTCCTGCTGTTTAGATGGCTACGTACGGCCTCCTGCTGTGTATAGCTGGCTACGTGCGGCCTCCTGCTGTGTATGGGAGGATAGTGGCAGCTCATATTGTGTGTAGGGTCTCATACTGTATATAGGGGATGCCAGCATACTTAATTGTGCTCAATATTAAGTCATACAATTAATGTAAAAAAAAATATTATAATTAATATTGTGCCAAATTAATTTCATGTGAACTATCACATGATCTATCACAAGGGATCATGTGACATGTCACGTGATACATCAGGTGTGTGGGGGGGGGGGCGCGCTTCTAAACTGCCCGGGGCCCTTGCTACTCTTAATCCACCCCTGCCTACAGTAAATAAATAGTGTGACAGAGTCACTGGCAGAATACTGGAGGGTAGATATGTGTCACTGAGACTTTTAGATTCAGTGATGTGAAAACGTGGAAGTTTTCTCCTGCACATTAAGTGCAGAGAGGGTTAATAGCCAGGAGTTACAAGGGCATGCTTTACAGGTGGATGACTAAGTGCTGGGACGGAGCAGCAAGGTGGCTCAGTGGTTAGCACAGCAGCCTTGCAGCGCTGGGGTCTTGGTTTCAAATCCCACAAAGGACAACATCTGCAAGGAGTTTGTATGTTCTCCCAGTGTTTGCGTGGGTTTCCTCCGGGTTCTCCACTTTCCTCCCACACTCCAAAGACATACTGATAGGGAATATAGATTGTGAGCCCCATTGGGGACAGTGCCAATAATGTCTATAAAATTGTCTGAATTGTAAAGCGCTGCGGAGTATGTTGGCGCTATATAAATAAAAAGATTATTATTATCCACCCTATCTCCTTTCCAGGGTGTTGCTTGGGGGCTATAAAGAGCCAGCCTGTGGACTCAGGAGGTGTTCGGTACCTGGAGGCCAGCTCCAGGGAGAGGAGCTTGTGTTATTGTGCAGAGATGAATTGTGTCCTGAGTGGCCGGACCCCGGCCGGAGCAAGGACTTTGCTGGACATTTTCTTATTTTTGTTTTGTCTTTCTGCCAGATGGGCTATGTTTATTTTCATAAACGTTGCATTGGTTTATGCTACTGAATAAACCAACTGAAAATTTATAGAGACAGTGTTCTGCATTTACCTCCATGTGCAGCCGAGTGAGCGGATCTACCACAGGTGGTGGAGAATGCGGCCAGCGTTCCCAGCGAACACGTGTGACTGCTATAGGAGAAACTGCATGTCCTGAGTGAAAGCGGCAGTGAGCCAGGAGGCGGAATCAGACAGCATTGAGGACCTGCTTAAACACCTTGTGAAGGCCCAGCAGCAGCAACAGATGGCTCAACAGCAGCCACAACTGGCACATCAGGAAATGAGTAAGTTGTTGATGCAACAGATCCAACAGCAGCAGCACCTGCAGCAGCAACAGGACCAGTACCATCAACAGCAACAACAGACTGAGTTGCTTGCAGAGGCGATTCGTGGATGGCCGGAAGCCCCTCCCCCAAGTAAAGGTGATGACAACACATCTGTCCGGAAAGCGGTAAGATGAGCGATGCAAAATTGACCCCGGGAGATGATGTGGAAGCTTTTTTGACTGTTTTTGAAAGGGTATCAGAGTGGGAGAAGCTGCCGCCGGAGCAGTGGGCAGAGGTGCTGGCCCCCTATCTGACTGGTGAGGCCCAAAAGGCTTATTAAGACCTGGCCTTACAGGATGCCCAGGAATATCCCAATTAAAAACTGAGATACTTGCATGCTCCAGGGTGACCTGTGTCTGTCAGAGCTCAAAGGGTCCACCACTGGGCGTATTGCCGTGATAAACCCCCTCGCTCCCAAATGTTCGACCTGCTGCATCTGGTACAGAAGTGGTTGCAGCCGGAGTCCTCCACTGCAGCCGAGATGGTGGAACGGGTCACAATGGACAGATTTATCGACTCCCTCTCCAGACCGGACCCCTGAAATGCAGATGACCTAGTGGGCCTAGTAGAAAGGTACTAGGTAGTTGAGAAGGCCCTGAGGAAGACGGGCGTTGTTGCATCCTCATACTGGGGTACCCATAAGGAGTCCAAATCTCAAAAAGGGCGAGGCATCCAAGCTCCAAAGGGGCGGGGGAGGTGGTGCCCAAGGTCCCTGTGGGAGAGATCATTGGTTGGAGGTGTCACGGACCCGGCCATGTAGCTGCCCTCTGATCTCTGAACAGATGGACTGCAGCTTGGGGAGGCGCTGTTCATTGTTCATCCAGCCTGCAGTGTGGACTGTGGAGGGCCACAGGCATGTCCCGTAACAATCAATGGGATACTGGTGATGGGACTCTTGGACTCGGGGAGTTTGGGGACTCTGATAAGGGCCACACTCCCCCACCAGTTAATCCCTGGGAAAACGTGGGTGTCCGCTATATTCATGGATGTCAAAGACTACCCTGTTGCCAGAGTGACTATAAAAACTGATTGCGGCGCGGAGTCCCATGAGGTGGAGGTAGTGAAGCACCTGTTACACCCAGTGATAATAGGACGGGACTTTAGCCTGTTCTGGGACTAATAACAGAAAGCAGGTGTACCACGTGACTCAGGAAAGAGCTGGTCCCACCATACTGAATCCCCAACGCAGTCTGAGGCGGATGAATTCCCCATGTGTTTCCTTGCCAGTGATGAGGATGAGACGGTGACTCAGGAAGCTGAGATTCCTGAGTTGGTGATTTCTGGGGGGAATTGTAGGGTTTTACACCTGGCCCATTCTCACATCTTGGGTGGTCACCTGGGAGTAGAAAAAACACGAGCGGGTCTTGCAGAGGTTCTACTGGCCTGGGTGTCACAGGGAGATTGTTAATTACTGCCGATCCAGCCCCACCTGTCAGCTAACTGTTCCCGTATCCCACTTCTGCAGCCCCCTAGTACCCGTGCCTATTATAGAAGTCTCATTTAACCGGATTGCCATGGACCTTGTCGGGCCCCTGGTCAAGTCTGCCAGGGGTCACAATACATCCTGATAGTGATGAACTATGCAACTCGGTATCCGGAGGCGGTACCATTGAGAAACTCCTCGGCCAGGAGTATAGCCAGAGAGCTTGAGCATATTTTCTCCCGGACAGGCTTGCCGAAGGAGATCCTGACAGACCAGGGAACTCCTTTCATCTCTAAGGGGATGAGGGAATTGTGTAAGGCTCTGCAGATTACACAACTACGGACGTCTGTATACCATCCCAGAAGGACGGCCTGGTGGAAAGATTCAATAAGACCTTGAAGTCTATGCTGGAGAAGGATGGGCGAGACTGAGATTGCCTATTGCCATACCTGCTATTCTCCATTAGGGAAGTTCTCCAGAGCTCTACGGGGTTCTCACCATTTGAGCTGCTATATGGACGGCACCCTCGGGGGCTTCTGGACATAGCGAAGGAGACCTGGGAAGCAGAGGTTACACCCCACCGGAGTGTCATCAAGCATGTGGCCCAAATGCAGGACCGGATCACGAGGGTGATGCCAATTGTGAAGGAGAGCCTTCTACAGGCACAAGAGGCCCAGGCGAGGGTCTACAATCGGGCCGCAAGGCTGAGACAGTTCAGCCCTGGAGACCGGGTATTGGTACTGGTACCCACGGTCGAAAGTAAATTTCTGGCCAAGAGGCAAGGGCCGTACGAGGTGGTCGAGAAGTTGAGTGAAGTCAATTATAAGGTCCACCAGCCAGGAAAATGAAAGCCATACCAGATCTACTACATCAACTTGCTTAAGCCGTGGCTAGACAGGGAACCGGTGAAAGCTACGTGTCTGGGGGCCAATCCTGAAGCCAGTTTCGAAGATGTTAAAGTGGCAGAGACACAATCACCGGCCCAAAAACAGCAGTGCCGAGAACTGCTGCAGAGAAACCGAGACCTGTTCTCAGAGTTGCCCGGATGTACGCAGGTTGTGAAACATGAGATCCGGACGGAACCGCATGTACGGGTGAACCAGAGGCTGTATCGAATCCCCAAAGCCGGCAGCGAGGTGATCTCCAATGAGGTGTGGAGAATTTTGAACCTGGGCGTCATCGAGAAATCAAGGAGCGGTTGGTCCAGCCCCATTGTTCTTGTGCCACAGCCAGACGGAGAATGGCGGTTCTGGATTGACTACAGAAAGCTAAATGAAGTGTCGGAACTTGACGCATACCCGATGCCCTGGGTAGACAAACTTATTGAAAGGCTAGGGCCAGCCAGGTACATCACCACCCTGGACCTAACAAAAGGGTACTGGCAAATCCTCTTGTCTCCAAGTGCCAAGGAGAAGACTGCCTTTTCTACACCCGACGGATGTTTTCCGTATACCCGGATGCCGTTCGGTTTGCATGGTGCCCCAGGTACCTTCCAGAGGACCATGGACCGGATCCTAGCCTCGCACAGGAAGTACCCCGCCGCTTACCTAGACGACATTGTGATCTTCAGCCCAGGTATGATAATTTTGATCAAGAAAACGTAAAAGCCATCCCACCCATCTGACTTATCTGAGAGGAGCCTGATGTAGGCAAAGAGAAGCTGAATCCAACTTTATATCTCTTAGTTTACTGGGTGCAGCCGTTCTGACACAATCAGAGCTTTTAGATTTAGAATGAAGCAAAGCTGAGAAAGCTGCCCTCACCCATACCTGGCTCTCCATGTACAAGGTCCATAGGCAGTGAGGTGCTTATCACAGGGGGAGGGGGCGTTGCTGGACTAATGTAGTCCAGCAATGATTAGTCCAGCAATGTTAATCTCATAGTTATTAATCCGTTACAGGTAGTAAACAACAGCACGCATTTTGACAAGTAACACATCCTTGATTGAATTCTGTATTTCAGCCTCTATCTCCTGCTGTCTTACAAAGCAAAAACCATCTGACAGATTCCCTTTAACTGAAAGGTGTGAGTTATCTGTACTCTTTGCCCAAAACTTTCTAATTATGCAGGGGGTTAGACCAGGAGATCAGAGGTGAATCATTACATCTCACACACTGAGAAGCCTAAGCCATGGTGGGGTCCTGTTCTCTTTCTGCTATGTTGCAGTCTGCTTATAATTGGGGCACTCATACAGGAGGAAGAAGTACAAGCCCCCAGTGAACTCTATCTAATAACACCAAATAACAAGTTAACTCATTAGGTGCCAAATACTTGAATAGCGGTCACTTTACTGCTATTCACAGACGCCGGAGCCAGATGCGAGGAACGTGGACTACAGCGGAACTTCGTGGCAACATTTTTTTTAATAAATTGGTGAACGAGGGATAGTGTGGGGGAGACTTTATATAAGTGTTTTTTTTCTGTGTTTTCATTTTTAATTATTACTAATAGGGGTGTCTGATAGACACCTCTCCATTACTAACCCCAGGGTTTGATGCCAGATGTGATTTTTGACAAATCACAGCTGTCATCAAACCCAACAACTATTACCCCGATTGCGACCGCACCAGGGCAATCCGGCAGAGTTGGGCAAAGCGCCAGAATTGGCGCATCTAGCGGCATGCAGCAAATCTGGGGTGGCTGCGGGCTTGTATTTTTAGGCTGTGAAGGGCCCAATATTCATGGACCTTCTCAACCTGATAATATAAGCCCAGAGCTGCCTACTTTACCTGTGCTGGTCAAAAATAGGGGGGGGCACCACGTCATTTATTCAATTATTTATTTACTAGCGTAATACAAGTACAGAGAAATACTCATGGCACTAAATATATATTTCACAAAGATCTATTTTGCTATCTATCAATCTCTACCTTTCCACATCTAACACCTAACCATCTGTGATTTCTATTCTGCATTCTATTTCAGTACGTGTCAGACGGACGGGCACACGGATGATACACTTTGTCATCCGTGTGTATGTGTGGGGGACATATTGACAGCCGGGCATCCGGAAAAAAACAAACATGTCCACGTGTGGGTCACACGGATGCACGGTCCATGTCAACACAAGAACATATACGCAGCCCTATAGATTTTAATGGGTCTATGTGTGTAAGTGTCTCAGGTACTAGGTACGTATGAAAACAGTCACCACACGAACCGGACACACTGACGTGCGAAGGAGGCCCTAGATCAACTCACCCTGAACTGCTTCCAGAGGAGAGTGTGCCAAGCATCGCGTCACCGGATCTTATATAAGACGTGATGTGAGCGGCTTACTACTGTAATGCAAGAAGCCAACATGACTATGGCATTACTGTGCATGTCAGGCAATCCCTGCATGTTTATTGGCTGTCTAACAGCTGCGAAACGTGGGGTGAGACCTCGAGTATGGCGATCGAGCACCTGCGATACTCGATCAAATAACGAGCGTACCCAAGCACCCCGATGCTCAATCAAGAATCAAGTAGTGATAAGCACACTTGCTCATCGCTATTATGCAGCATACTGATGATGAGTGTCGCATCCACCAGAGTACATGATGGCTGCATCACCACACTGGTCATTAAAAGCCTCGGCCACTCCCCAAAGTGACACTTAAACTTGCCTGCATCTGATTGAATCCTACAATCTGATCCCATACCAGGGTATTCCTCATCAACACGTCATTATTTGTCCGCCCATTATCCCACCCAATGAACACCACTTCATTCTCCATGATCAGTAAGTAACCTGATTTGCAGATTACATAGCACAGCACGATAATCAGATATATAGATTGGGGTCATTAGGATAAACTTAAGTTAAATTCCTCACCCACCACTATCAACAATTGACAGCAAACACGCTCATTCGTATTTTGGATGTACAGGTTCATCTCACTAAATTAGAATATAATCAAAAAGTTATATTATTTCAGTTCTTCAATACAAAAAGTGAAACTCATACATTATATTGAGTCATTACAAACAGAGTGATCTATTTCAAGTGTTTATTTCTGTTAATGTTGATGATTATGGCTTACAGCCAATGAAAGCACCAAAGTCATTATATCAGTAAATTAGAATACTTTATAACAACAGCTTGAAAAATGTTTTGAAAATCCGAAATGTTGGCCTACTGAAATGTATGTTAAGTAAATGCACTCAATACTTGGTCGGGGCTCCTTTTGCATCAATTACTGCATCAACGCGGTGTGGCATGGATCAGTCTGTGGCACTGCTGAGGTGTTATGGAAGCCCAGGTTGCTTTGATAGCAGCCTTCAGCTTGTCTGCATTGTTGGGTCTGGTGTCTCTCATCTTCCTCTTGACAAAACCCCATAGAGAATCTATAGGGTAAAGTTCAGGCGCGTTTCCTGGCCAATCAAGCACAGTGATACTGTTGTTTTTAAACCAGGTATTGGTACTTTTGGCAATGTGGACAGGTGCCAAGTCCTGCTGGAGAATGAAATTTCCATCTCCAAAAAGCTTGTCAGCAGAGGGAAGCATGAAGTGCTCTATAATTTCCTTGTAGACGGCGGCGCTGACTTTGGTCTTGATAAAACACAGTGGACCTACACCAGCAAATTACATGGCTCCCCAAACCATCACTGATTGTGGAAACTTCACACTAGACCTTAAGCAGCTTGGATTGTGGCCTCTCTACTCTTCCTGCAGACTCTGGGACCTTGATTTCCAAATGAAAATTGGAACTCTGGGATCTTGTGGAGTGTGTCAATGACTGCCTTCTGGACATCTGTCAAGTCAGCAGTCTTCCCCATGATTGTGGAGCCTACTGAAACAGACTAAGGAACCCTTTTAAAGGCTTAGGAAGCCTTTGCAGGTGTTTTTTGTTAATTATTTTAATTTACAGAGATAATGATTTTTGTGTTTTCATTGGCTGTAAGCCATAATCATCAACATTAACAGAAATAAACAGTTGAAATAGATCACTCTGTTTGTAATGACTCTATATAATATATCAGTTTCACTTTTTGTATTGAAGAACTGAAATAAATTAACTTTTTGATGATATTCTAATTTTGTGAGATGCACCTGTATATACAGTACATATATTGCCCCTTGCTAACAAAAAAAAAGTCCAGGGAGACCAGTATTGACCCTTACTCTGGCTTTGAGCTTTTAAAATTATGGAATCACCGGGCTCGGAGGATGTTCATTCAATTGTTTAATGTTGTTGAAAAAAAGCAGATCACAGAAATGGCACAAAACGAAAGTAATTTCAAATGGCAACTTTAGGGCTTTAAGAAACGCTAAAAGAAATCAAGATTAAAAATGTGGTACTCAGTAAGGGTAATTTTTTTCAGACCAAGCAGAGGGAAAAAATTATGGAATCACTCAATTCTGAGGAAAAAGTTATGGAATCATGAAAAACAAACTCACAAAAGAACACTCCAATACATCACTAGTATTTTGTTGCACCATCTCTGGCTTTAATAACAGCTTGCAGTCTCTGAGGCATGGACTTCATTTGTGACAAACAGTACTTTTCATCAATCTGGCTCCAACTTTCTCTGATTGCTGTTACCAGATCAGCTTTGCAGGTTGGAGCCTTGTCACGGACCATTTTCTTTAACCTCCACCAAAGATTTTCAATTGGATTGAGATCCGGACTATTTGCAGGCCATGACATTGACCTTATGTGCCTTCTTTCAAGGAATGTTTTCACAGTTTTTGCTCTATGGCAGGATGCATTATGATCTTGAAAAATGATGTCGTCATCCCCAAACATCCTTTCAATTGATGGGATAAGAAAACTGTCCAAAATATCAATGTAAACTTGGGCATTTATTGAAGATGTAATGACAGCCGTCTCCCCAGTGCCTTTACCTGACATGCAGCCCCATATCATCAATGACTGTGGAAATTTGCATGTTCTCTTCATGCAGTCATCTTTGTAAATCTCATTGGAACGGCACCAAACAAAAGTTCCATCATCATCACCTTGCCCAATGCAGATTTGCGATTCATCACTGAATATGACTTTCATCCAGTCATCCACAGTCCACGATTGCTTTTCCTTAGCCCATTGTAACCTTGTTTTTTTCTGTTCAGGTGTTAATGATGGCTTATGTTTAGCTTTTCTGTATGTAAATCCCATTTCCTTTAGGCGGTTTCTTACAGTTCGGTCACAGACATTGACTCCAGTTTCCTCCCATTCGTTCCTCATTTGTTTTGTTGTGCATTTCCTGTTTTGGAGACATATTGCTTTAAGTTTCCGGACTTGACGCTTTGATGTCTTCCTTGGTCTACCAGTATTTGCCTTTAACAACCTCCCCATGTTGTTTGTATTTGGTCCAGATTTTAGACACAGCTGACTGTGAACAACCAACATCTTTTGCAACATTGTGTGATGATTTACCTTCTATTAAGAGTTTGATAATCCTCTCCTTTGTTTCAATTGACATCTCTCGTGTTGGAGCCATGATTCATGTCAGTCCACTTGGTACAACAGCTCTCCTTTTTAGATGCAGACTAATGAGCAGATCTAATTTGATGCACCCGGTGATTCCATAATTTTTGCCAGGGGTTGTATTATATAACGAACCATCAACAAATTGATTGTCCTCTAAACCCCAGTCTCTGGAATAGACCTCTGTCCCTACTATTTCCCAATACCTCAAAAACAAGGACAAAGCCATCATCACATTGTTCTCTTTTATGAGAAGTGGGTGTAAACATCAATTAAATATCCATGTTCATCTCTCTGATCAAGTCCTCAGGCCTCACAGCGTGGTACAATAAGCTGTCAGTGCACATTGTACAGATGGCTCCGTATAACAGATCACCATGTGCAGGAGAGATGGGACAGTCCTTCAGTATCAGGAGGGAGGAATCAGGGTTCTAACATGTTATACGAACACATCTCCTCTCTGTACACATGCGGCTCTGCTACATCCACACTGTAAACCCCTCCTGACCCCACACATAAACTTCCCCTCATCCAGCACCATGACAACCAGCACAGCAGAGTCCTGCATCCACTGAGGCCCCTGATCATGTGACCCCTGACTCCTCCCCTCCTGTGACCTCATCACAGGTCCTGTGTGCACAGAACAGCCATATATGTGGTGGCGGCTCTGCAGGTGGAGGTATGTGGAGAGACCCCATTACTGGGCACAGGCCGCATTAACCCCCTCAGTGCTGAGACTATTGTGACCTCTCTTATTTCTAGTGCTGTGACCTTTCTCTTTCCTCCATTTCTGTATCAGGTTTTGCTTATTACAGGATGAGTTTATTTATTTTACTTACTTCTATAGCGCCATTAATTCCACAGCGCTTACAGACATTAGTGGCCATGTCCCCATTGGGGCTCACAATCTAAATTCCCTATCAGTATGTCTTTAGAGTGTGGGAGGAAACACGGGGAGAACATACAAACTCCTTGCAGATGTCCTTGGTGGGATTTGAACCCAGGACCCCAGCGCTGCAAGGCTGCTGTGCTAACCACTGAGCCACCGTGCTGCCCAGTTGTATTTTGTCGCCATTTTCGGCTCCATATAATGTAGCTGATTATATGTTTTTGGGGTTTTTCACAATAACACCACCTTTTCCTAGAATAAAGCTTTTATATTGTCGCTTTTGAAGTGGAGATGTTATTTTTTCCGCCTACCATGGCAACAATGGACGCACTGATATCACACAGCAAAATGTCCACACTCTATATAAGATCCATATAAAACACGTATGTGAAAATCCGGTACAGGTGTCGTCAGTAATTTCCATCAGTGTGCCGTCCGTACCATCAGTGTTTTTTTGGTATAAAAGCTCTGAACACTTTCCCCTTTTTGCTTAGGGTATACAGTTGGTATGTAGTTGTGTCCTATGTTTCTTCAGGTCTCACTGAGTAGATTGGTACATATTAAAATTTAGCCCTGGTCAATACCCCCACCCAAAAACTGTTTGTTCTCCTCAATTTCATCTGCAAGTCCTACAGGAATCTCATGATTCAATTCTTCAGATCACCCTAGAATTAATAATACATTCCGTCTTATAAACAGTTGTTTTTGGTGGCCAACTATAGTTTAGGACTGTAGGGGATATATGATCACATGCAAACTCTATGCCCGCGCCAAAACGCCTTGAAGCTTGATGCTGCTTGATACAACAAGCACAGTTATTCTCCAGTATAATAATGCAGATACATAAATGGTGCAGTGATTCCTGAGTACCAGCTTCTGCTCATATGCGCAGTCTATCACGCAGCTGAGGCTGTGGTGTTTCATGTACAGGAGCTCTGAACTTCCATACCTGCTCCTTCAGCTTTAAGGCAAGGACAACACCACACACTCTAAAATTGTCTCCTTCTCTCTGGGTGCTATGCCCAGGACCTGGTCATAGGGTCTAACCATGTGACTGTATTGCCATATATGGAAAGCAGGGCTGAATTATTAACTCTTTAGTAATCTCCTGATAGCATAACATAATATGTACATCATTTTATGCATATTTAAACCACATCTTTGTTCTGGATCCTCAGGTACATAATCTGCAAAGGGGAAATATGAACATTGTGCACACATAATGAGGTAGCTGCTAACTCTGCTACATCTTAAAGGCACATACACAACATCTTTGGGGTACTACACCACTACTGAGAAAGACAGAAGTACAATGTGTTCAGTGCTCAGATACTTCTGAGGTAAGGAAGGCAGAGCCTGACCACCACTGAGCAAGATATGGAACCTCAAACGTATTGTGCTCTGCATTGTATTTCCTCTGTTTGCTGGCACTTGCCGTAAATCTTTGCTGTTCCTGGTCTGGTTTCCTGTGACACCCTGCTACCTGACTTGGCTTATTTGATACTTGTTGCTGATCCTGAACTGATGAAACTATCTATTTACCTGTCAAATATGCCTCTGACTCCATTCCTCTGATTCTGACCTTGACTATCTCCTGACCTTGTTCCTGACTTTTGATTATGACTAGTGTTGAGCCACCCCCGTAGTGTTCGGGTTCGGTTCGGTTCGTCGAACACCGGGATGTTCGAGGAACTGTTCGTCGAACTGTTCGTCGAACACCTTAGAACACCGTTGAACACCGTTAAAACCAATGGCAGGCAAACAAAAACACATAGAAACACATAGAAAACACCTGCAAAGGTGTCCAAAAGCTGACAAACTGCTCAGAAGACACTCTCTTTAAAAAAGCCGGCCGGCAAATTCAGCAGCGGCATACACCGGTACCCGACAATTTAGACAAGAAGGAATAGAGCATCACACATAGATTAGATAGATAGAAACATGTCAGTCACACATATAAGAAGCACAGTGACAGTGTTGCTTACTGTACTTGTCATTTAATGTAAAGGATTTATCAAAAAAAATAATAGTGTTTTCATGCACCGTCTCTTTAAAAAAGCCGGCCGGCAATTCAGCATCTGTACCCGACAATTTAGAACAGAAAGAATAGAGCTTCACACATAGATTAGATAGATAGAAACATGTCAGTCACATATATAATAAGTACAGTGATAGTGTTGCTTACTGTACTTGTCATTTAGTGTAAAGGATTTATTTAAAAAAATAATAGTGTTTTCATGCACTGTCTCTTTAAAAAAGCCGGCCGGCAATTCAGCAGCGGTACCCGACAATTTAGAACAGAAAGATAGAGCATCACACATAGATTAGATAGATAGAAACATGTCAGTCACATATATATGAAGTACAGTGATAGTGTTGGTTACTGTACTTGTCATTTAGTATTAAAATAAAGGATTTATTATTAAAAAAATTGGCGTGGGGTTCCCCTTAATTTTAGGCTCTAGCGGAGGTTAAGCAGACGGCTGGGGCAGATGTTTGAAGCCTGGGAAGGGGGTAATACCCACGGAGCTTCCCAGGCTACTAATATCAGCCCCCAGCTGAATACATAGCCTTTACTAGCTATTAAAATGGGGGACCCCCCAAAAAAAATGACGTGGGGTCCCCCCTAATTTAATAGCTAGCAAAGGCTAGGCAGACAGCTGGGGGCTGATATTAATAGCCCAGGAAGGGAGCCATGAATATTGGCCCCCTCCCAGGCTAGAAACACCAGCCGTCAGCCGCCCCAGAAATGGCGCATTCATAGGATGCGCCAATTCTGGCACTTAGCCTCGCTCTTCCACGCTGCCCTGGTGCGGTGGCAGGGGGTAATAGGGTTGGGGTTGATGTCAGCTTATAATGCCAGCTGACATCAAGCCCAGGTTAGTAATGGAGAGGCGTCTATAAGACACCCCCATTACTAACCCCATAGTCAAAGTTAAAAAAAACACAAACACCCAGAATAAAGTCCTTTAATTGAAATAAAGACACAATCCTTTATTGTTCTAAATTAAACCATACTTACCATCACGCCCATTCCAGCTGAAGCCAACGATCTCCTGCAATAAAAGAAAAATAATAAAGCAACCTCATCCTTACCTTTCCATGGTTCCCACGACAGCTTCAGCTCTGCTACATCGAGATGACAGGCTGGACCGCAGCAGAACGCTGCCATCCAGCCTGTCATCCCGCAGACACTGAGAAGCGCAGGCATGCTTGCGCTGCTCAGCGTCTCTCTGTGACGACATCCAGATGAGCCGAGTTCATGTCCAATGAACTCGGCTCACCTCATGCACGTCACTGACAGCGTGGGAAAATTCTCACGCTGAAGCGCTGATTGCAGGAGAATTTTCCCACGCTGTCAGTGACGTGCAGGAGGTGAGCTGAGTTCATTGGACATGAGCTCACCTCATGCACATCACTGACAGCGTGGGAGAATTCTCCTGCACTCAGCACTTCAGCGTGAGAATTTTCCCACGCTGTCAGTGACGTGCATGAGGTGAGCCGAGTTCATTGGACATGACCTCGGCTCATCTGGATGCCGTCACAGCGAGACAGTGAGGAGCGCAAGCATGCCTGCGCTTCTCAGTGTCTGCGGGATGACAGACTGGATGGCAGCGTTCTGCTGCGGTCCAGCCAGTCATCTCGATGTAGCAGAGCTGAAGCTGTCGTGGGAACCATGGAAAGGTAAGGATGAGGTTGGTTTATTATTTTTCTTTTATTGCAGGAGATCGTTGGCTTCAGCTGGAATGGGTGTGATGGTAAGTATGGTTTAATTTAGAACAATAAAGAATTGTGTCTTTATTTCAATTAAAGGACTTTATTCTGGGTGTTGTGTTTTTTTTAAATACTTTACTAGAAATTCATGGCGGTCATGTCTAATACTGGCGTGACCCCATGAATTTTGGGCTTGGGGCCAGCTGATAATACCAAGCTGGCCCTAACCCCTTTATTACCCAGTGAGCCACCGCACCAGGGCCCTGGATGAGTTGGGTACAGCGCCAGAAGATGGCGCTTCTATGAACGCGCCATTTTCCGGGGTGGCTGCGGACTGCAATTTGTAGCGGGGGGGGGCCCAGAAAGCTTGGGCCTCCCTGCGCTGCAGATTCCAGCCCCCAGCTGCCTAGTTGTACCTGGCTGGACACAAAAATAGGGCGAAGCCCCACGTACTTTTTTTTTAATTATTTCATGAAATTCATGAAATAATTAAGAAAAAAAGGCCTTCCCTATATTGTTGTGTCCGGCCAGGTACAAATAGGCAGCTGGTGGTTGGGGGCAGCCCGTTCCTGCCTGCTGTACCTGGCTGGACACAAATATAGTGCGAAGCCCCACTTCAATTTTTTTAAATTATTTCATGAAATTCATGAAATAATTAAGAAAAAAAGGGCTTCCCTATATTGTTGTGTCCGGCCAGGTACAAATAGGCAGCTGGTGGATGGGGGCAGCCCGTTCCTGCCTGCTGTACCTGGCTGGACACAAATATAGTGCGAAGCCCCACTTCAATTTTTTTAAATTATTTCAGGAAATTCATGAAATAATTTAAAAAAAATTGACGTGGGGCTTCGCACTATATTTGTGTCCAGCCAGGTACAGCAGGCAGGAACGGGCTGCCCCCAACCACCAGCTGCCTATTTGTACCTGGCCGGACACAACAATATAGGGAAGCCCTTTTTTTCTTAATTATTTCATGAAATAATTTAAAGAAAATTGACGTGGGGCTTCGCCCTGTTTTTGTGTCCAGCCAGGTACAACTAGGCAGCTGGGGGCTGGAATCCGCAGCGCAGGGAGGCCCAAGCTTTCTGGGCCACCCCCGCTGCAAATTGCAGTCCGCAGCCACCCCGGAAAATGGCGCGTTCATAGAAGCGCCATCTTCTGGCGCTGTACCCAACTCATCCAGGGCCCTGATGCGGTGGCTCACTGGGTAATAAAGGGGTTAGGGCCAGCTTGGCATTATCAGCTGGCCCTAAGCCCGAAATTCATGGGGTCACGCCAATATTAGACATGACCACCATGAATTTCTAGTAAAGTATTTAAAAAAAACACAACACCCAGAAAAAAGTCCTTTAATTGAAATAAACACACAATTCTTTATTGTTCTAAATTAAACCATACTTACCATCACACCCATTCCAGCTGAAGCCAACGATCTCCTGAAATAAAAGAAAAATAATAAAGCAACATCATCCTTACCTTTCCATGGTTCCCATGACAGCTTCAGCTCTGCTACATCGAGATGACAGGCTGGACCGCAGCAGAACGCTGCCATCCAGCCTGTCATCCCGCAGACACTGAGAAGCGCAGGCTTACTTGCGCTCCACAGTGTCTCTCTGTGAGGGCATCCAGATGAGCCGAGTTCATGTCCAATGAACTCGGCTCACCTCATGCACGTCACTGACAGCGTGGGAAAATTCTCCTGCACTCAGCGCTTCAGCGTGGGAGAATTCTCACACTGAAGCGCTGAGTGCAGGAGAATTCTCCCACGCTGTCAGTGACGTGCAGGAGGTGAGCTGAGTTCATTGGACATGAGCTCACCTTATGCACGTCACTGACAGCGTGGGAAAATTCTCCTGCACTCAGCGCTTCAGTGTGAGAATTCTCCCACGCTGAAGCGCTGAGTGCAGGAGAATTTTCCCACGCTGTCAGTGACGTGCATGAGGTGAGCCGAGTTCATTGGACATGAACTCGGCTCATCTGGATGCCCTCACAGAGAGACACTGTGGAGCGCAAGTAAGCCTGCGCTTCTCAGTGTCTGCGGGATGACAGGCTGGATGGCAGCGTTCTGCTGCGGTCCAGCCTGTCATCTCGATGTAGCAGAGCTGAAGCTGTCGTGGGAACCATGGAAAGGTAAGGATGAGGTTGCTTTATTATTTTTCTTTTATTGCAGGAGATCGTTGGCTTCAGCTGGAATGGGCGTGACGGTAAGTATGGTTTAATTTAGAACAATAAAGGATTGTGTCTTTATTTCAATTAAAGGACTTTATTCTGGGTGTTTGTGTTTTTTTTTAACTTTGACTATGGGGTTAGTAATGGGGGTGTCTTATAGACGCCTCTCCATTACTAACCTGGGCTTGATGTCAGCTGGCATTATAAGCTGACATCAACCCCAACCCTATTACCCCCTGCCACTGCACCAGGGCAGCGTGGAAGAGCGAGGCTAAGTGCCAGAATTGGCGCATCCTATGAATGCGCCATTTCTGGGACGGCTGACGGCTGGTGTTTCTAGCCTGGGAGGGGGCCAATATTCATGGCTCCCTTCCTGGGCTATTAATATCAGCCCCCAGCTGTCTGCCTAGCCTTTGCTAGCTATTAAATTAGGGGGGACCCCACGTCATTTTTTTGGGGGGGTCCCCCATTTTAATAGCTAGTAAAGGCTATGTATTCAGCTGGGGGCTGATATTAGTAGCCTGGGAAGCTCCGTGGGTATTACCCCCTTCCCAGGCTTCAAACATCTGCCCCAGCCGTCTGCTTAACCTCCGCTAGAGCCTAAAATTAAGGGGAACCCCACGCCAATTTTTTTAATAATAAATCCTTTATTTTAATACTAAATGACAAGTACAGTAACCAACACTATCACTGTACTTATTATATATGTGACTGACATGTTTCTATCTATCTAATCTATGTGTGAAGCTCTATTCTTTCTGTTATAAATTGTCGGGTACCGCTGCTGAATTGCCGGCCGGCTTTTTTAAAGAGACGGTGCCTGAAAACACTATTATTTTTTTTGATAAATCCTTTACGCTAAATGACAAGTACAGTAAGCAGCACTTTCACTGTACTTCGTATATATGTGTCTGACATGTTTATATCTATCTAATCTATGTGTGAAGCTCTATTCTTTCGGTTCTAAATTGTCGGGTACAGGTGTATGCCGCTGCTGAATTGCCGGCTTTTAATGTTTCACTGTGGGCACTGTTCCCATCGATTTGGGCAATCACTGTAATGCCACAACCACCATGGCTGTGGCATTACAGTGAGTGGCAGACAATCCCTGCATGATTGGTGCTCTAAATAGCGCCAGACATGCAGGACACGCTTTTGGTGCACGAACAGTTATCGAACATAACCTCGAACAGCCGAATTTTTTGCAAATCGTTCGGGTTCGTCGAACAACTCGAACACCGCCCAAAACAGCTCGAATTTGAGATTGGCGAACAGTTCTAGTCGAACACCGCTCATCTCTAATTATGACCTGTATCTCACCACTCTGGTTTTGACCCAACTTGTCGATACTCTAGTATGCTTCACTGCTTGGCAGCCACTCTGTGGATGTAACCCAGAGGACCCATTACTAAGTTAATATCTCTGTACAATGGTTAAAGTATGAAGGCCAGAGTTTAGTTGGGACCTCATAAGTGGAATAACTTGAGTAAAATCTTGTTCTTGAAAGCCCTATTAGAAGCTGCCAGGATTTCATGTATAGTTACTCTTATTCATCTGCATTGAGCTGACGGGAATAGACAATTGCTATATTTGGTTGTTTTCAGTCTGTTCCCCAAAGTAAAGCAACCAGGCATTACAGAAAAGAAAATACAGCATCTACATGTTATCTCCTCATATGTTTCCCCTTGTTCTTTTAAGTAATTGTACCATCATAACGCATCCTAAATAATAATACATCAGCTCATCTTCTCCCAATTCAGGTCCCTACAATATCGGATCCTCTCAATGGAGAACTTCTTTATATGAGAATTTTCCTGATTGACCTATCAAAGATGGATAGGGAGAGGGACAAGATGTCAGAGAGGCTATTACAACTCACTCTAGAGATCCTCTTCCGGCTTACTGGAGAGGTGAGAGATTCTGATGGCTTCAGAATACATCATTCTTATCTATGGGAATAACAGATGGACAGAACTGGAGAGGTGAGGACTCTGGAAATCTCTGTAGTGAGATTTATTAATGTGTCTCTCCATAACCAGGATTACACAGTAGTGAAGAAGATCTCTAGTGAGCGCTGTGAGGCCCTTGTGTCTGAGGGATGGGGAAGAACCCTGAGCCCAATCACAGGGCATTCACCTGACCCCCTGATACTTGAGGTCATCAATGATCAGAAGATCCTAGAACTCACTTACAAGATGATTGAGCTGCTGACTGGAGAGGTGACACTGCTGGGAATGCTGGGACTTTATACAGTAACGCTATGAAGGGATCGGGGGGATGACGGTATCCTTGTATGTGTCAGGTTCCTATAAGGTGTCAGGATGTCGCCATCTATTTCTCAATGGAGGAGTGGGAGTATTTAGAAGGACACAAAGATCTGAACAAGGACGTCATGATGGAGGTTCCTCAGCCCCTCACATCACCAGGTAATAGGACTAAATACTCAAGGCCTGTAATTATCAGGATGTAAAGAATGAATTCAGTCCCTGTATGTGTTTTCTCCAGTTCTGTCCAGTAAGAGGACAACGCCAGAGAGATGTCCCCGTCCTCTTCTTCCACAAGACTGTAAACAAGAAAATCCTAATGTTCCTCAGGATCATCAGGTAGATGGAGAGAAGGTGTCATGAGACCTCCCCTATGATGTGTAGATGCCTGTGAAGGTCTTATGCTCAGTCTTGTTTTATCCACCAGTATTATATGTTTTGTACTTGTGTAATGAGAACGGTGGAGATGACAGGATTAGAGCTGATCATAGATGTGTCTTCTCCATCTGTCTGTGACTTTTACAATATTTGTTTCAGGATGAAGATCTGACCCATATTAATACTACAGAGACACATATGAGGGGTGATGACTGGTGTAAAGAGGAGATTCCTACAGATAACCGCCCGGGTGAGTAGTAACCACTAAAGACAGAGATTCTTCTCAGCCATTCGCTTTGACTTCTTTATCAGTTGTGTAACCCTGACATATCACAATCATGTGATCACCATTCTGCCATTATTCCTCCACCTGAAAGTTTTCAAATTACTTTGGGCATTGAAAGCCCTTGCTCTATAGAGCTTACAACATGGAGGATGCACCTACCCCCTAAAATTAGAAGATGCTGACCCTTACCTGCCCAGATCTGTAGACTACAAAGCCAAATGACAGCGTACGTAGAATGTGCTGACAAGTTAGAAAATCATTCGAAGAAAAATATTATGATCGGCCGCTAAGAGAAAGAAGAGGGTAATGATGCTGTTCCCTTCCTAGAATCCTGATACCTTGTTGGATGACTCTATTTTCTTTCTCAGGTCCAGTCTTTCTGGTCAATCTTTGCTTTTATGATCGACAACATTAAATGTGCAGTGAGGGCTGTGAGACACGAGGGTCAGTGGGTGCTCTTGTTCGCTGGCCTGGCAGTCTTTAGAAAGATCGTATGGACCAGAGCTAATCCCACTGAACACCCGTACTCCTTTCCTGTGGGCAGAAAAGTACTCAGACAACACAGGATGAGGGTACCACAGTGTGGCAATACTTTTATTGAACCACCAATAGACAATACTATATGATACAGTCCCAGCAAGTACATAAGATGGTGCAAATGACCGAGTCTCACCCTTCCACTAACTCGCCGGGATTAGAGCAGCTGCAAATTTGGGGCATCTAGGACCTACTTCACCAACCAGTGGCACCTCGCTTTTGGCAGGCTTCCACAAAGAGGAGGTAGTGGCAAGCTTAGGAAGCTGACCAAGAACAGTGAGGTATGTGGCCAGATGACCTGATTGGCCCTACCTGGATTATTCAAATGGCTTTGAGGGTTCAGTAATGGTCAATGGAGCAGATCTGTATTCCTCCAGGTGGGGCCGTGATCTCTTAAGCTGACGTCCTGTAGAGTGTCAAATCAGTATTCCTCCTGTTGGAGTCATGGTGCCTTGGTTACTGTCATGTAGAATTGGTTTGGAAACAGAGGCAGACACCCCTTTTATAGTTCACAACTCTTATTCAGGCATTTTTCCACAGTATTGGAGGGAAGGTGAAAGGAGGTTATCTCATTGTTTGAGTGTTCAAATAACCTGCATAGTTTGTCCTTCAATATTTGCCGAACAACATGGACTGATACAGTAGGTAATCAACATTTTAACAGACATCGATTGTTCAATTATCCTGCCCTGTGCCTTTGTTCCCCCAAGGATAGCAGAACAATAAGCTGTAGGGACTGATACAACAGGTAAACAGCAGCCCTTTAACAATTCAGCAAACATCAATTCAAAATATAAGAGTCAACGCTCAGACTCATACGTCATAATTAAGAATATACGCGGTGTTGTCACAAGGGCCTTGTGTGAATTGCTGTACATTAACAAGAGAGTTTCCCTTTATCCTGAATTTTCATTTCTTCTAAAACCAACTAACTTCAAAGAGGATTGTGATAACCGACACAAAAAACATTACACCTGTGCCATGATGTATCTCTAACCTGTGCGTGGTTGATAACTGTAATATACATTCACGTCTGCAGGACATGTGTTGGCATGGCTCGAGCCCTGGTTTCATGGCATCAATCTGTCAATATTTCCATTTTGTTTTCGATACTAAGGAATTCAGATTACTGCACAATCTCTCCTGTAAATGTGGAGCCCTAATACTTTCTCTGCTTTTCTGGTCAGAACTTATAGGAGCTGCAATGGTCCACCATAAATGAGTGCAACTCCGATTTAGTGTTGCAGTTTTCCCCCTGAACATATGTTCTCATTGGAAATGTAACATGTTTATTTATTCTATGTCTCTTTTTTTATGATTTTTTTCTGCATGATATGTTTGATTGTGGTAGGATTAGCCTGTCTCACATATATTAGTCTGGTAGTCTCTAACCGCTTCACGACCTTTGATGTACCCATACATCATGGTCGGATTGGGGTTCCCAACCTTTGATGTATGGCTACTGTAGGGATTGTACTCACTCAGGTGCGGTGTGAGGCAAACAGGAGGCATGTCCCTTTAAATGTCCGTAGCGGTTTATTAAATTCATAAACCGTCAAAAGCAAAATGCAAACAAACAACCTTTAGTGCAGGCAAAAGCAAAAGAAAAACGGTCCTTTAAGCAAAGTTTCTTGGTAAGCTGGACCTGAGGCCACACAGGTGGTTACGTGTCCAGCACACAGCTCAGTCTGCAGACAACACACACAGGAGGCCTTCTCCCTCCAAACACAGACCATGTGACAAACAATATCCTCCATTATATAGACTGTAACCACACCCAGAGGTGAGGTATGTGGGTAGCTAGACACGCCCAACTCTTCACAGCTACCCATAACCCAGTACCAGGTGCACCAATTAGTCCACTTAGTGTGTGCGTACACTAGAGAAAATACTCCAGGTTACATCACAGAGACCAGCTATCTCTGTAATACATACCTCCCATCGACTACGCAACCATTAGCCACCTTACACTACTAGTGATGAGCGAGCATGCTCGTTACTCGAGATTTATGAGCATGATCGGGTGTTTTCCGAGTATATTCGGCGTGCTCGAATGTCATGTTTGAGTCACTCCGTGTGCATGATTTGCAACTGACAGCTTTAATACATGTGAGGAATGCCTATTTACTAGGCATTCCTCACATGTATTAAAGCTGTCAAACAGTCGCAAATCATGCACACACAGTGACTCAAACATAACATTCGAGCACGCCGCAAATACTCGGTGAGCACCCGAGCATGCTCGCCGGTTAACAGAACACGCTCACTCATCTCTAATGGCTACGTCATGGCGATCATGCACGGCACAGGCGCTGTCTTCGCTCGCAATCGCTGCCGGGAGCTCAGTTTGCGTGACAGCCATGCAATCTATCTACTGTCCTGAGGGATGTTTCTCATTCTCCTTGTAAAGCCTTTCAGATGCTCCTTGATACTGCTTGCAGCACTACAGACATCCCTGTTTATATTTACATCTGTGTAAGGTCATCAGTCACAGGTTGTGGGAAAGAGCAACGCTCAGATCTCATTGTTTGAGCTAATCAATTTACATAGTTGGTATACACTGGGCTCTTTAAATCAACATTCAGCTGGCTTTTAGTACAATATGTAATTAGCATATTAGCATACAACATTGTTTCACAGACCCAAAAGGAGACAACATTCAGGGTTATACAAATAATCGTATTTCCTTCTTGAGCCATAGAAATACACATACAGTGGTGGCCAAAAGTATTAGCACCCCTGCAATTCTGTCAGATAATACTCCTTTTCTTCCTGAAAATGATTGCAATCACAAATTCTTTGGTATTATTATCTTCATTTAATTTGCTTGCAAGGAAAAAACACAAAAGAGAATGAAGCAAAAATCAAATCATTGATCATTTCACGCAAAACTCCAAAAATGGGCCAGGCAAAAGTATTGGCACCCTCAGCCTAATACTTGGTTGCACAACCTTTAGCCAAAATAACTGCGAACAACCGCTTCCGGTAACCATCAATGAGTTTCTTACAATGCTCTGCTGGAATTGTAGACCATTCTTCTTTGGCAAACTGCTCCAGGTCCCTGATATTTGAAGGGTGCCTTCTCCAAACTGCCATTTTGAGATCTCTCCACAGGTGTTCTATGGGATTCAGGTCTGGACTCATTGCTGGCCACCTTAGAAGTCTCCAGTGCTTTCTCTCAAACCATTTTATAGTGCTTTTGGAAGTGTGTTTTGGGTCATTGTCCTGCTGGAAGACCCATGACCTCTGAGGGAGACCCAGGTTTCTCACACTGGGCCCTACATTATGCTGCAAAATTTGTTGGTAGTCTTCAGACTTCATAATGCCATGCACACGGTCAAGCAGTCCAGTGCCAGAGGCAGCAAAGCAACCCCAAAACATCAGGGAACCTCCGCCATGTTTGACTGTAGGGACCGTGTTCTTTTCTTTGAATGCCTCTTTTTTTTTCCTGTACACTCTATGTTGATGCTTTTTGCCAAAAAGCTCTACTTTTGTCTCATCTGACCAGAGAACATTCTTCCAAAACGTTTTAGGCTTTCTCAGGTAAGTTTTGGCAAACTCCAGCCTGGCTTTTATGTCTCGGGGTAAGAAGTGGGGTCTTCCTGGGTATCCTACCATACAGTCCCTTTTCATTCAGACGCCGTCGGATAGTACGGGTTGACACTGTTGTACCCTCGGACTGCAGGGCAGTTTGAACTTGTTTGGATGTTAGTCGTGGTTCTTTATCCACCATCCGCACAATCTTGCGTTGAAATCGCTCGTCAATTTTTCTTTTCCGTCCACATCTAGGGAGGTTAGCCACAGTGCCATGGGCTTTAAACTTCTTGATGACACTGCGCACGGAAGACACAGGAGCATTCAGGTCTTTGGAGATGGACTTGTAGCCTTGTGATTGCTCATGCTTCCTCACAATTTGGTTTCTCAAGTCCTCAGACAGTTCTTTGGTCTTCTTTCTTTTCTCCATGCTCAATGTGGTACACACAAGGACACAGGACAGAGGTTGAGTCAACTTTAATCCATGTTAACTGGCTGCAAGTGTGATTTAGTTATTGCCAACACCTGTTAGGTGCCACAGGTAAGTTACAGGTGCTGTTAATTACACGAATTAGAAAAGCATCACATGATTTTTCAAACAGTGGCAATACTTTTGTCCACCCCCTTTTTTTAGGTTTGGTGTGGAATTATATCCAATTTGGCTTTAGGACAATCCTTTTTGTGTTTTTTCATTGAAGACAAATTAAATGAAGATAATACCAAAGAATTTGTGATTGCAATCATTTTCAGGAAGAAACTGAGTATTATCTGACAGAATTGCAGGGGTGCCAATACTTTTGGCCACCACTCTACATTCACAAGTCAACACAATGATAATAGTGTATTTCCCTTTGATTAACAAATCTAATTGTCTGGCTTATTAAGATTATAGCCTGTATCATCACGGTTGTCCTAGGGTTAGGGTTGTGCTAGGGGTTGTATTAGTGTTGAGGTTAGGGTTGTGTTGGGGTTGGGATTTTTTCAAAAGTAAAGAAAAAAAATGATGATATGGCGACTAGTGTTGAGCCCAAGTGCTCACTACTTGAGTTTACATCGGGTGCTCGGGTATGCACAGAGTATCGCAGGTGCACAAGTGACATGCTCGAGTCTCCGCCCCATATGTTTCACAGCTGTTTTTCAGCCAAAAAAACCTCACGGGGATTGCCTGCCATGCACGAGCAATCCCCTCATGGATTTTTTTGGGTGTCTTAACAATCGTGAAACATGCGGGCGGGGACTCGAGCATGTCACTCGAGCAACCGTGATACATGGTGCATACCTGAGTACCCGATGCAAACTCAAGTAGCGAGCATATAAGGAAAAAAAAAAGGGAAAATTTCAGCCTACCATGCATATGCCATAAGGGTCCACTGGTGCACGGAAATCCTTGGTAGCAAATCCAGGGATGAGAAGCAGTAGGAAGTAGATTAGAAAAACTCCAGCACCTTCTCCGTATCCATCACAAGAGATGTAAAGTTAAAACGTCCATTTTATTAGTTACATTAAAAAAGCGCCATATGCAAGGCAGACCTTACGCGTTTCGAACCAAACAGGGGTTCTTAATCATAGGTACGATTGATGATTAAGAACCCCTGTTTGGTTCGAAACGCGTAAGGTCTGCCTTACATATGGCGCTTATTTAATGGAACTAATAAAATGGACTTTTTAACTTTACATCTCTTGTGATGGATACAGAGAAGGTGCTGGAGTTTTTCTAATTACTTCAAATAGCGAGCACTTGCGCTCAAGACTAATGACAACTTATTCAATATGATGACTTAATGTTATCAAATTCTGTATCGTACCTTTAGGTTCAAAATGTTCACTATACCCCTTGATAAAATCCTTGAGGGGTCTAGTTTCCAAAATGGGGTCACTTGCCGTGCGCCCAAACAGTGTATTTTCCCCCCATATGGGGTATCGGCGTACTCAGGAGAAATTGCACAACACTTTTTGAAAATAAAAAATTTTGGACTAAAAGATCACTTTTGTGGAAAAAGTTTTATTTTTTTATTTTCACGGCTCTACGTTACAAACTTCTGTGAAGCACCTGGGGGCTTCAGGGTGCTCACCACACATCCATGAGGGGTCTAGTTTCCAAAATGGTGTTACTTGTGGGGGGTTTCCACTGTTTAGGCACATCAGAGGCTCCCCAAAAGCAACATGGCGTGCGCTAAATTATTCAAGCAAATTTTACTTTCAAAAAGTCAAATGGTGTTCCTTCCCTTCCGTGTGCCCAAACAGTGGTTTTCCCCTATATATGGGGTATCCGCGTGCTCAGGAGAAATTGCACAACAAATTTAGGGGATCCATTTTTTTCTGTTACCCTTGCAAAAATAAAAAAAATTTGGGTCTAAAATAACATTTTTGTGAAAAAAGTTAAATGTTCATTTTTTTTCTTCCACATTCAGAAAATTCCTGTGAAGCACATGAAGGGTTGATAAACTTCTTGAATGTGGTTTTGAGCACCTTGAGGGGTGCAGTTTTTAGAACGGTGTCACTTTTGGGTATTTTGTATCATATAGACCCCTCAAAGTCACTTCAAATGTGATGTGGTCCCTAAAAAAATGGTTTTGTCAATTTTGTTGGAAAAATGAGAAATCGCTGGTCAACTTTTAAACCTTATAACTTCCTAACCCCAAAAAAATTTGGTTCAAAAATTGTGCTGATGTAAAGTAGACATGTGGAAAATGTTATTTATTAACTATTTTGTGTGACATAACTCTCTAATTTAAGGGCATGAAAATTTTAAGTTTGAAAATTGCAAAATTTTCTAAATTTTTACCAAATTTCAGATTTTTTTCACAAATAAATGCAAGTCATATCGAAGAAATTTTACCACTATCATGAAGTACAATATGTGACGAAAAAACATTCTCAGAATCAGTGGGATCCGTTGAAACGTTCCAAAGTTATTACCTCATAAAGTGGCAGTGGTCAGGACTGTAAAAATTGGCCTGGTCATTAACGTGCAAACCGACTTCGCGGGTAGAGGGGTTAATCAGAAAATGATACCACATAAAATAGTTAATAACATTTACCGTATTTCTAATTTAGGTCAGCAGCATTTTTCCAACATCCCCTTTTATTTTTTCAACATTCTTTTATTTTTTTTCGTATGCTAGAAGGCTTACAAGTTTAGGAAAAGTTTTTAGATGTTCAATTAACTTTACAAAAAACAATTTTTTGGGCAAAAAATCACTTTTGAAATTACTTTGAGGGGAGTATATCTTAGATTGCAACAGGAGGGCAATCAGAAGACTCAAGAGTAATCAGTAAAAGGGGCGGGATCACAACAGCATCACATACACAAGCCGAGAGCTGAGCACAGAGGACTGAACCAGAAGAGAACAAGGCTGTATCTGACAGCTTCCGGCACTATGCATCGAGCTTTCATAGGGTGTGGTTCTTTCAAATCACCTGAAGCAGCTAGACTGTTCACACCCATATTGCCACTCTAGGTGGTACTACACTTCATGGGCACCCTATTCTTAGTGGCTGGACAGAGCCTGTGCCACCCAGAGCTTCTGGTTTCCATGTCTCCTTCATTACCAGTGCGGACCGCAGAATGATTGATGGCGGCGACTGGTGATAGAAGTAGATATCGCAGAAGCAGATCCTAGAGGAGATGTGAAACACCATTTGCAGAAGCCCCAATGGAGCAGAAAATCAGAAAACCAGAACAGTAGAAAACCCCATAAAGTGACTCCATTTTGTAAATTATAACCATCAGTGAATTAATTTATAAGAGTAGTGACTTTTTGACATCTGAATGAGGGCTTGTTTTTTGCAAGATTAGTAAAAGTTTTTTTTGGTATCTTTTTGACATCAGTTTCGTAACGTTTTTGGTGGCTTTTTATTACAATACTTGGGAGGCAGAAAGAAGAAACAAATGAATACCACGGTCCACTGGTTCATGCCATAAGGTCTTCTATTAGACTGTGAACTTTCATTGTCTTACTAAATAATTCAATTTTGCTACATAACATCTCATTTCTATGGACATTTTGAGTAGAAATGTTCAAAAATATAAATTTCAAGGATATTTTATTCAAAAATAATAATTGGTTTTATTCTTGGCAGATGACGGTGACAGGAGATCAGAGGGACAACTGACATCTTCAGTTTTTAAATCAGATGACCTTGACATTACACAGGATACAATTGAAGGGAATGGCATTACTCCAGATATAGCATCATCCCTTCACAGAAAATATCTATCATCTGATCCTATGAAAGAGTTCCTATCTTCTGATTCATTACAGACTACTAAGAAAAATAAAAGTCATAAAAGAGGCATTGAAAAACGAACTGCTGTTAAAGCAAAGAAGCCAGTTACACATTCAGAACAAGGAAATGGTTTTCACCTAAAATCATCTATTGTTATACATCAACAAATTCACACAGAGAAATTTATTTGTTCCAAGTGTGGGAGATATTTTAAACGGAAATCAGATCTGGTTAGGCATGAGAGAATTCATACTGGGGAGAAGCCATATTCATGTTCAGAATGTGGAAAATGTTTTACCCGGAAATCGATTCTGGTTAGTCACCAGAGAATTCACACAGGGGAGAAGCCTTTTTCATGTTCAGAATGTGGGAAATATTTTAACCATAAATCATATCTTGTTATACACCAGAGAATTCACACAGGGGAAAAGCCTTTTTCATGTTCAGAATGTGGGAAATATTTTAACCAGAAATCATATCTTGTTATACACCAGAAAAATCACACAGGGGAGAAGCTGTTTTCATGTTCAGAATGTGGGAAATGTTTTGCACAGAAATCATTTCTTGTTGCACATCAAAGAATTCACACAGGGGAGAATACATATTCCTGTTCAGAATGTGAAAAAAATTTTCTACAGAAATCACATCTTGTTATTCACCAAAGAACACACACAGGGGAGAAGCCATATTCATGTTCAGAATGTGGGAAATGTTTTGCACAGAAACCAGATCTTCTTAGTCACCAGAGAACTCACACAGGAGAAAAGCCATATTTATGCTCAGAATGTGGAAAATGTTTTGTACAGAAATCACATCTTGTTACTCACCGGAGAACTCACACAGGAGAGAAGCCTTTTTCATGTTCAGAATGTGGGAAATGTTTTGCAGATAAATCAAGTCTTGTTCAGCACTGGAGAATTCACACAAGGGGAAAGCAATGTTCATATTAAGAATATGGGAAATGTTTTGAACTATAATGCTATTTTCTTAAACATCTTAAATCCCACATGGGAAGAAGCCATTATCATACCTGGAATGTGAAAAATGAATTACCAGAAAACATATTTTGTTAAACATCAAAAATGATGTACACGGGGATAAACTACTGTATATATTTTATTGATAAATTGTACAAAAACATATAACAGACAGTCGTATAATTAAACAAGAAAGGAAAATTAGAACTTACTGTATTTTTTGGACTATTAGTCGCACTTTTAATGTGAAAAAATCTTGCTAATAAGTCAATGTCTTTTATAGTCTGGAGGCAGCGTCATGTGACGGAGGAGAACGCTGAGACAGTGTCCTTCCCAATCGCTGAGCAATCTGCTCTCTCCTCCTGCCCAACACTGATCTATGTCATTGATGCAGAGCAGGAGAGAAAGATACCAGGACCTGCACAGAGACTGCACATCCTGAGTGAGCAGCTGAAGACCCTTCCACCTGACTAGCTCCAGGACCTTTCACATAACCTGGAACGAACGGAAAAGTCTAAAGTGAAGCCTAAAAAAACTCCAAAACCTAGGACCAGTAAGAGAGGCTGGCATTTAGCAAGAGTATTCCCTCTCCACCAATGACTGTGACTGTATCCGTGGAAAGTGGAAATTTCGGTCCGGCAGGAAATTTCGTACTGAAAGCCGTGAAGAGTCTGTGCAGATTTCCGTCTGACAGCTCCAGAATCCCGTGAGGGTGTTGTCTGGTGAAGCAAGAGCCCTACTCCGAAACAGTCATGTCTGAACAATTCGATCTCCAGATTGGAGCGTTATTCAATGAGAAGATCGCCTTGCATGTGCTGTCTGGTATTCTTATAGGTCGTCCATAGCGGAGAACTCTAGTGCCCATTCTGGTCTGGTGGGGACAGCCGAGTCACAAGAGGTATTTGGTCCCCATATGTCCAGGTTAGTCATGAGTGTTGCCATCTTCTCCGCCAGGTCTGCTAATCGCCGAGTTGCTGTGTGCTGGTGTCTCTGAAGGAATGGAATCTGAGGCGATGCCCCACCCAGTCCCGACGATTGTACCAATGATCTGCCCCAGATAGTTCCCTGTGTCTTCTTGGAGACCAGGCTGAAGATGGACCCGGAGGAGGAATCTTAAGTCCCTAGGTGGTCTGGTGAAGAGAACATCAAGGTGGCGGCATCTTCCAAGTCTCTGTAATCCACCAATCAGGCGGAAAAACTCCAGTTGGTCCCTGAATTCTCCGGGGTGGTAGTTGATCTCAACGAATGGAGAGAGACTTTTCAATGCCCAGTTCCTGGTACTACGCCCGTTTCGTCCTATACGGAGGATAGCTTGATGGAGAGAAGCATCCTAGTCGTGAAGATGATGAGACGTGTCACTTTTCTTGTAGTGGACAGAAGAAGTTGTGGTCCTGAAGAGAAATCGTGGGAGTCCGTGAAGAGGTATCGGCCTCCAACTTCTATGCAGAGAGTCCTCGCTGGCTTGAAGAAGAAATGACATAAGGGGGGTACTGTAACACTATGGCCGGCGCCCCTGCATGTTGTCCTCTTGCACGCGCATATTGCAAAATGTCCTCAGCCTGTTGCTGAGAGACATTTAGCATAATTAGTACACCTGCAAGATGGCTCCCAGGCAATAGCTGATAGGCATCTTGTAGGAAATACTCCTTCTCCCTTAGGGAGTTGCCTAGCAACGTGTTTAGTCATTAGGTAGTGTGATGTTCTACCAGTTCAGTTGTGTGGTCCCCTGGTCCCAGTGTGGCCATTATCCTGAACCCAAATCCCTGGTCCCAGTGAGGCCAGTGTCCTGTACGTTGTCCCCTGGTCCTGGTGCAGACAGTCCTGTTCCTGAAGTCCCCTGGTCCTGGTGAGGCCAGTGCCTGAACATTGTTTCCGGTCCATGTGTGGCCAGTTCCTGATCCAGTATCCTAGACCGGTGTGTCTGAACACAGTCCTAGTCCGTGTCAGCGAACCTGACCCCTGGGGTCAGCAGCTGCAGTACCGGAATCTGCCCAGGAGTGGTACCTGGTGACTATTTGAAGCCCTGTCTGTCTCCACCATCAAAAGCTCCAGTGGACACCAGGTACCCACTTAGCTATGCCCCTTCCTGGGCAGGCAGTACTCAATTTCAAGCAGCAGCTGCAAAAGCAAACAAATTTTTAGGGTGTATAAAAAGAGAAAATCCCGCAATCCTAACGTATTGATACCCCTCTATAAATCACTTTTGAGGAAACATCTAGAATATGGGATCCAGTTTGGGCTCCAAATTTTGCAACCTGGACTCAAGAACATAGTTGCGGAAAGTTTAATTCATCTCACTAAAGTTCTGCTGCCACCACTCCACATTAAGCCTTGACTGATGAACCGTTTGTGAAAATGCTTCTGAAAGGATAGACTTTTAAGTACCTGTGTACCAAGTTTCAAAACTTGTCCAAAGCAAAACTGAAGGAGGGTATTTTTGTAGATCCGGATAATCGGAAACGCATGAAGGACGACTTGTTCAAACAAAAATGAAAGCTGTTGAGAAAAGGACTTGGGATTCTTTTAAAGAAGTAATGAAGAAATTTATAGGTAACAACAAAGATCCAAAATGTAAGTCCATCGTGGAGAACATGCTGAAACGTTTCAAAACCTTGGGTTGTCTGATGAATTTAAAGTTTAATTTTTTACATTTCCATTTGGACTACTTTCCTGAAAAACCTTGGTGCTGTTAGCGAAGTGCAAGGAGAAAGATTTCATCAGGAAATCAAGGAGATGGGATGACGATACCAAGGTAGATAGAATGTGAAGATGATGGAGGACTACTGCTGGATACTTTACATAGAAGATCCAAAGGTGTTCTATAAGAGAAACCGTATGAAGAGAAGCTTTGAAGAGAAAAGGAAAAGGTGCAAGAATTCATTTCCAATAAAGTTGCAGAATGAATGTTCAATAATTTTTTATATGATATTGTGTACATTTTTGGCTACAATAAAGATTCGTGTTCATCTCGTACTTAATTTCACACACGTTTTGTGCAAAATCCATACGTAATGGTTACAAATAGAAGTGTTAAATGAAGATTTTTTTCATATTATTATTCTGTGTAAGACTGAAACCTGAAGAAGTGTGTGGAGCATATCAATGAATTGATGTTCCACAATGTCCAAGTGCAGACCCAAAAATCAACATCAGGCTCCTAAATACACGCTTAAAGAGACCGTGAGAAGAGCAACACAATAAAAAAAATTATAATAGAATATATAGAGATTGAGAGTAGAAATTTGGCCATTGCACAATGTACAAAGGTTTCCAAAAATTAGCCAAGGGGTCTGTATCATATATGCTGAAAGAGACCGTGATGGGGACCTTACAATATATTTTGCAGTTATTATAATTGCTAGAGATAGGTAGTACAAGTTTCACCATTGTACAATCTACAAAGGTTTACAAATTTCAAAACATTGCCTACATGGGGTATACATATATGACCACTAAGTACTTGTTGCAGAAGAAGGAGAAGTAAGATGTGATTTCCAGAACAAAATGGGTTTGGATGGTAAGGGATGGATGTTAAGACAATTTCCAAAAAAGAACATTTGGACTGCATTTACGTTGGGTTGCTGTCATCCGTAGGGCTTACAAAGGCGGAGGAAATCCAGCCCTTGTTCAATTTTAGAAGAGTCAGCCTGTCTGCATTTTCTGTTTACAGGAATGTGCGCCTATCCATTATGATTGCACCGGCTGAACTAAAAACCTGCTCAGACAACACATCTCCAAGGCGTACAAGGAGACATCGGGCCAAGTGTGCAGCTTGGACAACCAATAGTTAAAGGGCACTGAAGAATCAGGAAAGACACTGGTATGGTCACTTAAGTACTCCTTCACCATCTTGGTCAACTTCTCCCTCCTTGTCATAGTTACACCCACAGATAGCCCTTATTGATGTGACGGTTTCATGAAAATAGCCCAGTTGGTGGACATTCCCCCCCCTCGAGTTGCACCTGGTGTGTGTGTCAAGAAAGGTGCACAGCCAGTATTTAATGGTGGACAAAATGTCTTTCTCGTGAGGGTCTTAGGAAAGGCATCTGGAAATGAACTGTGCCATGTGTGGCAGATTATAAAGAGTCAAGCGTACAGTGTCCCCACCAGGACGAACACTAACCATCCTCTCCTCCTCAAGATGCATCGCCTCCTCATCCTCTTCAGGCCATCCATGCTGAACTGGCATGAAGCTGGGATTGGGAGTCCCCTCTGTAGTGCAGACCAAAAACTCCTGTTCCTCCTCATCATCACCCAATGTGGCCTGAGAATATTGTCTGAGGCTGGGCTGTGTGGTATCAGCCCCTGTAAAATCTTGCTCCATAGCCACCTGCTCGGCATTCAAAACTTCCTGTTTGAGATTCTGCAGTGACCATTTTAATAGACAGAGCAGCGGGATGGTTATGCTGATAATAGCGTCATCAGCGCTCACCATCTTGGTGCAGTACTCAAAGTTTTGAAGAACCTCACATATGTCAGTGATCCACACCCACTCAGCAGTTGTTATGTGTGGGGGCTGAGTGTTACTCTGACGGGCATTGAGAAGCTGGAATTCAGCCACTGCCCTCTGCTGCTCACTAAGCCTTGCCAACATATGAAAGGTCGAATTCCAGCATGTGGGCAGGTCACAAATCAGTCGGTGACGAGGCAAATTAAAGCACTGCTGCAGCGCAGCCAGACCGGCGAAACCTTGAGATGACTTTTGGAAATGGGCACCGACACGGCGTACGTTGGCAAGTAGGTCCGGCAAGTCAGGGTATGTTTTTAATAACTGCTGTACAACCAAGTTCAACACGTCGGCCATGCATGGAACGTGTACCAACTTGCCGAGCTTTAAAGCCGCCACCAAGTTATGCCCATTATTGCACACAACCAGCCTGGGTTGGAGGTTCAGCAGGGAGAGCCACTGATCAGTCTGGTCTTTTATCCCTTTCAACAGCTCTGCTGCGTTGTGAGCTTTATCACCTAAACAGATAAGCTTCAGCAGAGCGTGCTGCCACTTCGCCAAGGTAGTGCTGCAGAGCTCTCAGCTGGGGAGTGATGGGGGAAGGCTAGTTCAGCTGATGATGAGGAGGAGAGACAGGAACTGGCATACGAGGAGACTGCCACCCTGATGGAAGTTGGGCCTGCTATTCTTAGCACCGCCGGACTGGAGAACCTGGGGCCCACCAGGAAAAAATCAATCTTGGGGCCCACCAGCATCATGCAGTTACCGTATATAGGAATAACATAAGTCCACAAACTCTTTGAAAATTAATCAACTTTATTAACCAATAAATAACCAATATAATGAATAAATAAACTAAAGAAACACTCCTGGCAAAAGAGGAACACTGTTATCTTATTCACATCAGTGTGTGATAAAGTGCCATAACAGAACAATAAATACTTTCAAGGTACATTCCCTTAAAGTATAAGTGCCACAAATTGAACCTGCATCTATCTACCATCCCAGCAGCCAGCATCATTGTAGCAGCACCAAACTTGGCCCACTGGGAAAACTTAAAGAATTCTGTAAGCATTTTGGAAGTTTGTATTGCACGTTTTCCTCTCCTCTATAATACAATACCATTCAATTGTTAGTGAAAGGCCCAAAACAACAAATAAACACACACTAACAGTCATTCAGCAGCAAAATTACAAAAGTTTTTTTTTCAGAACAGAAGATGACATTGCATACTTATTAATAATGTCATCATAGTCTAAGTTCCTTGAAATGTCATACTCAATGTTCAACAGAAGGAGTGACTCTAAAAGCTCCTGTCCAATCAAAGACCTCAGACGATTTTTTACAATTTTCAGCTTTCACATGAAACCCGGGTGCAAGCAAGTGTAAGAAGTGTCTTGTAAACTGCAAAAATATTTGTGTAAGCAGCAGAATGTAAATTGTAGTCATATATAAGTCTGTAGCAGCAGGAAAGACAGTTTTTTTGCGGGACGAGTTGTACTTTCAGATGCAATCATTTATTTTACCAGATAGTGTACAGGGAAATGGCAACAAAAATTCCAAGTGCAGTAAAATTGCAAAAAAAGTGCAATTACACGTTTGTTTATTGTTTTTTTTAGTCACCATGTTCACTATACGGTAAAACCGACGTGACAATGTGATGCTTCGGGTAAGTACGAGTTCGTAGATACCAAACATGTATACCTTTACTGGTATCTAAGTGGTGAAAACAAATTCACAAGTTTGAAAAAAAAAAACACACTTTTGCGCACCGTAGTGTTCTCATTTTTTTGGATCTAGGGCTGTGTGACGGCTTATTTTTTGTGTCTTGAGCTGACTCAAAATTTTTTGCATCTCTGCTGCTGTGTAGTAGTCACAACACAGGGAAAGGTTAAACATCCAAGTATTTAATATGTATTGCAAATAAAATATGTTCCCATTCTTAATATCTGAAAAAACAATTGACTGACAACAATCCACTATACGATACTAGACTAATAATACCATATAGAAGAGAGAAATACTGCCACACCATGACCAGAACACATACCACCACATAGTGATCAAATACTACCAAGTACAAGGTATATATACTGCCACACCATGAGAAGACCACATATTACCACCACATAGTGACTTTTCAAATAATACCACATACAAGGGACAAATACCGCCACACCATGACCATGGCACATAATGGCACCAGATAGTGACTGATAATGAAAATGTAAAAAAGCTCTGTATATAGAGTCAGTGTACAGATAATGTAGAGATTATCAGTGACATTATGCACAGGAGCTCTGTGTATAGTGTCAGTGTAGAGTTAATACAGTGATCACCAGTGACATTATACACAGGAGCTCTGTATATAGCGTCAGTGTGTGTGTATAGGTAATACAGTGATCACCAGTGACATTATACACAGGAGCTCTGTGTATGGTGTCAGTGTAGAGTTAATACAGTGATCACCAGTGACATTATACACAGGAGCTCTGTATATAGCGTCAGTGTGTGTGTATAGGTAATACAGTGATCACCAGTGACATTATACACAGGAGCTCTGTGTATGGTGTCAGTGTAGAGTTAATACAGTGATCACCAGTGACATTATACACAGGAGCTCTGTATATAGCGTCAGTGTGTGTGTATAGGTAATACAGTGATCACCAGTGACATTATACACAGGAGCTCTGTGTATGGTGTCAGTGTACAGGTAATACAGTGATCACCAGTGACATTACACACAGGAGCTCTGTATATAGTGTCAGTGTGTGTGTATAGGTAATACACATACTCACCAGTGATGTCTCTAGGTTAAGTTCTTTATCTGCCGCAGACCGATATATCACATCTTCTATGCAGGACTTATCTCTGCAGAAAATAACATAGTTAGCTATAACTGATCACTTCCAGAGCACAATCTACACTTTTCCCAAGATTTCTACACTGCATGAAATGACAAAAAAAGAAACATAGCACTGCACTACACAGTAAGGCTATGTGCCCACGATGCAGAAATGCTCCGGATTTTTCCTGAGCGTTTCTGCATCTCCCCTGGCAGAAAAACGCATGCGGATTGTACATGCGGATTGTACATGTGTTTTTCCTGCCAGGGACATGCGGATGTGAAGCGTTCTTCACTGGCATTTCCGCATGCGGGTTGACAAGCGCTTTCCAAGCAATTTTAGCATCACTTGGAAAGTGCTTGACAACTTGGTCACACTATATAAATCCACACTATATAAATCTCTCCCTATGCTATCTCAACCTAACAGAAAACTAATCTTCACTCTAAATAGCTCTTAAAAGAGCTTTTTGGACTCAGAAACTCTCCCTATACGCTGCTTTCACTCTCCCTATGCTCACACTACGCTGTTTCCACATATAATGTGCGCAAGATGGTGCTGGCAGGGCTTAAATATCCACCTATGACGCTGTAAGGCCAGCCAATCACAGTAATGCCGTCGCTATCTTTGTTGTGGCAAATTCATTGGCTGCAAATAAAACGCCAAACGTGCTGGGCGGATCACTCGAATATACCGAGGTGAATAGCTAATTACTCAAGAATAGTCTGAATAGCGTATTATTCGTGCGAGTAACGAATAGTGCCGAATGTATTCGCTCATCACTACTGACGACCAATGGACAATCATTCTGCAAGCCATCAAATATAATTCCCTAGTGGAACATGGTAGGCTGTCATAACTATACAGTGGGTACGGAAAGTATTCAGACCCCTTTAAATTTTTCACTCTGTTTCTTTGCAGCCATTTGGTAAATTCTAAAAAGTTCATTTTTGTCTCCTTAAAGTACACTCTGCACCCCATCTTGACTGAAAAAAAACAGAAATGTAGAAATTTTTGCAGATTTGTTAAAAAAGAAAAACAAACATCACATGGTCATAAGTATTCAGACCCTTTGCTCAGACACTCATATTTAAGTCACATGCTGTCCATTTCCTTGTGATCCTTCTTGAGATGGTTCTACTCCTTCATTGGAGTCCAGTTGTGTTTAATAAAGCGGATAGGACTTGATTTGGAAAGGCACACACCTGTCTATATAAGACCTCACAGCTCACAGTGCATGTCAGACCGAATGAGAATCATGAGCTCAAAGGAACTGCCCAAGGAGCTCAGAGACGGAATTGTGGCAAGCCACAGATATGGCCAAGGTTACAAAAGAATTTCTGCATTACTCAAGGTTCCTAAGAGCACAGGAGCCTCCATAATCCTTAAATGGAAGTTTGGGACCACCAGAAGTCTTCCTAGACCTGGCCGTCCAGCCAAACTGAGCAATTGTGGGAGAAGAGCCTTGGTGAGAGAGGTAAAGAAGAAACCCAAGATCACTGTGGCTGAGCTCCAGAGATGCAGTAGGGAGATGGGAGAAAGTTCCACAAAGTCAACTAATACTGCAGCCCTCCACCAGTCGGGCCTTTATGGCAGAGTGACCCGACGGAAGCTTCTCCTCAGTACAAGACATATGAAAGCCTGCATAGAGTTTGCTCAAAAACACATGAATGACTCCCAGACTATGAAAAATAAGATTCTCTGGTCTGATGAGACGAAGATAGAACTTTTTGGTGATAATTCTAAGTGGTATGTGTGGAGAAAAGCTCATCACCTGCCCAATACAATCCCAACAGTGAAACATGGTGGTGGCAGCATCATGCTATGGGGGTGTTTTTCAGCTGCAGGGACAGGATGACTGGTTGCAATTGAAGGAAACATGAATGCAGCCAAGTACAGAGATATCCTGGATGAAAACCTCTTCCAGAGTGCTCTGGACCTCAGACTTGGCCAAAGGTTCACCTTCCAACAAGACAATGACCCTAAGCACACAGCTAAAATAACAAAGGAGTGGCTTCAGAACAACTCTGTGACCATTCTTGACTGGCCCAGCCAGAGCCCTGACCTAAACTCAATTGAGCATCTCTGGAGAGACTTGAAAATGGCTGTCCACCAACGTTCACCATCCAACCTGACGGAACTGGAGAGTATCTGCAAGGAAGAATGGCAGAGGATCCCCAAATCCAGGTGTGAAAAACTTGTTGCATCATTCTCAAGAAGACTCATGGCTGTATTAGCTCAAAAGGGTGTTTCTACTCAATACTGAGCAAAGGGTCTGAATACTTATGACCATGTGATATTTCAGTTTTTCTTTTTTAACAAATTTGCAAAAATGTTTACATTTCGGTTTTTTTTTCAGTCAAGATGGGGTGCAGAGTGTACTTTAATGAGAAAAAAAATGAACTTCTTAGAATTTACCAAATAGCTGCAATGAAACAAAAAGTGAAAAATGTAAAGGGGTCTGAATACTTTCCGTACCCACTGTAAATAAGCCATAGGGTATATATGACCCATGTGTTTCTCCACAAGGTCAGCATACATACAGGCCAAAGGTCCGAAGTTCTTAGCGGAAGCTGCTGAGGTTCTACACATGCTGCGGGATTATAAATAATTTTTTGGGAGTGAAGTTATTGCAATTGTATAATCATAATCAGCAGGTTTGGTCAGAGACACCAAGGTATTTTATTAGGGAACATAGAACTGACACTGGACACACAAGGTAAAATTGCGGTAGGACATTTATTGTTTCTCACACAAATTGAAAACATTTTGATGGATTCAGACGAACTCTCCTACAAAGCATGATTATCAAAGTCATTACTACAGGACTGTATGAGAAAGTGATGTATTCTACAAGAATTGCTAAAGCCAAAAATGACAGAATCTGAGCACTGTGGCTGGATACTCCGGGCCTGGCCTCCAGCGTGTTAGTAGGAGACGGGGACTTTGTCCCTGGAGCTTCTCTACTCGGTATAATGAGACTCACTGATCTTGTTCATACAGAGAACGTTTGAGAATAATAAAAACTGCCTAAATATGAGGACACATCACCAATTTTCTAAGTAAATATATTTGTAAAAGGTGCTTTAGTGGATACCCTTAAGGAAAGTAAACAAAATATAAATATAAATCATATGTATCCCTTTTATAAATAAAATATGATTTTGTTCAGTCCGTCATGAGACAAATACAGTTTACACAAAACTGATGGTGATTCTGGTGATGTATTCATGTACTGGAGGTGGTTCTGATGTCCTATTCTTGTACTGATGGGGGTTAAGCTGACGTATTCTGGTGACATTCATGTAGTGATGGTTGGTCTGGTGTTGTATTTATATACTTTTGATGGCTCTGATTATGTATTTATGTAGTGATGTTTCTGGTGATGTATTTATCAGTTAATGATGATTCTGGTGATGTATTCCTCACTGGAACCATCATCAGTACATGAATATGAAACCTAAATCATCACCAGTACATAAATAGAACATCAGAGCCATCAACAGTACATGATTACATCACCAGAACCACTATCTGTACATGAATACTGTTAGAACCCTCCTGTTAGTTTTTGCTATCTTGTGTTTTGCGGTCACGTGACCAGCTGCCTATATATTCCAGCTCCGCCCTTCTGGCTTTGCTGGACTTCAGTGTTGTTTTGACTGTCTCTCTAGCCAGGTGCTTCGGTGCCTATCTCTGTCAGTTCTTGGTCCTCTGGGACCTTTAGTACTTTTTGTCAGTTTGTCCTTTTTGCTCTGCAACAACAGAAGGTTTAGGAGGTGTCCCATTTTTGCCCCAGTCCTTAGTTCTTTTAGGGACCCCTCCCTTAATTCTATAGGTCTCCGTTCAGACTAGCCGAGGATGAAGGCGGGTCTGTTCACAAGGAACAGGCAGCCCGCTACATCGTAGGGATTCAGCTTAGTCTTATTGTAGGGACAGCTTTTCCTTTTCTTTCCTTAGTTTATGTTACAGATCATAACAGTAAGTCCAGTCCAAAAAAAAGACTAAAAGGAAAGAAAATTTGGGGATCAGTATGGTTTCCATCCAGGAGTTGGCTCAACGCCTGCAGGGATTGTCTCTGGAGGTGGCCGAGCTCCAGGAACACGTGAGTAGCTGTCCTGGAGCGCATTTTGTTGAACCCAAGGTAGGACTGCCTGATGTTTTTTATGGTAAACAGCAAGATTTTTTTGCCTTTAAAAATGCTTGTTTGTTAGATTTTCATTTGAGACCAAGATCCTCTGGGATTGAATCACAGCGCATTGTTTTTATTATGTCACTTTTGCACAAAGAACCACAGGGTTGGGCCTTTTCTCTCCAGCCTAATAATCCATGTTTAAGTTCTGTTGAAGAATTTTTTTCTGCTATGGGGCTATTATATGACGATCCTGATAGAATCTCATCTGCTGAATCAGAACTTAGACGTTTGAATCAGGGGTCAGATGATGTTGAAAATTATTGCACACACTTCAGAAGATGGGCCTCAGAAGTTAAATGGAATGATTCTGCGCTGAAATGTTTATTTCTTGCTGGTCTGAGTGAAAGGGTTAAGGATTTGCTAATTGCATTCCCTGCACCTGAGACTCTGCCTGAAGCTATGCAGTTAGCTGTTCGTGTGGACAGGAGACTGAGGTCCAGGGTTAATGATGTAAAGACTCCTGTAACTTCAGGTCCTAGTTCCCAAAAAATCTGCTCTGACAGCGGAGAACCAATGGAGGTTGGGGCAATGTCACTCCGCTCTCAGGAAAGAGATCAGAGATTTGCCGAAGGTTTGTGTCTTTATTGTGGTAAAGATGATCATTTGATTAAGTATTGTGAGCGTCGTTTAAGTAAAGAAAAAAAAAGGTCAGTTACGCCCGTATAGCTTGTTTACGCTCTGCAGGAGTGTTCCTTTCTGGGAGTACTGCTCTGCAGGGAGAATTGATTGAATTTCAGGTATTTGTGGATTGTGGTTCAACACTTAATGTGATTGATAAAGGGTTTTTGGAAAACCTTAAACTGAAATCCAAACCTTTGTCATCACCTATTTCTGTGGTTGCAATTGATAACACTCCTTTGAAATGTATTACTCACAAGACTGCAGCATTTCCTCTCACTATCAATGGAGATCACCAAGAAATTTTGGACTTGGTTGTCTTGGATAATTTGCCCTCTCCAGTTGTTCTAGGATTGCCTTGGTTAAGACTGCACAATCCTTTATTGGACTGGTCTACTAATGTGATTAAGTCTTGGAGTCCGAAGTGCTATGATAAATGTTGTAATGGTCGCATTGCGGCTATGGAAAAAGGGGAATTACCTGTACCTATTCAAGATTTTTGGAGTTTTTTTTCGGAGGAGGAGTCACAAAGTTTTACCTCCTCATAGGGATTATGATTGCGCCATTGAGTTTGTTCCGGGTGCTTCTGTAGCACCCTGAGGATTCGGCTGCTACAGGGGTATTGCACCTCAACCCAGAGGTGTGATATTCCACTCCCGGGCAAGGATGGAGAGTGGAACTGAGCTCGGTAGGCTGCATGCACTACACACATCCCATTTCCGAGGAGCAGACCGACGGTACTCCCACTTAGAAATGTGCAGGTACGACCGAGTCTGTTCCTGGCTGGAGTGGGAGGGGGGTGGTACATCCCAAGTAGTGTAGGGGCAGATAGGGGGAGCAGCCTGGGTAAAGTTAGGAGCTCATTGGGTGCTGGTCACCTGAGCTCACGCATAGAGGGTGTATATAAGGTGGGCACCAACTAAGAACAGGGTCAGATGCAGAGAACAAGTCAGCGAGCAGAGGAGAAGAAAGACCCAGAGTGAGAGAGGAGAAGAGAAAGAGAGACCCAGAGGGGGAAACAGCAGAAAAGGACTCCAAGATCCCAACTTAAATCCCCGGGTGAAGAGTCGGCACAGGGTACCGGATCCCAAGCTGGTGGGGGCAGAAAACACACCCTAGCCAGAGACCGGAGACCGTGGGCAGCGTTTGTCACGGTCACCCATCACATCCACCCCGAAGGCACACCACATGAAGGGTCAGGGAACCCAGGGCCAAGGGTGTCCCAACAGAAGGCCCGAGGGAGCTGGACCTAGACTTTGGCGTAGTCGGCAGGATTACGTGCCCGCAACACCCGGGTACTGCGTGCCTGAAGAAAAGAACGAGTTTACCTCAAAAAGAAGTCTCCCGCCGGTTCCGGAGGGTCCACGCCATCGGACCCCATCACAGGTCGTTTCCCGCCGATTGTCCGCCATTTCCAGCTTGTTCCCGCCATCTGCAGAGTTTCCCGCCACTGGGCGACGCTTCCCGCCAAATCCGCAGATTTCCCGCCTTGGAAGAGCAGCGGACGCCATTATGGGCGTGCCAAAGGAGGGCAAGAGGCCGCCTCCCATCGTGGGCCAGGACAGAAAATGGCGCCAAAAGTGGAAACCGCCCCCACCAACAGAGACTGTGATGCTGGAGGTGTCTGTCAGCGTGAAAGAACTACCCCTGGAGCTGACAGTCACCGAGTTGCCCCGGGACCGCCCTCGAAGTGGGAGGAGACGAAAGAAAAGAACGAAGATGGGTGCCGCCTGGAGCAGTCTGGAGCGAGCGCACCCGGAGGCAAGAAGTCTAACGAGGAGTAGCGGAGGAGCTTACCCGGATATGGAGAGAAAGCAGAACAGCACCGGCCCGCTGGCCAGGAGTCTGCTAGAGACCGAGGAAGGAGAGCAGAGCAGCACCGGCCCGCTGGCCAGGAGCCTGCTGGAAGAAGAGCAGAGCAGCACCGACCCGTTGGTCAGGAGCCTGCTAGACACCACGACCCCACTAGGCCTAGTGGAGGTCCTTGCACAGCTCCCCCGAGACCGGGAGTGTGCACAGACCGCTCTGGAGGGCCTCACACGGAGGATGGCCCGGGTACAGCGAGAGACATTGGCGGAGTGGAGCCGAGAGATGGCCCAGCAAGCTGAGACCAGTCAACGGAGCACGCTACCCTGGAAGAGGAAACAGACCGCCTCTGAGGATGGCGCGGGAGGACCCAAGGCCGGAGACGACGCCGAGAAGGGAGCCGAACGCATGGAGGCAGGTAAAGGGGACGCCTATACCCCAAGCCGGGAAACCGCCCACCTGCCCCAGCTCCCCGTCGCAGAGCCCGAAAGTCCCCCTGCTGTGCCCGTAGCCGCCATGTCACCGCTATGGACTAGGCCCCGACCGGAAGCCGCCGCCGCGACCCCTGTGACGTCACGCGCCTCGACCCGGAGCGTGACAAAGCAGGAAATACCACCAGCCTGGTCGCAAGGCCTAGTACCCCCGGGCGCCGCATCACCAACAGCGCCCCCTACCTCCGCGGAGCCTCCGGCCTGGCCGCAAGGCCAGGTAGCCCAGGGCGCCGCCGTCCTAACGGTGCCCTTCACCTTCCAGGTGCCCCAGGCCTGGCCGCAAGGCCTGGGCAACCCGGGCGCCACCACCACCGCGCCCGCGCCCGTAAAACCAAGGGTGCCACACCTGGGGGAGGACTTGTTCAGCCAGCTCACATGGCCGGACGGGCGGCCCTTCATCTGGCCCGAAGAATACCATGAGCTGGAACGGCAGCAGAGACTAAGACCCCTGGATGAACCCCTGATTCCGGCTCCGAAGCCCGTGGCACGGATCTCGCCCCCGCTAGCGGAAGCACAGTTTGAGTGGGACCCCACCGGAGAAGATCTAATGGGGTTCACTCAGGAAACCAGGGCAGCTGCAGCGGAGCGTGCTGAGTGTTGCCGACAGCAGCTCGAAGAATTCGCGAGGGAGCGGAGAGAGAGGCGGGTCCGGGAACAACAGGCCCAAATAAGGAGCGCCGAGCAGAAGAGCCGGACCAGGAGGGACCCCCGTGCAGCGCATTGTCCCCGCACCATCGGGACAGTGATCAAGTTCAACCAGCAGCATGGGTGGGGCTTCATTCGAGACAACAACACCCCCGGCGACGTCTTTGTCACGCGCAGAGACGTGGAGTCCCATCTGCCGGAGGGGCACAGAGGTCGTGACCTCTACATCGGAGACGAGGTCACCTTCACCCGGCACAAGTGTGCCAAAGGACCTTACGCCCTCCACGTACACCGCCTGACGGAGGAGGAGTTGCGGTGCGAGGAGGAGGAGCAAGAGGACCCGGACGGGTCTGAAGTTACAACCAGCTACAAGCAAAGAGCAGGAGGAAGACGCCGTTGAGTGCGGCAGAGCAGGAGATGTAAATAGTTACCCGACCGGGTACCAAAGAAACTGTTGCTACATATATATAGTCCCCGTTGGGACCAGCATGAGTGAACTTTTACCCGTTATTCCGTAATCCATACCAGGCTGAGGACTGAGAGCGGCCAACTTTCCCTGTATATAGTTGCGCTTCCTAAAGCGCCCCCTACTGGTTTTATAGGAGAACCAGTTGTCCAGAGAGACTGTCGCACTTTACCCGGTCACACGTTGCACAGTGACCGGAGGAGGAGCCAGAGGCGACGAGAATGTTTTATTTGCTAATATATGTTGTTTTATATGTTTATGAAAAAAAAATTGTATGTTTTGGTGTTATTTATGTCTTACAGCCCGAGGACGTGCTGTGATTTACCAGGGGGGAATGTAGCACCCTGAGGATTCGGCTGCTACAGGGGTATTGCACCTCAACCCAGAGGTGTGATATTCCACTCCCGGGCAAGGATGGAGAGTGGAACTGAGCTCGGTAGGCTGCATGCACTACACACATCCCATTTCCGAGGAGCAGACCGACGGTACTCCCACTTAGAAATGTGCAGGTACGACCGAGTCTGTTCCTGGCTGGAGTGGGAGGGGGGTGGTACATCCCAAGTAGTGTAGGGGCAGATAGGGGGAGCAGCCTGGGTAAAGTTAGGAGCTCATTGGGTGCTGGTCACCTGAGCTCACGCATAGAGGGTGTATATAAGGTGGGCACCAACTAAGAACAGGGTCAGATGCAGAGAACAAGTCAGCGAGCAGAGGAGAAGAAAGACCCAGAGTGAGAGAGGAGAAGAGAAAGAGAGACCCAGAGGGGGAAACAGCAGAAAAGGACTCCAAGATCCCAACTTAAATCCCCGGGTGAAGAGTCGGCACAGGGTACCGGATCCCAAGCTGGTGGGGGCAGAAAACACACCCTAGCCAGAGACCGGAGACCGTGGGCAGCGTTTGTCACGGTCACCCATCACATCCACCCCGAAGGCACACCACATGAAGGGTCAGGGAACCCAGGGCCAAGGGTGTCCCAACAGAAGGCCCGAGGGAGCTGGACCTAGGTGGATCACTGGTGGGGACGGCCAGAGAACGGGACAGAAGGAGAGCTCAGGGCCACGCTCCGGACTTGTTTGGGGGTTGGCTGGATCCAGGACCTGGTGGACGCAGCACGGCTCGGGTGGTCACTCGAAGCTGGAGTGACCAGTACAACATCTGCAGTAAGTAAACACCCTTAACTGCACAACCCGACTCTGTCTTCATTGCCGTTTGCACTGCACCACCACAACCCCCATCCTCTGCACCTGTCCCCCCTGAGGCTATACCCCTCCCGTTGGGGGTTATCTCACCAAGCTGCGCACCCACCATCAGCCTCAGCGGACCCTGCTGCAGCGGCGGCCACAGTGACCGCATCACAACGGGTGGCGTAGTCGACACAAAAGAACTCTTGATAACATCTGTAGGACTGCCACATAACACTGAGCTTGACGCCCTGGGCACGGGCCTGGTCACAGCCGCTCGGAGACTACAACCCCCCATCTGATCCGGTGCCGGGTATTCCCCTCAAAAAGGAATATGTCCCAGGGGGTGCGTCACTTCTCTTCCCAAAAGTCGCTTGTTTAATCTGACTATCCCTGAGAGAAAGGCCTTGGAGGAGTACATACAGACTAGCCTGGCTGCTGGTCACATTAGACCTTCTAAGTCACCTGTGGCAGTTGAATTCTTCTTTGTTAAAAAAAGGACGGCGGGTTACGTCCATGTCTTGATTTTCGTGAAATGAATATGATTACCGTACGCAATTCCTACCCATTGCCGTTAATTCCTTACTTGTTTAACCAGTTAGTGGGGGCCAAGTGGTTCTCCAAAATTGATCTCCGGGGGGCATACAATTTCTTACGTGTGAAGCAGCGTGATGAATGGAAAACTGCTTTTAACACTCCGGTTGGTCACTTTGAGAATCTGGTGATGCCTTTTGGTCTTACCAATGCACCTGCATTTTTTCAGAACCTTATTAATGACATCCTGAGACCTTTGATTGGTAAGAATGTGGTTGTGTATTTGGATGACATTTTGATTTAGTCACCAGATCTCGAGTCCCATTGGCAAAGTGTACGTGAAGTTTTGCAGTTATTGAGTGATAATTCACTCTTTGCTAAGCTGGAGAAATGTGAATTCGCTGTGCAGAAAATTATTTTTTTGGGCTACATTGTCTCCAGCGAGGGCTTTGAGATGGACCCTGTGAAGGTTCAGGCTGCGCAGGAATGGCCTAGGCCTATTGGTTTGAAATCTATACAGAGATTTTTGGTTTTTGGCAATTATTACAGGAAATTCATTAAGAATTTTTCTGTAATTGTTAAACCTCTAACCGATCTCACCAGGAAAGGTGCGAATACAGCCCAGTGGACTACTGAGGCCATTGAAGCGTTTGAGTATCTCAAAGAGAGGTTCAGTTCTGCCCCTATCCTTATGCAGCCTGATGAGACCAAGCCTTTTTTGGTCGAGGTCGATGCTTCATCAGTGGGGGTCGGAGCAGTTTTGTCTCAAGAGAACAAGGGTGGAGTACATCCTTGTGCCTTTTTTTCGAAAAAATGTTCAGAAACCAAACTGAATTATGATGTTGGAAATCGGGAGTTGCTGGCTATTAAACTTGCGTTTGAACACTGCCGTCATTTTTTGGAAGGCGCTAGATTTCCTATTCAGGTTTTCACAGATCATAAGAATTTGATCTATCTGGATGCTGCCAAGCGTTTGAATGCCCGTCAAGCTAGGTGGGCACTTTTTTTTTCTCGGTTTCATTTTTCTGTTACCTATATCCCTGGTACTAAGAATGTTAAAGCCGATGCTTTATCTCGCAGCTTCTCTCCTACGGTCGGTGCCGAGGAGGAGGAGAGCATTTTGCAGAAAGGAGTTGTGGTGGCAGCTTTGGACTCCGTTTTGGAGAATGGGATTCTGAATGCTCAAGATGATGCTCCATCTAACACTCCCCATGGGAGGTTGTTCGTGCCTAGAGCCTTTAGGAGAGATTTGTTTGTGAAGTGTCATGAGTCTTGGTTGGCAGGTCATCCAGGAGTTTCGGAGACTAAGAGACTTATCAGTCGCAGTTTTTGGTGGCCTGGATGGCAGAAGGAAGTCATCAAGTGGGTGTGTCAGTGTGCTGTGTGTGCTAGGTCAAAGGCTTCACATACTCCTGCTGTGGGGTTACTTTGCCCTCTGGAGGTTCCTAGTGCGCCTTGGACGCATCTCACTATGGATTTTATTACTGATCTTCCGGTGTCCGAGGGTTTTACTGTCATCTGGGTGGTCGTGGACCGTTTTAGTAAGATGTGTCATTTGGTTCCATTAGTTAAGTTGCCCTGCGCCAAGACACTCGCTAAGGCGTTTGTTAAGGAGATTGTCAAGCTCCATGGCGTTCCCACGGATATTGTTTCTGATAGAGGACCTCAGTTTGTGGCTCGCTTTTGGCGTGCTTTTTGTGACAGGTTGGGAGTCCATTTGTCCTTTTCGTCTGGTTATCACCCTGAGTCGAATGGACAGATTGAAAGAAAGAACCAGGATGTAGAACAGTTTTTGCGTTGTTTTGTGGCGGACAATCAAGAGGTGTGGTCTGAGTTTCTGCAGCTCGCAGAACTCGCTCTTAACAATCATACATCCTCCTCTGCTGGGTGTTCTCCTTTTTTTTGTTGTACTGGGAAACATCCGTCTTTTGGTTCGTTCTCCAAATTGGGGTTGGCGGTGCCGGAGGAGGAGAATTTTTCCGGTGATTTGGAGAGAGTTTGGACTAATGTACTTTGCAACCTGCAAGAGGCTAACAAGAAGCCCAAGAAGTATTTTGACAGGAAACGTAAAGAGGTTTTGTTTACTGTGGGTGACATGGTTTTGTTGTTCTCGAAGAACCCGTGGTTGAGGATTCCCTCTAAAAAACTGGGTCCTAAGTTTGTGGGTCCATTTAAAGTGCTTCAGGTTGTTAACCAGTCTGCGGTTAGGTTGGATGTCCCTACTTCCTGGAAGATTAATCCTGTGTTTCATGTTTCCTTGTTGAAAAAGGCTGATGTATCTAATAGGGACGCCATTGTCACAGTTCCCCCTGTGGTGGAAGACGACGAATATGAAATTTCTCGTATTTTGAATTCTAGATGGCATAGAGGGAAATTACAGTATCTTGTCTCCTGGAAGGGTTTCGGTCCCGAAGACAATTCCTGGGTAAGGACGGATGATGTCTCTGCTCCTAGGCTTGTTAAAGCTTTCCACAGGAGGCTTCCTGATAGGCCTGGAGGATCCGGAGGATCCTCATAGAAGAGGGGGTACTGTTAGAACCCTCCTGTTAGTTTTTGCTATCTTGTGTTTTGCGGTCACGTGACCAGCTGCCTATATATTCCAGCTCCGCCCTTCTGGCTTTGCTGGACTTCAGTGTTGTTTTAACTGTCTCTCTAGCCAGGTGCTTCGGTGCCTGTCTCTGTCAGTTCTTGGTCCTCTGGGACCTTTAGTACTTTTTGTCAGTTTGTCCTTTTTGCTCTGCAACAACTTCTGTTTAGGAGGTGTCCCATTTTTGTCCCAGTCATTACTTCTTTTAGGGACCCCTCCCTTAATTCTATAGGTCTTCATTCAGAATAGCCAAGGATGAAGGCGGGTCTGTTCACAAGGAACAGGCTGCCCTCTACATCGTAGGGATTCAGCTTAGTCTTATTGTAGGGACAGCTTTTCCTTTTCTTTCCTTAGTTTATGTTGCAGATCATAACAAATACATCAATAAACCCACCATCAGTACATGAATACATCACCAGAACCACCATCAGTACATGAATAGGTCACCAGAACCACAATCAGAACATGAATGCAACACCAAAACAATTATCAGTATAGAAATACAACACAAGAACCACCAAAAGCACATGAATACATCAACAGAACCACCATAAGTAATTGAATACAAGAACCAAGCTTAGTACAGCAATCAATTGTAATGTCATTTCAGCCCCCTATACAATTGTATCGCACAACCTACAATGCCCAGTATGTTCTTGAAATGGTAAGGAGATGCTAGGAGATGTTGTTACCAGCCTCATCAGACTGCAGACTATACAGGAACCACAGAACTGATGAGATGTAATCAGGATCACAAATAAACATCTACATCCCGGTACCTTACATGTCACATCTTCTCTGATAGGAGTCATCTCTTTCTTTTCATCTCCATCTTGTCTAGATGCCAAGATGACTTTTCACTCAGGAAACTTCCCTCTTCTCCGGTCTTCTGTAGCACATCCCGACACAGAGCCCTTAAAAAAAAATGTCTGCATAAAAATATCTTTCCACACTATGCCCTAATTAAGCCTCCTATAGTATATGGCATCCACACTGTCCACCTTAGTGAGTTATAACCACCCCACTGTCTGCCATTATCAGCTATAACCACCACACCGTCTATTATTAGTTATAAATGTCACACCATCAGCCCTTATGAACCACGGCCTATACCATAAGGTACAAATTTGGAGGTGAAGTAGATGTAAACCTGCACTGCAGAGGATCCAATATACAATAAGATGCCAGATGCAGTATGGATGCGGTTTTGTCAACGCATTTCGAGGTAATCATACTTCCTCATCAGGACTAACCACAATGATGAACCTGATGAAGAGGTATGATTACCTTGAAACACGTTGACAAATAAAACCGCATCCATACTGCATCTGGCCTCTTATCGTATATTGCATTCTCGGCAGCGCGGGTTTATATCCACTTCACCTCCACATTTGTTTCTTATCATTTGGTGGATCTGCAGCAGCCATTTTTGTTACAAAACGGTCTACATTCTAAGGGGTTATGACTGTCGCAACCCTCACAGGTGAGCACGTCCCTTTTTCCTTTCCCCTTTGTAATCCGGATAAGACCCTATTGCGTTGTCATTCCAGTTTTCACTGTATATGGCCTATACCATGGCTGTCCCCTCTCTAGTTTTCCCTTACACGCTTGACATCTCCACTCCATATTGTGCCTTTTCATAAAGCCTCCTCTCCATATTCATTATGTGCTCCTCTTTACACTATGCCCTCAAACTGCCCACTATGCTGCCCTCTCCAAACTGTACCCCCTCCTTTCCTCCTTACACTGTCCCTGTACACGGTATAATGGTCACCACAGCCACCCATATGGCATGATATCCACAACAACCCCCAATATATAGTATGGTCACCACCACAGACCAAATATATAGTATGATGTCCAACACAGCTCCCCATCCATACTATGATGGCCACCACCGTACCACATACAGTATTACGATCCCACAGTCACTCATATAATAGTCTCCCAGTTCCTGATACAGTATAATTCCCCCCACAGCCCCTTATCTATAGTATAATGTCCTCCACAGTACCCAAGACAATATGATAGGCAATATAATATCCAACACAGTCTCCTATCCAGTATGGATATTTCACACACACCCCCTCATTTGATATACCCCACAGCCCCTCGTTTGATGTTCCACACACAGCCCCTCATTTGATATACCCCACAGCCCGTTTGATGTTTCTTACAGCCTCTCATGTGATGTTTACCACATCCCCTCATTTGATGCCCCCACACAGCTCCCATAAAGTGGTCACAGAATATAAGTATACAAAAAAATCTGTACTCACCTAATCCAGGCTCCCTATATACCGCAGCTGCTGTCTCCTCTGTTATCCTGGATAGCAGTGGGCGCTGTATGGTGCAATGCAGTACTGTCATAGTGCCGCCTGACGTCCCCTGCATGCACCATCTCCAACAGGACACAGGCCATAACTAGCCTGCTTTCTGATGGGAGTTCACGGAGAAGCTGATTACAGCTCCCTTGCTCCTATTCCGGGTGGCGCTCACATCAATTGTATTTGCGTCTTGCAGACATGAATATAATTGATTGCGGGAAGGTAACGCCGGCCAGGGTGCAGCAGTGAGCATGGCGAACATGTCAGTGACTTACTGACACCGCGCACCTATGTGCCTGTGCCCTGGACATCAGTGTGCTGAACGTCTGCGGCCGGAGAAAGGAGCCTGGTGACTGCAGGCATTCAACAATTTTTTTCAGAATTCACCTCCTGGGGTAGGCAAGAGATAGCTGCCTAGATGGACGCATACCCTGTCTACCCCTCGTCTTGTCCCTGCACACAGCTCTACATACACACAGCTCTCTTACACATACACATACTGTGTATACATTATCCCGTTTTGTAGTACCTTCCAGAATATGTGATTGATCAAATGACCTGAAAGGTCCTGGAATTAGGTGGGTGGAAGGTCCTTCAGCTGCTCACTCAAGACGTGCAGCCACCATGCAGGTCCCAGTATCTTTCTCTCATTCTCTGCAGTGTTCACATACATCAGTGTGGGGCAGGAGCAGAGAGACCAGTTGTTTCAGTGATAGAGGAGAGTGCAGAAACAGCATCATTCCCTATCACAGGAACCTTATTCTGGACTAAAAGGCACACTCACTGTGCTCAAAAGTTTACATACCCCGGCAGAATTTTTCCTTTCTTGGCCTTGTTTCAGAGAATATGAATTATAACAAAAAAACTTTTTCTCCACTCATGGTTATTGGTTGGGTGAAGCCATTTATTGTCAAACTACAGTATTTTCTCTTTTTAAATCTTAATGACAACCAAAAATATCCAAATGACCCTGATCAAAAGTTCACATACCCCAGTTCTTAATACAGTGTATTGCCCCCTCTAACATCAATGACAGCTTGAAGTCTTTTGTGGTAGTTGTGGATGAGGTTCGTTAATTTCTCAGATGGTAAAGCTGCTTATTCTTCTTGACAAAAAACCTCCAGTTCCTGTAAATTCCTGGGCTGTCTAGCATGAACTGTGTGCTTGAGATCTCCCCAGAGTGGCTCAATGATATTTAGATCAGGAGACTGAGATGGCCACTCCAGAACCTTCATTTTGTTCTGCTGTAGCCAATGACAGGTTGTCTTGGCCTTGTGTTTTGGATCGTTGTCATGTTGGAACGTCCAAGTACGTCCCATGCACAGCTTCTGGGCTGATGAGTGAAAATTTGCCTCCAGTATTTGCTGATAACGTGCTGCATTCATCTCTCCTTCAACTTTTACCAAGTTTCCTGAGCCTTTGTAGCTCACACATCCCTAAAACATAAGCGATCCACCTCTATGCTTTACTGTAGTAATGGTGTTCCTTTCATCATAGGCCTTGTGGACCTCTCTCCAAATATAACGTTTATGGTTGTGGCCAAAAAGTTACATTTTGGTCTCATCACTCCAAATTACCTTGTTCCAGAAGTTTTGAGGTTTGTCTCTGTGCTGTTTGGCATATTGTAGGCGAGATACTTTGTGGCATTTACACAGTAATGGCTTTCTTCTGGCAAGTGCCTCCTTATTGTGCATCTTGAAACAGCCACACCGCTAGTTTTCAGAGAGTCCTGAATTTCAGCTGATGTTATTTGTGGGTTTTTCTTTGCATCCCAAACAATTTTCCTGGCAGTTGTGGCCGAAATTTTTGTTGGTCTACCTGACCATGGTTTGGTTTTTACAGAGCCCTTGATTTTCCATTCAAACCCATTTGTGTCAAATTCTGTGCATGTAATCAGGCCAAAATCACCAGGGTATGTGAACTTTTGATCAGGGTCATTTGGATGTTTTTGGTTGTGATTAAGATTTAAAAAGAGGAAACAGTAGTTTGACAATAAATGGCTTCACCCAACCAATAACCATGAGTGGAGAAAAAGTTTGTTTGTTATCATTCATATTTCCTAAAACAAGGCCAAGAAAGGAAAAATTCTGCCGGGGTATGTAAACTTTTGAGCACAACTGTATTAGCAATTTTTTTCTTGTTCAAAGTGCATTTTATTGTCCAAACAATACGGTAAATTCTGAAGTAATTTATCTTTAGTTGAATTATACGACTGTCTGTTATATTGTTTTTTTGTACACTTTTGTCAATAACATACATAGTTTTTCCCCATTTGATATATTTTTGATGGTCAACAAAATATGATTTTCCAGTAAATCATTTTTCACATTCTAGGTATGATGATCGTTTCTCCTCGTGTGGGATTTTGGATGTTTAAAGCGCACCTGTCAGCAGGATTGTGCTTAGTGTACCACATACACTGTCAGGTGGGCGCCTTTACACTGAGTAAAATGATAAGTTTATTGATGACATACGTCCAGTGGTTCTTTTATAGTCTTTATTTTCATTTCTGACATAATGATATGCTCGTGCTTGGGGGCGGCCTTTGGGGAGGAGCTTTAATTGGTGCTCTGCTTATGTATTCATATTTTTGCCTTATGATAGGCCACTGTGCTTTCAGTGACCTGTGTAATTTGTGTGCCACACATGAAATTTACATGCACCAAAATGGCCTGCGTATGCACAGTACATCTCTCAGTTGCCGAGAGATGCTACTGCGCACGTGTGGGCGCCATTTTGCTGGAGGAAAAAGAATTTGCCTGCAGCAATATGGCACCACGTGCCGCGCATGCGCAGTAGCATCTCACGGCAACCGATTGCTGCAGGCAGATTTCTTTTTTCTCCAGCAAAATGGCACCCGCGGTAGCATCTATCGCTTGTCGATAGATGCTACTGCGCAAGCGCCGCTATCAGCGCCATTTTGCTTCCTTCACTCTGAACATGAATATGGTTTCTCCCCTATGTGAATTTTCTGGTGCTTAATAAAACTTGATTTATCTGCCCAACATTTTCCACATTCTGAACATAAATATGGCTTCTCCCCTGTGTGAGTTCTTTGGTGTGTGTCAAGATGTGATTTTTCGATAAAACATTTTCCACATTCTGTACATGGAAAAGGCTTCTCTCCTGTGTGAGTTCTCTGGTGTCTTTCAAGAATCATTTTCTGGTTAAAACATTTCCCACATTCTGAACATGAAAAAGGCTTCTCCCCTGTGTGACTTCTCTGGTGTCTAACAAGATATGATTTATCTACAAAACATTTCCCACATTCTGAACATGAGTATGGCTTCTCCCCTGTGTGAGTTTTCTGATGTGCAACAAGATGTGATTTATTTACAAAACATTTGCCACATTCTGAACATGAATATGGCTTCTCCCCTGTGTGATATCTCTGGTGTATAACAAGCTGTGATTTATTTACAAAATATTTCCCACATTCTGAACATGAGTATGCCTTATCCTGTTTGTGAATACTTTGATGTCTAAGAAAAGATGATTTATGTACAAAATATTTTCCACATTCTGAACACGAAAAAGGCTTCTCCCCTGTATGAGTTCTTTGGTGTATAACAAGAGTTGATTTCTGTACAAAACATTTTCCACATTCTGAACATGAAAACGGCTTCTCCCCTATGTGACTGCTATAGTGTCTAACAAAAGTTGATTTTTGTGCAAAACATTTTCCACATTCTGAACATGAATATGGCTTCTCCCCAGTATGAACTCTCTCATGTATAGCAAGAACTGATTTGGTTTTACAATATCTCCCACACTTGGAACAACAAAATCTATTCTGTGTGTGAATGTTTAAATGAAAATTTTTAACAGAAGTTTCAAGGGGAAAACTATTTCCATGTTCTGAACATGAATTTGGCTTCCTTGCTTTAAAAGCAGTTAGTTTTTTAATGCCTTTTTTGTGACTTTTATTTTTCTTAGTGGTCTGTAATGAATCAGAAGATAGGATCTGTTCCAAAGGATCAGATGATAAATCTTTGCTGTGAAGAGATGATGGTACATCTGGAGTAATAGCATTTACTTCAATTATATCTTGTGTGATCTCAAGGTCATCAGATTTAAAAATTGAAACGTTCAGCTGTCCCTCTGCTATCCTGGTACCGTCATCTGCCAAGAATAAAACCAATTATTATTTTTAGATAAAATATAATTGTAATTTATATTGTTGTATATTTATACTTAAAAAGGCTGTAGAAATTGGGAATTATGTTGCAAAATGAATTATTCACGAAGACAATGACAGATCGCACTCTAATAGACGACCTCATAGCATTAACCAGTAGAGCGTGGTGTTCAACTGTGCATTCTGCCTCCCAAGCACTGGAATACAAAGTCACCAAAGAAAGTGACGAAAATGACTCCAATAAAAACTTCTTCTCACCCCACAAAAAACAAACCCCCACTCATGTCCTTTATTTGCCAATGGAAAAACAGAGGTTTCCACATTTCTCAAAGGCTCTTAAAAAGCAGCATGGCTTCCATAAACCAATCTAGCAAAATCCACTTTCCCAAAGCCAAATCTCCCCCTTGTTTCTGAGCCTTACCATGTGCCCAAACCACATTTAGCATCCCATGTATTTGGCATTGCTGTAGTGAGAAGGACCCACTTCATTTATGTTGTGTGTGTCACCTGGAGTAGAATCTGGACACTATGTGAGGGGTAATAAAATGGCATATATGCACTTTTCACCCCACTAAAGCTTGAAGCATATTGCCGGAAGCTGCCAGACACAGCCTTGTTCTCCTCTGGTTCAGTTCTCTGTGTTAAGCTCCCGACTTGTATATTTGTTCTCTGTTCTGACCCTGGCCTGTTTATTAACTACTGTTCCCTGATTTTGTATTTTTTGGCCCTCCTGGTTCTGACCAGGCTTGCTGACTATTCTTCTTGCCAACTCTCACCAGTGAACAGAAGCTTACTCCATGACCCCAGCCTAGGGGCCCCTGTGCAAGTCCAGATCCATGTATAAGGATTAAAAGGGTGAAGGGCAACGCAATAACTAAGATCTGAAAAACAAAAGTAGCTAGCGCCAACCGTGTTCATGGTAGCCATCTTTTGAGCTGCCAGGTGACCATGAACAGTGCCCCAATTACATAGTGCCTGCAAACTATTCCAGCAAAATTTGCATTTCAATAGCTAAATGGCGCCTTCTGAGCCTGGCTATGTGCCCAGACAGTAGTGTACTACCGTATATAGGGTATTGTCGGATTCAGGAGAAGCTGGAAAACAATTGGTAAAGGTCCATTTGTTTTCTATTACCCTTTGTGAGAATAAAAAAAATTGGGGCTACATCAGTATTTTAGTGAAAAAAATAATAATTTTCCATTCCACTTTGTGTTAATTCCTCAATGTGGTTTTCTAGAATCTAGGCACCTCAAAGTAATTTCAAAAGTGATTTGTTACCCAAAGAATAGGTTTTGAAAATGTTATTGAACATAAAAACCTTCTTGCTAAACTTGTAATTCTGACTACCATCCTAAAAAAAATAAAAGGAGATGTTGGAAAAATGCTGCCGACCTAAAGTAGAAATACGGTAAAAGTTATTTATTAACTATGTTGTGTGATATCACTATCTGTTTTTAGAGCACGGACATTTGAAGTTTAAAAATTACAAACCTTTCTAAATTATTTGGCAATTTTCAAGTATTTAAAAAAAAAAAAAACCCGCAAAATATATCAACCTAAAATTACTAGAAGCATAAAGAACAATGTGTCACAGAAAAAAAATAATATTTCAGAATCACTGGAATCAGAAGCATCCAAAAGATGTCATCACCTAAAGCAGGGGTGGGGAACCTCAGGCCTGCAGGCCATAAATAGCCAGCGATGACCCTTTCTCCGGCAGATTCCCAGGGACAGCCATGCTCTGGCAGTTGCGTTTTGACGGTTGCCGGCCTTTTAATATCTTCTTGCTCTGTAAGTACAAGCAACGAGCTCGCCCACACAGTGTTCACTAGTGAAATATTACGTCCTGGCCTCCTCCTGTGATGTATATATTGCAGCCCCTCGGACTCCTCCTGTGATGTATATATTCAGCCCCTGTTACTTCTTCTGGGATGTATATACCGCAGCCCCGTGTCTCTTCCTGTGATGTATATACCGCAGCCCCGTGTCTCTTCCTTTGATGTATATACCACAGCCCCGTGTCTCTTCCTTTGATGTATATACCACAGCCCCGTGTCTCTTCTGGGATGTATATACCACAGCCCCGTGTCTCTTCTGGGATGTATATACCACAGCCCCGTGTCTCTTCTGGGATGTATATACCACAGCCCCGTGTCTCTTCTGGGATGTATATACCACAGCCCCGTGTCTCTTCTGGGATGTATATACCACAGCCCCGTGTCTCTTCTGGGATGTATATACCACAGCCCCGTGTCTCTTCTGGGATGTATATACCACAGCCCCGTGTCTCTTCTGGGATGTATATACCACAGCCCCGTGTCTTTTCTGGGATGTATATACCACAGCCCCGTGTCTCTTCTGGGATGTATATACCACAGCCCCGTGTCTCTTCTAGGATGTATATACCACAGCCCGTGTCCCTTCCTGTGACGTATATACCGCAGCCTGTGTCCCCTGTGATGTATAAACCAGAGCCCCTGTGCCTCCTACTGTGATGTATACACCGGAGCCCCTGTGCCTCCTCCTGTGATGTTTATACCGCAGCCACTGTGTCTCCTCCTGTAATGTATACACCGCAGCCCCTGTGCCTCCTCCTGTGATGTATATACAGCAGCCCTGTGTCTCCTCCTGTGATGTATATACTGCAGCCCCTGTTCCTCCTCCTGTGATGTATATACCACAGCCCCGTGTCTCTTCCTGTGATGTATATACCACAGCCCGTGTCTCTTCCTGTGTTGTATATACCGCAGCCTGTGTACCTTGTGATGTATATATCGCAGCCACTGTGTCTCCTTCTGTAATGTATATACCGCAGCCCCTGTGCCTCCTTCTGTGATGTATATACTGAGGCCGTTACTTCTTCTGTGATGTATATACCGCAGCCCCGTGTCTCTTTCTGTGATGTATATACAGCAGTCCCGTGTCTCTTCCTGTGATGTATATACAGCAGCCCCGTGTCTCTTCCTGTGATGTATATACCACAGTCCTGTGCCTCTTCCGGTGATGTATATACCACAGCCCGTGTCCCCTATGATGTATATACTGCAGCCACTGTATCTCCTCCTGCAATTTATACACCGGAGCCCCTGTGCCTCCTCCTGTGATGTATATACCGCAGCCCCTGTGATGTATATATTACAGCCCCTGTGCCTCCTTCTGTGAGGTACGTACCGCAGCCCCTGTGCCTTCTCCTATGGTGTACATACCGCAGCCCCTGTGCCGTATATACAGCATCCCTTGTGCCTTCTCCTGTAATGTATATACTGAAGCCCAAGTGCCTCCTCCTGTAATGTATATACCACAACTCCTGTGTCTGACGCAAGTCTGGAAAAGAGAGTTGCAAGTAGCACCATCATCCGTATCACCTAACAACACAGCCGCACCAAAGAGAAGCAGCTGCAGCCATTACATTAGTGGGGAGGTAATTAAATGTTTGACCACATGTAGCAGGGTTATTTTTACGTTGATAATTTTGTACGGCCCCCAAAAAATTATATAAATATTCAAATGGCCCTTGGCAGAAAAAATGTTTCCCACCCCTGATATAAACTGACATGTAAGATTTGATATTTATGGCCTGGTTAGTAACACAAAACTGTCTGCGGGAAGTGGTTAAATCAGAGTATCTTGGGCACTAACTACTGTAGTCAAAAACTGACTATAGACAATAACACATCTACTGAAATGATCAAACTCAACAGTCTTCATCAGAGAAAAAATTATCAACTAGTGGTGAAACCTCTCTGGAGTAATTAGAGTATGTAGCTTGGTGATTCTTGGAAATCTAAACTATCTTAGGGCCAATATTTTCTGCCAGATGAGTCTCTTCAAGAAATATTAGACATTTGAAGAAAACTTTTTAAAACAGTGCAGAGCTGAGGAGACTTAAATTTAGATCTCAGGCATTTGGCAGAGACAATGTAGACCTTTTTTTAGACCACCAGGGAGTTGCAGACTAATATAAATGAGGCAGGCCGATTCCACCACAATCACACATACCATACAGAATGAACTCGTAAAAAAATGGAGACATAAAATAAAAAAAAAGTTACATTTCCAATAAGAACGTGTGTTCAGGGGGAAAACTACCCGGAGTTACACACTTTTATGGAGGACCATTGGAGCAACTATGAGTTCCGATCAGAAGAGTAGAGAAGGTGTTAGTGCTCCACATTACAGGAGAGATTGTGGAGTAATCGGAAATCCTTGGTACCAAAAACATAATGGAAATACTGACATGGAGTGATGCCATGAAACCAGGGATCGAGCCATGCCAACACATTTCCTGCAGATGTGAGTAAATGTACACTGCTCAAAAAAATAAAGGGAACACTCAAATAACACATCTTAGATCTGAATGAATGAAATATTCTCATTGAATACTTTGTTCTGTACAAAGTTGAATGTTCTGACAACAAAATCACACAAAAATCATCAATGGAAATCAAATTTATTAACCAATGGAGGCCTGGATTTGGAGTCACCCCCAAAATTAAAGTGGAAAAACACACTACAGGCTGATCCAACTTTGATGTAATGTACTTAAAACAAGTCAAAATGAGGCTCAGTATTGTGTGTGGCCTCCACGTGCTTGTATGACCTCCCTACAACGCCTGGGCATGCTCCTGATGAGGTTGCGGATGGTCTCATGTGGGATCTCCTCCCAGACCTGGACTAAAGCATCCGCCAACTCCTGGACAGTCTGTGGTGCAGCGTGACGTTGGTGGATGGAGCGAGACATGATGTCCCAGATGTGCTCAATCAGATTCAGGTCTGGGGAACGGGTGGGCCAGTCCATAGCTTCAATGCCTTCATCTTGAAGGAACTGCTGACACACTCCAGCCACATGAGGTCTGGCATTGTCCTGCATTAGGAGGAACCCAGGGCCAACTGCACCAGCATATGGTCTCACAAGGGGTCTGAGGATCTCATCTCGGTACCTAATGGCAGTCACGCTACTTCTGGCGAGCACATGGAGGGCTGTGCGGCCCTCCAAAGAAATGCCACCCTACACCATTAGTGACCCACTGCCTAACCGGTCATGCTGAAGGATGTTGCAGGCAGCAGATAACTCTCCACAGCGTCTCCAGACTCTGTCATGTCTGTCACATGTGCTCAGTGTGAACCTGATTTCATCTGTGAAGAGCACAGGGCGCCAGTGGCGACTTTGCCAATCCTTTTGTTCTGTGGCAAATGCCAAGCGTCCTGCACGGTGTTGGGCTGTGAGCAAAACCCCCATCTGTGGACGTTGGGCCCTCATACCACCCTCATGGAGTCGGTTTCTAACCGTTTGTGCAGACACATGCACATTTGTGGCCTGCTGGAGGTCATTTTGCAGGGCTCTGGCAGTGCTCCTCCTGTTCTTCCTTGCACAAAGGCGGAGGTAGCGGTCCTGCTGCTGGGTTGTTGTCCTCCTACGGCCCCCTCCACGTCTCCTGGTGTACTGGCCTGTCTCCTGGTAGCGCCTTCAGCCTCTAGACACTACGCTGACAGACACAGCAAACCTTCTTGCCACAGCTCGCATCAATGTGCCATCCTGGATGAGCTGCACTACCTGAGCAACTTCTGTGGGTTGTAGAGTCTGTCTCATGCTACCACGAGTGTGAAAGCACAACCAACATTCAAAAGTGACCAAAACATCAGCCAGAAAGCATTGGTACTGAGATGTGGTCTGTGGTCCCCACCTGCAGAACCACTCCTTTATTGAGTGTGTCTTGATAACTTCCATCTATTGTCTATTCCATTTGCTCAACAGCATGTGAAATTGATTGTCAATCAGTGTTGCTTCCTAAGTGGACAGTTTGATTTCACAGAAGTTTGTTTTACTTGGAGTTATATTCTGTTGATTAAGTGTTCCCTTTATTTTTTTGAGCAGTGTATATCACAGCCATACACAGCTTAGAGATATATCATGGCACAGGTGTAATGTTTTTGTATAGTATACCATAAGTTAGTTTTAAAAGAAATTGAAAAATCCAGATAAAAGGGAAACTCTGTTGCTATTGTACAGAAATTCACACTTTGCCCTCTCTGTGCATTTAATGTTGTCGATCATAAAAGCGAAGTTTGGCAAGAAAGACTGGACCTGGTCTTGTAGAGACCATATAAGTACATTCAGCACCACAGAAGCGAGAGAAGGTAGATTCATCCAAAAAGATATCAGGGTTCTAGGAAGGGAACGGCATCATTAACCTCCGCTTTCGCTTAGAGGCCCATCATAATATTTTCTTCAAGTGATTTTCTAATTTGTCAGCACATTGTACGTACGCTGTCATTTGGCTTTGTAGTTTAAAGATCTGGGCAGGTAAGGGTCAGTATCTTCTTATTCCAGAAGGTAGGCGGATCCTCTAGATTGCAAGCTATATAGAAGAAGGGCTTTCAATGCTGAAAGTAATTTGAACAGTACTGGGTGTAAGAGATTCTGTTGTCTTTCTGCGGATTGACCACTAGCGGCTGCTAATTTCTACTTTGATAATTGTGCTGTATTTTTTCTCCTTACCACTGGAGGCTGATATTGTGTTTCTGCAATTGCCCTTACTAAGCTATTCCCTGCTCGTGCATCACCATTATCATAACAGCCAGTGACATAGAAGAATCTGTGACTTCTTTGCATTTAGTAGTTACTACTCACCTGGGTAGTTATATGTAGTATTCTCCTCTTTACACCGCTCATCACTCCTAGTATTAATTTGGGTCAGATCTTCACTCTGAAATCAATATTGTAAAAGTCACAGACAGATGGAGAAGTCACATCTATGATCAGCTCTAATCCTGCCATCTCCACCGTTCTCGTTACACAAGTATAAAACAGATAATACTTGTGCATAAAACTAGACTGAACACAAGACCTTCACAGACGTCTACACATCATAGGGGAGATCTCATGACACCTTTTCTCCATCCACTTGATGATCCTGAGGAACAATGGAATTTTCTTGTTTACAGTCCTGTGGGAGAAGAGGACGGGGACATCTCTCTGGTGTTGTCCTCTTACTGGATAGAACTGGAGGAGAAAACATACAGGGACTGAATTCATTCTTTACATACAAATAATTATAGGCCGTGTGTATTTAGCCCCGTCTATTACCTGGTGATGTGAGGGGCTGGGGAACCTCCATCATGACGTCCTTATACAGATCTTTGTGTGCTTCTAAATACTCCCACTCCTCCATGGAGAAATAGACGGCGACATCCTGACACCTTATAGGAACCTGACACATACAATGATACAGTCATCTCCCCGATCCCTCCATAATGTTACTGTATAATGTCCCAGCATTCCCAGCAGTGTCACCTCTCCAGTCAGTAGCGCAATCATCTTGTAGGTGAGTTCTAGGATCTTCTGGTCATTGATGTCCTCATGAATCAGGGGGTGAGGTGGAGGCCCCGTGATTTGGCTCAGGGGTCTTCCCCTTCCCTCAGACACAGGGGCCTGACAGCGCTCACTAGAGGTCTTCTTCACTACTGTGTAATCCTGGTTATGGAGAGACACATTAATAAATCTCACTACAGACATTTCCAGAGTCCTCACCTCTCCAGTTCTGTCCATCTGTTATTCCCATAGATAAGAATGATGTAATGTGACGTCATCAGAATCTCTCACCTCTCCAGTAAGCCGGAAGAGGATCTCTAGGGGGAGGTGTAATATCCTCTCTGCCATCTTGTCTCTGTCCCTATCCATCCTTGTCAGGTCGATCAGGAATATTCTCTTATATAGAAGTTCTCTACTGAGAAGATCCAATATTGTAGGAATCTGAATGGGGAGAAGATTAGCTGATATAACATCATAAAGGATCCCATGTAATAATATAAAAAGAGGAATATGTATATATGAGGGGAGCAAGGTGGCTCAGTGGTTAGCACTGCAGCGCTGGGGTCCTTGGTTCAAATACCCCCAAGGACAACACCTGCAAGAAGTTTGTATATTCTCGCCGTGTTTGCGTGGATTTCCTCCGGGTTCTCCGGTTTCCTCCCACACTCCAAAGACATACTGATAGGGAATCTAGATTGTGAGCCCCAATGGGGACAGTGCCCATAATGTCTGTGAAGCTCTGTGGAATTAATGGCGCCATATAAGTGGGTAAAAGAAATAAATAAATATTCTCTTTCTCCTGCATGGACTGGAACATATGTTGAATCTCCTCCACGCTCCCAATCACTGGTTATGTTGGTCACTGCTTCAGCTACTGAATGGCTGTAGAGAGGACTTGTTTGTCTGGACTGACCAGCGAAGTGGGGAATCATTAATATATTATTATTTTTTAACCCCTTCACGACATCTACCATACATGTACGGTGCATGTTGGAAGAGGGTGTATGGAGCGGGCTCCAGCAGCGAATCTGTCTCATATCCGGCAGGTGTTGGCTGTGTACTACAGCCAGGACCTGCCCTAGCAATCATGGTGGAGCAGACATCCTAGGAGACACTTTGGAGTTGCAGTATATACATCAGAGACGCTGACGCTGCTGCGGAATTCTTCTGTGGAATGGAAGGTCATCGCTTGCTTACTCCACCCACATAGTACATCCTCACACTGGCCGGCATAAGGACATAATTTTTCATTGCATGCGCTGCAGCATTCATTAGCGAACACTCCATGCCCATGCTCTCAGAGTTAGAAGCAATTAAAAGGCCGGCAGCTATCAAAGCGCAGCTAATAGCCCGAGCACTGCAGTTCCCGGGAATATGCCTAGGGGGCCAAAGAAAAGGTCATCCGGAGGTTCCCCGCTCCAGCATTAAACTAAAGTCGGATGAAAGCACTGATTTCACACTTAGTATCATGATCCCCACATAGTATCTCGGCTTGTCAGTATGATGGCCCCACAGCACCTACACAGTATAATAGATTCCACAACTGCCCACCCAATATGAAGGCCCCAAAAAGCCTCTCACATAGTATGAGGACCACCACAGCCCCCTACACAAGATAAGGACTGTCAAAGATCGCGACCTGGGGGGGTCATACTGAACCCACTACATGGTATGTTTTTGTCACTTTTATCCCTATCATCAGGACAATCACACAATTGACCTACGATTAACTGAGGTGGCTGCGGCTGTTTCCACTAAGGACGGTTATTGGGAAACTAACATTGAGTGTATGGTACTGTATATACACCCCCAATTCCAATGCATGGAATATGTATATATACTCCTAGTACGGTCACTGCAAACTAATCCAGAACGATAGGCAGTGTTTATTAAAAAAATACAAAAGATTTTACAAAGGAAACAAAACAATACAGTGTATACAATTACATAAAATAAATTAACAGAGAAACTTACTTCGCTGGTGTCAGAGATAGTTCAGCTTAGTGGATGGAAGTAATCCGATTGAAAATGTCTGGTTACCATGGATCAAACCTACACTGATTTGTATTTTCCTTAGCACTGAACTTATAATTCGCCTTGTCCTTTTATCAGCACCTAAGTTACACCCCTTGATGACTCATAACTGGGCTGGTCATGGGATGTGGCTTCAGTTTCAGAAAATTATGATTTTCCCAACATTTACCATATCTTAACACCTTACGATCACAGGCTATCGCTATCTCCGACATATTTTTTATCAGGATTTTACCTTTTCATAGATAGGAAACATGGCATGGTTATTGTCAGCGATCTGGTCATGTGTCACAGTTATGAAAAAATACACATTCTTCCCCGATTGGAAGTTGAAAATGTATGTCCTATCAATATCGGATCTATACAAACCCCATTATCCAAAACTTTCCACTGGTGCCCAGTGCCTAGCTACAAATGTCCCATTTCATCTGACTGAGGCAAAAGTTGAATTTCCTGCTTCTCCTAGATTTCATGTCCATTCCCACAATAGATACCCTGCCTTAAGTTTGGAGTCTGGACTTCAAAAGAAGTTTTAATTAATTTTGTCACTACTTAGCTGCCACTTATTTCCTTTTACCCGGTATGTCAACTGTGTAATTTTACTTCAAGGAGGCTCTTAAGATTGTAAGCTCTTTCTCCTTGAAATTTTGTGCGAGAAAGGAGGGGGTGAATGCCCTCTTCCTGGAGAGGCTTTAGAGGACACAAATTTATTAAGGATACTTATGCAATATGGGGCCAACACAGTCCCTGATAGACCCACACACTGTATAATGCCCCCCGCCAGCTCACATTCAGTATAGTAGCCCTGATATTTATAAAAAAAACAAACACACTACTTAAGCCCATTTCACTGGCGCCCTACTCCAGTCTGTGAAGTGTAAGTAATGAGGCTCCACACTACAGGAGCGATGTAATTATTATTATTATTTATCATTATAGCGCCATTTATTCCATGGCGCTTTACATGTGAAAAAGGGGTATAATACAAGAACAATTACAATAATCTTGAACACAATGTGACATAACCCAAGCAGTGTATGGAGTCTCAGACTCACAGGTGCAACATGAATGGTGGATCAAGGAGCTTTTGGCTCCATTGTATGGTATTCATGTCCTGGGAATGGGGATACCACTTCAATTGTGATGATGAGGAGAGGGTGCCCAATACCGAGCTACAGAAGGCCGCCTCGACTCACCGGCAATATACCGGCCGTGTGGGCAGCCGTTATGTATGATACGTCACTGCCTATACAACTATTGTATGGTAAATATCGAATAGGTCCTGGGATTATTTGTAGCTGCACCAAGAATGAGGATAAGTGAATGCTTAGTTATTACCAGTGGGGTGGATGGTGCCATACTGAGTGTAGGGAGATGGCGGTACTGTGGGAACATTATATTGTATGTGGGGTCCTAGAAGTGGGCCCTGGACTATGTGAGGACTATTGTAAATGTCCTGTTTCCATAGTTGGGTGGTATGTATCTATCACAGGAAAAGGAACAAAACTTTATTAATTCTACTAAAGTGACAACAGAAAAACACAAAAATAGCCTCAGCACTGAAGGGGTTAATGCCCCCTGCGCCCAGTAATGGGGGATCTCCACATACCTCCACCTGCAGAGCCGCAACCACATATATGGCTGTTCTGTGCGCACAGGACCTGTGATGAGGTCACAGGAGGGGAGGAGTCAGGGGTCACATGATCAGGGGCCTCAGTGGATGCAGGACTCTGCTGTGCTGGTTGTCATGGTGCTGGATGAGCTGAAGTTTGTGTGTGGGGTCAGGAGGGGTTTACAGTGTGGATGTAGCAGAGCCGCGTGTGTACGAGGTGTACGGAGCGGAGCCGCGTGTGTACGAGGTGTACGGAGCAGAGCCGCGCGTGTACGAGGTGTACGGAGCAGAGCCGCGTGTGTACGAGGTGTACGGAGCAGAGCCGCGTGTGTACGAGGTGTACGGAGCAGAGCCGTGTGTGTACGAGGTGTACGGAGCGGAGCCGCGTGTGTACGAGGTGTACGGAGCGGAGCCGCGTGTGTACGAGGTGTACGGAGCGGAGCCGCGTGTGTACGAGGTGTACGGAGCGGAGCCGCGTGTGTACGAGGTGTACGGAGCGGAGCCGCGTGTGTACGAGGTGTACGGAGCGGAGCCGCGTGTGTACGAGGTGTACGGAGCGGAGCCGCGCGTGTACGAGGTGTACGGAGCGGAGCCGCGCGTGTACGAGGTGTACGGAGCGGAGCCGCGCGTGTACGAGGTGTACGGAGCGGAGCCGCGTATGTACGAGGTGTACGGAGCGGAGCCGCGCGTGTACGAGGTGTACGGAGCGGAGCCACGCGTGTACGAGGTGTACGGAGCGGAGCCGCGCGTGTACAAGGTGTACGGAGCGGAGCCGCGCGTGTACGAGGTGTACGGAGCGGAGCCGCGCGTGTACGAGGTGTACGGAGCGGAGCCGCGTATGTACGAGGTGTACGGAGCAGAGCCGCGCGTGTACGAGGTGTACGGAGCAGAGCCGCGCGTGTACAAGGTGTACGGAGCAGAGCCGCGCGTGTACAAGATGTACGGAGCGGAGCCGTGCGTGTACGAGGTGTACGGAGCGGAGCCGCGCGTGTACGAGGTGTACGGAGCGGAGCCGTGCGTGTACGAGGTGTACGGAGCAGAGCCGCGCGTGTACGAGGTGTACGGAGCGGAGCCACGCGTGTACGAGGTGTACGGAGCGGAGCTGTGTGTGTGTGTATGACATGTATGAGATATAGCTACATGTGTACAGAGTGGAGCCGTGTGTATAGCTCACAACTGTCCCGTCAAGTCTCAGCTTTTCTCAGGGCTTATACTCACCACTCTGACATCTTCTTAACTACTCCCTTTGAAGTGCATATATTAATTTACTTTATTCACTTCTCTCAGTTTCCCAGAACTCATCACAGCCCTCTGGTTGTTGCTCACAGGCCGCAGCCCTACCAATGATCCACCACTCATAATGAGAGAAATTAGAAATTTTAGTAATCCTGACCTCTATATCAGGCAGTGACTCCAGAAAAAAACAGAATACAAGTATATTGGATACAGCTGTGTATTTCTTTGTACTTGTATTCTGAGGTGAAAAAAGTCAGATTTTTGTTCCTATAAAACTAAGATTTTTGTTATAAGCAATTACAAAACTGTAATTTTTTTCTTTGTGAGAGCCTCCCCCAGGTCTCAAACCCACAACCCTCAACATCCCAGGCAGGAGTTGAACATACTGAGCTGTAAGAGGAGACATTCTATACATGATCTGTTATAGCAGCTCTGACTGCAGACAGATTACATAGAAATTAGTTTTGAGCGAGCACTAAAATGCTCGGGTGCTCAAAATTCGGGCCGTGCTCACCGTGATACTCGGGTGCTCGACCCGAGCAACGAGCCCAATGTTAGTCTATGGGAGACCCGAGCATTTTTGCGGCGGCACCCCCGGCAGTCTGTAGAAAGTCTAAAAAGTGCCCAAAACGATAGTGACAGTGCTCAAATGACATGGGGACCGCCCCAGGAAGCATTTCTGACCCCCAGGTCACTGCTGTCAACAACGTGATCAGAGGTATTGAGCCACTTTTACGGGCTCACAATAAAACGTTCAAAAACGAAACTGAAACTGGTTTCCTGTGAAATATGTTAAGGAATTTCCTTTCCAGGGTAAAGACTTGTGTATAAGGTAAAATAAATAACCAAAAACAAAAATACTCCTCCACACCTTGGGCTATGTTCACAAGTAGCATTTTTTATGCGCTTTTTGCACTTTTGTAATTGCTTTCAACCGTGACAAATGCATTCACCAGGAAATGTCATTTTAACATTTTACAACCTTATCTGGCCATGTGCTGTGCGACACATGCATACATTGCTGAAAAGACATGGGAACAGCAATGGGAAGACCCCAGGAAGCATCTCTGACACCCAGGTCACTGCCTAAAAGTGTGCCCATCAGAAGTGATCCTTCCCGCATCAGAAGATGCAGACTTGCAACTATCCCCGTGCAAGTCCTTGTCCCAGGGCAGTGTTCAATTGTACCTCCCCCCATTCCTTGCAATGCAAGCGCAAGTATGCAACCTGCCACCCACCCACCCCCAGTGCATTTAGTGGGAAGGACAGCCTAACCACAAGCACGTGGACAAGTGAATGTGACCAGGGATGGTCCATCTCACTGACACCTTCACACTGGGTTAATATTGTGGAAGCTGGGACACAGTTGGACACTGGGAGGCAACACGTCCTCCAGACAGGATTGCGGGTCCTGGGTCAATCAGGCTTCAACACAAAGTTCAGAAGGTAGACAGCAGCAGTGATCGGCCTCCTACACAACGAGTAAATTATTCATGATCATGAGGCCATCCATCTCCTTAGCTTTCTGTTCCTTGGAATGCAAGCGCATGTATGTAGTAGTGGCTAGGCCTGAGGTGGTCAGCATTTTGGCGCATATCCTACCTCCTCCGAGGATTGCTGGATGTTTTCCTGCTACTATCCCAGTTCTATGATTCCCGTTAAAATAAAGCTTCAGGTGATGAATGATGGATGAGGTGGTGGCGAAGGGGCAGGAGGAACAGGGACCATTCACATCAATATCAGGCCAGTCAACCACACATTTCTTGTAGGATCTGTTTCTGTCCCAAAAGGAGCGGTTTGGCTACACAGTTATAGGGCATACAGTGAGTGCAATGCCTACCAAAAATTTCGAGGCACTCCAATGCCCCTTGGAAGTGACATGGAGGTCAGAGAGCCTTAACTAAACCGTTTTTTTCCATTTATAGCAACTGGGTCTCCTGTACACTGTTGGCCTAAGCAGTGAATGGAAGGCTTTCCAAAAATTATGAGGAATTGCAATGCCCCTTGAAACAGACGTGTATTACAGCGTACTAAAAACCTTCTACCCATTATTGGGGAGTGGGTCTCCCTTAGTGTTCGCCTATGCATTGAAAAGCAAAAGCTGACTAAAATTAGGAGGAAATGCAATTCCCGTTGGAAGAGTCGTGGAGGTTAGAGGTAATTAAAAACAACATTTCAATGCCCCTTGGAAGAGCTGTGGAGTTCAGAGTGGTTTAACAAGACGGTTTTAATGCCCCTTGGAAGAGACGTGGAGGTCACAGTAGCTTAACAAGACGGTTTTAATGCCCCCTGGAAGAGACGTGGAGTTCAGAGTGGTTTAATAAGATGGTTTTAATGCCCCTTGGAAGAGACGTGGAGGTCCCAGTGGAATAAAAAGACAATATCAATGCCCCTTGGAAGAGTGGTGGAGGTCCCAGTGGAATAAAAAGACTATATCAATGCCCCTTGGAAGAGACGTGGAGGTCACAGCAGCTTAACAAGACGATTTTAATGCCCCTTGGAAGAGACGTGGAGTTCAGAGTGGTTTAACAAGACGGTTTTAATGCCCCTTGGAAGAGACGTGGAGTTCAGAGTGGTTTAACAAGACGGTTTTAATGCCCTTTGGAAGAGACGTGGAGGTCACAGTAGCTTAACAAGACGGTTTTAATGCCCCTTAGAAGAGACGCGGAGTTCAGAGTGGTTTAACAAGACGGTTTTAATGCCCCTTGGAAGAGACGTGGAGGTCCCAGTGGAATGAAAAGACAATATCAATGTCCCTTGAAAGAGTGGTGGAGGTCCCAGTGGAGTAAAAAGACAATATCAATGCCCCTTGGAAGAGTGGTGGAGGTCGCAGTGGAATAAAAAGACAATATCAATGCACCTTGGAAGAGTGGTGGAGGTTACAGTGGAATAAAAAGACAATATCAATGCCCCTTGGAACAGTGGTGGAGGTTATAGTGGAATAAACAGACAATATCAATGCCCCTTGGAAGAGTGGTGGAGGTCGCAGTGGAATAAAAAGACAATATCAATGCCCCTTGGAAGAGTGGTGGAAGTTACAGTGGAATAAAAAGACAATATCAATGCCGCTTGGAAGAGTGGTGGAGGTCCCAGTGGAATAAAAAGACAATATCAATGACCATTGGAAGAGACGTGGAGGTCACAGTAGCTTAACAAGACGATTTTAATGCCCCTTGGAAGAGACGTGGAGGTCACAGTAGCTTAACAAGACGGTTTTAATGCCCCTTGGAAGAGACGTGGAGTTCAGAGTGGTTTAGCAAGACGGTTTTAATGCCCTTTGGAAGAGACGTGGAGGTCACAGTAGCTTAACAAGACGGTTTTAATGCCCCTTGGAAGAGACGCGGAGTTCAGAGTGGTTTAACAAGACGGTTTTAATGCCCCTTGGAAGAGACGTGGAGGTTCCAGTGTAATAAAAAGACAATATCAATGTCCCTTGAAAGAGTGGTGGAGGTCCCAGTGGAATAAAAAGACAATATCAATGCCCCTTGGAAGAGAGGTGGAGGTCGCAGTGGAATAAAAAGACAATATCAATGCACCTTGGAAGAGTGGTGGAGGTTACAGTGGAATAAAAAGACAATATCAATGCCCGTTGGAACAGTGGTGGAGGTTATAGTGGAATAAACAGACAATATCAATGCCCCTTGGAAGAGTGGTGGAGGTCGCAGTGGAATAAAAAGACAATATCAATGCCCCTTGGAAGAGTGGTGGAGGTTACAGTGGAATAAAAAGACAATATCAATGCCCCTTGGAAGAGTGGTGGAGGTCCCAGTGGAATAAAAAGACAATATCAATGACCATTGGAAGAGACGTGGAGGTCACAGTAGCTTAACAAGACGATTTTAATGCCCCTTGGAAGAGACGTGGAGGTCACAGTAGCTTAACAAGACTGTTTTAATGCCCCTTGGGAGAGACGTGGAGTTCAGAGTGGTTTAACAAGACGGTTCTAATGCCCCTTGGAAGAGACGTGGAGGTCCCAGTGGAATAAAAAGACAATATCAATGCCCCTTGAAAGAGTGGTGGAGGTCCCAGTGGAAAAGACAATATCAATGCCCCTTGGAAGAGTGGTGGAGGTTACAGTGGAATAAAAAGACAATATCAATGCCCCTTGGAAGAGTGGTGGAGGTTATAGTGGAATAAACAGACAATATCAATGCCCTTTGAAAGAGTGGTGGAGGTCGCAGTGGAATAAAAAGACAATATCAATGCCCCTTGGAAGAGTGGTGGAGGTTACAGTGGAATAAAAAGACAATATCAATGCCCCTTGGAAGAGTGGTGGAGGTTATAGTCAAATAAACAGATAATATCAATGCCCCTTGGAAGAGTGGTGGAGGTCGCAGTGGAATAAAAAGACAATATCAATGCCTCTTGGAAGAGTGGTGGAGGTTACAGTGTAATAAAAAGACAATATCAATGCCCCTTGGAAGAGTGGTGGAGGTCCCAGTGGAATAAAAAGACAATATCAATGACCCTTGGAAGAAACGTGGAGGTCACAGTAGCTTAACAAGATGATTTTAATGCCCCTTAGAAGAGACGTGGAGGTCATAGTGGAATAAAAAGACAATATCAATGCCCCTTGGAAGAGACGTGGAGATCACAGTAGCTTAACAAGACGATTTTAATGCCCCTTGGAAGAGACGTGGAGTTCAGAGTGGTTTAACAAGACGGTTTTAATGCCCCTTGGAAGAGACGTGGAGGTCACAGTAGCTTAACAAGACGGTTTTAATGCCCCTTGGGAGAGACGTGGAGTTCAGAGTGGTTTAACAAGATGGTTCTAATGCCCCTTGGAAAGAGACGTGGAGGTCCCAGTGGAATAAAAAGACAATATCAATGCCCCTTGAAAGAGTGGTGGAGGTCCCAGTGGAATAAAAAGACAATATCAATGCCCCTTGGAAGAGTGGTGGAGGTCGCAGTGGAATAAAAAGACAATATCAATGCCCCTTGGAAGAGTGGCGGAGGTTACAGTGGAATAAAAAGACAATATCAATGCCCCTTGGAAGAGCTGTGGAGGTTACAGTTGAATAAAAAGACAATATCAATGCCCCTTGGAAGAGTGGTGGAGGTCGCAGTGGAATACAAAGACAATATCGGGGGGCATGGCCAGCTATGGATCTGTGAAGACACACACACCAGAGCTCCTCCACATCAGTTGTGAAAAGATCTGATTAACCGGCTCTACAAGGCATGGGAAAAGCCAAAAAAGGCAGGAGTACTGTCTCTACATCACCAACAGCCATTGTGCAGGGAAATATCCAAGCTTATCTCCTGCACAGCAGCTTATCAGCACCTGTAACAGCTACCACAACAACAGAGACCTGGACACACGGAGGTAATATGCAATCAGTTCCTGCCTCCCCCTCCCAAATGCTTGCTTTGGAGACTCACTCCAGCCACAGTATGAACTCTGCTGAAGATCGTGGCTTCTGCAGGGTAATCACTACTGCAGTTACATCTCCTACAAGTACACCTGTTATGTCCAAGATGGCGCTGGCCTCCTGTGTTGAGTCAGAGACAGACAGGCACAGAGGGGGCAGGGCACAGGAGGGAGTGAATGCAGACCAGCCCCTACACAGAGATACAGTGGAAAGTGAAAGTGGAGTCTGTGCATCTGAAACAGAACAGGATCTTGCAGCTCCTCATAGAAGATTAATTAACCCTATCCCTCCTGATAACATACCTCCACAGAGGGCCCTTTTGAGTCAACTATCCACACAGGGAAATACAGTTGGCTTAGAAAAAGCATTTAATCACAGCTCACTGTGTGCTCAGGATCATATATTAACCCCTTTGGAGCCTGCTCAGAATCTCATGGATCTCTCTTCAGAGCCTCTAACAGGGGTTCCACAACTTCTAAGAACACAAACCGAACAATCCATGGTTGATGCCACTAAATATCCTACTTCCACAGAATCCTCAATTGCACCACAACCAGCACCATCATGGGCCGCGAGCTCACGACCAGTGACTTTGGCTGACATTCAAACACTTTTGCTATCTTTCCCAACTAAAGAGGATATGACCTCATTTACAAAATACATTGTAGAGGAGTGCAAACAGGAATTTTCAAAACTGCAATCTGATGTGGTTACCCTGACAACGAGAGTGGACACCATAGAACAGAACATGACTATTACCTCTGCCACTATCACAGCGCTCCAGGATACAATACACGTCCAATCTGCCGATATCATCAACCTCCAATCTCACCTGGACGACTTGGAGAACCGCGGAAGACGAAACAATCTACGCATCAGGGGCTTGCCGGAATCGGTGGTTACTGCGGACTTACCCTCCACTCTTAATCACATATTCAATAAAATACTAGGGCCCCCCCCCCTTCCTCCCTGATAGAGCTAGACAGAGCTCACAGGGCATTACGCCCTATGGACTTAGACCCCAATAAACCAAGAGATGTCATCTGTCGAGTCCACTACTACAAAGCTAAGGAGGAGATCCTGCTCAAATCCAGGGACAGCTCTGCAACAATGTACAAAGGCAAGCAGTTGATGATCCTCCCTGACTTGTCTAGGCGGACATTATCAATGAGAGCAGCTTTGAAACCACTCACAGACGCACTCAGGGAACGGGATATCCCCTACTGTTGGGGTTTCCCGTTCTCCCTTCAAGTTAGACACAATGGACGCTCGGCGAGACTACTCACCCCGGGAGACCTGCCGGAGTTTTTAAAACAACCCACTCCCACAAATATCGATCCCACAGTGGTTCCAGTTTTTCACACTGTCTTCGGCTTTAGAGGACGGCGGAACTCGCCGTGGGCGGGACAGAGAGGCTTCATCTTCTATTAATCTCCCCCAGAGGGTCACCAAGCGCTCCCAGCGACCGCCGCAGATGCCCAGAAAAGGACCCTGAACCTGGAGGCCCATGTTTAGTGGTGTACTTCATTTGAACTGCCTGTTAGTCTTAAGATAGCCTAACATCTTCTCCTGAAAGGAGTCAGGAGGGAAAAACGGGTAGCTCCACTGGGGAGCACATACAAATATCTGATTAAATGTATAGGTCTTAATGCCTTAACCTTGCTAGCACTTATCAACAGAATATTCACCTAGATTTGTTGACCCCACTGTAACCCTGTGGGAGTTTAATGGTTTTGCCTTTCTGTAAGTTTCAGTAATGTTTTTCATAGTCGGTTGGTTAGTCTTTTTTCCTGCAACGCAATTCTCAAAAGGAGTGTTAGTGTTCACGATGCTTAGCTGTCACTTTCCCCCTGAAGGGACACCGCCAGGCGATCGGGTACCCCCATACGCTTGGTTCTACTTAATATGGTTACTTATACCCCGAACAGTAGTTCTTTACTTACTGCTGCTTTTGTTATGTTTGTTTCACCCTGTTGTCTTTTTCCCACAGTTGCTTCAAATGTCCATCGATGCTTGCAATCATTTCACTCTGAGGGGAGCGGACCGCCGAGAGATTCAACCCAATGGCGACACTTAAGTATGCCTCCTTCAATGTGAAGGGGTTTAACATCCCGGAAAAAAGGGCCCAAATTCTTAGATTACTTCACAAAAAAAAGGTACAGATTGCATGCTTACAGGAAACACACTTTAAAGAACATCATACCCCTACCCCTAAAAACAAATATTATACCCACTGGCACCTGTGTAATAACACCCAATCTAAGAGTAAGGGAGTTGCTATCCTCATTCACAAAAGCCTGACACACGAGTTTGTCGAATGCATTAAAGATCCAAATGCAAGGTATATGCTCCTAATTTTAAAAATTGAAGGCAGACTTTTCACAATCATCAATGCTTATACCCCTAACCAGGGTCAAACTCAGTTCATTCTCGACCTAATAGACAAAGCCATTCCCATTGTCCAGGGTACAGTCATTCTGTGTGGAGACCTCAATTTAACACTAGATCCTACATTAGATAATTCAACAGGAAAAGCATCTCTATCTTATTCAGCTATCAAAAAAGTAAAGAGGGCATTTCTCCAGCTACAGCTCTGTGACGTTTGGCGCCTCACACACCCGACTGTCAAAGATTATACCTTTATTCCTCCCCTCATGATTCTTACAGCAGAATTGACTTTATCCTGGTGCAACACCGAGCCCTATCTTGGCAGCCGGAGACGGAGATAGGGACTATGCTTTGGTCTGACCATGCTCCCATATTCTGTTCTCTCGTTATTCCCAATCTACCCAAGCTTTCAGGGTCGTGGAAACTAAACGAATCATTGTTACTGGACCCGGTGTGCACCCAGGATGTAACCAACACAATATCAAACTTTGAGGAAGACCACAAATTTAACGTATCTCCCCCCACAATCAAATGGGAGGCACTGAAATGCGTTCTTAGGGGTCTATTTATTAAACATGGCTCCCGATTGAAGCGAGAGAAGGCACATAACCTCAATCTCGCTCTGCGTAAAGTAGAAACCCTTGAGGTAGCCCACAAACATGCCCTCTCCACAGCAACACTCCGAGACCTATTAGCAGCCAGACAGGAAGCCAAAAAACTATTAGACTTGGGATATAGATGCTATCTCCAGGTCTGTAGCAGTAAGTTCTATGAATATAGCAATAAATGTGGACGCATGCTAGCGAGAGCTCTAAAATCCCAACAAGCCCAAAATCACATCCCAAAGATAAAAGACAACTCGGGTCAAATGCTAAACAAAACGGAAGCTATTACAACTGAATTCCATAAATATTATACTCAACTATACAATCTCGATGGTATACCAAACAACACATCCCCTGTTAATACTTCCTTGATTGGAACAGACACGCCTGAGACACAAGCACAGAACCCTTTAAAAATGTCTCCCGCCACATCTCTAGATGAACCCTTAACAGAGTCCGAATTGCAGTTAGCTACCCAGTCGTTAGCGAGTGGAAAAAGTCCAGGCCCATGGATATACAGTCAAATTCTATAAAACATTCCTTCCGCTCCTTTCACCTCTCCTGCTGGGAGGATTTAATCACGCATCCTGCACAAACGCCTGCCCTCCCCAAACTACAGAGGCACATATCACTGTTCTCCCAAAAAAGGGTGGGGACCCACACTTATGTTCTAGCTATAGACCAATCTCTCTGCTGAACGTGGATCTGAAGATCTATGCGAAAATATTGGCGATTAGGCTGCAACCTTTCTTAACCGCACACATACACTTGGATCAGGTGGGATTCCTCCCTGGGCGGGAAGCTCGGGACAACACTTTAAAGACAATTGACATTATTCATCATGCCCAATCAAGAGGTATCCCTCTACTGATACTCTCTTTGGATGCTGAGAAAGCATTCGATAGAGTTTCCTGGCACGCCATATATTACTCTCTTAAAAAGCTTGGGGTAGGGGACCCTTTTAAAGCCAAAATCATGGCCCTGTATCGCAATCCGTCAGCTAGGCTGAAGATAAATGGAACATTATCATCACCTTTCATAATCACCAATGGGACAAGACAGGGATGTCCTCTGTCCCCTCTCTTATACATCCTAGTGATGGAGCACCTGCTCTCATCAATCCGCGATAATCCCAATATTAGGGGGATTGGGGTGGGAGGCACCGAGTACAAGTGCTCTGCATTTGCTGATGATGTCCTGCTATATATCACTCAACCACATATATCCATCCCTGCTGTTATGGCTAAAATAGATCACTTTGGTACATGGTCAAATTTTAAAATCAATGCAGCGAAGTCTGAGGCCCTCGGTGTTTCCCTCCCCAAATCCATACAGGATTCCATCCAGTCCAACTTTCCCTTTGCCTGGCCCTCACAGGGTATCAAATACTTAGGAATTCGTATTCATAGAGACCTCTCCCGTCTATTTTATCTTAATTTTGGGCCCTTTATTGAACAACTCCATAGAGATCTTACTTCTTGGACGGTGAAGGAATTTTCCTGGTTCGGCAGAATAAATATACTAAAAATGAACGTCCTACCTAAACTCTTATACCTCTTCCAAACCATTCCCGTGGTAATTCCCTCAAATTTTTGGAAAAGACTGCGCAGTAGCTTTTGCAGATTTATCTGGGCAAGTGGGCGTCCACGCATTCGGGGAGATGTTCTGATCAGACACAAACAAAAGGGGGGCTTTTAGCCTTCCGGATTGTAGAAGGTATTACATGGCAGCAGTACACGCTAGAATCCTGGACTTCTTCCATCATTCGGAGGGGAAGTTATGGGACAAAATAGCTCAATCCATTTGTCCTAAAGCTCTTACCACTCTCCCATGGTGCGCCCATTTAACTGTCCCCTCTCTTGGCCTTATGTCATATAGTACTTATGCCACTGCTCTGGCTTTGAGATCCCATAAAAAAAGCTTATCCTTAATCGACCCCCAGGGCCCCTTGCTCCCGATTTCAGATAATCCGGATTTCCCACCAGGACTATCTGCAAATAGATTTCTCGGTTCAAACAAATCCCATCCGATATTCTTTTCTCATGTCATCTCCAACACTTCGCTGCTCCCCCTCAATGACTTGTTACAGGGAAGAGCCACTTCCCCGAAGGCTAATTTTGAATATAGTCAATTACAACACTTCTATTCAACTGTGAAGAAGCGCACACATCTTCATAGAGATCTCACAAACTTTGAAAAATTGGGCCTATTATTGTCACCCCCTACACACTCCATCTCCCTACTGTATAATCTACTCATTGCCCAGGTAGCTGACAATAGGCCAGGATTCTGCGGTGCATGGGAAAGGGAACTGGGGAAGTCCTTCTCTGACTCACAATGGGATAAATGTTTCTTCCTAACACATAAAACCTCAATAGGGTCCAAAGCTCAGGAAACCTCCTTCAAAATTATCTCTAGATGGTACCGGGTACCAGCAGTCCTTCATAGATGGTACCCAGTGGTCTCAGACAGATGTTGGAGATGTGGGGAGGGGGAAGGGACAATGTCACACATATGGTGGGGGTGCCCTATAATAAATGCATTTTGGGCAAAGGTGGTTCCCATGATTGAGAAAATAACTGGTTTGACTATCCCTAATACGCCAGAAGCCCTCCTTTTATCAATGTTACCAATAAGTAAACGTAGTTATAAAAGGTCATCAATAGGCTACCTAATACAGGCGGCTAAGAATGTCATTCCACGACACTGGAAAAGCAGAGACCCACCCACTGTGGAGGAATGGTTTGCGGAGATCTCCCTCCTTAATAGGATGGAGCATCTGATTGCCATCTCACCGGCTGATGTTGATAGATACTGTGTGATTTGGAGGGATTGGATGGATTTCCAAAACTCTGACGCCTACCATCTAGCACCCAACTAAAGTTATCCGGGATGTCGTCACAACAATGATCATAATCGCACTCTATTGATTGGTGGTCTGCCGTGGTCCGCTCCCTCTCTCTCTATCTTTCATATGGAAAAATACATGCTTGATCTGGATATTGATGGAAAACCCTCCCTGTACCCCCCCAATGGTACTGTAGTTATGCATAGATTTATAGTTACGTTACCCCTTTTACTATGTATATTGTATTTTCTTGTACTTTTTCAACACAAAAAATAAAAAAAACTTGAATTTGAAAAAGACAATATCAATGCCCCTTGGAATAGTGGTGGAGGTCCCAGTGGAATAAAAAGACAATATCAATGACCCTTGGAAGAGACGTGGAGGTCACAGTAGCTTAACAAGACGATTTTAATGCCCCTTGGGAGAGACGTGGAGTTCAGAGTGGTTTAACAAGACGGTTCTAATGCCCCTTGGAAGAGACGTGGAGGTCCCAGTGGAATAAAAAGACAATATCAATGCCCCTTGAAAGAGTGGTGGAGGTCCCAGTGGAATAAAAAGACAATATCAATGCCCCTTGGAAGAGTGGTGGAGGTTACAGTGGAATAAAAAGACAATATCAATGCCCCTTGGAAGAGTGGTGGAGGTTATAGTGGAATAAACAGAAAATATCAATGCCCCTTGGAAGAGTGGTGGAGGTCGCAGTGGAATAAAAAGACAATATCAATGCCCCTTGGAAGAGTGGTGGAGGTTACAGTGGAATAAAAAGACAATATCAATGCCCCTTGGAAGAGTGGTGGAGGTTACAGTGGAATAAAGAGACAATATCAATGCCCCTTGGAAGAGTGGTGGAGGTCCCAGTGGAATAAAAAGACAATATCAATGACCCTTGGAAGAAACGTGGAGGTCACAGTAGCTTAACAAGATGATTTTAATGCCCCTTGGAAGAGACGTGGAGGTCATAGTGGAATAAAAAGACAATATCAATGCCCCTTGGAAGAGACGTGGAGGTCACAGTAACATAACAAGACGATTTTAATGCCCCTTGGAAGAGACGTGGAGTTCAGAGTGGTTTAACAAGACGGTTTTAATGCCCCTTGGAAGAGACGTGGAGGTCACAGTAGCTTAACAAGACGGTTTTATTGCCCCTTGGGAGAGACGTGGAGTTCAGAGTGGTTTAACAAGACGGTTCTAATGCCCCTTGGAAGAGACGTGGAGGTCCCAGTGCAATAAAAAGACAATATCAATGCCACTTGAAAGAGTGGTGGAGGTCCCAGTGGAATAAAAAGACAATATCAATGCCCCTTGGAAGAGTGGTGGAGGTCGCAGTGGAATAAAAAGACAATATCAATGCCCCTTGGAAGAGTGGCGGAGGTTACAGTGGAATAAAAAGACAATATCAATGTCCCTTGGAAGAGACGTGGAGATCACAGTAGCTTAACAAGACGGTTTTAATGCCCCTTGGAAGAGACGTGGAGGTCACAGTAGCTTAACAAGATGGTTTTAATGCCCCTTGGGAGAGACGTGGAGTTCAGAGTGGTTTAACAAGACGATTCTAATGCCCCTTGGAAAGAGACGTGGAGGTCCCAGTGGAATAAAAAGACAATGCCCCTTGAAAGAGTGGTGGAGATCCCAGTGGAATAAAAAGACAATATCAATGCCCCTTGGAAGAGTGGTGGAGGTCGCAGTGGAATAAAAAGACAATAACAATGCCCCTTGGAAGAGTGGCGGAGGTTACAGTGGAATAAAAAGACAATATCAATGCCCCTTGGAAGAGCTGTGGAGGTTACCGTTGAATAAAAAGACAATATCAATGCCCCTTGGAAGAGTGGTGGAGGTCGCAGTGGAATAAAAAGACAATATCAATGCCCCTTGGAAGAGTGGTGGAGGTCCCAGTGGAATAAAAAGACAATATCAATGACCCTTGGAAGAGACGTGGAGGTCACAGTAGCTTAACAAGACGATTTTAATGCCCCTTGCGAGAGACGTGCAGTTCAGAGTGGTTTAACAAGACGGTTCTAATGCCCCTTGGAAGAGACGTGGAGGTCCCAGTGGAATAAAAAGACAATATCAATGCCCCTTGAAAGAGTGGTGGAGGTCCCAGTGGAGTAAAAAGACAATATCAATGCCCCTTGGAAGAATGGTGGAGGTTACAGTGGAATAAAAAGACAATATCAATGCCCTTTGGAAGAGTGGTGGAGGTTATAGTGGAATAAACAGACAATATCAATGCCCCTTGGAAGAGTGGTGGAGGTCGCAGTGGAATAAAAAGACAATATCAATGCCCCTTGGAAGAGTGGTGGAGGTTACAGTGGAATAAAAAGACAATATCAATGCCCCTTGGAAGAGTGGTGGAGGTTATAGTGGAATAAACAGACAATATCAATGCCCCTTGGAAGAGTGGTGGAGGTCGCAGTGGAATAAAAAGACAATATCAATGCCCCTTGGAAGAGTGGTGGAGGTTACAGTGGAATAAAGAGACAATATCAATGCCCCTTGGAAGAGTGGTGGAGGTCCCAGTGGAATAAAAAGACAATATCAATAACCCTTGGAAGAAACGTGGAGGTCACAGTAGCTTAACAAGATGATTTTAATGCCCCTTGGAAGAGACGTGGAGGTCATAGTGGAATAAAAAGACAATATCAATGCCCCTTGGAAGAGACGTGGAGGTCACAGTAGCATAAGACGATTTTAATGCCCCTTGGAAGAGACGTGGAGTTCAGAGTGGTTTAACAAGATGGTTTTAATGCCCCTTGGAAGAGACGTGGAGGTCACAGTAGCTTAACAAGACGGTTTTATTGCCCCTTGGGAGAGACGTGGAGTTCAGAGTGGTTTAACAAGACGGTTCTAATGCCCCTTGGAAGAGACGTGGAGGTCCCAGTGCAACAAAAAGACAATATCAATGCCCCTTGAAAGAGTGGTGGAGGTCCCAGTGGAATAAAAAGACAATATCAATGCCCCTTGGAAGAGTGGTGGAGGTTGCAGTGGAATAAAAAGACAATATCAATGCCCCTTGGAAGAGTGGCGGAGGTTACAGTGGAATAAAAAGACAATATCAATGTCCCTTGGAAGAGACGTGGAGATTACAGTAGCTTAACAAGATGGTTTTAATGCCCCTTGGAAGAGAAGTGGAGGTCACAGTAGCTTAACAAGATGGTTTTAATGCCCCTTGGGAGAGACGTGGAGTTCAGAGTGGTTTAACAAGACGGTTTTAATGCCCCTTGGAAAGAGACGTGGAGGTCCCAGTGGAATAAAAAGACAATATCAATGCCCCTTGAAAGAGTGGTGGAGGTCCCAGTGGAATAAAAAGAAAATATCAATGCCCCTTGGAAGAGTGGTGGAAGTCGCAGTGGAATAAAAAGACAATATCAATGCCCCTTGGAAGAGTGGCGGAGGTTACAGTGGAATAAAAAGACAATATCAATGCCCCTTGGAAGAGCTGTGGAGGTTACCATTGAATAAAAAGACAATATCAATGCCCCTTGGAAGAGTGGTGGAGGTCGCAGTGGAATAAAAAGACAATATCAATGCCCCTTGGAAGAGTGGTGGAGGTCCCAGTGGAATAAAAAGACAATATCAATGACCCTTGGAAGAGACGTGGAGGTCACAGTAGCTTAACAAGACCATTTTAATGCCCCTTGGGAGAGACGTGGAGTTCAGAGTGGTTTAACAAGGCGGTTCTAATGCCCCTTGGAAGAGACATGGAAATCCCAGTGGAATAAAAAGACAATATCAATGCCCCTTGAAAGAGTGGTGGAGGTCCCAGTGGAATAAAAAGACAATATCAATGCCCCTTGGAAGAGTGGTGGAGGTTACAGTGGAATAAAAAGACAATATCAATGCCCCTTGGAAGAGTGGTGGAGGTTATAGTGGAATAAACAGACAATATCAATGCCCCTTGGAAGAGTGGTGGAGGTCGCAGTGGAATAAAAAGACAATATCAATGCCCCTTGGAAGAGTGGTGGAGGTCGCAGTGCAATAAAAAGACAATATCAATGCCCCTTGGAAGAGTGGCGGAGGTTACAGTGGAATAAAAAGACAATATCAATGCCCCTTGGAAGAGCTGTGGAGGTTACCGTTGAATAAAAAGACAATATCAATGCCCCTTGGAAGAGTGGTGGAGGTCGCAGTGGAATAAAAAGACAATATCAATGCCCCTTGGAAGAGTGGTGGAGGTCCCAGTGGAATAAAAAGACAATATCAATGACCCTTGGAAGAGACGTGGAGGTCACAGTAGCTTAACAAGACGATTTTAATGCCCCTTGCGAGAGACGTGCAGTTCAGAGTGGTTTAACAAGACGGTTCTAATGCCCCTTGGAAGAGACGTGGAGGTCCCAGTGGAATAAAAAGACAATATCAATGCCCCTTGAAAGAGTGGTGGAGGTCCCAGTGGAGTAAAAAGACAATATCAATGCCCCTTGGAAGAGTGGTGGAGGTTACAGTGGAATAAAAAGACAATATCAATGCCCTTTGGAAGAGTGGTGGAGGTTATAGTGGAATAAACAGACAATATCAATGCCCCTTGGAAGAGTGGTGGAGGTCGCAGTGGAATAAAAAGACAATATCAATGCCCCTTGGAAGAGTGGTGGAGGTTACAGTGGAATAAAAAGACAATATCAATGCCCCTTGGAAGAGTGGTGGAGGTTATAGTGGAATAAACAGACAATATCAATGCCCCTTGGAAGAGTGGTGGAGGTCGCAGTGGAATAAAAAGACAATATCAATGCCCCTTGGAAGAGTGGTGGAGGTTACAGTGGAATAAAGAGACAATATCAATGCCCCTTGGAAGAGTGGTGGAGGTCCCAGTGGAATAAAAAGACAATATCAATAACCCTTGGAAGAAACGTGGAGGTCACAGTAGCTTAACAAGATGATTTTAATGCCCCTTGGAAGAGACGTGGAGGTCATAGTGGAATAAAAAGACAATATCAATGCCCCTTGGAAGAGACGTGGAGGTCACAGTAGCATAAGACGATTTTAATGCCCCTTGGAAGAGACGTGGAGTTCAGAGTGGTTTAACAAGATGGTTTTAATGCCCCTTGGAAGAGACGTGGAGGTCACAGTAGCTTAACAAGACGGTTTTATTGCCCCTTGGGAGAGACGTGGAGTTCAGAGTGGTTTAACAAGACGGTTCTAATGCCCCTTGGAAGAGACGTGGAGGTCCCAGTGCAACAAAAAGACAATATCAATGCCCCTTGAAAGAGTGGTGGAGGTCCCAGTGGAATAAAAAGACAATATCAATGCCCCTTGGAAGAGTGGTGGAGGTTGCAGTGGAATAAAAAGACAATATCAATGCCCCTTGGAAGAGTGGCGGAGGTTACAGTGGAATAAAAAGACAATATCAATGTCCCTTGGAAGAGACGTGGAGATTACAGTAGCTTAACAAGATGGTTTTAATGCCCCTTGGAAGAGAAGTGGAGGTCACAGTAGCTTAACAAGATGGTTTTAATGCCCCTTGGGAGAGACGTGGAGTTCAGAGTGGTTTAACAAGACGGTTTTAATGCCCCTTGGAAAGAGACGTGGAGGTCCCAGTGGAATAAAAAGACAATATCAATGCCCCTTGAAAGAGTGGTGGAGGTCCCAGTGGAATAAAAAGAAAATATCAATGCCCCTTGGAAGAGTGGTGGAAGTCGCAGTGGAATAAAAAGACAATATCAATGCCCCTTGGAAGAGTGGCGGAGGTTACAGTGGAATAAAAAGACAATATCAATGCCCCTTGGAAGAGCTGTGGAGGTTACCATTGAATAAAAAGACAATATCAATGCCCCTTGGAAGAGTGGTGGAGGTCGCAGTGGAATAAAAAGACAATATCAATGCCCCTTGGAAGAGTGGTGGAGGTCCCAGTGGAATAAAAAGACAATATCAATGACCCTTGGAAGAGACGTGGAGGTCACAGTAGCTTAACAAGACCATTTTAATGCCCCTTGGGAGAGACGTGGAGTTCAGAGTGGTTTAACAAGGCGGTTCTAATGCCCCTTGGAAGAGACATGGAAATCCCAGTGGAATAAAAAGACAATATCAATGCCCCTTGAAAGAGTGGTGGAGGTCCCAGTGGAATAAAAAGACAATATCAATGCCCCTTGGAAGAGTGGTGGAGGTTACAGTGGAATAAAAAGACAATATCAATGCCCCTTGGAAGAGTGGTGGAGGTTATAGTGGAATAAACAGACAATATCAATGCCCCTTGGAAGAGTGGTGGAGGTCGCAGTGGAATAAAAAGACAATATCAATGCCCCTTGGAAGAGTGGTGGAGGTCGCAGTGCAATAAAAAGACAATATCAATGCCCCTTGGAAGAGTGGCGGAGGTTACAGTGGAATAAAAAGACAATATCAATGCCCCTTGGAAGAGCTGTGGAGGTTACCGTTGAATAAAAAGACAATATCAATGCCCCTTGGAAGAGTGGTGGAGGTCGCAGTGGAATAAAAAGACAATATCAATGCCCCTTGGAAGAGTGGTGGAGGTCCCAGTGGAATAAAAAGACAATATCAATGACCCTTGGAAGAGACGTGGAGGTCACAGTAGCTTAACAAGACGATTTTAATGCCCCTTGCGAGAGACGTGCAGTTCAGAGTGGTTTAACAAGACGGTTCTAATGCCCCTTGGAAGAGACGTGGAGGTCCCAGTGGAATAAAAAGACAATATCAATGCCCCTTGAAAGAGTGGTGGAGGTCCCAGTGGAGTAAAAAGACAATATCAATGCCCCTTGGAAGAGTGGTGGAGGTTACAGTGGAATAAAAAGACAATATCAATGCCCTTTGGAAGAGTGGTGGAGGTTATAGTGGAATAAACAGACAATATCAATGCCCCTTGGAAGAGTGGTGGAGGTCGCAGTGGAATAAAAAGACAATATCAATGCCCCTTGGAAGAGTGGTGGAGGTTACAGTGGAATAAAAAGACAATATCAATGCCCCTTGGAAGAGTGGTGGAGGTTATAGTGGAATAAACAGACAATATCAATGCCCCTTGGAAGAGTGGTGGAGGTCGCAGTGGAATAAAAAGACAATATCAATGCCCCTTGGAAGAGTGGTGGAGGTTACAGTGGAATAAAGAGACAATATCAATGCCCCTTGGAAGAGTGGTGGAGGTCCCAGTGGAATAAAAAGACAATATCAATAACCCTTGGAAGAAACGTGGAGGTCACAGTAGCTTAACAAGATGATTTTAATGCCCCTTGGAAGAGACGTGGAGGTCATAGTGGAATAAAAAGACAATATCAATGCCCCTTGGAAGAGACGTGGAGGTCACAGTAGCATAAGACGATTTTAATGCCCCTTGGAAGAGACGTGGAGTTCAGAGTGGTTTAACAAGATGGTTTTAATGCCCCTTGGAAGAGACGTGGAGGTCACAGTAGCTTAACAAGACGGTTTTATTGCCCCTTGGGAGAGACGTGGAGTTCAGAGTGGTTTAACAAGACGGTTCTAATGCCCCTTGGAAGAGACGTGGAGGTCCCAGTGCAACAAAAAGACAATATCAATGCCCCTTGAAAGAGTGGTGGAGGTCCCAGTGGAATAAAAAGACAATATCAATGCCCCTTGGAAGAGTGGTGGAGGTTGCAGTGGAATAAAAAGACAATATCAATGCCCCTTGGAAGAGTGGCGGAGGTTACAGTGGAATAAAAAGACAATATCAATGTCCCTTGGAAGAGACGTGGAGATTACAGTAGCTTAACAAGATGGTTTTAATGCCCCTTGGAAGAGAAGTGGAGGTCACAGTAGCTTAACAAGATGGTTTTAATGCCCCTTGGGAGAGACGTGGAGTTCAGAGTGGTTTAACAAGACGGTTTTAATGCCCCTTGGAAAGAGACGTGGAGGTCCCAGTGGAATAAAAAGACAATATCAATGCCCCTTGAAAGAGTGGTGGAGGTCCCAGTGGAATAAAAAGAAAATATCAATGCCCCTTGGAAGAGTGGTGGAAGTCGCAGTGGAATAAAAAGACAATATCAATGCCCCTTGGAAGAGTGGCGGAGGTTACAGTGGAATAAAAAGACAATATCAATGCCCCTTGGAAGAGCTGTGGAGGTTACCATTGAATAAAAAGACAATATCAATGCCCCTTGGAAGAGTGGTGGAGGTCGCAGTGGAATAAAAAGACAATATCAATGCCCCTTGGAAGAGTGGTGGAGGTCCCAGTGGAATAAAAAGACAATATCAATGACCCTTGGAAGAGACGTGGAGGTCACAGTAGCTTAACAAGACCATTTTAATGCCCCTTGGGAGAGACGTGGAGTTCAGAGTGGTTTAACAAGGCGGTTCTAATGCCCCTTGGAAGAGACATGGAAATCCCAGTGGAATAAAAAGACAATATCAATGCCCCTTGAAAGAGTGGTGGAGGTCCCAGTGGAATAAAAAGACAATATCAATGCCCCTTGGAAGAGTGGTGGAGGTTACAGTGGAATAAAAAGACAATATCAATGCCCCTTGGAAGAGTGGTGGAGGTTATAGTGGAATAAACAGACAATATCAATGCCCCTTGGAAGAGTGGTGGAGGTCGCAGTGGAATAAAAAGACAATATCAATGCCCCTTGGAAGAGTGGTGGAGGTTACAGTGGAATAAAAAGACAATATCAATGCCCTTTGGAAGAGTGGTGGAGGTCCCAGTGGAATAAAAAGACAATATCAATGACCCTTGGAAGAGACGTGGAGGTCACAGTACCTTAACAAGATGATTTTAATGCCCCTTGGAAGAGACGTGGAGGTCATAGTGGAATAAAAAGACAATATCATTGCCCCTTGGAAGAGACGTGGAGGTCACAGTAGCTTAACAAGACGGTTTTATTGCCCCTTGGGAGAGACGTGGAGTTCAGAGTGGTTTAACAAGATGGTTCTAATGCCCCTTGGAAGAGAGGTAGAGCTCCCAGTGCAATAAAAAGACAATATCAATGCCCCTTGGAAGAGTGGTGGAGGTCCCAGTGGAATAAAAAGACAATATCAATGCCCCTTGGAAGAGTGGTGGAGGTCGCAGTGCAATAAAAAGACAATATCAATGCCCCTTGGAAGAGTGGCGGAGGTTACAGTGGAATAAAAAGACAATATCAATGCCCCTTGGAAGAGCTGTGGAGGTTACAGTTGAATAAAAAGACAATATCAATGCCCCTTGGAAGAGTGGTGGAGGTCGCAGTGGAATAAAAAGACAATATCAATGCCCCCTGGAAGAGTGGTGGAGGTCCCAGTGGAATAAAAAGACAATATCAATGACCCTTGGAAGAGACGTGGAGGTCACAGTAGCTTAACAAGATGATTTTAATGCCCCTTGGAAGAGACGTGGAGGTCACAGCGGAATAAAAAGACAATATCAATGCCCCTTGGAAGAGTGGTGGAAGTCGCAGTGGAATAAAAAGACAATATCAATGCCCCTTGGAAGAGTGGCGGAGGTTACAGTGGAATAAAAAGACAATATCAATGCCCCTTGGAAGAGCTGTGGAGGTTACCATTGAATAAAAAGACAATATCAATGCCCCTTGGAAGAGTGGTGGAGGTCGCAGTGGAATAAAAAGACAATATCAATGCCCCTTGGAAGAGTGGTGGAGGTCCCAGTGGAATAAAAAGACAATATCAATGACCCTTGGAAGAGACGTGGAGGTCACAGTAGCTTAACAAGACGATTTTAATGCCCCTTGGGAGAGACGTGGAGTTCAGAGTGGTTTAACAAGGCGGTTCTAATGCCCCTTGGAAGAGACATGGAAATCCCAGTGGAATAAAAAGACAATATCAATGCCCCTTGAAAGAGTGGTGGAGGTCCCAGTGGAATAAAAAGACAATATCAATGCCCCTTGGAAGAGTGGTGGAGGTTACAGTGGAATAAACAGACAATATCAATGCCCCTTGGAAGAGTGGTGGAGGTCGCAGTGGAATAAAAAGACAATATCAATGCCCCTTGGAAGAGTGGTGGAGGTTACAGTGGAATAAAAAGACAATATCAATGCCCTTTGGAAGAGTGGTGGAGGTCCCAGTGGAATAAAAAGACAATATCAATGACCCTTGGAAGAGACGTGGAGGTCACAGTACCTTAACAAGATGATTTTAATGCCCCTTGGAAGAGACGTGGAGGTCATAGTGGAATAAAAAGACAATATCATTGCCCCTTGGAAGAGACGTGGAGGTCACAGTAGCTTAACAAGACGGTTTTATTGCCCCTTGGGAGAGACGTGGAGTTCAGAGTGGTTTAACAAGATGGTTCTAATGCCCCTTGGAAGAGAGGTAGAGCTCCCAGTGCAATAAAAAGACAATATCAATGCCCCTTGGAAGAGTGGTGGAGGTCCCAGTGGAATAAAAAGACAATATCAATGCCCCTTGGAAGAGTGGTGGAGGTCGCAGTGCAATAAAAAGACAATATCAATGCCCCTTGGAAGAGTGGCGGAGGTTACAGTGGAATAAAAAGACAATATCAATGCCCCTTGGAAGAGCTGTGGAGGTTACAGTTGAATAAAAAGACAATATCAATGCCCCTTGGAAGAGTGGTGGAGGTCGCAGTGGAATAAAAAGACAATATCAATGCCCCCTGGAAGAGTGGTGGAGGTCCCAGTGGAATAAAAAGACAATATCAATGACCCTTGGAAGAGACGTGGAGGTCACAGTAGCTTAACAAGATGATTTTAATGCCCCTTGGAAGAGACGTGGAGGTCACAGCGGAATAAAAAGACAATATCAATGCCCCTTGGAAGAGACGTGGAGGTCCCAGTGAAATAAAAAGACAATATCAATGACCCTTGGAAGAGACATGGAGGTCACAGTAGCTTAGCAAGACGATTTTAACGCCCCTTACAAGAGCCATGCAGTACAGCATATTAAAAACATTATTCCCATTATTGGGGAGTGGGTCTCCCATAGTCTTTGCTTATGCCTTCCAAGCAAAAGCTGCCAAAAATTAGGACGGAGGAAGTTGCAATGCCCCTTACAAGAGCCATGCAGTACAGCATATTAAAAACATTATTCCCATTATTTGGGAATGGGTCTCCCATAGTCTTTGCCTATGCCTTCCAAGCAAAAGCTGCCAAAAATTAGGACGGAGGAACTTGCAATGCCCCTTACAAGAGCCATGCAGTACAGCATATTAAAAACATTATTCCCATTATTGGGGAGTGGGTCTCCCATAGTCTTTGCCTATGCCTTCCAAGCAAAAGCTGCCAAAAATTAGGACGCAGGAACTTGCAATGCTGGCAACATCGACCACGGTCACCCTGGTGGTAAAGTGGTGGTGGAGGCTGAGAATAAGGAGAAGAGCAAAAAACAGCCGAAATGAGGAAGCGTATACCCATGTGTGGGTGTGAAGCGGTGCATGGGAATACACCTCCCGAAATAACACAGTGGATTTGACTTTATGTTACTCTGCTGTAATTTGGTGGTGATCAGAAGTCTAGGCCAATCCAGCCTTTGTTCATTTTGATAAGGGTCAGCTTGTCAGCATTGTCAGTTAACAGGAGAGTGCGCTTATCAGTTATAATTCCCCCAGAGGCACTAAAAACACGCTCCAATAACACGCTAGCGGCAGGGCAGGCCAGGACCTCCAAGGCGTACAGAGCGAGTTCATTCCAAGTGTCCAGCTTGGATACCCAATAATTAAAAGGCACAGAGGAATCACGGAGGACGCTGGTACGGCCGGCAAGGTACTCCCTCACCATCTTTTGAAACTATCCACTACTTGTGAGAGTACCCCGTGCCTCAGGGCCTGTAAGCTGGGCGGGTCTCAGAAAACTGTCCAAGAACGTTGACAGTGCTCCCCTGCCTCTGCTGGATGGAGTTGCTTCTCTCTCGCCTGTACGCCTTGGTTGGGCAACGAACTGTGACCTCTGCCGCTAGCGTGTTCAGATGGGAATTTTTTTAACAGTTCTGCAGCAAGGGCCTTCTGGTACTGCCCCATTTTTGTAGACCTCTGCACCTCAGGAATAAGAGAGTGAAAGTTCTCCTTGTAGCGGGGGTCTAAAAGTGTCACCAACCAGTAATGACTGTCACCCAACATTTTGACAGCGGTAGGGTCACGGTTAAGGCAGTGTAACAAAAAGTCAGCCATGCGTGTCAGACTGGTAACGGGCAAGACTTCCGAGTCCTCACCAAGATGACGACTGACCATGCTCTCCTCCTCCTCCTCCCCCCTGTCCTCAGGCCACCCATGCTGAACCGACGGTATGACAGTTGTACAGGTACTACCGTCTGCAGCGCATGATACCAGCTTCTGTTCTTCCTCCTCCTCCTCTCCCTCATTGTCCCCCAATGCACGTTGGGATGAGATGAGGCTGGGCTGTGTGTAATCGCCCGCTACGGCTTCTTGATCCATCTCATCATACTCTGGCTGCAATGCCTCCTCTTTAATTCTCTGCAGAGAGCGTTGCAAAAGACAGACAAGTGGGATGCTGACGCTAATGATGGCGTCATCGCCACTCACCATCTTGGTGGACTTCTCAAAGTTTGTCAGGATGGTACATATGTCAGACATCCAGGTCCACTCCTGAGGTCTTATGTGTGGAGTCTGACATAAATATCGACGGCCTTGTTGCAGCTGGTACTCCACAACTGCTCTCTTCTGCTCACAAATTCTTTGCAACGTGGAGGGTAGAGTTCCAACGTGTGGGGACATCACACACCAGTCGGTGTGCCGGAAGCTGCAAACGCTGCTGCAACTCAGCAAGGGCGGCGGAAGCTGTAGCCGACTTCCGAAAATGAGCTGACAGGTGGCGTACTTTGACGAGCAGATCTGGCATCTCGGGGTACGATTTAAGAAACCGCTGAACCACGAGTAGTGTTGAGCCACCCCCGTAGTGTTCGAGTTCGGTTCGTCGAACACCCGTATGTTCGCCGAACTGTTCGTCGAACTGTTCGTCGAACACCTTCGAACACCGTTAAAACCAATGGCAGGCAAACAAAAACACATAGGAACACATAGAAAACACTTCAAAGGTGTACAAGAGCTGACAAACTGCTCAGAAGACACAACTACCACATGGAAAAGTGACAAGTACATATAGTCATGCGAAAAGAAAAGAGGTGGAGGAGTAAAAGGAGGGGGAGACACAGATATAGGCATGTCATGCCCTTCTAAAACCAAAAAAGTGCAAAGCCGACAGGGCCAGTCCGTTCTTGCCCTTGCGACCTCCGTGTCGCCGGGTTTGTGCCAGAGCTGCGGTGGACCCTGACGGCCAGCCCCCCTCTCCCAATACTGGTGCCTGTCCGCTGGTGGGTCGAGCGAGCCCCCCTGCGGTGGAGGCAGGTCTAAGCTTTTTAATTTAAATTGTCTCTCTAATTTGAATGAGTACACTTTAAATCCTCTACAAGGATCTATTGGAGGGCAAGTCTGATGCCAGCAGCTGCTGGAATTCCAGCTCCAGTAGCGTCCACTAAAGCTGCTGCAGTTAAAAAGCTTTTATAAGGATCGAGCTTGGCGGTCCACCGCAAGGCGTCCTACCGCCAGTCCCAGCCCCTGTGCCTTGGGGTGCCTCCCGATGCTCTTCACCGAGTGTCCCGGGGGCCCGAAGCATTTCCTTTGGAAAAATTAAGTGTCCAAACTACCGGTGGTGTAGCTTGCTTAACAGCTGGGATAATCCGCTGACTAGCAGACACTGCTACTAGGCACAAAGCATTTCCTGGGCTAGATGCAGTTAAAAAATTGTAATTAGATACTCTCGTTGGATGCTGAGAAAGCATTCCATAGAGTCTCCTGGCACGCCATATATTATTCTCTTAAAAATCTTGGGGTAGGGGTCTAGGGGACCCTTTTATAGCCAAAATCACGGCCCTGTATCGCAATACGTCACCTAGGCTGAAGATAAATGGAACATTTTCATCACCTTTCATAATCACCAATGGGACAAGGCAGGGATGTCCTCTGTCCCCTCTCTTATACATCCTAGTGACGGAGCACCTGCTCTCATCAATTCGCCATAACCCCAATATTAGGTGGATTGAGGTGGGAGGCACCGAGTACAAGTGCTCTGCATTTGCTGATGATATCCTAGTATATATCACTCAGTCACATATATCCATCCCTGCTGTTATGGCTGAAATAGATCACTTTGTTACAAGGTCAAATTTTAAAATCAATGCAGCGAAGTCTGAGGCCCTCGATGTCTCCCTCCCCAAATCCATACAGGATTCCATCCAGTCCAACTTTCCCTTTGCCTGGCCCTCACAGGGTATCAAATACTTAGGAATTCCTATTCATAGAGACCTCTCCCGTCTATGTTATCTTAATTTTGGGCCCTTTATTGAACAACTCCATACAGACCATGGTTGGCAAGTTAGAACTGTAAGATTCACTACGTGAACCACTGGTGTTTTGTGGAAAAGCACATGTACACTGTGTTCCAAATTGTTATGCAAAAAGTGTTTAGGAGTGATAAGGTAAGAATTTTTTTGTTTGTCAGTTAAACTCATTGATGGTGATGTGTGTCAGGGCTCTTTATATCACTGTAAGCAATTGCGGACACCTGTGCTAATTAGTTTGGCAGGTGTGTCCAATGAAAGGCAAGACTACTTAAGAAGGCTGTCCCACATTATTAAGCAGCCTACATTTTCTGCCAAAATGGGAAAGAAAAAGGATGTGTCGGCTGCTGAGAAGCAACAAATTGTGGAGTGTTTAGGTCAAGGCATGACTACAATCAACATTGCCAAGACACTTCATCCTGATCATCACACAATCAAGAAGTATGTAGCGGATTCACAGTACACACGTGTGCGTGCTGATAAGGGAAAATTGAGGACTCTTTCCTACAGGCAATTACGTCAGGTTAAAAGAGCAGCGGCAAAAAAGCCTTGTCATAGCAGCAGACAAGTTTTTGAAGCTGCTGGTGCCTCCAACGTCCCCCGAACAACAGGATGCAGGGTCCTTCAGAGGTTTGCAGCTGTGCGTAAGCCATCCTGTCGACCTCCTCTATCTACTGTACACAAGCAGAAACTACTCCAGTGGGCCAAACAATACATGAAGACTGACTTCAAAACTGTTTTGTTCACCGATGAGTGCCGTGCAACGCTCGATGGTCCATATGGATGGAGTGGAGGATGGCTGATTGATGGACACCCCATGCAAACACGGCTACGGCGCCAACAAGGAGAAGGTGGAGTAATGTTTTGGGCTGGAATCATGGGGAGAGAGATTGTCGGCCCCTTTAGGATCCCTGAAGGGGTAAAGATGAACTCCATAATGTATGTGGATTTTCTCAAACAGCACTTCCTGCCATGGTTCAAGAAGAACTGTGCATTCCGCAGCAAGATCATTTTCATGCATGATAATGCACCGTCTCATGCTGCACATAACACATCTGCATCTCTGGCTGATATGGGCATAAAAGGGGACAAACTTATGGTGTGACCCCCATGCTCCCCTGACCTCAACCCCATTGAGAACCTCTGGAGCATCATCAAAAGGAGTGTCTATGATGGCGGGAGGCAGTTCACATCTAAGCCACAGCTCTGGGAGGGTATTCTGTCCTCATGCAAAACAATTGAAGCAGAAACCATCCAAAACCTGACAAATTCAATGGACGAGAGAGTTCAGAAGCTCCTTTCGAACAAGGGGTCCTATGTGCAAATGTAACATCACCTAGAATAAAGTTTTGAGTTGAAAACTGTTTGATTTCAGTTTCTAATAACCTGCTAATGCTTATCATTTCAAAAATGACCATTTTTTTGTTCTTTATTAAAATGAAAAGGTTGATCGAAGAGTGTGGGGGATCTAAGAGTGTGGCAACCCAGTAGTCAGTATTATTTCGAATTCTGACAATCTGAGGGTCATGTTGCAGGTAGTGCAGCAAGAAGGCACTCATGTGTCTTGCGCATCTAGGAGCCCCAAAATTATTTTCCGGGCTAGATGCAGCTAAAAATTATTATTAATTTGAAAGCTGGTGGAGCTTAGTATAGATGGCCTAATAGAATCAGTACTGCAAACTGCTACAAGGCCCAAATTATTTTGCAGCCAAGATACAGATAAACATGATTAGTAATTTTAAATCTGGTGGAGTTTAGTATTGATGGCCTAATAGGATCAGTACTGCAAACTGCTACAAGGCCCAAATTATTTTCCAGCCAAGATACAGATAAACATGATTAGTAATTTTAAATCTGGTGGAGTTTAGTATAGATGGCCTAATAGAATCAGTACTGCACACTGCTACAAGGCCCAAATTATTTTCCAGCCAAGATACAGATAAACATGATTAGTAATTTTAAATCTGGTGGAGTTTAGTATAGATGGCCTAATAGAATCAGTACTGCAAACTGCTACAAGATACAGATAAACATGATTAGAAATTTGAAAGCTTAAAACGGTTGGTGAGGTGATTTTAACAAATCATCAAGCTTTTACTCTCCCCAGGATGACACAGGGGTAGAAAAGTCCTTTCGGATCCATGATTTGTTCATCTTTATGAACGTGAGTCTGTCTACATTATCAGTGGAGAGCCGCGTGCGCTTATCTGTCAGCACACCACCAGCAGCGCTGAACACACGTTCAGACAGAACGCTAGCTGCGGGGCATGACAAGATCTCCAAGGCGTAAGTGGCGAGCTCCGGCCATTTATCCAGATTGGAAGCCCAAAAAGAGCAAGGGTCCAGTGACACAGTCATGGCTTCAATGTTTACTTGGAGATACTCCTGTACCATCGTCTCTAGGCATTGACTATGTGTCAGACTTCTTGTCTCCTGTGGCCTTGCAAAGGATGGGCTAAAAAAGTGGTGAAATGATTCCGCAAAATTGATGTTACCAGCAGATACTGTGTTTCTGTTACTTTTTGAGTGCTGAACACTCGACGGTCCCACGGTTGGCAAGTTGAAACTGTGAGATTCACTATGTGCACCACTGGTGTTTTGTGGAAAAGCACATGTAAGGTTCTGCAACAGTCTCTGCTGATACTTCTGCATGCGTGCATCCCTTTCTATGGCAGGAATAATTTCTGCAAATTTACTTTTGTACTGGGGATCTAACAGTGTGGCAACCCAGTAGTCAGGATTATTTCTAATTCTCACAATTCGAGGGTCATGTTGCAGGTAGGCAAGCAAGAAGGCATTCATGTTTCTTGCGCATCCAGGAGCACCAAGTCCCTGTTGTGTTGGTGGCGAGGTAACAATCATGCTTCCTTGCTCTGCCCTCTCCCCCCAACTTCGCACAACAGAAATGTGATCAAGGTCTCCCTCATCTGATGAGTCTTCCATCAGTTCGTCCTCCACTTCTTCCTGGGCTCCTGCACCTTCCTCACTAGTTTGGCTGCTACCATGCACCCTGGTAAAACCATCTCCCCCACCCTCACATGCCTGCCGCCTTGGTGCTGCCGACCGTCTGGACCTTGCAGATGTTAGCCCTTCCCCATACAACTCCTCTTCCTCTACTTCCTCCACCTCCTCTTGTGCCACCACCTGACTCCGAATTCTGTTTAACATGTGCTCCAGCATGTAAATCACCGGAATAGTCATGCTGATAATGGCATCGTCAGCACTAAACATCTTCGTCGCCATTTCAAAACTGTGCAGAAGGATGCATAGGTCCCTGATCTGAGACCACTCCTCCAGCGTGATTTGCCCCACCTCTGGATCTCGTTGGCCCAGGCTATATGTCAGAACATATTGCACCAGGGCTTGTCGGTGCTGCCACAGTCGCTGCAACATGTGCAGAGTTGAATTCCACCGGGTAGGCACATCACATTTTAGCCAGTGAAGTGGCAGGCCCAACGACTTCTGTAGAGATGTAAGTCGCTGAGCTGCGGGATGCGAACGGCGGAAGTGAGCACACAGCGACCGTGCCCTCTGCAGAAGGCCATCTAGTCCGGGATAGTGGGCTAAAAATTGCAGGACAACCAGGTTCAACACGTGAGCCATACAAGGCACGTGTGTGACATTGCCCCGGTGAAGGGCCGCACCGAGGTTTGCAGCATTGTCGCACACGGCCTTCCCTGGTTTCAGGTCCAGTGGAGACAACCATTCATGAAACTGGTTCTCCAGAGCTGACCACAACTCCTCAGCTGTGTGACTCACATTTCCAAGACATTTCAAAGTAAAAACCGCCTGATGACGTTGAGCCCTGCTGCCAGCATAGTAAGGAGGTGTGCAGGATCCCTTCTGCGCAGTTAGAAAGCTTGTGGCATGACCAGACAGGCTTTGGGTGCAGGTGGAGGACCGAGAGGAGGTTGAGGAGGCAGAAGCAGTGGAGGAACTTCGAGATAAAGAGGATTGACGCACAACTCATGGGGACGGCAAGACTTGGACAGCAGCCCCTTATCCTGCTGTCACCATAGTTACCCAGTGCCCAGTCAGCGACATGTAACGCCCCTGTCCATGCCTACTCGTCCAAGTATCTGTGGTGAAATGCACGCTGTCACACACAGAGTTTCTCAAAGAAGCGGTGATGTTGTGTGTGACATGCTGGTGGAGTGCAGGCACACCTTTCTTTGAGAAGTAGTGCCGACTGGGCATATGGTACTGGGGCACTGTGACGGACATAAGGTCTCGAAAATCCTCTGTGTCCACCAGGCGGAAAGGCAGCATTTCTGTAGCCAAGAGCTTGCAGATGGTGAAATTCAACCTCTTAGCTTTCTCATGGCTAGGAGGAAATGGTCTTTTACTTGTCCACATCTGAGGGACCGAGAGCTGGCTGTTGTGCTAAGACGGGGTTGAGAAGGGTGTCTCCGGCAAACTGCTGGTCTGTGAGGAAGATGCAGGCGGACATGTTAGGCTGCCTTGATCCAAAGGTGGTGCTATCGATGTCGGACAGCGCTGAACACCAGCTGGTGTTTCCACCTCCAAAGAAAATGATGACCTGCCAATCACGCTGGCTGTTGCGGGTAAAGAGGTGGCAGGTCTGCGTCCCAAAACAGGTGTGACTGCTGTCCCCCCAGTCACAGAGGATGAAGAGGCCGCGGATGCACAAGATGTGGCAGACGGTGGTTGGCCCGGCCGGCTAGGCCGCATTGTAGCACAGTGAGCTTCCCACTGCAACTTATGCTTCATATCCATGTGCCGGTTCATGCATGAAGTACTCAAACTATGTATTTTTTGGCCTCTACTTCGCTTTTGCTGACAAATGTAACAGATAACACGAGTTGGGTCATCCTTATTGATCTGAAAAAATGTCCAGGCTTTGCAAGGCTTAGCACCCATGCGACCTGAAGAGCCACCACGACTTGTGGTCAGAGGCAGAGTTGTGTTTGAGGATGCAGTTGTTGACGTGCTTCCAGTACTACGTCTCTGTCCAGGAAGGCGCAACCTGACCTCGTCGTCACTAGCATCCTCCTCCACCTCCTCTGCTGACCTCATCGACTGGCTGACTGTGGGTTGACAGTAAGTGGGATCTCCAACCTCGTCATCATCACCCTGTGTGTTATCACACCCGTCATCCTCAGAGCCAACCTCTTCCTGCCCTGACAAAAAACTCAAGTTGTCGCTTCAATCAGGTATTTGAGTCTCATCATCGTCTTCCTCATTGTCTCCACCAACAGGAGTTACAGTTTGGGAACGAGGGTCTACATTATGGTCAGAACCTTCTGCGTCTGGTCCTGGATCTGACTCATAAAGATTCTGGGCATCAGTGCAGATCATTTCCTTGTCTGGATTCACAGAAGCTCTGGAGCCGACCTCTGATTCCCAGGCTATAGTATGAGTAAACAGCTCTGCCGACTCAACCATCTGTTCTACCCCATACTCAGACGGGCAGCTGGAGACTTGGGAGCTGTGAGGAAGCAAGTGCGATTGGGGTGACACCTCTGAGGACTGGAGTATTTGTGATGTTGAAGTTGAGGTGGAGGAAAGCCCACTTAAAGGAGCACTTGATATCCGTTGAAGCACCTGCTGTTTTTGTGCCTCATCTGGAATTTGTAGCGATTGGCGTGGTCGTAAGAAAGGGATCGTATCACATTGTCCGCTAAAAGAAGTAGACATCTTAGTTTGGCTGGAAGATGGTCTTTCTTCTGCAGATGTTATGTTGCTTTAACACCTACCCCACGGGCACAACCTTTTTTTCCCTTCCCAACACGCCTATTCCCCTTTCCACCAGCAGCAGGCCTTTTTCCACTCATTTTGGTGGTTAACTAATTGAAAACTCTGGAGTTGTTTGCACAAAAAACAATGGATGGGAACCGAGCAGAGCTGAGTGGCCAAACTGTGGTATTAGCCCAAAAATATTGGCTGGGTTAGATGCAGTAAAACAATTTTATTACATGCACAGGTGGTGGAGGTTAGTATAGATGGACTAATAGAACAAGTCCCACACACTGCTACAAGCCCAAATATTTTTTCAGAGCTAGATGCAGATAAAAATTATTTTTAGTTTGCAAACTGATGGAGGTTAGTATAGATGGACTAATAGAACAAGTCCCACACACTGCTACAAGCCCAAATATTTTTTCAGAGCTAGATGCAGATAAAAATTATTTTTAATTTGCAACCTGGTGGAGGTTAGTATAGATGGACTAATAGAACAAGTCCCACACACTGCTACAAGCCCAAATGTTTTTTCAGAGCTAGATGCAGATAAAAAATATTTTTAATTTGTAACCTGGTGGAGGTTAGTATAGATGGACTAATAGAACAAGTCCCACACACTGCTACAAGCCCAAATATTTTTTCAGAGCTAGATGCAGATAAAAATTATTTTTCATTTGCAACCTGGTGGAGGTTAGTATAGATGGACTAATAGAACAAGTCCCACACACTGCTACAAGCCCAAATATTTTTTTCAGAGCTAGATGCAGATAAAAAATATTTTTAATTTGCAACCTGGTGGAGGTTAGTATAGATGGACTAATAGAACAAGTCCCACACACTGCTACAAGCCCAAATATTTTTTCAGAGCTAGATGCAGATAAAAATTATTTTTAATTTGCAACCTTGTGGAGGTTAGTATAGATGGACTAATAGAATGATGCTATGCCCAAAAGGTTTAACTTGGCTAGGTGCAGTAAAAAAAAATTGTATTCTAAACACAGGTGGTGTAGCTTGCAACACAGATAGGCTACTCCACTGACTAACACACACTGCAAGAGGCCAAAAAGGATTTGCTTAGCTAGATTTAGCCAAATGCTGTGAAAAAAACTTGCACAGCACTGGCACAGACCTGCCTGGCAAAAAGTGCTAGGAACTGATGTAACCTAGCCCTCAAAAGGACTGCAATTACAATTAGTCCCTACTCCCAACCTATCTATTTAAGAGCACAGACCTCCCTGATAAAAGTCGTAGGAAATGATGTAACCTAGTCCTCAAAAGGACTGCAATCACAACTATTCCCTACTCCCAAGCTATCTGTAGATTTGTGCGAAAATTGGCTTGAAATTAACACTCAAAGTATAGTGCACACAGCAACAGCGGTGCCGTCTAACACGCAGCTGCAGCAGTGAGACAATGGTGGCTACGTGGAAAATGGCTGAGTCTTATAGGGCAAGGACATGTGACATACACTGCCAATGACACATGACCTTGCTTGTGTGAAAAAAAGCAGTTCGCTCCGTGTGTGCGCTGCTGATAGGCTGACAGATTGCACCTCCCAACTGTAAATGCGGGAAAGAGAAAAAAAAATGGAGATCTTCACTATTTATGCAGAGATCCATCCCCTGCCCCTCCCCCCGCCCCGCTGTACACTCAAACTGCATATTAACATTAATTTTCAGCATTACTGAGAAAAAATCCAGTTATGATTTTGGTGCACGAACAGTTATTGAACATAACCTCGAACAGCCAAATTTTTTTCAAATCGTTCGTGTTCGCCGAACGGCTCGAACACTGCCCAAAACAGCTCGAATTTGAGATTGGCGAACAGTTCGAGTCGGACACCGCTCATCTCTAACCACGAGGTTAAGCACATAAGCCAGGCATGGTACGTGTGTGATCTCGCCTCGCCTCAGAGCCGTCACCAGGTTACGGCCATTGTCACACATGACCATGCCTTGATGTAGGTTCAGCGGTCTCAGCCACAGATCTGCCTGCTCTTTCACAGCTGTCCACAACTCACAAGCAGTGTGAGGTTTATCACCTAAGCTTATGAGTTTCAGCGCAGCCTGTTGCCACTTGGCTGAGGCAGTACTGCAGTGCTTCCAGCTTGTAACTGATGTGATATCTGAGATGGAGTCTGAACATGAGAAGAAGGAGGAGGATGATGCGCAGGAGCTGTACACTGTGGGGGCAACTCTGACTGACATAGGGCCCACAATCCTCGGTGTGGGGAGGATGTGTTCCGTCCCAAGGTCCGACTGGGTCCCGGCTTCCACTATGTTTACCCAGTGTGCCGTCAGGGAGATGTATCGTCCCTGGCCACAAGCACTTGTCCACGTGTCCTTTGGCAGTTGGACTCTCCCAGTAACTGCATTGTTGAGGGCACGGCAGATGTTTTGGGTAGTGCGGGGATGGCACACCGGGCAAAATAGTGTCGGCTGGGTACCGAGGGACGGCTACAGCCATAACGTTGCGGAAGGATTCCGTCTCCACCAGCCTAAAAGGCAGCATTTCCAATGCAAGCAGTCGTGAAATGTGCAAATTTAGGACTGTGGCCTGTGGGGCTTTGGCTGCGAATTTGCGCTTTCGTTCAAAGGTCTGGGATATGGACAATTGAACACTGCGGTGGGACGTGGACGTTGATGCTGTTTCTTGAGAAACTGCCATAACAAGTGAAAACTGAGAGGGGGGGGCATCTTTGCATGCAGCATGGACAGGGGATTGCCTTGCATGCACAACAGGGGGTTCTCTTACACGCACAACAGCGGAAGAAGCAGTGGTGACACTCGCTGACACTGGTCGTGGACCCTGGGGTTCACCCCACAAAGTCAGGTGCTTTGCTGACATGTGCCTGATCATGCTGGTGGTTGTCAGGCTGGTAGTTTTGTCACCCCTGCTGATGCTGGCCTAGCAGGTGGTACAAATGGCCTTTTGGGGTTATCAGCAGAGTCTTTAAAAAAATTCCAGACTCTGGAAGACCTACCGGTTGTACTGGCAGCGTCCCTCGTGTTGGTGTTACGTTGCACGGTTGCCCGCCTTCTTTCTGCGGCCACCGCACTGCATCTTCCTGCCTGTTGGGGTACTCTGCCTCCCTCTCCCTGTGTGCTGCCGGCCTTGCTCTGCGTGTCCTCCTGCCACGTTGGGTCAGTTACTAGATCATCTACCACCTCCTCCTCTTCCACTTCCGCACCATGGTCCTCCTCCTCACTTCGTGGCAATTGTGTCTCGTCATCGTCCACCTCTTGTGACAAATTGCCAGCGTCGCCTTCCTGTGGCCGTGCCTGTTCAAATATTTAGCCATCGCTAAATGGGATCTCCTCTTCCACCACTTCAAGCGGAGCAGGCGAGGGGCCCAAATATGGAAAAGGACCAGTGAACAGCTCTTCAGAGTGTCCAACTGTGGGATCAGTTGCTGTCTGACGACACTCGGCATGGTGGGAGGAAGGAGCATCAGGGTGAGGAGGAGTATGCGGTCGAGACTCATAGCTACTAACACTTGACCGTGTGGAAGACAGACCGGAGGTGGTGGTGTCCAGGTGACTGGAAGTATTATCTGTTATCCAATTAATAACCTGTTCACACTGATCAGTTCACAATAGTGGTGTTGTTGTGTGCTTCCCTAGTAATTCGGTCAAGAACTGGGAGCGAGAAGATGTGGCTGTTGGTTGTGGCACATTTTCACCTTGGCCACCGCCCCATCCTCTGCACGCACCATCACCAGAACGTCCCTTGCCACGCGCCTTGTCCATTGTAAATGAAGTAAAATAGCTTACACTCGCACTATCAATGGCAAAAGGGTAATAAAAAGGAGATTTGAACCGTGGAATAGGAAAACCACAGTTCTATTTCTCTGGCCTACACCAGGATCTTTTAAACAGATATATTTGAGTCTGAACAGTCAGCAAGACACTGAAACGTTTTTTTTTTTTTATGTAAAAAAGGCAAAAAGGTGGATTACACCCAGATTTGAACCGTGGAAGAGGAAAACCACAGTTCTAGTTCTCTGGCCTACACCAGAATCTTTTAAACAGATATATTTGTGTCTGAACAGTCAGCGAGACACTGAAACTGTTTTTTTTTTATGCAAAAAGGTGGATTACACCCAGACTTGTACCGTGGAAGAGGAAAACCACAGTTCTAGTTATCTGGCCTACACCAGAATCTTTTAAACAGATATATTTGTGTCTGAACAGTCAGCGAGACACTCAAACTGTTTTTTTTTATGCAAAAGGGTGGATTACACCCAGATTTGAACTGTGGAAGAGGAAAACCACAGTTCTAGTTCTCTGGCCTACACCAGAATCTTTTAAACAGATATATTTGTGTCTGAACAGTCAGCGAGACACTAAAACGTTTTTTTTTCATGTAAAAAAGGCAAAAAGGTGGATTACACCCAGATTTGAACCGTGGAAGAGGAAAACCACAGTTCTAGTTCTCTGGCCTACACCAGAATCTTTTAAACATATATTTGTGTCTGAACAGTCAGCGAGACACTTAAATGTTTTTTTTTATGCAAAAAGGTGGATTACACCCAGATTTGAACCATGGAAGAGGAAAACCACAGTTCTAGTTCTCTGGCCTACATCAGAATCTTTTAAACAGATATATTTGTATCTGAACAGTCAGCGAGACACTGAAACTGTTTTTTTTATGCAAAAAGGTGGATTACACCCAGATTTGAACCGTGGAAGAGGAAAACCACAGTTCTAGTTCTCTGGCCTACACCAGAATCTTTTAAACAGATATATTTGTGTCTGAACAGTCAGCGAGACACTGAAATGTTTTTTTTTTTATGTAAAAAAGGCAAAAAGATGGATTACACCCAGATTTGAACTGTAGAAGAGGAAAACCACAGTTCTAGTTCTCTGGCCTACACCAGAATCTTTTAAACAGATATATTTGTGTCTGAACAGTCAGCGAGACACTGAAACTGTTTTTTTTTATGCAAAATGGTGGATTACACCAAGATTTGAACCGTGGAAGAGGAAAACCACAGTTCTATTTCTCTGGCCTACACCAGAATCTTTTAAACAGATATATTTGTGTCTGAACAGTCAGCGAGACACTCAAACTGTTTTTTTATGCAAAAAGATGGATTGCACCCAGATTTCAAACCGTGGAAGAGGAAAACCACAGTTCTATTTCTCTGGCCTTCACCAGAATCTTTTAAACAGATATATGTGTGTCTGAACAGTCAGCGAGACACTCAAACTGTTTTTTTTTATGCAAAAGGGTGGATTTCACCCAGATTTGAACTGTGGAAGAGGAAAACCACAGTTCTAGTTCTCTGGCCTACACCAGAATCTTTTAAACAGATATATTTGTGTCTGAACAGTCAGCGAGACACTTAAATGTTTTTTTTTATGCAAAAAGGTGGATTACACCCAGATTTGAACCATGGAAGAGGAAAACCACAGTTCTAGTTCTCTGGCCTACATCAGAATCTTTTAAACAGATATATTTGTATCTGAACAGTCAGCGAGACACTGAAACTGTTTTTTTTATGCAAAAAGGTGGATTACACCCAGATTTGAACCGTGGAAGAGGAAAACCACAGTTCTAGTTCTCTGGCCTACACCAGAATCTTTTAAACAGATATATTTGTGTCTGAACAGTCAGCGAGACACTGAAACGTTTTTTTTTTTATGTAAAAAAGGCAAAAAGATGGATTACACCCAGATTTGAACTGTAGAAGAGGAAAACCACAGTTCTAGTTCTCTGGCCTACACCAGAATCTTTTAAACAGATATATTTGTGTCTGAACAGTCAGCGAGACACTGAAACTGTTTTTTTTTATGCAAAATGGTGGATTACACCAAGATTTGAACCGTGGAAGAGGAAAACCACAGTTCTATTTCTCTGGCCTACACCAGAATCTTTTAAACAGATATATTTGTGTCTGAACAGTCAGCGAGACACTCAAACTGTTTTTTTATGCAAAAAGATGGATTGCACCCAGATTTCAAACCGTGGAAGAGGAAAACCACAGTTCTATTTCTCTGGCCTTCACCAGAATCTTTTAAACAGATATATGTGTGTCTGAACAGTCAGCGAGACACTCAAACTGTTTTTTTTTATGCAAAAGGGTGGATTTCACCCAGATTTGAACTGTGGAAGAGGAGAACCACAGTTCTAGTTCTCTGGCCTACACCAGAATCTTTTAAACAGATATATTTGTGTCCGAACAGTCAGCGAGACACTAAAACGTTTTTTTTTTCATGTAAAAAAGGCAAAAAGGTGGATTACACCCAGATTTGAACCGTGGAAGAGGAAAACCACAGTTCTAGTTCTCTGGCCTACACCAGAATCTTTTAAACATATATTTGTGTCTGAACAGTCAGCGAGACACTTAAATGTTTTTTTTATGCAAAAAGGTGGATTACACCCAGATTTGAACCATGGAAGAGGAAAACCACAGTTCTAGTTCTCTGGCCTACATCAGAATCTTTTAAACAGATATATTTGTATCTGAACAGTCAGCGAGACACTGAAACTGTTTTTTTTATGCAAAAAGGTGGATTACACCCAGATTTGAACCGTGGAAGAGGAAAACCACAGTTCTAGTTCTCTGGCCTACACCAGAATCTTTTAAACAGATATATTTGTGTCTGAACCGTCAGCGAGACACTGAAACGTTTATTTTTTATGTAAAAAAGGCAAAAAGGTGGATTACACCCAGATTTGAACCATGGAAGAGGAAAACCACAGTTCTAGTTCTCTGGCCTACACCAGAATCTTTTAAACAGATATATTTGTGTCTGAACAGTCAGCGAGACACTGAAACGTTTTTTTTTTTATGTAAAAAAGGCAAAAAGATGGATTACACCCAGATTTGAACTGTAGAAGAGGAAAACCACAGTTCTAGTTCTCTGGCCTACACCAGAATCTTTTAAACAGATATATTTGTGTCTGAACAGTCAGCGAGACACTGAAACTGTTTTTTTTATGCAAAATGGTGGATTACACCAAGATTTGAACCGTGGAAGAGGAAAACCACAGTTCTATTTCTCTGGCCTACACCCGAATCTTTTAAACAGATATATTTGTGTCTGAACAGTCAGCGAGACACTCAAACTGTTTTTCTATGCAAAAGATGGATTGCACCCAGATTTCAAACCGTGGAAGAGGAAAACCACAGTTCTATTTCTCTGGCCTTCACCAGAATCTTTTAAACAGATATATGTGTGTCTGAACAGTCAGCGAGACACTGAAACGTTTCTTTTTTATGTAAAAAGGCAAAAAGGTGGATTACACCCAGATTTGAACTGTGGAAGAGGAAAACCACAGTTCTAGCTCTCTGGCCTACACCAGAATCTTTTAAACAGATATATTTGTGTCTGAATAGTCAGTGAGATGCTGAAACTGTTTTTTTTTATGCAAAAAGGTGGATTACACCCAGATTTGAACCGTGGAATAAGAAAACCACAGTTTTAGTTCTCTGGCCTACACCAAAATCTTTTAAACAGATATATTTGTGTCTGAACAGTCAGCGAGACACTGAAACGTTTTTTTTTCATGTAAAAAAGGTGGATTACACCCAGATTTGAACCATGGAAGAGGAAAACCACAGTTCTATTTCTCTGGCCTACACCAGAATCTTTTAAACAGATATATTTGTGTCTGAACAGTCAGCAAGACACTGAAACGTTTTTTTTTATGTAAAAAAGGCAAAAAGGTGGATTACACCCAGATTTGAACCGTGGAAGAGGAAACCCTCAGTTCTAGTTCTCTGGTCTACACCAGAATCTTTTAAACAGATATATTTGTGTCTGAATAGTCAGCGAGACACTGAAACGTTTTTTTTTTTTATGCGAAAAGGTGGATTACACCCAGATTTGAACCGTGGAAGAGGAAAACCACAGTTCTAATTTCCTGGCGTATACCAGACTTTTTTAAATAGATATATTTGTGTCTGAACAGTCAGCGAGACACTCAAACTGTTTTTTTTTATGGAAAAAAGGCAAAAAAGTGGATAATACAGAGATTTGAACCGTGGAACTGCAAAACCACAGTTCTAGTTATCTGGCCGAAACCAGACTCTTTTAAACAGATATATTTGTGTCTGAACACTCACAGACACACTCAATTTTTTTTTTTGGGGGGGGGGATACCAAAAGGTTAATAAGACAGGTATTTGTACAGTGTGACTGAGGAGAAAAAAAAAAGAAAGAGGATTTAGATGAAAAAAAAAGGATTTTTTCCTGGCCCCTGAGACCTGGGGCTAAGTCTATCGATTTGAGCAGCGGTAGCACACAGGACTGTAATGCAGTGTTTGTTGGTATAACCACTGTGTCTCCTATACAGCCTGCCTGCCTACCTGCCTGATATCTGGGATGGATATTAGTCCTAAGAAGGACTGTTTGTTTGGATTTGCAGGCTTTAGAGACCCTACACTACCTATTTCGCAGTATAAATCTCTCCCTAGCTCAGCACCACTCTCCCTATACTGTCTGATCCGGAGCGACTGTGTCCAAGATGGCAGCGCCCGGTTTTAAATACTCGAGGTGACGCTGTGCGGCCAGCCAATCACTGTAATGCCCACAACCAACATGGCTGCGGCATTAAAGTGACTGGCTGGCAATCCCTGCATGTTCATTGGCTCTGTAAAGAGCGCCAAACATGCAGGGCGGAGACCCGAGCTCCCGCCTGAGTAACCCGGAAATGCTCTGTGCTCGCCGAACATCTCGAGTAGTGAGATGATCGGGCGAGTACCGAGCAGTGTCGAGCATGCTCGCTCAACATTAATAGAGATACATTGCTCACAGCAAAGGATTTCTGTGTAGAGGGAGAATAAGAGATTTTTTTTCTTCCTTTAATTTTGAAAAAAATAACGAAAAACACTTAAAATATTGTAATTTTAAATGTGCTTTTTAAAAAATAATAAACATCACAAATCAGCACATAACATGGACATATTTAGTGTCCCTGTAATTGTAACAACCCGCACAACACAGCTATCAGATTATTTACAGGAATCAGTAAATGGAGTAAAAAATGGCGTTATTGATATTTTTTCCCTATTAAACTCATAAAAAATGTATTAAAAACATAACGCTGAGGCTGTGTTCACACGTAGTGTAAATGCTGATTTTTTTTACTGCATTATTTTCTGCAGGTGTTCACACAATGCAATAACAATCTCTGATTTAGAGTTAGGACAGTCCCATAAGGGTTGCCGTGACGTGGCGGGATGGCTATTGCATTTTTTTGATCAAAATTTATGTTAACTAAATACCCTTTATTATTTATCATTATTTCTATGCACTATGCGATTTATCCATTTACTTTTAGGTATTAGTATATTTAGCTTTTGTCTTTGTTTTTTTCTGTCTAATGGCCTTATGTGAACATGCATTTACATTTTGCATGCACATCAATTTACGTTTCAGTTCAGACTCCCAGGTTTTTTCTTTGTAGTTTAGTGTGCTTCAGTGCATATAAGGGTGTGGCCGCCCTTTGTCTGAGCTGAAAGATTCATTCTGCCTCTCAGGTCCATGCTTCTACTAAGGGTTCAGTCTCTCTGCCCTTATCCATATATATGTCACTTGACAAATGGTAAGGTTTTAATATTAGAGTTAGGACTGTCACATAAGGGTTGCCGTGACGTGGCGGGATGGCACTTACATTATTTTGATCAAAATTTATGTTAACTAAATACCCTTTATTATTTATCATTATTTCTATGCACTGTGCGATTTTTCCATTTACTTTTAGGTATTAGTGTATTTAGCTTCTTTTATGCGTTTCCCCCATATTTGATGCGATTTTGATGCAGATGTGAATCCATATTTTTAAAGCTTTTTTTTATAGTACAGAAAAGCTTTGATTCTGTGCTTAAAAATGCAACAGTGTTTTTCTTCATGCATTTTTTTTTTTTTCAGAAGAAGTCTATAAAGAAAAAATGCACTAAACCGCAGAGTTCAGCAGCGTCTTCAGACCACAGAGGATGGAGATTTCATGGAATCACATCCACTTTGCTTGGACATTTAGACAGTGTTCACATGTAGCGTAAATGCTCTGTATTTTCTGCTGTTTTTTGCACAGAAATTCTGCTGTGTTTAACTGTCCAAGCAAAGTAGATGTGATTTCATGAGAATTGCGCCCCCTGTGGTCTAAGGACGCTGCTGAACTGTGCGGTTTTGGTGCTTTTTTCTCTCATCTTCTGTTTGGAGAAAAAAAAACACATGTAAAAAACTTCAGATACTTTATTAAGAATCAAAGCTTTTCTGTACTATAAAAAGCAAATAAAAAATGCAGCAATAATTAGAGAAGACTGTTATTGAGTAGTTTGGTGCAGATCCTGCAGAAAACACAGTATTTTTGCAACATATGAACACGGCCTTACAGACACCAGAAAGCCAGATGTGATATAGTGAAGCTACATAATGATAAGAAAGTTCTTGCGGCTCCGACTGTGAATGTAGGAAGAAAAACTAATCCACAGGTCCCAACTAGAAATGAGCAGTACACAGAGATAACGTCATACTGCCCTGGGTGATCGAAAGCCATCGGGGACGCCATAAGATTCGCTGCCCCTCGTCCAGCCGCCAGGTACCACTGACCTGGACACTGGACTGGAGACCTGTGATTCCATCCGGTCATCTCTAGTCCCAACCATCCCGGATACAGCGGACAGTCCAGGATTTGGATCTGCGCCCTGCAGTCTATGGAGTCTGCTGAATGTCTTCACTGCCAGTGCCCCGCTGAAATATCCTTCTGCCAGGGGAGAAAAAAATGGTAAATGGGCGTGGAATGGGGTGTGGCCAAAATTTGCAGAGGTATTAGAGCACAGAATTCCAGAGTATTGGGGATGCTCATGAGAAGTCTTGGAGGCGATTGGGTGAGGAACATATAAGTGTGAAGGAGAAAAGGAGGTCTTGAGAGGAACGGAGATTGCGTGTTGTTGGAAGATATCGGGGGATCAGTTCGGAGATATATGGCGGAGACAGATTATGGATGGTTTTGTAGGTCAATTTTATTAGTTTGAACTTGATACATTATGGAATTGGGAGCCAGTTAAGGTTTTTACAGAGGGGAGAAGTGGAGGACTAGTAAGGCGAGAGGTGGATTAGTCAGGCAGCAGAGTTAAAGCGCACCTGTCAGCAGGATTTTGGAAAGTAAACTACAGACACTGCCAGGTTGGTGCCATTACACTGATTAAAATTATACCTTGGTTGATTAAATCCATCCTGTGGCTCTTGTTTGTAGCTTAAGGGGTAATGTTTCTCCTTGTGAAGAGTGAAAAGCCTTGCCTGTCATGTCAGAGAGAGGAGACTTATAAGCAATGCATTCTCCTCTTGGAAATTAAATATGCAGATTGCCTTTTTAGAGAGGAAGAGGACTTGAACTCTAGCGCCAACTATTGGAAGCAGCGATTTGGGATCGCTGCTTCCAGTTAGTGGCGCTAGAGTTCTAGCAATTCTACTAATACACTGCTCAAAAAAATAAAGGGAACACTAAAATAAAACATCCTAGATCCGAATAAATGAAATATTCTCATTGAATACTTTGTTCTGTACAAAGTTGAATGTGCTGACAACAAAAATCATCAATGGAAATCAAATTTATTAACCAATGGAGGCCTGGATTTGTAGTCACCCCCAAAATTAAAGTGGAAAAACACACTACAGGCTGATCCAACTTTGATGTAATGTCCTTAAAACAAGTCAAAATGAGGCTCAGTATTGTGTGTGGCCTCCACGTGCCTGTATGACCTCCCTACAATGCCTGGGCATGCTCCTGATGAGATTGAGGATAGTCTCCTGTGGGATCTCCTCCCAGACCTGGACTAAAGCATTCGCCAACTCCTGGACAGTCTGTGGTGCAACGTGACATTGGTGGATGCAGCGAGACATGATGTCCCAGATGTGCTCAATCGGATTCAGGTCTGGGGAACGGGCTGGCCAGTCCACAGCTTCAATGCCTTCATCTTGTAGGAACTGCTGACACACTCCAGCCACATGAGGTCTGGCATTGTCCTGCATTAGGAGGAACCCAGGGCCAACCGCACCAGCATATGGTCTCACAAGGGGTCTGAGGATCTCATCTCAGTACCTAATGGCAGTCAGGCTACCTCTGGCGAGCACATGGAGGGCTGTGCAGACCTCCAAAGAAATGCCACCCACACCATTAGTGACCCACTGCCAAACCGGTCATGCTGAAGGATGTTGCAGGTAGAAGATCGCTCTCCACGGTGTCTCCAGACTCTGTCACGTCTGTCACATGTGCTCAGTGTGAACCTGCTTTCATCTGTGAAGAGCACAGGGCGCCAGTGGCGACTTTGCCAATCCTGGTGTTCTGTGGCAAATGCCAAGCGTCCTGCACGGTGTTGGGCTGTGAGCACAACCCCCATCTGTGGACGTCGGGCCCTCATACCACCTTCATGGAGTCAGTTTCTAACCGTTTGTGCAGACATATGCAGATTTGTGGCCTACTGGAAGTCATTTTGCTCGGCTCTGACAGTGCTCCTCCTGTTCCTCCTTGCACAAAAGCGGAGGTAGCGGTCCTGCTGCTGGGTTGTTGCCCTCCTACAGCCCCCTCCACGTCTCCTGGTGTACTGGCTTCTCTCCTGGTAGCGCCAGAGTGTGAAAGCACAACCAACATTCAAAAGTGACCAAAACATCAGCCAGAAAGCATTGGTACTGAGATGTGGTCTGTGGTCCCCACCTGCAGAACCACTCCTTTATTGAGGGTGTCTTGATAATTGCCAATAATTTCCATCTATTGTCTATTCCATTTGCACAACAGCATGTGAAATTGATTGTCAATCAGTGTTGCTTCCTAAGTGAACAGTTTGATTTCACAGAAGTTTGACCTACTTGGAGTTATAATCTGTTGTTTAAGTGTTCCCTTTATTTTTTTGAGCAGTGTATATTTTGTGATTTGTTTTTATGGTATTCAATCTATGGTAAAAGTGACCAAGTCAGTACGATTATAGCGATACCAAACAGGAGTTGCTGTTGGTTTATTTTTTCATTTTAGTGATTAAAAAAATTCAGAACCATAAATAAAAAATGCCATTTTCTGAGACCTGTAACTATCTTAGGGTCTATGCACACTTTAAGTATTTGCTGCGTTTTTGTCTTGTTTTTATGCGCAGTTTCGTCTCAAAAACTTATTTTTTGTACCAGCAAAGAGAATGAGATTTCTGAAGTCTCATGCACACGTTGCTTTTTTTTTCTTACGTATTTGAAGCAGTTTCAAATCTGCGGCATGTCAAGTCTTTCAGGGCTTTTCACCCACTCCAATGCATGGGAAAAAAACACAAGTAAAAAATGCAAAAACACAAGTAATAAAAAATGCAGCAAAAACGCAAGTAAAAAATGCAGCAAAAACTCTTGTATTTCATGCTGCGTTTTTCCTGCTAATGCCTAATTTTTCCTGAAATGTCTGTAGCAAATACTTAACGCGTACACATGCTCCTATTTTATTTTCTATGTAGCTTGGTAAGGATTTGATTTTTGCTGAGCTGAATACAATTCTGCTGTATATATCACCTTTTGAATGCTTTTTGTTTTCGCAAAAAAACAAACGTTTTAACAAACGTGTTAAATAATTTTAGTAGATCAGACTTTTTCGGTCATGAAGATGCAAAGCATATTTGCTAAAGAAAAAAATAATGTATTTATTTTGAAAGGGGTTTTCATACTATATAACTGCAATACCTCATTATTGCATTTCTATGAAGCTCTGCCTGTAGCAGAGGACTAAAATGGCAGTATGGGAGGCCTTCAGCAGCGCGACAGGCCACAATAGTAACTTATCAGCTCTCTGTGATCGCAATTCCAAGAATGACATTGGCATTTAAATGGTTAAACAAGCCTCCTATTAACTCTTAATTTTTCCCTAAACCTGTGCATATGTGCATGTAGTATAGTGGGAGTGTGTTAAAGGGAACCTGGTTTTTCAAATATGAGGTAAGGCCAGCACCTGTAAGCCCTGATATACAGCATTCTATAATGTCTCCGATCAGACCAAATGGTAGACCTCATATAGTGGAAATGGGGATAAGAGTATATGCATTTACCATTTCACTACATAAATGTTGGTATTACTAGTGTATGTAACCGCTAGAACTGGTATATTTGTTATGACAATACTGTATAAAGAGACATGTAAGATCAGACATCATAAAATTGGTTATCGCATCTGCAAAAATAGCACAGTGTTCCTCCAGTAAACATATATGACGTGATTTACAACCAAGATATCCGTCAGTGAACGGGATTTGTCCTCTCCAGGCTCCCATAGCATGGGGAAGTAGCTGATGGATAAATTGTCTGTAAATAATAAAAACGGAGGAATTGTTATGGTAAATATTTATACTTTGTTTTATTATTTTGACGATTCATATACTGTATCTTTGATAATTTTGTATTTTAATATTAGCTTTATGTGTTATTCATAAAAGCAAGGTGTTGTCTCTGATATAGAGATGTCTTTGCATTAAAGCCTTTGGCGTGTCCTTTAATAAAATAAAATAAAAACCTAAAGGACACGCCGGGGTCCACCGGACTGCAGGGGAGCTGCAGCAGCTGAGTACCAGAGGAATGTTCAGCTAAGCACAGAGAAAGAAATAAACTAGTGTGTTAAGTGCACACACAAGTCGTAACTAAACATGGTACTATGCTGGGAGTTAGCAACACCCCAGAAACTAAACTAATAAACTTCTGTACTGCAAGACACCGCTGTGCAGAGCAGGAAGGATTTGGCAGCAATAAATGCCTGAGCACTAGAAGACTGCGTATAGAGCTGCAGATAGCTGCAGGCCAGGAAAGGCCTGGAACCTAAGTTCCTAAAGAGGAGGAGGATCTCTGCAGCACCCAACACATGGGTGTAAAAGCGGCAGTGTGACCACACATACAATGGCGGAGACCTGGAATGCTGGATAGGTAGCGAGGATGCCTCCGTGGCGTGGACACCAACCGGTGAACCGACACAGTAGAGCTTGCTGCTCACAGCCTTCCCCTAGCTCTAATTGATGGCTAGGATGACTAGGGAGCACATAGCAGGAACCCTTGACAATGACTTACACACACTGCATTTACTGCCAGAGACCTCACCCCAGGTTAGAAAGAGATAGACTAGGCACCAGGACGGAGCCCTTAAATACACTAGAGACAGCCCCAGCCCCCCAGGACAACCAACCACGCTGTACCAGATAGCAGGGGCGTGGCTTAGCCGCACATGACGGCAAGGGGGCGTGGCTTAGCCACACATGTTCTCAGGGGGCGTGGCTTAGTGGCACATGACCGCAGGGGCGTGGCTTAGTGGCACATGAGCATAAACGCATAAACCACACTTAGAATCCCTAGAACGGAACCTAAATGCTGACAATTACTGACCAGCAGGAAAGGGCCTGGCCGGACGCCGTGAGAAAGCCTTTCTCCTGCATACCGGTCTAACAGCCTTCCTTTGTTCTGAAAGTATAGTAAAACTAGATATAGCCAGTTTCTAAGTAATTTTGACATAATTTACGACTTTTTCCCAACTTAAATATTCCTGTTTAGGTAATGAAATGTAAGCCATTCCCTATTTCCTTATCTTTGTGGATAGTAATAAAAGCGTGTGACCAGGCATCTGAAAGTAGACAAGTCTGGGACATAGACAGAATTTGTCTTGTTTCTCTTGTCTCCGATCGATCGATTCCCTGATTTGATCAAAACTGGCAAAAGTGTGAAACCCTTTGAGTTTCTCCTAAAACTTTCTATACAGGCTTCCATGTCATTACATGGTGCTGAAAACCCGGGATTGTCAGAACTGGACCTCATTTGGACCTGACTGCAAGGATTTCTCTCTTGAAACACTGAATGATGATCCGCGGTGAGTAACCCATTGTGTTACTAAAAATTCAGTGTTACCTAAAGGGCTCCAACATGGATAATTGGTGATCCGAACAAGACAATCTCTGTTGAACCTTTGCCAGTATTTGAATTTTGTTTGTAGATTTTGTGGTCTGTCATATGTTTCCTTGTGTCTTTAGATGTATAACTGGTGATTGAATGACGGTTAAATGAACATTGAGTGAAGTGACAAGTATGCCAACCTTGCCCAATGATTCTGGTCAGGCGCCTTCGCAATTCTGCCTGTATATTTCAGGAGTCGGAGGATTATTATATGTTGTCCTCATTGTCTATGTGATTGTAAAGTCTGGAGTGATATTGTTGTAAACTAAGAGGATCTTTGAATGTGGGGCTGAATGATTTTGGTGTGACCAATAAGGGACTACGGTCTCTGATTGATAAGGGATTCCATTAGGAATGTTCCTTCACATGTGGTGAAGTGGAAAATTGGTCTTAACAGGATCAGGGAAGTGTGACTGTTCATAACAGAGGAATCCTTCACTTTAAGGTAGTACACTAAGGGTATTAATTGTCCCCCGTAAATTGATAAGGGCACTTTCTGGAAAGAGGCGCTGAATGCAACCTTAGCCCGAATACAGCATGAGGATTTTGTACCAACGATTGTGAAGTTGGATTGAGTGACTGACCTATTGTAAAATTGTGTTGATGAATCAGAATCGTTGTCCCCAGTGCCTGTGCTCTGTTTTATGTGAACTAGTTCTGATGAACCCTCATCGTTGGTGTCCGTGCTGTGTGAACTCAAGAGAGAAAATGTCATAATAGGAGTTGTAGTCTATATAGCCAGTATATTTAGAGAGGGGAGACGTAACACAGATTTCTTTGTCAAGCTGTGCCCCCTGCAGGATGTTGAAGGGAACTCCTTGTTCGGAGTTATTAAAAACTGCCATTATGCTCTGGTCTAAGTAACCCCTCCTCTTTTTTCCTAGATGTAATCTGTCTAAATCAGAGGATGTTTTGTAGAAAAAGAACTTATTCTCCCATGACATGTTATTTTGACTAGTGGAAGTAATTGCAATAACTATTGGTAGTATAGTTTTTGGATTATTTGTTTGATTATGTATGTTATGTAAGAATATTTTGGTTCTGGGAGTTGAATTCCTTCTCTTTCGAGCAAATGGCATGCTGGGAGAAGAGCAGTCTTCTACGGTTAAGACTCTATGAGCCCATTCAGTTCTTCGGTTAACTGTGGGCATTAAAGTTGCAGTCATGAGGACTGGCAATTGAAAGGAAGTAAGCAGTCTAAGAGGTACCGCCTTTGTCCATGCATGTGATATAGTGAAAAGACTAAGAACGAATGGGAGAAGGAAGGATTACTGGAAGATAGATAAGAGCAGACTTGAGCTGGCTAGGATTTGGTTAGAAGTATTCAAAATGTCTCTCAATGAGTGAACATAAATCAGAGGAAAGAAAATAGACATAGAACTGTGTAATGTGTAATCTATGATAGTCTGAAAACACAGAGATCCCTGTAGTCTCTGTATTTGATGTAAAACTTGCATCCTTTGTGACACCCCTGCCTTATGCAGGAATTGCAGATATTGTGTACAGAATCCCCGTGGGGTGGTTAATTACTGTGTCCTGTGGGTCCCCATGTCCATGGATGTCCAAGGTGCCTCTGCCCCATGAGGACTACGAGTCATGTACACTTTCTACCTCTTAGGATAGAAAATAAACTGCTGGTACATGATCCACTATAGGTATAGCCAATAGAATCACAGTGACCCTGGTCCCCCAGTGAGCTCATCGCTCTCGGAACCCAGCTCCTGGACCCCCTAACATTTTTAATGCATCTCCATGGTGTTGAGGAGGCATATCGGGCCACATAGAATGATCTAGTCTCAGTAATTTTACAGTGACTGCTTACTATTGCTGCAGTGATTCATGAATGGTCTTAGACATATAGTCCAGACCGTAGCCCGCACTAGTCGCCAGGAGTGGCGCAATAGGTTGATCTGAAGGATTCAGCCCGGGGTGCTGAAGTAGAAAGCATGTCAAAGGAAGAGTTAATTAGGACCCTGCAACAAGAAAGGGAAGAGGGAGGGGGAGAGGTGGAAGCAATCATCAAGAAATAGAGACTGCAGCAAAGTACATGTTGGTGTTGTGGGAAAGAAAGGAAAAAAAATAACTTTTTACGGCCAAATGTCCTGCAAAATCAACAGCTATGATTCTGAACCCCCCTATAGGAAACTGGCAATCTAGATGTCTCCCTGTGCCCTGTGGCCACCCCTCAGGGACCCACACTCACTATCTCTATTTCTCTGGTGAGGGACAAACTGTTTCTTTCATGATAGACACTGGAGCAGCCAGTACAGTATTAATGCAAGAACGCATCTCAGAAGGAATACTGTCCCCCAAATATGTAACTTGTGAAGGGGTAGAGGGACGAGCTACTAAATTACAAATGACTCAGCCCCTCTGACTGAATTTGCATGATTCAATTTCAATTGTGATCCAGGTTTTAGATTCCCCTGATGTATCTTTTAATTTGTTAGGGGCAGAAAATTGGAGCCTGCATATGGCCCCAAGATGACTACCCCATAGACGAAGGCACCCTGTGTAGTTTCTTGTCCCTGACACTTCCTACAGCCCTGGACGGTACACGCTCTGAACCCCAGTCCCTAAATACTTGGTTCAAGAACATACCCAGCCAGTTGTGGGCATGTTACAAACTTGATTTGGGAAAACTACCCATTCCCCGGTGACAGTAAAACTTAAACCAGGGGTCCATCACTCTGTATAAAGTAGCACCCTATAAGTACTGTGGAGAACGAGGTGATACATGATAACGTCCGGCAGCTCCAGAGAGTAGGTCCTATTGTCTAGTGTTGAGCCACCCCCGTAGTGTTCGAGTTCGGTTCGGTTCGTCGAACACCCGTGTGTTCGCCGAACTGTTCGTCGAACTGTTCGTCGAACACCTTCGAACACCGTTAAAACCAATGGCAGGCAAACAAAAACACATAGAAACACATAGAAAACACCTTCAAAGGTGTCCAAAAGCTGACAAACTGCTCAGAAGACACAACTAACACATGGAAAAGTGACAAGTACATATAGTCATGCGAAAAGAAAAGAGGTGGAGGAGTAAAAGGAGGGGGAGACACAAATATAGGCATGTCATGCCCTTCTAAAATCCAAAAAGTGAGAAGCCGACACGTTCAGTCCGCTCCTGCCCGTGCCACCTCCGTGTCGCCGGGTTTGTGCCAGAGCCGCGGTGAACCCTGACGGCCAGCCCCCCTCTCCCAATACTGGTGCCTGTCCGCTGGTGGGTCGAGCGAGCCCCCCTGTGGTGGAGGCAGCTCTAAGCTTTTTAATTTAAATTGTCTCTCTAATTTGAATTAATACACTTTAAATCCATTTACAAGGATCTATTGGAGGGCAAGTCTCATGCCAGCAGCCGCATAATTCCAGCTCCAGTAGCGTCCACTAAAGCTGCTGCAGTTAAAAAGCTTTTATAAGGATCGAGCTCGGCTGTCCACCGCAAGGCATCCTACTGCCAGTCCCAGCCCCTATGCCTTGGGGTGCCTCCTGATGCTATTCACTGAGTATCCCGTGGTCCCGAAGCATTTCCTTTGAAAAAATTAAGTGTCCAAACTACAGGTGGTGTAGCTTGCTTAACAGCCGGGATAATCCGCTGACTAGCAGACACTGCTACTAGGCACAAAGTATTTCCTGGGCTAGATGCAGTTAAAAATTTGTAATTAGATACTCTCGTTGGATGCTGAGAAAGCATTCCATAGAGTCTCCTGGCACGCCATATATGATTCTCTTAAAAAGCTTGGTGTAGGGGTCTAGGGGACCCTTTTATAGCCAAAATCACGGCCCTGTATCACAATACGTCACCTAGGCTGAAGATAAATGGAACTGTAGCACCCTGAGGGCTCGGTTGCTACAGAGGTATTGCACCTCACCCAGAGGTGTGATATCTCACTCTCAGGTAAGGATGGAGTGTGGATCAGGACCCGACACCTGCATGCATTACACCACATTGCCGTGGGGCAGGGCGACCAATATGCCTCTGAGATGGGCACGACAGTCCCTGTCCCTGGCTGGAGTGGGGGGAGGGAACACTGAGGAAGGGGAACCCTGTAGTGCAGGAGCAGGGAGGAAGCAGTTCCTGGGTGCATTGAGAAGGGAGTATAAAAGGTGGGCACCATCTTAGTTCAGTGCAGAGAAGTCTGAGCAGAAGTGGCAGGGAGCAGGGGCTCTGCATGAGCTCTGCTCCGGAGGCGGGCCTAGTAACAGAGGCCCAGGCCTGGAAGAGGGAGAAGGAAGGAAGAGGAGCGGAGAAGGCTCCAGGAACGAGGAATGAAGGGATCCCAGGGGTGCGGACGGGCGAGTCGCCACCGCACGCCCGAATCCACCTGCGTGGAGGGGTCAGGCCAAAGGGGGAGACCAGTCCCCGAAACTAGTGGAGGCAGGAAACGACCCTCAGCTAGAAACCGGAGGCTCTGACATTTTATGTGGCGCAGCCCCTCGCTACACCCGCTAGGAAGGCACCACATAGGGTCAGGGAAACTGGCGCCAAGTTTACCAAGAGGAGGCCCGAGGCAGCCGGACAGAAGGGTTGGTAAGAAAGGCCAGACAAAGGACACACAAAGGGGGTCCTGTGAAGCGCTCCAAAGTTATCTGGGAGTTGTCTGAGCCCCTCACCTGGTGAGCACAGTACGACGTGGGCAGCCGTTACCTGCAGACGTGGTCTGGATAATAAGAACTGTGAGTAAAGGCCCTGGACTGCATCACTGACTCCGTGTCGTTACTGCTGCTGCCCTGCACCATCACCCCCATCCTCCGCATACACTGCCCTGAGGCTATACTCCTCCCGTGGGGAGTTATGCTACGCTCTGCTGCACCCACAACACCAGCCTCAGCGGTCTGCCCTGCAGCGGCGGTTCACTCTGACTGCAATCCACGGGTGGCGTAGTCGGACATTTAAACATCAAAACCACATAAATAGTTCCGCCACTGGTTTGACCACCCTGAGCCACGGAACCGGGTCGCCGCCACGAAGACTACAACCACCAGCATCCACCAAAAAGGGTCCGGCTCCGGGTGTCCCAAGGCCCAGGGGGTGCATCAGAACATTTTCATCACCTTTCACAATCACCAATGGGACAAGGCAGGGATGTCCTCTGTCCCCTCTCTTATACATCCTAGTGACGGAGCACCTGCTCTCATCAATTCGCCATAACCCCAATATTAGGTGGATTGAGGTGGGAGGCACCGAGTACAAGTGCTCTCTATTTGCTGATGATGTCCTAGTATATATCACTCAATCACATATATCCATCCATGCTGTTATGGCTGAAATAGATCACTTTGTTACATGGTCAAATTTTAAAATCAATGCAGCGAAGTCTGAGGCCCTCGATGTCTCCCTCCCCAAATCCATATAGGATTCCATCCAGTCCAACTTTCCCTTTGCCTGGCCCTCACAGGGTATCAAATACTTAGGAATTCCTATTCATAGAGACCTCTCCCATCTATGTTATCTTAATTTTGGGCCCTTTATTGAACAACTCCATACAGACCACGGTTGGCAAGTTAGAACTGTAAGATTCACTACGTGAACCACTGGTGTTTTGTGGAAAAGCACATGTACACTGTGTTTCAAATTATTATGCAAAAAGTGTTTAGGAGTGATAAGAGAAGAATTTGTTTGTTTGTCAGTTAAACTCATTGATGGTGATGTGTGTCAGGGCTCTTTATATCACTGTAAGCAATTGCAGACACCTGTGCTAATTAGTTTGGCAGGTGTGTCCAATGAAAGGCAAGACTACTTAAGAAGGCTGTCTCACATTATTAAGCAGCCTACATTTTCTGCCAAAATGGGAAAGAAAAAGGATGTGTCGGCTGCTGAGAAGCAACAAATTGTGGAGTGTTTAGGTCAAGGCATGACTACAATCAACATTGTGCGATGATCAGGATGAAGTGTCTTGGCAATCAAGAAGTATGTAGCTGATTCACAGTACACACGTGTGCGTGCTGATAAGGGCAAATTGAGGACTCTTTTCTACAGGCAATTACGTCAGGTTAAAAGAGCAGCGGCAAAAAAGCCTTGTCATAGCAGCAGACAAGCTTTTGAAGCTGCTGGTGCCTCCAACGTCCCCCGAACAACAAGATGCCAGGTCCTTCAGAGGTTTGCAGCTGTGCATACGCCATCCTGTCGACCTCCTCTATCCACTTCACACAAGCAGAAACGGCTCCAGTGGGCTAAACATTACATGAAGACTGATTTCAAAACTGTTTTGTTCACGGATGAGTGCCGTGCAGTGCTCGATGGTCCAGATGGATGGAGTGGAGGATGGCTGGTTGATGGACACCCCACGCAAACACGGCTACAGCGCCAACAAGGAGGAGGTGGAGTAATGTTTTGGGCTGGAATCATAGGGAGAGAGATTGTCGGCCCCTTTAGGATCCCTGAAGGCGCTAAAGATGAACTCCATAATGTATGTGGATTTTCTCAAACAGCACTTCCTGCCATGGTTCAAGAAGAAGAACCGTGTATTTCACAGCAAGATCATTTTTTTGCATGATAATGCACCATCTCATGCTGCACATAAAACATCTGCATCTCTGGCTGATATGGGCATAAAAGGGGACAAACTTATGGTGTGACCCCCATGCTCCCCTGACCTCTACCCCATTCAGAACCTCTAGAGCATCATCAAAAGGAGTGTCTATGATGGCGGGAGGCAGTTCACATCTAAGCAACACCTCTGGGAGGGTATTCTGTCCTCATGCAAAACAATTGAAGCAGAAACCATCCAAAACCTGACAAATTCAATGGACGAGAGAGTTCAGAAGCTCCTTTCGAACAAGGGGTCCTATGTGAAAATGTAACATCACCTAGAATAAAGTTTTGAGTTGAAAACTGTTTGATTTCAGTTTCTAATAACCTGCTAATGCTTATAATTTCAAAAATGACCATTTTTTTGGTCTTTATTAAAATGAAAAGGTTGATCGAAAAGTTTGGGGGATCTAAGAGTGTGGCAACCCAGTAGTCATGATTACTTCGAATTCTGACAATATGAGGGTCATGTTGCAGGTAGTGCAGCAAGAAGGCACTTATGTGTCTTGCGCATCTCGGAGCCCCAAAATTATTTTCCGGGCTAGATGCAGCTAAAAATCATTATTAATTTTAAATCTGGTGGAGCTTAGTATAGATGGCCTAATAGGATCAGTGCTGCACACTGCTACAAAGCCCAAATTATTTTCCAGCCAAGATACAGATAAACATGATTAGTAATTTTAAATCTGGTGGAGCTTATTATAGATGGCCTAATAGAATCAGTGCTGCACACTGCTACAAAGCCCAAATTATTTTCCAGCCAAGATACAGATAAACATGATTAGTAATTTGAAAGCTTAAAACGGTTGGTAGGGTGATTTTAACCAATCATCAAGCTTTTACTCTCCCCAGGATGACACAGGGGTAGAAAAGTCGTTTCGGATCCATGATTTGTTCATCTTTATGAACGTGAGTCTGTCTACATTATCAGTGGAGAGCCGCGTGCGCTTATCTGTCAGCACACCACCAGCAGCGCTGAACACACGTTCAGACAGAACGCTGGCTGCGGGGCATGACAAGATCTCCAAGGCGTAAGTGGCTAGCTCCGGCCATTTATCCAGATTGGAAGCCCAAAGAGAGCAAGGGTCCAGTGACACAGTCATGACTTCAATGTTTACTTGGAGATACTCCTGTACCATCGTCTCTAGGCGTTGACTATGTGTCAGACTTCTTGTCTCCTGTGGCCTTGCAAAGGATGGGCTAAAAAAGTGGTGAAATGATTCCGCAAAATTGATGTTACCAGCAGATACTGTGGTTCTGTTACGGTTTGAGTGCTGAACACTTGACGGTCCCACAGTTGGCAAGTTGGAACTGTGAGATTCACTACGTGCACCACTGGTGTTTTGTGGAAAAGCACATGTAAGATTCTGCAACAGTCTCTGCTGATACTCCTGCATGCGTGCATCCCTTTCTATGGCAGGAATAATTTCGGCAAATTTACTTTTGTACCGAGGATCTAACAGTGTGGCAACCCAGTAGTCAGGATTATTTCTAATTCTCACAATTCGAGGGTCATGTTGCAGGTAGTGTAGCAAGAAGGCACTCATGTGTGTTGCACATCCAGGAGCACCAAGTCCCTGTTGTGTTGGTGGCGAGGTAACAATCATGCTTCCTTCCTCTGTCCTCTCCCCCCAACCTCGCACAACAGAAATGTGATCAAGCTCTCCCTCATCTGATGAGTCTTCCATCAGTTCGTCCTCCACTTCTTCCTGGGCTCCTGCACCTTCCTCACTAGTTTGGCTGCTACCATGCGCCCTGGTAAAACCATCTCCCCCACCCTCACATGCCTGCCGCCTTGGTGCTGCCGACCGTCTGGACCTTGCAGATGTTAGCCCTTCCGCATACAACTCCTCCTCCTCTACTTCCTCCACCTCCTCTTGTGCCACCACCTGACTCCGAATTCTGTTTAACACGTGCTCCAGCATGTAAATCACCGGAATAGTCATGCTGATAATGGCATCGTCAGCACTAAACATCTTCGTCGCCATTTCAAAACTGTGCAGAAGGGTGCATAGGTCCCTGATCTGAGACCACTCCTCCAGCGTGATTTGCCCCACCTCTGGATCTCGTTGGCCCAGGCTATACGTCAGAACGTATTGCACCAGGGCTTGTCGGTGCTGCCACAGTCGCTGCAACATGTGCAGAGTTGAATTCCACCGGGTAGGCACATCGCATTTTAGCTGGTGAAGTGGCAGGCCCAACGACTTCTGTAGAGATGTAAGTCGCTGAGCTGCGGGATGCGAACGGCGGAAGTGAGCACACAGCGACCGTGCCCTCTGCAGAAGGCCATCTAGTCTGGGATAGTGGGCTAAAAATTGCAGGACAACCAGGTTCAACACGTGAGCCATACAAGGCACGTGTGTGACATTGCCCCGGCGAAGGGCCGCACCCAGGTTTGCAGCATTGTCGCACATGGCCTTCCCTGGTTTCAGGTCCAGTGGAGACAACCATACATGAAATTGGTTCTCCAGAGCTGACCACAACTCCTCAGCTGTGTGACTCACATTTCCCAGACATTTCAAAGTAAAAACCGCCTGATGACGTTGAGCCCTACTGCCAGCATAGTAAGGAGGTGTGCAGGATCCCTTCTGCGTAGTTAGAAAGCTTGTGGCATGACCAGACAGGCTTTGGGTGCAGGTGGAAGACCGAGAGGAGGTTGAGGAGGCAGAAGCAGTGGAGGAACTTTGACATAAAGAGGATTGACGCACAACTCGTGGGGACGGCAAGACTTGGACAGCAGCCCCTTGTCCTGCTGTCACCATAGTTACCCAGTGCCCAGTCAGCGACATGTAACGCCCCTGTCCATGCCTACTCGTCCAAGTGTCTGTGGTGAAATTCACCCTGTCACACACAGAGTTTCTCAAAGAAGCGGTGATGTTGTGTGCGACATGCTGGTGGAGTGCAGGCACACCTTTCTTTGAGAAGTAGTGCCGACTGGGCATCTGGTACTGGGGCACTGCGACGGACATAAGGTCTCGAAAATCCTCTGTGTCCACCAGGCGGAAAGGCAGCATTTCTGTAGCCAAGAGCTTGCAGATGGTGAAATTCAACCTCTTAGCTTTCTCATGGCTAGGAGGAAATGGTCTTTTACTTGTCCACATCTGAGGGACCGAGGGCTGGCTATTGTGCTTAGACGGGGTTGATAAGGGTGTCCCCGGCAAACTGCCGGTCTGTGAGGAAGATGCAGGCGGACATGTTAGGTTGGCTTGATCCAAAGGTGGTGCTATCGATGTCGGACAGCGCTCAACACCAGCTGGTGTTACCACCTCCAAAGAAAATGATGACCTGCCAATCACGCTGGCTGTTGGGGGTAAAGAGGTGGCAGGTCTGCACCCCAAAACAGGTGTGACTGCTGTCCCCCCAGTCACAGAGGATGAAGAGGCCGCGGATGCACAAGATATGGCAGACGGTGGTTGGCCCGGCCGGCTAGGCCGCATTGTAGCACACTGAGCTTCCCACTGCAACTTATGCTTCATGTCCATGTGCCGGTTCATGCATGAAGTACTCAAACTATGTATTTTTTGGCCTCTACTTAGCTTTTGCTGACAAATGTTACAGATAACACGAGTTGGGTCATCTTTATCGATCTGAAAAAATGCCCAGGCTATGCAAGGCTTAGCACCCATGCGACCTGAAGAGCCACCACGACTTGTGGTGAGAGGCAGAGTTGTGTTTGAGGATGCAGTTGTTGACGTGCTTCCAGTACTACGTCTCTGTCCAGGAAGGCGCAACCTGACCTCGTCGTCACTAGCATCTTCCTCCACCTCCTCTGCTGACCTCATCTCTTGGCTGACTGTGGGTTGACAGTAAGTGGGATCTCCAACCTCATCATCATCACCCTGTGCATTATCACACCCGTCGTCCTCAGAGCCAACCTGTTCCTGCCCTGACAAAAAACTAAAGTTGTCGCTCCAATCAGGTATTTGAGTCTCATCATCGTCTTCCTCATTGTCTCCACCAACAGGAGTTACAGTTTGGGAATGAGGGTCTACATTATGGTCAGAACCTTCTGCGTCTGGTCCTGGATCCGACTCATAAAGATTCTGGGCATCAGTGCAGATCATTTCCTCGTCTGGATTCACAGAAGCGCTGGAGTCGACCTCTGATTCCCAGGCTATAGTATGAGTAAAGAGCTCTGCAGACTCAACCATCTGTTCTACCTCATACTCAGACGGGCAGCTGGAGATTTGGGAGCTGTGAGGAAGCAAGTGCGATTGGGGTGACACCTTTGAGGACTGGAGTATTTCTGATGTTGAAGTTGATGTGGAGGAGAGCCCACTTAAAGGAGCACTTGATATCCGTTGAAGCACCTGCTGTTTTTGTGCCTCATCTGGAATTTGTAGCGATTGGCGTGGCCGTAAGAAAGGGATCTTATCACATTGTCCGCTAAAAGAAGTAGACATTTTAGTTTGGCTGGAAGATGGTCTTTCTTCTGCAGATGTTACTGTTGCTTTAACACCTACCCCACGGACACAACCTTTTTTCCCCTTCCCAACACGCCTATTCCCCTTTCCACCAGCAGCAGGCCTTTTTCCACTCATTTTGGTGGTTAACTAATTCACAACTCTGGAGTTGTTTGCACAAAAAAACAATGGATGGGAACCGAGCAGAGCTGAGTGGCCAAACTGTGGTATTAGGCCAAAACTATTGGCTGGGTTAGATGGAGAAAAAAATTATATTCGATTTGCAACCTGATGGAGGTCAGTATAGATGGACTAATAGAACAAGTCCCACACACAGCTAGAAGCCCAAATATTTTTTCAGAGGTAGATGCAGATAAAAATTATTTTTAATTTGCAACCTGATGGAGGTCAGTATAGATGAACTAATAGAGAAAGTCCCACACACTGCTAGAAGGCCAAATATTTTTTCAGATCTAGATGCAGATAAAAATTATTTTTAATTTGCAACCTGATGGAGGTCAGTATAGATGGACTAATAGAGAAAGTCCCACACACTGCTAGAAGGCCAAATATTTTTTCAGAGCTAGATGCAGAAAAAAATTATATTCAGTTTGCAACCTGATGGAGGTCAGTATAGATGGACTAATAGAACAAGTCCCACACACTGCTAGAAGCCCAAATATTTTTTCAGAGCTAGATGCAGAAAAAAATTATATTCAATTTGCAACCTGATGGAGGTCAGTATAGATGGACTAATAGAATGATGCTATGCCCAAAAGATTTTACTTCACTAGGTGCAGTAAAAAAATTGGTATTCTATACACAGGTGGTATATCTTGCAACACAGATAGGCTACTCCACTGACTAACACACTCTGCAATAAGCCAAAAAGGATTAGCTTTGCTAGATTCAGCCAAATGCTGTGAAGAAAACTTGCACAGCACTGGCACAGACCTGCCTGGCAAAAACTGATAGGAACTGATGTAACCTAGTCCTGAAAAGGACTGCAATTACAATTAGTCTTTACTCCCACAATCTATCTATTTAAGAGCACAGACCTGCCTGATAAAAGTCGTAGGAAATGCTGTAACCTAGTCCTTAAAAGGACTGCAATCACAACTATTCCCTACTCCCAAGCTGTCTGTAGATTTGTGCGAAAATTGGCTTGAAATTAACAAGGTATAGCGCACACAGCAACAGCGGTGCCGTCTAACACGCAGCTGCAGCTGCAGCAGTGAGAAAATGGTGGCGACGGGGAAAATGGCTTGGTCTTATAGGGCAAGGACATGTGACATACACTGCCAATGACACATGCCCTTGCTTGTGTGAAAAACAGCAGTTCGCTCCGTGTGTGCGCTGCTGATAGGCTGACAGATTGCACCTCCCCACTGCAAATGCGGGAAAGAGAAAAAAAAATGGAGATCTTCATTATTCCTGCAGAGATCCATCCCCTGCCCCTCCCCCCACCCCGCTGTACACTCAAACTGCGTATTAACATTAATTTTCATCATTATTGAGAAAAAATCCAGTTATGATTTTGGTGCACGAACAGTTATCGAACATAACCTCGAACAGCCGAATTTTTCTCAAATCGTTCGTGTTCGCCGAACGGCTCGAACACCGCCCAAAACAGCGCGAATTTGAGATTGGCGAACAGTTCGAGTAGAACAACGCTCATCTCTACTATTGTCCCTATAACCTCCCCATTTAATATTCCCCCATATAACTATCAAACGCAGTAATGTTCTAAATCCAGCTACACTATTCCCAGTGGATTTAGAAAAGGGAGGAGAATATCAGGATGGGAAGAGGGAGGGGCTGTGAGACAAAACTTGCCCCTGTTTTTCAGACCATGGACACATTAACATAACTGTCAGGCATTGATGGAGGCAGACACATAGGGCTTGTTAGATATCACTAATGTCCCCTCATTAACCCCTCTGCTGAGTATTTTGTTGAAGGTTCCAGAGCTCGGGACAGTGATCAAGGATGGTTCATCATCGGGTATGCAGTAGTCCACAATGGTAAGGCAGTAATACATGAACCACTCTCCTCCAGCTGCTCTACACCAGAGGCTGAGCTGAAAGCGCTCACTGCAGCGTGCAATCTGGGAAAAGGTAAAGAGATTCATGTATTTTTGGACTCAAGATATGTTTTAAAGGGTTGCACATTTGGCTTAGCCATAATTTTCTTGCCTCTGCTGGCAAACCTTTGAGGTGGTAGAGCAGCTACTCACAGCACTCATCCTTCCCCGAAGGGCAGGTATCGGTGCACACGGAACAAACTCCCCGACCAGGCTGCTAAGGAAGCAGCACGACAACCTCTGACTGGAATATTTTCCATAGCAGACACGGCCCCGCTAGGGGACTCAGTGACCGAAAGTGCGGGAAGCCTCTTTTCACAGACGAGACTGTCACCGCCCCAGCCCCAGTGGCCGTTGATCGTGAACTACTGCAGGTCTTCCAGACCCAGGCTCCCCCACACGAACAAAACGCATGGGCCAAAGCGGGTGCTGTACGGTCAGAGTCAGGGGTATGGCATGTAAACACCAGGATTTGCCTCCCACGTTGCCTGTTCCCCATGATGGCTGCCCTAGCACATTTCCTCGGTGCATAACACAAAGGGTGTTATGTGAGCAGTGGTGCTACAAAACTGGTACACCCCAGGGTTCCCGAAAGTGACTACAAAGTATGTCTAGTTTGTGCGAAACATAACCCCAGTAGACCTATTTGAGTCCCACAAAATGCTAGCCAAAACCAGATTACCCATTTCAGAGACTGCAGGAGGAGTACATACAGCTACCTAAGGTGGGTACTTATGAATACGTCCTGGTATGCACTGATCTCTTCCTTTGGTTGCCTGAAGCTTGAGCCATGACCAAAGTTTAAACCAAAATTTTGATAAGTGAGGTGGTTTGTAGATATGGGGTAACCGAAACCATAGAGAGTGACAGAGGCACAATTCACTGGAGAGCTGATGAAACAGATCATGGCCAATCTGGGGATAGAACAGGTTTTCTATGTTCCCTATCACTCACTAAGTAGCGGGAAGGTGAAATGCCTTAATGGTACTCTGAAGATAAAAATCCAGAAGTGCATGGAGGAAACACGCTTGTCCTGGGTAGATTGCTTGCCCATTGCATTATATTCAGTGAGGACTGCCCCAAGGGGTAGAGAGAAGCTGTCCCTCTATGAAATACTGTTTGATAGTGTCCCTAGGACAGAGTTCTATTTCCTGCAGCAGCTGCAGGCCTCCTACAGTTCCCTTACTGAATATGTCTTGGAGTTGCACAAATATCTGACTGTTACTCATAACCGTGTTCTTTCCTCCATCCCAGACCCCAACTGTAAGCGGCACACACATTGGTACCAGGAGACGGTCGTGGTCAAGAGACCTATGAGGAGATCACTGAGCCCAGATACAGTGAGCCATTTTAAGTACTGGCCACTGCTATTTCTGTCAAGTTCCAATGCAAAGATACTTGAATCCACCCCAGCCACTGAAAAAGGTCCTGATCTGGCAGCAGCAAAGATGATGACCCTGCCACTCTGGACAATGTTGATGGCAATTGCATCCCTTGCCCTAACTCTCAATGACGTACTGAAAGAGGAGAGGGCTGGGACACCAAACTGATAAGTATCACCAAGTCCTGCTGCGAGACATAATTTCTAAAGACTGTCCTAAGAACTGCTGGATATGCACCCATAGCCCAATATCCTCTGATACTATGTCATATCTCGCAGTGCCCCTAACCCCATATGAGAATTTCAACTATAGCTGTTTCCACAAAGAGACTTTTGATACTGCCCATTACGACGGAGGAAACCTCTGATGCAAGGACTTTTGACTTATATACATTGTCTTGGGAGACTCACTGACATCATACCCTGCATATTGCCAAGGATTTATATCTAGTATGTGGACACCAGGCCTATAAATGGCTTCTCCCAGGTGCAGAGGGAATCTGTACCTTAGCACACCTTACACCTGCTACCTTCATAATTCAGCATGGTGACCTAGATATAAATGCTGTCCCCAAACATTCCCTATATAAACGAGCTGCAGACAATCACCCCAGACCAAATGGTAGACCTCATATAGTGGAAATGGGGATAAGAGTATATGCATTTACCATTTCATTACATAAATGTTGGTATTACTAGTGTATGTAACCGCTAGAACTGGTATATTTGTTATGACAACACTGTGTAAAGAGACACGTAAGATCAGACATCATAAAATTGGTTATCGCATCTGTAAAAATGTCACAGTGCTCCTCCAGTAAACATACAGTATATGAAGAGATTTACAAACAAGATATATCCGTCAGTGAACGGGATTTATCCCCTCTAGGCTCCCATAGCATGGTGAAGTAGCTGATGGATAAATTATCTGTAAATAACAAAAAGGGAGGAATTGTTATGGGAAATATTTATACTTTGTTTTATTATTTAGACAATTCATATATCTTTGATCATTTTGTATTTTAATATTAGCTTTATAAGTGTTATTCATAAAAGCAGGGTGTTGTCTCTGATATAGAGATGTCTTTGCATTAAAGCCTTCCTTTGTTCTGAAAGCATAGTAAAACTAGCTATAGCCAGTTTCTAAGGAATTTTGACATAATTTACAACTTTGTTTTTCCCAACTTAAAAATTCCTTTTTAGGTAATGAAATGTAAGCCATTCCCTCTTTCCTTATCTTTGTGGATAGTAATAAAAATGTGTGACCAGGCATCTGAGAGTAGACAAGTCTGAGACACAGACAAAATTGGTCTTGTTTCTCTTGTCTCTGATTGATCGACTTCCTGATTTGATCAAAACTGGCAAAAGTGTGAAACCCTTTGAGTTTCTCCTAAAACTTTCTATATAGGTTTCCACATCACCATCTACAAAGAATGGAGAGGTCTGTAATTTTTATCAGAATCTACAAATAAAAAAAACAGAAAATGACGTATGATTTTTAAGTAATTAAATTGCATTTTAATGTATGAAATAAGTATTTGATCACCTACCAACCAGAAAGAAGTCTGTCTCTTATAGACTGGTTAACTTTTCTTTAAGAAGCTCTATTACTCTGCACTCATTACCTGTATTAATTACACCTGTTTAAACTTGTTACCTGTATAAAAGACACCTGTCCATACAATCAATCAGACTCCAACCTCTCCACCATGGACAAGACCAAATAGCAGTCTAAGGACATGACTCGCCCAGGGGGATATGGGGGACTCAGTACCCGGGCCTTTACCTTCTTGTGATGTCACGGCGGTCGGCTCCCGGGCCCATACCCTGGGGTCATTCTTAAAAGGGGGTTGTTGCTTGAAGGGACGATAAACGGTTTTGTCTCGTGACTCCACCTGTCGTTCCTGGCAATGGGTACCAGCACTGCTGCAGACCTCTGGAGCAGATGTTAGGGCAGCTGGGTTGGTGCGGCTCTCCACAGGCAGAGCTCAGCTCCAGGGCAGTGTAGGTGTAAATGATGATGCTGGGCGTTGTAGTGCAGGAGTGATGGTGCAGCAGCAATAACTGACAGAGAAAGTGGGGTGCAGTCGTCAGAGTTTACTCACAGTTGTTAAGTTCCTCAGATTGCACTGTACATGTGACAGCCTCCCACGTCGCTCTGCGTTCACCAGGCAGGGGTTCAGCACTCCCTCAAGTATCTCAAGAGCACTCAAAGGGACCCCTTTCTGTATGTTCCTTTCTTAGCCGACTTCCCGCGCTGGGACTCTCCCTCCTGCCCTGCGCCCCGCCACACAAAGTCCCGATCAGGTACCTTTGGATCCCTCTGGGCAACCTGGAGTTCCCGGACCTTACTTGGTGACCTTTTTGGCGGCTTAGGTGTGGATGTGGCAACTGCACCTTGAAAGTGCAGAAGCCTCCGGTTTTCTAGCTGAGACCTAAAGTAACTCGGCTAGTCCAGGGACTGGTTCCATTCTTGTGGCCTGATCCCACCACTGCCTGGCAGATTCGGGCGTACGGGTGCCATCCTGCACTCACCATACCCCCTGGGATCTCTTCTGTTCCTGGAGCTCTTTCCTGCTCCCACTCCTCTCTCAGTCCTGGGCCAGGCAGGCTAAGCCCGCCTCCCGAGCAGAGCTCCTGAAGAGCCTCCGCTCCTCTCGTCCTCTCACTCACTCTCTCTTCCTCTCTGTCTCTAAAAGATGGCTTCGCTATATATATATGTCTCTTCTTCAAGTGCTCCCCTGGTCTGCATCCTCCACCCACACCAACTACATGGTTCCTCCTCACTTTGGTCCCCCCCCACTGCAGCCAGGGACGGTGCTAGCAGAAGCAGTGCATATTGCCCTTCCAGCCGGTCTGGAGTAGTGTAGTGTTGGGTGCAGGTGTTAGGGTTCCGGGCAGCACTCCATCCTTACCTGAGAGAATGAGATGCTACACCTCTGGGTGAGGTGCAGTACCTCTGTGGCGACTGAACCCTCAGGGGCGCCACAGACACCACAGACAAAATTGTAGCCCTGCACAAGTCTGGGATGGGCTACAAGACAATAGGAAAGCAGCTTGGTGCGAAGGCAACAACTATTGGCACAATTATTAAAAAATGGAAGAAACACAAGATGACTGTCAATCTGTCTTGATCTGGGTCTCCATGCAAGATATTGCCTCGTGGGGTAAGGATGATTCTGAGAAAGGTCAAGAATCAGCCTAGAACTGCACAGGAGGACCTGGTCAATGACCTTAAGATGGCTGGGACTACAGTTTCAAACATTACCATTGGTAACACACTACATTGTCATGGATGAAAATCTTGCTCGCACCAGCACATGTCCAGGCCAGTTTGAAGTTTGCTAATGAGCATGGATGATGAAGAGAGGGCATGGGAGAAGGTCATATAGTCAGATGAGACCAAAATAGAACTTTTTCGTATCATCTCCACTCGCCATGTTTGGAGGAAGAAGAAGGATGAGTACAACCCTTAAAACACAGTCCCAACCATGAAGCATGGTGGGGGAAACATCATACTTTGTGGAGTGCTTTTCTTCAAAGGAGACAGGACGCCTGCAACATATTGGAGGGAGGATGAATGGGGTCATGTATCGCGAGATTTTGGCCAATAACCTCCTTTCCTCAGTAAGAGCATTGAAGATGGGTCATGGTTGGGCCTTCCAGCATGACAATGACCCGAAACACACAGCCAGGGCAACTAAGGAGTGTCTCCGTAAGAAGCATTTCAAGGTCCTGGAGTGGCCTTGCCAATCTCCAGACCTGAACCCAATAGAAAATCTTTGGAGGCAGCTGAAACTCAATGTTGCCCAGCAACAGCTCCGAAACCTTAAAGATCTGGAGAAGATCCGTGTGGAGGAGTGGGCCAAAATCCCTGCTGCAGTGTGTGCAAACTTTGTTAAGAACTAGAGTAAACGTCTGACCTCTGCAATTGCAAACAAAGGTTTCTGTACCAAATATTAAGTTCTGTTTTTCTATTATATCAAATACTTATTTCATGCAATAAAATGCAAATTAACCCCTTTCTGACGTGGGGCGTAATAATATGTACCTGTGCCTGGGCCTTAATGACCAGGTACGGATTATTTCGCACGGGCGATCGCGCCCGCACAGAGGCTGTGCGGTCACGATTGCCGCCGAGTGTCAGCTGATTCTAACATAGTATTCTAATATACTATGTACCAGGAGCGGTCCCTCACCGCTCCCGGCATATTAACCCCCAAAATGCTGCGATCGAAGCATTTCCAGGGCAAGCAGTGGTAAGAAGGCCCCTCTTACATTGCATCAGCGAACCCATGCTGTGAGCACGGGGTCCCTATCGTTGCCATGGTGACCCAATGTCGTCATGACGACATCCGGGTCACCAGACATCAGGAAGTTAGGTAGATCGTGCACAGTGCACGATCTATCTAACTTATGTCTGCAGGACTGACAGCCTGCATAGCCGCATAGCATAGCTGCTGTATCTCTATGCAATGCAAGTGATGAGCCTGCAAAAAAGGAAAGTCCCATGGTAGGGCAAAGTGTAAAAGTAAAAAAAAGTGTCAGAAAGTGAACAAAAAATGTAAAAATATTAAAAACTAAATAAAAAAATGGAATAAAACGCGATCAAAAAGACGAATGAAAATTAAAATAGTACCGCTGAAAACGTCATTTTGTCCCGCGAAAAAAACAAGCTGAATAAAAAAGTTACAGCACTCAGAATAAAGCAATGCAAAAAAAAATTTATTTTTTTCTATAAAATAGCTTTTATTATGTAAAAGCGCCAAAACATAAAAAAACTATACAAATGTGGTACTGCTGTAAACGTACTGACCCGAAGAATAAAGCTGCCTTATCAATTTTACCACACGGCATAAAAAAAAAAGAAAAAATTCCTGAAAAATTGCCTCCCAAAATTTGGAATAGAATGCGATCAAAAAATGTCATGTGCCCAAAAATGGTACCAATAAAAATGTCAACTTGTCCCACAAAAAGCAAGCCCTTACATGACTCTGTCAGCCGAAATATGGAAAAATTATAGCTCTCAAAATATGGCGATGCAAAAACTAGTCTTTGCCAAAAAAAGTTTTTTCATTGTGTGACAGCTGTCAATCATAAAAACACGATATGACTCTGTAATCGCACCGACCCGAAGAATAAAGTAATCTAATCACTTATACCGCACGAGGAACGGCGTAAAAAAATAAACATTAGGGTTGTGCTAGGGTTGCACTAGGGTTAGGGTTGTGCTAGGGTTAGGGTTGTGTTAGGGTTAGGGTTTGTAGAATCTGCTGAGTTTTGGGGTGCCAGTTAATATTAATTAACAAGAGCTACTGGATCATTAAAAGGGGATTTATTACAAATAGGATATTTACAATAACATACATAAGGGAAACCTAACTAAGGGACAAGGGAACAATGTAATGGAAAAGGAGAGGGTGGTAGAATATGGGAAGTGGGAAGAAGAAGAATAATAAGAATGAATAATAACTAGTTTGATGTGCTACCTTTATATCAGTTACACAGTCAGACATGGCCCACACATTGCCCATCCCTGTAACACCTCCAAATAATGGTACCATCCAATCAGGTCACAGTCTTTGAAGTTCTCCAGAAACATGCACATGGCTGCTGATGCAGACACTCTTCTGAAGGTGGCGCTCTTAGGTTTAGAATGGGTAAGAGCATCAGAGTTCATACATGATTGCAGTGGTCTTCATCTTCCTGCTGATGGCATCTGGTATATAGCCAAAAGGTCTTTGTATCAAGTGGCCTGAGGACAGGTTCAACTCCATTTGGGCTGGCTCCAAGATGTCCATCAAAAGCATTGTGTACCAATATACATATCCATAGGCCAGAGACAGGATGTCTATCTCAGGAGCAATGGTATACAATCAAAATCCACAGGGGCAGTGCACATATGTAGATTACACTAGGTGACAAACAGCATCTGCATTCAAGATCACCACAGAAGGTGTGTGTACCTGTATCATCCAAGAGGCTGGAGGGCCTATACTCATTCCGTATGTAGATGCAACCTTTACTTTATCACTAAAACAAAGGACATCATACAAAGAACACCGGCCTTCTCACCTAGCAGGTTCACAACCCTGTATCTAGTTTCTCTTGATAGAGTCCTGGAAATATCCAGCACTCATAAATTCAATACAGAGTTCAGTCATAGATATTGTCCATGTTGGGTTCCAACAGGGTTGTATTAGGGTTGGGGTTAGGGTTGTGTTAGGGTTAGGGTTGGAATTTTTTCAAAAGTAAAGAAAAAAAATGATGACGATATAGCGACTAGTGTTTATACAGCCAAAAACACCCGTGGATTGCCTGCCATGCATGGGCATGTTTTTTTTGGGTGTCTAACAACCGTGAAAAATGCGGGGCAGGGACTCGAGCATGTCACTAGAGCACCCACGATACTTGGTGCATACCCGAGTACCCGATGCAAACTCAAGTAGCGAGCACTTGCGCTCAAGACTAATGACAACTTATTCAATATGATGACCTAATGTTATCAAATTCTGTGTCGTACTTCTGGGTTCAAAATGTTAATTTTACCCCTTGATAAAATACTTGAGGGGTCTCTGCAGGAATAATGAAGATCTCCATTTTTTTTTCTCTTTCCCGCATTTGCAGTGGGGAGGTGCAGTCTGTCAGCCTATCAGCAGCGCACACACGGAGCGAACTGCTGTTTTTCACACAAGCAAGGGCATGTGTCATTGGCAGTGTATGTCACATGTCCTTGCCCTATAAGACCAAGCCATTTTCCCCGTCGCCACCATTTTCTCACTGCTGCAGCTGCGTGTTAGACGGCACCGCTGTTGCTGTGTGCACTATACCTTGTTAATTTCAAGCCAATTTTCGCACAAATCTACAGATAGCTTGGGAGTAGGGAATAGTTGTGATTGCAGTCCTTTTAAGGACTAGGTTACAGCATTTCCTACGACTTTTATCAGGCAGGTCTGTGCTCTTAAATAGATAGATTGTGGGAGTAAAGACTAATTGTAATTGCAGTCCTTTTCAGGACTAGGTTACATCAGTTCCTATCAGTTTTTGCCAGGCAGGTCTGTGCCAGTGCTGTGCAAGTTTTTTTCACAGCATTTGGCTGAATCTAGCAAAGCTAATCCTTTTTGGCCTATTGCAGAGTGTGTTAGTCAGTGGAGTAGCCTATCTGTGTTGCAAGATATACCACCTGTGTATAGAATACCAATTTTTTCACTGCACCTAGTGAAGTAAAATCTTTTGGGCATAGCATCATTCTATTAGTCCATCTATACTGACCTCCATCAGGTTGCAAATTGAATATAATTTTTTTCTGCATCTAGCTCTGAAAAAATATTTGGATTCTAGCAGTGTGTGGGACTTGTTCTATTAGTCCATCTATACTGACCTCCATCAGGTTGCAAACTGAATATAATTTTTTTCTGCATCTAGCTCTGAAAAAATATTTGGCCTTCTAGCAGTGTGTGGGACTTTCTCTATTAGTCCATCTATACTGACCTCCATCAGGTTGCAAATTGAAAATAATTTTTATCTGCATCTAGCTCTGAAAAAATATTTGGCCTTCTAGCAGTGTGTGGGACTTTCTCTATTAGTCCATCTATACTGACCTCCATCAGGTTGCAAATTGAAAATAATTTTTATCTGCATCTACCTCTGAAAAAATATTTGGGCTTCTAGCTGTGTGTGGGACTTGTTCTATTAGTCCATCTATACTGACCTCCATCAGGTTGCAAACTGAATATAATTTTTTTCTGCATCTAGCTCTGAAAAAATATTTGGCCTTCTAGCAGTGTGTGGGACTTGTTCTATTAGTCCACCTATACTGACCTCCATCAGGTTGCAAATTCAAAATAATTTTTTGTCTGCATCTAGCTCTGAAAAAATATTTGGCCTTCTAGCAGTGTGTGGGACTTATACCACAGTTTGGCCACTCAGCTCTGCTCGGTTCCCATCCATTGTTTTTTTGTGCAAACAACTCCAGAGTTGTGAATTAGTTAACCACCAAAATGAGTGGAAAAAGGCCTGCTGCTGGTGGAAAGGGGAATAGGCGTGTTGGGAAGGGGAAAAAAGGTTGTGTCCGTGGGGTAGGTGTTAAAGCAACAGTAACATCTGCAGAAGAAAGACCATCTTCCAGCCAAACTAAAATGTCTACTTCTTTTAGCGGACAATGTGATAAGATCCCTTTCTTACGGCCACGCCAATCGCTACAAATTCCAGATGAGGCACAAAAACAGCAGGTGCTTCAACGGATATCAAGTGCTCCTTTAAGTGGGCTCTCCTCCACATCAACTTCAACATCACAAATACTCCAGTCCTCAAAGGTGTCACCCCAATCGCACTTGCTTCCTCACAGCTCCCAAATCTCCAGCTGCCCGTCTGAGTATGAGGTAGAACAGATGGTTGAGTCTGCAGAGCTGTTTACTCATACTATAGCCTGGAAATCAGAGGTCGACTCCAGCGCTTCTGTGAATCCAGACGAGGAAATGATCTGCACTGATGCCCAGAATCTTTATGAGTCGGATCCAGGACCAGACGCAGAAGGTTCTGACCATAATGTAGACCCTCATTCCCAAACTGTAACTCCTGTTGGTGGAGACAATGAGGAAGACGATGATGAGACTAAAATACCTGATTGGAGCGACAACTTTAGTTTTTTGTCAGGGCAGGAACAGGTTGGCTCTGAGGACGACGGGTGTGATAATGCACAGGGTGATGATGATGAGGTTGGAGATCCCACTTACTGTCAACCCACAGTCAGCCAAGAGATGAGGTCAGCAGAGGAGGTGGAGGAAGATGCTAGTGACGACGAGGTCAGGTTGCGCCTTCCTGGACAGAGACGTAGTACTGGAAGCACGTCAACAACTGCATCCTCAAACACAACTCTGCCTCTCACCACAAGTCGTGGTGGCTCTTCAGGTCACATGGGTGCTAAGCCTTGCATAGCCTGGGCATTTTTTCAGATCGATAAAGATGACCCAACTCGTGTTATCTGTAACATTTGTCAGCAAAAGCTAAGTAGAGGCCAAAAAATACATAGTTTGAGTACTTCATGCATGAACCGGCACATGGACATGAAGCATAAGTTGCAGTGGGAAGCTCAGTGTGCTACAATGCGGCCTAGCCGGCCGGGCCAACCACCGTCTGCCATATCTTGTGCATCCGCGGCCTCTTCATCCTCTGTGACTGGGGGGACAGCAGTCACACCTGTTTTGGGGTGCAGACCTGCCACCTCTTTACCCGCAACAGCCAGCGTGATTGGCAGGTCATCATTTTCTTTGGAGGTGGAAACACCAGCTGGTGTTGAGCGCTGTCCGACATCGATAGCACCACCTTTGGATCAAGCCAACCTAACATGTCCGCCTGCATCTTCCTCACAGACCGGCAGTTTGCCGGGGACACCCTTATCAACCCCGTCTAAGCACAATAGCCAGCCCTCGGTCCCTCAGATGTGGACAAGTAAAAGACCATTTCCTCCTAGCCATGAGAAAGCTAAGAGGTTGAATTTCACCATCTGCAAGCTCTTGGCTACAGAAATGCTGCCTTTCCGCCTGGTGGACACAGAGGATTTTCGAGACCTTATGTCCGTCGCAGTGCCCCAGTACCAGATGCCCAGTCGGCACTACTTCTCAAAGAAAGGTGTGCCTGCACTCCACCAGCATGTCGCACACAACATCACCGCTTCTTTGATAAACTCTGTGTGTGACAGGGTGAATTTCACCACAGACACTTGGACGAGTAGGCATGGACAGGGGCGTTACATGTCGCTGACTGGGCACTGGGTAACTATGGTGACAGCAGGACAAGGGGCTGCTGTCCAAGTCTTGCCGTCCCCACGAGTTGTGCGTCAATCCTCTTTATGTCAAAGTTCCTCCACTACTTCTGCCTCCTCAACCTCCTCTCGGTCTTCCACCTGCACCCAAAGCCTGTCTGGTCATGCCACAAGCTTTCTAACTGCGCAGAAGGGATCCTGCACACCTCCTTACTATGCTGGCAGTAGGGCTCAACGTCATCAGGCGGTTTATACTTTGAAATGTCTGGGAAATGTGAGTCACACAGCTGAGGAGTTGTGGTCAGCTCTGGAGAACCAATTTCATGTATGGTTGTCTCCACTGGACCTGAAACCAGGGAAGGCCATGTGCGACAATGCTGCAAACCTGGGTGCGGCCCTTCGCCGGGGCAATGTCACACACGTGCCTTGTATGGCTCACGTGTTGAACCTGGTTGTCCAGCAATTTTTAGCCCACTATCCCAGACTAGATGGCCTTCTGCAGAGGGCACGGTCGCTGTGTGCTCACTTCCGCCGTTCGCATCCCGCAGCTCAGCGACTTACATCTCTACAGAAGTCTTTGGGCCTGCCACTTCACCGGCTAAAATGCGATGTGCCTACCCGGTGGAATTCAACTCTGCACATGTTGCAGCGACTGTGGCAGCACCGACAAGCCCTGGTGCAATACGTTCTGATGTATAGCCTGGGCCAACGAGATCCAGAGGTGGGGCAAATCACGCTGGAGGAGTGGTCTCAGATCAGGGACCTATGCACCCTTCTGCACAGTTTTGAAATGGCGACGAAGATGTTTAGTGCTGACGATGCCATTATCAGCATGACTATTCCGGTGATTTACATGCTGGAGCACATGTTAAACAGAATTCGGAGTCAGGTGGTGGCACAAGAGGAGGTGGAGGAAGTAGAGGAGGAGGAGTTGTATGCGGAAGGGCTAACATCTGCAAGGTCCAGACGGTCGGCAGCACCAAGGCGGCAGGCATGTGAGGGTGGGGGAGATGGTTTTACCAGGGCGCATGGTAGCAGCCAAACTAGTGAGGAAGGTGCAGGAGCCCAGGAAGAAGTGGAGGACGAACTGATGGAAGACTCATCAGATGAGGGAGACCTTGATCACATTTCTGTTGTGCGAGGTTGGGGGGAGAGGACAGAGGAAGGAAGCATGATTGTTACCTTGCCACCAACACAACAGGGACTTGGTGCTCCTGGATGCGCAACACACATGAGTGCCTTCTTGCTGCACTACGTGCAACATGACCCTCGAATTGTGAGAATTAGAAATAATCCTGACTACTGGGTTGCCACACTGTTAGATCCCCGGTACAAAAGTAAATTTGCCGAAATTATTCCTGCCATAGAAAGGGATGCACGCATGCAGGAGTATCAGCAGAGACTGTTGCAGAATCTTACATGTGCTTTTCCACAAAACACCAGTGGTGCACGTAGTGAATCTCACAGTTCCAACTTGCCAACCGTGGGACCGTCAAGTGTTCAGCACTCAAACCGTAACAGAACCACAGTATCTGCTGGTAACATCAATTTTGCGGAATCATTTCAACACTTTTTTAGCCCATCCTTTGCAAGGCCACAGGAGCACAGGAGACAAGAAGTCTGACACATAGTCAACGCCTAGAGACGATGGTACAGGAGTATCTCCAAGTAAACATTGAAGCCATGACTGTGTCACTGGACCCTTGCTCTTGTTGGGCTTCCAATCTGGATAAATGGCCGGAGCTAGCCACTTACGCCTTGGAGATCTTGTCATGCCCCGCAGCCAGCGTTCTGTCTGAACGTGTGTTCAGCGCTGCTGGTGGTGTGCTGACAGATAAGCGCACGCGGCTCTCCACTGATAATGTAGACAGACTCACGTTCATAAAGATGAACAAATCATGGATCCGAAACGACTTTTCTACCCCTGTGTCATCCTGGGGAGAGTAAAAGCTTGATGATTGGTTAAAATCACCCTACCAACCGTTTTAAGCTTTCAAATTACTAATCATGTTTATCTGTATCTTGGCTGGAAAATAATTTGGGTTTTGTAGCAGTGTGCAGCACTGATTTTATTAGGCCATCTATAATAAGCTCCACCAGATTTAAAATTACTAATCATGTTTATCTGTATCTTGGCTGGAAAATAATTTGGGCTTTGTAGCAGTGTGCAGCACTGATCCTATTAGGCCATCTATACTAAGCTCCACCAGATTTAAAATTAATAATAATTTTTAGCTGCATCTAGCCCGGAAAATAATTTTGGGGCTCCGAGATGCGCAAGACACATAAGTGCCTTCTTGCTGCACTACCTGCAACATGACCCTCATATTGTCAGAATTCGAAGTAATCATGACTACTGGGTTGCCACACTCTTAGATCCCCCAAACTTTTCGATCAACCTTTTCATTTTAATAAAGACCAAAAAAATGGTCATTTTTGAAATTATAAGCATTAGCGGGTTATTAGAAACTGAAATCAAACAGTTTTCAACTCAAAACTTTATTCTAGGTGATGTTACATTTTCACATAGGACCCCTTGTTCGAAAGGAGCTTCTGAACTCTCTCGTCCATTGAATTTGTCAGGTTTTGGATGGTTTCTGCTTCAATTGTTTTGCATGAGGACAGAATACCCTCCCAGAGGTGTTGCTTAGATGTGAACTGCCTCCCGCCATCATAGACACTCCTTTTGATGATGCTCCAGAGGTTCTGAATGGGGTAGAGGTCAGGGGACCATAAGTTTGTCCCCTTTTATGCCCATATCAGCCAGAGATGCAGATGTTTTATGTGCAGCATGAGATGGTGCATTATCATGCAAAAAAATGATCTTGCTGTGAAATACACGGTTCTTCTTCTTGAACCATGGCAGGAAGTACTGTTTGAGAAAATCCACATACATTATGGAGTTCATCTTTAGCGCCTTCAGGGATCCTAAAGGGGCCGACAATCTCTCTCCCCATGATTCCAGCCCAAAACATTACTCCACCTCCTCCTTGTTGGCGCTGTAGCCGTGTTTGTGTGGGGTGTCCATCAACCAGCCATCCTCCACTCCATCCATCTGGACCATCGAGCGCTGCACGGCACTCATCCGTGAACAAAACAGTTTTGAAATCAGTCTTCATGTAATGTTTAGCCCACTGGAGCCGTTTCTGCTTGTGTGAAGTGGATAGAGGAGGTCGACAGGATGGCGTATGCACAGCTGCAAACCTCTGAAGGACCCTGCATCTTGTTGTTCGGGGGACGTTGGAGGCACCAGCAGCTTCAAAAACTTGTCTGCTGCTATGACAAGGCTTTTTTGCCGCTGCTCTTTTAACCTGACGTAATTGCCTGTAGGAAAGAGTCCTCAATTTGCCCTTAACAGCACGCACACGTGTGTACTGTGAATCAGCTACATACTTCTTGATTGCCAAGACACTTCATCCTGATCATCGCACAATGTTGATTGTAGTCATGCCTTGACCTAAACACTCCACAATTTGTTGCTTCTCAGCAGCCGACACATCCTTTTTCTTTCCCATTTTGGCAGAAAATGTAGGCTGCTTAATAATGTGAGACAGCCTTCTTAAGTAGTCTTGCCTTTCATTGGACACACCTGCCAAACTAATTAGCACAGGTGTCTGCAATTGCTTACAGTGATATAAAGAGCCCTGACACACATCACCATCAATGAGTTTAACTGACAAACAAACAAATTCTTCCCTTATCACTCCTAAACACTTTTTGCATAATAATTTGGAACACAGTGTACATGTGCTTTTCCACAAAACACCAGTGGTTCACGTAGTGAATCTTACAGTTCTAACTTGCCAACCGTGGTCTGTATGGAGTTGTTCAATAAAGGGCCCAAAATTAAGATAACATAGATGGGAGAGGTCTCTATGAATAGGAATTCCTAAGTATTTGATACCCTGTGAGGGCCAGGCAAAGGGAAAGTTGGACTGGATGGAATCCTATATGGATTTGGGGAGGGAGACATCGAGGGCCTCAGACTTCGCTGCATTGATTTTAAAATTTGACCATGTAACAAAGTGATCTATTTCAGCCATAACAGCATGGATGGATATATGTGATTGAGTGATATATACTAGGACATCATCAGCAAATAGAGAGCACTTGTACTCGGTGCCTCCCACCTCAATCCACCTAATATTGGGGTTATGGCGAATTGATGAGAGCAGGTGCTCCGTCATTAGGATGTATAAGAGAGGGGACAGAGGACATCCCTGCCTTGTCCCATTGGTGATTGTGAAAGGTGATGAAAATGTTCTGATGCACCCCCTGGGCCTTGGGACACCCGGAGCCGGACCCTTTTTGGTGGATGCTGGTGGTTGTAGTCTTCGTGGCGGCGACCCTGTTCCGTGGCTCAGGGTGGTCAAACCAGTGGCGGAACTATTTATGTGGTTTTGATGTTTAAATGTCCGACTACGCCACCCGTGGATTGCGGTCAGAGTGAACCGCCGCTGCAGGGCAGACCGCTGAGGCTGGTGTTGTGGGTGCAGCAGAGCGTAGCATAACTTCCCACGGGAGGAGTATAGCCTCAGGGCAGTGTATGCGGAGGATGGGGGTGATGGTGCAGGGCAGCAGCAGTAACGACACGGAGTCAGTGATGCAGTCCAGGGCCTTTACTCACAGTTCTTATTATCCAGACCACGTCTGCAGGTAACAGCTGCCCACGTCGTACTGTGCTCACCAGGTGAGTGGCTCAGACAACTCCCAGATAACTTTGGAGCGCTTCACAGGACCCCCTTTGTGTGTCCTTTGTCTGGCCTTTCTTACCAACCCTTCTGTCCGGCTGCCTCGGGCCTCCTCTTGGTAAACTTGGCGCCAGTTTCCCTGACCCTATGTGGTGCCTTCCTAGCGGGTGTAGCGAGGGGCTGCGCCACATAAAATGTCAGAGCCTCCGGTTTCTAGCTGAGGGTCGTTTCCTGCCTCCACTAGTTTCGGGGACCGGTCTCCCCCTTTGGCCTGACCCCTCCACGCAGGTGGATTCGGGCGTGCGGTGGCAACTCGCCCGTCCGCACCCCTGGGATCCCTTCATTCCTCGTTCCTGGAGCCTTCTCCACTCCTCTTCCTTCCTTCTCCCTCTTCCAGGCCTGGGCCTCTGTTACTAGGCCCGCCTCCGGAGCAGAGCTCTTGCAGAGCCCCTGCTCCCTGCCACTTCTGCTCAGACTTCTCTGCACTGAACTAAGATGGTGCCCACCTTTTATACTCCCTTCTCAATGCACCCAGGAACTGCTTCCTCCCTGCTCCTGCACTACAGGGTTCCCCTTCCTCAGTGTTCCCTCCCCCCACGCCAGCCAGGGACAGGGACTGTCGTGCCCATCTCAGAGGCATATTGGTCGCCCTGCCCCACGGCAATGTGGTGTAATGCATGCAGGTGTCGGGTCCTGATCCACACTCCATCCTTACCTGAGAGTGAGATATCACACCTCTGGGTGAGGTGCAATACCTCTGTAGCAACCGAGCCCTCAGGGTGCTACAGTTCCATTTATCTTCAGCCTAGGTGACGTATTGTGATACAGGGCCGTGATTTTGGCTATAAAAGGGTCCCCTAGACCCCTACCCCAAGCTTTTTAAGAGAATCATATATGGCGTGCCAGGAGACTCTATGGAATGCTTTCTCAGCATCCAACGAGAGTATCTAATTACAAATTTTTAACTGCATCTAGCCCAGGAAATACTTTGTGCCTAGTAGCAGTGTCTGCTAGTCAGCGGATTATCCCGGCTGTTAAGCAAGCTACACCACCTGTAGTTTGGACACTTAATTTTTTGAAAGGAAATGCTTCGGGACCACGGGATACTCAGTGAAGAGCATCAGGAGGCACCCCAAGGCATAGGGGCTGGGACTGGCAGTAGGATGCCTTGTGGTGGACAGCCGAGCTCGATCCTTATAAAAGCTTTTTAACTGCAGCAGCTTTAGTGGACGCTACTGGAGCTGGAATTACGCGGCTGCTGGCATGAGACTTGCCCTCCAATAGATCCTTGTAAATGGATTTAAAGTGTATTCATTCAAATTAGAGAGACAATTTAAATTAAAAAGCTTAGAGCTGCCTCCACCACAGGGGGGCTCGCTCGACCCACCAGTGGACAGGCACCAGTATTGGGAGAGGGGGGCTGGCCGTCAGGGTTCACCGCGGCTCTGGCACAAACCCGGCGACACGGAGGTGGCACGGGCAGGAGCGGACTGAACGTGTCGGCTTCTCACTTTTTGGATTTTAGAAGGGCATGACATGCCTATATTTGTGTCTCCCCCTCCTTTTACTCCTCCACCTCTTTTCTTTTCGCATGACTATATGTACTTGTCACTTTTCCATGTGTTAGTTGTGTCTTCTGAGCAGTTTGTCAGCTTTTGGACACCTTTGAAGGTGTTTTCTATGTGTTTCTATGTGTTTTTGTTTGCCTGCCATTGGTTTTAACGGTGTTCGAAGGTGTTCGACGAACAGTTCGGCGAACACACGGGTGTTCGACGAACCGAACCGAACTCGAACACTACGGGGGTGGCTCAACACTAGTCAAATGGCGCTCCTTCCCTACCGAGTCTTACCGTGCGCCAAAACAGTAGTTTTGTCCTACATATGGAGTATCGGCGTGCTCAGGAGAAATTGCACAACAAATTTTGGGGTCCATTTTTTTCCTGTTACCTTTTGCAAAAATAAAAAAATGGGTCTAAAGTAAAATTTTTGTGGAAAAAAAGTTAAATGTTCATTCTTTTCTTCCTCATTCCAAAAATTCCTGTGAAGCACCTGAAGGGTTAATAAACTTCTTGAGGGGTGCAGTTTTTAGAATGGTGTCACTTTTGGGTATTTTCTGTCATATAGACCCCTCAAACTGATTTCAAATGTGATGTGGTCCCTAAAAAAATGGTCTTGTAAATTTTGTTGGAAAAATGAGAAATCACCGGTCAATTTTAAACCCTTATAACTTCCTAACAAAAAAAAAATTTTGGTTCCAAAATTGTGCTGATGTAAATTAGACTTGTGGGAAATGTTATTTATTAACTATTTTGTGTGACATATCTCTCTGATTTAAGGGCATGAAAACTTAAAGTTTGAAAATTGCAAAATTTTGCCAAATTTCCAATTTTTTCACAAATAAATGCAAGTCATATAGAATAAATGTTACCACTATGATGAAGTAAAATAGTCACGACAAAACAGTCTCAGAATCAGTGAGATCCGTTGAAGCGTTCCAGAGTAATTACCTCATAAAGTGACAGTGGTCAGAATTGTAAAAATTGGCCTGGTCATTAACGTGCAAACCACCTTCGGAGTTAAAGGGGTTAATAATGTAAAAATCATACAATGTGATTTTCTGGATTTTTTTTTTGTTACGATTCTGTCTCTGAAGTTGTAGGTGGAAAAACTTGCAAAATCGGAAGTGTATCAAATGCTGATTTTCCTTGTATATGCAGTGTGATGAAAGCCGGCCGGTGGGTGCAGCTCTCTGGCGCCCCCTTACCTCTCAGGTCAGTCAAGGTACTGCACCTAGAGAAAGTAGTGCCAGGAAGCTGCAACCAGCGCAGGGAACACGGTAGTGTGTTATCCCTTCAACGTCACTAAACCGTAACGTCACTACACAGCACAACTCGCTAGCGCCCTCTTAGCCTCAGGTCAGTCAAGGAACTGCACCTAGGATAAGCGGTCGCCAGGGAGACTGTCCTGTAACCTACTGGGTATCGGGGCCCTCTGTAGTGAGGGCGGTATATATATCTTCCTTGGCCGCGCCAGGAATATATATATCTGAACCTCCGACCGTCACTACCAGCCTTCCCCAATCCCCAGTTGGTATGCTGCCACCAGTCCCTATTTTAGATATACGCCCAGTCCGTGAATGGGCCTATATCGGGTCAGGAACCAACCCTGGGTAGCGTTTTTGGCTTGAGCCGAGCTCACACGGACGTGCGTTCGTTATGCAGAATAAAAGGCAGGCCCACAATTACTTGAGGTAATTGATTATAATAATACACTAGATACACGATATACAACTAAATATACACAGGTATAAGGTCAGGCTAAACTATACAACAATGGAATACAACACACAGAATCACCACAGCATATCAGTTACCGGTTTCTTGATTTTCTTGTGACGCAGGGAGAGGATTCTGCGGTCGCAGGCACGGTTCTTTGTTACAGGCTGAGGCCTACCACCGCATGGTCAAACTGCTCCTCCCCTTGGTGGCCTCAGCTGGTGCTCAGATGTTCAGCACACCACTCTTGGGTCAAGACTGACTTGTCTCTTGTCTGTCCTGCTATCTTACCTGCCCCGTCCCGCCCACTGCTGGTGAGGTCAGCTGGCTCAGTCTCCACCCTCAGGTCTAACTTCGATCAGAAGCCCAAATTCTATGGAACCCAATAACTTCTTCTGGGATGGTCTCATGATACCCCCAGGGGTTCCCATGGATTCGGGCCGCCGTAACCGACCTTTTGATATCAATTATGATACCATACGGTCCTCAGGAATGGCTCCGCGCTATATCTTGGCTTCCAGAGCACGTACAAACGTCTACCGCGGAGGCTTGTGTGCGCAATGGCTCCGGGACGCCGTGATATTTTTTTATTGGCCCATCCCACGCAACATGCGTGTACTATTCATGTTTCTATATCTTATGCCTCCATGCTTGTGACAGACAAAGAAACTAGTCCTATGGGACAAATGGTCAGGTACAGATAGACGAAGCACCCCCCCCTGCTGGCTGTGTTTCCTCTCGAAGTCTTTGAAGCTCCTAGCATTCAAGTGTTAAGTAGGCTTCTTATCTTACAGGAGCCTGGATGGGGGGAAACTATCTAGTTGACGTTTTAACAGAAGGTCCCAAGGGTGGGGGCTGCTGAAGTGTGGCCATCCCTGGATATGATTTATCATTACCAAGATGGCGGCTACAGGTTCATCACATGCAGCATTATAAAACGCTGTATAAGAGGGCTTACAGGTACTGGCCTTATCTCATATGTGAAAAGCCTGCTGACAGGGTTCCTTTAACATACTCATCTATCAAAGTCTTCTCCAGTGTCCAGAGATGTTCTGCTCTTCTTCTGAGTGACGTGGCTGCTCTCTTTCTTTCACCCAGAAGTCGCTTTTACAGTGGTCTACGGAGCGTCATAACAAAATCCCATGGACTTACACAACAAAAGCCACTTCCGGTTCACAGAGAGTGCAGCATGACCAGGAGAGTCTGAATCACCGTCTCCTGATGGTCGTCGACATAAGAATGTTCTTATACACACATTACCACATACTACCTGTACACACACACACTATACACAGGTGACATGCACATGCTGTACTGTATATACTGTACATATATACTCACTCTTTTCTTCATCACAGAGGACAGGAAAGGAAAGGACGGGGTTGGTCATGTAGTTAGGAATCAGCAGCCTGCGGGAGCCCTTGTGTAAATAATGCACTATCCCGGCACACGTCCACCATCCGAACTGCTGGAAACATTAGAAGAGGGAGGGGGCCCCTGTGTGTGTGAATAGGGAGGAAAGGGGAAAGTGATTTAAGGTTTCTCCCCTCTCCTCAGTGGTCTAAGGGGTAACGTTTCTCCTTATGGCTGGCCTGGCATGTCAGAGTGAGGAGACTTATAAGCTGTGCATGCTCCTCTGGGAAATTAAATATGCAATTTATCTCTTCAGAGAGGAAGAGAACTAGAACTCTAGTGCCGGGATGTTACTCCCATCTCCTCAGTAGTTTCATCCACTGGCACCTAGATACTTGGCCCCGCCCACTTCTTCCTTTTCTCCCTCGTCATGGGCACAGTGCAATCACTCTGCACCAGGGAAACCTCTCCTGTGATTAGCGCCGACGAGGACTATGGAGTGGTGAGGAGGAGCTTCACAGCTAATCATATGCACACACCATGCAGGACGGTTAGGCACATTCACATGTGTGCGTGGTTGTATTCACAAATAAAGTTTATTTACGAAAGTTAACCTGAGACTCGGGGCAGTGCTCTTCCTATCCAGGGATCCAGGACCCTGAACTAATTACCTAGCAATGCCCCTGCCTATGATAGAGACAGAGATCCCTCTATTTTAGTTACAGTATACCTACAGTAGCCTTCTCCATTTTATCAGAGAGTGACGCCTTTATTTTATCTTAGATAAACCGAGAGAGAAAGAGACGCCTCCATTTTATATGAGTTACAACAAAGATATAGCCGCCTACATTTAATCTGAGGTACACCACAAGAGAGAAAGGCCTCCATTTTATCTGAGGTACAACAAGAGAGAGATAGAGCCACGTCCATTTTATCTGAGGTACACCTCAAGAGACAGAGAACCGCCTCCATTTTATCTGAGTTAAATCGAGATAGAGCTGCCTTCATTTTATTTGAGGTATACAGAAAGAGAAAGATGTCTCCATGTTTATTTGAGGTACACCGAAAGAAAGACAGCTCCATTTTATCTCTACTCGTTACTGTAGAAACATTATGTTCATAGCTCCCATCCGTCCCAGATTCAATAGGACTGTCCCAATTTGAAGGGGCAGTCACCAGCTGGGCTGTTCTGATTTGATGGGGTAGTCCCACTGCCTTGACACGTCAGGTCTTTGTCCCAACTTCCACTCACTCTGTTCTCTTCATTTCTTGTGATTTGGTCTCCAAGGGAATCAAACACACAACCTCCATCACTACAAACTTTTGCTAAGAGCCACAGCCTGCACTGATCAGCCTAGGAGTATTTTGTATACCTGAAGTTGCACTGATGACTCTGAACCCACAGACAGATAATACTGATACATAGAGATACATCTTTAGATAGAAATACACTGCTATGTCCCTTTAGTCAAGCAGTAAAGAAAGTCTATTTTTTTTCTGCTTATAAGTACTAAAAAATAGAGAAAAACAATAAGTGTTATTTTTCATATGCTTTTTTAAAAATAATAAACATCACAAATCAGCAAAGAACAGACCTATTTGGTGTCCTTGTAATCGTAACGACGCGTACAACACAACAATCTGATTATTTATGGTGATCGGTAAAAAAATGGAATGATTGATTTTTTTTCTCCATTAAACCCATTAAAAAATGTAATAATAATTTAACGCTGAGGCGATATTCACACGTATTATACGTGCTGTGTTTTTTTTCTACAGGTGTCTACACCACATGACACAAATACATTCTGCGCTTATTACTTGTACTTACTCCTGAATTGTGCGGTTTTGGTGCTTTTTTCCCCTCTATAGGCTTTTATGTAGAGCTTAAAGATAGGCTATTGTACAGTGATATCCGGAGTGAAAATGTAACATGGAAACTTCTGAGTCAGTGACGTTTACAGCATTATTTTCTCCTCACTACGGGCACAATTACCGCCTTTTCTAGACAGTTTTATGTGTGGAATGTAACTTGTGATTTTGTCTACTTGGAAGAGAAATAGACCACATACATGACATAATTATTATGAGATATCGGACTTCTACTATATGGTGGCATTATTCTTGAATGTCCTTTTATTTTTTAAGCAAGACCTCTCTTATGATAAGAGGTTGAAAAAAATTGAGCTTGTTTAGCTTAGAAAAATGACGCTTCAGAGGGGATCTGATTTACGTACATAAACATACAGTACAGACCAAAAGTTTGGACACACCTCATTTAAAGATTTTTCTGTATTTTCATGACTTTGAAAATTGTACATTCACACTGAAGGCATCAAAACTATGAATTAACACATGTGGAATTATATACTTAACAAAAAAGTGTGAAACAACTGAATATATGTCTTATATTCTAGGTTCTTCAAAGTAGCCACATTTTGTTTTGATGACTGCTTTGCACACTCTTGGAATTCTCTTGATGAGCTTCAAGAGGTAGTCACCGGAAATGGTTTTCACTTCACAGGTGTGCCCTGTCAGGTTTAATAAGTGGGATTTCTTGCCTTATAAATGGGGTTGGGACCATCAGTTGTGTTGTGCAGACGTCTGGTGGATACACAGCTGATAGTCCTACTGAATAGACTGTTAGAATTTGTATTATGGCAAGAAAAAAGCAGATAAGTAAAGAAAAACAAGTGGCCATCATTACTTTAAGAAATGAAGGTCAGTCAGTCCGAAAAATTGGGCAAACTTTGAAAGTGTCCCCAAGTGCAGTTGCAAAAACCATCAAGTGCTACAAAGAAACTGGCTCACATGAGGACCGCCCCAGGAAAGGAACACCAAGAGTCACCTCTGCTTCTGAGGATAAGTTTATCCGAGTCACCAGCCTCAGAAATCGCAGGTTAACAGCAGCTCAGATTAGAGACCAGGTCAATGCCACACAGAGTTCTAGCAGCAGACACATCTCTACAACAACTGTTAAGAGGAGACTTTGTTCAGCAGGCCTTCATGGTAAAATAGCTGCTAGGAAACCACTGCTAAGGACAGGCATCAAGCAGAAGAGACTTGTTTGGGCTAAAGAACACAAGGAATGGACATTAGACCAGTGGAAATCTGTGCTTTGGTCTGATGAGTCCAAATTTGAGATCTTTGGTTCCAACCACCGTGTCTTTGTGCGATGCAGAAAAGGTGAACGGATGTACTCTACATGCCTGGTTCCCACCGTGAAGCATGGAGGAGGAGGTGTGATGGTGTGGGGGTGCTTTGCTGGTGACACTGTTGGGGATTTACTCAAAATTGAAGTCATACTGAACCAGCATGGCTACCACAGCATCTTGCAGTGGTATGCTATTCCATAAGGTTTGCGTTTAGTTGGACCATCATTTATTTTTCAACAGGACAATGACCCCAAACACACCTCCAGGCTGTGTAAGGGCTATTTGACCAAGAAGGAGAGTGATGGGGTGCTACGCCAGATGACCTGGCCTCCACAGTCACCAGACCTCAACCCAATCGAGATGGTTTGGGGTGAGCTGGACCGCAGAGTGAAGGCAAAAGGGCCAACAAGTGCTAAGCATCTCTGGGAACTCCTTCAAGATTGTTGGAAGACCATTTCCGGTGACTACCTCTTGAAGCTCACCAAGAGAATGCCAAGAGTGTGCAAAGCGGTCATCAAAGCAAAAGGTGGCCACTTTGAAGAACCTAGAATATAAGACATATTTTCAGTTGTTTCACACTTTTTTGTTAAGTATATAATTCCACATGTGTTAATTCATAGTTTTGATGCCTTCAGTGTGAATGTACAATTTTCATAGTCATGAAAATACAGAAAAATCTTTAAATGAGAAGGTGTGTCCAAACTTTTGGTCTGTACTGTATATGAGGTCAGTACAAAGGACTGGCTCATGACTCATTCCTTTCAAAGATAATACTAACGACGAGGGGGCACTCATTACGGGTGGAAGAAAGGCGACTCCGGCACCTAAACAGGAAAGCGTTCTTTACAGTCAGAGCAGTCAGACTGTGGAATGCCCTACCACAAGAGGTAGTGATGGCCGACACTATAACAGCTTTCAAAAAAGGGCTGGATGACTTCCTCGATACACATAAAATTGTGCGTTACAGTTAAATTAGACAAAATGTTACACCTATAGTAGTACATTTAGTATGGTAATAGTAATTACATAACTAGTATCATAATTAGGTTTGAGCCAGGGGTCTAGGACTGATCGCCTTTTCTCGGGGTCCAGAAGAAATTTTTCCCCTGTGACACAAATTGACTCAATGTGTCCTGGGGTTTTTGCCTTCTTCTGGATCAACAGATTTAGGTATAGGGATTTTAGTAATACCATTATTAGAATCACAAGAGTAATACAAAATATAAAACTTATTAAAAAAAAATATAAACGGGTTAATTTTTAATTGTAATAGTGCAGCAATAATAAAAATGGCAATAATAACACATTTGTGACGCCTAGTACAAGTCCCAGTAAGTAAGTGTAGTGTTAGTGTAGGGAGGAAGGTTGAATGTTACGGGTCCGGGGGGTGGAACCTCTGTGCCGCGGTGCAAGGAGGGACCCAGAGGGGCGTAACTAAGTATCAACTCAGACCGACCCTGGTCGTACGGCGGCTAACGACTCCGTGACCAGGGAGGGACCAAGCAGAGGGACCAGGTGCTACTCTGGGGACGACCATGTAAGAGAGCAGGTGGCTCCCACAGGTCAGATGACTGGGACTGACCGGTATAGTGGATGGGCACAAGCAGGCAGAAGTCTCTGGGTTAGCTGACAGGTGGTTACGGCAAGTGACGGCCGAGCCTCCAGGTAGGCTAGCAGGTAACAAGCAGGTAACAGGCGAGTGCTCCCAGGTGAGCGGGCTAGCAGGCACGGCAGGTAGCAGGCAGGTAACTGGCAGATGCTTGCTGGTAAGCAGGTGGACTTGCCCATAGACAGACTGTTGGGTTGAATGGAAGACAGACTGTCGGGCTGGAGAGTAGTCAGGCTGGCAACTGGACCTGAGGGCTGAAGCAGAGGTAAGTATACTGTGCAACAACTATTGCTCGGGCACCTTCATTTTGGAGGAGGTGCCTTATATATGGGAGGTCCTCCGGCTATTGGCCGGGGACTCCTTAGGACGGCGCACGGCCCCTTTAAGAGAGAGGGAGCGCGCGTGCGCCCTAAGCACAGTGCCCGGGAAGCAGCGCGCGCCGACAGCAGCAGCAGGAAGAGGAGCACTAGAGGACGCCGCGCGGGGAGCGAGGAGGTGAGAGGGACGGCGTCTCTGCCTGACAGGGGGCAGAGACGCCGATGCTACAGTACCCCCCCCTTTACGCCCCCTCTTTTTTAGGCCAGAAAGAAATCTTTCAAGGAGAAGCGGGGCGTGGATGTTCTCCTTGGGTTCCCAAGTTCTCTCCTCTGGGCCAAACCCCTTCCAATCCACCAGAAAAAAGGTTTTTCCTCTTACCCTCTTGGTGGCCAGAATATTCTCTACCTTAAAAACGTCCTCAGCGGAAACCGGGGCAGGGGAAGTACCTGGATTGTTGGAAAAAGAATTAAAGACAACTGGTTTGAGGAGAGATATATGGAAGGAGTTGGGAATCCGTAAGGTGGCTGGAAGCTTTAACTTGCAGGCCAGTGGATTGATTTGTTTAAGGACTTCAAATGGACCGATGAACCGAGGACCCAACTTGTAGGAGGGTATTTTGAGCCGAACATGTTTGGAGGAGAGCCAAACCTTGTCTCCCGGACCGAATTGAGGCGGATCCAGACGTCTCTTGTCAGCATGTCTCTTCATCCGCTCAGAGGACTGAAGAAGTGCGGACCTAGTATTCTCCCAAATGGTGGAAAATTTGCTGACCAGAGACTCCGCGGCAGGGTTGTCCACAGAAGTGGAGACGGGAAACGGAATCCGGGGATGTTGACCATAGACTATAAAGAATGGAGACTTGTCAGTCGATTCGGTCTCATGGTTGTTGTAGGAAAATTCGGCCCATGGTAGGAGGTCCACCCAATCAGTATGGTGAGCATTAACAAAGTGCCGGAGGTAGCCGGTAAGGATCTGGTTGATCCGCTCCACTTGACCATTGGACTGTGGATGGTAAGCGGAGGAGAAATCCAGGGTGACATCCAGCAGCTTACACGTAGCTTTCCAGAAACGTGAGGTGAACTGAACCCCTCGATCTGACACGATGTAGAGGGGTAGACCATGGAGACAACCCAAATGACTGTACAACTGGCAGAAACAGGGAGATCTATAATAAAGTCCATAGCAATGTGTTTCCACGGGGCATCAGGTACGGGAAGAGTAGGAGATGACCGGCTGGTAGATGTCAGGGAACTTTGTTGCGGGCACAAGACGAACAGGCTGAGGCAAAGTCTACCACATCCTTGCGCAGGGTAGGCCACCAGTAATGCCGGGTAATGAGCAGGAAGGTCTTTTTCTGGCCAGCATGGCCGGCTAGTTTAGATGAATGACCCCAGTGAAGAACCTTCTTCCGATCTGGTACTGCTACAAACGTCTTACCGGGTGGAAGACGAGTCAGATCCAAGGGGGCCACATTCATCACCTTGGAGGGGTCGATGATGTGCATAGGCTCCTCCTCTTGGTCGGAGGACAGGAAGGATCGGGACAAGGCATCGGCTTTGACATTCTTGTCTGCCGGGCGGAAATGTAGGATGAAGTCGAAGCGGGCGAAGAACAAATACCACCGGGCCTGGCGCGGGTTGAGTCTTTGGGCATTCTGGAGATATGCTAGGTTTTTGTGATCCGTATAGATGATCACCGGGTATAGAGCCCCTTCAAGCAGGTAACGCCACTCCTCCAGTGCCAATTTAATGGCTAACAGTTCTCGGTCTCCTATAGAGTAGTTGCGCTCAGAGGAGGAGAAGAGTTTGGAGAAGAAACTGCAGGTTACCATTCTCCCAGAAGAAGACCTTTGGGTGAGCACTGCTCCGGCTCTGGAGGAGAAAGCATCAACCTCCAGGTAGAACTGTTTGTTTCTATCCGGACGGTGCAGCACTGGAGCAGAGGAGAAGGCTTTCTTTAAGGAAAGAAAGGCCTCCTCAGCTTCGGGCGACCATTCCTTGGGATTAGCTCCCTTACGGGTGAGCGCAGATATGGGAGCAGTCCGAGAAGAGAAGTGCGGGATGAAGAGACGATAATAGTTGGCGAAGCCCAGGAATCGCTGAATCGCCTTCAACCCCTCCGGACGGGGCCACTTTAGGACATTTGAGAGCTTCTCAGGATCCATTCGTAGGCCTGTCTGGGAGATAACATAGCCCAGGAATGGAAGAGAGGTCTGCTCGAAGAGGCACTTCTCGTATTTTGCCTAGAGATGGTTCTGCCTGAGCCTAAGCAGGACCTGACGAACATCCCTCCGGTGTGTGGGAAGATCCGGAGAGAAGACCAAGATGTCGTCCAGATATACCACCACGCAGGAGTAAAGAAGATCACGGAAGATGTCGTTGACCAATTCTTGGAAGACAGCGGGAGCATTGCAGAGACCGAAGGGCATCACACGGTACTCATAGTGACCGTCCCGGGTATTGAATGCCGTCTTCCACTCATCTCCTTGACGGATTCGGACCAGGTTATATGCTCCACGAAGATCCAGCTTGGAAAAGATCCTGGCGCCCTTAAGGCGATAAAACAACTCGGAGATGAGCAGCAGGGGATATTTGTTTTTTACCGTGATCTGATTGAGTCCTCTATAATCAATACGAGGGCGTAGCGAAACATTCTTCTTCTTGACAAAGAAGAATCTGGCTCCAGCCGGGGAGGTAGATTTCCGGATGAATCCCCTAGCCAGATTCTCTTCAATGTACTCAGACATGGCTCGGGTTTCGGCCGCCGACAACGGGTAAATACGCCCACGGGCTGGAGTGGCGCCAGGTACCAGGTCGATCGGGCAATCATATGGCCTATGAGGTGGCAGTGTCTCTGCTTCCTTTTTACCGAAGACATCCGCGTAGGACCAGAAAGGAGCCGGTAGACCGGGTAAATTAACTGGGGTAGGTGGTGGACGAGTAGGGCGAACCGGGATCAGGCAGGTCCTATGGCAGTCCTGCCCCCACCGGAGTACTTCACTGGATTGCCAGTTCAGCACGGGTTCATGTGTCTGGAGCCAGGGTAGACCTAGCAATAAGGAGTGAGAGAGTCCGGACAGCACATGGAAGGAGATTTTATCTGAGTGCAGCATTCCCACCTGCAGGGTTAGGGGATCAGTGACGAGCAGGATGGTCACTGGAAGGAGACTTCCATCCACGGAGGCGACGGACAAAGGTTCAGCCAGAGGTTTAGTGGGAATACGGTGTCTCTCTACCAGGGACTGGGAAATGAGGTTTCCAGCAGTTCCAGAATCCAGATGAGCAATTTCAAAGAGACGGTTCTCTCCCCAGGAGATAAAGACAGACAAAGTCAAGGATGGAGAGGGCTTACTGTTGCCTAGGACGACCTCTCCGAGTGGTCCTAGACACTGAAGTTTCCCAGCGTCTCCGGGCAGGAACGGATCAGGTGCTCTTTACTGCCACAATAGAAACAGCTCCCCTCGGCTCGACGTGACTCTTAGTGAGATTTGACCATCTTGGTCTGGTCAATCTGCATGGGTTCGGGCGAGTGCGCCCGGGGAGTGACTCGTTGAGAGGCAGGTCTCTGGAAAGTAGGAGCGAGGCGGGAGAACTTTCTCTCCCGAGTGGTCTCTTTGGTGCGTTCTTGGAACCGGATGTCAATCCGGGTAGCGAGTGACACCAGGTCATCCAGGGTGGTAGGAATGTCCCGACCAGCTAGCTCATCCTTAATTCGACCGGAAAGACGCTCCCAGAAGACGGACACCAGAGCCTCGTTATCCCAGGCAAGCTCAGAAGCGAGGGTATGGAACCGTATGGCATATTGGCCCACGGTGAGACTCCCTTGGCGGAGACGTAGCAGAGAGGAGGCTGAAGAGGATTTTCGTCCTGGCTCATCGAAGACTTTCCGGAAAGCAGCGAGGAAAGATGACAGGTCCGACACCAGGGGATCCCCTCTCTCCCACAGGGGATTTAGCCATGCCAGTGCTTCCCCAGTGAGATGGGACATGATGAATGCCACTTTGTCCCGGTCGGAGATGAACTGATGTGCCAAAAGTTCAAAGTGCAGGGTGCACTGGTTTATGAAACCCCGAGCTAGAGCGGGGTCGCCTCCAAAAAGAGGAGGTGCAGAAAGCCGGGGTCCTGGGTTGGATGCCATGGTACTGGTGGGCAGCGGCACTGCCGGAGCGGGTGTTGCTCGACTGGGGGCGGACGCAGGTGGTACGGACAGCGTGTCCAGGCGAGTGTTGACAGACCGCAGGTAGGTCAGGATGGTTTCCTGTTGGGATCTCTGACGAGAAACCTCCAGGTATAGGTCAACAAGCGAAGGAGCCTGGGGGCCACCGGGTTCCATGGCCCGAGCAAACTGTTACGGGTCCGGGGGGTGGAACCTCTGTGCCGCGGTGCAAGGAGGGACCCAGAGGGGCGTAACTAAGTATCAACTCAGACCGACCCTGGTTGTACGGCGGCTAACGACTCCGTGGCCAGGGAGAGACCAAGCAGAGGGACCAGGTGCTACTCTGGGGACGACCTTGCAAGAGAGCAGGTGGCTCCCACGGGTCAGATGACTGGGACTGACCGGTATAGCGGATGGGCACAACAAGCAGGCAGAAGTCTCTGGGTTAGCTGACAGGTGGTCACGGCACGTGACAGCAGAGCAGGCTGAAGTCTCTAGGTTAGCAGACAGGTGGTCACGGCAAGTGACAGCAGGAGCCTCCAGGTAGGCTATCAGGTGGTCACGGCAAGTGACGGCCGAGCCTCCAGGTAGGCTAGCAGGTAACAAGCAGGTAACAGGCGAGTGCTCCCAGGTGAGCGGGCTAGCAGGCATGGCAGGTAGCAGGCAGGTAACAGGCGAGTGCTCCCAGGTGAGCGGGCTAGCAGGCACGGCAGGTAGCAGGCAGGTAACTGGCAGGTGCTTCCTGGTAAGCAGGTGGACTTGCCCATAGACAGACTGGTGGGTTGAACGGAAGACAGACTGTCGGGCTGGAGAGTAGTCAGGCTGGCGGACTGGAACAGTAGTCAGGCTGGCAACTGGACCTGAGGGCTGAAGCAGAGGTAAGTATACTGTGCAACAACTATTACTCGGGCACCTCCATTTTGGAGGAGGTGCCTTATATATGGGAGGTCCTCTGGCTATTGGCCGGGGACTCCTTTGGACAGCGCGCGTGGCCCCTTTAAGAGAGAGGGAGCGCGCGCCCTAAGCACAGTGCCCGGGAAGCAGCGCGCGCTGACAGCAGCAGCAGGAAGAGGAGCACTAGAGGACGCTGCGCGGGGAGCGAGGAAGTGAGAGGGACGGCGTCTCTGCCTGACAGGGGGCAGAGACGCCGATGCTACATTGAACTTGATGGACCTAGGTCTTTATTCAACCTGCGTTACTATGTTATTATGCTTATAAGTATAGCAGCAAATTTACTAAATTGATCTTTATGTTTTGGAGACCAGTTAATTTCTGAACTGGATTTGAGGAGCCCAATTTTACCCTGTATTAATGCTTCACTTCTGGAAGTATTCATCATCACATTGATGAAGATTGTTAAATGGTGGTCCGATGCTACTCAAAAAGCTGTCCTAACCTCCGAGAGCTGTAGTGTAGGTAAATTCCCTTGGGAAATTGATCAATTGTTTTAAGCAGTTAGGGCAAAAATGAGTATTGAAGAACATAGCAAATCAAAATCTGTCCAGGATGTTATGTTTGGTAGCTTGGACGTTGGAAAGAGAAGACCCTTTATTAATAAATATGTATATGTCTCTCATCAAGAGAGAGGGGAATAAACCTCACAAAAAGGGTTTATTCCCAAAAATGTTAACGGTAAATCCCCTTGATGACTCTGATTCTGCTTATTGGGACAAGGCAACAAAAATTGACGTCTCTATTTCTAGTTAGCCCTCCATTCCTTTTTAAGACACTGGTTCACTCAAAGACACAATGGATATAAAGACAGACATTTTTCTGAGTACAGCTTTGGAGCCGGAAGCCTTTGTCTTAAAAACTAGTATTGCTAGCACAAATACTACTAGAGTCCTTATTTTGTGACTTGAACATTTAACTTCCCGATTAAAAGGGGAAAGCTTCTGAGGAACAGATTTTGTCCTTTTTCCCAGTCACGCAGAAGACTGCAGATTTACTGTTTGGCACCTCTGCTGATAGAGTTAAATAGTCAGCTAGATCAACCTCCCTTATTAATTTAGCATGCACGTCCCTATGGGTAAAGAATTATCAGGGGAATTATGTAACTAAATCTAGGTTGTGTGCTATTCCCTTTGAAGGAAGCCATCTTTTTGTTTCCTCATTAAATTATATTCTCGCTCAAATCTCTGACAGGAAGAAAGAATTTCCCTTTCACCCCTCACAAATGACACATAGGTCCTTTTGTAAAAGATAAATTATTTTTAGGGACAGAAGTCCTAGGGATAGGGACACGAGGTCAAAATAGGGATCTTTTGTTTAGAGGGCCGCAGCAGGGCTCCTAACTTAAGGGTGGTCAGCAATAATGCCAAAGGTAAAATCGAGAGTAGGTTAAAGTCTTTTTTTCTCTCAGCTTCGATAAGAATTTTAGCAACTTCTTGAACTCCAAACTCCATGTTTGAGGAGCAAAATCTGGAGCTGAGATTCCTTCCCTTGCAAAGATTTCTTAATTAACAGATCAAAATTAGTCTACCTTGGAAAGAGACATTGCATCTCTCTTGGAATAGCCAAATGGAGAGTTCAGAATGTATCATAAACCTCAAAAGTTTAATCAGACACCTTGTTTGCAAAAAATTAATAATGGAAACTATAAAATCTACAGTAGAAGTTTTTCAGGACTGCTTGATGTTGGTAACAGATATAAAAGATGTATTTTAAGAAGAATTAATTCACAAAGACTATCAAAGATTCCTTGGGGCAGCAACATTATAGAAGGAGAAAGTATCTCACTTTTAGTATCAGACCCCATGACTTAGAATTTCTCTAGCACCTCACATCATTAAAAAGATCATAGCAGAGGTAAAGGCTCATATCCAGGAAAAGGACATCAGTCTCTTCATTACCTACCTGGATGATTTGCTGACTTGTTGCTCCAACAGAAAAGGTTCAGGGACAAGAGAAGGGTTGGGCCAAAGTAGGGCTAGTAGGGGTGCTTATGACTCATCTAGGCTGGATAATAAATTTCCAAAAGTCCTGTCTTATTCCTCTTCAGCATCAGTTATGCCTAAGGATTGTTATGGACTTGACACTCATGAAATGCTTTCTTCCTCAGAACAAAATTCACGTCGTCCAGCAATCCTCTTCTGAGAACGACGCTTCATAGGTTACTTGTGGTCATGTCTCACGGGTGATGCCGTTACTGACATCATCTCCAGTGAAACATGACCGCGAGTGACCTATGGCTTGTGCCAATTCTTTCTGAGGAAGCAATTTGGAGCCTGTGGCCTCTGACAGATGTAACATTGAAATATCAGCTCAAGTACGCAGATTTATTACCTGCTTTGGAAAATTAAAGGAGGTCCAGACCGCTGGCTGTTGGACTGGTACAAAAATTGTTGTAAAAAATAAAACAAGGTGTTAAAAGCCTCACTTTGTATCCATCTGTGCAGAACAGATGTACCTGAAGTACGACTTCTAGATGGGTTTGAATTTAACCTCCATCATACATGATTTTATCAATATATCCAGGTCCGACACCTTTGATGCACTAAACAGGTTTACAAAACTTGTACTGCAGTCAGACATGATGCTGAGCACAATATCGAATTCAGGGAGGATGTCTGGTAAGATTTCTGGACTTTATAATATGCCGCTATCTAAGTATGTGGAAAATGATCCCCTTGTTAGTATCTGTAACTGGGAAAAGGACATTAGGTCCATTACCAACGACCAATGGACAATCATCCTAGACACAGTCAGATCTATATCCCTAGTGGAACGTTAAAGACTGTCATGACTACAAATGATCCTTAGTGGATATATGACCCCCTAGCTTCTCCACAAGGTCAGCATACATAGAGACCAAAGCTCAGAAGCGCTTAGAGATACCTGCTGATCTTATACACATGCTGCGGGATTATAATTACTTTTTGGAGTAAAGTTACTACATTTGTATAATCATAATCAGTAGGTTTGGTCAGAGACACCAAGGTATTTTATTAGGGAACTTAGAAGATCTGACACTGGACACACGGTAAAACTGCTGTAGGACGTTTATTGTTTCTTGCACATGAATTGATTGATAATATCTGATGTAACAGAAAAGGTGGTTCATGTTTCCATCATTTTCTATGTGCTATCAAATATTACAATTTAGATACAAAGCCAAAAGCATTTAAAATCATAGAAAATGTGTTCAAAGACCTTGTGTGGAGGTAAAGAGCCAAGGCTGAAGATGCTTCATCTCCAAAAGTCTACAAAACAGGGAGGATTGGCAACTTCGAATTTACTTGTCTATTTCATGTGTTTAGGAGCTTGGAAACTTAGGAATCAGCAGGTTTGGATGAAATGGGTGACTCATCAAGTCCCATGCCTTGTCTTAAAGGGAACCTGTCAGGTCCCCCGTCCCTACAGAACCGCCAGCAGCTGTGTCTGCATATATAAACACCCCGCCGAAAAGTCCCTTAATTACATTACACACAAACAGATCTTCATAAAAAGTATTTCTAAAGTCTGTTTATGTAATGTAAATGAGGCCATTGACTAGCCAATGGGGCGTTAGTGTCCCCAGACTAGTCGGCCCACTTAGCATGTTATCACACCCCTGTGGGCATGATAACATGGCTTCCAAACGCCTGCAGCGGCGCCACCAGCGCTAATCATACCTCGCGCATGTGTGCAGCTTCTTTCCTTCACTGCATTGATACTCTGAAGCTGGGTGTACCGGTGCTGGCTTTAGAGGGGTACACCACACATCCAAAGTGCAGAAGACTTTAAAGAGAATCAGTTCCCAACGAAGGCAAGAAAAAACTACTATATTTAGCACAGAAAGGGATTTAATAAATGGATCACATCAGATTTTCCTACAAAGAAGGAATGGATCGTAGATGTAACTAGTAATGTGTAATATGAACATGTTTATTATTATAGTGTAGAGAAGTTACAGACTTTGTTCAGACATGGAGATTGTGCGCTGAAAGTAACTAATGAATGGCAGATCGCTGAGATTGGAAGTTAGGAGGAAGAGGGAGGAGGATATTTGGGGTATTTTGTTAGGCGGTGGGGGCAAGGGTTGCAATATTTGTCCATATAGTGTATATATATGAATATGTAACAACGTGAAATACTCAGTGCATATAGAATATTGCTTTTTATTTGATTTTTGGAAGAAAGATATTAATAACTGCAGATATTTTTAATTCTAATATACCGTATTGTTCGGACTATAAGACGCACTTTACCATAAGAAGCACCCCAGGTTTAGACAATAGAAAATAGGAAAAACATTTTTCCTACTAATTAAATCTTCCCTGGTGTAGATTGGAGGAGTAAATATCACTAACAGTAATGTACTGGGGTGGAATAGGGAAGTAATAAATCTATTGTTAGTGTTTCTCTGCACCATGTGTTATACTTACATATAGCGTCACAGCAGGGACATTAAAGCGCACTCTGCAGCGCACATATATACACACAACACTGCTGGACACTGCACGCATACTCAACTCTGCTCTGTACGTACGCACTCACTAGTTAGTAACATTTTTCTTGCTAAATGTGCAGCTTATAGTCAAAAAAATATGTTACGTCCTAAAGCAATTTCCCTTTCTTGTTTAATTATACAACTGTCTTATGTTTTTTGTACAATTTGTCAATAATACATATAGTTTTTGCCCATGTGAGTTATTTTTGATGGTCAGCAAAGTATGATTTTCCAGTAATAATTTTTCACATTCTTGGTATGAAAATGGCTTCTCGTTGTGTGGGATTTTTGATGTTGAAGAAGGTACCATTTGTGGTTAAAACATTTTTCACATTCTGAACATCAATCTTGCTTCTGCTCTGTGTGAATTCTCTGGTGTTTAACTAGAGTTGATTTATCTGCCCAACATTTCCCACATTCTGAACATGAATATGGCTTCTCCCCTGTGTGAGTTCTCTGGTGTCTAACAAGAACTGATTTCTTTATAAAACATTTTCCACAATCTGAACATGAATATGGCTTCTCCCCTGTGTGACTTCTCTGGTGACTAACAAGAACGGATTTATGTACAAAACATTTTCCACATTCTAAGCAAGAGAAAGGCTTCTCCCCTGTGTGAGTTCTCTGGTGAATAACGAGAATTGAATTTCGGTTAAAATATCTCCCACATTCTGTACATGAATATTGTTTCTCCCCTGTGTGAGTTCTCTGATGTTTGATAAGATTTGATTTCTCTGTAAAAAATTTCCCACATTCTAAACATGAATATGGCTTCTCCCCTGTGTGAGTTCTCTGGTGTCTAACAAGAACTGATTTCTGAATAAAAGATTTTCCACAATCTGTACATGAATATGGCTTCTCCCCTGTGTGACTTCTCTGGTGACTAACAAGAATTGATTTCTGAATAAAACATTTTCCACATTCTGAACAAGAAAAAGGCTTCTCCCCTGTGTGAGTTTTCTGGTGAATGACAAGATTCGATTTCATATTAAAACATTTCCCACATTCTGAACAAGAATGTGGCTTCTCCCCAGTATGAATTCTCTCATGCCTATCAAGATCTGATTTCTGGTTAAAATATCTCCCACATTTGGAACAAGAAAATCTCTTCTCCTTTGTGTGAATTTTTTGATGTTTAACAAAAGAAGTTTCGAGAGGATAACTATTTCTATATTCTGAACATGAAATTGGCTTCTTTGCTTTAAGAGCAATTTGTTTTTTAAGGCCTGTCTTGTGACTTTTATTTTTTTTAGTAGTCTGTAATGGATCACATGATAGATCTTTGCTGTGAAGGGATGATAGTATATTTGGTGTAATAGCATTCACTTCAGTTGTATCCTGTGTGATCTCAAGGTCATCTGAATTAAAAATTGAAGATGTCAGTTGTCCCTCTGATCTCCTGGTACAGTCATCTGCCAAGAAATAAAAACAATTATTATTTTTTAATAAAATATCCTTGAGAATATTTTTGAACATTTCTACTTAAAATGTCTGTAGAAATATTAAATTATGTAGCAAAATTGAATTATTCACTAAGACCATGACAGTTCACAGTCTAATAGGAGACCTCATAGCATGAACAAGTGGAGCATGGTGTTCAGCTGTTTGTTCATTCTGCCCCCAAATATTGGAATAAAAAGCAACCAAAATATGATATGTAGGCAAAAATGATACTAACAACTTCTACTCATCCATTAAAAAAACAAGCCCCCACTACGGTCCACCATCTGTCACTGGAAAAACGGTTTCTACCTTATTAGTGTCTCAAAGGCTCTTGAAAAGCAGCATGGTTTCCATAAACCAATCCAGCAAAATCCCCTCTCCCAAATTCAAATCTCCCCCTTGATTCTGATCCTTGTAGTGTGCACAAACCACATTTAGCATCCATGTACTGTATTTGGCAATAGGAGGGATCCAATGGCTGGATGTCCTTAAGGACAAAAATGTCCAGGAACGATGGGAAATTTTTAAAAATGAGATTCTCAAAGCCCAATCGTTAACAATCCCGAAAAGTAGGAAGATTGGGAAGCATTTAAGGAAACCAGGATGGATGAACACAGAACTTAAACACATGCTAAAAAGAAAGAAAGAAATGTTTATTAAATGGAAAGAGGGAGGTATATCTAAAGAAGATTATAATGCAGTCTGCAGATCCTGCAGGGCACGTATCAGGTTAGCTAAAGCTGAAAATGAATTAAGGCTTGCAAGAGATGTCAAAAGCAATAAAAAAGGATTTTGGGGGTATGTCAAAAGTAAAAGAAAAGTCAAAAATGCTATAGGATTTTTACAGGATGAAAATGGTGAAATGGTAAGAAAGGATGTTGAGAAGGCCGAACTTTTTAATTCCTATTTTGCATCTGTTTTCTCTCAACAAGAAAATGTAACATCAACTGATCTTCACTGTCCTATTAAAGGAATAGAAAAATCCAAGTTATCTGTAAACAGAGAGATTGTGAGGGAATATTTAGCTAACATAAATGAGTTCAAGTCTCCAGGTCCAGATGAATTACACCCCAGAGTACTGAAGGAGATCGTAGAAGAAATTTTAGAACCACTCTCCATAATCTTTGAAAATTCTTGGAGAACAGGATAAGTCTCAGAAGACTGGAGAAGAGCAAATGTTGTTCCTATCTTCAAAAAGGGGAAGAAGGTGGACCCAGGGAACTATAGGCCGGTGAGTCTGACTTCTATACCAGGAAAGATCTTTGAACAAATTATTAAACAACATGTATGTAAGTACCTGGATAAGAATGAAGTGATTAACCAGAGACAGCATGGGTTTGTAACTAACAAGTCATGTCAGACTAACTTAATTTCCTTCTATGACAGAATCACTGACTGGGTGGATCAGGAAAATGCTGTAGATATAGTATATCTTGACTTCAGCAAAGCATTTGACAAAGTATCTCACACCATCCTTATTGAAAAAATTACCAAGTATGGAATGGACAAGGCAACTGTTAGGTGGATTCATAACTGGCTTAGTGATCGGACTCAAAGAGTGGTCGTAAATGGCTTCACATCCAGTTGGATGAATGTCTTAAGTGGGGTACCACAGGGCTCTGTCCTGGGACCTGTATTGTTCAACATCTTTATCAATGATTTAGATGAAGGAATTGAGGGTAAACTGATTAAATTTGCTGATGACACAAAGCTAGGAGGGATAGCTAACACTAGAGAAGAGAGAGAGAGGATTCAAAAAGACCTAAATAAACTGGAGCAGTGGGCTGTAACCAACAGAATGGTTTTTAACAGGGAAAAATGCAAAGTACTACATCTGGGAACTAAAAATGAAAAAAGCATATACAAAATGGGAGGAATAGAGCTAAGCAACAGTACATGTGAAAAAGACTTAGGTATACTAATAGATCATAGACTGAACATGAGTCAACAGTGTGATGCAGTAGCAAAAAAGGCAAATACAATTCTGGGATGTATTAACAGAAGCATACAGTCTAGATCACGTGAAGTCATTATCGGACTTTACTCCTCTTTGGTCAGACCTCATCTGGAATACTGCGTCCAGTTTTGGGCACCACATTTTAAAAAAGACATCGACAAACTGGAGCAAGTTCAGAGAAGAGCGACCAGAATGGTGACCGGTCTGCAAACCATGTCCTATGAGGAACGGTTACAGGATTTGGGAATGTTTAGCTTGCAAAAGAGAAGACTGAGAGGAGACTTAATAGCTGTCTACAAATATCTCAAGTGCTGTCACATTGTAGAAGGATCATCTTTATTCTCATTTGCACAAGGAAAGACTAGAAGCAATGGGATAAAACTGAATGGGAGGAGACACAGATTAGATATTAGAAAAAACTTTTTGACAGTAAGGGTGATCAATGAGTGGAACAGGCTGCCACGAGAGGTGGTGAGTTCCCCTTCAATGGATGTCTTCAAACAGAGGCTGGACAGATATCTGTCTGAGATGATTTAGTGAATCCTGCTTTGAGCAGGGGGTTGGACCAGATGACCCAGGAGGTCCCCTCCAACTCTACCATTCTATGATTCTATGACTATAGACAATAACACATCTATAATCAGATCATTTTATTGAAAAAGGTTCCTAAAATCTCCATCCTACATCCGCGTCCCATTTAGCTTGAGCTGTCAGGGGGTGATTATTCAGTTGGGATGACAATAGACACATATATGGTTGAGATTAAATGATTTGTATGACCTGTAGAAGCAATAATATCTCTTAGGGGATGATGTTGTATGCCAAGATCCATCAGACCCGATTGAGCTGAGAGAGCACGTCAGATTTGTAGGTATTGGTAAAAAGCATTAAGCGATAAATTAAATTCCTCTTGGAGCTGTTGAAAGCTTTTAAGAACAGAGTTTGTAAATAATTCTTCTATCGACCAGATCTTTTTCTGCACCTAATCAGGGAAGCCCTTTATCTTTGAGAATTCGCCCACAGTGGGATTACACCATGGCGGCGTGTATTTAGTGTATCTTCTAATACCCAGAACTTTCTTTCCCCTAACCCACACTTTATCTATGAATGCCAATGTGAGAGAAAGAGGACTCCTCTTGGGAGAAATCCTTGTCTGCAGAATACAAAGGTGAGGCCCATTTCATATTTTGTAACATAAGAGCACCTGACTTGCCCATGTGATCTCTATATCCTCATCCATGGAGGTGTTGTAATTGGGATGCAATAAAATACAGCCATGGATCAGAAATAGCCAGTCTACCCTCATCTTTATTACGTTGGAGAGTTTGTAGTTTTATTCGAGAATGCTGTTTACGCCATATTAATTCCCTGAACATGGTTTGTACTTTACAAAATATGGGGGAAGGAAGCAAACGAGGAGCGTTATGTAGCATATATAACAATTGTGGCATAAGGACAGATTTGTTCCAATTACTTTATAAACCTGACCACCTTCTGAAGTCTTATAATTGACATTATTGAACTGATTGAAGATGTTACGTTATCTATAAACATACATAGAGACATAGAATAAAAGAAACCTGTTGCATCCCCAAAAACATATGTTCAGGGGAGAACTACAACACTAAATTGGAGTTGCACTCATTTATGGTGGACCATTGGAATACCTCTTAGTTCTGACCAGAAAAGTTGAAACTTCACACTTGGACCTCACTGCACATTTAATGTTGTTGATCTTAAATGCAAAGTTTGGCCTGAAATACTAGACCTGGCCTTGTAGGGACCATATGAGCACATTCAGCAGCACGGAAGAGAAGCTAGATTCAAGAAGATGTCAGGATTTAGGAAGGTAACAACGTCATTACCCTCCGCTTTCTCTTAGAGACGCATCATAATATTTTTCTTCAAGTGATTTCCTAACTTGTCAGCACATTCTACGCATGTTGTCATTTGGTTTTGTAATTTACAGATCTGGGCAGTCAAGGGTTGCATCTTCTAATCACTGCGGATAGGTGAATCTTCCAGATTGTAAGCTAATTTGCATAGTTTTGTGTGGAGGAAATGTTGTGGTTTAGTGGAAAAATAGTAATCACAATCACATGATTATATGTCGGACAACAACACCGATAAAGCAGCTACTGGTGACTGAGAAGAATCTGTGACTTCTCTGAATTTAGTAGTTACTACTCACCTGGGCAGTTATATGTAGGAATCTCCTCTTTACACCACTCATCACCCTTCACATATGTCTCGGTAGTATAAATATAGGTCAGATCTTCAGCCTGAAACAAATATTGTAATAGTCACAGACAGATGGAGAAGTCACATCTATGATTAGCTCTAATCCAGCCAGCTCCACCGTTCTCATCACACAAGTATAAAACATATAATACTGGTAGATAAAACAAGACTGAACACAAGACCTTCACAGCCATCTACACATCATAGGGGAGATCTCATGACACCTTCTCTCCATCTACCTGATGATCCTGAGGAACATTGGGATCTTCTTGTTTACAGTCCTGTGGGATAAGAGGACGGGGACATCTCTCTGGTGTTGCCCTCTTACTGGATAGAACTGGAGGAAACACATACAAGGACTGAATTCATTCTTTACATACAGATAATTATAGGTCGTGTGTATTTAGTTCTGTCTATTACCTGGTGATGTGAGGGGCTGGGGAACCTCCATCATGTTGTCCTTGTACAGATCTTTGTGTCCTTCTAAATACTCCCACTCCTCCATGGAGAAATAGACGGCAACATCCTGACACCTTATAGGAACCTGACACATACAATGATACCATCATCCCCCCAATTCCATCATAGTGTTACTGTATAAAGTCCCAGCATTCCCAGCAGTGTCACCTCTCCAGTCAGCAGCCCAATCATATTGTAGATGAGTTCTAGAATCGTCTGGTCATTGATGTCATCATGTATCAGGGGGTGAGGTGGAGGTCCTGTGATTGGGCTCAGGGGTCTTCTCCATCCCTCAGACACAGGGTCCTGACAGCGCTCACTAGCGGTCTTCTTCACTACTGTGTAATCCTGGTTATGGAGAGAAACATTAATAAATCTCACTACAGACATTTCCAAAGTCCTCACCTCTCTAGTTCTGTCCATCTGTTATTCCCATAGATAAGAATAATGTAATGTGACGTCATCAGAATATCTCACCTCTCCAGTAAGCCGGAAGAGGATCTCTAGGGTGAACTGTAATATCCTCTCCGCTATCTTGTCCCTGTCCATATCCATATTTGATGGGTCAATCAGGAAAATTCTCTCATGTAGAAGATCTTCACTGAGAGGATCCAATATTGTAGGGACCTGAATGGGAAAACGATGAGCCGATGTAAAATCAAGAAGAATCTCATGTAATAATATGAAAAGAGGAAACAAATATGTATTCTCTCTTTGCCTCGCATGGATTGGAGCACAAGTTGAATTACTGATTAAGACGTCCTCTATTCTTCCAATCACTGCTCTGGCTACTAATTGGCTGTAGGGATCACTTGTTCATTGGGACTGACCAGAGAATACAAAGACTGGAGGGGGACCAAAGCAGTAGTGGCATTGGACTAGTGGGGGTTTATTAATGTATTACTATTTTTATTATTTTAAAATATTCAGTTTTTTTCTTTACATCTACTAATAAAACCTGTATATTTTAGGTCACAGACAACAAGCAGTTTCTTCCTCGGAGACTGCAGCTGAATACGTTTCTCATAGACTCATAGACTTCCATAACGTTAATTCTCATCTCATTTACCGACACTGGAATCGGCATTAGCAATACTGCAGGAGATATTCATTACATATGACAAGAGAAATAACTGCTTCATGATGAGAACGATATCTTCATCTTCTACTATGGCTCTATAAACATATTTGGCCAGAATCCTTCACAGACTACATCACCAGCAGCCGCCTGTGTGAATGTTTCCTTTCTTCCCCAGACTGTAATGTTTTATCACATTAGATCTTACGTCTGATTCACCCTCAGAAGTTTGAGGCATTTATAAAACTATTTCTGTTTGCAAAACTACAGTGGACAGGAATTATTTGATACCAAAGTCTCCAGTCTTCTATGGGGCCTTATGCTTCCCTATGTTACAGGAAAAATGTCATAAAAAAAGCAGATGTTAAAATGTTTCAAAAGAAAATTGGCACCGACAATTCTTGAAAAACACCATGCAGAAAGCATAAGACACATTTTGTTCCTTTTTAACATATAATAAACTTTTTTTTTAATTAACTCTTTTGGGCACCAGAACATACATGTATGCCGCAAAGATGTCATGGCCGCCTTTCCTGACAGTTTAACCACTTGCTGCTGTCAAAAGCAAACATGCTACCTCCTAGTACCTGTTTTTCATGGTACAGAAGCAGAGAAAAGCAATTTCTTCCATACTTTTCTCAAGACCGTGCTCTAGTGTATCGCAATGATGTCCCCGGGCTGATGGAAAAATTTAACATTGAGTACAATGTGAGTGAGTGGAGACTCTTTATTGATTCATCCAAAATAAGTCTGAAAGCTGTGAAATCAGGGCATAAAAAACATAAGAATCAGTCATTGGATTTGAAAAAAATTTCATAAACCCAAATTTTGCATACATGTGTAACGTAAATAATGCTGAATTTATTCATATTACGCCATCTGATAGCTCTAAATTTAACCCCATCAATGAATATTCCACTGCATTTAAATTTTTTTAAATGATAGTGAGGGGGGATTTGACAGCTGAATTGTAAGAAATCTAAATTGATTCATTCAAATTTACATATAATGAACGTAAGGCAATTATACAACTACAAGAAAAACAAAGTATTATCATTCGACCACCTGACGACGGGGTTATGTATCATTCATTTTTATCATGTAGAATCCATGCACTTACTGACTGATACTCAAACATATTCTAAACTAAATCAAGACCCCACAAAGAAGTGTATTCAAGAACTAGAACTGTTAGTAAATATAGCATGAAGGGATGGTATACTTATTAAAAAGGAATTTGAAATTGCATTAAACAAAACCCCAAGGTTGGCAACATTGTATCATATCCCTAAAAACACTACTAATCCACCGGGACAAGCTGATTTGACGGCCAATCTGTCCAGATATGTAGACACTAGTGATGAGCGAACGTGCTCGCCACTACTCGGTACTCGCCTGAGCATCACAGTGCTCGACAAGCGCGGCGAGTATTTCCGGGTTGCTCGGGTGGGAGCTCGGGTCCCCACCCTGGATGATTTGGGCTCTTTAGAGAGCCAATGAACATGCAGGGATTGCTTGCCACGCACTGTAATGCCGTAGCCATTTTGGTTGTGGCATTACAGTGATTGGCTGGTCGCATAGCATCATCGAGTCTATTTAAGACCTGATGCCCCTATGCTCATCACAGTCTAACTTGGAAACAGGCAGAGTAGAGAGAGCTGCTGCTGAGTCAGGGAGAGATTTGCTTGTTTATAGTTAGTAAAAGTATTCCACAGCATATCTAGATATCCATCTGAGCTAACAGTCCTTCTGAGGACTAATCCAGCTGCATATATTCAGTGGTGATAGCAGGAGTTAGGCAGGAAGGCAGGGTTTGTGGCAGACTGCAGTGCATACAGCACAAGAGGGTCCATTGCACGTTTTGACTGATCCTGCTATTACAGATATTTGTAGACATAGCCCCAGATATTAGGGGCCTGGGCTAATTTTTATTTTTATCTTAATCCTGATTATTTGCTTAAAAAGCAATCCAGAGTACACAATTTTTCTGCTCCATTTGCTTGTTAGCACTGTAGAATACAGCCAGATCTTTTCCATATTACAGTGATAAAAATCCAGAAATTTGTAGTGAACATGGAAAATATTGGCCTCCATTTATAGTTTGTTGCAGTGTGTCAGTGAAGCTATTCACACGTGGTCGCTGTGAAGAATAGTAACCTACAGGCCCGCTATTTAAAATCGTGGTTGTCCATCAGATGTATCACATATAACTGAGGATCAAAATCAGCTATTTCTGGCCTCCATTTACATTTTATTGTAGTGTGTCAGTGAAGCTATTCACACGAGGTTGCTGTCAAGAATAGTATTAGTAAACTACAGGACCGCTATTTAAAATCGTGGTTGTCCGTCATACGTATCACATGTAACTGCGGTCCAAAATCAGCCATTTCTGGCCTCCATTTACATTTTGTTGCAGGCCCGCTATTTAAAATCGTGGTTGTCCATCAGATGTATCACATATAACTGAAGTTCAAAATCAGCTATTTCTGGCCTCCATTTACATTGTGTTGCAGTGTGTCAGTGAAGCTATTCACACGAGGTCGCTGTGAAGAATAGTAATAGTAAACTACAGGCCCGCTATTTAAAATCATGGTTGTCCATCAGATGTATCACATATAACTGCGGTTCAAATCCAGCCATTTGTAGTGAACGTGGAAAATATTGTCCTCCATTTAAAATGGGCAAGGCGCGAGACAAGGGACGGGGAGGTGGACGTGATGGTGCATGTAGAGGCCGAAGCCTTTGGCAAGATGAAATTGCGCCACAACAAACACCCACATCTTGTCGCTCGACCTTCCTGTCCCAATTACTAGGGGACCGCAGAACACCACTACTGAACACAGAGCAGTGTCAAAAGGTTGTTGGTTAGATAGCAGATAATGCTTGCAGTCACTTTGCCACCACCCTGTCTTCCACACGGTCAAGTCTTAGTAGCCGTGAGTCTGGACCGCATATTCCTCACCCTGATCCTCCTTCCTCCCACCATGCCGAATGCCCGGAGACAACTGATACCACACTTGGAAACTAAAAAGAGCTGTTCACTTTCCATTTATAGATTCGGGCCACTCGCCCGGTCAGCTTCAAGCGGGGCAAGAGAACGCATGTAGCGATGCCAAAATATTTGAGCAGCCACGGTCACACGAAGGCAACGGTGGAAAAGTGCAATTACTGTTGCAACAGGTGGATGATGATGAGACACAATTGCCAGAAAGTCAGGAGGAGGACCAGGGTGCTGAAGTGGAAGACAGACCCAACCTGGCAGGGGGACATGCAGAGCGAGGACAGCAGCACACAGAGGGAGGGAGGCGTAGCACGACAACAGGCAGGAAGAAGCAATGTGGTGGCCGCAGACAGAAGGCGGGAAAGCGTTCCCTGTTACACCAACACGACGTAAGTTGTCAGCACAACTGTTAGGTCTTCCCAAGTCTGGTTGTTTTTTAAAGACTCGGCAGATAACCCCAAAAAGGCCATTTGCACCATCTGTAAGGCCAGCATCAGCAGGGGTAGCAAAACTAGCAGCCAGACCACCACCAGCATGATCAGGCACATGGCAGCAAAGGTTCCAGAAACAGTGTCTGCGGGTGACACCACTGCTTCTTCCGCTGTTGTGCGTGCACGCCAATCCACTGTCCATGGTGCATTCGAAGATGCCTCCCGCCCTGCACCTGTCGTTGCACACTTTCAACTAGCACCATCAGCAAGCACTTCCACGTTCTTGTCCCAGCGCAGCATTCAGTTGTCCCTACCCCAGTCCTTGGAACGCAAGCACAAATACGCAACCAACGCCCCACAGGTCACACTACCAAATTCACACGTTTTGCAAATGCTTGCGCTCGAAATGTTGCCTTTTAGGCTTGTGGAGACGGAAGCTTTCCGCAACCTGATGGCGGCGGCTGTCCCTCGGTACTCGGTCCCCAGCCGCCACCATTTCTCCCGGTGTGCCATCCCCGCATTACACAAGCACGTGTCCCACAACATTAGCCGTGCCCTCAACAACGCAGTTACTGGGAAAGTCCACCTAACCATGGACAGATGGACAAGTGCTTGTGAACAGGGACGGTACATATCTCTGACGGCACACTGGGTTAATATAGTGGAATCCGGGACCCAGTTGGACCTTGGGACGGAACACATCTTCCCGACGCCGAGGATTGTGGAACCTGGGTCAATCAGGGTTGCTCCCACATTCTACAGCTCCTGCACCTCCTTCTCCTAATCTTCAGCCTCCATCTCTGAAATGACTACATCAGTTACAAGCTGGAAGCACTGCCTCGGCCAAGCAACACAGGCTGTGCTGAAGCTAATATGCTTAGGTGACAAACTGCACAATGCTGAAGACTTGTGAACAGCTCTGAAAGAGCAGGCACATCTGTGGCTGATACCGCTGAACCTACAGGCAGGCATGGTCGTGTGTGACAATGGCCGGAACCTGGTGGCGGCTCTTAAGCGAGGCGTACCATGCCTGGCCTATGTGCTTAATCTCGTGGTTCAGCGGTTTCTGAAAACCTAACCAGATCTGCTTGTCTAAGTACGCAGCGAGTGTGCCCATTTTAGAAAGTCAGCCACAGCTTCCGCCACCCTTGCCGTGCTTCAGCAGCGTTTGCAGCTTCCAGATCACCCACTGGTGTACGATGTCCCCACGCGTTAGAACTCTACATTGCAGAGGTTGGGAAGGATTTGTGAGTAGAAGAGCTAAGTTTTTGACTAGCAGTATCAACACGGCCATTGATATTCAGGTCAGACTCCACACAAGATTGCAGGAGTGGACATGGATGTCAGACATCTGTAGCATCCTCCAAAACTTTGAGGACTCCACCAAGATGGTGAGCGGCGATGACGCCATAATTAGCATCACCATCCCACTTCTGTCTTCTGAAACGCTCTCTGCTCACAATTAAAGAAGATGCATTGCAGGCGAAGCACGATGAGATGGAGCAAGGAACCATACAGGGCGATGTCACACAGCCCAGCCTCATCTCATCCCAACATGGATTGGGTGTCAATGAGGAAGAGGAGGAGAAAGAACAAGAGCTAGTTTCCTGCACTATAGATGGTACTACCTGCACAACTGTCATACCGTCTGTTCAGCGTGTATGGCCTGAGGACAGGGAGGAGTAGAAGGTGTATGAGGAGGAGATCATGGTCAGTCGTCCTCTTGGTGAGGACACGGAAGTCTTGCCTGTTAGCAGTCTGACACACATGGCTGAGTTTATGTTACGCTGCCTTTCCCCGTGGCCCTTGCGTTGTCGAAATTTTGGGTGACAGTCATTACTGGTTGGTGACACTTCTAGACCCACGCTAAAAGGAGAACTTTCTATCTCTTATTCCCACGGTAGACAGGCCTAATAAAATGGGTCAGTACCAGAAGGCCCTTGATGCGGAATTATTAAAAAAATTCCCATCTGAAAACGCTGGCGGCAGAGGTTAAAGTTTGTTGGACAACCAAGGAGTACAGGCGAGAGAGACACAAATCTAATCCAGCAGGGGCAGGGGAACACTGTCAAAGTTCTGGGACAGTTTTCTCAGATCCTCCCATCATACAGGCCCTGATGCGCGGGGTACTCTCACAAGGAGGGAAAACTTTGTGCCTTATAATTATTGGGCATCCAAGCTGGACACGTGGCATGAACTGGCTCTCTATGCCTTGGAGGTCCTGGCCTGCCCTGCCACTACCGTTTTGTCAGAGCGGGTTTTTAGTGCCGCTGGTGGAATTATAACAGATAGGCACATCCGCCTGTCAACTGAAAATGCTGACAGGCTGACTCTTATAAAAATGAACAATGGCTGGATTGGGCCAGACTTCTCAACACCACCGAATGATAGCAGCGTAACAGAAACTCAAACACAGTGTCTTTTTTTTTGGGAGGTCTAACTCTATTACCATGCACCCCTGTTTTCACACCCAAACATGGGTATACGCTTTCTGATTTTGTCTATTTGCTCTTGTCCTCCTCCTTCTCCTCATCCTCCACCAGCATATCTACCATATTACCATATCTATGTCTCTTGCAAGGGGCATTGGAGTGCCTCCAAATTTTCAGCAGCCATTTCATTAACTGCATAAGTAAACAGTATGGGAGACCCACTTCCTAATAATGGGAACATTTTTTCCAGGAGGCCCTCCGACCTCTATGTCTCTTGCAAGGGGCACTGGAGTGCCTCCAAATTTTTGGCAACCATTGTACTCACTGCATACCCTATAACTGGAGAGCTGAACTGCTCCTTTCCAATGGGAACATGTCGTTACAAAGGCCCGCCTCTATGTGTCTTTAAATTGTTATTGGGGTTTTTCCTAAATTTTGGCAGCCGTTGTACTCACTGCATACCCTATAACTGTAAAGCATAACCGCTCCTTTCTAATGGGAACATGTCTTACTTGTTACTGTGGCCCACCTCTATGTGTCCTTAAATTGTTATTGGGGTTTTTCCTGAATTTTGGAAGCAGTTGTACTCACTGCATACCCTATAACTGTATAGCATACAGCTGCTTTCTTTCACATCTACTGCCCTTTTACATATTCCATGCAATCCCTCAACATCAGTCCCTCTCCCTTTCCCTGTCCCACAGTACAGCTCTCAGGCCCTACTCACATTTCTCAAACACTAAAAAAATCCAACATTGCCATACAGTGCATAAAACATACACACAAATCACTGAACCACCTGCTCTCTCTCTTTTTTCTCCTTCTAGTCGCTGGCAACCTCTCCCCTAACCCTGGCCCTCCTTCCACTAGTAAATATAACTCTCTTCCTACTGCGTATACAGTGACTAGTGAAAGCTTTTAACCTATTTTGTTATATTACAACCTGTGTTTAAATATTTTTGTAATCCAATTTGTGTGTGATGCATCAGCACTAAATAGTCTAAGTTAGTGAAGTGAGAAAAATATAGGCATAAATTAAATTTATGGGATCAAATAAATAAAAATTGGCATGTACATATGTATTCACCCATTTAGCGATGAAGTCCATAAAAATTTCTGGTTCAAGCAATTACCTTCATAAGTCACATGTCACAAGTGTCACTTGGTCTGTCAGTATATACACACCTTTTCTGAAAGGCCAACGAGGCTACAACACCATTAAGCAAGAGGGGCCACTAACCACACAACACCATGAAGACCAAGGAAATCTCCAAACAAGTCAGGGACAAAGTTGTTGAGAAGTACAAGTCAGGGTTGGGTTATAAAAAATATATCAATCTCAGATGATTTCCCAAATCACCATCAAATGGAAAGAACATGGTACCACAACAAACCTGCCAAGAGAGGGCCGCCCACCAAAACTCTCAGCCCAGGCAAGGAGGGCATCAGAGAGGCAGCACACAGACCAAAGGTTACCCTGAAGAAGCTGCAGATTTCCCAAGCTACATTATAATAAGACATTGGAAAGTGCCCTGGATGAAGCAGCACCTGCTACATGAAGAACAACCCGCCACAGATGGCGGCAATCCTGGCACATGCAGCAAACACGTTTTCCCCAGCGTTGCTCAAAGTGTGCTGAGCATCAGTGGAGAAAATCACTTTCAGCAGAAGACATCATCCACTTTGCTCAAAACTTTTAACTCTGCTCCCCATCGTCCAAACAAGCCTACTTCACCACCCTCATCATGTCACTAGCAGACAATCCAAAACAAAACTATTCAAAACTCTCCAATCCTTCCCTAAGGAAAGGCCAATGTCACCAACCTCAACACTGACGATCTGGCCACTTATTCCTAGTATCAAATCAACTATATCCATCATGGCATTTTTGCCCAATCTCCCCAGAACTTGAATCCCTTTCTCTCCCGTACCTCAAGGTCACTTTCCACTTTTCAAACTGTCACAGAAAAAGTTAACAGGCTCCTTGCTTCTTCTCACCCTACAACCTGCACCAATGATCCTATTCCCTCACATCTCCTTCAGTCCATCTCCCCAGCAGTCACTGCCCACCTAACTAAAATATTTAACTCTAGCAGTTAAAAAAGTTAATATTTAACTTTACCTCTTTTTTCCGGTATCTTTCCCTCTTCAGTCAAACATGCCATAATAACCCCTTTACTAAAAAAAAATCCCTTGACCAAAACTACACTGCTAACTACAGACCTGTCTCTAATATTCCCTCCATCTGTTAACTCTTGCAATGCTTGGTACAATCTTGTCTGATCTGCTATCTCTCAGATAACTCTTTTCGTGACCCTTTACAACACTGTTTTCTTAACAAAAAATACCAGGAATTGTCCGCCTAGTGTCTCTAACATCATGCTCTCCTTCGATCTGAAGCTGAATTTCTCTAAAACTGAACTTCTCGTGTTTCCTCCCTCGACTACCCTAGCTATACCCGATATTTCAATTTCTGTGGGTGGTTCAACCTTAACTCCTAAGCAGCCTGGGGGTTATGTCTTGACACAGGACTTTCCTTTATTCTCTATATCCAATCACTCATTCGCTCATGTTACTTGTATCTTAAAAATATCTCCAGAATCCAACAATTTCTCACCTTTGAAACTGCAAAAACTCTTACTGTCGCTCTTATTTATGCTCATCTTGACTACTGCAACTCTCCGCTGATCTGTTTTCGCGTTAACAAACTTTCCAATCCATCCTGAATGCGGCAGCCAGGGTCATATTTCTGTCTAGTCTCTTCACCGATGCCTCCCCCTTGTGCCAGTCATTGCACTAGTTGCCCATCCGCTACAGAATACAATATAAATATCTCTCTCTTAGGCTATGTGCCCACGATGCAGAAATGAAGTAGAAATTTTCCGGAGCATTTCTGCATGTCCTTGGCAGTAAAAACCCATGCGGATTTTACACGCGTTTTTGAAGCGTTTTTACTTGCGGATTTGCCATGCGTTTTTCAAATGCATTGTATAGGCAAATCCGCATGACAGAATGGACATGCTGCGTTATTTTCCGCACCTAAAATCCATGCAGAAAATATCCTGAACATGTGCACAGAACTTGCAAAATGTCATAGGAAGTCATGGGATAAGAAGTGCAATGCGTTTCTGCTGCATTTCCGCACGGAAAAAAAAGCACCAAATCCTCATCGTGTGCACATAGCCTTACCCACAAAGTTCTCCACAGTTCTGCACCACTCTACATCTTCTCCCCTCATCTCTATCTCTCACCTTACCCGTGCACTCTGTTCTCCAACTGATCTATGACGAACATCTTCCATAATCCGGAACTCCCACCTCCGTCTTTAAGACTTCTCTTGTGCTGCGCCAGTTTTCTGGAATGCACTGCCCCAGACAATTCGATTAATACCTTGCCCCCACATTTTTAAGCGTCTCTTTAGACAGGCCTATCACCTCACTTCAACTCTTCTGTTTCCTCGTTCTAAATTCTGCTCAGAATCTGTTCCCTCCCATTCATCTGTCTCCACATCCTCCATGCTCCCAATAGCACTTGGTAACTGCACTTAGACAGATACCGGCTGATGACCGGATCATGCGGCTTTATATCATAACCCCTATATATTATACTGATGGCCGGACCGTACACAACAGCACGTTCTGCCTATTGTCTCCCCCTATTTCCATTATAGGTTGTAGCTTGTGAGCAGGAACCTCCTGTAACTGCTGAGCTGTGCGTTACTTTATATTGTATTTATGGTCTGTATGTGACACCGCTTATTGTACAGTGCTGCGGAATAGAAATACAAGTATTATTACCTCCACCTGCAGAGCCGCCACCACACATATGGCTGCTCTGTGCGCACAGGACCTGTGATGAGGTCACAGGAGGGGAGGAGTCAGGGGTCACATGATCAGGGGCCTCAGTGGATGCAGGACTCTGCTGTGCTGGTTGTCATGGTGCTGGATGAGGGGAAGGTTATGTGTGGGGTCAGGAGGGGTTTACAGTGTGGATGTAGCAGAGCCGCGCGTGTACGAGGTGTACGGAGCGGAGCCGCGCGTGTACGAGGTGTACGGAGCAGAGCCGCGTGTGTACGAGGTGTACGGAGCAGAGCCGTGTGTGTACGAGGTGTACGGAGTGGAGCCGTGTGTGTACGAGGTGTACGGAGCAGAGCCGTGTGTGTACGAGGTGTACGGAGCGGAGCCGCGTGTGTACGTGGTGTACGGAGCAGAGCCGTGTGTGTACGAGGCGTACGGAGCGGAGCCGTGTGTGTACGAGGCGTACGGAGCGGAGCCGCGCGTGTACGAGGTGTACGGAGCGGAGCCGCGTGTGTACGAGGTGTACGGAGCGGAGCCGTGTGTGTACGAGGTGTACGGAGCGGAGCCGTGTGTGTACGAGGTGTACGGAGCAGAGCCGTGTGTGTACGAGGTGTACGGAGCGGAGCCGCGTGTGTACGTGGTGTACGGAGCAGAGCCGTGTGTGTACGAGGCGTACGGAGCGGAGCCGTGTGTGTACGAGGCGTACGGAGCGGAGCCGCGCGTGTACGAGGCGTACGGAGCGGAGCCGAGCGTGTACGAGGCGTACGGAGCGGAGCCGCGTGTGTACGAGGCGTACGGAGCGGAGCCGCGCGTGTACGAGGCGTACGGAGCGGAGCCTCATGTGTGCGAGGCGTACGGAGCGGAGCCGCGTGTGTGCGAGGCGTACAGAGCAGAACCGCGTGTGTACGGAGCCGAGCCGCGTGTACGAGGCGCACGAAGCGGAGCCGCGTGTGTACGAGGCGCACGGAGCGGAGCCGCGTATGTACAAGGCATACGGAGCGGAGCCGCGTGTGTGTGAGGCGTACGGAGCGGAGCCGCGTGTGTGCGAGGCGTGCGGAGCCGCGTGTGTACGAGGCGTTCGGAGCGGAGCCTCGTGTGTACGAGGCGTACGGAGCGGAGCCGCGTGTGTACGAGGCGTACGGAGCGGAGCCGCGTGTGTACGATGTGTACGGAGCGGAGCCGCGTGTGTGTACGAGGCGTATGGTGCTTAGCCGCACGTGTACGAGGCGTGCGGAGCAGAGCCGCGCGTGTACGAGGTGTACGGAGCGAAGCCGCGTGTGTACGAGGTGTACGGAGCGGAGCCGCGTGTGTACGAGGTGTACGGAGCGGAGCCGCGTGTGTACGAGGTGTACGGAGCGGAGCCGCGTGTGTGTATGAGGCGTTCGGAGCCGCACGTGTACGAGGCGTGCGGAGCCGCTCGTGTGCGAGGCGTACGGAGCGGAGCCGCGCATGTACGAGGCGTTCGGAGCGGAGCCGCGTGTGTGTACGAGGCGTTCGGAGCGGAGCCGCGCGTGTAGGAGGCATACGGAGCCGCACGTGTACGAGGCGTATCGATCGGAGCCGCGCGTGTACGAGGCGTATGGAGCGGAGCCGCATGTGTACGAGGTGTACGGAGCGGAGCCGCATGTTTACGAGGTGTACGGAGCGGAGCCGCGTGTGTACGAGGTGTACGGAGCGGAGCCGCGTGTGTACGAGGTGTACGGAGCGGAGCCGCGTGTGTACGAGGCGTACGGAGCGAAGCCACGTGTGTACGAGGCGTACGGAGCGGAGCCGCGTGTGTACAAGGCGTACGGAGCTGAACCGCGCGTGTACGGAGCGGAGCCGCTTGTACGACGCGCACGGAGCGGAGCCGCGTGTGTACGAGGCGTACGGAGCGGAGCCGCGTGTGTACGAGGCATACGGAGCAGAGCCGCGTGTGTACGAGGCGTAAGGAGCGGAGCCGCGTGTGTACGAGGCGTACGGAGCGGAGCCGCGGGTGTGCGGAGCGGAACCGCGTGTGTGTACGAGGCGTATGGTGCTTAGCTGCACGTGTACGAGGCGTGCGGAGCCGCGCGTGTACGAGGTGTACAGAGCAGAGCCGCGCGTGTACGAGGTGTACGGAGTGGAGCCGCGTGTGTACGAGGTGTATGGAGCGGAGCCGCATGTGTACGAGGTGTAAGGAGCGGAGCCGCGTGTGTACGAGGTGTATGGAGCGGAGCCGCGTGTGTGTATGAGGCGTATGGTGCGGAGCCGCACGTGTACGAGGCGTGTGGAGCCTCTCGTGTACGAGGCGTACGGAGCGGAGCCGCGCATATACGAGGCGTTCGGAGCGGAGCCGCGTGTGTGTACGAGGCGCACGGAGCGGAGCCGCGTATGTACGAGGCGTACGGAGCCGAGCCGCGTATGTACGAGGCGTACGGAGCCGAGCCGCGTGTGTGCGAGGCGTACGGAGTGGAGCCGCGTGTGTGCGAGGCGTATGGTGCTTAGCTACACGTGTACGAGGCGTACAGAGCAGAGCCGCGCATGTACGAGGTGTACGGAGTGGAGCCGCGTGTGGACGAGGTGTATGGAGCGGAGCCGCATGTGTACGAGGTGTACGGAGCGGAGCCGCGTGTGTACGAGGTGTATGGAGCGGAGCCGCGTGTGTGTATGAGGCGTATGGTGCGGAGCCGCACGAGTACGAGGCGTGTGGAGCCTCTCGTGTACGAGGCGTACGGAGCGGAGCCGCGCATGTACGAGGCGTTCGAAGCGGAGCCGCGTGTGTGTACGAGGCGCACGGAGCGGAGCCGCGTATGTACGAGGTGTACGGAGCGGAGCCGCGTGTGTGCGAGGCGTACGGAGTGGAGCCGCGTGTGTGCGAGGCGTGCGGAGCTGCGTGTGTACGAGGCGTACGGAGCGGAGCCGCGTGTGTACAAGGCGTACGGAGCGGAGCCGTGTGTGTACGAGGCGTATGGAGCGGAGCCGCGTGTGTACGAGGCGTACGGAGCAGAGCCGCGTGTGTGTGAGGCGTACGGAGCGGAGCCGCGTGTGTGTACGAGGCGTATGGTGCTTAGCCGCGTGTGTACGAGGCGTACGGAGCGGAGCCGCGTGTGTACGAGCCGTACGGAGCGAGCCGCGTGTGTACGAGGCGTACGGAGCGGAGCCGCGTGTGTACGAGGCGTAAGGAGCGGAACCGCGTGTGTACGAGGCGTAAGGAGCGGAGCCGCGTGTGTACGAGGCGTACGGAGCGGAGCCGCGTGTGTACGAGGCGTACGGAGCAGAGCCGCGTGTGTGTGAGGCGTACGGAGCGGAGCCGCGTGTGTGTACGAGGCGTATGGTGCTTAGCTGCACGTGTACGAGGCGTGCGGAGCGGAGCCGCGCGTGTACGAGGTGTACGGAGCAGAGCCACGCGTGTACGAGGTGTACGGAGCGAAGCCGCGTGTGTACGAGGTGTACGGAGCGGAGCCGCATGTGTACGAGGTGTACGGAGCGGAGCCGCGTGTGTGTATGAGGCGTACGGTGCGGAGCCGCACGTGTACGAGGCGTGCGGAGCCGCTCGTGTGCGAGGCGTACGGAGCGGAGCCGCGCATGTACGATGCGTTCGGAGCGGAACCGCGTGTGTGTTCGAGGCGTTCGGAGTGGAGCCGCGCGTGTAGGAGGCGTGCGGAGCCGTGCGTGTACGAGGCGTACGGAGCCGCGCGTGTACGAGGTGTATCGATCGGAGCCGCGCGTGTACGAGGCGTACGGAGCGGAGCCGCATGTGTACGAGGTGTACCTAGCCGAGCCGCGTGTGTACGAGGCGTACGGAGCGGAGCCGCATGTTTGCGAGGTGTATGGAGCGGAGCCGCGTGTGTACGAGGTGTACGGAGCGGAGCCGCGTGTGTACGAGGTGTACGGAGCAGAGCCGCGTGTGTACGAGGCGTACGGAGCGAAGCCGCGTGTGTACGAGGCGTACATTGTGGAGCCGTGTGTACGAGGCGCACGGAGCGGAGCCGCGTGTGTACGAGGCGTACGGAGCGGAGCCGCATGTGTACAAGCCGTACGGAGCGGAGCCGCGTGTGTACGAGGCGTACGGAGCGGAGCCGCGTGTGTACGAGGCGTAAGGAGTGGAGCCGCGTGTGTACGAGGCGTACGGAGCGGAGCCGCATGTGTACGAGGTGTACGGAGCGGAGCCGCGTGTGTGTACGAGGCGTATGGTGCTTAGCCGCACGTGTACGAGGTGTACGGAGCAGAGCCGCTCGTGTACGAGGTGTACGGAGCGGAGCCGCGTGTGTACGAGGTGTACGGAGCGGAGCCACATGTGTACGAGGTGTACGGAGCGGAGCCGCGTGTGTACGAGGTGTACGGAGCTGAGCCGCGTGTGTGTATGAGGCGTATGGTGCGGAGCTGCACGTGTACGAGGCGTGCGGAGCCGCTCGTGTACGAGGCGTACGGAGCGGAGCCGCGCATGTACGAGGCTTTCGGAGCGGAGCCGCGTGTGTGTACGAGGCGCACGGAGCGGAGCCGCGTATGTACGAGGCGTACGAAGCGGAGCCGCGTGTGTGCGAGGCGTACGGAGCGGAGCCGAGTGTGTGCGAGGCATGCGGAGCCGCGTGTGTACAAGGCGTACGGAGCGGAGCCGCGTGTGTACGAGGCGTACGGAGCGGAGCCGCGTGTGTACGAGGCATAAGGAGCGGAGCCGCGTGTGTACGAGGCATACGGAGCAGAGCCGCGTGTGTGTGAGGCGTACGGAGCGGAGCCGGGTGTGTGTACGAGGCGTATGGTGCTTAGCCGCACGTGTACGAGGCTTGCGGAGCCGCGCGTGTACGAGGCGTACGGAGCGGAGCCGCGCGTGTACGGAGCAGAGCCGCGCGTGTACGAGGTGTACGGAGCGGAGCCGCGCGTGTACGAGGTGTACGGAGCGGAGCCGCGCGTGTACGAGGTGTACGGAGCGGAGCCGCGCGTGTACGAGGTGTACGGAGCGGAGCCGCGTGTGTACGAGGTGTACGGAGCGGAGCCGCGTGTGTACGAGGTGTACGGAGCGGAGCCGAGTGTGTACGAGGTGTACAGTGCGGAGCCGCACGTGTACGAGGTGTGCGGAGCCGCTCGTGTACGAGGCGTACGGAGCGGAGCCGCGCATGTACGAGGTGTACGGAGCGGAGCCGCGTGTGTGTACGAGGCTTTCGGAGCGGAGCCGCGCGTGTAGGAGGCGTGCAGAGCCGCGCATGTACGAGGCCTACGGAGCCGCGCGTGTACGAGGCGCATCGATCGGAGCCGCGCGTGTACGAGGCGTACGGAGCGGAGCCGCATGTGTACGAGGTGTACGGAGCAGAGCCGCGTGTGTACGAGGCGTACGGAGCGGAGCCGCGTGTGTGCGAGGCGTACGGAGCAGAGCCGCATGTGTACGAGGCGTACGGAGCAGAGCCGCGTGTGTACGAGGCGTACGGAGCGGAGCAGCGTGTTTACGAGGTGTACGGAGCGGAGCCGCGTGTGTACGAGGTGTACGGAGCGGAGCCGCTTGTGTACTAGGCGTACGGAGCGAAGCCGCGCGTGTACGAGGTGTACGGAGCGGAGCCGCGTGTGTACGAGGTGTACGGAGCGGAGCCGCGTGTGTGTATGAGGCGTATGGTGCGGAGCTGCACGTGTACGAGGCGTGCGGAGCCGCTCGTGTACGAGGCGTACGGAGCGGAGCCACGCATGTACGAGGCGTTCGGAGCGGAGCCGCGTGTGTGTACGAGGCGCACGGAGCGGAGCCGCGTATGTACGAGGCGTACGGAGCGGAGCCGCGTGTGTACGAGGCGTAAGGAGCGGAGCCGCGTGTGTACGAGGCATACGGAGCAGAGCCGCGTGTGTGTGAGGCGTACGGAGCGGAGCCGGGTGTGTGTACGAGGCGTATGGTGCTTAGCCGCACGTGTACGAGGCGTACGGAGCGGAGCCGCGCGTGTACGAGGTGTACGGAGCAGAGCCGCGCGTGTACGAGGTGTACGGAGCGGAGCCGCGCGTGTACGAGGTGTACGGAGCGGAGCCGCGTGTGTACGAGGTGTACGGAGCGGAGCCGCGTGTGTACGAGGCGTACGGAGCTGAGCCGCGTGTGTGCGAGGCGTACGGAGCGGAGCCGCGTGTGTGCGAGGCATGCGGAGCCGCGTGTGTACGAGGCGTACGGAGCGGAGCCGCGTGTGTACGAGGCGTACGGAGCGGAGCAGCGTGTGTACGAGGCGTAAGGAGCGGAGCCGCGTGTGTACGAGGCATACGGAGCAGAGCCGCGTGTGTGTGAGGCGTACGGAGCGGAGCCGGGTGTGTGTACGAGGCGTATGGTGCTTAGCCGCACGTGTACGAGGCGTACGGAGCGGAGCCGCGCGTGTACGAGGTGTACGGAGCAGAGCCGCGCGTGTACGAGGTGTACGGAGCGGAGCCGCGCGTGTACGAGGTGTACGGAGCGGAGCCGCGCGTGTACGAGGTGTACGGAGCGGAGCCGCGTGTGTACGAGGTGTACGGAGCGGAGCCGCGTGTGTACGAGGTGTACGGAGCGGAGCCGCGTGTGTACGAGGTGTACGGAGCGGAGCCGCGTGTGTACGAGGTGTACGGAGCGGAGCCGCGCATGTACGAGGTGTACGGAATGGAGCCGCGTGTGTGTACGAGGCTATCGGAGCGGAGCCGCGCGTGTAGGAGGCGTGCAGAGCCGCGCGTGTACGAGGCCTACGGAGCCGCGCGTGTACGAGGCGTATGGAGCGGAGCCGCATGTGTACGAGGTGTACGGAGCAGAGCCGTGTGTGTACGAGGCGTACGGAGCGGAGCCGCGTGTGTGCGAGGCGTACGGAGCGGAGCCGCATGTGTACGAGGCGTACGGAGCAGAGCTGCGTGTGTACGAGGCGTACGGAGCGGAGCCGCATGTGTACGAGGTGTACGGAGCGGAGCCGCGTGTGTACTAGGCGTACGAAGCGAAGCCGCGCGTGTACGAGGCGTACATTGTGGAGCCGCGTGTGTACGAGGCGTACGGAGCGGAGCCGCGCGTGTGTACGAGGCGTACGGTGCGGAGCCGCGTGTGTACGAGGTGTACGGAGCGGAGCCACATGTGTACGAGGTGTACGGAGCGGAGCCGCGTGTGTACGAGGTGTACGGAGCGGAGCCGCGTGTGTGTATGAGGCGTATGGAGCGGAGCCGCGTGTGTACGAGGTGTACGGAGCGGAGCCGCGTGTGTGTATGAGGCGTATGGTGCGGAGCTGCACGTGTACGAGGCGTGTGGAGCCGCTCGTGTACGAGGCGTACGGAGCGGAGCCGCGCATGTACGAGGCGTTCGGAGCGGAGCCGCGTGTGTGTACGAGGCGCACGGAGCGGAGCCGCGTATGTATGAGGCGTACGGAGCGGAGCCGCGTGTGTACGAGGCGTAAGGAGCGGAGCCGCGTGTGTACGAGGCATACGGAGCAGAGCCGCGTGTATGTGAGGCGTACGGAGCGGAGCCGGGTGTGTGTACGAGGCGTATGGTGCTTAGCCGCACGTGTACGAGGCGTACGGAGCGGAGCCGCGCGTGTACGAGGTGTACGGAGCAGAGCCGCGCGTGTACGAGGTGTACGGAGCGGAGCCGCGCGTGTACGAGGTGTACGGAGCGGAGCCGCGTGTGTACGAGGTGTACGGAGCGGAGCCGCGTGTGTACGAGGTGTACGGAGCGGAGCCACGTGTGTACGAGGTGTACGGAGCGGAGCCACGTGTGTACGAGGTGTACGGAGCGGAGCCGCGTGTGTGTACGAGGCGTACAGTGGGGAGCCGCACGTGTACGAGGCGTGCGGAGCCGCTCGTGTACGAGGCGTACGGAGCGGAGCCGCGCATGTACGAGGTGTACGGAGCGGAGCCGCGTGTGTTTACGAGGCTTTCGGAGCGGAGCCGCGCGTGTAGGAGGCGTGCAGAGCCGCGCGTGTACGAGGCCTACGGAGCCGCGCGTGTACGAGGCGCATCGATCGGAGCCGCGCGTGTACGAGGCGTACGGAGCGGAGCCGCATGTGTACGAGGTGTACGGAGCAGAGCCGCGTGTGTACGAGGCGTACGGAGCGGAGCCGCGTGTGTGCGAGGCGTACGGAGCAGAGCCGCATGTGTACGAGGCGTACGGAGCAGAGCTGCGTGTGTACGAGGCGTACGGAGCGGAGCGGCATGTTTACGAGGTGTACGGAGCGGAGCCGCGTGTGTACGAGGTGTACGGAGCGGAGCCGCGTGTGTACTAGGCGTACGGAGCGAAGCCGCGCGTGTACGAGGCGTACATTTTGGAGCCGCGTGTGTACGAGGCGTACGGAGCGGAGCCGCGCGTATGTACGAGGCGTACGGTGCGGAGCCGCACGTGTACGAGGCGTGCGGAGCCGCTCGTGTACGAGGCGTACGAAACGGAGCCGCGCGTCTACGAGGCTATCGGAGCGGAGCCGCGCGTGTAGGAGGCGTGCAGAGCCGCGCGTGTACGAGGCCTACGGAGCCGCGCGTGTACGAGGCGTATGGAGCGGAGCCGCATGTGTACGAGGTGTACGGAGCAGAGCCGTGTGTGTACGAGGCGTACGGAGCGGAGCCGCGTGTGTGCGAGGCGTACGGAGCGGAGCCGCATGTGTACGAGGCGTACGGAGCAGAGCTGCGTGTGTACGAGGCGTACGGAGCGGAGCCGCATGTGTACGAGGTGTACGGAGCGGAGCCGCGTGTGTACTAGGCGTACGAAGCGAAGCCGCGCGTGTACGAGGCGTACATTGTGGAGCCGCGTGTGTACGAGGCGTACGGAGCGGAGCCGCGCGTGTGTACGAGGCGTACGGTGCGGAGCCGCGTGTGTACGAGGTGTACGGAGCGGAGCCACATGTGTACGAGGTGTACGGAGCGGAGCCGCGTGTGTACGAGGTGTACGGAGCGGAGCCGCGTGTGTGTATGAGGCGTATGGAGCGGAGCCGCGTGTGTACGAGGTGTACGGAGCGGAGCCGCGTGTGTGTATGAGGCGTATGGTGCGGAGCTGCACGTGTACGAGGCGTGTGGAGCCGCTCGTGTACGAGGCGTACGGAGCGGAGCCGCGCATGTACGAGGCGTTCGGAGCGGAGCCGCGTGTGTGTACGAGGCGCACGGAGCGGAGCCGCGTATGTATGAGGCGTACGGAGCGGAGCCGCGTGTGTACGAGGCGTAAGGAGCGGAGCCGCGTGTGTACGAGGCATACGGAGCAGAGCCGCGTGTATGTGAGGCGTACGGAGCGGAGCCGGGTGTGTGTACGAGGCGTATGGTGCTTAGCCGCACGTGTACGAGGCGTACGGAGCGGAGCCGCGCGTGTACGAGGTGTACGGAGCAGAGCCGCGCGTGTACGAGGTGTACGGAGCGGAGCCGCGCGTGTACGAGGTGTACGGAGCGGAGCCGCGTGTGTACGAGGTGTACGGAGCGGAGCCGCGTGTGTACGAGGTGTACGGAGCGGAGCCACGTGTGTACGAGGTGTACGGAGCGGAGCCACGTGTGTACGAGGTGTACGGAGCGGAGCCGCGTGTGTGTACGAGGCGTACAGTGGGGAGCCGCACGTGTACGAGGCGTGCGGAGCCGCTCGTGTACGAGGCGTACGGAGCGGAGCCGCGCATGTACGAGGTGTACGGAGCGGAGCCGCGTGTGTTTACGAGGCTTTCGGAGCGGAGCCGCGCGTGTAGGAGGCGTGCAGAGCCGCGCGTGTACGAGGCCTACGGAGCCGCGCGTGTACGAGGCGCATCGATCGGAGCCGCGCGTGTACGAGGCGTACGGAGCGGAGCCGCATGTGTACGAGGTGTACGGAGCAGAGCCGCGTGTGTACGAGGCGTACGGAGCGGAGCCGCGTGTGTGCGAGGCGTACGGAGCAGAGCCGCATGTGTACGAGGCGTACGGAGCAGAGCTGCGTGTGTACGAGGCGTACGGAGCGGAGCGGCATGTTTACGAGGTGTACGGAGCGGAGCCGCGTGTGTACGAGGTGTACGGAGCGGAGCCGCGTGTGTACTAGGCGTACGGAGCGAAGCCGCGCGTGTACGAGGCGTACATTTTGGAGCCGCGTGTGTACGAGGCGTACGGAGCGGAGCCGCGCGTATGTACGAGGCGTACGGTGCGGAGCCGCACGTGTACGAGGCGTGCGGAGCCGCTCGTGTACGAGGCGTACGAAACGGAGCCGCGCGTCTACGAGGCGTACGGAGCGGAGCCGCGCGTGTGCGAGGCGCACGGAGCGGAGCCGCGTGTGTATAAGGCGTACGGAGCGGAGCCGCGTGTGTACGAGGCGTACATTGCGGAGCCGTGTGTGTACGAGGCGTACGGATCGGAACCGCGTGTGTATGAGCCGTACGGAGCGTAGCCGCGTGTGTACGAGGTGTGCAGAGCCGCGTGTGTACGAGGTGTGCGGAGCCGCATGTGTACGAGGCGTACGGAGCAGAGCCGCGTGTGTACGAGGAGTACGGAGCAGAGCCGCGTGTGTACGAGGTGTACGGAGCGGAGCCGCGTGTGTGTACGAAGCGTATGTTGCGGAGCCGCACGAGTACGAGGCGTGCGGAGCCGCGCGTGTACGAGGCGTACGGAGCGGAGCCGCACATGTACGAGGCGTGCGGAGCGGAGCCGCGTGTGTGTACGAGGCTTTCGGAGCGGAGCCACGCGTGTAGGAGGCATGCGGAGCCGCGCGTTTACGAGTCGTGCAGAGCCGCGTGTGTACGATGCGTATGGAGCGGAGCCGCGCGTGTACGAGGCGTATGGAGCGGAGCCGCGTGTGTACGAGGCGTACGGAGCGGAGCCGCGCGTGTACGAGGTGTACGGAGCAGAGCCGCGCGTGTACGAGGTGTACGGAGCGGAGCCGCGCATGTACGAGGTGTACGGAGCGGAGCTGCGTGTGTACGAGGCATACGGAGCGGAGCCGCGTGTGTACGAGCCGTACGGAGCGGAGCCGCATGTGTACGAGCCGCACGGAGCGGAGCCGCGTGTGTACGAGGCGTACGGAGCGGAGCCGCATGTGTACGAGGCGTATGGAGCAGAGCCGCATGTGTATGAGGAGTGCGGAGCCGCGTGTGTGTGAGGCGTACGGAGCGGAGCCGCGTGTGTACGAGGTGTACGGAGCGGAGCCGCGTGTGTGTACGAGGCGTACGGTGCTTAACCGCACGTGTACGAGGCGTACGGAGCGGAGCCGCGTGTGTACGAGGTGTACGGAGCGGAGCCGCGTGTGTACGAGGTGTACGGAGCGGAGCCGCGTGTGTACGAGGTGTACGGAGCGGAGCCGCGTGTGTACGAGGTGTACGGAGCGGAGCCGCGTGTGTACGAGGTGTACGGAGCGGAGCCGCATGTGTGTACGAGGCGTACGGTGCGGAACCGCGCGTGTACGAGGCGTATGGAGCGGAGCCGCATGTGTACGAGGTGTACGGAGAGGAGCCGCGCGTGTACGAGGTGTACGGAGCAGAGCCGCGCGTGTAGGAGGTGTACGGAGCAGAGCCGCGCGTGTAAGAGGTGTACGGAGCAGAGCCGCGTGTGTACGAGGCATTCGGAGCGGAGCCGCATGTTTACGAGGTGTACGGAGCGGAGCCGCGTGTGTGCGAGGTGTACGGAGAGGAGCCGCGCGTGTACGAGGTGTACGGAGCAGAGCCGCGTGTGTACGAGGTGTACGGAGCGGAGCCGCGTGTGTACGAGGTGTACGGAGCGGAGCCGCGCATGTACGAGGTGTACGGAGCGGAGCCGCGTGTGTACGAGGTGTACGGAGCGGAGCCGCGTGTGTACGAGGCGTACGGAGCTGAGCCGCGTGTGTGCGAGGCGTACGGAGCGGAGCCGCGTGTGTGCGAGGCATGCGGAGCCGCGTGTGTACGAGGCGTACGGAGCGGAGCCGCGTGTGTACGAGGCGTACGGAGCGGAGCAGCGTGTGTACGAGGCGTAAGGAGCGGAGCCGCGTGTGTACGAGGCATACGGAGCAGAGCCGCGTGTGTGTGAGGCGTACGGAGCGGAGCCGGGTGTGTGTACGAGGCGTATGGTGCTTAGCCGCACGTGTACGAGGCGTACGGAGCGGAGCCGCGCGTGTACGAGGTGTACGGAGCAGAGCCGCGCGTGTACGAGGTGTACGGAGCAGAGCCGCGCGTGTACGAGGTTTACGGAGCGGAGCCGCGCGTGTACGAGGTGTACGGAGCGGAGCCGCGTGTGTACGAGGTGTACGGAGCGGAGCCGCGTGTGTACGAGGTGTACGGAGCGGAGCCGCGTGTGTACGAGGTGTACGGAGCGGAGCCTCGTGTGTACGAGGTGTACGGAGCGGAGCCGCGCATGTACGAGTTGTACGGAACGGAGCCGCGTGTGTGTACGAGGCTTTCGGAGCGGAGCCGCGCGTGTAGGAGGCGTGCAGAGCCGCGCGTGTACGAGGCCTACGGAGCCGCGCGTGTACGAGGCGTACGGAGCGGAGCCGCATGTGTACGAGGTGTACGGAGCAGAGCCGTGTGTGTACGAGGCGTACGGAGCGGAGCCGCGTGTGTGCGAGGCGTACGGAGCGGAGCCGCATGTGTACGAGGCGTACGGAGCAGAGCTGCGTGTGTACGAGGCGTACGGAGCGGAGCCGCATGTGTACGAGGTGTACGGAGCGGAGCCGCGTGTGTACTAGGCGTACGAAGCGAAGCCGCGCGTGTACGAGGCGTACATTGTGGAGCCGCGTGTGTACGAGGCGTACGGAGCGGAGCCGCGCGTGTGTACGAGGCGTACGGTGCGGAGCCGCGTGTGTACGAGGTGTACGGAGCGGAGCCACATGTGTACGAGGTGTACGGAGCGGAGCCGCGTGTGTACGAGGTGTACGGAGCGGAGCCGCGTGTGTGTATGAGGCGTATGGAGCGGAGCCGCGTGTGTACGAGGTGTACGGAGCGGAGCCGCGTGTGTGTATGAGGCGTATGGTGCGGAGCTGCACGTGTACGAGGCGTGTGGAGCCGCTCGTGTACGAGGCGTACGGAGCGGAGCCGCGCATGTACGAGGCGTTCGGAGCGGAGCCGCGTGTGTGTACGAGGCGCACGGAGCGGAGCCGCGTATGTACGAGGCGTACGGAGCGGAGCCGCGTGTGTGCGAGGCGTACGGAGCGGAGCCGCGTGTGTGCGAGGCATGCGGAGCCGCGTGTGTACGAGGCGTACGGAGCGGAGCCGCGTGTGTACGAGGCGTAAGGAGCGGAGCCGCGTGTGTACGAGGCATACGGAGCAGAGCCGCGTGTGTGTGAGGCGTACGGAGCGGAGCCGGGTGTGTGTACGAGGCGTATGGTGCTTAGCCGCACGTGTACGAGGCGTACGGAGCGGAGCCGCGCGTGTACGAGGTGTACGGAGCAGAGCCGCGCGTGTACGAGGTGTACGGAGCGGAGCCGCGCATGTACGAGGTGTACGGAGCGGAGCCGCGTGTGTACGATGTGTACGGAGCGGAGCCGCGTGTGTACGAGGTGTACGGAGCGGAGCCGCGTGTGTACGAGGTGTACGGAGCGGAGCCACGTGTGTACGAGGTGTACGGAGCGGAGCCGCGTGTGTGTACGAGGCGTACAGTGGGGAGCCGCACGTGTACGAGGCGTGCGGAGCCGCTCGTGTACGAGGCGTACGGAGCGGAGCCGCGCATGTACGAGGTGTACGGAGCGGAGCCGCGTGTGTGTACGAGGCTTTCGGAGCGGAGCCGCGCGTGTAGGAGGCGTGCAGAGCCGCGCGTGTACGAGGCCTACGGAGCCGCGCGTGTACGAGGCGCATCGATCGGAGCCGCGCGTGTACGAGGCGTACGGAGCGGAGCTGCATGTGTACGAGGTGTACGGAGCAGAGCCGCGTGTGTACGAGGCGTACGGAGCGGAGCCGCGTGTGTACGAGGCGTACGGAGCGGAGCCGCGTGTGTGCGAGGCGTACGGAGCAGAGCCGCATGTGTACGAGGCGTACGGAGCAGAGCTGCGTGTGTACGAGGCGTACGGAGCGGAGCGGCATGTTTACGAGGTGTACGGAGCGGAGCCGCGTGTGTACGAGGTGTACGGAGCGGAGCCGCGTGTGTACTAGGCGTACGGAGCGAAGCCGCGCGTGTACGAGGCGTACATTTTGGAGCCGCGTGTGTACGAGGCGTACGGAGCGGAGCCGCGCGTATGTACGAGGCGTACGGTGCGGAGCCGCACGTGTACGAGGCGTGCGGAGCCGCTCGTGTACGAGGCGTACGAAACGGAGCCGCGCGTCTACGAGGCGTACGGAGCGGAGCCGCGTGTGTATAAGGCGTACGGAGCGGAGCCGCGTGTGTACGAGGCGTACATTGCGGAGCCGTGTGTGTACGAGGCGTACGGATCGGAACCGCGTGTGTATGAGCCGTACGGAGCGTAGCCGCGTGTGTACGAGGTTTGCAGAGCCGCGTGTGTACGAGGTGTGCGGAGCCGCGTGTGTACGAGGCGTACGGAGCAGAGCCGCGTGTGTACGAGGAGTACGGAGCAGAGCCGCGTGTGTACGAGGTGTACGGAGCGGAGCCGCGTGTGTGTACGAAGCGTATGTTGCGGAGCCGCACGAGTACGAGGCGTGCGGAGCCGCGCGTGTACGAGGCGTACGGAGCGGAGCCGCACATGTACGAGGCGTGCGGAGCGGAGCCGCGTGTGTGTACGAGGCTTTCGGAGCGGAGCCACGCGTGTAGGAGGCATGCGGAGCCGCGCGTTTACGAGTCGTGCAGAGCCGCGTGTGTACGATGCGTATGGAGCGGAGCCGCGCGTGTACGAGGCGTATGGAGCGGAGCCGCGTGTGTACGAGGCGTACGGAGCGGAGCCGCGCGTGTACGAGGTGTACGGAGCAGAGCCGCGCGTGTACGAGGTGTACGGAGCGGAGCCGCGCATGTACGAGGTGTACGGAGCGGAGCTGCGTGTGTACGAGGCATACGGAGCGGAGCCGCGTGTGTACGAGCCGTACGGAGCGGAGCCGCATGTGTACGAGCCGCACGGAGCGGAGCCGCGTGTGTACGAGGCGTACGGAGCGGAGCCGCATGTGTACGAGGCGTATGGAGCAGAGCCGCATGTGTATGAGGAGTGCGGAGCCGCGTGTGTGTGAGGCGTACGGAGCGGAGCCGTGTGTGTACGAGGTGTACGGAGCGGAGCCGCGTGTGTGTACGAGGCGTACGGTGCTTAACCGCACGTGTACGAGGCGTACGGAGCGGAGCCGCGTGTGTACGAGGTGTACGGAGCGGAGCCGCGTGTGTACGAGGTGTACGGAGCGGAGCCGCGTGTGTACGAGGTGTACGGAGCGGAGCCGCGTGTGTACGAGGTGTACGGAGCGGAGCCGCATGTGTGTACGAGGCGTACGGTGCGGAACCGCGCGTGTACGAGGCGTATGGAGCGGAGCCGCATGTGTACGAGGTGTACGGAGAGGAGCCGCGCGTGTACGAGGTGTACGGAGCAGAGCCGCGCGTGTAGGAGGTGTACGGAGCAGAGCCGCGTGTGTACGAGGCATTCGGAGCGGAGCCGCATGTTTACGAGGTGTACGGAGCGGAGCCGCGTGTGTGCGAGGTGTACGGAGAGGAGCCGCGCGTGTACGAGGTGTACGGAGCAGAGCCGCGTGTGTACGAGGTGTACGGAGCGGAGCCGCGTGTGTACGAGGTGTACGGAGCAGAGCCGCTAGTGTGCGAGGTGTACGGAGCGGAGCCGCTAGTGTGCGAGGTGTCAGATGCAGCTGAAAATATCAAAGTCTGGAGGAAGAGTTCAGCACGATCATCGGATAAAATAAAAGATCCTTTATTCAGAAATAAAAACAAGTAAACCCATGGTCAAAAAATGTAAAAACTGACACGTTTCTGGCGTATCACATGCCCTTAGTCATAGTTACATGATGGCATTATATTTCTGAATGTCCTTTTATGTTTTTAGGACATTAGAAGGATTATCACATTAGCAGCAGATTTCCAGTATCGATCTTTCTTAGAGACCAACTCATTTCTGAAGTGAATTTGAGGGGCCCAAATTTATCCTGTATTAATGTTTCAGTTCTGGGAGTATTCATCATCTCATTGAGGAGGATTGTTATAGGGGGGGGGGGGTCAGATGCTACTCAAAAAGCTGTCACCTTCTCCGATGTCTCACACTGGTACCCCCCCCCCCCCCCGCACCCCTTTCTTTATAAATTAGCTCTGGAGGCAGATTCTCGGGGAGATCTTTGGCTGGCCCATAGATCTTAACAGGTCATTTATATATTAGGAAAAGCATGGATTTCTCTAGAATAATACATCAGATTACAGATATCAAGGTATCATTTTATGACCTCATACCCATATACAGATGCATCTCACTAAATTAGAATATCATTAAAAAGTTAATTTATTTCAGTTCTTCAATACAAAAAGTGAAACTCATATATTATATAGAGTCATTACACACAGAGTGATCTATTTCAAGTGTTTATTTCTGTTAATGTTGATGATTATGGCTCACAGCCAATGAAAACACAAAAGTCATTATCTCAGTAAATTAGAATACTTTATAACAACTGCTTGAAAAATGATTTTAAAATCTGAAATGTTGGCCTACTGAAATGTATGTTTAGTAAATGCACTCAATACTTGGTCGGGGCTCCTTTTACATCAATTACTGCATCAATGCAGCGTGCTATGGAGGCGATCAGCCTGTGGCACTGCTGAGGTGTTATGGAAGCCCAGGTTGCTTTGATGGCAGCCTTCAGCTCGTCTGCATTGTTGGGTCTGGTGCCTCTCATCTTCCTCTTGACAATACCCCATAGATTCTCTATGGGGTTAAGGTCAGACGAGTTTGCTGGCCAAGCAAGCACAGTGATACTGTTGTTTTTAAACCAGGTATTGGTACTTTTGACAGTGTGGACAGGTGCCAAGTCCTACTGGAGAATGAAATTTCCATCTCCAAAAAGCTTGTCGGCAGAGGGAAGCATGAAATGCTCTAAAATTTCCTGGTAGACACTACACTGACTTTGGTCTTGATAAAACACAGTGGACCTACACCAGCAGATGACATGGCTCCCCAAACCATCACTGATTGTTGAAATTCACACTAGACCTCAAGCAGCTTGGATTGTGGCCTCTCCACTCTTCCTCCAGACTCTGGGGCCTTGATTTCCAAATGAAAATTGGAACTCTGGGACCTTGTGGAGTGTGCTAATGACTGCCTTCTGGACATCTGTCAAGTCAGCAGTCTTCCCCATGATTGTGGAACCTACTGAAACAGACTAAGGGACCTTTTTTAACACGTAGGAAGCCTTTGCAGGTGTTTTTTGTTAATTATTTTAATTTACTGAGATAATGACTTTTGTGTTTTCATTGGCTGCAAGCCATAATCATCAACATTAACAGAAATAAACACTTGAAATAGATCGCTCTCTTTGTAATGACTCTATATAATATAGGAGTTTCACTTTTTGTATTGAAGAACTGAAATAAATTAACTTTTTGATAATATTCTAATTTAGTGAGATGCACCTGTGTTAAATATTAATTATGGATATTCATTTTATTCTTAATTCTGAATTCTGTACCAGACATTGCATAAGATTGCATCAGCCATCGTGCTAGGGTTTCTAGATGACATGCGCTATTTGTGTATTTTTAGTTCAGTTTAAGTTAGTGCCATATGCAGAAGAACAGGTGTTGCGAGGGGGCTATATAACCCCATGTTAGAAACAGGGCTCGCTCGCTGGCCATTTCACAGGACACTGGACAAGGATCTACGCTGGCTGAGGAAACAGCTGCCGATGTAGGCCCAAGCAGACATGTGCTTTACCCGGACATGTGCTTGACACAGATGGACGGGAGATATCCTTCAGGATCCAAGGAAAGATGGACACTCATTAATTAATCACTTTGTAACTATTTCACCTATTTTATGTAACTACTGCAATTGTTCTTTTTAATGGACAATCCAAGAATAAACTGCTACATTTTTTTTATAAGAATATCGTGATATATTCTTTGATCGATCGCATCTGGTAAGAAGTCCTCTATAAAAAAATATACGTAAATAAGTATTTTTTACAAACTGTAAATGGCTTAGGAGGGCTGATCCTACTGACAGATTCTTTTTCTCTCAACATTAAAGAAAAAAGTCAATACAAAAGTTTGACATCACAGTACTTATACTGAGCTGGAGAATGATACTGACAGGTCATTTTACACTAACATTAATGTCGTTATCAAATCTCCCCTCTCCCCAAAGAAAATAATAAATAAAAGGATTTGCATTTATTCACTACTTGCTTATTTCACTTTGGGGAGGGAATGCCATTTTAATTGTCACCTCAGCAGGAACACTTTAATCGTCCCTGCTACCAGTCCTTGGTGACCCTGTCCACATGTCAGTATTACATTACAGAAACCAACAGTCAACTTTATTTTCCTCCCTCCTTTTGCAAACACCCAGAAAGGGAGGGGAGAAGTGACATCAGACATGTGACCAGACCCTGCCCACAATTACAGTAGTTATAATGCAATCTAGGTTTTCTTAGCAAATGTTAGCAACTGCTCCCCCCCCCTTCCTTCAGTGTGGAAGTTTAAAATATCACAACTAGACGGGAATGAGCTTGTCTTTCTCTTGTGAACTGATTTTTTTAAATTAATATTAAAAAAATAATCCTTTACATTTTTCAAATTAATTTACAATTTTATTGGCTGATACATTCCTTTTAATCATTTTCACCATGTATACTGCATGTGTACTTTACAGATCTGATTTGGAAACTACGTCTCCCCAGACTAAAACTAGTTACAAAGAACTAAAGTTGACTCAGAACTGTCACTTCCAAACTCATGGCTCTATTTTCTTACAGCGCAAAGCCAGGATTTAAGGGGTTGGTGAGAGGGACAAGGAATAGATGTCAATGGTGACACAGTGAAATATCAACTTAAGTATACGGATTTATTACCTGCTTTGGGAAATTAAGTGAGGTCCAGGCAGCTTACCATTGGGTTGAACCCAAAATTGTGGTACAAAGTAGAACAGGAGGTGTTGAAGGCCTCACTTTGTTATACAACTGTGTGGAACAACCAGACTCTACCTGAAGTCCTATATCTAGATGGGTTTGAGCAATGGATTTCATCATGTATTATGAGACTTCACCATCTATTGTGCAATAATGCTTTCCGTTCATCTCAGCAATTAGAGAAGAAATGTAACCTTCCTCATAAATGATTTTATCAATATATTCAGGTCCGACATCTTTTCTAAATAAAACAGGAAAAAAAAACTTGAGCTGCTGTCAGACATGATGCTGAGCACAACAGAGATTTCAGGAAGAACGTCTGGTAAGAAAAATGCCGCTATCTAAATATGTGGAAAATGATCCCCTTGTTATTAGTCCAAAGCGGAAGCTGCTAATCTTATACACATGCTGAGGGATTATAAATACTTTTTTGAAGTAAGATATTAAAATTGTGGTTCATGGACCACTGTGCCACGAGCCGGACTTACCCTGGAGGGGCGTGACTAAGCAGCCACCTTGGTGTTCACTGGAGCCTCTAGTGGGGAGGTCAGGCTTGTGCGGCAGGTAGCTGCCAGGTACCACTCCAAGGCAGCGTCAGGCTGTAGTTGCTGACCCCAAAGCGCAGAGACATACTTCAGAAGGGCGACCACTTTGGATAAGTTCACACTGTGCAGGCAGGACAGCCACTTGGACAGGTTGACATGATGCAGACAAGACGGCCACAGGGTCAGAGTTCAGACCTGGGTATTCAGGACACGTACCATGGGTGCAGTTTTCGGATCTCGGGTAACTAGATTGGACTAAGGATAAGGTAAACGGGAAAACTATAACAGGCTAGGGATGTGGGACCTGGCAACTTACAGTTGCACTCACTAATCACGTAACAGAAACTTTAGTGGGTGCTCAGGCCATTATATATTATTATAGCCTGGGAGACACCTCGCAGGTGGTCGCACATTTACCTTGTGCCCGCACTGCTCCTTTAAGAACCGGGGAGCACACGCGCCCTAGTCACGCTGCCGAGACACAGTGTGGCTTATATACAGGAAGTGACAGGAGGCAGGAGCACGCCGAGAGCCACGTCGGGACGGTGAGTAAGCTGGCGTCCCTGCGTGGACGGGTAAGGGGCCACCATGCACGTGCGCCAGCAGCAGTGCTACAGAACGTAGAAGAACTGACACTGGACACACATGGTAAAACTGCGATAGGACATTTATTGTTTCTTGCACATAAGATGGATTCAGACGAACCCTCCAACAAAACGTGATTAACATGGACGAACCCTTTTAACAAAACGTGATTAGCAAAGTTATTACTACAGGACTGTATGAGAAAGTGATTTATTCTACAAGAAACGCTAGAGCCAGTGTGTTAGTTCGAAACAGGGTATTTGTCCCTGGAACAAGTCTCTACTCGGTATAATGAGACTCACTGATCTTGTTCATATAAAGAGGGTTTGAGAATAATAGAAACTGCCTAAATATGAGGACCTTGTCTGATCTATATGTCCTTGTAGAAAGAACTATGGAGATAGCGCTATTCTTCTGTATAAAATATGTGATGTTGCTGTAGCCCCAATATTTCTGTACAGGGGTCTCTGTAGAGATAATCTTACCCCAGCATTGTGGATAAGGAGAAGGGAAAGGGGGATTGAGGACATTTAATTGTAATTTCCCTTTAAAAAATGCACAATAAAAAAAAATCTGATGGAAATAAAATACCAGTCCATTTTCCCACCATTTTGTTTGTTCTCTCAAATATTACAATTTGGATACAAAACCAAAAGCATTTAAAATCATAGAAAATGTAAATGTTCAGTGCAAATAGAATATTGCACTTTATTTGCTTATTACATATAAGATATTAATAATTGCACATATTTTTAATTCTAATTATGTATTTTTCAGAGTATAAGATGCACTTTACTACAAATGCCTCACAGATGTTGTCCTTGATGGGATTTGAACCTAGGACCCCAGTGCTGCAGTGCTAACCACTGAGCCACCATTCTGCCCATGCTGTAGCTTTACTATATATACACATTTACATGCACTGTGTATACATTCGCCCATATTGAAGTTACTTCCAGGTCATGTTAAAGGTCCTGGAGCTAGTCAGGAGGAAGGTTCTTCAGCTGCTCACTCAGGATGTGCAGATTCCAGTATCTTTCTCTCCTTCTCTGCAGCGATCACATAGATCAGTGTGGGGCAGGAGGAGAGAGCAGTTCTCTCAGTGACCAGGAAAAACACTGTCTCAGCATTCGGGAAAAATACAGTCTCAGCGTTCTCCTCCATCACAGGAAGTTGCCTCATACTATAAGAGGCACTCACTTATTAGCAAGATTTTTTTCGTGTTAAAAGTCTAATAGTCTAAAAATACAGTAATTTCTAAAGTAATTTCCTTTTCTAGTTTAATTATACAACTGTGTTATATGTTTTTTGTACAGTTTGTCAATATAATATATAGTTTTTCCCCATGTGAGTTATTTTTGATGTTTTAAAAAAAAATTCTAGTAATTAATTTTTCACATTCTAGGTATGATAATGGCTTCTCCCCGGATTTTAGATGTTTAATAAAATAGCATTATTGTTCAAAACTATTCCCACATTTTTTATATGAATATTGCTTCTACTCTGTGTGAATTATCTGGTGCCTATCAAGACTTGGTTTATTTGCCCAACATTTCCCACATTGTAAACATGAATATGGCTTCTCCCCTGTGTGAGTTCTCTGGTGATTAACAAGACTTGATTTCTGTACAAAACATTTTCCACATTCTGAACATGAATATGACTTCTCCACTTTGTGAGTTCTCTGGTGACTAACAAGATATGATTTCCGGCTAAAATATTTCCCACATTCTGAACAGTAAAAAGGCTTCTCCCCTGTGTGAGTTCTCTGGTGTATAACAAGTTGCCATTTCCATGCAAAACATTTTTCACATTCTGAACATGAAAAAGGCTTCTCCCCTGTGTGACTCTTTTGGTGTGTAACAAGCGATGATTTCTGCATAAAACATTTTCCACATTCTGAACATGAAAAATGCATCTTGCCTTTGTGAGTTCTCTGGTGTGTAAGAAGATATGATTTATATCCAAAACATATTCCACATTCTGAACATGAATATGGCTTCTCCCCTGTGTGAGTTCTCTGGTGACTATTAAGAACTGATTTCTGTACAAAACATATTCCACATTCTGAACATGAATATGGCTTCTCACCTGTGTGAGTTCTCTGGTGACTAACAAGGTGTGATTTCTGTACAAAACATTTCCCACATTCTGAACATGAAAAAGGCTTCTGCCCTGTGTGAGTTCTCTGGTGACTAACAAGGTGTGATTTCCGTATAAAACATTTCTCGCACTCTGAACATGAAAAAGGCTTCTCCCCTGTGTGAGTTCTCTGATGTATAACAAGATGTGATTTCCGTGCAAAACATTTTCCACATTCTGAACATGAATATGGCTTCTCCCCTGTGTGAGTTCTCTGATGTGTAACAAGAATACATTTCTGGCTAAAACATTTCCCACATTCTGAACATGAATATGGCTTCTCCACACCAATATGAATTCTCTGATGCCTAACAAGATCTGATTTCTGGTTAAAATACCTCCCACATTTGGAACAAGAAAATCCATTCTCCTCTGTGTGAATTTTTTTATGTTTAACAAAAGATGTTTCGAGGGGAAAACTATTTCCATATTCTGAATGTGTAATTGGCTTTTTTGCTTTCAGAACAGTCCGTTTTTTAATGCCTCTTTTCTGACTTTTATTTTTCTTAGTAGTCTGTACTGAATCAGAAGATAGGACCTGCTTCGAAAGATCAGATGACATATCTTTGCTGTAACTGGATGATGGTATATCTGAAGTAATGGCATCCACTTCAATTGTATCCTGTGTGGTCTCAAGGTCATCTGATTTAAAAATTGGAGCTATCAGCTGTCCCTCTGATTTCTTTGTACAGTCATCTGCCAAGAATAAAATCAAGTATTATTTCTGAATAAAATATCCTTGAAATTTATATATTTGAATATTTCTACTCAAAATGTCTGGTGAAATGTGAAGTTATGATTCAAAATTGAATTATTGACTAAGACAATGACAGTTCACAGTCTAATAGAAGACCTTATGGCATGAATCAGTGGAGTGTGGTGTTCAACTATTTGTTCATTCTGCCTCAGAAATATTGGAATAAATATCTACTAAAAAATGTCATGTAGGTGAAAATAATATCAATAAAAATTTCTACTCATTCTGCAAAAAACAAGCTCCCATTCAGGTGTCAAAATAGGCAATATTCCTATAGATTAATTCACTGATGGTTATAATTTACAAAATGGCTTCACTTTATGGTTTCATTTTCTGCTCTGGTTTCCTGCCATTTTGTAACATGAGGGATTCAGAAAATGGTGTGTCACATCTCCTTCTACCACCAGTCGCCGCCATCGATCATTCTGCAAAGGCGCTGTTGATGGAGGAGACATTGGTACCAGAAGCTCTGGGCAGTGCAGGCTCTGTACTGGCACTAAAAGTAGGGTGGCCGGGACCAGTACTACCATCGAGTCTGGCCGTATGGGTGTGTGTGCAGTCCAGCTGGAGTAATCAGCTCCCTGCTTCAGGTAACTGTAAAGCACCACACCGTACTAAAGCTCGAAGCATATTGTTGGAAGCTGCCAGATACAGCCTTGTTCTCCTCTGGTTCAGTCCTCTGTGCTCAGCTCCCGGCTTGTGTATTTGATCCTGTTGTGAGATCCCGGCCTGTTTGCTGACTACTCTTGTGACTTCTGATTTTGTATTTTCTCTGCCTTCCTACTTCCATCTAAAATCTAGGCCTCTCAAGTATGCTAAAGGAGCATAAAAATTTAAAAATTACAAATCTTCCAAAATTATTTGGCATTTTTCAGGTATTTTCAAAAATAAACGCAAAATATATTAAACTAAAATTATCAGAAACATAAAGTATAATGTGTCACGGAAAAAATATTTCAGAATCCCTGGAATCAGAAGATGCATCCAAAGTTATGACCACATAAAGTGACACACGTCAGATTTGAAAAAATGGGGCCTGGTTAGGAACAAATATCTGTCTGCTGGAAGTGGTTAAATCAGAGTTTTTTGGGCACTAACTACTGTAGACAAGACTGTGACTATAGACAATAACACATCTACTGAAATGATCAAACTCAACAGTCTTCATCAGTAAAAAATGAGTAACTAATGGTGAAACCTCTCTGGAGTAATTAGAATATGTGGCTCGGTGGCTCTTTGCGATCTAAACTATCTTAGAGGCCAATATTTTCAGATGAGTTTCTTTAAGAAATAATACACATTTTAAAAAAACTTTTTAAAATAAGACACTTCAGCTCCGCACTAAATTTAGATCTCAGGCATTTGGCAGAGACAATGGAGATCTATTTTAATCCCTTCACCCCGCCAGCCTGTTTTTACTTTCATGACCACGCCAATTTTTTCAATTCTAACCAGTGTCACTTTATGAGGTTATAACTCTGGAACGCTTCAACATACCAAATTGTTACTAAGATTGTTCTTTTGTGACACGTTGTACTTCATGTTAGTGGTACATTTTGGTCAATATAATTTGCGTTCGTTTATGAAAATATAGATTTTGCAATTGTCAAACTTTGAATTTTTATGCTCTTAAACCTGATCTAAGATATATATATATATATATATATATATATATATATATATATATACACACACAGCATATATATAAATATATATATATATATATATATATATATATATATATATATATATATATATATATATATATATATATATACAGAGCGGGTATGGAAAGTATTCAGACCCCTTTAAATTTTTCCCTCTTTGTTTCATTGCAGCCATTTGGTAAATTCTAAAAAGTTCATTTTTTTCTCATTAAAGTACACTCTGCACCCCATCTTGACTGAAAAACAAAACAGAAATGTAGAAATTTTTGCAAATTTATTTAAAAAATTGGGATTGCTCACTTCTGTATGTCTGTGCTTTTTAACATGATGGCTAAATAAACATCAAGTTTTAAGAACTGTATCTCCTGTGGTCGCTGGAGACAACTCTTCTTGCATATTGGAAAAAAGAAGGGAAAATACCTGGGCTACATCGTTGGAAGAAGCAAAGTAAAGACACAAGTGAAGGCAGTCCAAAATTATCCGAAACCGGTCTGCAAGGAACAGCTTCAGGCATTTCTGGGAATAGTGGGATACCATCACGGTGTATCCCGAATTTCGCCATGATAGCCGCACCCCTGACCGACCTTCTTAAGGGCACGAAGACGTCAATGGCCAAATGGTCTCTTGAAGCAGAAATGGCATTCCAAGAGTTGAAACTCAGGGCTATAGGACTTCATCTTTCATGTGAACACAGGCCAGGGAAGCTGCACCGTAATGCAGATGCCAGTTTAGACTCCCCTGTTTTGGTGACTGTAAGTGCCAAAAACTACGACTTTGGGCAGAGGGGGAGAATGTGACAAACTCACTGGCAAAGTACTGGAGGGAAGATATGTAGCACTGAGATTGATAGCTGCAGTAATTGTACATAGGAAAAAGATCCAGCACACAAGTGGGTTAAGCAACCATCTTGGCCTGGGGTGATTGGACACCTGTAGAAAGGGAGGAACTCAGAGGATAAAATCACAGCCTTTCAGAGCATTTGGTGTGGGGAGGGCCTGGAGGCACAAGCTCTGAAGCTGTGGTGTGCATGTTAACCACTTCGCGCCAGAGCCTGGTTTTGCCTTCGTGACCGGGCCAATTTTTTCAATTTTGACCACTATTACTTTATGAAGTAATTACTCTGGAACGCTTCAACGTATTCCCCTGATTCTGAGACTGTTTTTTTCGTGACATATTGTACTTCATGATAGTGGTAAAATTTCTTTGATATCACTTGCGATTATTTGTGAAAAAATCAGAAATTTGGCGAAAATTTTGAAAATTTTGCAATTTTCAAACTTTGAATTTTCATGTCCTTAAATCAAAGAGATATGTCACACAAAATAGTTAATAAATAACATTTTCCACATGTCTACTTTACATCAGCACAATTTTGGAACCAAAATTTTTATTTGTTAGGAAGCTATAAGGGTTAAAAGTTGACCAGCGATTTCTCATTTTTCCAACAAAATTTACAAAAACATTTTTTTAGGGACCACATCTTATTTGAAGTGACTTTGAGGGGCCTTTATAACAGAAAATACCCAAAAGTGACAAGGATAAATGTGAGCAGAGCCTTACTGCGATCTTTGGGAGACATAATAAACAAATCAGTAGCAGGTGAAGAATTGGTTTTATTTATTGTTTACGCCGTTCCTTGTGCGGTATAAGTGATGAGATTACTTTATTCTTCAGGTCGGTGCGATTACAGAGATACCAGATTTATATCGGGTTTTTATGATTGACAGCTGTCACACACTAAGAGACGCTTTTTTTTTGCAAAATCTAGTTTTTGCATCGCCATATTTTGAGAGCTATAATTTTTCCATATTTCGGCTGACAGAGTCATGTGACGGCTTGTTTTTTGCGGGACGAGTTGACATTTTTATTGGTACCATTTTTGGGTACATGACATTTTTTGATCGCTTTCTATTCCGTTTTTTGGGAGGTAAAATTAACAAAAAACAACAATTCAGGAATTGTTTTTTGAGGTTTTTTTTTATGCCGTTCTGCGTATGGTAAAAGTGATCAGGCAGCATTATTCTTCGGGTCAGTACGTTTACAGCGATACTACACTTACTGTATATTTTTTTTATGTTTTGGCGCTTTTACACAATAAAACAATTTTATAGAAAAAATATTTTTTTGCATCGCTTTATTCTGAGCACTAGAACTTTTTTATTTTTTGGCTGATGGAGCTGTATGGCGGCTTTTTTTTGCGGAACAAGATGACGTTTTCAGCGGTACTATTTTTATTTCCATTTTGCTTTTTGATCGCATTTTTTTCCCCTTTTTGTTTGGCGATATGATGAAAAAGCATAGTTTTTTGCTCCGTTTTTTATTTATTTATTGGTTTAATATTTTAGTTATTTATTTTTATTTATTTTGTGATTTTTTTTAACAGATTGAAAACATTTTTTTTACTTTTTTTTTACATTTTTACTTAGTCCCTGTATGGGACATTAATTTTTATTTTTCTAATCACTGATGTCATGCAATGTAATAGACATGTATTACATTACATGACATATTTGCTGACTGTTTCACAGTCAGTGTGTCCTGCCAGGCTTCAGCTGCAGGCTGAGCCTAGCAGGACACCATACATGGCAGATCTGGAGGTGGTCATGTGACCTCCAGCTGCCATAACAACGGAAGGTCCTGGAAGCTATCAGGGGGCCGTCGGAGAGGTAAGTTGACGACCCCCTCTCCTCTCACTATCTTCTATATGCCGCGATCACTATAGATCGCGGCATATAGAAGATAGCAAAGGGTTAACATCATTGGGACCTGATCCAATCAGGTCCCGATGATGTCCCCTATCAGAGCTATCGCTCTGCACCATAACCGCAGCGCTTGCAGGACCCTGGGGGTCCTGAGCGCTGCGGGACCACCCACCGTTTTTAAACGTCGGCGCTGCACAGAGCCCAGGCAGCGCCGACGTTTATGCACAGTGGGCGGTCGGGAACCGGTTAAAGAAAGCTAAACCTTGGGTTGTTTTTGTTCCTGAAGCGGGCGGTTACCTGTAGCAACAAGGACTGTGCCATACGTTATGTTTTGTTTTCCTGTTAGGCCGGGAAGGCTAAGTTTGTGTTGCTAACAATGCTGTGGCTTATGCAGTGCTCTTAATAAACCACAGAAGATTTAAAGAGATAGTGTTCCTGTGTACCGCTGTGTGCAACCAAGTGAGCCGATGTAATACAGTATGTTCAGGAGGAGAACTACAACACTAAACCGGAGTTGCACTCATTTATGGTGGACCATTGGAGCTACTAGGAGTTCTGACCAGAAGAGCAGAGAAGGTATTAGTGCTCCCCATTTCAGGAGCAATTGTACAGCAATCCAAATTCTTTAGGATAAAAAACAATGTAATTTATGATGTGGAATGATGCCAGGAAACCAAGGCTCGAGCCATGCCAACACATTTCCTGCAGGCGTGAATAAATTATATGACATCCATCAACTATGCACAGCTTAGGGATATATCATGGCACAGGTGTAATGTTTTTTGTGTAGTTTACCACAATTCTTTTTGAAGTTAGTCGGTTTTAACATAAATTTAAAATTCAGGAAAATGGAAAAAATTTGTTGTTATTGTAGAGAAATTCACACTTGGACCTCACTGCACATTTAATGATGTTGATCATAATAGCGAAGCTTGAACTGAAAGACTGGACCTGGTCTTGTATTGATCATATGAACACATTCAGCAGCACAGAAGAGAGAGAAGGTAGATTCATCCAATAAGATATCAGGGTTCTAGGCAGGCAACAGCATCATTACTGTCAAGAATGGTAGTTCTGTACCTGAGTGGGTCCCTCGCATTTCTGGGAGGGTTCCAGCTCTCTGGCTGGACACCCATTGCCCTTCCCTGGACATGAGGGGAGGGGTGTCATCTCTGGGGGGGCAGAGCTTACGGGGGTGCTCGCTCCGTCTGGATATTGCATTCTAGGAGATACGCTCCTAGCATAGCTGGGAGGCGGGACGCCGCTGCTCCCAGCGATTATGGAGTGCGGGGACCCCAGGATGCCGGGTTCCCTGGTGTTAGCTGCTGCCAGCAGGTGCGGGACACCATACATGCTGGGGCAGTCAAATGGTGGGAGGTTCCCTCCAGTCTTCTCTCACCTCCTCCGATGTCTCTGTGGTCTGGGGGTGGAGACTGTGCGTTGCCCCAGCGTGGTCAGGTGTCTGCTGGGAGGCAGATATAAATCTGTCACTTCCTCCTCTTGTTGCTGATCATTTTCAGTTCTGGTGGTTGATTAAGGTCAGTGGTTCTGTGCTTTTGAGGTGGTTCATGCTTTGGTGCCTCTGCTTGGTTTATCACTGTTCATCTTAGTTTATGCTATTGCACTGCGGTTTTTGGTTCTGGTGTGGTTGCCCTGACTGCTGTTTGTGTGCCAGTCACGAGCCGCCATGCTGCCCTCCGCCTTGCAAGGGCTCTGCTAAAGTTCCCCCTTGCCAAAATTAGGAGGCAGGTGTAGAGTATACCCAGCTCTCATGGGTGTGCAGTAGTGCGACAGCTAGCGCAAGGTGTGACCGATACACTGCTCATGCTGGCTAGCAGTGGGTCACTTCACCATCACCCAGCATTACAATTACCCTTCGCTTTCTCTTAGAGGCCCAACATAATAATTTTTCTTCAAGTTATTTTTTGACTTGTCAGTACATTCTACGTACGCTGTCTTTTGTCTTTGTAGTTTACAGATCTGGGCAGGTAAGGGTCAGCATTTTCTAATTCCAGGAGGTAAGTGGATCCTCCAGGTTGTAATCTCTATAAAAGAAGAGCTTTCAATGGCCAAAGTAATTGGAAAAGCTTCGGGTGGAGTAACATGTAGGGGTCTAATGGCAGAATGGTGATCACATAATTGTGATACGGCCAGACTACACTACTGAAGCAGTCAAAGCAGGTGACTGAGAAGATTCTGTCACTTCTCTGCATTTAGTGGTTACTACTCACCTGGACCTTTATATGTAGGAATCTCCTCTTTACACCGCTCATCATTCATCACATATGTCTCTGTAGTATCAATATGGGTCAGATCTTTACCCTGAAACAAATATTGTAAAAGTCACAGAAAGATGGAGAAGTCACATCTATGATCAGCTCTAATCCTGCCGTATCCACAGATCTCATTACACAAGTATAAAACATATATTACTGGTGGATAAAACAAGACTGAGCACAAGACCTTCACAGCCGTCTACACATCATAGGGGAGATCTCATGACACTTTCCCTCCATCTACCTGATGATCCTGAGGAACATTGGGATCTTCTTGTTTACAGTCCTGTGGGAGAAGAGGATGGTGACATCTCTCTGGTGTTGTCCTCTTACTGGATAGATCTGGAGGAAACACATACAGGGACTGAATTCATTCTTTACATACAATTACAGACCTTGTGTATTTAGTCCTGTCTATTACCTGGTGATGTGAGAGGCTGGGGAACCTCCATCATGACATTCTTGTACAGATCTTTGTGTCCTTCTAAATACTCCCACTCCTCCATAGTGAAATAGACGGTGACATCCTGACACCTTATAGGAACCTGATACATACAATGATATTATCATCCCCCATTTCCCTCCATAGCGTTACTGTACAATGTCCCAGCAGTGTCACCTCTCCAGTCAGTAGCTCAATCATCTTGTAGATGAGTTCTAGGATCTTCTGGTCATTGATGTCCTCATGTATCAGAGGGTGAGATGGAGGCCCTGTGATTGGGCTCAGGGGTCTTTCCCATCCCTCAGACACAGGGTCCTGACAGCGCTCACTAGAGGTCTTCTTCACTACTGTGTAATCCTGGATATGGAGAGACACATTAGTAAATCTCACTACAGACATTTCCAGAGTCCTCACCTCTCCAGTTCTGTCCATCTGTTATTCCCATAGATAAGAATGAAGTAATGTGACATCAGAATCTCTCACCTCTCCAGTAAGCCGGAAGAGGATCTCTAGGGTGAATTGTAATATCCTCTCTGCCATTTTGTTCTTGTCCATATCCTTCCTTGTTGGGTAAATCAGAAAAATTGTCTAAATATAGAAGATCTCCACTGAGCAGATCTTAAATCACAGGGCCCTGAATGTGAAGAAGATGAGCCGATGTAACATCATAAAGAATCACATGTAATAATACAATTACTGGAGATAATAAGGGGAAATATATGAGGAGATATAATTTGTAGATTTTCTATTCTCCAGTCTCGTATGGACTGGAACAACAATTGAATTTTGGATCAAGTCATCTCCCCCATTCTCTCAATCACTGGCTATGATGGTCATTGCTTCGGCAGCTAATGGGCAATAGGTATCTCAAGTTTGTTGGGACTGACCACGAAATACAGAGACTGGCGGAGGACTAAAGCAGTGGTGGCACAAGATTAGTGTGGAATCATTAATGTGTTACTATCTTTACTATTTTACATTCTCTTGATTACCTAACATCTACTAATAAAACCTATATACTTTAGATCACACATCAAACAAAAAGAGAAGAAATGGTCATGAGCCAACAGCTAAGTAGAAAGTAACTAAATCTTTATTAGGAAAAAGAAGTCTAGGTCCAAAAGATGAACGCAGCAGTCTAAGCGGCATCATCCACAGCCCACCCCAAGAGGAAGGCAGGACTGGCACCATTACAGCAAGTGAGAATACTTATGGGTCGGTGTATGTCTCTACTTCCCAACACTGTTATTGCTATTGTTGTATATACAGCCAACAAAGAAATACCCTAAAATAGAAATATCTATTAAGCCATTTATAAACAATCCCAAACAATACGAGATATAGAAAAACACAGTATGGTGAGGAGATATGTCAGCTAATATCTGTAGACAGTGGAAATAGATGCCCAGCTGATAATGTGTATAGCTGAAGGCTTTTATCACTCTATAAAGGGACCATGTTGATGATATCACACACTCCCAGAATGCTAGAGGGCTAATGCAGTGAGAACAAGTGTCCCCAAATGGTGTATAGCGCATGTACGCCGGCAGCAGGATCTTCCAGGGCGCATGCGCAGGTATTCCAGACACAAGAGGTCAAGATCGCTATTCGCACTTGTGCTCTGTGCCTCAGAAAATGTCAGGAGGTCTAAAACAGTGCCCCGTATTGGTACATGCACAGTACGAGTCCATTGATGCCGAGCATACGGCCCCGCTGTCACAGCAACAGTCAGTTACCTGGAGGAGGCGCCGGCGCGGCATAGGAAAGGATAAGATATTACTGCAGTTTACAAAAAATGCCACAACGGGAACCAATAAATGTCACAGCAGGTGCGATATTAACACCTATAAGGGAAAACATATAATGTAAGAGATTCATATAAGTTACTGCAGATATTTACATATCTTATTAAGAGCTAAAATAGAAATAATCAGAATCAATTTATATATAGTTGTAATCTCTCTGAAAAAGCCCAAAATAGGCAGATTAGTATAATGTAGATACATATATCAGTCAGTGCAATATTGGAAGTACGAGTGTGTGGAATAATAACTGGGGCTCACAGAACAGTAGATATCACCTGTGGTGTACACCATTATAAGAGGTGTCTAGCAATGCAAAACTTGGCTCTCTTGTATGGTGACAGAAGTAGTGTAACCGGTACAGTACAGTAGAAATTCCCATATACAGATCCTAAATAAAACCACCAAGGTCATCTGTTCATTCAATCCAGTGGGGCGAGAGAATCAAAACGGAAAATCTATTGACATTCTTTTGGGAGATTTATCTCCTTTTTTTTACATTTTGTCTGACAACCTCCAAAATATAAAAGAAAATAGGTTTGTTGTCACCCTGATGACGCTCTCAAATTTGTCTAGTAATGGGGAACCCCTTTTATATTTGGTGTCTCCGAGGTGTTCACTAACACGTCTTCTAAACTCCCTTTTAATGAGTAAGAAACAAAAAGGGGCGCAATAGTGATGTTACCTAATGATAACCATAAAAGATGAAAGAAATTATGCTCACCTTAGTGAGTTCTGAAATGCACAACCCATGAAAATGGTATCGAAGGGCTGCAGGCAGCACAAATATCCATAGGATATTGATGATATTCTGTGTAAGGATGAAGATGGAGCTGGTAAAGTCGCGCTCCTCCGTAAAGACAAAGTTTGACAAGGGGAAATTGTACAAACTTTTTTATTGACTTAAAGCTACAGTACTACGCGTTTCGTGGACGTCCCGTCCACTTCCTCAGGTACATAGCTAAGGAATGTTACATTAGTTATGTACCTGAGGAAGTGAACGGGACGTCCACGAACTGCGTAGTATTGTAGCTTTATGTCAATAAAAAAGAATGAATTTGAATTCATGGTGCCTAATTGGCACTATTCCCACTATTTATGCTCTCCATACAGTTCACGAATGGTTAGACCACTTAGAGGATGACCCATATTGTCAGGAGTAAATTCCATTAGTCAGCCCACAGGGATCTAAATAGACAAGATAATCTGCCCCTTTGTCATTTCGATGCCTTCATTTGTCAGGGATACAGCCAATCTCTTGGTGAAATTGGATGATATGGTCATAGAGGACAACACTATTTGGATTCTATAGAAGTAAAGTCACCAAATAGCAGTATTCACCATTTTATATGGGAAAAATGAAAAAGGAATTTAGAAGAGACATCACTGAACACCTCTGAGACATCAGACGTAGAAAGGATACAGAAGTTTGAGGCATTTATAAAAGCTGACAGGGGTTATTTGATGCGAAAATCTACATGTACAGTGTTTTTTATGCTTTGTTTTGTTTTTTACTATGGATGTGATTTTTTTTTTTTTCCTGCCATTTTCTAATTAGACTTCTCTATATTAAATGAAAACATAAGAAAAAAAATAAAATTGAACCAACAATGCTTGTAAAACACCAAGCAAAAATCAGAAGACACATGGTGCACCTTTTATGCCAGATGTATAATGTGCCAAATAGATATTTTCTTTAAACATGTATGCTGCAGATATGTTATTGACACGGCTATAATGAAAAAAACATCACAGGAAAAAAAAAGGCCTTACCAACACCAGGTCAGATTACCAATGCACTAGTAGAAGACCCCCATGATAAAGGAGGGGGCAGCACAGGTGCAAAATACTGATGCTACAGCCACTCACTGACCTACCAATTCATGGAGGGGGTGGCTGTGTAGTATTATACACGCGCACAGATGGGGCTTGCATATGGCGCCATATAATTCACAGTGTCTGGCTTACAGCCTATTGATGATGACCATACTATTAGATCATGCGGACTGCCCAGCACTATATACAGGGTCGGTCTGGCCTGGCGGGAAATCGGGAAATTTCCCGGTGGGCCCCGACATGAGAGTGAGAAAATTGGTGGCGGGCGCCCTTTAAAAGTGTGAGCCCTTTAAAAGCGCGGCTGAATCAAATGTAGCGTCGCGCACACGGCACATTCATTGGTGACAGCGGGACTGCAGTGACGTGCATGCAGCATACTTACCACGTGAGTCTCTGACACTAAGAGGATGGACTCTTTCTGGGCGGTGACACGCACCGCGCTCTGCTTTCCCGCTGGATGGCAGACTGTGGTGTGGTGTCAGGTGACACTGACGCTGACGCCGCTCTCTCCTGGCCTCTGATACGCCGCGGCTGTGCTCTGCAGTGCTTTCTCTCTGCTCTGGGGCCGTCCTATGATACGCCGGCGCCACCGAACCCGACGTCTCGCTCTGCTCTCCCTGCTCCCGGGCTTCTCATACTGTCCCATCCCGGCTCCATATCTGCTCTCCCTGCTCCCCTGTAGTAATACCGGCTCCCGACCAGGTGGTGGCACCGCCCCCTTCTCTCCTACTCTGACTCTGGGCTTTTTAATACCGGCTCCGGGGCTGGATATGTGGAATGTGGCCTGGCCTGGAATTGGAAACAAGGCTGCAGGCCTACAGCTCTCACTGCTTCAATTTCATGTCAAGAGCACCGTGCCAAATAGTCAATAACGTTTTTATGGGTGAGTTATATGGCTGTGTGTGTATATGCCTGCATGTGTGTGTGTATATGCCTGCGTGTGTGTGTATATGCCTGCGTGTGTGTGTATATGCCTGCGCGTGTGTGTGTATATGCCTGCGTGTGTGTGTGTATATACCTGCATGTGTGTGTGTGTATATGCCTGCGTGTGTGTGTGTATATGCCTGCATGTGTGTGTGTATATGCCTGCATGTGTGTGTTTATATGCCTGCGTGTGTGTGTGTGTATATACCTGCATGTGTGTGTGTGTGTATATACCTGCATGTGTGTGTGTGTATATGCCTGCGTGTGTGTGTGTATATGCCTGCATGCGTGTGTGTGTATATACCTGCATGTGTGTGTGTGTATATGCCTGCATGTGTGTGTGTATATGCCTGCGTGTGTGTGTGTGTATATACCTGCATGTGTGTGTGTGTGTATATACCTGCATGTGTGTGTGTGTATATGCCTGCGTGTGTGTGTGTGTATATGCCTGCATGCGTGTGTGTGTGTATATGCCTGCATGCGTGTGTGTGTATATGCCTGCGTGTGTGTGTGTGTATATGCCTGCGTGTGTGTATATGCCTGCGTGTGTGTGTGTATATGCCTGCGTGTGTGTGTGTATATGCCTACATGCATGTGTGTGTATATATAGAACCAAAAAAGAGGAGGGGATTGTATGGGAAAAATATCAACAAACCAGATGGTAAATACCCAATCCCAAGAGAAGGCAGCCAGAGAAGAAAGCCATTAAATAATTATACAATTTATTGAGTCTTAAATAGGACAAATATCAAAATATAAAATTGCTACAAGTAAACAGTGGTTTCCAAAAGAAGCACAACTAGGTAAGGCAGATGAAAAAAAGCAAAGGAAGGAGACGATATCCCTATAAACTGCCCCAAGCACCAACCCGATATGTATAAGGCATGTGCCTATAAACTGACTAAGATCAAGTGCTACAGGTATCATATAGTTTTAATTCATAGAATATCAATGTTATAAAAGTCAGAGCAATGATATCAAGTGAGGCTGCAATGATACTCTAATATTATCAATAGTAGCATCTAGTCGCCTGGTATATATACATCACGAATCAGTGGTATATACCAGAGCTCCTTGATATAGTTGGTAGCTATAAAGCTAATAACCCCCAAAATAACACTATATAAATATATAGGAATATAAGTGTCTTGAGGGCTATGAAAGATACAAGGTATTAGTGCAAGCAACATTACCTAAAGACATGTTGTAGGTGCGGTGTGCAGGCACAGCTGACAGGGGACTGATAGCGCGCCTCAACGCGCGTTTCGCCTTGATGGCTTCGTCAGGAGGTGTGTGTATATGCCTGCGTGTGTATATGCCTGCATGCGTGTGTGTGTATATGCCTGCATGCGTGTGTGTGTATATGCCTGCGTGTGTGTGTGTATATGCCTGTGTGTGTGTATATGCCTGCATGTGTGTGTGTGTGTATATTCCTGCTTGTGTGTGTGTATATGCCTGCATGCGTGTGTGTGTATATGCCTGCATGAATGTGTGTATATGCCTGCATGCATGTGTGTGTATATATGCCTGCATGCATGTGTGTGTATATGTGTGTGTGTATATGGCTGCATGTGTGTGTATATGCCTGCATGCATGTGTGTGTATATGCCTGCATGCATGTGTGTGTGTATATGCCTGCATGCATGTGTGTGTATATGCCTGCAAGCATGTGTGTGTATATGCCTGCATGCATGTGTGTATATGCCTGCATGCATGTGTGTATATGCCTGCATGCATGTGTGTGTATATGCCTGCATGCATGCGTGTGTATATTCCTGCATGCATGTGTGTGTATATTCCTGCATGCATGTGTGTATATGCCTGCATGCATGTGTGTGTATATGCCTGCATGCATGTGTGTATATGCCTGCATGCATGTGTGTATATGCCTGCATGCATGTGTGTGTGTATGCCTGCATGCATGTGTGTGTATATGTGTGTGTGTGTATGGCTGCATGTGTGTGTGTATATGCCTGCATGCGTGTGTGTGTGTATATATGCCTGCATGCATGTGTGTGTATATGCCTGCATGCATGCATGTGTGTATATGCCTGCATGCATGTGTGTGTATATGCCTGCATGCATGTGTGTGTGTATATGCCTGCATGCATGTGTGTGTATATGTGTGTGTGTATATGTGTGTGTGTATATAGCTGCATGTGTGCGTGTATATGCCTGCATGCGTGTGTGTGTGTGTATATGCCTGCATGCATGTGTGTGTGTATGCCTGCATGCGTGTGTGTGTGTATATGCCTGCATGCATGTGTGTGTGTATATGCCTGCATGCATGTGTGTGTATATGTGTGTGTGTGTATATGCCTGCGTGTGTGTGTGTATATGCCTGCGTGATTGTGTGTATATGCCTGCATGTGCGTGTGTATATGCCTGCATGTGCGTGTGTATATGCCTGCATGTGCGTGTGTATATGCCTGCGTGTGTGCGTATATGCCTGCGTGTGTACAGTGTGTGTGTATGTATGAGTGCCTGCATGTCTACGTGTGTATATATGTCTTCACACGTGTGTGCGTGCTTCCCTGCGTGTCTGCATTTTTGTGTGTGATTGTCTGAGTGTGTCTGTGCATAACTGCGTGTGCATTTCTGTGTGTGCTTGCCTGCGTGTGTAGGTGTCCCCATTTCTGTGAGTATGTGTATCTGCGTGTGTATATTAGGGCTCTTTCACATGTCCTGATATTTACGGGACTGGAGATATCCGTGTCCACCTGTGTGTCATCCGTGTGACATGTACCGACGCTTAGGAATCAGTGTACAGTTGGCGCTGTTCCCAAGAGCCGGGTGCTGAGCACTGCCCTCATCATAGATCCCTGCCGGTGCTGCGATCAGCAGCAGGGTGAATGATGAGAGTAGTAGTCTACTCCCTCCGTGTCCAACCGTAAAAATAGGAATAAAATAAAAGAATCCTTATACTCACCTCTCCTAAGTGTCACCCGCTGTAATCCGTGTGAGCGCTCACGCCGAGGAGAATGACTCCTGCAGTGAGCGGGCCCCGGAGCTGCACTCAGTGATTGACAGGGCACCCCTTGTTGAGTGCAGCTTCGGGGCCCACTCGCTGCAGGAGTCGTTCTCGGCGTGAGCGCTTGCACGGATCACAGCGGGTGACGCTTAGGAGAGGTGCGTATAAGGATTTTTTTATTTTATTCCTATTTTTACAGTTCTACACGGCGGGAATAGACTACTACTCTCATCATTGACTCTGCTGCTGATCGCAGCGCCGGCAGGGATCTATGATGAGAGCAGCGTTCAGCACCCGGTGCTTAGGAAGAGCACTAACTGTCATCAGTGTGCGGGACGTTTTGCAGGAGGTGCAGCAGGTAAAAAACAGACATGTCAGCGTGTTTTGCCAACGGACACCACATGGTCTGTCTGTGGAAAGTGGACATACACTGACATGTGCACATTCATTTGAATGGGTCTGCTTGTACCAATGTCTCTGGTACGTGTGGAAACTGTCACCGCATGTACTGACGTGTGAAAGAGCCCTTAGTATGTGTCCGTGTGCGCTTGTTTTCATGTGTGTAAGCATGCTTCTGCATGTCTGTGTGCTCTTCCGAAGATTTATTATATTTGGGGAGAGATGGAAGAGAAATTTTAGGAGACAGAATGGGGAGATGTGTGAAAAAACAGTATAGTGAACCAGAGGAGGGGTGGGAATGAGTGCAGGAACAGAATGGGGAAGGGGGATGTATGAGGAAACAGTATGGAGAGTGGGGGAATAGTGTGAGGAGACAGTATGGAGGGAGAAAAGTGTGAGGTGACACAGCACAGAGACTAGGTAGTGTGGGGGAAGGTATAGAGATGCGGTAATATGGGGGAAACAGTGTGAGGGCACAGCAAGGAGGGAACAGTATGCTGAGGAGGGGGAGTGTGATGAAGGGGCACAGTATAGAGACTGGGCAGTATAGGGGGGACACAGTGTGAGAGGACAATGTGAACAGGGGGCCCAGTTTGGTAAGGAGAGGACAGTGTGGAGAGCAGGTACCATAAGAGGGGTAGAGTGTATGTCATGTTTTGTGCAGGGAGCATTGTAAGAGTTAGGTTTATTCAGGGGCTCAGTGTAGATATTTTTATTCAGGAGCATTATAATAATTCTGCTATCTTTAAGGGCATCGTGTCGGGATGTGCTGCAGAATACCGGAGAAGATGGAAGTCTGCAGAGACGAGCTGTGGATGAGAAAAGTCATCAAGGGGTCTGGACAAGATGGAGACGAAAAGAAAGAGAACGACTCTAATCAGAGAAGACGTCTCAGGTAAGATACCTGGATGTAAATGTTCATTTGTGATCCTGCCTGTGTCTCATCAGTACTGTGGTTCCTGTATGGTCCGCAGGCTGATGATGACTGATAACAACTCCCAGTATCTCTATTGTTAATTACATACTGGCAGTTGTAGGTTTATGCGATACAAAGATATATGGGTCTGACCTGACATTACAATTGATGGTGGTTCAGATGATGTATTCATGTACTGATGTGTTTGTGCGCGTCTGCGTGTTTGTGCGCGTCTGCGTATCTTGAATAATATGTATTTTTGTAAGATGCGTGTATGTAACTGTACATTGTGGTGTGTAATAACATTCATATGCTTGAGGCACCTTTACTAAATCTATTAGGTATCTGTCACATGTGTTAGAGAATTCCATTTGTCTTTCCACATTTAGGAACAGACAAGTGAAATTTGCTAACCTTGTCATAACTGTCACCATTGGGATGTGCTTGTATGGAGCGGGTTCAGGAGCTGAGCCTGCTCCATACCGGGCAGATGTCGGCTGTGTTACATAGCCGGCGTCTGCCTGTAACAGCAGTGATCAGAGCTCGCCTTGATTGCTGCTGTTTTGAGTATTTAAGTGCCCTTCTCAATCACTGACAGAGGCATTTAGATAGCACAATGGCCGGTGCATGCAGTCACCTGTTCCCTTCAGCCCCCTGTGACGCAGTTGCAGGTTGCTGTTCGGTTGCCAGTAGTGCTGAGTGAGCGTGGTCGGATAAGAGACATTACAGTCACCGCGAACTACAAAGTGAGCGTGCTGCAATAACGTCCGACACCTTGATTGTGACACTTCCATGGAGCCCAACCTCAGGCTGAGCTTCATTGAATGACTAACATGGCAGCAGCACCTGGCAACTAGTGCTGAGCGAGCGTGGTCGGATAAGGTGTGATCCCAGCATGCTCGGGTGTTATCCGAGTATCTTGTAGTGCTCTGCTAATATGCTCGAGTCCCTGCGGTAACATATTTTGCGGCGGTAGACAGAAGCAACACATGCAGGGATTACCTAACAAACCGGCAATTCCTGCATGAGTTGCGTCTGTCTACCGCCGCAAAACATGCTACCCTGGGGATTTGAGCATAGTAGCAGAGCACTACAAGATACTCAGATAACACCCGAGCATGCTGGGATCACACCTTATCTGACCAGGCTCGCTCAGCACTAGTTGCCAGGTGCTGCTGCCATGTTAGTCATTCAATGAAGCTCAGCCTGAGGTTGGCCTCCATGGAAGATGTCACAATCAAGGTGCCGGACGTTATTGCAGCACCCTCACTTTGTAGTTCGCGGTGACTGTAAAGTCTCCCTCCTTGCACCGATCCTATGACAGGAAGCGAGTGGCGGTAGGGAGAATAAAATGTAATTTTCTCCGTGTAGCCAACGCTTTTCCATTAAGCCATCTAACCAGGCTTTAAACCCTATTTACCTGCAGATTAACCCAATATCTGCAGATAAATAGCGTTTTTCAAGGTGACAAGTTACCATTAAAGGGACTCTGGCAGTACGGAATGACTGTTCGAAGAAAGTCCTGCCGCTTCGTGCTCCACAGCGCGGCCAATCATGTAATTATAGTACATTATAGAAAAGCATAACAAGTAATAAAACCGTTTATGGTGGGCTGTAGTGTGGGCCCCTAGAGTCAGTTCTCCTGGTGGGCCCTAGGCACCCCAGTCCGACCCTGACTATATATGTGCACCCCACAAGACAGACATCCCAATTCTCCCAACTGACACTAAAGGGTCTGGCTGCATCCTGCATAAAAATGTGCAAAAAAAGATGATGTAAATACTTTTATGCCAAAAATGACAAAAGTATTCTCGGAGTGATACTTTTATTGGCTAACCAGAAAAAATATATATATATATGCAAGCTCCTTCTTTAGGCAAGATTACAAATGAATTCATAAGACAAAAGGCACAACATTTGAGAGATGTTACAAGACATTTGTTTATGAGGTGTAAGTTTTGATGCCTCCTACTGATAAGTTAGGGAGATCAAATTAGTTTTTTTTGTTGCAAAATGAGAATCCTTGGGAATGTTTAATTATCTAGAGGAGTGAATTGTGTCCATGTAGTGAGTCATAAACCCAGGTGTTATATTTAGTCCTGTGGTCAGTGAATTGAACATCCTTATCAATTTGAATTCCCAAATTTTTCTTTCTCTGTTGCCCTTGAAGTGACCTTTTAGTATTAAAACTTTTAGATCTTTCATACAGTCCCCAGCCAGAGAAATGTTTTCCCACAGGTGTGTCCAGTTCATTCTTAATTGTGTGTCTGTGTAAATTCATTCTCGTTTGCAGTTAAACGAGAATGAATTTACACAGACACACAATTAAGAATGGACTGGACACACCTGTTCTACTCTGCACCCGTGTCTGTGAAAATAATGAGCCTAAAACTAATATTTTCTATTCTGCACCGATGTCTGCGGGAGTAGTGTGCCTAAAAATGATGTGCCACTTCAAAAATGAGAGGAGCATCAAGTAGGGGACATGAACATGGTGGTGCTGGTGTAGCTACTGCTGCTGGTGGTGTAGCTGCGTAGCTCCTGCAGGGAGAGGACGTAGTTGTTCTGTGCCTGCTACGTGCCCAAATTAAACACCTTCCTCTGGTGCATGCAGGCGACAGAACGTCCTGCGTCATTTCATAGGACTGAGTACTGGTACTCGAATGGTAATACCAGAACATGTTGAGGCGATGTTAGATTGGATGGCTGAAAGTTCCTCCAGTTCCTTTGGATTATCTTCCACCCGATTCCCTGCAGAAAGCGCAGAGTTGGCACCTGAGGACCATGGTCACCCCCTTGCAAATCAGCCAAGCAGTCTGAGCCCCAAGTCATGCAGCAGTCTCTTCTGTTTTTTATTGAGTCCGCTGGCTGGGGTTCCGTGGCCCTTCCACCTGGTCCTGCCCCAGAAGTGGAAGAGACTAAGTGCACTGATGCCCAACCACTTGTTAGGTTGGAGGATGAGTGCATAGGGGGGCTAGTGCACACTGTCAGGGGACCACTGCAGCACATCTCAGAGGATGACGAAACACAGTTGTCAACTGCAGCGTCTTTCTGCAGTGTGCAGATCGTCAAGAGGGCAAGGATGAAGAAAGGCTGGAAGCTGATGCAGGGGATGATGAGGTCATAGACCCCACTTTGAAAGAAGGCCATCCTAGTGACGTGCACAATTCAGAGAAAGTGGTGGTCATGCTGCCCCAGCAGCACAGCAAAAAAGGGAGTAGGGTGCAAAAGCACAGCAGGCAGCCCCTAGCCAGTACGTCAGCTGTTACTGCCCACCGCGCAGAGGAAATGAGTAAACCAAAGCCAGTTTAAAAGGAGCTCTCTAGGGTGGCATTTCTTCAGCCAGTGTGCTGATGACAAGAAACGGGTGGTTTGCACGTTGTGCCGTCAGAGCCTGAAGCAAGTCATAAATATTCTGAACTTGAGCACCAGCTGCATGACAAGGCATCTGAATTCCAGGCACGAGGTGCAGTGGAGTACGCACACTTTAAAAAGCATGACAGATCTGAGCCTCTTCCTGCAGTCTCTGCCTCTGCCTCCCACTCACGATCAACAGGGTCACCTGCCTCCCCACAAAGAGAGAACGTGACAGCAACAGCCGTGTCATTGACCATCTCAACACCGTCCCACGGACGTATTCAGCTCTCCACCCCTCAAATCATCCAGGAGAAAGAGGAAATACCCCCCTACTCTCCCATGAGCCATAGTCCTGAATGACAGCATTTCCAAATTCCTGGCCTTTGAAAATGTTGCCATTCAGGCTGGTGGAGATGGAAAGCTTTGAAAAAAAAAAACAACTGATGGCAGTGGCTGTCCCGCAGTACATTGTTCCCAGCCACCTCTACTTTTCCAGGGGGGCCATCCCTGCCCTGCACACACATGTTGCAGACCAAATCAGGTGTGCACTGTGCAACGCCATTAGTGGCAAGGTCCACATAACCATTGATACATGGACCAGTAAGCACGGCCAGGGATGCTACAACTATCTAACTGCCCACTGGGTAAATGTAGTGTTATGTACGAGAGGCGGAAGGTGCTCTAGCACATGTCCTACCATCACTGAGGATTGCTGGACATTTCTCTGTCCAGGTTGCCTTCTGCTCCTACTCCGCTTCCTCTACCACCTCCTCATCCAGTTACAGCACATCCCTTGCATGATGCACGTGCTGAATTTGGTAGTGCAGAGCTTCATGAAAAATTACCCACGTCAGAGCTGCTGTTTAAAGTTCAGGCAGTGTGTGCATGCATTCGACGTTCTCACCCTGCTGCTGCCCGCCTCTACGTGTTGCAGCGTCACTTCTGCCTTCTCACTCGCTTCCTCATAGATCACGTACCAACAAGGTGGAACTCCACCTTGCATATGCTGGAGAGACTGTGCGAGCAGCAGCAGGCAATAGTGGAGTTTCAGCTGCAGCATGAACGGCTGAGTTGTTCTGCGGAACAATACCACTTAACCACCCATGAGTGGGCCTCCATGCGCGATGTGTGTGCCGGGTTGAGCTGCATCGAATACTCCACCAACATGGCCAGCGCTGATGACATCATGAGCGTTACTATTCTACTTCTACGCCTGCTGGAAAAAAACCTTCAGGCGATGATGGATGAGGTGGTGGCACATGAGGAAGAGGAGCAGGAGGAACCGGGACCATTCACACCTATATCAGGCCAGACATCCACACATGGTACAGGAACCCACCCTCTGAACTAACAGCGGCCAGGTACACAACTGTTCAGCTACAGGACAGTTTTGGAGGAACCGTGTTCACAGCAGGGTGGCACTCAAAGCAGCTCATGAGCATCACTGGAGCGTGGCTTGGGCGATACAGAGGACCCAGACCATACACCTCCCACTAAGGACAGCTTTTCGTTGCCTCTGGGCAGCCTGGCACACATCAACCAATACATGCTGCTGTGCCTGCACAACAACTGCCGAGTTGCCTGGATTCTTACCAGTGCTGATTACTGGATGGCCACCCTGCTGGATCCCAGCTACAAGGACAATGTACCATCATTACCATCGGAAAATGCGTGAATATAAGCACACACTGGTAGAGGCACTACTGACAGCCTCTACCATTATTTTTGATCTTTAAAGATTCCATAATAACAGGGTCTGTACCACAGGACTGGCGTATAGCAAATGTGGTGCCAATATTCAAAAAGGGGACAAAAACCAAACTTGGAAATTATAGGCCAGTAAGCTTAACCTCTACTGTGGGTAAAATCCTGGAGGGTTTCCTAAGAGATGCTATACTAGAGTATCTGAAAAAGAATAACCTCATGACCCAATATCAACATGGGTTTAAGAGGGACCGTTCCGGTCAAACTAATCTGATCAGCTTTTATGAGGAGGCAAGTTCCGGACTGGACCAAGGAAATGCAGTGGATGTTGTGTATATGGACTTTTCAAAAGCTTTTGATACGGTTCCACACAAGATGTTGATACATAAAATGAGAACAATGGGGTAGGGGAAAATATATGTATGTGGGTTAAGAACTGGCTCAGTGATAGGAAACAAAGGGTGGTTATTAATGGAACACACTCAGACTGGGTCTCAGTTAACAGTGGGGTACCACAGGGGTCAGTATTGGGCCAGCTTCTTTTTAACATATTTATTAATGACCTTGTAATAGTATTTCAATATTTGCAGATGACACTAAACTCTGCAGGGTAATCTATACAGAGGAGGACAATTTTATATTACCGGAGGATCTATGTAAACTAGAAGCTTGGGCTGATAAATGGCAAATGAGCTTTAATGGGGATAAATGTAAGATAATGCACTTGGGCAGAGGAAATAAAATGTATAAATTATATGCTTAATTGTAAAACACTGGGCACAACTGTAACTGAAAAACACCTGGGTGTATTGGTGGACGACAAGCTCACGTTTGGTGGCCAGTGTCAGGCAGCTGCTGCAAAGGCAAATAAAATAATGGGATGCATTAAAAGAGGCATAGATGCTCATGAGAACATAATTTTACCTCTATACAAGTCACTAGTGCGACCACACTTAGAATACTGTGTACAGTTCTGGTCTCCGGTGTAAAAGAAAGACATGGCTGAACTACACCGCGTGCAGAATTATTAGGCAAATGCGTATTTTGATCACTTCGATACTTTTTATAAATGTTGTCCTACTCCAAGCTGCATAGGCTTGAGAGCCAACTACCAATTAAGTAAATCTGGTGATGTGCATCTCGGTAATGAGGAGGGGTGTTGTCTAATGACATTAACACCCTATATAAGGTGGGCTTACTTATTAGGCAACTTCCTTTCCTTTGGCAAAATGGGTCAGAAAATAGATTTGACGGGCTCTGAAAAGTCCAAAATTGTGAGATGTCTTACAGAGGGATGCGGCAGTCTTGAAATTTCCAAACTTTTGAAGCGTGATCACCGAACAATCAAGCGTTTCATGGCAAATAGCCAAAAGGGTCGCAAGAAGCGTGTTGGCCAAAAAAGGCGCAAAATAACTGCCCATGAATTGAGGAAAATCAAGCGTGAAGCTGTCAAGATGCCATTCGCCACTAGTTTTGCCATATTTCAGAGCTGCAACGTTACTGGAGTATCAAAAAGCACAAAGTGTGCGATACTCAGGGACATGGTCAAGGTAAGGAAGGCTGAAAATTGACCACCTTTGAACAAGAAACATAAGATAAAACATCAAGAATGGGCCAAGAAATATCTTAAGACTGATTTTTCAAAGGTTTTATGGACTGATGAAATGAGAGTGACTCTTGATGGGCCAGATGGATGGGCCAGAGGCTGGATCAATAAAGGGCAGAGAGCTCCACTCTGACTCAGACGCCAGCAAGGTTAAGGTGGAGTACTGGTATGGGCTGGTATCATCAAAGATGAACTTGTGGGACCTTATCGGGTTGAGGATGGAGTGAAGCTCAACTCCCAGACCTACTGCCAGTTTCTGGAAGACAACTTCTTCAAGCAGTGGTACAGGAAGAAGTTGGTATCGTTCAAGAAAAACATGATTTTCATGCAGGACAATGCTCCATCACATGCATCCAACTACTCCACAGCGTGGCTGGCCAGTAAAGGTCTAAAAGATGAAAAAATAATGACATGGCCCCCTTTTTCACCTGATCTGAACCCCATAGAGAACCTGTGGTCCATCATAAAATGTGAGATCTACAGGGAGGGAAAACAGTACACCTCTCGGAACAGTGTCTGGGAGGCTGTGGTGGCTGCTGCACGCAATGTTGATCGAAAACAGATCAAGCAACTGACAGAATCTATGGATGGAAGGCTGTTGAGTGTCATCATAAAGAAAGGTGGCTATACTGATCACTAATTTTTTTTGTTTTTGTTTTTGCATGTCAGAAATGTTTATTTCTAAATTTTGTGCACTGATATTGGTTTACCTGGTGAAAATAAACAAGTGAGATGGGATTATATTTGGTTTTTATTAAGTTGCCTAATAATTCTGCACAGTAATAGTTACCTGCACAAACAGATATCCTCCTAAGATAGCCAAATCTAAAAAAAACCCACTCCAACTTCCAAAAATATTAAGCTTGGATATTTATGAGTCTTTTGGGTTGATTGAGAACACAGTGTAGAGCGGGTGCAGAGAAGAGCGAGCAAGCTTATTAGAGGACTGGGGGGTCTGCAATACCAAGACAGGTTATTACACTTGGGGTTATTTAGTTTGGAAAAACGAAGGCTTAGGGGTAATCTTATTACTATGTACAAGTATATGAGGGGACAGTACAAAGGCCTTTCTACTGATCTTTTTACTCTGAGGCCTGAGACGGGGACAAGGGGGCATCTTCTACGTCTGGAGGAAAGAAGGTTTAATCATAATCACAGATGCAGATTCTTTACTGTAAGAGCAGTGAGACTATGGAACTCTCTGCCGCATGATGTTGTAATGAGTGATTCACTACTAAAATTTAAGAAGGGCATGGATGCCTTTCTAAAAAAGTATAATATTACAGGTTATATATACTAGATTCCTTGATAGGGCGTTGATCCAGGGAACTAGTCTGATTGTCGTATGGAGTCAGGAAGGAATTTTTTCACCAATGTGGAGCTTAGTGTTTGCCACATGTTTTTTTTTTGCCTTCCTCTGGATCAACATGTTAGGCTATGGGTTGAACTAGATGGACTTAGTCTTCCTTTAACCTTAAAAACTATGTTACTATGTATGCTACAAATGCCACACCACCTGGCACCACCATTTGATACTGTCAGTATTAGCAAGAGGCAGAGATAAAATAACATGGTGGAAGAATACGTGTCCACACGTCTCCACATACTAATTGATGGCTCGACCCCATTTAACTTCTGGGTCTTCAAATTGAATACATGGCATGAGCTTGCCCTATATGCCTTGGAGGTGCTGGCCTGCCCTGTGGCAAGTGTACTGTCGGAATGTGTGTTTAGAACGGAAGGGGGTGTGATCACAGACAGGCGCATCCACCTGTCCACAGCCAACATGGGGACGCCAACATTCCTTAAAATGAACCAGGCGTGTATCCCACATGACTTGCCCATACCTTTTGGCTGACTAGACAACTATTTGCCATTTGTTTAATTTTGGGGCCTCCCCAAATAAAAAAGAACAGTGTTGGATACCTCCTCCCCCTTCCACCTACACATCTACCTCCACCTCCTCCACTTGGACTTCAGATTGTTATTTTAAAAACACACAAAAACAGTGTTGGATTTCTCCTGCCCTGCCTCTTGCATCTACACCGACATGTCCACCTCATCCTCCACTTGGACCTCCGCCTCCTGTCCTGCTCTTACGCCCATTTTGCTTCCTTTTGCAGCCCCCTAGCTCTTACTATGTCCATTTTACAGCTATTTCAAAGCCATGAAGTTCGGATCACCATTGACTTCTATTGGGTTTGGGGTCAAGTTCGGATGCCGATCCGAATTTTGAGCTACATTTTGGCTGAACATCCACGCGTTCGCTTATCCCTAGTCACAACCTCTGCTTAAAGAGGTTCTCCACTGCTTTTGCCTTGATGGCCTATCCTTAGGATAGGTCATTAATGTCTGATCGTCGGGGTCTGACTCCCGGCACCCCCATCAATCAGCTGTTATCGGTGTCGGCGGCCGGATAGTGCTCACTTGCGGAGCTGCTCCATCTTCTGATAGTGGTCGCCGCAGGGTACTACACATCAGCCTCCTATTGATTTGAATAGGACGTGGATGTGTAATACCAAGCCTGAGCCAAGATCAGAAGACCGACATCTCCAAAAATGAGTACTTCTGGTTAGCGGCCATCGGTGACACCGATAATAGGATAGGTCATCAAGGCTAAAGTAGTGGAGAACCTCTTTAGTCTGGTATGACTGGTCGGGCCCCCGTTCTTCTGCTCACCGGACCCTAGTGGCAGCATTCTGTCGGTTCACTTACTGTGAACGTGCATCCTCGGACGCATGTTCACTTTACATTTATTGCCATGTGGGAAGCTAACAGCCACCGGCGAATCACAGAACGTCAGCACGCACGTCGCTGGCGTATGACGTCACTGTCATGCGCTAGCGATCGTGCTGCCAGTGATGGCAGGGACGGACACTGCTGGAGCACCACAAGGTAAGAAGAATTTTTTTTTTTTTTTTTTTAAAGCCGCACCATAGGGACAGGATGGAGAGACATTGGGGGCAGGATGGAAACATGGGGACATTGAGGGCAGAATGGAAACATGGAGGCAAAATGGAGGACATTGGGGGCAGAATGGAAACAAGGGGCACGGTGGAGAGACATGGGGGGCAAAATGGGAAACATGGAGGCAGAATGGGAAACATGGAGGCAGAATGGGAAAGATAGGGGCAGAATGGGAAACATGGGGGCAGGATGGAGACATGGGGGGCAGGATGGAGACACATGGGGGGCAAGATGGAGACACATGGGGGCAGCATGGAGACACATGGGGGCAGGATGGAGACATATGGGGGGCAGAATGGAGACACATGGGGGCAGAATGGAAACATGGAGGCAGAATGGGAGATATTGGGGGCTGGATGGAGACGTGGGGGGAAGGATGGACACATGGGGGGCAGGATGGAGACACATGGGGGCAGGATGGAGACACATGGGGGGAAGGATGGAAACATGGAGGCAGAATGGGAGACATGGGGGGCAGAATGGAAACATGGGGGCAGAATGGAAACATGGGGGGGCAGGATGGAGAGACACAGGGGTAGGATGGAGACATTGAAGGCAGAATGGGGGCAGTATGGAGAGACATTGGGGGCAGAATGGAGAGACATTGTGGCAGAATGGAGACAATGGGGGCAGAATGGAGACATTAGAGGCAAAATGGGGGCAGGATGAAGACATTGGAGGCATAATGGAGACATTAGAGCATAATGGAGACAATGGGGGCAGGGTGGAGACAATGGGGGCAGGATGGAGACAATGGGGGCAGGATATAGGACATTATTACTGTAGGGGCTAATTAAAGAATAATATTACTGCTGTGATGTATTTAGTTTTGAGGATACTGTTTTCAGTGAGGATCGGGTCCTGTTACTGTGCAGGGCGACACTATGTCACTTTAGTTTCTTCATCTGGTATAGTGTAGAAGTTGGGAAAAATTGGGAAATGTGCTCTGTAAGCTGCTCTAGATAACTGTGTTATTTTATGCACTGACAAGTCCTGGCTGGAAGAAGTGATAGCGGTCTGCGCTGGATGAAGACGAAAAGCGAAGATGCAGGACTTCAACTAGAGATGTCGCCAGTGAATCAGTGTGTTATCTGTACACTGACTCTATACACTGTATACTATGCACAGAGATCCTGTGTATAATCTCACTTATCGTAATATTAGTATTCTGTTTTTTTTTTTTTTTTTTATTAATGATCAATATTGTAGTATTCGGTCACTATGTGGTGGTTGTATGTGATATGGTCATAGTGTGGTGGTATTTGTCCCTTGTATGTAATATTATTGGTCATTTTAAAAAATGTATGTGACACATTCCTATAAACAAAAAATATACCTAAAAAGATTATTGGGTATTATAAGAAATGTTTAATAGGTTAGAGTAGAGTAGGGCTCTGCCAGAAGAGTACACCTTGTCGTGGTGGCCGCTTAAAAATTATTTTGGCCAAATAAAAGCTGCTGGCTCTGTATGTGATATGGTGTTCGATGGGAATTGTTAGTGTGTGATTGGTGAGGAAATGGTGCAGAAAGTAGAGTTTTTCCAAGAGTGGGCGGTGGGACTTTGGAAGGTTCGAGGGATGGAGGCGGAGCTGGGGTGGAGGCGGATCTAGGGTGGAGCCTGGGTGGCGTCTCAAGGGGACCCGAAAATGTTGCCACAGTATGGGGGCCCGAAAATGTTGCCACAGTATGGGGCCCCGAAATTCATGGTGGCAGCCCTGACTGGGGGAATCCACTACAAGACCACCTAGTCAGTCTAAGGAGATTACACCCCCAATGTACACCTCACACTCAGGAATAACTGCACACACTGCCCTCACTAAGGTTTGGTTCAGGAGCAACCACTCTTCTCCCTCCACCTCCATTTTATCTGAGGTTCTCGGAGAGAGAGATGCCTCCATTTTATCTGAGGTACTTGATGGACCTAGGTCTTTTTTCTACCTATGTAACTATGAGAAAGCGAGAAGCCTCCATTATATCTGTAAGGGGTTAATGCCGCCTGCACCCAGTAATGAGGAATCTCCACATACCTCCACCTGCAGAGCCGCCACCACATATATGGTAGATAGAGACTAAATCCAAGTGGACTAAAGGACCTCTGCTGACGTCATGCCCATGTGACCATGTGAGGGGATGATGTCACATGAAGGGGCGGGGCCTACTCCAGTGCAGACCTGATACCAGGAAGCAGTGTTCATACAGTTCTGCTGTGGCAAGATGACACTGAGGGGTACAGTTAAGTGGATGTTCCTACATGGGGTCTGCTTGTTGGCGGACTGCAAAGGGAACAGGGTTGTGCTGGGGGTCTGATTGGGGAAGGATTGGGACCTGTTCCTTGCATGGGTCTTTATGCTTGGGTCCTGTGTGGGGAAGGAGGAGGACCTGTTACTTGCGTGGGGCTGCGTGCTGGCGGTCTGCATGGGGAAGGACATGGTGCTGTTACTTGCATGGGGCTGCGTGCTGGGGGTCTGTGTGGGGAAGGAGGGGGGTCCTGTTACTTGCGTCGGGCTGCATATTGGGGGTCCTGTTACTTGCGTGGAAAAGGAGGGGGTCCTGTTACTTGCTTGGGAAAGGAGGGGGTCCTGTTACTTGCGTCAGGTTGCATGCTGGGGATCTGCGTGGAAAAGGAGAGGGTCCTGTTGCTTGCGTGGGGCTGTGTGCTGGGGGTCTGCATGGGATAGGAATTTTAGTCTCGTGCCCATTGGAGTCAGGTACGACTTGTATGGAGTCTACTGTATGATTTTTTCTGTTTTATTCTAGGTATTGTGGATTTCCCCCACCATTTTTTCACTATCCCGTGTCTCCACAGTTATGCACCTCCATGCCGATGCCATTCCATCAATGGTCATCTCATCAACATGTGTAGTGCTGGTGTCCCCACAATCCGTGCTACTCTTCTCTATGGCTTTTTTCCAGGTCTATGGCGTTTTTCTCCGGCATCCTAGGAAGTATCATCTGTGGTAAGGGGCCCACACAGGTCCCCTTCCTTCTGACCGGAGGTCTCTTTTTTTTCTAGGCTCTTGTCAACCTCGACCAGCTTCCATTCCAAGGTGCCGAGTTGCTGGGTAGTCTCTCAAAATAAGGCTTTTACTGCAACTAGATTGCAAATTTTCTTCTGCTTATAGGGTGGCATAATACCACTCCTACCTCCTCCACTCAGCTTGGAGTCAGGGTGTGCTGGGGATGTTTTTAGCCAAGGAGGAATACATTATTTGCAGTAACTCAGTAGAGAAAACTTGTTTTCACTGGACAACCCCATTATCGCCTACCCTATCTGGCACAATACGGCACTTATCACCTATCATATCTGGCAGAATGCGGCACTTGAATTCAGCAGCAATGCACATGCTTAATCTGATCTCCATTCTTGTCCTATAGGGCTCTCAAGCGATGTTTTTTTCCAGCAGCCACATAGATTGCGTGGAACAATAGTCAGTCATCCAACCTGCTGCTCCATTCTGTAACGGATAAAAATTCCCCATTTTCGCAATCAGTGCAAGGTTGGACACTCACTGATCAGCAAGTTATCACCTATCTCATGGATCGGTGATAACCTGTTTTTACTTTACAAACCCTTTAAGGCCCATAAACACCCAATCTCTACAATCCTTTGGTTGACAGATCTCTCGTGACTATCATACAGGAGTGCTCAGCCAAACGTTCTTGTGTTCTCTGTTAGGCTGAGTGCCCACGTTGCGGATTTAATGCGTTTCCGCGGCGGCATTTCTGCTGCAGAAACGCATTAACATCGCTTGTTAAGTGGTCTGGGATGTATCCCAATGATAATCCGCATGTGCTGTGCACATGCTGCGGATATTTCCGCTGCGAATTATCATTGCGGAAAAATCCACAGCACAACCAATTTGGGCGCGATTTCGCGGCAAAATCGCGCCCATTGACTTGCATTGAACCGCATAATATCCACATGTGGATATTATATACATGCGGATGTTATGTGGTTCAATGCGCGGATGGTACCCGGGTCTGTAGAAGAGGAGATTCTCATCCGACCCAGGTACCATCGTACCTGCAAGTAAAAAGAGAATTGTAAAGTAAAAAATAAAAAAAGTTATTCATACTCACATCTCCGGCGGCCCCCGGTCTCCTCCCGGCAGCATCCTCTCTTTAGCCTGACTGCTGACGTCAGCGGTCGTGTGACCATCAGCTGACTAAATGACATCATTGCAGGTCCTGCCAGTACACCACAAGACACCGAGGAGAGAGGACGCTGCCGGGGGCTCCCGGAGAGGTGAATATAAGGTTTTTTATTTCTTTTTACTTTTTAATTCTTTTTTTTTACTTTAGATGCAGCATTTGATAGTAGAAACTTCCTCTAAGTTGGTCACACAATATAAATTCATGCCAGTTGCATGGATTTATATTGTGTGACCAACTTGTGAAGCACTTTTCCAAGTGATTCTCAAAATTGCTTGGAAAAACGCTTGAAAAAAACACATGCATATATGCATGTAAAAACGCATGTAAAATCCGCATGCGTTTTCTCTGCCAAGGAGATGCAGAAATGCTCAGGAAATTTCTGCTTCAAATCTGCATCGTGGGCACATACCCTTAGAGAGCAGGTGACGAGCACCACTGGTGGTGTCTTATCTTCAGAGAGAACAAGAGGATCAACTACTGGAGTTTCAATACACCGGCTCCTCTCCCCCTGACATCAATTATCGACGCAGAGGCGGGAAGCCCCAATACTGTTGGCTGCTCCTGCAGACTTTTTAACTTTATGTGTATGGAGGCCTTGGTGTAATCTGCATAAGGGCTCATTCAGATGTCCATGCACCTCGGTCTGATCTCAGAATGTAATGCAAAAACTATTCAAGGCTCTCCCAACCAGAGCGTGACAGCCTCATAGAAATATATGAAGCTATCCTCAGGACACCGACAGAGCACAGAGGCACTGGTTCCATCCCTTACTCAGGCAGGCTGCGGGCATCCCTTTTCCCGGACTCTGGCGCTCGCAGGTGACGTCAGCAGTGCGATGACGACACTACTTCGCATCACCAGCGACCACCGAGAGACCGGATAGAAGAGGAGACAGACGCTGTGGAGGACAAGGAGCCCTTATTAGGTGAGTATAAGGATTTTTTCTATTTTGGGGAAGCTGTGGGGGACCATCATACTAAATGGGGGGGGGCTGTTTGGGGGGACCATCATACTATATGGGGGCTGTTTAGGGGTACCATCATACTATATAGGAGGTTGTTTGGGGGGACCACCATACTATATGGGGGGCTGTGGAGGGGACCATCATACTATATAGAGGGTTGTTTAGGGGACCATCATGCTCTACAGGGTGCTGTTTGGGGGGACATCATATTATATGAGGGGTTGTTGGGGGGACCATCATACTATATAGGGGTCTGTGGAGGATCTTCATAGTGTGTGGGGGCTGTGGTGGACATTATACTGTGTGGAGGTCTATGTGGTACATTACACTATGTGGGGTGCTCTGGTGACCTTTATTATGAATTTGATGATTAATGGGGACATCAAACATAATGAGATGGTTATGAGGGACATTATACTTTAAATAGGGGTCTGTGGTGCCCCCATAGGCGGATTATAATGAGGGCAATACGGGCTACCGCCCGGGGCTGCAGGGGGGCCCGAGGCTCCGGGGTGTCTATGGCAGGATTGCCCTCATTATATGTGCGGCGCCGCGGCACATACTGGTAGACAGTGGCGGGGCGGCCCACGGACCGCTCCCCCAGCAGCGGCGCACGGACGCTGCATCTTCTCCGGCCGGGCCAGCACTGCAGCAGTTAACTTCCCTGTGTGCTGGCCCGGCCGCGTCACTGCTAGGAGACACGGCCCTGTGCGCGGCCGTGTCTCCTAGCTGTGACGTCATGCTGTGTGCGCCCTGCACTGCTATTTAACAGCGGAGAGGACTGAAGTCGAGCCGGGTGATGGTGAGTCTGTGTGTGTGTGAGGGAGAGTGTGTATGTGTGAGAGTGAGTGTGTGTGTATGTGTGATTGAGTGAGTGTGTGTGCAGGTGTGTCTGTTTATATGTATTTTTGTGTTTCAAATGTGTTTATGCGTGTATGTATATGTCTGTATATGTTTGTGTGTGCGTGACTGCGTGCGGCCTCCCGCTGTCTCTGGGGGGGGCGCCGTGGGGCCTCCTGCTGTGTATAGATGGCGCTGTGCGGCCTCCTGCTGTGTATAGATGGCGCTGTGCGGCCTCCCGCTGTGTATAGATGGCGCTGTGCGGCCTCCCTCTGTGTATAGATGGCTACATGCGGCCTCCCGCTATGTATAGATGGCGCCGTGTGGCCTCCCGCTGTGTATAGATGGCACTATTGCAGCCTCCCGCTGTGTATAGATGGCACCGTGCGGCCTCCCGCTGTGTATAGATGGCACTGTGTGGCCTCCTGCTGTGTATAGATGGCACCGTGCGGCCTCCCGCTGTGTATAGATGGCACCGTGCGGCCTCCCGCTGTGTATAGATGGCACTGTGCGGCCTCCCGCTGTATATAGATGGCGCCGTGCGGCCTCCTGCTGTGTATAGATGGCTACGTGCAGCCTCCTGCTGTGTATAGATGGCTACGTGCGGCCTCCTGCTGTGTATAGATGGCTAAGTGCGACCTCCCGCTGTGTATAGATGGCTACTTGCGGCCTCCCGCTGTATATAGATGGCGCTGTGCGGCCTCCTGCTGTGTATAGATGGCTACGTGCGGCCTCCTGCTGTGTATAGATGGCTAAGTGCGACCTCCCGCTGTGTATAGATGGCTATGTGCGGCCTCCTGCTGTGTATAGATGGCACCGTGCGGCCTCCTGCTGCGTATAGATGGCTACGTGCGGCCTCCTGCTGTGTATAGATGGCTACGTGCGGCCTCCTGCTGTGTATAGATTGCTACATGCGGCCTCCTGCTGTGTATAGATGGCTGTGTGCGGCTTCCCGCTTGGAATAGATGGCTATGTGCGGCCTCCTGCTGTGTATAGATGGCTACATGCGGCCTCCCGCTGTGTATAGATGGCTGCGTGCGGCCTCCCGCTGTGTATAGATGGCTGCGTGCGGCCTCCCGCTGTGTATAGATGGCTACGTGCGGCCTCCCGCTGTGTATAGATGGCACCATGTGGCATCCCGCTGTGTATAGATGGCGACGTGCGGCCTCCTGCTGTGTATAGATGGCTACGTGCGGCCTCCTGCTGTGTATTGATGGCACCGTGCGGCCTCCTGCCATGTTTAGATGGCTACGTGTGCTCAATATTGAGTCATACAATTAATGTAAGGCTATGTGCCCACAATGCAGAAATGCTCCGGATATTTTTTGAGTGTTTCTGCATCTCCCTGGCAGAAAAAATGCATGCAGATTTTACATGCGTTTTTCCTGCCAGGGACTTGCGGATGTGAAGCGTTCTTCACTTGCATTTCCGCATGCGGGTTGACCAGCGCTTTCCAAGCGCTTTTAACATCACTTGGAAAGTGCTTGACAACTTGGTCACACTATATAAATCCATGCAACCGGCATGGATTTATATAGTGTGACCGTAAAAGAATGGTAAAAAATAAATATATACTTACCTTCTGATGGCCTGCCAACGTCAGCGGTCGCGTGACCCGTCACATGACTAAATGACGTCACGGCAGGTCCTTTTCAGACCATCGTGAGCTGCCAGCAAGCCAGGGTGCATCGGATAAAGACACCGGGGGCCATCAGAAGGTAAGTATAATATTTATTTTTTATTTTATTCTTTTTTTTACAGGTACTATGGTACCCGGGTCCGGAGGAGAGTCTCCTCTTCTCCAAACCTGGGTACCATCTGCACATTGAAACGCATGGAATCCGCATGTACAGATGCAGTGATGCGGATTCCATGCGTTCCAATGCAAGTCAATGGCGGCGAAAATGCCGAGCTTCCGCAAGATAATTGGTAATGCTGCGGATTTTTCCGCAATGATAATCCGCAGCGGAAATTTCCGCAGCATGTGCACAGCTCATGCGGATTATCATTGGGGAACATGGCAGACCTTCTACCAAGTGTTTTTTACGCGTTTCTGCAGCGGAATTGCTTAAAAAACGCATAGTAGGCACACAGCCTAAAAAAATTATTAGAGTTAATATTGTGCCAAATTTCACGTGAACTATCACATGATAGCATGTGACATGTGATACATCAGGTGTGTGTGTGGGGCGGAGGGGAGGCCCGCGCCTTCTAATCTGCCCAGGGCCCTTGCTACTCTTAATCCTCCCCTGGGTGCCCCTCATACTGTATATTGGGGGCTGTGGAAAAGACCATAATATATGGGGGACTGTGGTCCCCATCTTACTGTGTGGGTTGCTTGGGGCATCATACTTTGTGTAGGGTTTGCAAGGTCATCATATCATGCAGGGGCATAATACTCTATGGGGGTCATGAAAGGGGTAGGGACTTTAGTAGGGACAAAATAACTAAGTGCTGCACTGGTTCCATGATCAGGGAGGAAAACAATGGGTCTCGATAGAGAGGTCTCTTTCACCACTGGCATTGACTTCATTACTTTGGATTCCTAAGACACATTGTAATTTGACCAAATCACTACCTTTTCTGACACGGGATTTATTTAAATATGGGACTCTTTTATTTTGACACAGAGTTTCTCAAATAGCCCTGGTCCCATGACCCCAGTGTTTGACAATCCCGAGTTTCCCCGGGTGTTGGAGAAGGGTCGTTTTTGCTGTCTCTAGAACGTTAGAAAGACAGCAATCACTAGCGGAACTGAGGGAGGAATTTCCAGAACTCCATATATCATGGTTTGCGTATTTGCAGCTACGTTCCCTCGTGTCGTCCCACCAGCTGGCTTCAATACATGAAACAGATCTGACGCCATTGGAATCATTGATGATGCAAGAGACGAGCCCTGCACACTCAGTCTCACAGGTATACTCAATTCTTCCCCTGGCTTGTAGGGTGCAGGAAACTAGCTTAAAACTTTTAACTAGGTGGTACAGATGTCCAGCACACCTTCATAAGATATACCCACTGGTATCTGACCTCTGCTGGAGATGCGAGGCATCTGAGGGTACCATTCTCCAAATCTGGTGGGATTGTCCACCAATTAAAAGACTTTGGAATAAGGTCTTTGAAATATACTCAAAGGTTTCTGGTGACATCATTCAAAGTAACCCACAAATGCGCCTACTGTCAATGATCGAAGGCTCCTTTAGGAACATCAAGATAGGACTTCTAAAACATTGCATAACAGCCACTAATACTATCATTCCTAGGAAGTGGCGTTCTAAGACAGCCCCCAATATCAGGGATTGGATGGTTGAAATTGATTTCTTATGTAGGATGGAGAAGCTATCCACCTTTACAACACAGCGTGAGGATACATTTTACAAAACATGGCAGGAATGGATTATGTTTCGCGAATCAACGGAATTCCTAACACACTCGGAGACAAATTAGCGGTGTAAGGTAGAACAGAGAGGAGGTTAACACAAACGAGAGAGACTCAACTCTCCTCGTACTTCACCCCTCAGTTCCCCCCCTCTCACCCTTTTTTTTCCCTCTTCCACCCTCTTAACTGGAATTGTTTTGTAAAGAGGAATGGTCAAAAATACCTTCATCCAGGATCCAGGAACTCATTAAAAGCTACAGGAAGCGACTAGAGGCTGTTATTTTTGCAAAAGGAGGATCTACTAAATATTAATGTCACTTTTCTGGTGAGGTGCCCATACTTATGCACCTGTCAAATTTTGTTTGAATGCAGATTGCACATTTTCTGTTAGTACAGTAAACCTCATTTCAAGGCAGAAACATTACTGTGTCCAACAGTTATTACATATATCAAACTGAAATAGCTGTTGCAAAAACACCAATTTTTATAAAACAATAAGCTTAAGATTAATAGGGGTGCCCAAACTTTTTCATATAACTGTATATGAAAACATCTAATAGAAACTGTTTAATAGAAAATAACGAAGTGCTGCAATACATATCCTTCTTTGTTACTTAAAAAATTGGGAGATATGCCCTTCTCTGACTGTGACGTTATAGGACTTTTTCTTTAGGGTCTGTTTTTTCTATGTTCGCCCCTGCTCAGGAGCCTTATTACAATAAAGAGGCACTGAGGGTCATTATTAGGGTACGCTCACACTAGCGTATTAAGAAAAAAGTGGGAATAATTTTTCTCACTTATCTGTGTGTTGTCCGTAGACAATCCATTTTTTTTTTACTCTGCCAATATTAATCTTATTTATGACCATTTACAGTTTTCTATGCTGCAGTACTGTAATGTAGATCTCACAAGATCTCCTTATCTACTCCCCTCTTATCTCCTCTTCCCACAATCGCATACAAGATTTCTCCCGTGCATCGCCCCTACTCTGGAACTCTGTACCCCAACACATCAGACACTCGCCTACCATGGAAGCCTTCAAAAGAAACCTGAAGACCTACCTCTTCCGACAAGCCTACAACCTGCAGTAACCACCACTCCACCACATTACTGCATGACCTCCTCTACCCCCACCTACTGTATCCTCACCCATCCCTTGTTGACTGTGAGCCCTCGCGGGCAGGGTCCTCTCTCCTCCTGTACCAGTCGCTGACTTGTTTTGTTAAGATTATGTAAATGTTTTTGCTATGTACAGTACAGACCAAAAGTTTGGACACACCTTCTCATTTAAAGATTTTTCTGTATTTTCATGACTTTGAAATTGTACATTCACACTGAAGGCATCAAAACTATGAATTAACACATGTGGAATTATATACTTAACAAAAAAGTGTGAAACAACTGAAAATATGTCTTATATTCTAGATTCTTCAAAGTAGCCCCCTTTTGCTTTGATGACTGCTTTGCACACTCTTGGCATTCTCTTGATGAGCTTCAAGAGGTAGTCACCGGAAATGGTCTTCCAACAATCTTGAAGGAGTTTCCAGAGATGCTTAGCACTTGTTGGCCCTTTTGCCTTTACTCTGCAGTCCAGCTCACCCCAAACCATCTCGATTGGGTTCAGGTCTGGTGACTGTGGAGGCCAGGTCATCTGGCGTAGCACCCCATCACTCTCCTTCTTGGTCAGATAGCCCTTACACAGCCTGGAGGTGTGTTTGGGGTCATTGTCCTGTTGAAAAATAAATGATGGTCCAACTAAACGCAAACCGGATTGAATAGTACGCCGCTGCAAGACGCTGTGGTAGCCATGCTGGTTCAGTATGCTTTCAATTTTGAATAAATCCCCAACAGTGTCTCAAATCTCAAATTTGGACTCATCAGACCAAAGCACAGATTTCCACTGGTCTAATGTCCATTCATTGTGTTCTTTAGCCCAAACAAGTCTCCTCTGCTTGTTGCCTGTCCTTAGCAGTGGTTTCCTAGCAGCTATTTTACCATGAAGGCCAGCTGCACAAAGTCTCCTCTTAACAGTTGTTGAAGAGATGTCTGCTGCTAGAACTCTGTGTGGCATTGACCTGGTCTCTAATCTGAGCTGCTGTTAACTTGCGATTTCTGAGGCTGGTGACTCAGATAAACTTATCCTCAGAAGCAGAGGTGACTCTTGGTCTTCCTTTCCTGGGGCGGTCCTTGTGTGAGCAAGTTTCTTTTTAGCGCTTGATGGTTTTTGCAACTGCACTTGGGGACACATTCAAAGTTTGCCCAATTTTTCAGACTGACTGACCTTCATTTCTTAAAGTAATGATGCCAACTCATTTTTCTTTACTTAGCTGCTTTTTTCTTGCCATAATACAAATTCTAACAGTCTATTCAGTAGGACTCAATATGTAAAGAGAGGAGAGAACAAGGCGCAATGGGTGACTCAGTATTGCAATTGTTAGAGGGGTGTGAGGATGGCTACTAACCTTATGAAGTTGTGCACCTCTGCACAACCCCAGTGTAAAGCTCCACAAGCTCCGCTCTGTTGGTGGCTGTCATCTAATTCCAGCGGCGTTCACAGATCCTGATCTCTCAGTGGTGGATCACGTGGTCAGGTTAGTTGCATGTAACGCCGAGATGGACGCCCAGCTTCACCAACACCCCAGGCAGCGCTCCGGAGGGGTTAGGGCAGCGCAGCTTGGAAAACCTGGGTAGTGATTCTAATTAAATTCCTCCCACAGGTGAAAGAACAATAAATTAAAGGCAGCTCTACCGCACCCCAACAGGGGGAAAGGGACAATCAGTGAATATGAATAGCGGTACCAGAGCGCCAATAACAGGGCAAAAATATTAAAAGGACTGATTTATTAATATGCACACAACGCGTTTCGGTGGACACAGCCACCTTCATCAGGTGTGACAAGCAGCAAACAATTGATCCTTATATACATTTGACTAGGTATACAATTACTTAAAAGGGGCGGGGCCAGATACAGAGTAATACCTCTATATTAACCCCTTGAGTTCATTTATGCTCAATAAAGTAAAAAGGATTGTTATAAATTAATGCCTAATGAAGCATATAGGGTTCTTATAAAAAGGATTCGCTGTATAAAAACTTGTGAATCCTATAATCATAAATAATAATTTTTACATACAACATAAAACAATGTATAAATATAAAGTTATAAAATTACAATCAGTTTCTATCATTATAATTAGGGAAAAGTAGACGAAGAAAGGAAAGAGAAAAAAAAATAAAAAAAAAATAATAATATAAAATAAAAAATAATAATAATAATAAAAAAATAATAATAATATAAAATAAAAAATAATAAAAAAAAAAAATAAAATTTTTTTTTTAAAAAAAATTAAAAAATAAAAATTTTTTTTCCAAAAAAAAATAATTTTTTTTTATTATTTTTTTTCCTCCTTTTCTTTTCTCCCCTCCCTCTCTCCTCCCTCCTCCCCTCCCTCTCTCCTTTCCCCTCTTCCCTCCTTCTCTCTCTCCTCCCCCCTGCTCCTCCATATAAAAGATATATATAATAAATTTGCTAAAATATAAAAACAATTATTTAAAAAGTTGTCTTCTCTATATTAAGGTTCAAACCTTCAGGAGACAAGGTTCCCATTTTGAAAATCCAATAATTTTCACGTGTAATGAGACGATTTAGTCTATCAGGGTGTGTATCAACTATATGATCAATGATAGTTAGTTTTAGGTTATTAGGATTTTTTTGATGTTCTTTTAAGAAATGATTAGAAACACTATGTAGGGGAAAGCCGTTTCTAATATTTTGGCGATGTTTATTTAATCTGGAGTGCATTTCCTGGATAGTGCGGCCAATGTATTGCAGGCCGCAGGTGCACTGGAGCAGATATATCACATATGAGGACTGACATGTAAGTCTAAAGCGAATGGGATATGTCTCTCCAGTGACCGCAGAGACGAATGTTTTAGCTCCGTTTTAGCTCCGTTATCAATGGATTGACAGCATAAGCATTTAGGGACGTTGCATTTATAACATCCATTATTGCTAGTAGGAGCTGAATTTAAATGGTTCGGTCTTCTACCAATTGTTGTATTGCTAGGGGCTATATAGTTTCTTAGATTTTTACTCCTCCGATATATGACATGAGGAAATTCCGGTAAATGACCAGTTAATATTGGATCATTACTTAAAATGAACCAGTATTTTTTTAATAAACTGGATAACACTTGCGTAGGTTTACCATAAGTAGTAATCAGATTTAAACTGAAATCGCTGTATGGCTCTTGGCTGGTATTCTTGGATTTGTTGATACACAGGTTCTGTGATAGGGATCTAGTTTTGGAGAAAGCATCCTTTAATAATTTCTGGGGGTATCCCTTAGCTCTAAAACGTTTTTGTAAAACCTTAGATTCCAGAAAAAAATCCAAATCATGTGTACAATTTTTTCTGACACGCCAATATTGACCGTATGGAATATTTCTAATCCAGCTGGGTAGATGGCCACTGTCAAATTCAAGATAGCTATTTACATCCACTTCCTTAAAGTGGGTAGATGTGGATATTTTACCCGAATTGTCTATATTTATCTGAAGGTCAAGATATTGAATATTACTCTCAGATATGGTAGAGGTAAAGACCCCAGTCGTTAGAGTTTAATTCATCAATAAATTTGGCAGCCTCCACAGTATTTCCCCTCCATATAATAAACAGATCATCTATAAAGCGGCGGTACATAACGATGGATTTATCGGCGCCGAGGGATTGCGCGATGTGGATAGACTCGAATGCCCACATATATAGATTTGCATAACTGGGGGCAAACCTCGTCCCCATCGCGCAGCCCCTCAGCTGACGATACATCACCCCCTCAAAAGAAAATACATTGTTCTCAAGAATGAAAGTTATACCCCTCAATAAAAAGTTTTTTTGAGGATCTTGTAAGTTAGGGTCCTCATCTAGGAATTTTTTAATTGCCTGTAAACCCAATACATGTGTGATATTGGAATAAAGAGAGCTTATATCGAGTGTAATAAGAAGACAGCCTGGAAGAGGGGGTAATTCTCTCAATAGTCTAATTAAATATGTGGAATCCTTTAAATGAGAATCTAGGGATAAAACGTACTTCTGTAAAAAAAAATCAATATAGTGGGATAAGTTGGATGTGATAGAATTAATACCAGAAATAATAGGACGTCCAGGGGGATTAAATTTATCTTTATGAATTTTGGGTAAAAAATAAAAATAAGGGACTTTGAATTTTTTAATGTCTAAAATACATTAGCCGCACTATCCAGGAAATGGACTCCAGATTAAATAAACATCGCCAAAATATTAGAAACGGCTTTCCCCTACATAGTGTTTCTAATCATTTCTTAAAAGAACATCAAATAAATCCTAATAACCTAAAACTAACTATCATTGATCATATAGTTGATACACACCCTGATAGACTAAATCGTCTCATTACACGTGAAAATTATTGGATTTTCAAAATGGGAACCTTGTCTCCTGAAGGTTTGAACCTTAATATAGAGAAGACAACTTTTTAAATAATTGTTTTTATATTTTAGCAAATTTATTATATATATCTTTTATATGGAGGAGCAGGGGGGAGGAGAGAGAGAAGGAGGGAAGAGGGGAAAAGAGAGAGGGAGGAGAGAGGGAGGGGAGAAAAGAAAAGGAGGAAAAAAAATAATAAAAAAAAATTATTTTTTTTTTGGATAAAAATTTTTTATTTTTTAATTTTTTTTATTATTATTATTTTTTATTTTATATTATTATTATTATTTTTATTTTTTAATTTATTTATTTATTTATTTATTTTATTATTTTTCTAATAAAAAACAATCAGTTTCTAATTATAATGATAGAAACTGATTGTAATTTTATAACTTTATATTTATACATTGTTTTATGTTGTATGTAAAAATTATTATTTATGATTATAGGATTCACAAGTTTTTATACAGCGAATCCTTTTTATAAGAACCCTATATGCTTCATTAGGCATTAATTTATAACAATCCTTTTTACTTTATTGAGCATATATGAACTCAAGGGGTTAATATAGAGGTATTACTCTGTATCTGGCCCTGCCCCTTTTAAGTAATTGTATACCTAGTCAAATGTATATAAGGATCAATTGTTTGCTGCTTGTCACACCTGATGAAGGTGGCTGTGTCCACCGAAACGCGTTGTGTGTATATTAATAAATCAGTCCTTTTAATATTTTTGCCCTGTTATTGGCGCTCTGGTACCGCTATTCATATTCACTGATTATTCAGTAGGACTATCAGCTGTGTATCCACCTGACTTCTGCACAACACAACTGATGGTTCCAACCTCATTAAAAAGGCAAGAAATCCCACTTATTAAACCTGACAGGGCACACCTGTGAAGTGAAAACCATTTCCGGTGACTACCTCTTGAAGCTCATCAAGAGAATGTCAAGAGTGTGCAAAGCAGTCATCAAAGCAAAAGGTGGCTACTTTGAAGAACCTAGAATATAAGACATATTTTCAGTTGTTTCACACTTTTTTGTTAAGTATATAATTCCACATGTGTTAATTCATAGTTTTGATGCCTTCAGTGTGAATGTACAATTTTCAAAGTCATGAAAATACAGAAAAATCTTTAAATGAGAAGGTGTGTCCAAACTTTTGGTCTGTACTGTATATCCCTATCACATGGAATAAATGGCGCTATAACAATAAATAATAATAATAATAATGTAGCCATAAAAATCACATGCCACACTAATGGTCCATATAACATCCAATTTTTTTTTAGCACACCCATCCGATTTCGGAGTGAAAATGCAGCATGCTAAATACAGCTGAGAAAAAATATGATGAACTGCACAGCCTCATTGAATAATATTGGTATGAGTGCAATACGATTTTTTTTTTATTGAATTGCACTCGTCCGAGTTATACGCCAGTGTGAGCGAGCCCTAATAAGGAGGCACAATGGGGGGTTGTTACCATTATAGTGGAAGCAAAAAGGCATTATTATCAAAAAGCACAGGGATTGTTTATATTATTATAAGGTGGTGTATGGTCATTATTATATGGGTTCAAGGGGGAGTGTTATTATAGGAGGCACAGGGGAATTATAAGGTAGAATAAGGGGACATTATTACTGTATGGTGCGCTGTAGCTGTAAGGAGGCACAGGGGAATTATAAGGCAACACAAGTTGTGGACTGTGTAGAGGAGGTAAAATGCGAGGAGAGTCTTGGAAAAGCGGTAAAGTAAAGTGTTATATTTTACAGGGACGAATTATGGATGGAAGAAGAGGTCATTGCGGTCAGGGCCGAATGCAAAGGAAAAAATAAAATGAACGACAACAATCAGCGAGATGTCACTGGTGAGAACCTGCACAGTGCACACTTTTATGGTCTGCACATCACTGGTGTAGACCTGCTGCTACCATTATACAGTCACTCTATGGTGGGAATATCTGTCCTAGTACAGTGGTTTTGGTTAAAGGGGTTGTCCATGTTCGATAAGTCTGCAGTCACTCTGTGTGACTGTAAACTTCTGAATCTTCACAGGGTGTGCATGGCACGCTGTCAGGATTCTCCAGTGCCGAGAGTGGGCGATCATGTGACCACAATTATGCAATTTGAATTCATGCGGTCACCTGCTGAATAGATGTGTGCGGCCTCACTCTATAAAAGTGGAGGTGTGGAAATCGCATGCTTGCGGTCACATGATGGCCACTACCGACGCCAGCACCAGAGAATCCCGACAGTGCATACCATGAGGATTCAGAAGTCTGAAGTCACATAGAGTTTAACCACAAGTCTGGACAACCCCTTTAATGATCAGTATTGTGGTATTATTACTACTGGATATACTGGTAATATTTGGTTATGGTTTGTTGGTATTTGTTATCTTGGAATATTATTGGGTTATTGTTATTATTCACTCTTGTATAGCGGTATTACCGGTATCATTAGAAATATTTGAAATCTTGATTTCCTCCAGGCAGGGTAATATTAGTAATACATATTCCCATCTGAGGCTCTGGGGCGGGGACAGCATGGGCCTGTGTGCTTTAAAATGCCAGGGCTGAATTTCAGTCCCAGTCTGTCCTTGATGATGACCCAACTGTACCCAGGGTCGGGACAAGGTACTTTGGTGCCCTAGGCAGATGAAGCCAATGGCAACATGAACCCTCAGCCCCATGTAAAGGAATAGGTCAGAAACTAAGGTAACAGGACCTCTAACGCACCCTCTCTTGCCCTTCCGATATGTCAGGTACCACTCCCACTATAATTGTTACCTGTTTCACCAAAAAAATACCAACCAAAGTAAAAAAAAAAGTGTACTTTAGAGGTGAGGCTCAACTGGAAGTGTTTGTTTTTATAGTTAGATATGAAATCATTCATTTCTTTCAGACCATTTACATGATACCAGGGAAAAATAGTGATATTTATCCTTGGCATCTTATATTTTGAATGTCAAACCCAAGGACAGTCATGGAAATTAATATTGCTAAACTATAATGGGGGTCGTTTGGTTTCAACTAAGGAGTGCAGCATTTGGCGGATACCCCAATAGAAGTTAAACAGACCCTATCATAAGAGGATATGTATGATGGTTTTTATAAATACGGTTTGAAACAAAACGGATGGTGGTCCTGGTGCCATATTCCTGCATGTCCAATTGCTCTGGTGACGTATTCATGTACTGATGGTAAATGGGTGACATCTTAATGTAGTGATGGTTATTCTGGTGCTGTATTCATGTACTATTGATGACTTTCGTGATGTAGTCACGTATTGATAATGGTTCTGGTGCTGTATTCATCACCAAAGCCATCATCAGTACATGAATACAAAACGAAAATCATCACCAGTACATGAATACATCACCAGAACCATCAACAATACATAAAAGGAGCACCAGAACCATCATCAGTAAATTAATAGGTCACTAGAACCACCAATAGTGCATGAATACATCACCAGAAACACCATCTGTAAATAAATGCATCATCAGAACCTCCATCAGTACATGAAAATATCACACAAGAACCACTAAGTAAATAGATACAATATCAGTACATGAATATGTCACCAGAACCATCAGCAGTAGATGAATACATCACCAAGCTCATTACAGCAATCAATTGTAATGTCAAGTCAGTTCATGTATCTCATGAACCTACAAATCCCAGTATGTCCTTAACAATAGCATGGAGATGCTGGCAGTTGTTATCAGTCATTACCAGACTGTGAACTATACAGAAACCACAGTATTGATGAGACATAGTCAGTATCAACAAGTAAACATTTACATCCAGCTACCTTACAGGTGACATCTTCTCTGATTGAGTAGTTTCTTTCTTTTCATCTCCATGTTGTTCAGATGCCATGGTGACTTCTCCCATCCATAACTCTTCTCTGTAGACTTGCCTCTTCTCCAGTCTTTTCCAGCACATCCCAATACAATGCCCTTAAAAATAGGAGTGTTATGAACCCCTTCATGACCGGAGCATTTTGCGTTTTAGTTTTTTGCTCCCCTTCTTTCCAGAGCCAGAACTTTTTTATTTTTTGTTCAATTTGGCCATGAGAGAGCTTATTTTTTGCAGGACAAGTTGTACTTTTAAACGCCATCACTGGTTTTACCATATTGTATACTGAAAAACAGGAAAAAAATTCGAAGTGCGGTGAAATTGCAAAAAAAAAAATGCAATTCCACAGTTGTTTTTTGGTTTCTTTTTTTACCACGTTCACAGAATGCTAAAACTGACCTGCCATTATAATACTCTGGGTCATTACGAGTTCGTAGACACCAAACATGTATAGGGTTTTTTTTGTATTTAAGCAATAAAAAAAAATTTCAAAGTTTGCTTTAAAAAAAATAAAAAATGGCGCCATTTTCCGAGACCAGTAGCGTCTCCATTTTTCGGGATCTGGGGCCGGGTGAGGGCTTATTCTTTGCGTGCCGGCCTGACATTTTTATTGAAACCATTTTGGGGTAGATCCAATGTTTTGATCGCCCGTTATTGCATTTTATTGCAATGTTGCGGTGACCAAAAAAAACGTAATTCTGGCGTTTGGAATTTTTTTCTTGTTACGCCGTTTATCGATCGGATTAATTCTTTTTTCATATTGATAGATCGGGTGATTGTGAACGCGGCGATACCAAATATGTGTATGTGGGTTTTATTTTTTATTATTTTATTTTGAATGGGGCAAAAGGGGGGTGATATGAACTTTTATATTTTTTTAATATTTTTCAAAACATTTTTTTTACACTTTTTGCATGCTTCTATAGTCTCCTATGGAGACTATAGAAGCAGCAACTGTCCGATCGCCTCTGCTACATAGAGGCGATGATCAGATCGCCTCTATGTAGTAGAAATGCTCATGTGCTATGAGCGCCGACCACTAGGTGGCGCTCATAGCAATCTTTACAGGACAACCGCAGGGGTCTGCTGCAGACCCCGGGTTGTCATGCATCGGTGACCTGCGATCACGTGACGGTGTCACCGATGGCAAGGCTAATGCCGCACTTCCAGCGCGGCGATGTTAAATGCCGCCGTCATAGATTGTCAGCGGCATTTAACTGGTTAACAGCCACGGATGGATCGCGATTCCACCCGTGGCTGTTGCGGGCACATGTCAGCTGTATAAATCAGCTGACATGTACCCGGTTCAGTGTGGGCTCAGCACCGGAGCCCCCGCTGAACCGGCATTTCCGACCTGGTGCGTACTATTACTGACCAAGTCGGAAAGGGGTTAAAATGCCCTCTGCATAAAAATATCTTTCCATATTATGACCTAAATAAGCCTCCGACGGTATGTGGCCTCCGCAGTCTGCCCTTATGAGCTACACTCGCCACACTGTCTGCCATTACCAGCTATAACCGCCACACCTTCTGCCCCTATGAACCACAGCCTATATATGGTCACCCTCTTGTGATTTTTTCACAGCCAGCCCCTTTTGTAATGTCATTACAGCCAGACCCTGATGTCCACACAGTTCTCTTTTGTCCCCATAGTCAGCTCCTTATGACTTGCGCGTGCGCCGGAGTCCCTGTCAGAGCAGGTAGCTGATTACTGTTCCTCTGCTCCTGTCCCAGGCGGCTTTGACATCAATTGTATTTGTGATTTACAGACACGAATACAATTGACTGTGGGGAAGGACCAATGGCCGGGGTGTAGCGCCCTGAGGGTTCGGTCGCTACAGAGGTATTGCATCTCACCCAGAGGTGTGATATCTCACTTCCAGGTAAGGATGGAGTGTGGCTCAGGACCCTAACACCCACATGCACTACACCACATTTCCGGGGGACAGGGCGACAATGCTCCCGGGCATGAGCACAACAGTCCCTGTCCCTGGCTGAAGTGGGGGGAGGAAACACCTAGAAAGGGGGAACCCGGTAGTGTGTGGGTGGGGAGAGTAGATACCGGGTGCACTGTATAGAGGAGTATATATGGTGGGCACCATCTTAGAGTCGAGGCAGAAAGAAGTGGAAAGAGAGAGAGAGCAGAGAGAGAAGGAGGCTGGAAGCAGAGGCTCTGCATGGGCTCTGCTAAGCAGGCAGGCCAAGCCTTAAGGCCTGGGCCTGGAGGAGAAGAAGGAGAGTAGAGTAATGGAGGAAGCTCTAGGAGAAGACTGAAGGGACCCCAGGGGTTCGGACTGTCCAGCCGCCACCGCATGCCCGTAACTACCAGAGTAGGGGGGTCAGGCCAAGGAAGGGAACCGGATCCCTCATCTAGTGGAGGAGAGCAACTACCCTCAGCTAGTAACCGGAGGCCGTGGCATTGTACGTGCACGGCCCCTCACTTAACCCGTTAGGAAGGCACCACATAGGACTAAGGGGAAACGGAACATACGTTTGCCCGCCAAGGCCCGAGGCAGCTGGACAGAAACCTGGTCAATTGTGGGGTACGACAGGCCAGAGAAAGGACACACGAAGGGGGTCCTGAAAAGCACTCCAAAGGTACCTGGGAGTTGGCCGAGCCCCTCACCTGGTGAGCACAGTACGACGCGGGCAGCCATTACCTGCAGAAGTGGCTTGGAGTGTAAAACTGTGAGTAAAGACCCTGACTGCATCACTGGACTCTGAGTTATTACTGTTGCTCCCGCGCACCATCACCCCCATCATCTGCTTCCACTGCCCTGAGGCTATACTCCTCCCGTGGGGAGTTATACTACCCTCTGCTGCACACACAACATCAGCCTCAGCGGTCTGCCCTGCAGTGACGGTTCTCAGTGACCGCAATCCACGGGTGGCGTAGTCGGACATTTAAGCATTACAAAACCAAAGAGACAGATCCGCCACTGGTTTGACCGCCCTGAGCCACGGGACCGGGTCGCCGCCATGGAGACTACAGACCCCAGTGTCACACAAAGGCCCGGCTCCGGGTATTCACACACACACGGCCCAGGGGGCGCGTCAAATTTGGCGTAGTCGGCAGGATCGAAACCAACCCGTTATCTTCGGGTATTGTGTGCCTAGAGACTGTTTCACTGTATTGAATGTGGCGCCTGCCCCAGAAGAACGGACGCCATGATGTGCACGCCAAAAGACAACAAGAAGCCACCTCCCATTGTGGGCCAGGTCCCAGAATGGCGCCAAAGACGGAGCCCACCCCCAACAGCCATGAGTGCGGCTGCAGAGATGTCGATCAACGTGGGGGGGCTGCCCCTGAGAGTGATTGTCAGCAGATTGCCCCGGGACCACCCCCAACAGGGGCGGAAGGGGAAGAAAACCGAGGGGCAGGGTGTGGTTTGGATCAGTCTCGGCAGACCACACCCGGAGTTGGCGAGCAGCCCCAGTACCCGTGCCAGTGGCCTACTGCAGGCCGAAGCAGCTCCGTGCAGCCTCACGGAGCTGATGGCCCAGCTCCCCGGAGAATACCCTGAATTCCTCCGGGCTGGACTGGAGGACTTGGATCAGAGGATGGTCCAGGCGCAGCGGGAGGCCATCGCGGGGTGGAAAGAAGAGATGGGCTGGTGGGTCGCGGCCCGGCAGCAAGAGGCGCTGCAACCACCCAACAGTGAGCCTGCCCCTGAGGACGGAGGAGGACCGCCGGAGGCTGAGAGCGGCGCTGCAAAGGGAGCAGGTATGGGGACGCCCCTGATACCAGCCAGGACGCCACTAACCTGCCCCTGGACCCCGTCGCGGAGCCGATCGCCCCGGAAGTCGCTGTACCTCCTCCTCTGCTCCCGCCACCAGCACCTAGGCCCAAAGCCCCAAGCGCAGCCACCCGACCATGTCCCACGCCATGCCCCTTGATCCCGGGTATGGCCGGAAGCAGCCCGCTCCAGGCCCGGCCCGGTCGCAAGGCCTGATGCCCCCAGGCGCCTTCCAACAATGAGCGTCCCCGGTCCCAACACTACCATCCTTAGGGACCGACTTATACAGTCAGCTTGCCGGGCCTGATGGAGAGCCGGTCCCCCTGCCACGCGGCTGGGTTCACCCTCACCACCGGAGGGACCTGTCCGCGGGGGCCGAAACCCCGCTTTCTCCACTCCTGCCTGCTCCACAGCCAGTCACCATCCCCCAGCTCCCGGATGAAGAGGTCCAGATAGAGTGGGACCAGACCGGGGAGGACCTAATGGGGTTTTCACAGGAGACGCGGGCGGATGCAGCTCGCAGGCGGGAATTCAGCCGCCGGGAGATTGCACAGTTGGAGAAGGAGAAGCCGGCGCGGCGCCAGAAACAAGAACAGCTGCAGGCCCGGAGCGCGGAAGAGAAGACCCGGACCCGCCGAGACCCCCAGGCTGCACACGGTCCCACCGTCACCAGGATCGTGGTCAAGTTCCACCAGGAGAAAGGGTGGGGGTTCATCCGGGACCCGACAACCGACACAGACCTTTTTGTTAATAGAAGGAATGTGGAGAGTCGTCTGCCAGCGGGTCACCCGAAACGGGATCTGTTCCCGGGGGATCGGTTATCATACACCCGACACCGAGGTCTGCGAGGGTGGTACTCTCTTAACGTCCGGAGGGTGGAAGAACACCGCTACCCTGAATTCCGCTATGTGGAGGACTCGGATGCGGATGAGCCTGAAGAGGATGAGGCGCAGGGATACCACTACTAAAGCGCAGCAAAAGAGACTGTATATATTTACCCGCCAGTGTGAAAAAGTTTCGCGACATGCCTTTTGCGGATTACAGAAAGTTTACCCGGTTAGGGGTTGTTGTCAAGTTTATTTGTTTGCTAGAGTTACCCGAAAAGGGTCTGTGAACTATCCGGCTGAGGAATGGGAACAGCCAACCCTTTTCTATCCGGCTGAGGACTGGGAGCAGCCAACCCTTTTCTATCTGGCTGAGGACTGGGAGCAGCCAAATTTTGTAAATAGTTGCACTTCTTAAAGTGCCCTCTATTGGTTTTATATACACCTACCGCAAGAGATGCCTAAAGGTGTTTGTTGCACTTAGTAAAATTGCACCTTGTTGGGTGACATGGACACCTGGTCGCAGCAAGGACTGTGACCTGCTAAAGAGACTTCGTCGTAAGAATGCTGCTGAGAATAGTTTGTGTTTTCTACTTGAAGAAATGTTTATATACATATATATGCCAAGAGTTATATATTTGAAAGATAATTTTATATCTATTAAAAAGTAAAGTTTAATAATGCTGAAAGTAACAGGAAAAGCTGTTTCCCATAAAGGGAAAAAGAAAATGTTAAATTGCTTTTAGGTGGTTGAATTTAAAAATGTTTTTGCATGTCTTGCAATTAATTGTCTTTTGCTCTGTTCCAGCCCGCGGACGTGCTGTGATTTACCAGGGGGGAATGTAGCGCCCTGAGGGTTCGGTCGCTACAGAGGTATTGCATCTCACCCAGAGGTGTGATATCTCACTTCCAGGTAAGGATGGACTGTGGCTCAGGACCCTAACACCCACATGCACTACATCACATTTCGGGGGGACAGGGTGACAATGCTCCCGGGCGTGAGCACAACAGTCCCTGTCCCTGGCTGGAGTGGGGGGAGGGAACACCTAGAAAAGGGGAACCCGGTAGTGTGTGGGTGGGGAGAGTAGATCCCGGGTGCACTGTATAGAGGAGTATATATGGTGGGCACCATCTTAGAGTTGAGGCAGAAAGAAGTGGAAAGAGAGAGAGAGCAGAGAGAGAAGGAGGCTGGGAGCAGAGGCTCTGCATGGGCTCTGCTTCGCAGGCAGGCCAAGCCTTAAGGCCTGGGCCTGGAGGAGAAGAAGGAAAGGAGAGGAGAGGAATGGAGGAAGCTCTAGGAGAAGACTGAAGGGACCCCAGGGGTTCAGACCGGCCAGCAGCCACCGCACGCACGCTGCTACCAGAGTAGGGGGGTCAGGCCAAGAAAGGGAACCGGATCCCTCATCTAGTGGAGGAGAGCAACTACCCTCAGCTAGAAACCGGAGGCCGTGGCATTGTACGTGCACGGCCCCTCACTACACCCGTTAGGAAGGCACCACATAGGACCCAGGGAAATGGAACATACGTTTGCCCGCCAAGGCCCGAGGCAGCTGGATAGAAACGTGGTCAATTGTGGGGTACGACAGGCCAGAGAAAGGACACACGAAGGGGGTCCTGAAAAGCACTCCAAAGGTACCTGGGAGTCGGACGAGCCCCTCACCTAGTGAGCACATGACGCGGGAAGCCATTACCTGCAGAAGTGGCTTGGAGTGTAAAACTGTGAGTAAAGACCCTGACTGCATCACTGGACTCTGAGTCATTACTGTTGCTCCCGCGCACCATCACCCCCATCATCTGCTCCCACTGCCCTGAGGCTATACTCCTCCCGTGGGGAGTTATACTACCCTCTGCTACACACACAACATCAGCCTCAGCGGTCTGCCCTGCAGCGGCGGTTCTCAGTAACCGCAATCCACGGGTGGCGTAGTCGGACATTTAAGCATTACAAAACCAAAGAGACAGATCCGCCACTGGTTTGACCGCCCTGAGCCACGGGACCGGGTCACCACCACGGAGACTACAGACCCCAGCGTCACACAGAGGCCCGGCTCCGGGTATTCACACACACACACACACATGGCCCAGGGGGCGCGTCAGGGGCACAGGAAGAGAGAGGGGTGAGTGGTGTCAGTGACTGACACTGCTCCCCTATGTGCCCGCACCCCAGCCATCACTGTACTGAATGTCTGCAGACAGAGGAAGATGTAGCGCAGCCGCAGGCATTCAGCAATGTAGTGCCCTTGGCAGGTGCCTACACCTTCAGTGCCATCCATATAATTCAATGGTCCCATATATCCCTCCATATAAGGTCATGGGCCCCACATAACTCTCTATATAATATAATGGTCCCATATAACCCTCCATATAATGTAATGGGCCCCATGTTGCCCTCCATATAATATAATATCCCCTACAGTAAACCCATTGATTAACAAAATGAAACTACCTTTTCCCAGTCCCCGCTGCTTTGGTACTTTGTAGCTCTGCACTGCTTGGCACAGCGGGTGCGTTGTAGTGATGTCATCTTGCCCGCTGCGCGTAGACATCAGACGCAGAGGAAGAATAATGGAGGGAACATTTGCTGATGTTCCCTCCTCCTTCATTGCTTTCAAATGTATTGGCATCCAGGATGCCAATACTTGAAAGTGTGATGCTGCGTTGTGGTTGGCCCGTGTCGATGCTGGCACAGAGCCCCTCCAACTCAGGGGCTCCATAGCAGCCACGTGGTCTGCCACCCTTGGTGTTATACCACTGATGATAATAACCCAAAATAAAACATGCATGAAAAAATAATGGAAAACAATTAATCATAATGATAAATAATGTACTGTGGAATGTTAATTCCCAAAGGCTATCTGGTTTGTCGGGAATAAATCCACCATGTACAGGAGTATCCTCTGATGAGCTCTTCCTCAAAATGGTTTGTTAACTCGTTCAATACCGTTAATTTTGCATGAGGTTATATCTCCATGGTGTTTCCATGAAGAGGAGTAAACTCCTGAACCGTGAGTCATGGTGAATTCATGACCACCAAGTCTATTATTAAAACACTCATAGGGAGCTGGTCCTTTAGCCCTCTCGGATTTTGCTTTTTCATAGAGAACAGACTAAATCCCACTGGACAGAAGAACCTGCTCCTTTAGAGCAGTGTAAATCCTAGTAGACAGAAGGACCTTGTTGGTTGACCCACTAGTTAAAACATTAACCCCTTCACGACATATGATGCAGTTACGTCATAGGTCATAAAAATATGAAAAAAATTACAAAATCCCCCTTTAGGCCCATTAAGAAAAAATACACATATTTGGTATTGCAGTGTTCAATAATGTCTGATATATCAAAATATAAAATAAATGAATCTTATCGGTAAACAGTGTAACAAGAAAATTGAAATGCCAAAATTATGGTTTTTTAAACGCTGCAACATTGCAATAAAATGCAAAATGAGGCAATTAAAACATCATATCTACACCAAAATGGTATCATTAAAAGTGTCAGCTCAGGGCACAAAAAAATAAGCGATCAAGTCAAAAAAATTAAAACTCAGAAAATGGCAACATAAGTAAAAAAAATACTTAAATAAAAAAAATATATATACATCTTTGATATCTGCGTACAAGTACTGACCTGGGGAATCATATTGCTAGGTCAGTTTTACCATGTAGTGAACGTAGAGAATAAATATAATTGTGGAATTGCACTTTTTTTTATCTATTTCACCGCACTTGGAATTTTTTTCCCTATTTTCCAGTACACTATGTGGTAGAACGAATGATGTCATTCAAAAGTACAACTTGTCCCACAAAAAAAGACCTCATACAGGTGTTTATACGGAAAAATAAAAAAGTTATGGCTCTTAAAAGAAGGGAAGAAAAAAAATGGAAAATCGCCCGAGGGTTAGAGGGTTAAAGGGTTAAAACACTCCATAGTCCATGAAAAATAGAAAAAAAGTGGCACTCACTGTAAATAAAACTTTATTCCATGTCCTTAAAACATTGCAGTGGTGTGACCATGTGGATGCTGGACAGACGACGGTCATTCCGCGCTAGCTGCGCTTTAACAGTTCCTGAACTGAACAGGTCCATCCAGCATCCACATGATCACACTGCTGCAATGTCTTAAGGACATGAAATAAAGTTTTTTTTAACAGCATGGTGAGTGCCACCTTTTTTCTATTTTTCATGGACAAGTTAATTGCACTTTTTTTCATGGTGAGCACCCATGTTCCCAGAGCCATAGTGTGATCCACCTGTCCAGAGTAGGCTTGATTGTGTCAGCGTGAAGTGTTTTCTGGTGCCACCTTTTTTTATTTTTCATGGACAAGTTATTTTCACTTTTTTTCATGGTGAGCACTTAAGTTCCCAGAGCCATAGTGTGATCCACCTGTCCAGAGTAGGTGTTGTGCTCGCTCCCGGACTGACTGGCGTGAGCGTGATTAGTGATCCCACTGTACCATGAACCGAGGAGTGCCTGGAGGGGCGTAACTAAGTATCAACCCAATCCGACCAAGGTCGCACGGCGGCTTAGTCGACTCCGTGGACCAAGGAGGAACCGAGCAGAGGGACCAGGTGCGACTCCAGGTCAGACCCCAGTCACAGTTGTTGACCCACACCGGGGAATGCAGGAACAGGCAGGTTAGACTGGCATACAGGCAGGTGGGTATTGGCAAGTACAGCTGGTATGCAGACAGGTGGGCACTGGCAAGCACTGCTGGTATGCTGACAGGTGGGCACTGGCAAGCACGGCTGGTATGCAGACAGGGAGATACTGGCAGGCACAGCTGGAGTGCAGACAGGGAGGTACTAGCAGGTTGGAGCACAGGCTGGATAGGGTCCAGTACAGACTGGGAGACAGGTACAGAGCCGCAGATGCGGTAGACAAGCAGAGTAAAGCGAAACCGCCGGAGCGGAGGACAAGGCAGAGCAGAGAGGAACTGCTGGTGCAGTGAGCAAATAGAGCGGAGCGAAAACCGCAGGTGCGGTGGGCAAGGCAGAGCAGAGCGGAACCGCCGGAGCGGTGGACAAGGCAGAGCAGAGAGAAACCACAGGTGCGGTGGACAAGGCAGAGCAGAGCGGAACCGCCGGAGCGGTGGGCAAGGCAGAGCAGAGAGAAGCCACCGGAGCGGTGGGCAAGGCAGAGCAGAGAGAAACCACTGGAGCGGTGGGGAGGCAGAGCAGAGAAAAACCGCCGGAGCGGTGGATAAGGCAGAGCAGAGCGGAACCGCCGGAGCGGTGGGCAAGGCAGAGCAGAGAAATACCGCCGGAGCGGTGGATAAGGCAGAGCAGAGGGAAGCCGCCGGAGCGGTGGGCAAGTCAGAGCAGAGAGAAACTGCTGGCGCGGTGAGCAAGTAGAGCCAAACAGGGCTGAAGGTGCAGGCAGAGAGGACAGGGCTCTGTTCACATGGAACAGACTGGAAAATACAGGAGGATGGCTAGAACACAGGAGGAAGATACGGACGAAGGGAAAATTGACAAGCAGAACCAGATACACCCAAGGTACTTCCTATGAAGTAGCGAGTGGACACAAAACTCACAAACAGAAGTACAGAAACAACGAGTTGGAGTTAGGTGCAGGTTCAGATACTGCAGGAAAAGGGAAGGTATGGACATAGAGAAAAACAGGTAACAGGCTGGGATACAGTTCAGACAGGAACTGCTACTGCAATGAGATACAAGAACGAGCCTGGGTATACAGCCCCCAGAGTGGCAGAAACAGACTAGAAGTCACAGGTAACAGGCCTGGGAATACAGCCCCCAGAGTGGCGGAAACAGACTAGAAGTCAGAGATAACAGGTCTGGGTATGCAGGCCCCAGAGTGGCGGAAACAGACTAGAAACAGGACAGGACCTGGCAATGCAGTAGAAAAGACTAACTGAGTGAAGGTGTTGGTCAGGCCCCTCCTTCTGGGTGGAGGGGGTTTAAATATCCAGTGACTCACAGCAATAGGCTGGAGACGCATTAGGGGTGCGCCCACAGCAGCTATAAGAATCAGGAAGTATTCGGGCCGCCGCACTAAGCAGTCAGTCAAGAGATATGCACACAGCATGAAATGGAGCAAGGTTTGTAGGCTGGACTGACAGGTAAGATTACGGTCTTGCATAGTGCGAGGTGGTGCACCATGCAAGCACGCCGCCAGGGATGTTACAGTAGGCTTGATTGTGTCAGCGTGAAGTGTTTTCTGTGCCAGCTTTTTTCTTTTACTCCTCCAGTGGAAATATATAATTAAGTATAATCAAAGGAAAAAGCAAAAAGAGGGGGAAGAGAAAAAAGACAAAACCAAGAGAGGGGAGACAATGGGGTGAATAGATCTATCCACAGAACCACGCACCAGAGATTCAAGTCAAACCCTCATTCTGATGTCCCATAGATGATAGTCTAAAAATAGGAAAAGCACAAACAATAAAAACATACTGAATCAGAAAGTGCAACAAAATATACACTATAATAAGCATCCAAGGATATTATACTCCAAATACAAACTTCTAGTAAAAAGACACTCTAAGGCCACGGCCCCACTATCAGTATTTGGTCAGTTTTTCTCAGGAGTGGGAGCCAAAACCAGGTGCGGAACAATCATCGAAAAGGTATAATAGAAACAAGTCACCAATTCTGCATTTATCACCCACTCCTGGTTTTGGCTCCCACTCCTGAGAAAAAATACTGACCAAATACTGATAGTGGGGCTGTGGCCTAACTCATAAATCCAGCGAAGTTCCTTTCTCTTCAAGATTTTTAATCTATCTCCCCTTCTCCTCTGGACTGGCACACTGTCTATCACCCTAAACCCAAGCTGATTGACAAAGTGCCGGTGTTTGATAAAATGTTTTGGTATTGGCAAATCAACCAAACCTGTCTTAATTGTACTTTTGTATTTGCTAATACGCGACCGTATTTCCATAGTGGTCTCACTCACATGGACAAGATATCAAATAAATTGCAAAATTAGAGGAACCTTTATTTTGCATTTCTTACCACTTTCGGGGGTGCGAAAAAAGTCTTCCTTCAGCATGTTACTGCAACAAGCACACCCTAAACATGGTAAATTGCCAATCCTAGTGGTACTTAATATCGCTTGGATTGGTCTTTTACTAGACCCAATATCTGACAAAACCAATCTGTCCTTTAAATTGCTTCCTTGTCTATATGATAAAAGGGGGGATTTAAAAGTGTCATTTGTGGGGTGTCCTCTAGACAAAAGTGAACTGTGCTTTTTGAATATCCCAGCCACCTTTCCACTAAATGGGCAGTATGTTGATACAAATGGAATCCTCCTTGTTTTATCTGGTCGGCTTTTTACTTTCAAAAGATCCTCACGTTTCAAATTTAACGCCTTAGTTTTAAATTTAGTTACCTCCAGATTTGGATACCCCCTCAACACAAATTTATTTCACATTCCCTCCAACCTTTCATCCACCCTAAACTCATCAGACATTATCCTCCTCACTCTGCTAAGTTGACTCCAGGGCCGCGACTCAGTCATTCATCTTGGATGATTGCTATCAAAGTGAAGAATGTTATTCTTATCAGTTGATTTCACAAATAAATCAGTACACAAGCAGTCATATTCCTTATACACAAGAGAGTCCAAGAATTGGAAGTTCTTCCATACTTCCGTCCCACAAAAAGAAGACATTGTCAATCTGGCGCCACCAGCTATGAACATGGATCCAGCTTGGAGAACTGTACACGAAGACAGCCATGTAGATATTTGCATACGTAGGGGCCACATTGGACCCCATGGTTGTTCCCAATCTTGCAGCTAGTACTCATCACTAGTGTTGCGCGAACATGCTTGGTTAACCCTTTCATTGAGCACGCTCGGGTGCTGCCCAAGAATTTTCTGTGTGCATCTTTGCTTGAGCCGCCGTGGCTGCATGTGTCGCGGCTGTTAGACAGCTGTGACACATTCAGGGATTGCCTAACAAACAGGCAATCCGAGCATGCTCGTGCAACACTACTCATCACCAAAGAAAAAATAATTCCTCCGTAGTATGAACCCCAGCAGCGAGGACAAGCCGTGCACTCTCCGGCGCTATGTCCAAGCTGGTGAGCATGTCGGCAACAGCCGACAATCCCTTATCATGATCAATTGAAGCGTAAAGTGATATCACTTCAAAAGATGCCAAAATTGTGTCATTAGACACCTTCACATCCTTAATTTTATTCAGAAAATCAATTCTCTTTCATATATGCATTAACTGCTAAATTCCCAGGAGACGATTCATAAAAATGGCTACCCTATTGAATATAGAGAACCACGTCCTGAGACAATAGGGCGGTTTGGTGGACACTCCAAATTTGTATGGATCTTTGGCAGGGTATATAGGATAGGAACTATAGTGTATTCAACCATTAGAAATTCAAACAGCTTCTGATCAATGAGTTTCATGGAAAGGGCATCATTGATCAGAAGCTCTAGAGGTAGGGTTAAATGGTAGCTTCTCATAAATCATTTCATCACTAAGCTGTTGAAGAATTTCCTCAGGATAATGACAAGTATCCATCACAACAATCGCCCCACCTTTATCTGCTTGCTAGATAGTTATCGATTTGTCAGACCTCCATTCATTAACCGTCCTACATTCCAAAATATAGGTTATTAGTAGATCTTCTGCGAGGGCCTCTCTTGGCTTTTGCCACCTCATTTTGCACCAGCTCAACATAAGCTTCCACAAAATGATCAGTACAGGAAGGCTGAAAATTACTTGTTAAAAAGACCGAAACCCCGCAGGGAAAGTGTATCCAATGATACTACATCTTTAGTCTCTTTTTTTGCCTTTTGTATCAGAAAAAAAGCTGTAAGTCTCAACCTTCTATAAAATGTCTGCAGATCGTTCTCCATTTGGAACCAGTCCACATTATTTGATGGCCAATATGCAGGGCCGGCTCCAGGTTTTTCTGGGCCCCGGGCGAAAGATTCTCAGTGGCCCCTTTAACACATACCACGATTCATGATGCACAGATACCGCAGAGAAATATATATATATATAGCACAATGCAAAGATTTCACTTCTTACATTACATGAGCGATATCTATTATAAATTCCACAATAGCTCAGAAACCGGTGAATAGCTCCACACAGAATACTGGCCCCCATATAAGGCTCCATGCGGAATACTGGCCCCCATATAAGGCTCCATACGGAATACTGGCCCCCATATAACGCTTCATACGGAATACTGGCCCCCATATAAGGCTCCATACGGAATACTGGCCCCCATATAAGGCTCCATACGGAATACTGGCCCCCATATAACGCTTCATACGGAATACTGGCCCCCATATAAGGCTCCATACGGAATACTGGCCCCCATATAAGGCTCCATACGGAATACTGGCCCCCATATAATGCTTCATACGGAATACTGGCCCCCATATAAGGCCCCATACGGAATACTGGCCCCCATATAAGGCCCCATAAGGAATACTGGCCCCCATATAAGGCCCCATACGGAATACTGGCCCCCATATAAGGCTCCATGCGGAATACTGGCCCCCATATAAGGCTCCATACGGAATACTGGCCCCCATATAAGGCCCCATACGGAATACTGGCCCCCATATAAGGCTCCATACGGAATACTGGCCTCCATATAAGGCTCCATACGGAATACTGGCCCCCATATAAGGCCCCATACGGAATACTGGCCCCCATATAAGGCTCCATACGGAATACTGGCCCCCATATAAGGCCCCATACGGAATACTGGCCCCCATATAAGGCTCCATACGGAATACTGGCCCCCATATAAGGCCCCATATGGAATACTGGCCCCCATATAAGGCTCCATACGGAATACTGCCCCCCATATAATGCTCCATACAGAATACTGGCCCCCATATAACGCTCCATACAGGATACTGGTCCCCTTATAAAGCTCCATACAGGATACTGGCCCCCATATAATGCTCCATACAGGATACTGGTCCCCTTATAAAACTCCATACAGGATACTGGTCCCCTTATAACGCTCCACACAGGATACTGGTCCCCTTATAACGCTGCATGCAGGCTGTTACCCCCCACATAATGCCCCATACAGGCTGTCCCCCCCTTATAATGCTCCATGCAGGCTGTTACCCCCCACATAATGCCCCATACAGGCCCCCCCCTTTTAATGCTCCATGCAGGCTGTTACCCCCCACATAATGCCCCATACAGGCTGCCCCCCCTCCTTATAATGCTCCATGCAGGCTGCCCCCCCCTTTATAATGCCCCATGCAGGCTGTTCCCCACCTTATAATGCCCCATGCAGGATGCCCCCCCCTCTTTATAATGCCCCATGCAGGATGTCCCCCCTTCTCTACTGCCTCATGCCTCCATACATTAAAAAAAAAAAATCAAATACTCACCTCCCTTCTCCTCACCTGCTACCAGCTGCCCGCTGCTCGGCGTCTTCCCGCTCAGCGCTCCCTGTGACTGCACTCGGGAGGGCGCGGTGTAAAGACGTCACCGCGCCCTCTGACCTGACACGTCACAGGAAGCGCAGAGCAGGAAGACAGCGGATCTGTGGAGGCACGGGGAGAGGTAAGTATCCTGCTGCCGGGGCCCTGAGCAAGCGGCGGAGAAAGGCGGGCGCTGACACCGCTCTCCTCCGCCCATAGCCCAGCGGGGTGCGCGACCGCCAGTAGGCCCCTCTGCCTGCTCAGGGCCCCGGCATTTGCCCGGGTGCGCCGGGTGCTGACGCCGGCCCTGCCAATATGACAGTGCTTCTGCTGGTTGTCATGGTGCTGGATGAGCTGAAATTTATGTGTGGGGTCAGGAGAGGAGCTGCACGTGCACGAGGTGTACGGAACGGAGTTGTGTGTGTATATTATCGTGTCCCTCCCTTTGCACACCCAGTTTTGGCCTTACAGCCCCATTTCTCTGCCCTGAGCTCAGTCCCGGGGTCCACCGCTCTCCGTGTTATAGATTTGGGGCATCTTGGTAGAAGTTTCTCCAGGTCTCTTACTTAGGCCATGTTCAAACATTCAGTATTTGGTCAGTATTTTACATCAGTATTTGTAAGCCAAAACCAGGAGTGGGTGATAAATACAGAATTAGTGATGTGTTTCTATTATACTTTTCCTCTGATTGTTCCACTCCTGATTTTGGCTTCCAAATACTGATGGAAAATACTGACCAAATACAGAACATGGTCTTACATTGACTCTTGGTCACGGTTACAGCATTATTTGCTCCTCACTACGGGCACAATTACCCCGCGCTGCCTTTTCTAGACAGTTTTATGTATGGAATGTCAGAAAAATATTAAGAATTTCTCCCTCCCAGACCCCTCTTCATCCCCCCTCCCCTATAGTTTTTGTCAGGGGAGAAGAGCTGACACTTTGGCAAGTGGCTCCTATGCAAGTTAGCCCACACAGCAGAAGTAGCTGTAGACAAATGCTACTGGCTCAATTAACATACGAATGCAGTCCCTCTTAGCACAGACCTGCTATAAATAGACACCTCAGCATAAGGGCCGAGATTGAAGGAAAGAGGAAATGGCTCATTTAGGCTTCAAGGAAATTCTGTCACACTACTCACAATAGCCAGCTACAAACTACAGATGTTTAGGCACCAACACAAAATATTGAATATTGGAAGTTCCATAATTTCGATAATAATGGGGCCCATATTTTTAGTGCCAGGGTCAGCTAAAGAATAATATGCTTATTTTCCCGTAGCTGTAATCCCCTCCGGGGAGCTATGGCGCAAAAGTACCAGAATAACGGATCACAGCTACGCCATGTGTGGTCTTTAAAAAAAGGTAAATTCATAATAGAAAATATGGTATCACTTTCAGGCTTCTACGATCAACCAGCGATAAGTTATCCCAGAAGTAGAGATTCTAATAAAAATATGAAGGCTGGAGCCCAGCCCACGTGATGTCATCCCAGGGGGTGTGTGGGCAGGTCTCTCCCTTCAGCATAAAAAGCACAGCGGAAGGGGGTGTCAGTATTCATTGCCGGGGGTATAGAAACTATAAACAAAGGATCATGTTCGATAACTGTCAAATCAAAGTGGGGCACCCCCCCTCCAGCTATACTGAATTGTCTCTGCGATCTTATAGTAAGTTCTTCTTTAATTCTTATTATTTTGTGTAACTGCATATGTAATGTATTGTCTCATTTTGTAAAACCTTTTGTATATTTTTCTTAAACACTGGCTCCCTTTTGGATTACATATAAAATTTAATAGTTCTTTTTCTTTTGTTCTGTAATCGTTCCCTCCTCCGAAGCCATACGCTACCAAAACGCAGGCGTCCGACCCGGCCTGTATTATATTTCAGATTGGATCGGTAGTGGCAGCGAATAATATTGATTGGGCTATCGTGAAGCTAGCAGTGATATATTCCATGCTTTGGGATTCTGAGGTGTATGCACCATAGGCTCACTGCACGCTAGCCGATACCTACGTAGTGAGTACTCGGGATCTTGTGCGTGCGAATCCCTGCTCAATCCTGACATAGTGACGGCAGTGGTGGGATATTGTGTGATCTATCCGGTGTCGTCGCTGCCATTACACACAGGATGTAATTATTACCAGATACCAGACGTTTACTACAGTTTATGGCGGCATTATATTTTTCTAGGATGTTAGATGTATTTTAAGTTTAGCAGGAAATTTTCAGAATGGATCTGTCTTTTTTGTGATCTGTTAATTTCTGAAGTGTCGTTTAGGGGCTGAACTATTATCCTGCATTAAATGCTTTTCCTCTGGGAGTTTTCATAATCGCATTTAGGAAGATTGTTAAAGGGGTTGTCAGGAGCCTCTCCGCATCAGGTGTGAGCGGCTCCAATAACGTTACTGTTAGAACTCTCCTGTTAGGTTTTTTCTATCTTGCTGGTCACATGACCTTTTTGCCTATTTAGTCCTGCTCCGCCCTTCTGGCCTTGCTGGACTTCATTGTAATTTCTACTCTTAAGCTAGCCTGGTGCTTAGTTACCTTTCTCAGTCAGTTTTGCTAGGTCTTCGGACCTTTATGTTCTATGTTGTTTGTTTGTTTTTTACTGCTACAATTTCTGCTAGGAGGTGTCCAACTTTATCCCAGTCCCTAGTTCTTGTAGGGATCCCTCCCTTGCATCTATAGGTCTTCGTACAGACTAGCCGAGGACTTTAGCGGGTCTGATCGCAGGATCAGGTTCCCCGTTACATCGTAGGGATCTAGCTTAGTTCTATTGTAGGGACAGATCTCCTTTCTTTCCTTAGTGCTTGTAGTAGATCATAACAGTTACGACCCAACACACATGCACGATCAGCAGGTATTGTTGTTGGATATTGATGACAGGTAGATAGTAGTGATGAGCGAGGACTAAAATGCTCGGGTGCTCATTGCTCGGGTTGAACAAATCGTAATGCTCAGGTTCTTGACCCGAGCAACGAGCCCAATTTAAGTCTATGGGAAACTCTGCCTAAATTTTGGAAAGACCCCAATACAAATTTAAAGACACATAGAGGAGGGCCTCAGTAACAAAATGTTCCCATTATAAAGGAGCGGTTCTACTATACAGTTATTGCGTATGCAGTGACTGCAACGGCTGCCTAAATTTTGGAGAAACCCCAATACCAATTTAAAGACACATAGAGGAGGGCCTCAGTAACAAAATATTCCCATTATAAAAGAGTGGTTCTGCTATACAGTTATTGTATCGTCCTCCTCCTCCTTCTCCTCAGGCCATCCACGCTGAACAGACGGTTTTGACAGTTGTGTGGGTAGTACCGTCTATAGCGCAGGAAACTCACTCCTGTTCTTCCTTCTCCTTCTCTTCCTCATTGTCACCCAATCCACGTTGGGATGAGATGAGGCTGGGCTATGTGGAATCACCCTATATGGTTCCTTGCTCCATCTCATCGTGCTCCGCCTGCAATGCCTCCTCTTCAGTTGTGAGCAGCGATCGTTTCAGAAGACAGAGAACCAGAATGGTGACGCTAATTATGGCATCATCACCGATCACCATCGTGGTGGAGTCCTCAAAGTTTTGGAGGACGGCACAGATGTCTGACATCCATGCCCACTCCTGAGCTCTTACATGCGGAGGTTGACCTGAATACTGGCGGATGTTTTGAAGCTGGTACTCAACAACTGCTCTGTGCTGCGAACAAATCCTTCCCAACATATGCAACGTTGAGTTCCAACTCGTGGGGACATCGCACATCAGTTGGTAAGCTGGAAGCTGCAAACACTGCTGAAGCATGGCAAGGGCGGTGGAAGCTGTAGCTGACTTTCTAAAATGGGCACATACGCGGCGTACTTTGACAAGCAGATCCGGCAGATGCCAGTAGGTTTTGAGAAACCGCTGAACCACTAGTTTGAGCACATGGGCCAGGCATGGTACGTGTGTTATCTCGCCTCGCTTCAGAGCCACTACCAGGTTACAACCATTGTCACACACAACCATGCCTGGCTGTAGGTTCAGCGGTGACAACCACAGATCTGCCTGCTCTTTTAGAGCTGTCAACAATTCTTCAGCAGTGTGCGGTTTGTCACCTAAGCATATTAGCTTCAGCACAGCCTGTTGCCACTTGGCCAAGGCAGTGCTGCAGTGCTTCCAGCTTCCGACTAATGTGGTAATTTCGGAGATGGAGGCTGAAGATGAGGAGGTGCAGGAGTTGTAGAATGTGCGGACAACCCTGATTGACCCAGGGCCCGCAATCCTCAGCATCGGGAGGACGCGTTCCATCCCAAGGTCCGACTGGGTCCCTGCTTCTACTATATTAACACACTGTGCCATCAGTGAGATGTACCGTCCCTGCCCACAAGCACTTGTCCACGTGCCCAGTAACTGCGTTGTTGAGGGCATGGCTAATGTTCTGGGACACGTGCTTGTGTAATGCGGGGACAGCACACCGGGAGAAATAGTGGCAGCTGGGGACCGAGTACTGAGGGACAGCCACCACCATCAGGTTGCGGAAAGCTTTAGTCTCCATGAGCCTAAAAGGCAAAATTTTGAGCACAAGCATTTGCAAAATGTGTGAGTTTAGTAGTGTGGCCTGTGGGGAGTTAGCTGCGTATTTGCGCTTGCGTTCCAAAGACTGGGGTAGGGACAAGTGAATACTGCGCTGGGACAAGGACGTGGACGTGGCTGCTGATGGTGGTAGTTGCGAGTGTGAAACGACAACTGCAGGGCTGGAGGCATCTTTGCATACACCATGGACAGGGGATTGGCGTGCACGCACAACAGCAGAACAAGCAGTGGTGTCACCCGCAGACACTGTTTCTGGACCCTGGCGTTCGACCAACCTAGTCGGGTGCTTTGCTGTCGTGCCTAAGCATGCTGGTGGTGGTCAGGCTGCTAGTATTGCTACCCCTGCTTATGCTGGCCTGGCAGATGTTGCAAATGGCCTTTTTGGGGTTATCTGCAGAGTCTTTAAAAAACAACCAGACTCGGGAAGACCTAACAGTTGTATTGGCAACTTCCGTCGAACAGTTGCCATCCTTGTGTCTGTGGCCACCACACTGCTTGATCCTGCCTTTTGTGGTGCTACACCTCCCTCCCTGTGTGCTGCTGTCTTCAGTCTGCATGTCACCTTGCCAGGTTGGGTCACTGACTTCATCGTCCACCACCTCGTCTTCCACTTCCGCACCCTAGTCCTCCTCCTGACTTTCTGGAACTTGTGTGTCATCATCATCCACCTCTTGTGACAGTAATTGCACTTTCCCACCGTCGCTTTCGTGTGACCGTGGCTGCTCAAATATTTGGGCATCGCTACATGCGACCTTCTCTCGCCCCGCTTGAAGCTGGCCGGCCGAAAGGTCAGAATCTATAAATGGAAAAGCGAACAGCTCTTCGGAGTATCCAAGTGTGGGATCAGTTGTCTCCGGGCACTCGGCATGGTGGAAGGAAGGAGGATCAGGGTGAGGAATATGTGGTCCAGACTCACGGCTACTGAGACTTGACCATGTGGAAGACAGGGTGGTGGTGGTGGTAAAGTGACTGGAAGCATTATCTGCTATCCAGCCAACAACCTTTTGACACTGCTCTGAGTTCAATAGTGGTGTACTGCGGTCCCCTAGTAATTGAGAGAGGAAGGTCGGGTGACAAGATGTGGGTGCTTGTTGTGGCACAATTTTAGCTTGCCCACGGCCTCGGCCTCTGCATGCACCATCAAGTCCACTTCCCCGTCCCTTGCCATTCGCCTGGCCCATTTTAAATGGAGGATAATATTTTGCACGGTCCCTACAAATGGCTGGATTTGTACCGCAGTAATGTGGGATAAGTCTGACGGATGCCCAAGGTTTAAATACCGGCCGTGTTTCTTCTCTAAAGAGCGCCAAACATGCAGGGTGGGGACCTGAGCTCCAGCCGAGCATGTCGAGCAGTGAGATGCTCGGGCAAGTGAGTAGCACGCTCGCTCATCACTAGTAGATAGTGATGATCGAGTGCTCGGTACTATAATCGAGCAGGTCAGATGCTCGGATGGGCTTGACTCGAGTACCGAGTATAATAGAAGTCAATGGGAAAGTCGAGCATTTTTACAGAAGAAGCGGGATGGGGGGCAGGAAAATCGCTGTAATGAATGGAAACAGCACTCAAATGGAATAGCAACAGCATGGGGAGGACACTTGGACGCATCTCTGACTCCAAGGGTGCTGCTGAGAACAGTGTTGTCAATTTATTACTCCTTTTAGTGTACGTTCCCACGATCAGTGTTTGTTCAGGCTTTCATACAGCTGAATTTCCATGTGACGCCCGCACCTCAGCTCACTTGCGATTTTGTACGCATTTTTCCTATATGCATTTTTGTCTCTCTTTGGTATGTTATTAGGTGTGCAAAGATATAGCTAGATATTTGGTAGATAGATAAATATGGGGTAGATAGAGATATAGATAGATATGGAGTAGATAAATGACTAGATACAATGGGGAAAATAAGTATTTGATACACTGGCGATTTTGCAAGTTTTCCCACCGACAATGAATGAAGAGGTCTGTAATTTTTATCGTAGGCACACTTCAACTGTGAGAGAAAAAAATCTAAAAATAAAAAATAGAAAATCAGATTGTATGATTTTTAAATACTTATTTAAAAATAAAATGCAAATTAATTGCAATGATAAGGATTACTATCCGAAACGCATTTGCTGCTGAAATGAACCCCTCCTGCTTGTCATGGTTGTGATTTTTCTATGCTTCTGACCTCTTGGATTTTATATGGATTAATAAAAGTTTTTTTATCGGATACTCCTGTGCTGGATATTTCTCCTAATTGATTTACCTCTACGTGGCACCACTGATCCTTGCGTGCGGTCTCCGACTGGGTGAGCTGACTTTTTTCTGTGCATAAAAGTGTGGTCCGTCACAGTTTTGTGAACTTCTGAAAAGAAGGACAATGCCAGACGGAGTCCAGAGTAACTCTGCTGCCTCATTATAGTGAATGGATCCATTCGGGTTTCATCGGTCACGTCACTCGGATATTTAGATGGAAACCACAAAGTAAGTGCTTAGCACAGAGCGCCAGATAAATGAGATCCAAAATGTTATGTAATCTGCTCTCAATAAAAGCTTCAACTCAATCCACAAAAAAAGCCCCCACTCAAGTCCGTCATCTGTCAATGGAAATATAGGGGGCTTCCACGTTATTTGTTGTCCAAAGGCTCTGGAAAAGCACTATTGCTCCTTGCCCCCAAATGAAATTCAACAAAGTCTGCACTCCCAAATCCAAATGCCCCCTTCCCCTCTAAGCACCAGTGCCTAAACCACATTTAGCGTCCACATGTTTGGCATTTCTGTAGCGACAAGAGCCCGCCTAATTTACGGGTGCGTGTCTCCAGAAGCATGAGCTGGTCACTACAATGTACTGGTCACTACAATGGTAGTTTGCAATTTTCACTAAGCATCATCCACTACTGCTTGTTTCTGGAAAAACCCATGGAGTCAAAACAGTCACTACACCTGTAGATACATTCCCGAAGGGGTATAATTTTCAAAATAGGATAACTTGAGGGGGGATTCTGCTCTTCTAGCACTTAGGGGCTCTGTATATGGAGTCCGCAAACAATTCTAGGAAAATCTGCGCTCCAGGAGGCAAGTAGCGCTCCATACCTCCCGAGTCTTGCCATATGGCTAGGCAGTACTGTATAGCCACATATGGTATATTTCTACATTCATCGGAAATTGAGGGACAAATTTTGGTGCAAATTTTACCCCTTTCTCAGTGTGAAAATGTGTAATCTGGGGCTAAAACAAAATTTTGGTGATAAAAATGTAATTTTTTTTTCTTCATTGCCCAATGGTATAAAATTATGTGACACACCTGTGGTGTCAATATGGTCACCACACCACTATATGAATTCATTGAGAGATGTAGTTTGTAAAATGGGGTCACTTATGGGGGTTCTGCTGTTCTGGCACCTCTGGGGCTCTACCAATGTGACATGGCACCCTCAAACCAGTTCAGCAAAATCTGAACTCCAATATGGCACTTCTTTCCTTCTGAGCTTTGCACTGTGCCTCAAAAGTAGTTTTTGACCAAATACGGGGTATCAGTTTACTCAGGAAAAATTGCACAACAATTGTATGGTGCAATTTCTCCAGTTACCCTTATGAAAATGCACAACAAAGAAAGACAGAAAAGAAATTGCACAACAAATTTTGGGGTCCAGTTTTTCCTGTTATCCTTGTGAAAGTAAAAACAAATTGGGTCTAAAGTATATTTTTTGTGAAAAAAAAGTGAAATGTTTATTTTTTCCTTCCACATTCCATTAAATCCTGTGAAGCACCTGAAGGATAAACTTCTTCAATGTGTTTTTGAGCATTTTGACGGGTTCAGTTCTTAGACTGGTGTCACTTTTGGGTATTTTCTGTGTCACGCACAGTGTAGGAAAGACAAAGTGCAACACGAAGGGAAGAGGGGAAGGGAGCCCAGACACTAGGGAAAGGGGGAGTGGAGATCTCCTAGACTGATCTAATATCATCCTGTCTCCCCTACCGTCTCTATATTGGTTTCTCACCAATCGCCAAACAGGAAACCTAAGCTCTGAATCTCCCTAGAGCTTGATCCTTGGTAGGGAAGGAGGGATGAGCACTGATCAGTCCCCACTAACAACTAGTAAAAGAAAAACTTGGCACTCGTATTCTTCGTGCAAAACAAATGAATTTTTAATTGTTCAAAGAAATTCCAGAAATAATCAGACCTTCATCAGTCTATCCGGCAAATACAAAAACAGTATATACAGGAATAAACAAAAAGTCATATATACAACAAAAAAGTCATCCTGTGCAGTTGACATAAAAGGAAAACCCCATGGTGACAAAGTCCAACCAGGAAAAGGTCATCTTCAGCTAATCCCATCAGGTTGGGAATGTTGATGGAGGAGGAGAATCAAGGAAAGAATAGAAGAAAAGAATAGACAAAGTAGGGAAAAAAGGGGGCAGAGGTAAAGAGAAGGGGGGAAAAATAAGACAAAATGAGGAAGGACCACACACACCCCTCACTCGCCTGGTCTTTTTAAACCAGCATTCAACCAGTCTGCAGCACCACATGTCTGTGCTGTGGATGCTGCAGACCTCTCCCTAGCACTGCAGCAGGCAGTACAACCACCTCCAGATGGTATGTATCCGGGCTTTGGATCTCTTGTCCTCATGCTCTGTACCTTGGCATTTTTTGTTCCCATGCTTGACGGTCCCTGGCATCTCTATACACCATAGTATATTCCTTATTCATGGCTATGTATCCAACTTCACAGGTATACTTCCCTCTTCTCTCTGTTCTCTTCTTCTGTCCTTTTTTCTCCCCCGGTCCCCCCCCCCCTTTCCCTTGTTTATTCTTTTTTTCCCCTCTTTTGCCTTTTTTTCCTTCCTTTTTTGTCTTATTTCCCCCCTCCTCCACTTCCCCCCCTTTTCTCTTTTTTCCCCTTGTCCCTTTTTTGCCCTTTCCCATTCTTTTCCCTTCTTTCCTTTGTCTTTTTTCCCCTTTCTCCCTCTTCCCCTTTTTTTCCTTCCTCTTTTTGTCATATTTTCCCCCCTCCTCTTTCCCTCACCCCCCTTTTTTTCCCTACTTTGTCTATTTTTTTCTTCTATTCTTTCCTTGATTTTCCTCCTCCATCAACATTCCCAATCTGATGGGATTCGCTAAAGATGACCTCTTCCTGGTCGGACTTTGTCACCACGGGGTTTTCCTCTTATGTAAACTACACAGGACGACTTTTTTGTTGTATGTATTTGTCTGTATATATGACTTTTTGTTTATTTCTGTATATACTGTTTTTGCCGGATAGACTGATGAAGGTCTGATTAACTGAAATGTCTTATTATTTCTGGAATTTCTTTGAACAATTAAAAATTCATTTTGGTTTTAAATTCCCCTTCTTTCCTATTTATCTTATTCCCCCACCCTCCTCTTTCCCTCCCCCCCTTTTCCTCCTACTTTGTCTACTCTTTTCTTCTATTCTTTCCTTGATTTTCTTCCTCCTCCATCAACATTCCCAATCTGATGGGATTAGCTGATGATGACCTCTTCCTGGTTGGACCTGCTCAAAACGGGGTTTTCCTCTTATGTCAACTACACAGGATGACTTTTTTGTTGTATATATTTGTCTGTATATATTTGTATATATGACTTTTTGTTCATTTCTGCATATACTGTTTTTGCCGGATAGACTGATGAAGTTCTGATTGACCGAAACGTCTTATTACTTCTGGAATTTCTTTGAACAATTAAGAATTCATTTGTTTTGCACGAAGAATACGAGTGCCAAGTTTTTCTTCTACTATTTACGGATTGGGGTCCTACTTGTGCACCGAAAAAAAAACAGGAGTGCAGTGTCTGTTCTCAGAATTGTCCCACTAACAACAAATGAGACAAACACAGGGGAAAGGAACTTAGCTTGAGCCGACTTCAGGGAGATTACACCAAACGTCCTCCAAACACCAGAGAGGAAGTAAGCAGACTGCAATAGCTCCAAGCCTTCACAAGGGAACATGGGAATATCCCCGGCGCCTCCCTGTGGCAAACTGAAAGTATTTAAATACCCAGGTCAGGGTGTCAATTAGACCAGGAGGGAGGTAGCCGCTGGGTCCTAGAGTGAGACAGATTTAAGAAGGGGTCTGCAATGCCAAACGAAGAGATCTTCTGCAGCCAACAGCAGAGCGACTGTCTATCACATCCGTGACTTTCTGTGATATAGACCGCTCAAAGTCACTTCAAATGTGATGTGGTCCCTAAAAAAAATGGTTTTGTAAAAATGAGAAATCGCTGGTCAATTTTAACACTTTTAATTTCCTAAAAAAAAAATTACCGTATTTTTCGGACTATAAGACGCACTTTTTTCCTCCAAAATTTTGGGGGAAAATGGGGGGTGTGTCTTATAGTCCGAATGTTGGGCGGGTGTATATATATATATATATGGGGGGTGGGGGGAGCGGTAGCGGTGGAGGAGCGGGGCACAGGAGGCAGCAGCCGCCCACTGCAGCCTACACAGTCCCTGCTGCTAAAGAAAATGAATATTCACTGCTCCCCACGCCCCCAAACTCTGCATTTAAGCCACAGTACACTCTGAAGATGGTGAAGCATGGTGGTGCAAGCATTATGATATGGGCATGATCTCTTACTATAGTGCCAGACTTATTTACGGCATACCAGGGATCATGGACCAGTTTGCATATATTAGAATACTTGAAGAGGTCATGTTGCCTTATGCTGAAGAGGATATGCCCTTGAAATGGGTGTTTCAACAAGACAATGACTCTAAACACACCAGTAAACGAGCAAAATCTTGGTTCCATTCCAACAAAATTGAGGTTATGGAGTGACCAGCCCAATCCCTGGACCTTAATCCAATAGAACACTTGTCGGGCTGAAATAACAGTTGACAGGTACCAGAAGTTGCTTGACTCTATGGAACATAGATGTGAAGCTGTTCTAAAAATTGTGGGTATACAACTAAATATTAGGTTAGTGATTCACAGGAAAGCTAAATCCTCAAAAAAAAAAAGTACATATTGTGAGTTTGTAAAGACAAATGCAGACACTGCCATTTTTTAGAACATCTCAATGTTAATTTTTTGTTATTTTCTGTAAAGTAGTTAAAAATTATATACATTTCTGTTTTGAATTAGAAAACAGTGTGCAATGTTCCCAATGCATGGAAATAAAAACTAGAATAAAGGTTTTGAGCTTAACTCATGTTTTTGAACACACTGCTATTATTTTGAACAGTAATGTAAATGTGCGCCGAGCCAGTACTGTATAACAATGTGAAACATTCAGTCCACATAGAATATTGCTTTTTATTTGCTTATTACATGAAAGATATTAGTAACTGCAGATATTTTTAATTCTAATTATACAAGTCTAATTCTGTATTTTTCTGACTATAAGACGCACTTTACCATAAGACGCACCCCAGGTTCAGACAATAGAAAATAGGAAAAACATTTTCTTGGTGTAAAGTTGAGGAGTGAATATCACTAATTGTAATACACTGGGAAGTAATAAATATATTGTTAATGTTATATTTACATATAGCATCACAGCACGGACAGTAATGAGCACTCTGCAGCGAACATATATACACACACAACACTGCTGGACACCCTGCACATTTACATACACACAGCACTGCTACATATGCACATTTACGTACACACACAGCTTTGCTACATCTGCACATGTACATGCACAAAGCTTTTTTATTTTTTTTGAACCCATGACCCCAGTGCTGCAAGGCTGCAGTGCTAACCACCAAGCCATCATGCTGCAGCTCTACAACAAACACACATTTATACACATACACAGCTCTACTACATATGCACATTTACATACATAGAGCTCTACTAAATATACACATTTATGTTCACGCACAGCTCTACTACATATACACATTTGCATACACATATAGTGTGTATACATTACCCCATTTTGCAGTTTCTTCCAGGTCATGTGAAAGGTCATGGAGCTAGTCAGGTGGAAGGTTCTTCAGCTGCTCACTCAGAATGAACAGCTTCTGTGCAGGTCCCGGTATCTTCCTCTCCTGCTCTGCAGCGATCACATAGATCAGTGTGAGGCAGGAGGAGAGAGCAGTTCTCTCAGTGATCGGGAACGACGCTGTCTTTGCATTCTTCTCTGTCACGGGAATCTGCCTCCAGACTAAAAGTGCGTCTAATAGTCCAAAAAATACGGTAAGTTCTAAAGTAATTTCCCTTTCTCGTTTAATTATACGACTGTCTGTTATATGGTTTTTACACAATTTGTAAATAAAATATATAGTTTCTCCCTATGTGCATTATTTTTGATGTTTAATAAAATGTTTTATAGTAATTCATTTTTCACATTCCAAGTATGATATTGGCTTCTCTCACCTTGTGGGATTTTAGATGTGTAACAAAATAGCATTATTGTTCAAATCATTTCTCACATTTTTAATATGAAGATTGCTTCTCCCCTGTGTGAATTCTCTGGTGCTTAACAAGAACTGATTTCTTTACAAAACATAATCCACATTCTGAACATCAATATTGGGTCTCCCTTTTGTGAATAATTCTCTGGTGCTTATCAAGACTTGATTTATCTGCCCAACATTTCCCACATTCTGAACATAAATATGGCTTCTCTCCTGTATGAGTTCTCTGGTGTATAACCAGGTATGATCTCCATGCAAAACATTTTCCACATTCTGAACATGAAAAAGGCTTTTCCCCTGTGTGAGTTCTCTGGTGTAAAACAAGTTGTGAAGTCCATGCAAAACATTTACCACATTCTGAACATGATAAAGGCTTCTCCCCTGTGTGAGTTCTCCGGTGTCTAACAAGCGATGATTTATTTACAAAACATTTTCCACATTCAGAACATGAATATGGCTTCTCCCCTGTGTGACTTCTCTGGTGTCTAACAAGATTAGTTCTATCTCTAAAACATTTTCCACATTGTGCACATGAAAACAGCTTCTCCCCTGTGTGAGTTCTCTGGTGTATAACAAGTTGTGAAGTCCATGCAAAACATTTTCCACATTCTGAACATGAAAAAGGCTTCTCCCCTGTGTGAGTTCTCTGGTGTATATCAAGGCGTTTTTTTAGTGCAAAACATTTTCCACATTCTGAACATGAATATGGCTTGTCCCCTGTGTGAGTTCTCTGGTGTCCAACAAGACTACATTTATGTTTAAAACATTTCCCACATTCTGAACATGAATATGGCTTCTCCCCTGTGTGAGTTCTGTGATGTCTAACAAGATGTGATTTCTGTCCAAAGCATTTTCCACATTCTGAACATGAATATGGCTTCTCCCCTCCAGTATGCATTCTCTCATGCCTAACAAGAGCTGATTTCTGGTTAAAATGTCTCCCACATTTGGAACAAGAAAATCTCTTCTCCTCTGTGTGAATTTTTTGATAGTTAACAAAGGATGCTTCCAGGGGACAACTATTTCCATATTCTGAATGTGTAATTGGCTTCTTTGCTCTCAGAGTAGTTTGTTTTGTAATGCCTCTTTTCTGACTTGTATTTTTCTTCGTAGTCTGTAATGAATCAGAATATAGGACCTGTTTCGAAGGATCAGATAATAGTTTTTTGCGGTGAAGGGACGATGGTATATCTGGAGTAATGATATTCACTTCAATTGTATCCTGTGTGATCTCAAGGTCATCTGATATAAAAATTGAAGATCTCTTGGTACCGTCATCTGTGAAGAATAAAACCAATTATTATTTTTTAATAAAATATCCTTGAAATTTATATTTTTGAACATTTCTACTCAAAATGTCCATAGAAATGGGAAGTTATATAGCAAAATTGAATTATTCACTAAGACAATGACATTTCACAGTCTAAAAGAAGACCTCATAGCATGAACCAGTAGAGCGTGGTGTTATTATTATTTATTATTATAGCTCCATTTATTCCATGTCGCTTTACATGTGAAAAGGGGTATACATAATAAAAAGAAGTACAATAATCTTAGACAATAGAAGTCACTGACTGGTACAGGCGGAGAGAGGACCCAGCCTGCGAAGGCTCACAATCTAGTGTTCAACTGTTTGTTCATTCTGCCTCCCAAATATTGGAATAAAAAAACACCAAAAAATATTATGTAAGCGAAAATGATACCAATAAAAACTTCTACGCATCCCGCACAAAACAAGCCCCCTGGCATTGGTGACGGAGGAAACATTGTAACCAGAAGTTCTGGGAAGCGCAGGCCCTGTCCTGCCACTAAGAATAATGATTTCAAAAGTGATTTGTTACCCAAAAACTAGCTTTTGTAAATTTAATGTAAACATATAAAAAACTTTTTGCTAAACTTGTCATCCTTCTATCATCCTAAAAAAAAGAAAAGAACGTTGAAAAAAATTAAAACGGGATGTTGGAAAAATGCTGCTGACCTAAAGTATAAATACAGTAAATGTTATTTATTATTTTGTGTGGTGTGTGATATTTTTCCTTATCTGAGAGCCCTACGAGTGGGCTGTAACACTAGAGGGCATAGTTAACCAATGGCTTTTATGTCATGTCTGGTCTCTGCAGAAAGGTAAATTCGCAATGAAAAATATGGTGTCACTTGAGAACTTCTGAGATCAACCAGCGAGAAGTTATCGCAGAAATTAGAGATTTTAATAAAACCATGAAGGGCGGAGACCTGCCCACCTGAGGTCATCACAGGGGAGTGTGTAGGGACTATGGGAAGCGCATTATACTATATGGAGAACTATGGGGGATGCATTATTTTGTATGGAGGATGCATTATTCTGTATGGAGGACTATATAGATTATGGGGAGTAAATTATACTGTATGGATTATGGGGAGTGCATTATATTGTATGGACTATGGGGAGTGGTTTATACTGTATGGAGGACTATGTGGGTGCATGTTACTATATAGAAGACTATGGGGAGTGCATTATACTATATAAAAAACTCTGGGGGTGCATTATACTGTATGGAGGACTTTGGGGAGTTCATTATACTGTATGGAGGACTATGGGGAGCGCATTGTACTGTATGGAGGATGCATTATACTATATGGAGGACTATGGGGGTGAATTATACCATATCATGGACTATGGAGGGTGCATTATACTATATGGAGAAATATGGAGAGCAGTAAACTACAGGTGCATCTCACTAAATTAGAATATCATCAAAAAGTTAATTTATTTCAGTTCTTCAATACAAAAAGTGAAACTCGTATATTATATAGCGTCATTACAAACAGAGTGATCTATTTCAAGTGTTTATTTCTGTTAATGTTGATGATTATGGCTTACAGCCAATGAAACCACAAAAGTCATTATCTCAGTAAATTAAAATACTTTATAACACCAGCTTGAAAAATGTTTTTAAAATCCAAAATGTTGGCCTACTGAAATGTATGTTCAGTAAATGCACTCAATAATTGTTCGGGGATCCTTTTGCATCAATTACTGCATCAATGTGGCGTGGCATGGAGGCGATCAGCCTGTGGCACTGCTGAGGTGTTATGGAAGCCCAGGTTGCTTTGATGGCAGCCTTCAGCTCGTCTGCATTGTTGGGTCTGGTGTCTCATCTTCCTCTTGACAATACCCCATAGATTCTCTATGAGGTTAAGGTCAGACGAGTTTGCTGGCCAATCAAGCACGGTGATACTGTTGTTTTTAAACCAAGTATTGGTACTTTTAGCAGTGTGGACAGGTGCCAAGTCCTGCTGGAGAATGAAATTTCCATCTCCAAAAAGCTTGTCAGCAGAGGGAAGCATGAAGTGCTCTAAAATTTCCTGGTAGACGGCTGCACTGACTTTGGTCTTGATAAAACACAGTGGACCTACACCAGCAGGTGACATGGGTCCTCAAACCATCACTGATTGTGGAAACTTCACACTAGACCTCAAGCAGCTTGGATTGTGTGCCTCTTCCTCCAGACTCTGGGACCTTGATTTCCAAATGAAAATTGAAACTCTGGGACATTGTGGAGTGTGCCAATGACTGCCTTCTAGATATCTGTCAAGTCAGCAGTATTCCCCATGATTGTGGAGCCTACTGAAACAGACTAAGGGACCTTTTAAATGCTTAGGAAGCCTTTGCATGGGTTTTTTGTAAATTATTCTAATTTACTGAGACAATGACTTTTGTGTTTTCATTGGCTGTAATCCATAATCATCAACATTAACAGAAATTAAAAAAAAAAAAAAAAAGCATGCGGATTGTACATGGGGATTGTACATGCGTTTTCCTGCCAGGGACAAGCGGAAGTGAAGCGTTCTTCACTTGCATTTCTGCATGCGGATTGACAAGTGCTTTCCAAGCGATTTTAGCATCACTTGGAAAGTGCTTGTCAACTTGGTCACACTATATAAATCCATGCAAACGGCATGGATTTATAGAGTTTGACCGAAGGAATGGTAAAAAATAAATATATACTTACCCTCTGATGGCCCGCGCTGTCTTGCTTTCCTCCGTTCTCCCTTTCCGGCAGCGGTACACTGAAGGACCTGCCGACGTCAGCGTCGCGTGACCCGTCACATGACTATGACGTCAGCGCAGGTCCTTCAATCCATCGCGAACTGCCGGCATGAAAGGACAAGTGCAGCGGGGGCCGCCAGAAGGTAAGTATATATTGATTTTTTATTTTATTCTTTTTTCTTACAGTTTTCTATGGTACCCAGGTCCGGAGGAGAGTCTCCTCTCCTCTAGACCTGGGTACCATCCGCACATTAGAACGCATGGAATGCGCATCTACATATACAGTGATGCGTAATCCATGCGATCTAATGCAAGTCAATGGCGGCAAAAACGCAGCGCTTCCGCAAAATAATTGGTAGTGCTGCTTTTTTTCCCGCAATGATAATCCGCAGCGGAAATTTCCGCAGCATGTGCACAGCAGGCCTTCTACCATGCGTTTTTTAAGCGTTTCTGCAGCGTTTTTGCCGCTGCGGAAACGCTTTAAAAACGCATCGTGGGCACACAGCCTAAAGGCTGCAAAGTTGTGAGGTATGCTCTTCTGTGACACCGCCAAATATCAATTTTTTTTTTTTTGTTGGGTGCGGGGGCCCAATTAGAACTTCTGCTATGGGGCCCCATGATTTTCACGTATGCCCCTGAGTATGTGGTTTGGATACTCTAAATTATTGCAGTGGCCCATATTTTCTGCCAGGTGAGTTTCTTGAAGAAATATTATACATTTAAAGAAAACTTTTTAAAGTAATGCAGAGCTGAGGTGTCTTAAATTTAGATCTCAGGCATTTGGCAGCAGCAAAGGAGACCTTTTATTATCCCCTTTACACCCCAGCCTGTTTTCATATTCCTGACTAGGCCAATTTTTTCAATTCTGACCAGTGTCACTTAATGAGGTTATAACTCTGGAACGCTTCAACATGTCCCAGTGATTCTGAGACTGTTTTTTCATGTCACATTCTACCATGCTAGTGGTAAATTTTGGTCGATATGATCTGCATTTATTTCTAAAATTATTGAAAATTTTACAAAAAAAATGTTAACATTTTGCAATTTTCAAAGTTTGAATTTTTATGCCATTAAACCCGAGAGTTATATCACACAAAATAGTTAATAAATAAAATTTACCACATGTCTACTTCACATCATCATCAATTATGAAAAAAAAATTATGTTAGGAAATTAAAAGTTTCAGAAATTTCTAATTTTTCAACAAAAATGTCCAAAATTTTCATAAGAGTAACAGGAGAAATTTCACCATACAATTTTTGAGCAATTTCTTCTGAGTACACGGATACCACATATGTGGTGGAAAACTACTGTTTGGGAACACGGCATAACTCGGGAGAGAAACAGCGCCAGTTTAATTCTAGAGCTCAAATTTGGCTGGAATATATTGCAGATGCCATGTCATATTTGAAAAGCCCCTGACATGCCAAAACAGCAGAAATCCCCACAAGTGACCCTTTTTTGGAACCTACACTTCTTGAGGAATTCATCTATGGGTGTAGTGGTGTAGTGAACATTTTTAATCCTCAAGCGAGTCACAGAATTGAATAAGATTGGGCTGAGTCATTGGAATATTACCTTTGTTTCCAAAAAAAAGGTAGTTTTGGCCCCAAGTTTTCAATTTTCAAAAGGGATAATAGGACAATTAATGGTACAATTTGTTACGCAATTTCTCCTGAGGAGGTCAATACCTGATATGTGGTCGAAAACTACTTTTGAGGCACAGTGGAAAACTCAGAAGGGAAGGAGTGCCATATTGGAGTTCATATTCTGCTGAAATGGTTTGAGGGTGCCAGAACAGCAGAACTCCCTATAATTGACCCCATTTTACAAACTAAACCTCTCAGTGAATTCATCTAAGGGACCAGTGATCATATTAACACCATGGCTGTGTCACAGAATTTTATACCGCTGAGCAGTGAAGAAAAAATAATTAAATTTTTACTACAAAAAAATAATTTTAACCCCAGATTTTACATTTTTACACTGGGAAATGGGTAAAAATTACACCAAAACTCGGGAGGGAGTAAGCGCTATTTGACTCTCGGAGAACAAATTATAGTAGAATAGTTTGTGGACTCCATATAAAGAGCTCCTACGTGCCAGAAAAGCAGAATTGCCACCTCAAGTGATCCTGTTTTGGAAATTATACCCCTCTGGAAATTTATCTACAGGTGTAAGTGACTAGTGATGAGCGAACGTGCTCGCCACTACTAAGTACTCGCCTGAGCATTACCGTGCTCGACAAGCTCGGCGAGTATTTCCTGCTTGCTTGGGTGGGAGCTTGGGTCCCCTCCGTGCATGTTTGGCACTCTTTAGAGAGCCAATGAACATGCAGGGATTGCTTGCCACACACTGTAATGCTGTAGCCATGTTGGTTGTGGCATTACAGTGACTGGCTGGATGCATAGCGTCATCATGTCTATTTAAGACCCAGTGGCGCTAGGCTTGTCATAGCCTACCCCGGAAACAGGCAGAGTAGGGAGACCTGCTGCTGAGTTAGGGACAGATTTTCTTTTTTATAGTTAGTAAAGGTATTCCACAACATATCTATATGAACTAACAGTCCTTCTGAGGACTAATCCAGCTGTATATATTCAGTGTTGATAGCAGGAGTTAGGTAGGCAGGCAGGGTTTGTGGCAGACAGTGTGTACAGCACAAGAGGGTCCATTGCACTTCTGTCTGCTGCTGTTACAGATATTTGTAGACATAGCTGGGGTAATCAGGGGCCATGGCTATTTTTTTTTTATCTTAATCCTGATTATTTGCTTAAAAAGCAATCCAGAGTATAGCACTGCAGAATACAGCCAGATCTTTTTTATATTACAGCGATAAAAATCCAGAAATTTGTAGTGAACGTGGAAAATATTGGCCTCCATTTACAGTTTGTAGCATTGTGTCAGTGAAGCTATTCACACGAGGTCGCTGTGAAGAATAGTAAACTACAGGGCCGCTATTTAAAACCGTGGTTGTCCGTCAGATGTATCACATATAACTGCGGTCCAAATTCAGACATTTCTGGCCTCCATTTACAGTTTATTGCATTATGTCAGTGAAGCTATTCACACGAGATCTCTGTGAAGAATAGTAAACTACAGGCCCACTATTTAAAACCGTTGTCCATCAGACGTATCACATATAACTGCGGTACAAATTCAGCCATTTGTAGGGAATGTGGAAAATATTATCCTCCATTTAAAATGGACAAGGCGCGTGGCAAGGGATGGGGAAGTGAACGTGATGGTGATGGTGCATGCAGAGGCCGAGGGCAAGCTGAAATTGTGCCACAACAAACACCCACATCTTGTCGCTCAACCTTCCTGCCCCAATTACTAGGGGACCGTAGAACACCACTATTGAACACAGAGCACAGAGCAGTGTCAAAAAGTTGTTGGTTGGATAACAGATAATGCTAGCAGTCACTTTGCCACCGCCACCACCCTGTCTTCCACACAGTCAAGTCTCAGTAGCCATGAGTCTGGACCGCATATTCCTCACCCTGATCCTCCTTTCTCCCACCATGCCGAGTGCCCGGAGACAACTGATCCCACACTTGGACACTCCAAAGAGCTGTTCACTTTAACATTTATAGATTCGGGCCTCTTGCCCGGCCAGCTTCAAGCGGGGCAAGAGGAGAACGCATGTAGCGATGCCCAAATATTTGAACAGCCATGGTCACACGAAGGCAACGGTGGGAAAGTGCAATTACTGTCGCAAGAGGTGGATGATGATGAGACACAATTGTCAGAAAGTCAGGAGGAGGACCAGGGTGCGAAAGTGGAAGACGAGGTGGTGGACGATATAGTAACTGACCCAACCTGGCAGGGGGACATGAAGAGCGAGGACAGCAGCACACAGGGAGGGAGGCGTATCACCACAACAGGCAGGAAGAAGCAGTGTGGTGACCGCAGACACAAGGCGGGAAAGGGTTCCCTGGAACACCAACATGACGGAAGTTGCCAGTACAACTGTTTGGTTCTTTTTTAAAAACTCTGAAAATAATCCCAAAAAGGCCATTTGCACCATCTGCCAGGCAAGCATCAGTTGGGGCAGCAAAACTAGCAGCCTGACCACCACCAGCATGATCAGGCACATGGCTGCAAAGCACCCGACTAGGTGGGCCGAAAGCCAGGGTCCAGAAACAGTGTCTGCAGGTGACTCCACTGCTTCTTCCGCTGTTGTGCGTGCACGCCAATCCCCTGTCCATGGCGCATGCAAAGATGCCTCCTGACCCGCACCTGTCGTTGCACACTCTCAACTAGCACCATCAGCAACCACGTCCTTGTCCCAGCGCAGTGTTCAATTTTCCCTACACCAGTCCTTGGAACACAAGCGCAAATACGCAGCCAACGCCCCACAGGCCGCACTCCTAAATTCACACAATTCACGAATGCTTGCACTCGAAATGTTGCCTTTTAGCCTCATGGAAACGGAAGCTTTTTGCAACCTGATGGCGGTGGCCATCCCTCGGTACTTGGTCCCCAGCCGCCTCTCCCAGTGTGTCATCCCCACATTACACAAGCACATGTCCCACAACATTAGCCGTGCCATCAACAACGCATTTACTGGGAAAGTCCACCTAACCACGCACACATGGACAAGTGCTTGTGGGCAGAGACGGTACATCTCGCTGACGGCACACTGGGTTAATACATTGGAAGCCGGCACCCAGTCAAACCTTGGGACAGAACGTGTCCTCCCGACGCTGAGGATTGCGAGCCCTGGGTCAATCAGGGTTGCCCCACATTCTACAGCTCCTGCACCTCCTCCTCTTCAGCCTCCATCTCCGAAATCAGTCGGAAGCTGGAAGCACTGCAACACTGCCTAGGGCCAAGCGGCAACAGGCGGTTTGTCACCTAATATGCTTAGGTGACAAACCCCACACCGCTGAAGAGTTGTGAACAGCTCTGAAAGAGCAGGCAGATCTGTGGCTGACACCGCTGAACCTACATGCCTGGCCCATGTGCTTAACCTCGTGGTTCAACGGTTTCTCAAAACCTACCCTGATTTGCCGGATCTGCTTTTCAAAGTACGCTGTGTGTGCCCATTTTAGAAAGTCAGCTACAGCTTCCGCCGCCCTTGCCATGCTTCAGCATCATTTGCAGCTTCCAGCTCACCGACTGGATTTGTGAGCAGCAGAGGGCAGTTGTTGACTACCACCATCAACAAGGCCATCGGTATTCTGGTCAGCCTCCACACATGAGACCTCAGGAGTGAGCATGGATGTCAAACATCTGTGCTATTCTCCAAAACTTTGAGGACTCCACCAAGATGGTGAGTGGCGATGACAACAAAATTAGCGTCACCATCCCACCTCTGTCTTCTGAAACGCTCGCTGCTCACAATTAAAGAGGAGGCATTGCATGCGGAGCACGATGAGATGGAGCAAGGAACCATACAGGGTGATTCCATACAGCCCAGCCTCATATCATCCCAACGTGGATTGGTTGACAAAGAGGAGGAGGAGGAAGAACAGGAGCTAGTTTCTTGCGGTACTACCCGCACAACTGTCATACCGTCTGTTCAGCGTGGATGGGCTGAGGAGAGGGAGGCGGAGGACGAGGAGGAGAGCATGGTCAGTTGTCCTCTTGGTGAGGACACAGAAGTCTTGCCTGTTAGCAGTCTGGCACACATGGCTGAGTTTATGTTATGCTGCCTTTCCCGTGACCCTAGCCTTCAAAACCAGGGGAGGAGTCCTGAGGAGATAATTTGCATATTCCCACTGCATTTTGGGGTAAGTGAAGAGTCTCCGCGAGCTCAAAGAACACTGGATTTTGGATGTTGGAGCTGAAAAGAGGACATCAGTAAACCAGGGGAGGAGTCCTGAGGAGATAATTTGCATATTCCCACTGCATTTTGGGGTAAGTGAAGAGTCTCCGCGAGCTCAAAGAACACTGGATTTTGGCTGTTGGAGCTGAAAAGAGGACATCGGTAAACCAGGGGAGGAGTCCTGAGGAGATAATTTGCATATTCCCACTGCATTTTGGGGTAAGTGAAGAGTCTCCGCGAGCTCAAAGAACACTGGATTTTGGCTGTTGGAGCTACCGGCGCGTGCATTTTGAAGCTTTTTTTTTAAGCTTTTTTCACTGTTTTCAGAACATTAACAATAAGAACATGGAAGAGTCCAGGAGCCATTTGGTGAGCTGCATATCCTGCTACATGTTCACAGACTTGCCAGTGGAAAAGCCAAACTTCACATGCCAGAAATGCAAGCTTGTGTCCCTGTTGGAGGAAAAGTTGCGAAATCTAGAAGAGAGGTTAACTACCTTGAAAATCATTAAGGAAGGTGAAGAGTTCTTAGACAGAGCAGAATTATCTCTTCATGATTCAGAAAGAGAAGAAATTCGAACTGCACCTGACGAAACAGAGGAATGGAAGCATGTGACCCACAGAAGCAGGAGGATCGAGAGGCAGTCAGCACCCATACTGCTCAGGAACCAGTACCAGGCTCTCACACAGGAGAACCATGAAGAAATACAGCAAGATAAGACTTTGCCAGCAATGAATAACCTTGTAAGCCCTCAGAATCCTCTTGGATGGAGAAAGAAGAATGTTGTGAAGAAAAAACGGAGAGTGGTGGTCATGGGGGATTCCCTGTTAAGAGGAACAGAGGCCGCTATCTGCAGACCAGACATAACCTCAAGAGAAATGTGCTGTCTTCCAGGAGCAAAAATTAAAGATGTGTCTGACAGGATATCAAGACTCTTCAGACCTACAGATCACTACCCATTCCTGCTAATACATGTGGGGACAAATGACACCGCAAGAAAGGACCTGGAAACCATCTGCAGTGACTTTGAAGACTTAGGCAAGAAAGTGAAAGAATTGGGAGCGCAGGTGGTCTTCTCATCCATCCTCCCAGTGGATGGCCATGGAACAATGAGGTGGAATAAGATTCTACAGGTGAACAACTGGCTACGTCGATGGTGCCGTCAACAAGGATTTGGATTTCTGGATCACGGAATGAATTACCTATACGATGGACTACTTGCTAGAGATGGGGTGCACCTTACGAAGACTGGAAAACATGTATTTGGAAGTCGCCTTGCTACACTCATCAGAAGAGCTTTAAACTCGAACAATGTGGGAAGGGAAGCAAAAGGCCAGAAAAAGCCATACAGCTGACAAATACTATTGAGATCTCTGCTACTGGAAGTGGAAAAGAAGAACAAAGACAAAAAAATCTAAATAATAAAAATATGGGAGGAAGAGAAACCAATCACAAACTAAAATGTTTTTATACAAATGCACAAAGCATGGGCAACAAACAAGGAGAATTGGAACTACTAATGCAGGAAAAGGAATATGATGTCATTGGAATCACTGAAATTTGGTGGGACGATACACATGATTGGAATAAAAGGCTAAAAGGATACAACTTATTTGCAAGAAACAGACTTGATAAACGAGGAGGAGGTGTTGCATTGTATGTTAGAAAAGCGTATATCTGCACAGAGATTGAAGCTTCAGAGACTGGGAGTTCTGTGGAAACTGTTTGGGTAAGAATACAAGGAGAGAACAACGGAAAGGACACCATTGTAGGCATTTACTACAGGCCACCTGGGCAAGCTGAAGATATGGATGAACTCTTTATGTATCAAATGACCAAGTTCTCCAAAAAATATGACGTAGTGGTCATGGGAGATTTCAACTATCCAGACATTTGTTGGGAATCTCTCTCAAGTAAAACTAACAGGTCAAGCAAATTCTTATCCTCTCTTGCTGACAACTTTATCTTCCAAAAGGTAGGGGAGAAAACAAGGGGATCTTCTACTTTGGATCTAATCCTTATAAACAGGGAGGAAATGGTTGAGGAGGTAAAGGTGGCTGGGACCCTAGGAGGCAGCGATCATGCTATTATAGAATTTTGGATAACTAGAGGAGGAAGACATGTGAAGACTCAAACTTCAAGGTTAGATTTTAGAAAGGCAGATTTTAAGAGACTCAGAAAGAGAATAGGAGGGATCCAATGGCTGGATGACAAAAATGTCCAGGAAGGATGGGAAATTTTTAAAAATGAGATTCTCAAAGCACAATCGTTAACAATCCCGAAAAGTAGGAAGAATGGGAAGCATTTAAGGAAACCAGGATGGATGAACACAGAACTTAAACACATGCTAAAAAGAAAGAAAGAAATGTTTATTAAATGGAAAGAGGGAGGCATATCTAAAGAAGATTATAATGCAGTCTGCAGATCCTGCAGGGCACATATCAGGTTAGCTAAAGCTGACAATGAATTAAGGCTTGCAAGAGATGTCAAAAGCAACAAAAAAGGATTTTGGGGGTATGTCAAAAGTAAAAGAAAAGTCAAAGATGCTATAGGATTTTTACAGGATGAAAATGGAGAAATGGTAAGAGAGGATGTTGAGAAGGCCGAACTTTTTAATTCCTATTTTGCATCTGTTTTCTCTCAGAAAGAAAATGTAACATCAACTGATCTTCACTGTCCTTTTAAAGGAATAGAGGAATCCAAGTTATCAGTAAACAGAAAGATTGTGAGGGAATATTTAGCTAACATAAATGAGTTCAAGTCTCCAGGTCCAGATGAATTACACCCCAGAGTACTGAAGGAGATTGTAGAAGAAATTTTAGAACCACTCTCCATAATCTTTGAAAATTCTTGGAGAACAGGAGAAGTCCCAGAAGACTGGAGAAGAGCAAATGTTGTTCCTATCTTCAAAAAGGGGAAGAAGGTGGACCCAGGGAACTATAGGCCGGTGAGTCTGACTTCTATACCAGGAAAGATCTTTGAACAAATTATTAAACAACATGTATGTAAGTACATGGATAAGAATGAAGTGATTAACCAGAGTCAGCATGGGTTTGTAACTAACAAGTCATGTCAGACTAACTTAATTTCCTTCTATGACAGAATCACTGACTGGGTGGATCAGGGAAATGCTGTAGATATAGTATATCTTGACTTCAGCAAAGCATTTGACAAAGTATCTCACATCATCCTTATTGAAAAAATGACCAAGTATGCAATGGACCAGGCAACTGTTAGGTGGATTCATAACTGGCTTAGTGATCGGACTCAAAGGGTGGTTGTAAATGGCTTCACATCCAGCTGGATGAATGTCTCAAGTGGGGTACCACAGGGCTCCGTCCTGGGACCTGTATTGTTCAACATCTTTATCAATGATTTAGATGAAAGAATTGAGGGTAAACTGATTAAATTTGCTGATGACACAAAGCTAGGAGGGATAGCTAATACTAGAGAAGAGAGAGAGAGGATTCAAAAAGACCTAAATAAACTGGAGCAGTGGGCAGCAACCAACAGAATGGTTTTTAACAGGGAAAAATGCAAAGTACTACATCTGGGCAATAAAAATGAAAAAAGCATATACAGAATGGGAGGAATAGAGCTAAGCAACAGTACATGTGAAAAAGACTTAGGTATACTAATAGATCATAGACTGAACATGAGTCAACAGTGTGATGCAGCAGCAAAAAAGGCAAATACAATTCTGGGATGTATTAACAGAAGCATACAGTCTAGATCACGTGAAGTCATTATCGGTCTTTACTCCTCTTTGGTCAGACCTCATCTGGAATACTGTGTACAGTTTTGGGCACCACATTTTAAAAAAGACATAGACAAACTGGAGCAAGTTCAGAGAAGAGCGACCAGAATGGTGACTGGTCTGCAAACCATGTCCTATGAGGAACGGTTGCAGGATTTGGGAATGTTTAGCTTGCAAAAAAGAAGACTGAGAGGAGACTTAATAGCTGTCTACAAATATGTCAAGGGCTGTCACATTGTAGAAGGATCATCTTTATTCTCATTTGCACAAGGAAAGACTAGAAGCAATGGGATGAAACTAAATGGGAGGAGACACAGATTAGATATTAGAAAAAACTTTTTGACAGTTAGGGTGATTAATGAGTGGAACAGGCTGCCACGAGAGGTGGTGAGTTCCCCTTCAATGGACGTCTTCAAACAGAGGCTGGACAGACATCTGTCTGAGATGATCTAGTGAATCCTGCTTTGAGCAGGGGGTTGGACCAGATGACCCAGGAGGTCCCTTCCAACTCTACCATTCTATGATTCTCCACATTTTAGGTGACACTCATTACTAGTTAGTGACATTTCTAGACCCACACTACAAGGAGAACTTTCTATCTCTAATTCTCGCAGTGGACAGGTCTCCTAAAATGGGGCAGTACCAGAAGACCCTTGTTGCGGAATTATTAAAAAAATTCCGTCTGAAAGCGCTGGTGGCAGAGGTCACAGTTCGTTGGGCAACCAAGGAGTACAGGCGAGAGAGACACAAATCCAATCCAGCAGAGGCACGGGAACACTGTCAAAGGTCTGGGACAGTTTTCTCAGACCCTCCCATCGCACAAGCCCTGGTGCACGTTTCCCAAGGAGGGAAAAGTTTGAGAAGATGCTGAAGGAGTAATTTTCCGACCATACTAACATCCTCCGTGATTCCTCTGTGCCTTATAATTATTGGGTATCAGTGGCGTACCGCCAATGGCGGCAAGCCACGCCACTGCTATGGGGCCTGTGAGCCGGGGAGCCCCGAAGCAGCAGGAGAACAAGGGGGATAGGTGAGTATTGTATTTACGGGGGGGGAGGGAGGGGAGGTTGCGGCGGCGAAGGAGTGGGCACACCCGGCTGCTAAAGGGAAATGAATATTCCCTCTTCTCCACTCCCATGGGCATGGAGAAGAATGAATATTCATTCTCTTTAGCAGCGGGCACGGAGGAGCGCTGAGCCGCGGCTCCTGCTGAACAGTACCCGCTACTAAAGAGAATGCATATTCAATCTTCTCCACGCCTGGACTATGGGCATGGAGAAGATTGAATATGCATATGCCGGCAGCTCACATCAGCGTCTGAAAGCTCACATCAGCATCTGAGAGCTCGCGCTGCTCAGGTGCTGACATGAGCTGCTGGCAGACAGGACGCAGCGCTGGAGCAGAGGTGAGGAAGGAAGGTGAGTATAAGTGTTTATTTGTTTTATGTGTGCAGTGATTGGGCAATGCATACCAGGATTGGGGGATGAGGGGGCCACACATACCAGGATTGAGGGATGAGGAGGCCATGCATACCAGGATTGGGGGATGAGGTGGCCATGCATACCAGGATTGGGGGATGAGGGGTGCCATGCATACCAGAACTGGGGGATGAGGGGTTCCATGCATACCAAGATTGGGGGATGAGTGGGCCATACATACCAGGATTGGGGATGAGGGGTGCCATATATACCAGGATTGGGGGATGAGGGGGGCCACACATACCAGGAAGGATTGAGGGATGAAGAAGCCAAGCATACCAGGATTGGGGGATGAGGAGGCCAAGCATACCAGGATTGGGGGATGAGGGGTGCCATACATACCAGGATTGGTGATGAGGGGTGCCATGCATACCAGGATTGGGGGATGAGGGATGCCATGCATACCAGGATTGGGGGATGAGGGATGTCATGCATGCCAGGATTGGGGGATGAGGGATGCCATGCATACCAGGATTGGGAGATGAGGGGTGCCATGCATACCAGGATTGGGGGATGAGGGTGCCATGCATACCAGGATTGGGGGATGAGGGGTGCCATGCATACCAGGATTGGGGGATGAGGGGTGCCATGCATACCAGGATTGGGGGATGAGGGGTGCCATGCATACCAGGAATGGGGGATGAGGGGTGCCATGCATACTAGGATTGGTGGATGAGAGGTGCCATGAATTCCAGGATTGGGGGATAAGGGGTTCCATGCATACCAGGATTGGGGATGAGGAGGCCATGCATACCAGGATTGGGGGATGAGGGGGGCATGCATACCAGGATTGGGGGATGAGGGGTGCCATACATACCAGGATTGGGGATGACGGGTGCCATACATACCAGGATTGGGGATGAGGGGGGCCATACAGAGAGTCGCCGTGTACTTTCTGTATACTGAAAGTATTTAAACATCCAGCAAGGGTGTGTCAATTAGCAGCAGAAGGTGGAGGTCACGGCTAGGTCCTAGAGGGAGAAGGATATCACTACACTACAGAAATGGAAAGATGAAGAAGGTGCCTGCAGAGCCAAGCGCAAGGACCTTCTATATCTGGATCCAGGACGACTGTCTGTCACACCTGACACACCCGTGACAGAAAGGTTGATAAATACGTTCAAGATATTTTTCAGAAAGAACAGCGCACTTTGATTAAAAAGTTGATTGCAGAGGGAAAAACCTTTAATAAAGTGCAGACAATGATAGGCTGTTCAGCTAAAATGATCTCCAATGCTTTAAAATGGAAATCAAAACCAGAGAGACGTGGAAGAAAACGGAAGACTACCATTCGAATGGATCGAAGAATAGCCTGAATGGCAAAGGCTCAGCCAATGATCAACTCCAGGATGATCAAAGACAGTCTCAAGTTACCTGTGAGTACTGTGACAAAAGACGCCTGTGTAAAGCTAATCTTTTAGCAAGAAGTCCCCGCAAAGACCTAATGTTAAATGAAAGACATGTAGTGAAGCGGATACAATTTGTCAAAGAACACATCAACTGGCCTAAAGAGAAATGGAGAAACATTTTGTGAACTGAAGTACACTCTGAAGACAGTGAAGCACGGTGGTGCAAGCTTCATGATATGGGCATGTTTCTCTTACTATGGTGCTGAACCTATTTACCGCAAACCAGGGATCATGGACCAGTTCGTATATATTAAAATACTTGAAGAGGTCAACTTGCCTTACGCTGAAGAGGATATGCCTTTGAAATGGGTGTTTCAACAAGACAACGACTCGAAACACACCAGTAATTGAGCAAAATCTTGGTTCGAGTCCAACAAAATTGAGGTTATGGAGTGGCCAGCCCAATCCCAGTACCTTAATCCAATCGAACACTTGTGGGGTGACATAAAAAATGCAGTTTCTGAGGCAAAGCCAACAAATGGCAAAAAATTGTGGGATGTAGTTAATGCCTCCTGGGCTGAAATAACAGTTGACAGGTGCCAGCAGTTGGTTGACTCTATGCAACATAGATGTGAAGAAGTTCTAAAAACCTGTGGGTATACAACTAAATATTAGTTTAGTGACTCACAGGAATGCTAAGTCCTCCAAAAAAAGAGAGTACATATTGTGTGTTTGTAAAGACAAATGCAGACACTGCTATTTTTCAGAACAGCCCAATGTTCATTTTTTTAAAATTTTCTGTAAAGTAGTTAAAAATTATATACATTTATCTTCATATGTTGAATTAGAAAACAGTGTGCAATATTCCTATTGCATGGAAATAAAAACTAGCATAAAGATTGTGTGCTTAACTCATGTTTTTGAACACACTACTATTTTGAACAATACTGTAAATGTGCGTCGAGTCTTACTGCGATCTTTGGGAGGCAGAATGAACAAATCAACAGCAGATCAAGAATTGTTTTTATTTCATTTTTTACGCTGTTCCTCATGCAGTATAAGCAATTAAACAAGTCTTTATTTTGGGTCAGTGCGATTACAGCGAAACCAGATTTACATCGGGTTTTTATGTTTGGCTGCTGTGACACACTTAAAGACGCTTTCTTTTGCAAAAAAAAACAAGTTTTAGCATCGCCACATTTTGAGAGCTATAATTTTCCTATATTCTGGCGACAGTCATGTGAAGGCTTGTTGACATTTTTGCTGGTACCATTTTCAGGCACCTAACATTTTTTAATCGCTTTCTATTCCGATTTTCTTGAGGCAGAATGAACAAAAATTCATCATTTTTTTAAGTTTTGACGCTTTGACACAATAAAAATTATTTTATAGAAAAAAGAATTGTTATTTGCACCACTTTATTCTGAGAGCTATAGCTTTTTTATTTCTCCACTGACTGAGCTGTATGGCAGCTTTTTGCGGGACAAGATGACGTTTTCAGCGATACCATTTTTATTTACATTCAACTTTTTGATTGGCAGTATAATGAAAAAGCAAAGTTGTCACATTCTCAGCACGTGATGTGGAGTGCACCTGCAGGGGTGAATTTATCTCCCCTCACTCAATCCCGCACTCAACCTTAGATTAAGGTTATGAAGTGAGCATAAATCACACCTCATCACATTAAGCACATCCCGATTTGTTATGCTGCAACCACTCAACAAACACACGGGGTAATGAGTCCCTGAAATCTATGTTACTGTCAGACAATCAATAAGGTCACACAATTTCTTAAAGGCTGTAGGTTCTTTATAGCGAAAAAGGATCAAATTATTAAAGGTTTTAAGTTTTAATCTAAAAATATACAATGCTTACAATATGTAAAAGGTAAAATAAAATGACACACAAATATGCAAAACAGTTATGAAATAAAAAAAGGAGACAATAACAGAGATACCTAAACGTTTCCGTCTGCAATTATCGCCTGTTTTCCTGAGGGAAGGAGAGTGAATCATGGAGCACATCGGCCTTTAAGCTGCCCCCGCATGTGAACACTTCTCTTTGTGTCATCCAGCTTTTCATAGTCCAGACCATAGGCTCATATTTCCAGGACGACATGGATTGGTCTATTTAAAAGATGCTGTCTGTGAATGGACGATGAGTCAAGTTGTGGCATTTCAAATACCAGTGTCTTCCTATGCAGACAATAGGAAATACTCTGCCTAGTACAGACCATTTGCTAACCCCCTGAAAGCTCAGGATCCAGGAGCTAAGGTGCCAGATTTGACACCTCCAGCAAACGCCCCTTTGTACTTACAATACTGGTATATCCAGTTTCTGGAATTGGCTTTTATCCTAAAGGCCCCGTCACACATAACGAGATCGCTAGCAAGATCGTTGATACGTCACGGTTTTTGTGACGCAATAGCGATCTCGCTAGCGATCTCGTTATGTCTGACAGGTAGCAACGATCAGGCTCCTGCTGTGAGATCGCTGATCGTTACAAAGCTTCCTGGATCATTCCTGGGTCGTTGCGCTCCCGCTGGGCAGTGTGCATCGCAGTATTTGACACCTTATCAACGACCTTGTTAGCGATACAGAACTGAGACACGTAGGCGTGCATAAATTGGACTTTTCCGCGCCCCTCGTCCCCAATTGGTGGTCGCTACAGCGTTCTCATTTTGCGCCGTGCATAAAGAAGGCAACAGAATAGCGATTCCATCCTTTGTTTCTGACCTCGTGCTTGATTGCAGATCCTAGCAGAATTCTCCGGCCTGTTGATATCCGTTCATTCGACTGAGTCCTGATTTTTCGGATCGTTGTAGCGTTCTCCGGCTGTGAGGGGCCGTACATCTGGTCTTGTTCCTGACTGCGTCCTTGTTTTTTTCGGATCCCACCAGTGTTCTCCGGCTGTGATTCCACTTTGAAGAAATCAGACATCTTTAGCGAAGGTAGGTATTGTTTGGGGTCTCAAATGAGTTTCCATTTTTAATTCATTTATAGGATATCTACCAATTATCTGCTATCATTGCTCTTCAGGGAGGGAGGGCTTGGCTTCTATCTGTATATATATGCTTTTGCATGGGCAGATATTTTAGGGGTCTCGTGCACACACACCCACACAGCACGTTTTCTGACATGCTGTCCTGGCCAACCGCTTCAGAGTTTTTCTGTCACGCTCACTAACGGAATGGAACACGGTTTTCCATGATATTTTGCATGTACAGTTTAAATACTTGCGTTATTGTTTTGTTGAAAGTGTTCTCATCTTTTCATTTTATGTTTGCAGTTTGCACATCATGGACGACGGGCGGTGTGCTATTGTGGTTGCTGCATTGCTGGTTGAGGAAGCTCGGCGTCAAGATGAGGCACGGGAGCTAGAGAGGCGTTCCAAACGAAAGCGTCGCATGTGGACCAGAGAGTGGCTGCAGAAGAGGTCTGAATTGTCCCACATGCAACTTGTAAGAGAGCTTCAGGAGAAGAATCCTCATGATTTCCGCAACTATCTGAGGATGTCAGAGGAACCAAGGCCGCCTTCTTTTAAACCAAGGCCGCCAATCAGAACGCAGTAGCGTCCACCAATCGGAGATGAGGGGGCGCGGAAAAGTAATTTTATGCATGCCTTTGTGACACAGTACAGTCCCTATCAAGGTGTGGATCATTGAAATAGCTGCTGTGTGAAAGCGTCCCAACGACCGCCGAGATCGTTAGTTCGCTGGGGCGGCCGAAATCGTTGGGAAGTTCTGCATGTTTGACAGCTCCCCACAGATCACGAAACGACTCTCCAGCGATCCCAAAACCGTGGCGTAATAACGATCTCGCTAGGGATCTCGTTATGTGTGACGGGGCCTTAAGTCTTGTGATAAGGCTCATTAAAGGGTCACTATTAGTGTTGAGCCACCCCCGTAGTGTTCGAGTTCGGTTCGGTTCGTCGAACACCCGTGTGTTCGCCGAACTGTTCGTCGAACACCTTCGAACACCGTTAAAACCAATGGCAGGCAAACAAAAACACATAGAAACACATAGAAAACACCTTCAAAGGTGTCCAAAAAGCTGACAAACTGCTCAGAAGACACAACTAACACATGGAAAAGTGACAAGTACATATAGTCATGCGAAAAGAAAAGAGGTGGAGGAGTAAAAGGAGGGGGAGACACAGATATAGGCATGTCATGCCCTTCTAAAATCCAAAAAGTGAGAAGCCGAGACGGCCAGTCCGCTCCTGCCCGTGCCACCTCCGTGTCGCCGGGTTTGTGCCAGAGCCGCGGTGAACCCTGACGGCCAGCCCCCCTCTCCCAATACTGGTGCCTGTCCGCTGGTGGGTCGAGAGAGCCCCCCTGTGGTGGAGGCAGCTCTAAGCTTTTTAATTTAAATTGTCCCTCTAATTTGAATGAATACACTTTAAATCCATTTACAAGGATCTATTGGAGGGCAAGTCTCATGCCAGCAGCCGCGTAATTCCAGCTCCAGTAGCGTCCACTAAAGTTGCTGCAGTTAAAAAGCTTTTATAAGGATCGAGCTCGGCTGTCCACCGCAAGGCATCCTAGTGCCAGTCCCAGCCCCTATGCCTTGGGGTGCCTCCTGATGCTCTTCACTAAGTATCCCGTGGTCCCGAAGCATTTCCTTTGAAAAAATTAAGTGTCCAAACTACAGGTGGTGTAGCTTGCTTAACAGCCGGGATAATCCGCTGACTAGCAGACACTGCTACTAGGCACAAAGTATTTCCTGGGCTAGATGCAGTTAAAAATTTGTAAGTAGATACTCTCGTTGGATGCGGAGAAAGCATTCCATAGAGTCTCCTGGCACGCCATATATGATTCTCTTAAAAAGCTTGGGGTAGGGGTCTAGGGGACCCTTTTATAGCCAAAATCACGGCCCTGTATCACAATACGTCACCTAGGCTGAAGATAAATGGAACTGTAGCACCGAGGGCTCGGTTGCTACAGACGTATTGCACCTCACCCAGAGGTGTGATATCTCACTCTCAGATAAGGATGGAGTGTGGATCAGGACCCGACACCTGCATGCATTACACCACATTGCCGTGGGGCAGGGCGACCAATATGCCCCTGAGATGGGCACGACAGTCCCTGTCCCTGGCTGGAGTGGGGGGAGGGAACACTGAGGAAGGGGAACCCTGCAGTGCAGGAGCAGGGAGGAAGCAGTTCCTGGGTGCATTGAGAAGGGAGTATAAAAGGTGGGCACCATCTTAGTTCAGTGCAGAGAAGTCTGAGCAGAAGTGGCAGGGAGCAGGGGCTCTGCATGAGCTCTGCTCCGGAGGCGGGCCTAGTAACAGAGGCCCAGGCCTGCAAGAGGGAGAAGGAAGGAAGAGGAGCGGAGAAGGCTCCAGGAACGAGGAATGAAGGGATCCCAGGGGTGCGGACGGGCGAGTCGCCACCGCACGCCCGAATCCACCTGCGTGGAGGGGTCAGGCCAAAGGGGGAGACCGGTCCCCGAACTAGTGGAGGCAGGAAACGACCCTCAGCTAGAAACCGGAGGCTCTGACATTTTATGTGGCGCAGCCCCTTGCTCCACCCGCTAGGAAGGCACCACATAGGGTCAGGGAAACTGGCGCCAAGTTTACCAAGAGGAGGCCCGAGGCAGCCGGACAGAAGTGTTGGTAAGAAAGGCCAGACAAAGGACACACAAAGGGGGTCCTGTGAAGCGCTCCAAAGTTATCTGGGAGTTGTCTGAGCCCCTCACCTGGTGAGCACAGTACGACGTGGGCAGCCGTTACCTGCAGACGTGGTCTGGATAATAAGAACTGTGAGTAAAGGCCCTGAACTGCATCACTGACTCCGTGTCGTTACTGCTGCTGCCCTGCACCATCACCCCCATCCTCCGCATACACTGCCCTGAGGCTATACTCCTCCCGTGGGGAGTTATGCTACGCTCTGCTGCACCCACAACACCAGCCTTAGCGGTCTGCCCTGTAGCGGCGGTTCACTCTGACCGCAATCCACGGGTGGCGTAGTCGGACATTTAAACATCAAAACCACATAAATAGTTCCGCCACTGGTTTGACCGCCCTGAGCCACGGAACCGGATCGCCGCCACGAAGACTACAACCACCAGCATCCACCAAAAAGGGTCCGGCTCCGGGTGTCCCAAGGCCCAGGGGGTGCGTCAGAACATTTTCATCACCTTTCACAATCACCAATGGGACAAGGCAGGGATGTCCTCTGTCCCCTCTCTTATACATCCTAGTGACGGAGCACCTGCTCTCATCAATTCGCCATAACCCCAATATTAGGTGGATTGAGGTGGGAGGCACCGAGTACAAGTGCTCTCTATTTGCTGATGATGTCCTAGTATATATCACTCAATCACATATATCCATCCCTGCTGTTATGGCTGAAATAGATCACTTTGTTACATGGTAAAATTTTAAAATCAATGCAGCGAAGTCTGAGGCCCTCGATGTCTCCCTCCCTAAATCCATATAGGATTCCATCCAGTCCAACTTTCCCTTTGCCTGGCCCTCACAGGGTATCAAATACTTAGGAATTCCTATTCATAGAGACCTCTCCCATCTATGTTATCTTAATTTTGGGCCCTTTATTGAACAATTCCATACAGACCACGGTTGGCAAGTTAGAACTGTAAGATTCACTACGTGAACCACTGGTGTTTTGTGGAAAAGCACATATACACCGCGTTCCAAATTATTATGCAAAAAGTGTTTAGGAGTGATAAGGGAAGAATTTGTTTGTTTGTCAGTTAAACTCATTGATGGTGATGTGTGTCAGGGCTCTTTATATCACTGTAAGCAATTGCAGACACCTGTGCTAATTAGTTTGGCAGGTGTGTCCAATGAAAGGCAAGACTACTTAAGAAGGCTCTCTCACATTATTAAGCAGCCTACATTTTCTGCCAAAATGGGAAAGAAAAAGGATGTGTCGGCTGCTGAGAAGCAACAAATTGTGGAGTGTTTAGGTCAAGGCATGACTACAATCAACATTGTGCGATGATCAGGATGAAGTGTCTTGGCAATCAAGAAGTATGTAGCTGATTCACAGTACACACGTGTGCGTGCTGATAAGGGCAAATTGAGGACTCTTTCCTACAGGCAATTACGTCAGGTTGAAAGAGCAGCGGCAAAAAAGCCTTGTCATAGCAGCAGACAAGTTTTTGAAGCTGCTTGTGCCTCCAACGTCCCCCGAACAACAAGATGCAGGGTCCTTCAGAGGTTTGCAGCTGTGCATACGCCATCCTGTCGACCTCCTCTATCCACTTCACACAAGCAGAAACGGCTCCAGTGGGCCAAACATTACATGAAGACTGATTTCAAAACTGTTTTGTTCACGGATGAGTGCCGTGCAGCGCTCGATGGTCCAGATGAATGGAGTGGAGGATGGCTGGTTGATGGACACCCCACGCAAACACGGCTACAGCGCCAACAAGGAGGAGGTGGAGTAATGTTTTGGGCTGGAATCATGGGGAGAGAGATTGTCGGCCCCTTTAGGATCCCTGAAGGCGCTAAAGATGAACTCCATAATGTATGTGGATTTTCTCAAACAGCACTTCCTGCCATGGTTCAAGAAGAAGAACCGTGTATTTCACAGCAAGATCATTTTTCTGCATGATAATGCACCATCTCATGCTGCACATAAAACATCTGCATCTCTGGCTGATATGGGCATAAAAGGGGACAAACTTATGGTGTGACCCCCATGCTCCCCTGACCTCTACCCCATTCAGAACCTTTGGAGCATCATTAAAAGGAGTGTCTATGATGGCGGGAGGCAGTTCACATCTAAGCAACAGCTCTGGGAGGGTATTCTGTCCTCATGCAAAACAATTGAAGCAGAAACCATCCAAAACCTGACAAATTCAATGGACGAGAGAGTTCAGAAGCTCCTTTCGAACAAGGGGTCCTATGTGAAAATGTAACATCACCTAGAATAAAGTTTTGAGTTGAAAACTGTTTGATTTCAGTTTCTAACAACCTGCTAATGCTTATAATTTCAAAAATGACCATTTTTTTGGTCTTTATTAAAATGAAAAGGTTGATCGAAAAGTTTGGGGGATCTAAGAGTGTGGCAACCCAGTAGTCATGATTACTTCGAATTCTGACAATATGAGGGTCATGCTGCAGGTAGTGCAGCAAGAAGGCACTTATGTGTCTTGCGCATCTCGGAGCCCCAAAATTATTTTCCGGGCTAGATGCAGCTAAAAATTATTTTTAATTTTAAATCTGGTGAAGCTTATTATAGATGGCCTAATAGGATCAGTGCTGCACACTGCTACAAAGCCCAAATTATTTTCCAGTCAAGATACAGATAAACATGATTAGTAATTTGAAAGCTTAAAACGGTTGGTAGGGTGATTTTAACCAATCATCAAGCTTTTACTCTCCCCAGGATGACACAGGGGTAGAAAAGTCGTTTCGGATCCATGATTTGTTCATCTTTATGAACGTGAGTCTGTCTACATTATCAGTGGAGAGCCGCGTGCGCTTATCTGTCAGCACACCACCAGCAGCGCTGAACACACGTTCAGACAGAACACTGGCTGCGGGGCATGACAAGATCTCCAAGGCGTAAGTGGCTAGCTCCGGCCATTTATCCAGATTGGAAGCCCAAAAAGAGCAAGGGTCCAGTGACACAGTCGTGGCTTCAATGTTTACTTGGAGATACTCCTGTACCATCGTCTCTAGGCGTTGACTATGTGTCAGACTTCTTGTCTCCTGTGGCCTTGCAAAGGATGGGCTAAAAAAGTGGTGAAATGATTCCGCAAAATTGATGTTACCAGCAGATACTGTGGTTCTGTTACGGTTTGAGTGCTGAACACTTGACGGTCCCACGGTTGGCAAGTTGGAACTGTGAGATTCACTACGTGCACCACTGGTATTTTGTGGAAAAGCACATGTAAGATTCTGCAACAGTCTCTGCTGATACTCCTGCATGCGTGCATCCCTCTCTATGGCAGGAATAATTTCTGCAAATTTACTTTTTTACCGGGGATCTAACAGTGTGGCAACCCAGTAGTCAGGATTATTTCTAATTCTCACAATTCGAGGGTCATGTTGCAGGTAGTGCAGCAAGAAGGCACTCATGTGTGTTGCGCATCCAGGAGCACCAAGTCCCTGTTGTGTTGGTGGCGAGGTAACAATCATGCTTCCTTCCTCTGTCCTCTCCCCCCAACCTCGCACAACAGAAATGTGATCAAGGTCTCCCTCATCTGATGAGTCTTCCATCAGTTCGTCCTCCACTTCTTCCTGGGCTCCTGCACCTTCCTCACTAGTTTGGCTGCTACCATGCGCCCTGGTTAAACCATCTCCCCCACCCTCACATGCCTGCCGCCTTGGTGCTGCCGACCGTCTGGACCTTGCAGATGTTAGCCCTTCCGCATACAACTCCTCCTCCTCTACTTCCTCCACCTCCTCTTGTGCCACCACCTGACTCCGAATTCTGTTTAACATGTGCTCCAGCATGTAAATCACCGGAATAGTCATGCTGATAATGGCATCGTCAGCACTAAACATCTTCGTCGCCATTTCAAAACTGTGCAGAAGGGTGCATAGGTCCCTGATCTGAGACCACTCCTCCAGCGTGATTTGCCCCACCTCTGAATCTCGTTGGCCCAGGCTATACGTCAGAACGTATTGCACCAGGGCTTGTCGGTGCTGCCACAGTCGCTGCAACATGTGCAGAGTTGAATTCCACCGGGTAGGCACATCGCATTTTAGCCGGTGAAGTGGCAGGCCCAACGACTTCTGTAGAGATGTAAGTCGCTGAGCTGCGGGATGCGAACGGTGGAAGTGAGCACACAGCGACCGTGCCCTCTGCAGAAGGCCATCTAGTCTTGGATAGTGGGCTAAAAATTGCTGGACAACCAGGTTCAACACGTGAGCCATACAAGGCACGTGTGTGACATTGCCCCGGCGAAGGGCCGCACCCAGGTTTGCAGCATTGTCGCACACGGCCTTCCCTGGTTTCAGGTCCAGTGGAGACAACCATTCATGAAATTGGTTCTCCAGAGCTGACCACAACTCCTCAGCTGTGTGACTCACATTTCCCAGACATTTCAATGTAAAAACCGCCTGATGACGTTGAGCCCTACTGCCAGCATAGTAAGGAGGTGTGCAGGATCCCTTCTGCGCAGTTAGAAAGCTTGTGGCATGACCAGACAGGCTTTGGGTGCAGGTGGAAGACCGAGAGGAGGTTGAGGAGGCAGAAGCAGTGGAGGAAAAATGACATAAAGAGGATTGACGCACAACTCGTGGGGACGGCAAGACTTGGACAGCAGCCCCTTGTCCTGCTGTCACCATAGTTACCCAGTGCCCAGTCAGCGACATGTAACGCCCCTGTCCATGCCTACTCGTCCAAGTGTCTGTGGTGAAATGCACCCTGTCACACACAGAGTTTCTCAAAGAAGCGGTGATGTTGTGTGCGACATGCTGGTGGAGCGCAGGCACACCTTTCTTTGAGAAGTAGTGCCGACTGGGCATCTGGTACTGGGGCACTGCGACGGACATAAGGTCTCGAAAATCCTCTGTGTCCACCAGGCGGAAAGGCAGCATTTCTGTAGCCAAGAGCTTGCAGATGGTGAAATTCAACCTCTTAGCTTTCTCATGGCTAGGAGGAAATGGTCTTTTACTTGTCCACATCTGAGGGACCGAGGGCTGGCTATTGTGCTTAGACGGGGTTGATAAGGGTGTCCCCGGCAAACTGCCGGTCTGTGAGGAAGATGCAGGCGGACATGTTAGGTTGCCTTGATCCAAAGGTGGTGCTATCGATGTCGAACAGCGCTCAAGACCAGCTGGTGTTACCACCTCCAAAGAAAATGATGACCTGCCAATCACGCTGGCTGTTGCGGGTAAAGAGGTGGCAGGTCTGCGCCCCAAAACAGGTGTGACTGCTGTCCCCCCAGTCACAGAGGATGAAGAGGCCGCGGATGCACAAGATATGGCAGACGGTGGTTGGCCCGGCCGGCTAGACCGCATTGTAGCACACTGAGCTTCCCACTGCAACTTATGCTTCATGTCCATGTGCCGGTTCATGCATGAAGTACTCAAACTATGTATTTTTTGGCCTCTACTTAGCTTTTGCTGACAAATGTTACAGATAACACGAGTTGGGTCATCTTTATCGATCTGAAAAAATGCCCAGGCTATGCAAGGCTTAGCACCCATGCGACCTGAAGAGCCACCACGACTTGTGGTGAGAGGCAGAGTTGTGTTTGAGGATGCAGTTGTTGACGTGCTTCCAGTACTACGTCTCTGTCCAGGAAGGCGCAACCTGACCTCGTCGTCACTAGCATCTTCCTCCACCTCCTCTGCTGACCTCATCTCTTGGCTGACTGTGGGTTGACAGTAAGTGGGATCTCCGACCTCATCATCATCACCCTGTGCGTTATCACACCCGTCGTCCTCAGAGCCAACCTGTTCCTGCCCTGACAAAAAACTAAAGTTGTCGCTCCAATCAGGTATTTGAGTCTTATCATCGTCTTCCTCATTGTCTCCACCAACAGGAGTTACAGTTTGGGAATGAGGGTCTACATTATGGTCAGAACCTTCTGCGTCTGGTCCTGGATCCGACTCATAAAGATTCTGGGCATCAGTGCAGATCATTTCCTCGTCTGGATTCACAGAAGCGCTGGAGTCGACCTCTGATTCCCAGGCTATAGTATGAGTAAACAGCTCTGCAGACTCAACCATCTGTTCTACCTCATACTCAGACGGGCAGCTGGAGATTTGGGAGCTGTGAGGAAGCAAGTGCGATTTGGGTGACACCTTTGAGGACTGGAGTATTTGTGATGTTGAAGTTGATGTGGAGGAGAGCCCACTTAAAGGAGCACTTGATATCCGTTGAAGCACCTGCTGTTTTTGTGCCTCATCTGGAATTTGTAGCGATTGGCGTGGCCGTAAGAAAGGGATCTTATCACATTGTCCGCTAAAAGAAGTAGACATTTTAGTTTGGCTGGAAGATGGTCTTTCTTCTGCACCTACCCCACGGACACAACCTTTTTTCCCCTTCCCAACACGCCTATTCCCCTTTCCACCAGCAGCAGGCCTTTTTCCACTCATTTTGGTGGTTAACTAATTCACAACTCTGGAGTTGTTTGCACAAAAAAACAATGGATGGTAACCGAGCAGAGCTGAGTGGCCAAACTGTGGTATTAGGCCAAAACTATTGGCTGGGTTAGATGCAGAAAAAAATTATTTTTAATTTGCAACCTGATGGAGGTCAGTATAGATGGACTAATAGACCAAGTCCCACACACCGCTAGAAGCCCAAATATTTTTTCAGAGCTAGATGCAGAAATTTTTTTTATTCAATTTGCAACCTGATGGAGGTCAGTATAGATGGACTAATAGACCAAGTCCCACACACTGCTAGAAGCCCAAATATTTTTTCAGAGCTAGATGCAGAAAAAAAATATTTTTAATTTGCAACCTGATGGAGGTCAGTATAGATGGACTAATAGACCAAGTCCCACACACTGCTAGAAGCCCAAATATTTTTTCAGAGCTAGATGCAGAAAAAAATTATTTTTAATTTGCAACCTGATGGAGGTCAGTATAGATGGACTAATAGACCAAGTCCCACACACTGCTAGAAGCCCAAATATTTTTTCAGAGCTAGATGCAGAAAAAAATTATTTTTAATTTGCAACCTGATGGAGGTCAGTATAGATGGACTAATAGACCAAGTCCCACACACCGCTAGAAGCCCAAATATTTTTTCAGAGCTAGATGCAGAAAAAAATTATATTCAATTTGCAACCTGCTGGACGTCAGTATAGAAGGACTAATAGAACAAGTCCCACACACTGCTAGAAGCCCAAATATTTTTTCAGAGCTAAATGAAGAAAAAAAATATTTTTAATTTGCAACCTGATGGAGGTCAGTATAGATGGACTAATAGACCAAGTCCCACACACTGCTAGAAGCCCAAATATTTTTTCAGAGCTAGATGTAGAAAAAAAACATTTTTAATTTGCAACCTGATGGAGGTCAGTATAGATGGACTAATAGACCAAGTCCCACACACCGCTAGAAGCCCAAATATTTTTTCAGAGCTAGATGCAGAAAATTTTTTTATTCAATTTGCAACCTGATGGAGGTCAGTATAGATGGACTAATAGACCAAGTCCCACACACTGCTAGAAGCCCAAATATTTTTTCAGAGCTAGATGCAGAAAAAAATTATTTTTAATTTGCAACCTGATGGAGGTCAGTATAGATGGACTAATAGACCAAGTCCCACACACCGCTAGAAGCCCAAATATTTTTTCAGAGCTAGATGCAGAAAATTTTTTTATTCAATTTGCAACCTGATGGAGGTCAGTATAGATGGACTAATAGACCAAGTCCCACACACTGCTAGAAGCCCAAATATTTTTTCAGAGCTAGATGCAGAAAAAAATTATTTTTAATTTGCAACCTGATGGAGGTCAGTATAGATGGACTAATAGACCAAGTCCCACACACTGCTAGAAGCCCAAATATTTTTTCAGAGCTAGATGCAGAAAAAAATTATTTTTAATTTGCAACCTGATGGAGGTCAGTATAGATGGACTAATAGAACAAGTCCCACACGCTGCTAGAAGCCCAAATATTTTTTCAGAGATAAATGAAGAAAAAAATTATTTTTAATTTGCAACCTGATGGAGGTCAGTATAGATGGACTAATAGACCAAGTCCCACACACTGCTAGAAGCCCAAATATTTTTTCAGAGCTAGATGCAGAAAAAAATTATTTTTAATTTGCAACCTGATGGAGGTCAGTATAGATGGACTAATAGACCAAGTCCCACACACCGCTAGAAGCCCAAATATTTTTTCAGAGCTAGATGCAGAAAAAAATTATATTCAGTTTGCAACCTGATGGAGGTCAGTATAGATGGACTAATAGAATGATGCTATGCCCAAAAGATTTTACTTCACTAGGTGCAGTAAAAAAATTGGTATTCTATACACAGGTGGTATATCTTGCAACACAGATAGGCTACTCCACTGACTAACACACTCTGCAATAGGCCAAAAAGGATTAGCTTTGCTAGATTCAGCCAAATGCTGTGAAAAAAACTTGCACAGCACTGGCACAGACCTGCCTGGCTAAAACTGATAGGAACTGATGTAACCTAGTCCTGAAAAGGACTCCAATTACAATTAGTCTTTACTCCCACAATCTATCTATTTAAGAGCACAGACCTGCCTGATAAAAGTCGTAGGAAATGCTGTAACCTAGTCCTTAAAAGGACTGCAATCACAACTATTCCCTACTCCCAAGCTATCTGTATATTTGTGCGAAAATTGGCTTGAAATTAACAAGGTATAGCGCACACAGCAACAGCGGTGCCGTCTAACACGCAGCTGCAGCAGTGAGAAAATGGTGGCGACGGGGAAAATGGCTTGGTCTTATAGGGCAAGGACATGTGACATACACTGCCAATCACACATGCCCTTGCTTGTGTGAAAAAAAGCACTTCGCTCCGTGTGTGCGCTGCTGATAGGCTGACAGATTGCACCTCCCCACTGCAAATGCGGGAAAGAGAAAAAAAAATGGAGATCTTCATTGTTCCTGCAGAGATCCATCCCCTGCCCCTCCCCCCGCCCCGCTGTACACTCAAACTGCGTATTAACATTAATTTTCATCATTACTGAGAAAAAATCCAGTTATGATTTTGGTGCACGAACAGTTATCGAACATAACCTCGAACAGCCGAATTTTTCTCAAATTGTTCGTGTTCGCCGACCGGCTCGAACACCGCCCAAAACAGCTCGAATTTGAGATTGGCGAACAGTTCGAGTAGAACAACGCTCATCTCTAGTCACTATTGACTTTTAGGATTGCTACTTCCGGTAGGTGGCACTAGAGTTCTAGTCCTCTTCCTCTCTGAAATGACAATTTGTACTCTTTTGTTAACTAAATGTTATTCTACTGCTGTTATGATTTCCCTTATTGATTATATATTTTCTTCACACCTCCCCCCCTTTTGAATGTGCATGGGAGTTTGACTTACTTGTCAGTTCCCTAGCACGTCTGCAGCTCTAGCCCCCCCTTGGAAAGATAAACTATCAGCATTGCCATGATCAATTCCTTTCTTATGTTGAATTGTAAAATCATATTTGTGCAAAATCAGGCTACACCTGAGCAATTTCCATTTATCCTCTACTACTTTGTTGAGCCAACTGTGTGGGTTATGATCTGTGACCACGGTGAAGTTGCGCCCAAAGACATATGGCTGCAGTTTCTGCAGAGCCCACACAATTGCTAAACACTCCTTTTTAATTGTGATATAAGCAACCTCTCAGGGCATGAGTTTCCTGCTTAGATAGAGAACTGGGTGCTCTTCACATTGCTGGTTTCCCTAGCTGAGAACCGCACCTAGCCCATAAGTGCTGGCATCAGTCTGTACCTCAAACCTACGAGTGAAATCTGGGGCCTGAAGAATGGGTGAACTAGCTAATGCTGATTTTAGGATACCAAGGTATTCCTCACATTGAGAAGTCCAGGAAATAATTTGAGCAAGCTTCTTCTACGTCAGGTCAGTTAACGGCTTAGACAGAGAACTGTAGTTTGGCACAAACTTCCTACAATTAGTCGGCCCTACCCAGGACAGACGTTACCTGCATCTTGGTTCGTGGGGTTGGCCAGGCCATGATGCCTGGCCTACCTTCCCTTGCTCGGGTTTTAGCCTCCCTCTCACCCCACACATGGTCTCCAAGGTATTGTACTTCCAGCATGGCTGTCTGACATTTCTCTGGCTTAACCGTCAGACCTGCTGTGTTAAGTCTCTGCAGCACCTTAGATAGATGCACAAGGTGTTCCTCCCAGGAATTACTAAAAGTGGCTATATCATGAAGATAAGCACCTGCAAAACCATCAAATCCCTCCAGTAGCTCATTAACCAACGACTGGAGGGTGGTAGGGGCATTTTTCATACCAAGTGGCATCACCATAAATTTAAACAGACCAAATGGGTGTTATAAAATCAGACCTCTCGTGCCTCTTTTGTTATGGGTATCTGACAATATCCCCTACTTGTTCTAACAGCTCCTCTATCTTCGGCATGGTGGTACAGTCTTTTTTCTGCACTACACTGCACTACAGGTAAAGCTCAGGCACTCTGGGATTTTGCATTACACCAAGGCCCAGCATCTCCTCTATCTGTCCCTTCATGTTTGCTTTCATCTCTGCTGATATCCAGTGTTTACATGGTGACTTGCTAAATGAGTCCTCCCAGGTTTCCCTGTGAAGACGACTTCTTCGAATTCCCTGAGCACCCTAAGCAGCTCTGATTTCTGACTGTGGGATAGCTCAGGGTTAATCTTTGCTGACTCCAGGGACTCCATATACTGAGCCTCAGCCTCTAAGTCCAACAGAAGGTCACTCTCCTCCTCCTCAGGTATGCTGCAGACAAGTAAGACACATGTCTCCCTATCATAATGAGCTTTTAACATATTGACATGAAAAATTTTCTGACACTGTATGTTCATCCAGGTCACAACATAGTTAACATCATTTAAACACTTATACAGTATATGGTCCCTCCCATGCAGCCTGCAATTTGTTCTACAACATAGGAACCAACACCCAAACCTTCTGCCCCTTCTCATAGTCCCTCAGTCTGGCATTACGGTACCTTCTGGTTGATTTGAGCCTGGGTCACATTCTCATGAGCCAGGTCGCTCAGTTTCTGCATTCTCTTCCAGATTCTCCGTATATATTCCACCACAGAGACTCCTGGAGTTTTGGGGTCATAATCCCAACAGTCTTTAATTAAATCAAGAGTCCCCCTGACCCTTCTCCCATAAACAAGTTCAAAGGGGGAGAATCCTGTAGAGGCCTGAGGTTCCTCTTGGTATGCAAACAAGAAAGGAGTAAGGTAATGTTCCCAGTATTTCCCTTCAGTCTCCACCAGCATATTGAGCATTTGTTTTAGAGTTCCATTAAAACATTCACATAGCCCGTTGGTCTAAGGATGATAGTGACTGGCTCCAAAATGCTGCATTTGTATTTTCTTGCAGAGACTTTCCATCAGGTTAGACATGAATTGTGTCCCCTGATAAGTTAAAGGGGTATTCCCATCTCCAAGATCCTATCCCAATATGTAGTAGGTGTAATACGAGGGTCAGTCAATAAGTAATGTCTCCTATTTTTTTTTCTCCTTAAATAAGGTAGTTATGTTAAATATTCGAATTTGGCACAATTCCTCAAACCTTCTTCTCCAATCCACAGCAATTGCAACTTCCTGCACCAACAGGTAGCAGGACTGTATCAGTTTGCAAAATGGCTGACATCTATGTTCGTATTAGACAACGTTCTGTGATTGAATTCTTGCATGCAGAAGGTGAAACGCCCATTCAAATTCGTGAGAGACTGAAAAATGTGTATGGTGATGCAACAGTGGATGTCAGTACTGTTAGACGATGGGTTCGTCGCTGTAACACAGCTGAAGGGCCATCACCGTTGGCTGACAAAATGCGGAGTGGCAGGCCAGTAACCGCAGTGACTCCAAGCAACATTCAGCGAGTCGATGACATCATTCGTGGTGACCGCCGGGTGACTGCAGATGAATTGTGAGGCATTATCTGCCTCAGTAAAGGCAGTGTGATGAAAATTATTGGACAACTGGGATACAGAAAAGTTTGTGCACGGTGGGTCCCAAGAATGCTTTTTACCATGCTGGAATACATGACCTTGTTAAACGGTGGACCAAGACTGTGGAGATGGATGGAGGTTATATTGAAAAGTGACAAATTAATCGTTAATGTTGTGGTTTTCAACCTATGTAATTGCATTTGAATTTCTTGCCAATTAAAAGGAGAAAAAAAATAGGAGGCATTACTTATTGACTGACCCTCGTAATAGTAATATTAGCAAATATCTCCAATTAGCAAATCATAAAAAATATACTACATTTCTAATTGGAGATATTTGCTAATATTACTATTATTACACCTACTACATATTGGGATAGGATCTTGGAGATGGGAATACCCCTTTAACATCTCCCTGGGGAACCCCTCACGAGAAAAGTCAGTAGTGCATCCGCCACTTTATCGACTCGTATGGAAGACAACGCCACTGCTTCTGGATATCACATAGCATAGTCAACCACTGTGAAAATGAAGCGTTTGCCAGAGCTGCAAATCATTGCTAGAGGCCCTATGATATCCACAACCACTCGCTGGAAAGGTTCATCAATAACTGGTAGTGGCATTAATGGGGATTTTTGGATGTTCCCAGTCTTTCCAACTTTTTACAAATTGTGCAAGATTGACATTAATTGGCTACGACTGTCCCCATTTTGGGCCAACAAAAGTTATTTGTCAAACGGGCTTTAATATTCTGTATTCCAAGATGTCCAGCAAAAGGAATATCATGAGCAATCCTTAATAACTGTTCCCGGAACGGAGATGGGACAACCAGACGCTTCTCAGAGTCCGAACGCTCAGTTGTGTCAAGAGGAAGAGTCTCTTTATATAGCCTTCCCTGGTCCCAGTATATCCTCTCTGTCAGATTCAGCAAGAGGTTGGTCTGCAAGACATCTGAGCTTCTCCAGACTGGCATCGGTTAACAGGGCTTTATGGAAGCTCTGACTATCAGTCTGTAGGCCTCATCCTAGTGAGAATGCTAAACCCTAGTGAGATGCTGAGTCTGCTATTGAGGGCCTCATTAAATCTGCCATGTGGGGAGGCTCCTGGGTCATAGCAGGGTCCTCTTATTCTGGCAGTTCATGCTGAGACTCATCCTCTAATCCTTGGGGTTGCGTTTAAGCAGCAGCCTGACTGCGGGTCACAGCTGCCACATAAGTACATTTTTGCACATTGGTGCGCTTTCTCAATCACACAGGCTCTCAAGTGTGTCACTGGCTTCCACCTTCTCCGTGACTTTCATTTGCATGGCCGGGACATAGTGGCATACGAACCTTGCCCAGGTTCGTGACTAGCAGCACATTGGTAGGGATGGTGTCAGACACACCCACTTCCCTCAGACCTTTCCCTGCTTCCCAGTCCAGATACACACAGGCCATGGGCACGGCAGGGCTGACCCCCCCAATTCCGGGTACAGACATAGTCTTTCCTGGAAATATATCAGCAGGGGTGACCATTTCTGGATGCACCAGGTTTACTTTTGGTCCGGTGTCTCCGAGGCCAGTGGTATCTTTATTGCCCACTGAGATATATTGACAGTTCTCATTATTCCTCACATCAGAGCCAGCCACAAATAAGATGAAAGGTGACGGCCTCGGCAGGTTGGTGGTCGTAATGGGGCCTTTCCTCCTGTCAGGGCAAGCAACACTTATATGTCCCACTTTGTTACATGTAAAGCAGCGACGTGTGTCATTAAAGGGAATCTGTCACCCCCCTGGGACCTATCAGACCTCTAATATGGGCATTCAGGTGATAGAAATGTGAATCTATACTTACCTGTATGTCCCATATTACCAGTCTGATTGCTTTGTAGTAGATTTTTATCAAATTTGTTTTGGCAAGCTTTGTGTCCGGGGGACGCCAAGAAATCCCTGCATATTAACTTCATTTCCATCCCCCCCCCCTCCCCTGCATGTCACAGGGCCCTATGACGTGCAGTTCCCAGCCGGACCCCGTGCAATTTACCCTGTATGGAAGGCGCTCTGCTTCCTGCTGTCTGTGTAGCCTTGTGCAGCAGGAAACTTGTGCGCAGGCGCCGGGAAGGCAAAGTGACTCTCGGCGCCTGCACACAAGTTTCCTGCTCCATGAGGATACACAGACGGCAGAAAGAGCGCCTTCCGTACAGGATAAATTGTGCAGGCGCGAGATCCGGCCGGGAACTACACGTCATAGGGCCCTGTGACACGCAGAGGAGGGGGGGGAGGTATGGAAATGAAGTTAATAGGTGGGGATTTCTTCGGTCCTCCGGACGCGAAGCTTGCCAAAACTAATTTAATAAAAAGCTATTACAAAGCAATTAGACCGCTAATATGAGACATATGGGTAAGTATAGATTCGCATTTCTATCACCTGTATGCCCATATTAGAGGTCTGATAGGTCCCAGGGGGGTGACAGATTCCCTTTAAAAGAATGTCTGATCCCAGGGGCCCCATAGGAAGTAGATGTAGAATGCCTTCCGGACCAGCTGGCAGAGGGCAAGGGATCCTCAACTGGCTTACCTCCCTTCCAGCTGAATCCCGATGGCTTTAGGGGTTCTAACATCCTGTTGGTTACATAAGAGTCAGCAATCTTTGCAGCCTGATCAGCAGTCTTTGGCTCTCGATCGCACACAAACTGTCCTACATCCATGGACATATGTGGATGAATTGATCCTTAACCATAAGATCCTCTAGTTCCTCAAAGCTGGTAACAGAAAGTCATCCGGAACGTGGTCCTCAAGGTGCTCACGACATCTGCATAGATATCAGTTGATCCCTGCAGGAGATTACCGAACTTTCCCTGATATACCTCTGGGGAGAGGTTGTATTTCCTGACTAAAGCCTTTTTTATAGCAATAGTCAATATCTATCTCTGGTAAAAAAACTTCCAAGGTTTTGACTTTCAGCCCTGGAGTTAAATACTGTGCCCACTGATCACAGGGCAGATGGTATTGCCTGCAGGTTTTTTCAAACCCCCTGTATGGGATTTACTCACTTGGGTGTGACGGGAGGAAAACAGGTGGCTTGTTCCTTTAAAAGTTCATGTGGGTTTATTGCATCTTAAACCCATAGGCCGACAGAAAAGCAAACAGCCTTTAGGTCAGGCAAACAAAGTAAAATGTCCTTAGCAGATCTCTGCTCAGCCAGGCCTGTGAGACCCACAGGGTGGGGTAGCGACCAGTATCCTGGCTCAGTCGGGAGACAAACATACACAGGAGGCCTTCTCCCTGTAAACACACAGACCATGTGCCAAACAACAGTCTCCATTATATAGACTGTTAACCACACCCAGAGGTGAGGTATATGGGTAGCTAGACCCGCCCATCTCTCATAGCTACCCGTAACCCAGTCCCAGGTGCAACAAACGATCCTCTTAGTGCTTACATGCACTTGAGAAAACACTCCGGGTTACATCACAGAGACCAGCCATCTCTGTGACACATACGTCCCATCGACTACGCGACCATTAGCCACCTTACACCCCAAAGAAAAGTATCTAAAGCCCCCGTCTCACATAGCGAGATCGCTGCTGTGTCACGGTTTTGGTGACGCAACAGTGACCTCACCAGCGATGTCGCTATGTGTGACACTTTGCAACGATCAGGCCCCTGCTGTGAGGTCGCTGATCGCTGCAAAGTGTCCTGGACCATTTTTTGGTCATTGCCCTCCCGCTGGTCAGCACACATCGCTGTGTGTGACCAGCGGGAGCAGCGATCAGGCTGGTAACCATGATAAACATTGGGTTACTAGGGGCACATGCGCACCTAGTAACCCGTTGTTTATCATGGTTACGAGCCTGCTAAAGTGAGCGGTAACCTCCCGCTCACTGTAGCAGAGAGGTAACCATGATAAACAACGGATTACTAGGTGCGCGTGTGCCCCTAGTAACCCGATGTTTACCATGGTTACCAGCCTGCTCCTGCTTCAGCGGGCTGGTAACCGGGGGCAGACATCGTGGAAAGATTCTTTCCACGATGTCGCTGCACCCCTGATCGTTGGTGAGCCTGCCTGTTTGACAGCTCACCAGCGACCACATAGCGACGCTGCAACGATCCCTGACAGGTCGTATAGTTGTCGGGATCGTTGCAGCGTCGCTAAGTGTGACGGGGCCCTAAGTCTCCATCTTTCTCCATCACAGGAAAGTTTTCCAAGCGTGGTCTCCTTGGATTTGTATCCTGGGAATAGGGTAGCAGAAAACTGTTATCCCTGGGTAGTTGGCCCATCTGAAGCTGGAACTCTCTCTCGGTCTAGCGTTCTGCAGGGTATTGGCATTTTAGAATAAGTTGCACGCGCATACTGGCATCACATTCTCCCAACTGTTGTAAGGCCATTTGCAAAGAAAAGTCCATGCTCGCTCCAGGACTCACATTGTTGGTAGCCCCAAACGCTATTTCGGGGACCAGGTTCATTGCTTGGCTCCTCTGAGTTGGGCTTCCACTTTTTCCAGATGCCACAGCACTCTGCCCTGAGTCCTGCTCTATCAAGGCACTAATTAGCAGATCCTTGGATTTTGTCTACTGTCTCTATTCCTCTCTGCTCATAGAGGTTAATCAGGGCTTCCTTACTCTGCTTCTTATATAAGGCTGCCATATCGGTAATCAGCCTTTTACCAAATAAAAGAAAAGAAAATAGGGAAGGGGAAGCTATTTGCAGGTATGTCTAAGTAAGCACTGAGTTGGACCTTGTAGAAATGGTGAACTCCTTGCAAGGAAACCAGTTCTTTAGTACCGAGACTAATTGCTTAAACCCAGTACTAATAGAAGTAAAAAACTCTATCCCAACGCTTGCCACCAAGTTGACACGTACACACTACTCAGCACGTGACGTAGAGTGCACCTACAGGGGTTCATTTATCTCCTCTCACTCAATCCTGCACTCAACCTCTGTTTTAGGCTGTAAAGTGAGCATAAATCAAACCCAGATTTCGTACGCTGCCACCACTCATCAAATGCATGGAGTGATGAGTCCCGGAAGTCTATGTTACTGTCAGACAATCAAAACGGTCACACACTCTCTTAAAGGCTATATGTTCTTTAGAGCGAACAAGGATCAGCTTTATTAAAGGTTTTAAGCTTTAATATAAAAATATAGTGCTTGTCTATTTTCCTGGGGGAAGTAGAAAAGAATCATGGAGCACATCAGCCTTTAAGCTGAACACTTCTCTTTGTATCACCCAGTTTTTTATAGTCCAGACCATAGGCTCATATTTCCAGGATGACATGGATTGGTCTATTTAAAAGATGCTGTCTGTGAATGGACAATGAGCCAAGTTGTGGCATTTCCAATACTTGTGTCTTCCTATACAGACAATAAAAAATATTCTGCCTAGTACAGACCATTTGCTAACCCCCTTGAAGATCAGAATCAAGTTGCTAAGGTACCAGATTTGACACCTCCTGCAAAAGTCCCTTTGTGCTTACAATACTGGTTTATAAAGTTTCACCCTTTTGTCAATTAAATGTAACTTTACTGTTGTTATGATTTTCCTTATTGATTATATATTTCCTTTACAATAGTTTTTTGCCACTTTTTTATTTTTTCTACGATGTTCGCTGAAAAGATTCACTAGGGTGACAGTTTTATAGGTTGGGTGGTTCCGGACGCGGCGATACCAAATATGTGTACTTTTTTTATTTATCTTTGTTTTTACATAAATATAACTATTGATTTGTATACCATATTTTTCAGACTATAAGACACAGCGGACCATAAGACGCACCTAGGTTTTAGAGGAGGAAAATAATAAAAAAAAATTTAAGCAAAAAATGTGTTCATGATGCACTTTTAAGGGTGAGGGGGTCTTCTGTTGACACTGGTATAGGGGTAATATCCCCCAATTCTGACAATATCCCCTATCCTGGTATATATGCCCCCCCCCTTCCTTTTATACGTGGTCCCCATCCTGGTATGCCTGACATCCTTCCATCCTGGTATGCATGGAACCCCTCCATCCTGGTATGCATGGCACCCCTCATCCCTATCCTGGTATGCATGTCACCCCTCATCCCTGTCCTGGTATGCATGGCACCCCTCATCCCTATCCTGGTATGCATGGCACCCCTCATCCCCATCCTGGTATGCATGGCACAGCAATCCCCGTCCTGGTATGCATGGCACCCCTCATCCCTATCCTGATATGCATGGCACCCCTCATCCCTATCCTGATATGCATGGCACCCCTCATCCCTGTCCTGGTATGCATGGCCCCCTCATCCCTGTCCTGATATGCATGGCACCCCTAATCCCTATCCAGGTATGCATGTCACCCCTACTCCCTATCCTGGTATGCATGGCACCCCTCATCTTTATCCTGTTATGTATGCTCCACTCAGAGTTATCCTAGTATGTATGGCCCCCTCATCTTTATCCTGTTATGTATGCCCCCCTCAGCGTTACCCTGGTATGTATGGCCCCCTCATCCTTACCCTGGTATGTATGGCCCCCTCATCCTTACCCTGGTATGTATGGCCCCCTCATCCTTACCCTGGTATGTATGGCCCCCTCATCCTTACCCTGGTATGTATGGCCCCCTCATCCTTACCCTGGTATGTATGGCCCCCTCATCCTTACCCTGGTATGTATGGTCCCCTCATCCTTACCCTGGTATGCATGGTCCCCCTAATCCCCATCAGACTGCACATAAGAAAAAAAAACAAAAACACTCATACTCACCTTTCTTCTCTCCTCCAGCGCTGCGTCCTGTCTGCCCGCACTGATCTCTACATGTGAGCCGCGCATGACGGCACTGACATGCGCGGCTCACAAGGAGAGATCAGCTGCCGGAAGTCACTGCTCCCCACGCCGGGACTGTGTGCGTGGGGAGCAGTGACTTCAAGCTCCTTCATAGCCCGCACACAGTGTAGCCGCGCTGCAGCTCCTGCTGCTGCCGGGCTATCGCGTGTGCCCGCTTATTAAAGGGCATGAATATTCACCCCTCCCCACGCCCATGGGCATGGAGAGAGGTTGAATATTCATGCCCTTTAACAGCGGGCACAGGCGATTCTGGCAGCAGTGGGAGCCGCAGCCGCTCCTCCACCGCTACCGCTCATCCCACACATATATACACCCCCCCCCAACATTCGGACTATAAGACGCACCCCCCCATTTGCCTCCAAAATTTTGGAGGAAAAAAGTGCGTCTTATAGTCTGAAAAATACGGTAATTTTCTTTTCTTTTTTTTATACTTAGTCCCTCTATGGGACTTGAACTTTTATTGCTCTGGTCACGTGTATAATGCATTGTAATGAATTACACTGACAGGAGCCTCTTAGACCACCCTCCTGTCATGGTCTAATAGGAATGCCATAGGTCTCTGACTCTCAGACCCTGAGGTCGTCATGACGACCTCGGATTGCCATGACAATGATCGGGCCCTTGTAATGATGTCGCAGGGGCGCTAATCAGATGGGAGAGGAAGCCCCCTCTCCTATCCTCCCAAATGCTGCAATCAATTGCGGCATTTAAACAGCTGGGGGAGGTGCAGGCACCACTCTTGGCAGTGACAGCCGGATCTCGGCAGTCACATCATCCGAACTCCTGATGGCACAGCTCCTGTGCCACGCACGATCGCAATGATTTATGCACACATCAAAGGTCAAGAACCCCTATTCGACCATGACGAATGGGTACATCAAAGGTCGTGAAGGGGTTAAAGACTACCAGGGAGTAGCAGACTAGTATACTGTAAGTGAGGCAGGCAGATCACACCACAATCAAACACATCATACAGAATGAACTAGTAAGAAAAGGAGACATAGAATAGAAAAAACATGTTACATTTCCAATAAGAACATATGTTCAGGGGAGAATTACAACACTACACTGGAGTTGCAGTCATTTATGATAGACAACTGGAGCTACTAAGAGTTTTGGCCAGAAGAGTAGAGAAGGTATTAGTGCTCCACATTTCAGGAGAGATTGTGCAGTAATCTAAATTCTTTATGATTGAAAACATAATGGAAATACTGACATGGAGTGATGCCATGAAACCAGGGCTCAAGCCATGCCAACACATGTCCTGCAGGTGTGAATAAATGTATATTACAGCCATCAGCCAAGCACAGCTTAGAGATATACCATGGCACTGGTGTAATGTTTTTTTGTGTAGTTTACCACAATCCTCTTTGAAGTTAGTTGGTTTTAAAAGGATAAAGGGAAACTCTGTTGTAATTGTAGAGAAATTCACACTTGGCCCTCACTGCACATTTAATGTTATTAATCATAAAAGTGAACTTTGGCCAGAAAGGCTGGACCTGGTCTTATAGGGACCATATGAGCACATTCAGCAGCACAGAAGAGAAGGTAGATTCATCCAATAAGATATCAGGATTCTAGGAAGGTAACAGCATGATTTCTCTTCTTTCTCTTAGAGACCTTCATAATATTTTTCTTCAAATTATTTTCGAACTTGTCAGCACATTCTACATTTGGCTTTGTAGTCTACAGATCTGGACAGCTAAGGGTCAGCATCTTCTAATTTCAGAGGGTAGGTGGATCCGCCAGGTTTTAAGCACTATAGAGGTAGGGCTTTCAATGCTCAAAGTAATTGGAAAAGTTTAGAATGGAACATGTAGGGATCTAATGGCAGAATGATGATCACATAATTGTGATATGCCTGGACTACGCCGCTGTCAAAGCAGTGAAAGCTGATGACTGAGAAGAATCTGTGACTTATCTATATTTAGTGGTTACTACTCACCTGGACGGTTATCTGTAGAAATCTCCTCTTTATACCACTCATCCCCCCTCACATATGTTTCAGTAGTATTATTATGGGTCAGATCTTTACCCTGAAACAAATATTGTAAAAGTCACAGACAGTTGGAGAAGTCACATTTATGATCAGCCTTAATCCTGCCATCTCCACCATTCTCATCACACAAGTATAAAACATATAATACTGGTGGATAAAACAAGACTGAACACAAGACCTTCACAGCCATCTACACATCATAGGGGAGATCTCATGACACCTTCTCTGCATCTACCTTAAGATCCTGTGGAACATTGGGATCTTCTTGTTTACAGTCCTCTGGAAGAAGAGGACGGGGACATCTCTCTGGTGTTGTCCTCTTACTGGATACACCTGGAGAAAACACATACAGAGACTGAATTCATTCTTTACATTCAGATAATTCTAGGCCATGTGTATTTAGTCCAGTCTATTACCTGGTGATGTGATGGGCTGGGGAACCTCCATCATGACGTCCTTGTACAGATCCTTGTGTCCTTCTAAATACTCCCACTCCTCCATAGAGAAATAGACGGCAACATCCTGACACCTTATAGGAACCTGACACATACAATGATACCGTCATCCCCCCGATCCCTTTATAGCGTTACTGTATAATGTCCCAGAATTCCCAGCAGTGTCACCTCTCCAGTCAGCAGCTCAATCATCTTGTAGGTGAGTTCTAGGATCTTCTGGTCATTGACGTCCTCATGTATCAGGGGGTAAGGTGGAGGCACAGTGATAGGGCTCAGGGTTCCCCATCCCTCACACACAGGGGGCTGACAGCGCTCTCTAGAGGTCTTCTTCACTACTGTGTAATCCTGGTTATGGAGAGAAACAATAATAAATCTCACTACAGACATCTCCAGAGTCCTCACCTCTCCAGTTCTGTCCATCTGTTATTCCCATAGATAAGAATGATGTAATGTGACATCAGAATCTCTCACCTCTCCAGTAAGCCGGAAGAGGATCTCTAGGGTGAGGTGTAATATCCTCTCTGCCATTTTGTTCTTGTCCATATCCAACCTTGATGGGTAAATCAGAAAAATTGTCAAAATATAGAAGATTTCCACTGAGAAGATCCGATATCGTAGTGACCTTGATGTGAAGATGAGACCAATGTAACATCACAAAGAATCCTGTGTAATAATACAATAACTGGAGATAATAAGAGGAAACATATGAGGAGATAGAACATGTAGGTGTTATGTTCCAGTCCGTACGAGACTAGAGGATACAAGTTGAATTGCTGACCAAGTCATCTCCTCCATTCTCCCAATCACTGGCTATGATGGTTATTGCTTCAGGAACTAATTGGCCATAGGTGTCTCACATTTGTTGGGACAGACCAGGAAATACAGAGACTGGAGGAGGACTCAAGCAGTGGTGGCACAGGAGTCGTGTGGGATAATTATTGTGTTACTATCTTTACTATTTTACTACATTCTCTTTATTTCCTGACATCTACTAATACAACCTATATACTTTAGATCACACATCAAACAAACAAAGAAAAGAAATGTTCATGAGCCCACAGCCATGTAGAAAGTAACTAACTCTTTATTAGGTAAAAGAAGTCTAGGTCCAAAAGATGAACACAGCAGTTTAAACAGCGTCATCCACAGAGGAAGGCAGAGCTGGCGCCATTCCAGCAAGACAGGACACTTATGGGTCGGTGTATGTCTCTACTTCCCAACACGGTTATTGCTATTGTTGTATATACAGCCAACAAAGAAATCCCCTAAAATATCAATATCTATTAATCCATTTAAAAATAAACCCAAACAATACGAGATAGAAAAACACAGTATGGTGAGGAGACATGTCAGCTAATATCTATAGACAGTGGAAATAGATGTGCAGCTGATTATGTGTATAGCTGAAGGCTTTTATCACTCTATAAAAGGGACCATGTTGATGACATCACACACTCCCAGAATGCTAGAGGGCTAATGCAGTGAGAACAAGTGTCCACAAATGGTGTATAGCGCATGTACGCCGGCAGCAGGATCTTCCAGGGCGCATGCGCAGGTATTCCAGACACAAGAGGACAAGATTGCGATTCTTACATGTGCCCTGGGCCTCAGAAAATGTCAGGATGTCTAAAACAACGCCCCGTACTGATGCATGCGCAGTACAAGCCAATCGATGCCGAGCGCACGCCCCCGGTACTGTGTGAACTCAAGTTCATTTCTTTCGGTTTTGCTTAGAGGACGATCTATAGTGTCAGGAGTAAGTTCCAGTAGTCAGTACACAGGGATCTAAATAAACAAGATTTTGTCATTTCGATGCCTAAGTATGTCAGGGATACAGCAGATCTCTTGGTGAAATTAGATGATATGGTCTTAAGAGAACAAGGACAATACTATTTGGCTTCCATAGATGTAGAGGCACAATATAGCAATATTCCCCATGAAGCAGGGACCATGGCAGCTGGTGGGAGAAAATGGTAATCTTCCAGGAGCAGGCTTCATGGAACTCCAAGATAATATTCTGGCCCATATATATATATATATATATATATATATATATATATATATATATGAGAAAGCTTCTGTGAACCGAAACGTCGCCTTTGGGCTCATTAAAGTCCATTTTTTTTCAAAAATTTCATGGAGTGCTGCCTCTTTATATTTTTTCTATTGACATGCAGCAGTTTGGACAGACTGTTTAGAGGCTTGGCACCCACTAGTGAGTAATATGAAATGGTGCTGTCTTTAATATATATATAATTTATATATATATATATATATATATATAAATATATATATATAAAAACAAAATGTTCGTTCTATGGCCCAGATCTGCTAAGAGTTCAATTAATTTATAGAGTGCCTGAACATCAAAAAGTTCAGAATACGGCTCTTCTGAATTTCCCGTCATGCGCAGTGCGCCTTTGAAGCTGAGAAACGTACTCCTGACTACAAAGTCGCAGTGACGCTGCTGAAATGAGTGCCATGCATGTACGAGATTTGCATGAGCTGGCAATGACGACTGGTGGAAATTATGTTATCATGCCCACAGGGGTATGATAACATGGAAAGAGGGCCGACTATCGTGGTGAAACTAATGCCACAATGACTTGTCAAAGCCCTAATTAGCACTGGAAAGAGGACCCTATAAATGCTTTTTTAAAACATTAAACTGAATAATATTATACAAGGCTGGTCATGCTGGGAATTTAGTCAGAAGTATGTAAATGCTGATGGGTTGGAGGGAATGGGGACCTTACAGGTTCCCTATAAGAGAAAAATAAATATCACAGTTTTAGCAAGAGGGAAAGAGAGCATTCTCCATTCTTGATGAAGACAGAGAGAAGACATCTTCTATATATCTGAGGTAACTGAAAGAAAACATCCATTATTGTATTTATTTTACTCACTTATATAGCGCCATTAATTCCACAGCGCTTACAGACATTATCGGCACTGTCCCCATTGGGGATCACAATCTAAATTCCCTATCAGTATGTCTTTGGAATGTGGGAAGAAACCAGAGAACCCAGAGGAAATCCATTATTTTATTTGAGGCAGAAAGACAGAGATGGAGAGCCTCCTCCAATATATCTGGGGCACAGAGAGGGGGAGCCCTGTGCTCCCCACAGACACATCCCAATATATCGCCATGACAGCCGGAGCCTAACAATGGAGTCCTAGAACGATGTCATTAAATTATCAAGAGAAAACAAACAAGATAAAATACAGCGACATTCACTAAAGAGATAAGACGTTCTACTTCTGGAATAATCTGTCCCCAGAATGTCTCCATTACAATGTACAGCTCCTACCGCAGATAACAGCCCCTCATACATCTATAGCACCGGCCCCCCGGCCCGGATCCACATCTCCAGACTGGGGAACTGATCTCAGAGGTCGGTGCGGTGTCCCAGGGTCACCTGTATCTGTATCAGGAATGGGGGAAGGGAGGGTTTATCTATTAGGAGGTGGGTGGTGCCATAGTGTGGGGGGGATGGTGGTACTGTACTATGTGAGTAAACATGTTTCATTACTCCCTGTTTTTCATAGTTGGGTGGTATGTATCTATCAGAGGGAAAGGAACTAAATGTTATTGAGCCTAAAAGTAACAGAAAAACAACAGTCTCAGCGCTGAAGGGGTTACTGCCCCCTGCGCCCAGTAGTGGGGTCTCTCCACATACCTCCACCTGCAGAGCCGCCACCACATATATGGCTGTTCTGTGCTCACAGGACCTGTGATGAGGTAACAGGAGGGGAGGAGTCAGGGGGTCACATGATCAGGGACCTCAGTGGATGCAGGACTCTGCTGTGCTGGTTGTCATGGTGCTGGATGAGCTGAAGTTTATGTGTGGGGTCAGGAGGGGTTTATGTAGCACCCCGAGGGTTCGGCCGCTGCAGGGGTATTGCACCTCTGCCAGAGGTGTGATATCCCACTCTCGGGTAAGGATGGGGTGTGGACCAGGGCTCAGTAGGCTGCATGCATCACACACACACCATTTCCGTGGGACAGCTCAACGGTGCTCCCACGAGACAGAAGTGCAGGCACGACAGCATCTGTCCCTGGCTGGAGTGGGGAGGGGGAAGCACACCCAGTGGTGTAGGAGCAGATAGGGGTTGGGTTTCTGGGCATAGGTAGGAGCCCATTCATTGCAAGTCACCTGGGCTCACACACAGAGAGGGAGGTGTAAAAGGTGGGCACCATCTTAGAACAGTGTTGAGTCTGTGAGGAGAAGTTGAGAGGAGAGCTGACAGGGAGCAGCAGCTCAGGCTGAGTGCTGCTCCAGAGGCATTCCTAGAGAAGAGGCCAGAGCCTGAGAGGAGAAGGAGAAGTGGGCCTAGAGAAGAGGCCGAGGAAGGAGGAGAAGTAAGAACAGGAACAGAAAGGAACAGAGAGGAAAGGAAGAAATGGAACGGAACACCAAGAGAGGCCCAGAGACATGAAGGCAGAAGGAACCCCAAAGGCCCAGGAGATTGCGGGTGATGGGTTGGCAGAACAGGGTACCGGATCCCAAGTTGGTGGAGGCGACTAATCCTCAGCCAAGGACCGGCGGTCGCGATCATATCTTGGTGCGACCTCTCACTACACCTACTAGAAAGGCACACCACATAGGGTCAGGGAGGTGAGCACGAAGCCCTCCCAAAAGAAGGCCCGAGGCAGCTGGACAAAAGTAGTGTCACTGGTGGGGCACGGCCAGAGAAAGGAAAAGAAGGGAGTCCTGGGCCACACTCTGGAATTACCTGGGGGTTGACCGAGCCCCTTGCCTGGTGGACGAAGCACGGCTCAGGCGGTCCTACATGTGCACAAGTGACCTGGATGAGAACTGTGAGTAAAGCATTTGAACTGCAATACCTTGTCTCTGTGCTTTCTCACCGCGTCAGCACTACTAGTACTGGGACGCCCGCACCATCACCCCCACCATCCACTACACTGCCCTGAGGCTGCACTCTTCCCGTGGGGAGTCGTACTACCTAAGCGGCATATACCATCAGCCCCAGTGGACTGCCCTGCAGCGGCGGTTCCTAATAACCGCAATCCATGGGTGACGTAGTCGGACATTAAACCACAAAACCCCCATAAATAGACTGCCACTGGTTTGACCACCCTGGGCCACGGACCGGGTCGCCGCCACACGGAGACTACAGCCCCCCAGCATCCTACAGAAGACCCGGTTCCGGGTTCCCCACCAGGGCTGTGGAGTCGGAGTCGTGGAGTCGGAGTTAGTTTTGGTTGGAGTCGGAGTCGGAGTTGGAGTCGGTAGAAATGTACCGACTCCGACTCTAGCTTTAAAAAAAAATGTATTAATATTTCATAATTGAACTTTCATATGAATTTTATAAATGTTACTCAAATATATATGTTCTATCAAACTATGAACAACAGTGATAAGCAGTTCTGCTGGAGATAGAGACATTTCTTACTTCTTGTGTGTCACTGTTCTCCACTGCCCTTATCTAATCTTACACTTGGTTAACCTCATGCTGCCCCAACCCCCCTACTTACAATGTATGAAACTGAAAGTGAAAATGTGTTTCAAATGCTTAGTAGTAAAGCTCCTCCTCTAGACTAGATGTTTACTAGGTGTGCGTCTTCCAAGCATCTCACAGCTGCTACTCAGAAGAGGAAGACTGTAAGAAGTATTATCCTTTCAACAAACTTTGCATCAGTTAACTGTGAGTACATGAGGAATAACAGTATTACTGACCACTATATCAATTGTACGACCAGGCAATAATTTTGTCCAATTGTTTTTAGGAAAAACAATTGTCATTTGGATTGTGAATGCAGAATTAAAAACCTGAGAATGTCAAAGAAGAGTCACATTAAATCAGCTGTATTTGAACATTTCACCATCACTCAAGATAGAAAACATTATGTCTGTCAGTGTATGACAAATGATCCAGACGAAAACAAATGCTGTGAAGCCAAGATCAGTGCATATTCAGGCAAAGATAAAAATGCTCCTACCAGAGCTTCTAATCTAAAGAGACATTTACAGGGCTTTCATCCAGAAATACTGAAAGCAGTGGATGAGAAAGACTGCATCCAAACCAATGAACCAGTGCCCAGCTCTTCCAGCCAAACAAAGGAGCCAAGAACTTTTTGCCATCAGTTGCAAGATATTTTGTCAGTGACAAAGTTACTGTGACAATGACAGTAGATACATTTAAAAAACAGATCATAGAGCTTGTTGTAAAGGATAGTGTGCCTATTTCATTATTTTCACGACCAGCTTTTATGTGTCTGAATGGGGAAATGGCCCGCAAGCTTGGTGTTTCTCTGGAGAGAGAGAGTATTAGAAAATTAGCAATCGAAGAAGCTTTTAAACAAAAGGAAGAACTTAAAAAAACTCTCAAGGGACGCTTTATGTTTCTTAAAATGGATGCTTGCACACGTCACAGAGTGAACTATTTTGCCATCAATGTCCGATTTGTTTGTGACAAAAATGAAATAGTTACCAAGACATTGGCAGTAAAAGACACCAAAGCTCATCATACCAGTGAGTTTCTCCAGGTCTTGGTGGAAAAGGTTCTGCAAGACTATGAACTTAAAAAAGAGCAAGTTCTTTCTGTCGTAACTGACAATGCTTCAAATATGATAAGTACTATTAAGCTAATGAATGAGAGTAATGATGGTGACCAGCAGCTAGAAGAACATTCTGGGTCCACAGACACAGAAATGTTTGAAATAGAGGAACACAGTATTTTAACAGAGGAGCAAACTGAAGTTGCTTCAGATGAACAGCAACATGATAGTTTAGATGATCTTGTTGAAACTGTGTCAATCCGTTCTTTCATTCATCACATGCGCTGTGTTGTGCATACGCTACAGCTGGCTATAAGAGACAGTCTGCAAGAAGGACATGCTGCTGCACTGATTGGCAAGGTGAGAAAATTGGCTACTGTTGCCAGAACCCCTAAAGTTGACTCAATTTTGAAGAGACGTGCTGGAAAAGGGGCAATTATTGATGAAGCCACACAATGGGGCAGTACTTACTTAATGATTTAGGGCTTGGTTGAACTGAAAACCTTTCTTGTAGACATGGCTAACCCTCAACTGACGCTAAATGAAAGTCAGTGGAATCAGGTGACTGAGCTGGAAAAATTGCTAGAGCACCCATTTACAGTGACTAAAAAATTACAAGCAGAGGACTTAACTCCAGGTATTTTCTTAAAGGAGTGGAAGAACCTGATGTTTCGCCTGTCCCAAAGAGGAGGGTTAATTGCAAGTGGCATTGCTACATCAATGAAACGGAGAGAGGAGCTACTATTAAAGAATAACATTCTTTTGGCAGCTGTTTATGTAGACCCAATGCATCGGATTCTTCTAGATGATCAACAGCTAACTAAAGGAAAAGAAGCTCTGTTTGAAATAGCAGTAAGGATGAAAGGGTTGCAGAACAGTCAGGAGGAACAAGAAGAATTTGGTCGTCCTGCCACATCTTCACCCTCATCATCAACTGATGAAGAATTTAATTTCGAAAAATATTTGGATCACAAGGACCGTGCAAAGCGTTCCCGCATAGAAGAGTCATCCCCATCAAAGAACACAGCCTGTACATTTCAGCAGAATTTTTCATGTGCACTAAAGGAAATTGAGAAATTTGACTGTTCATCAAAAATAACAGTGCAACAAGCGATTCCTCTGTATCCTGACATTGTCAGAGATGTTGCCCTAGTGGTTACTGCTTTGCCACCAACCCAAGTTAGTGTAGAGAGGTTGTTCTCTGCTCTCAAAATAATTAGATCAGATTTGAGGGCATCCATGAAGGAGGATCTGACAGAGGCAATACTTTTTCTGAGGACAAATTTATAGATTTCTTCTTATTAACTGCATAACAGTGTTTATTGCATATTTACTTACAAGAGTTTAGAAAAGTTTATAAAAATTATTTGCTATATTCTAATTGTATTCTAATAAATATAGTTTTTGCTCTAAGTGGTCTGATTACTTATATGATAGTGAGAAACTGAATAAGCACGATGTTAATATTTTACAACAGTAAATTTATTGTTACGAATTTATGAAGGAGTCGGAGCCGGAGTCGGAGTCGGAACCTGATAAAATCCAGGAGTCGGAGTCGCAACTGTGGCTTACCGACTCCACAGCCCTGTTCCCCACGCGGCCCAGGGGGCGAGTCAACTTTTGGCGCAGTCGGCAGGATAGTAACCAGCCTGCCACAAGCGGGTATTGCGCGCCTGAAAAGAGACTGTTTTATTGTGTTAAAGATGGCGCCCGCCCCAGAAGAACAAGCGCCATAATGTGCGCGCCAAAAGACAACAGGAAGCCACCTCCCATCGTGGGCCAGGTCCCAGAATGGCGCCAAAGAAGGAGCCCACCCCCAACAGCCATGAGCGCGGCTGTGGAAATGTCCGTCAACGTGGGGGGCTGCCCCTGAAGGTGATTGTCAGCAGGTGGCCCCAAGACCACCCCCAATGGGGGCGGACAGGAAAGAAAACTGTGGGGCAGGGTGCGGTCTGGATCAGTCTGGACACACCGCACCAAGAGATGGAAGGAACCGCAAACCCCACCAGCACCCTGGCCCGCAGCCTGCTGCAGACCGTACCACCGTGCAGCCTGACGGTGTTGCTGGCGCAGCTGCCCAGAGACCCGGAGTGCGCGCGAGCAGCGCTAGAGGATCTAAATCGGAGGATGGTCCGGGCGCAGCGAGATGTGTTTGCCGGGTGGAAGGAGGAGTTGGCCCAGCGGCACGTAAACCGCCAGCAGGAGACAACATCAGGGCCGAGCAGCACGCCTGCCTCCGAGGGCGGTGAAGGTGGACCGGCGGCTGCGGACGACGACGCGGAGGAGGCCACAGAGACCGAGGCAAGTAGCGGGGACGTCATCACCCCAAGCCCTGAGGCCACCAGCCTGCCCCCACCTTCCGTTGCTGGACCCGAAGCCCCGGGGACCGTACCTGACACCACGCCTCCACCGCCGCCAGCTAGGCCTCAGGCTGCAAGCGTCACTGTCCCGCCCCACCCCGCGCTGTGCCCTTTGAACCCGGGCACAGTAAGGAAGGAGGCGCCACAGGCCGAGAAGCAGGGCCTAGTGCACCCGGACGCCGTTGCCTCATCAGCGCCCCCTACCTTGACTGTGCCACCCCCGGGAACGACCAGCAGACGAACCCCGGCCTGGTCGCAAGGCCGAGTGCCCCCGGGCGCTGCTCCCCGACGGGAGTCCCCTGCCATACCACCTCTGGGCGTGGACCTGTTTGCCCATCATACTGGTCCGGATGGACTGTCGCTGGAATGGCCGGCTGAACTGACCAGCGGTCAGCCCTGGAAAACCCAGCCCCCGCGCGAGCCTCTGATACCGGCTCCGGAGCCCGTAGAGAACACCCCGCTCCCGCTAGAAGATGCCCAATTTGAATGGGACCCCACTGACGAAAATCTAATGGGGTTCCCCCAAGAAACCCGGGCAGACGCAGCCCGTCGCCTGGAGTCCTGCCGTCAGCTGCTGGCCACCTTCGAAAGAGAGCGGCGGCAGAGACGCATCAGGGAGGAGCGACTCCAAGCCCGGAGCGCGGAACAAAAGCGGAGGGCCCGCCAGGACTCCCAAGCCATCCGCGGTCCCTGAGACACCGGGACCATAGTAAAGTTCCAGCTGGAGCACGGCTGGGGCTTCATTAGAGACCCGGAGGCCGCAACCGACGTCTTCGTGACCAGAAGGGACGTCGAGAGTCACCTCCAGAGGAACATTGCGGCCGTGACCTGTACCCTGGTGACGTGGTCACTTACACCCCGCACAAGGGCGCTAAGGGACTGTACGCCCTCCATGTCCACCGCTTGACTGAGGAGGAACTGCAGTACCGCCCAGACACCGAGTACCCAGAGCGTCCGGACGGACCTGGAGACTACCAAGACGAAGGAGCATCAGGAGGACACCGTTACCAGTGAACGGTAAAGTGGAACTGTATATAGTTACCCGTCAGGGTATGAGAATTGTTGTTGGAACTGTTACTAGATTGGAGTGTGGTCCCCGTTGGGACTAATGTGGAACTGTTAAAGGACTGTTTCCTGACAAAAGTTACCCCCTTATATCCCCTACCTGGCTGGGGACTGAGAACAGCCATCCCTTTCCCTACCTGGCCGAGGACTAAGAACGGCCAATCCCCTGTAAATAGTTGCGCTTCTTAAAGCGCCCCCTACTGGTTTTATAAAAAGACTGCAACGTCTACCTCAGAACAAATTAATTGGACTGTTGCACCTGTAAGAAGAGTGAATACCTGGTCGCAAGTTGCACCGCGGCCAGAGCTCAAGAATGTGTTTTTGAAAAAAGGTTTTACTTGGAAATGTCTTATGTGAAGAAGTTTAATATGCTGCTAAAATAGTAATGCAAACGTTTTACATAGTGTTTTATAAAAAGAGTTCCAGTGGCATTAGCAAAATGTTAAAGAAAAAGTGTACCAGTAACGTTAAAAGAGAAAAGTGCCTCCCATAAAGGGATGGGTTAATAGTTATTGTCTTATATGCGAATGCATTCTAAAAATTTTGTATGTTTTAAATTGTTTTTATTCTTTTCCAGCCCGAGGACGTGCTGTGATTTACCAGGGGGGAATGTAGCGCCCCGAGGGTTCGGCCGCTGCAGGGGTATTGCACCTCAACCAGAGGTGTGATATCCCACTCCCGGGTAAGGATGGGGTGTGGACCAGGGCTCAGTAGGCTGCATGCATCACACACACCCCATTTCCGGGGGACAGCTCAATGGTGCTCCCACGAGACAGAAGTGCAGGCACGACAGTCCCTGGCTGGAGTGGGGAGGGGGAAGCACACCCAGTGGTGTAGGAGCAGATAGGGGTTGGGTTTCTGGGCATAGGTAGGAGCCCATTGGTTGCAAGTCACCTGGACTCACACACAGAGAGGGAGGTGTAAAAGGTGGGCACCATCTTAGAACAGTGTTGAGTCTGTGAGGAGAAGTTGAGAGGAGAGCTGACAGGGAGCAGCAGCTCAGGCTGAGTGCTGCTCCAGAGGCAGGCCTAGAGAAGAGGCCGGAGCCTGAGAGGAGAAAAAGAAGTGGGCCTAGAGAAGAGGCCGAGGAAGGAGGAGAAGTAAGAACAGGAACAGAAAGGAACAGAGAGGAAAGGAAGAAAGGGAACGGAACACCAAGAGAGGCCCAGAGACACGAAGACAGAAGGAACCCCAAAGGCCCAGGAGATTGCGGGTGACGGGTTGGCAGAACAGGGTACCAGATCCCAAGTTGGTGGAGGCGACTAATCCTCAGCCAAGGACCGGCGGTCGCGATCATAATTTGGTGCGACCTCTCACTACACCTACTAGAAAGGCACACCACATAGGGTCAGGGAGGTGAGCACGAAACCCTCCCAAAAGAAGGCCTGAGGCAGCTGGACAAAAGTAGTGTCACTGGTGGGGCACGGCCAGAGAAAGGAAAAGAAGGGAGTCCTGGGCCACACTCTGGAATTACCTGGGGGTTGACTGAGCCCCTTGCCTGGTGGACGCAGCACGGCTCAGGCGGTCCTACATGTGCACAAGTGACCTGGATGAGAACTGTGAGTAAAGCATTTGAACTGCAATACCTTGTCTCTGTGCTTTCTCACCGCGTCAGCACTACTAGTACTGGGACGCCCGTACCATCACCCCCACCATCCACTACACTGCCCTGGGGCTGCACTCTTCCCGTGAGGAGTCGTACTACCTAAGCTGCATATACCATCAGCCCCAGTGGACAGCCCTGCAGCGGCGGTTCCTTATAACCGCAATCCACGGGTGACGTAGTCGGACATTAAACCACAAAACCCCCATAAATAGACTGCCACTGGTTTGACCACCCTGGGCCACGGACCGGGTCGTCGCCACACGGAGACTACAGCCCCCCAGCATCCTACAGAAGGCCCGGTTCCAGGTTCCCCACGCGGCCCAGGGAGCGAGTCATTTACAGTGTGGATGTAGCAGAGCCGTGTGTGTACAAGGTGTACGGAGCAGAGCAGTGTGTATGAGGTGTACGGAGCGGAGCCGCGCGTGTACGAGGTACGGAGCGGAGCCGCGCGTGTACGAGGTGTATGGAGCAGAGCTGCATGTGTACGAGGTGTACGGAGCGGAGCCGCGCGTGTACGAGGCGTACGGAGCGGAGCCGCGTGTGTACGAGGTGTACGGAGCGGAGCCGCGCGTGTATGAGGTGTACGGAGCGGAGCCGTGTGTGTACGAGGTGTACGAAGGTCAGACGTTTTCTGTAGTTCTTTCAAGGTCCTGCAGTGGCCTAGACAGTATCCAGACCTGAACCCAATAGAAAATCTTTGGAGTGAGCTGAAACTCAATATTGTCTGTATTGAGGAGTGAGCCAAAATCCCTGTTGCAGTTTATGCAAACTTGGTCAAGAACTACAGGAAATGTCTGGCCTCTGTAATTGCAAACAAAGGTTTCTGTACCAAATATTAAGTTCTGTTTTTCTATTGTATCAAATACTTATTTCATACATTAAAATGCAATTTAATTACTTAAAAATCATACAATGTGATTTTCTGGTTTTTATTTTTAGATTCTGTCTCTCACAGGTGAAGAGTACCTACAATAAAAATTACAGTCCTCTCCATTCTTTGTAGGTGGGAAAACTTGCCAAGTCGGCAGTGTATCAAATACTTATTTTCCCCACTATACCTACAAAAAGAAAAGTGTGCTGAAAAAGGAAAGATCCAAGAATGAGTAGAATAAGCCACAAAATACAAAAATTAAAGTAAGTACTGATAGATAATATGCCACTTACTTCCTAGAAAGCAACAGAAGTTAGGTGCAGAAAAAATTACACAATGTGCAAAGAGAAAACATTTAGCTAGACTTTCCCTGACTGGCTTTAACAATAACAGAAATTCTGAACATCCTTATGAAAACTATCACCAGCAGGAAATTCTACCAGGGGAGAGAATATAATGCCGCACCCGAAAGGTGATAGGGCAGACTAAAAAAGTAACTGAAAACGCCTGTTACCCTAAGAAGACTGGAGAAAGGATAACAGCAACAAAATACCAGGGGAAAAGGTGTGTCTGCAGTGGCTCGTGGGACAGAGAAGTCGACAACCAAACACATATGTGTATGAAGCGGAGCCGCGTGTGCACAATATGTATATAGCAAAGCAGGGTTGCCAAGTTGACTTTTTTTCTGGACATGAATCACTTTATGATAAGTGATTCATGTCTGCAGCCCATAATTCTGATATAAGACATCACCTGCGGTCACTGTAAACTGATGATAATTACAGTCAAAATAATCTGTATAAGTTTATTCAGTACAAGAACAAACACCTGCCTTTTTTTTATGGACAGGGCAAGAAAGTATTGTTTTTACTGACTGTCCATGAATTTCTGGATGGTTAGCAACCCTGTAGCATCGTTATCTGTGTGCATGTGTTATACCGAGCGAGGCCATCTGTGTATGATGAGTGTCATAAAATTGTGACGTGTGAGTGTGCCCAGCGTTGACCACTACAAAATCACCTAAACTGTGTAAAATTAATACAACCTCCAATGTACATCTCCCACTCACGAATAATCATCTCAGACGGCACCCACTAAGTTTTGACTTAGGAGTTCACATATTTTTGGGCCAACTGCTATCCGTTAAAAAAAGTCGAACCAATGTTATTCAATGAGGCAGTGCAGATGAACGATTGTTTTCACTGACCAAATCTGTGTGCGAAAAAAAAATTGCAACAAAACGATTTTACTCTGGAAATCGGATGAGACTCACCCATTGAAGACTATGGGTGCGTGAAAAAAATTGAATCGCGTACCGAGCCATGGTATAGCATCCTGTTATTACCAACACATTTTGCAATTCTTTAACATAGGAAACTGTAAATGGTTTTGTAAATGGCTGAGTAGAAAAACGGATTTTATACGGACTGCACAAGGGTGACGAGAGAAAAATCATCCCACTTTTCTGGATGAAAATTGGATGTTTTTTTATTTTGTCGTGTGACCTCAGCCTTACAGGGGTCTTCAGTCTCCCTCACTTTTCACAATCACATGGATTATTAAGAACAAGAGAGAACTTATTAATTGTAGCTTGATGACGAAAACAGTCACAAGGATTAATTACTACAGGAAAAAAAAAGATACATTTTGAAAAATTTGCAATTTTCACACTTTTAATTTTTGTGCAACTATAACAGATAGTGATATCACACAAAATAAGTAAAAAATAACATTTCCCATATGTCTAGCTTACATCAGCATAATTTTTGAAACGCCCTTTTAACTTTTAAGGATTTTACAAGGGTTAAATTTTAGCAGCAATTTTTCTTCTTTTTTTTAACAAAATACACAAAATGTATTATATTTTTACACACTTTTTCACTTCTGAAGTGACTTTGATGAGCCCATATATCAGGAAACCTCACAACTTATAACAATTTTAAAAACTGTACACCTTACAGTATGCAAATCTGCATTCAGGAAGCTTTTTAACCCTTCAGATGATTCACAGGCATTAATGCAAAGTGAAATGGAAAACTATGGGCCTTATTCATCATTTGCAATTTATTGAAGTCACTTTTCACTCTTTTGTCTTGTGGCATTCCATGAAAATTTCTGCGTCAAACACTTCAGAATGGCACAAGCAAGTCAATAATTTGGAGTAAAATACTTTAAAATGTTGGGATATGAAAATAAAAAATAATGTTTTTTCACATTAATAAGTTGTTTTAGTCACAAATTTTTAATTTTCATAAGAGTAGCAGGAGATATTGGAGCCCACAATTTCTCCAGGAGGCAATACCCAATATGTGGCCAGAAACTATTATTTGTGCACACAGTATGGTTCGGAAGGGAGGTATCACTATTTGGTTTTTGGAGTGCCAATTTAGCTGAAATAATTTCCAGGTTTTAGAACAGCAGAAAACCCCCAAGTGACCTAATTTTGAAAACATCATTCCTCTACTAATTCATCTAGCAATGTTGGGAGCATCTTGAACCCACAATTGTTTCATAAAAATGTTATAATGCTGGGTCGTGGATATGAAAAATTATGTTTTTATACCCCTCTAAAATGTTAAGACCCAAATTTTCAATTTCACAAAGAGTAAAAAAGGACCCACAATTTGTAAAGAAATTTCTCTTAAAACCTGAGGTAAGAAACTCCTGTTTGTGCACATGGCAGGGGTTGAATGATAAGTTTTACTATTTTGCTTTTGGAGCACTAATTTGGCAGTCCTAGATTGTGGGGGCCAACCGCAAAGCCCCCAAGTTGTGTAAAGAGCAGAAAACCCCCATTTCTGAAACTATACCCCTCAGGGAATTAATCTAAGGGTATAATGGGCATTTTTATCCCACAGCTATTTCACTGATTTCTTTACCATTTGACTGTGTGAATATGATATACTACATCTGTTACAATAATAAGTAGTGTCATGACTAGGGATGAGTGAACTCAAACAATAAAGTTCGAGGTTCGTACCTGACACCTAGTGTCCAGTACTGAACCCCGAACACGGACTTTTTAGTTTGGGTTTGGATGCCAAATAAAGTTTGCTGAATGACTGCAGAGCAGTCAATCAACAAGCTTTTAGGCTGTGCGAACTTATGAAGTCATCACAGCCATGTCAAGTATTGGCCGGCGCACCACGTGACATGGCCTGTATAAATGCTGGATCACGGGTGCCGCCGCCATCCTATTCTGATTAGCATTGTTATGGTTAATTTTTTAATATCTAGATATCATTATTAATTTAGAAAAAAAAAATTTTATATTTTTGCTATGTGTGAAGTCGCTTGAGTGTTTTCTGATTTTACATTGTGGAATGTCTGACTAAGATACTTGTTTCCTGTGAAGTCCTTGACAAGAAGGTTTACGCTGGGCCAAGGGAAATGTGTTTGTTACTTATAAGTCTATTTCGGTTTTCTGTTCAGTTGTATGTAACAATGAAGTTCTGTTATGTCTAGCTAATAAATATGGTGAGTTTTTGTTGCCACACCAGAAGACTCTACCTGCTGACAATGCATGTCACATGTATTCTGTCTCTCTCCCTTCATCGATGAAGTATCTTAATTTGAATCTCACAGGCAATGTGAAGACCCTTTGCTGTCTATTCCAAAGTTCTCCTTAAAACAAAGATGGTCTTTGTAACAGCGTAGGGACGGGACGCAGCTAGAGTGAGCAACTGTATTAGGTTTTGTGTGTGCACACTTTTCCAAAAAACCTCTCTGTGTGTACTCTGCATCCGTGTCTATGGGACTAGTGTGCCTACAACCAATTTTTTCAACTCTGCGCCCGTGTCTGTGGAAGTAGTGTGTCTACAACTAATTTTTTCTACTCTGCACCCATGCCTGTGATAGTAGTGTGCCTAAGACCAATATTTTTCTACTCTGCACCATGTCTTTGGAAGTAGTGTGCATATAACCAATTTTTTTTATAATCTGCACCTATGTTTGTGGGAGTAGTGTGCGTAGAAATAAATGGCTTTTTTCTGCACCTGTGTCTGTGGGAGTAGTGTGCGTAAAAAAAATTGTTCTACTCTGCACCCGTGTCTGTGGGAGCAGTGTGCCTTAAAACAAATTGTTCTACTGTGCACCGTGTCTGTGGGAGCAGCGTGCGTATAAACAAATTGTTCTACTCTGCACCGTGTCTGTGGGAGTAGCGTGCTTAAAAACAAATTGTTCTACTCTGCACCAGTGTCTGTTGGAGTAATGTGCCTAAAAGTACTTAAAAAAATGAAGAGAGCATCAAATAGGGGACGTGGACGTGGTGGTGCTGGTTTAGCTATTGCAGGTGGTGGTGTAGCTGCATACCTGCCGCAAGGATAGAACGTGATCATTCTGTGCCTGCTACATGCCCAAATGAAACACCTTTCTCTAATACACGCAAGCGACAGGACATTCTGCGTCATTTCGTAGGACCGAGTACCGCTACACGAATCGTGAGGCCAGAACAATTTGAGGCCGTGTTAGATTGGATGGCTAAAAGTGCCTCCAGTTCCTTCGCATTATCTTCCACCCGGTCTCCTACAGAAAGCGCAGAGTTGGCATCTGAGGACCATGATCATCCGGTTTCAACCTCACCCCCTTACAAATTAGACAAGCAGTCTGAGCCCCAAGTCATGCTGCAGTCTCTTTTGCTTTTTAATGAGTCCGCAGGCTGGGGTTCCATGGCCCATCCACCTAGTCCTGCCACAGAAGTGGAAGAAACTTATTAGGTTGGAGGATGAGTACCTGGGAGGGCTAGTGCACACGATCAGTGGACCAACGCAGCACATCTCAGAGGATGACAAAACACAGTTGCCAACTGCGGCATCTTTCTGCAGTGTGCAGACCTGCAAGAAGGGCAGGGGTGAGGAGTGAGAGGAAGATGATGGGGATGATGATGTCCTAGACCCCACATCGAGCAAAGGCCATCCTAGTGACGTGCGCAGTTCGGAGGAAGAAGAGGTGGTCACACTGCCCCAGCAGCACAGCAAAAGAGGTAGAAGGTGCAAAAGCACACCAGGCAGTCACTAGCCAGTCCATCGGCTGTTACTGCCCACAGCATCGAGGAAATCAGCATAACAAAGCCAGCTCAAAGAAGCTCACTGGCATGGCATTTCTTCAGCCAATGTGCTGATGACAAGACATGGGTGGTTTGCATGTTGTGCTGTCAGAGCCTGAAGCAAGATATAAAGCTTCTGAACCTGAGAACCATCTGCATGATGAGGTATCTGAATTCCAAGCACTAGGTGCAGTGGAGTATGTGAAGCCCAGCTGTGCTTGGCATCACAGACCCAGAAGGGTGTATTGAAGGATTCCTCCACAAGAGGCCCCCATAACCATTCACACACCTCCACCTTCCACCTCAGACCACCAGAGGGAGCTCCTTAGGGAGATATATAAGGGAATGTGGAGCCAGGCAGCAGTTAGTCTTCAAACTACAGTGAGTCTGTCTATTCTGGTTTAGCAGTGAGTCCAGTGCAGTCTGAGACGTGTTACCTCAGCGGACAAAAGTCTGTTCCAGCTCCTGCAATTGCTATCCTGCAGTGGAGCTTATCCAGATCAAGACTCAGTTGTTGCTCAGAGAGGTGAGCTTTAGGTGTGCCGGCGCCATAAGATCGGTGAACCGCGGCACGCTGCCGTTAGTGTGAGTGGCCTATTGAGGGTCCGAGTAGGCCGAAGGAGAAGGAGTAGAGAGTTAGTTCATAGAGGGCAGAGGAGCCTTACTAGCTCACCCCTAAGAAGAAGTTACCGGACACCGGGTCCGTAGCTTGCCGGGATCTCCACGATCCAGTAAGATAAACCGGAATCCCTGGAGAACTACAGGTCCCAGGATCGCTAAAGTGCTGATACGTACCAGAGCCAGGAGACACATAGGCCCCGTAAGTCGGGAGCGTGCACTCCAAGAGAAGGCCCTACCACAAGGTCAGCCAGCGCAGGACAGAGACAAAGTTAGGCCTAGCTCCAGGCAGGTCAGAAACTTACTACGCAGAAGCCAGAACCAGGAGGCCCAAACCTGCTCATTGGGGGAGGATCCGGACATACACCCTTCACCCTACAGTGCTCCGGGGAGTGCCTGAAATTCCACCAGTAAAAGGTACTGAAGCGACTATTGTGTCCGTCCCTGTTCTTGCTCTGGCCCAGCGGAGTCTCTTTGTCCTGCATCCCCGTTCCTATACTGCCCTGAGGCCCAGCTCTACCTGTGGAGAGCAATACCATCAAGCTGCCCTATCATCAGCCTCAGTGGATTGCACAGCGCTGGTGATCCTCACCAGAAGCCACAGGTGGCGTCACGAACTCTTTCTTTTATAAACTTTACAAATATCAACCCCCTTTTTAAAGAGAGGCCCAGGGTACGGGCCCGGGAGCCGACCACCGCGACATCCCTAAAGGCCAGGCTAAAGGCCCGGGTACCGAGTCATCCCCATTCCCCTGGGCTAGTCATCTCTTTCCTAGCGTCACAAACAGGATTGCGTGCCCGCTGCAACGACGAAGTGTTGTGCCCCTTGCCACAGGGTATTGTGCGCCTTTATTTTGAACTGTGTACGTAAAGTTGTGGTGAAGATTGCCGCCATTGTTGGGTCGCCGAGCGAGAAGAAGGGCGTAACCGCGGGAAAATAAAGGGCGTACCTGCAAAAGAGCGCGAAGTCCCGGACACGCCCCACGCCTCAACGTAAGACCAGGTCCTGTACGCAGCGTCGCTGAACGCTCTGACGTAGGACGCAAGCGACACAAGGTCCTGAAGACAACCGTCACCTGCGGAGCTGCGGCCTACCGGAAGAAAAACCAGAAGGTAGGCCACGGTTAACTAGGGGGGCGCTTAGATGTCCGTCAAACAGCAGAACGCCGACCTACCGGTCAACGTCCCTGAAGTTCAGCCCGCGCCCGATAATGGGCAGGCCGAAGCCGCCGCTCCACCAGCAGCGCCTGTAACACCTGTTATTCCTATGACTTTACCGTACATTCCTGGAGCAAAGTGGCTCCCCCAGTACAACGGCAAACCAGATACCCTGTCTGGATTCAAGTGGAAGATATGTGGTATTTTGGACATGTACTCTATGACCGTTGTTCCAGCAACGTCCCCTAAAGAACTGGACAGTCTGCGCTCTAAGGTGCGTCAGTTGAGCAAAACCCTGACCACCGTGCTGAGTGCTCTGCAGCTGCAGACGTAGCCTGAGGAAGGAGGGAAAATCCTGCTAGCCGACAGCCCTGAGGATGTCCCCTGGATGCGGAGGAGGAGGAGGCCAACACCACCCTCGCCGAGGACCAGTGACCAACGCCGTCCACCGAGGGAACCAATCTGCTACTGATGCCGTAAGACCGGACACATCGCTCAGAATTGTCCTTTAAACGGGAAAACCCTGGGTCCGAGGGCCGCCACCCAGGAGTAGACTCACCAGGCCCATCAGACTGGTACAACAGGTTCGTCGGAGGAAGACCTTTCCTGTCCATCGTGTTGGACGGGATCCCAATGCATGCCCTGCTGGACACAGGATCTCAGGTAACCATCATGCCTGAAGTCCTCTACAAGAGGTACTGGTCCATGGACGATCTACGTCCGCCAGCTCCAAATTTGTCTGTATATGCTTCAAATGGACTCCCCCTTAACCTACTCGGGGTTAAGAATGTGACTGTAAAGGTGGGGAGAGTGGAGCTGAAGGACCAGGGACTAATTGTAGTGGAGACTAACCCTGATGACAGCAACCCATATATGGTACTGTAACATACCTGGCGGCGTTCTTGCATAGTGGTCCATCTCCCACTGTGCAAGAGAGCGCACTTGATCTCCAGTCCAGTTTGCTAGCCTGGCTTCCCTCCATGCTGTCTGTTTGCCTCTGTGTCTGCTGCTTAAGGGCGGCGTCCGATCACTTCCTGCTTTTTGTACCTGCTGCAGGCACACCCCTTGTGTGGTCACTGATATGCCAGGTCCCGTTTATGTTTCCTGCCTTCGGTATCAGTTCCCGTGTCTGAACTGTGTCCTGTCTGTATTATCTTCTAGCCTGTTGTCTTCTGCCTATCCTGGAGGCTGTGTTTCCAGGCCTGTGTGTACTCGCTCCTGCCTGTTCGTTCCGCCTTCTAGGGGCCGCATACCTAGACCCGCTCCTGTATCTTGCTGCTGTGTCTGTTCTTGTCTGAATACTCTCCTAGCCTGTTTTGTTTTTCTCTATGTCCGTACTTTCCCTTTTTCTGCAGAGTCTGAACTCGTACCTAACTCCTGCTCGCTGTCACTGTACTTCCGTTTGTGAGTTTGTGGTCCACTCGCTACTTCTCTGCAAGTACCCTGTGGGTATCTGGTTCTGCCTTTCCCTTCTAGTCTGTTCCGTGTGAACAGAGCCCTGTCCCCACCGCGTCTGCGGTTTCGCTTTGCTCAGCCCTGTCCACCGTGTCTGCGGTTTCGCTTTACTCAGCTCTGTCCACCGCGTCTGCGGTTTTCGCTTTGCTCAGTTCTGTCCACCGCGTCTGCGGTTTTCGCTTTGCTCAGTTCTGTCCACCGCGTCTGCGGTTTTCGCTTTGCTCAGCTCTGTCCACCGCGTCTGCGGTTTTCGCTTTGCTCAGCTCTGTCCACCGCGTCTGCGGTTTTCGCTTTGCTCAGCTCTGTCCACCGCGTCTGCGGTTTTCGCTTTGCTCAGCTCTGTCCACCGCGTCTGCGGTTTTCGCTTTGCTCAGCTCTGTCCACCGCGTCTGCGGTTTTCACTTTGCTCAGCTCTGTCCACCGCGTCTGCGGTTTTCGCTTTGCTCAGCTCTGTCCACCGCGTCTGCGGTTTTCGCTTTACTCAGCTCTGTCCACCGCGTCTGCGGTTTTCGCTTTGCTCAGCTCTGTCCACCGCGTCTGCGGTTTTCGCTTTGCTCAGCTCTGTCCACCGCGTCTGCGGTTTTCGCTTTGCTCAGCTCTGTCCACCGCGTCTGCGGTTTTCGCTTTGCTCAGCTCTGTCCACCGCGTCTGCGGTTTTCGCTTTGCTCAGCTCTGTCCACCGCGTCTGCGGTTTTCGCTTTGCTCAGCTCTGTCCACCGCGTCTGCGGTTTTCGCTTTGCTCAGCTCTGTCCACCGCGTCTGCGGTTTTCGCTTTGCTCAGCTCTGTCCACCGCGTCTGCGGTTTTCGCTTTGCTCAGCTCTGTCCACCGCGTCTGCGGTTTTCACTTTGCTCAGCTCTGTCCACTGCGTCTGCGGTTTTCGCTTTACTCAGCTCTGTCCACCGCGTCTGCGGTTTTCGCTTTGCTCAGCTCTGTCCACCGCATCTGCGGTTTTCGCTTTGCTCAGCTCTGTCCACCGCATCTGCGGTTTTCGCTTTGCTCAGCTCTGTCCACCGCGTCTGCGGTTTTCGCTTTGCTCTGCCCTGTCCACCGCGTCTGCGGTTTTGAATTTGTCTCCCAGTCTGTACTGGACCCTACCCAGCCTGCGCTCTAGTCTGCCTGTTCCTGTATTCCCCGGTGTGGGTCAACAGCCGTGTCCGGAGTCTGACCTGGAGTAGACCCTGGTTCCTCTGTTCGGTTCCTCCCTGGTGCACTGGCGTCGTATGCCGTCGTGCGACCTTGGTCGGATCGGGCAGATACTTAGTTACGCCCCTCCAGGCACTCTCCGGTTCATGGCACAGTGGAATCGCTACATAAACACGCACACGCCAGTCAGTCCGGGCGTGTGCATTACAGGTACTAGGCACTAATGTTGTTGGTAACTGTTTGGGAGTGGTTGTGTTCTTGCTCCAACAGATCGCTGACACTGCCAGACCGAGACAGAGGAGGGCGTTGCAGAGAGAGATCCGCGTCCTGATGTATCAACAGCAAGTAAAGTTAACAGATGGTGAAATCGGTAACGTGAAGGTAACAGACCCTATCCCCATTGTCGTTCCCCCAATGAGTGAAATGCTCATCTGGTGTAGAGCTGCCATAGGTCTTAGAGGACAGAGCTACCAGGCGGTAGTAGAACCCCTTTGCTCTGAGCACAGACCCATGCTCTTAACTGCCAGGGGAGTGGTAGATGTACGTAATGGGAGGGTGCCTGTCCGTCTTCTTAACCTAGGGGAAGATGAGGTTAAACGGCCACGTTATGCCACTGTTGCTAAGTTACATGCTGTCAACAACAACTGTATCCATGAGGCGGAGTCCTTAACTTTACCAGAAGAAGTGGAGGATAATGACCCTGTAACCCAGGTGGAGGACTGGTGTCAGCAGCTCCATGTTGGGACAGACACCACTCCTGCCCATCAAAAACAGGGTGTACACCGGGTGGTTCAAGAATACTCGCAGGTGTTCAGTAAACATCCACTTGACTTCGGGAGGGTTAAGGGGGTTCAACATCATATCCCCACAGGCAACCATTCACCAATCAAAGAATGTTATAGGCCTATACCCCCAGCTCACTACCAGAAGGCAAAAGAAATGCTGCATGACATGAGGAAGGCGGGCGTGATAAGGGATAGTTGTAGTCCCTGGGCGGCTCCCCTAGTGCTGGTTAGGAAAAAGGACGGGAGCATGAGAATGTTTGTAGATTACCGTCAAGTAAATCGCATTACAAATAAATATGCATACCATTTGCCACGCATAGAGGAGTCCCTAGCTGCCTTGAAGTCTGCAAATTACTTTTCTACCCTTGACCTCACTAGTGGTTACTGGCAGGTCGCTGTAGCTGAGGAGGATCGGGAGAAGACGGCCTTCACCACCCCGATGGGACTCTGCGAGTTCAATAGCATGCCGTTTGGACTCTGCAATGCCCCCGGAATGTTCCAAAGACTGATGGAGTGCTGCCTGGGACACCGCAATTTTGAGACTGTGTTACTTTACCTGGATGACGTAATTGTGTACTCCAGAACGTACGAGGACCACTTGAAACACCTGGCAGAGGTATTTGAGTCACTGTCCCGGTACGGGATGAAGTTAAAACCCTCAAAGTGCCACCTACTCAAGAAAAAGGTACAGTACCTGGGGCACATTGTCAGTCTGGAAGGGGTAGCACCAGACCCGGAGAAAGTCACAGCCATCCAGAAATGGCCGGAGCCGAAGAACCTCAAGGAGGTGCGTCAGTTCTTGGGACTAGTAGGATACTACCGGAGGTTCGTAAAGGACTACACTAAGAAGGCAGCTCCTCTGCAAGACCTCCTGGTAGGGCCGTCCCCTAAAGGCAAAAACCCCCCATTCCATTGGGGTAAAGAACAGGCTGAGTCATTTCAAGAGATGAAGGAGATCCTGACAGGTGATGAGATCCTAGCCTACCCTGACTACAGCCAACCATTCTTGCTGTATACAGATGCCAGCAACGAAGGTCTGAGAGCTGTCTTGAGTCAGAAGCAGAATGGGCGAGAGAAAGTCATCACGTACACCAGCAGGAAGCTCCGCCCAACTGAGAGGAACCCAGAGAACTATGGCAGCTTCAAGTTGGAGTTCCTGGCCTTAGTCTGGGCCATCACAGAAAGGTTCAAGCACTATCTGGCTTCCGGCAAGTTCACTGCCTTTACTGATAACAACCCCTTGACCCATCTTGAAATTGCTAAGTTGGGGGCTCTGGAACAGCGATGGATGGCTCGGCTGTCAAACTACCAATTTACAATCAAATACCGGGCGGGCCGCAAGAACGCCAACGCCGATGCCCTGTCTAGGATGACTCACCAGTCAGACATGGAGGAAGAAGTGGATGACTTGGAAGCGATCGAGCTACCTGCCTTTCATCGGAATGGGATGATCCATGAGCAGAGAGTCTCCAGGAAGCAGCGTGGAAAGACGTTAAACCCCCTGCCTCACCACAGCTGGAAAGAGACCCAGGACAGCGACCCGGTTGTCAGCCGCATTAAACAGCTGATAACCCAGGAAGGTGCCTCCCTGGAGAAGGATGCGTCTCTCCAAGCAAAGCAGCTGTGGAACGAGAGAAGCCGGCTGTTTATCTACCGTGAGAAGCTGTGCCGGAGGTACGTCAATCCAAAAACTCATGAGATGGTATGGCAGATAGTGGTTCCTAAGACAGACATCCAGATGGTATTAGAAGCTTACCACGATCAGGCGGGGCACTTTGGCTGGAAAAAGCTAGAGACCCTGCTGAAATGTCAATTCTACTGGGTAGGAATGCGCAGCTCCATTGAAAGGTGATGCCGGGACTGTGGACCCTGCGGCCTAAGAAGGAAAGACTTCAGCAGCCAGAAGGCACCCCTGCAACCGATCAAGACGACTCGACCTCTGGAGATCGTGGCCCTGGACTATGTCAAGCTGTCCCCCAGCAGGTCAGGGTACTCCTATGCTCTGACTATGGTGGATCACTACTCACGTTTCCTGGTGGTCGCCCCCGTCAAAGACCTGACGGCAGAGACAGCAGCGAAGACGTTCCAAGCGTACTTCTGCAGACCCCATGGATACCCTGAGCAGGTACTGACTGACCAAGGCCCGGCCTTTGAGGCAGAATTGTTCAAGGAGTTCTGCTATCTCTACGGGTGTAAAAAGATCAGAACTACACCGTACCACCCACAAACTAACGGTCTCTGTGAAAAGATGAACATCATCATCGACCTACTGAAGACCATACCACTTGAGGAGAGAAACCAGTGGCCAGACCTACTACCTGATTTAGTGGATTTGTATAATCATATACCAGTCAGTTCCACCAACTGCACTCCCGCATATCTCATGCGGGCAAGGCCAGGAAAGCTGCCCATGGACTTGGAGCTTGGTGTTGTGGGCTCCGGTGCTCAGGAAAGACATATTGGAGCTAGAGAGGGTACAAAGGAGGGCGACTAAGGTAATAAAGGGAATGGAGGGACTAGAATACCCAGAGAGGTTGTCAAAATTAGGCCTATTTACATTGGAAAAGAGAAGGCTTAGGGGAGACCTCATAAACATGTATAAATACATCAGGGGGCAGTACAGAGATCTCTCCCATGACCTGTTTATACCAAGGATGGTGACAAAGACGAGGGGGCACACTATGCGTCTGGAGGAAAGGAGGTTCCTGCACCAGCATAGAAGGAGATTCTTTACGGTCAGAGCCGTGAGACTCTGGAACTCTCTGGGAGAGGAAGTGGTGATGTCCAACTCACTTAAAGAGTTCAAGAGAGGCCTGGACGCCTTTCTTGAGAACAATAAAATTACATCTTATGCTTAGTTAATTAATCCAGGGATTTAATCTTACTGCCAGATTGGTGTCGGGAAGTGAATTTTTCCTCAGTGATGTAAATTGGCCTATACCTCATGGTTTTTTGTTGCCTTCCCCTGGATCAACGCTGCGGAATAGCTGCAGTGCACAAGAAATAGGCTGAACTGGATGGACGCTTGTCTTTTTTCGGCCTTATAAACTATGTAACTATGTTGTGGAGCCTGAAGCTGATATGACCACTGAGGACTGGGACAAGACCAGACAAGAGCAGTACAGAAGGGTACAAGCTTGTGTCAAGGACAGTCTTACTCGGGTGAGAGAAAAACAGGAAATTCAATACAACAAAAACGCACCCGCAGAACCTTTCACACCTGGTGAAACAGTACTAAAAAGAAAAAGACGTAACCACAAACTCAACGATCAGTGGGAAAAAGACCCCTACACTGTGTTACCATCAAAATTTGACAATAAAAAGACATGCATAATTAGCCGTGATGGAGGAAGAACCTCTACTACAGTGTCCAGGGACCATCTAAAATTGTGTCCACATCTACTAAGAACTCAGGAAGAAGTGCCTCTCACAACCCAGGAAGAACCTAAAGAAACAGTGATCCACACTGACCTAGGAGACTTCCCAGCGGATTGGCCTCAGATCGGAGGTGCAGTAATCATTCCAGTACTCCAATTCTATGAACAGCCAGAAAACCCTCCACAGCAAGTTGAACCTGTAAGTGCTGTAGAAGAGCCAGCTCAAGAAGTATCCCCGGATGAAGGATCCCCGGCAGGAGTGGAGCAAGAGGGCCCAGCCAATGGTAGACTTGCCAGCCCAAAATAGAGGTTAAGGCAGTTTTACAACATGGTTACACGTAGAACTGGTAGAGTAACTGAGGATATAGACACTGACACCCCATCACCTATTGCACTACGCAGATCAGTACGCAGCACAAGAGGTAAACCTCCTGTTAGGTACACTCAGTAAATAGTCAAAGTTTCTGAAAATATATATAGTTACCCCTGGGGTATTGTGTATTAAATTGTAATGTACTGCTGCATAATTGTGTGTTTTCATGCATACGTTTATTAATTTGTGCTTTTTCCTATTAATTCTTTATTTACATAATGAACTTCGTGGCTGAGGACTTTGAGCAGCCCAAAAACTCTTAATGTATATAATTGCGCTCCCTGGAGTGCCCCTTTTAGGTGACGTCAGAAGGAAAACCTGTCTGGAGTGGCTTTTGTGGAGGTCCAACTCTGGATCTTCATGCCCTGCAGCCACCCCAGGGCCTACGTAGAGGGTTTAGGACAGGTCCCTCAAAACTACCAAATTACTCTACCTTGTGAGATGGACATCCTTGCTGGGAACCTCACCACAGGAGACTTGGATTCTGAGGACACTCTGTAACTATTTTGGTTATGTAACATTTAAGATTAGTGCCTCCCATAAAGGGAAGAATGTTCCAGTATTGCTTATGTTTCCTATTGTTACTGTTCTTTATAAAATGTACTTCAGCCCGGGAGTGCTGAGTTTTACTAGGGGGGAATGTGAAGCCCAGCTGTGCTTGGCATCACAGACCCAGAAGGGTGTATTGAAGGATTCCTCCACAAGAGGCCCCCATAACCATTCACACACCTCCACCTTCCACCTCAGACCACCAGAGGGAGCTCCTTAGGGAGATATATAAGGGAAGGTGGAGCCAGGCAGCAGTTAGTCTTCAAACTACAGTGAGTCTGTCTATTCTGGTTTAGCAGTGAGTCCAGTGCAGTCTGAGACGAGTTACCTCAGCGGACAAAAGTCTGTTCCAGCTCCTGCAATTGCTATCCTGCAGTGGAGCTTATCCAGATCAAGACTCGGTTGTTGCTCAGAGAGGTGAGCTTTAGGTGTGCCGGCGCCATAAGATCGGTGAACCGCGGCACGCTGCCGTTAGTGTGAGTGGCCTATTGAGAGTCCGAGTAGGCCGAAGGCGAAGGAGTAGAGAGTTAGGTCATAGGGGGCAGAGGAGCCTTACTAGCTCACCCCTAAGAAGAAGTTACCGGACACCGGGTCTGAAGCTTGCCGGGAGCTCCACGACCCAGTAAGATAAACCGGAATCCATGGAGAACTACAGGTCCCAGGATTGCTAAAGTGCTGATACGTACCAGAGCCAGGAGACACATAGGCCCCGTAAGTCACATAGTTACATAGTTAGTAAAGCCGAATAAAGACTTGCGTCCATCAAGTTCGACCTGTTAGTTCTGTAATTGCTAAAGTTGATCCAGAGGAGGGCAAAAACCCCAAATGATTTAGCCAATCTTCACCTGAGGAAAAATTCCCTCCCGACTCTGAAACCAGCAGTCAGAATAAATCCCTGTATCAACCTACTATTTTATTCTATTTTTAAGTATATGCAGAAATCTGCCTGGTATCTAGAAAAGCATCCAGTCCCCGCTTGAACTGGTTTAGTGAATCCGACATTACCGTCTCCTCACTCAGTGAATTCCATATTCTCACTGCTCTTACCGTAAAGAACCCCTTCCTATGCTGGTGCTGAAACCTTTTCTCTTCCAGTCTTAGTGAATGCCCTCTTGTTACCGTAATATCCCTCCTTTTGAACAAATCCCGGGCAAGGTCTCTATACTGTCCCCTAACATATTTGTACACATTTATTATGTCCCCCCTCAACCTTCTCTTTTCCAGGCTGAATAGTCCTAGTTTTGCCAACCTCTCTGGGTATTGCAGTCCCTCCATTCCCCTTATTAATTTTGTTGCCCTCCTTTGTACCTTTTCAAGCTCATTTATATCCTTTCTATATATTGGGGCCCATAACTGAGCACAGTATTCCAAGTGTGGTCTGACCAGTGCTTTGTACAGTGGAAGAACAATGTTCTCATCCTTTGCAGCTATACCTCTTCTGATACATCCCATTACCCTGTTTGCCCTTACAGCAGCGGCCTGACTTTGGGCACTCCAATTTAGTTTGCTATCAATCAAGATGCCCAAGTCCTTCTCCATCTCTGAATTCCCCAATGATTTCCCATTCAGTGAGTACTGGTGACTTCCATTTTTCCTTCCCATATGTATGACCTTACATTTCTCCTCGTTAAACCTCATTTGCCATTTAATGCTCCACCTACCCAGCTTATCCAAATCCCTCTGTAGGTCTGCACTGTCCTCTTTTGTATTAATTGTTTTACATAACTTTGTGCCATCTGCAAATATTGATATTTTACTATTTATCCCGTTGACTATGTCGTTAATAAAGATATTAAATAACATTGGGCCTAGTACAGACCCCTGTGGTACCCCACTAGTGACGCTTACCCAATCTGAGTATATTCCATTTATAACCACCCTCTGCCTTCTATCCTTTAGCCAGTTAGCTACCCACTTGCAGACATTTTCCCCCAGCCCCATCATTCTCATTTTGTATACCAACCTATTATGTGGCACGCTATCGAACGCTTTTGAGAAGTCGAGATACACGACATCCACTGGTTCCCCCTGATCTACTCGAGAGCTAACCTCCTCGTAGAAGTCAATCAGGTTTGTTTGGCAGGAGCGATTCCTCATGAATCCATGTTGGTTCGGGGTTAATAGATTATTAGCATCAAGATGCTCCATGATTGCCTCATTAATAAAGCCTTCAAAAATTTTTCCCACAACGGACGTCAGACTCACCGGCCGATAGTTTCCGGCGTCACTTTTTGCTCCCTTTTTGAATATTGGCACTACATTCGCCTGTCGCCAATCAAGTGGTACAGACCCAGTCTCAACAGAGTCCTTAAATATAAGATATAACGGTCTGTCTATCACATTACTTAGTTCCCTTAGTACCCGTGGGTGTATGCCATCAGGTCCTGGTGATTTGTTTATTTTAATGTTACTGAGGCGTTTCTGTACCCCAGCTTGGGTTAGATTTGTCATACTTAGTGGAGGATTAAGTTTGTCACTTCTCATTTCGCCTGTTAGTTCTTTTTCCTTTGTGAAAGTTGACGAAAAAAATGTATTTAATAGATTAGCTTTATCCTCATCTTTCTCTATGATTTTGCCTTCCTCACTTTTTATCGGTCCAATATTATCCGATTTAATCCTTTTACTATTTATATACGTAAAGAACAGTTTGGGATTTGATCTACTTTCCCTAGCAATACGTCTCTCTGTTTCCTCCTTCGCTATTTTTATTTGTTTTTTACAGGTTCTCGTTTTTTCCTTGTAACACATTAGTGCTTCCTTACTGTTTTCCTGTTTTAATCTCTTGAATGCCTCTTTTTTGCTATTTAACGCCCCTTTTACGTTCTTATTCAACCATATTGGTTTCCTCTTATTTCTGGCCCTTTTATTCCCATACGGTATATACCTCTCGCACTGAGTATTCAGAATTCTTTTGAAGGTTTCCCATTTACTATTCGTATTTCCTTGATTAAGAACTTTGTCCCAGTCTATAAGTTGAAGGTTTTCTTTCAGCTGATCAAACTTCGCCCTCCTAAAGTTTAATGTTTTAGTTGTTCCCTTATTGATAACCCTACTGAAGGGCATTTTGAAGTCGATAATATTATGGTCGCTATTACCTAGGTGCCCCCCTATCTGTACCTCAGTTATTCTATCAGGCCTATTAGTCAATATTAAGTCCAACACGGCCTTCCCTCTCGTTGGTTCCTGCACTAGTTGGGAGAGATAATTATCCTTGATATTTGTCAAGAACCTTTTTCCTTTCTGCGATCTACAGGTTTCTGTTTCCCAGTCAATATCCGGGTAGTTGAAGTCCCCCATTACAATCACCTCATTATGTTTTGCTACTTTGTCTATTTGTCCTAATAGCAGTTTCTCATTCTCCTCTGTTATATTGGGTGGCTTATAGCAGACCCCCAGTAATATTTTATTATTATTTTTTGCCCCCTCTATCTCTACCCACATGGACTCGACCCCCTCTTCTCCCTCTCCTATATCTTCCCTTAATACTGGGCTTTAGACGTGACTTTACATATAAGCAGACTCCTCCGCCCTTCCCCTGTTTCCGGTCCCTTCTAAATAAACTATAATCTGTTAAATTTACCGCCCAGTCGTAACTATCGTCTAGCCAAGTCTCTGTTATACCTACGATGTCATACCTCTCCTCCGATATAAGCGCCTGCAGCTCATCCGCCTTATTGGTCAGGCTTCTTGCGTTGGTCAGCATGCAAGATAAAACTTTGGGGTTATTTAGCATCCTATTCTTCTCTAACGATCTAACTGTACTATTCCCACCCCCCTCTCCACCCTCATTATATTCACTTCTCCCCTTCCCCCTTGCTTGCCTCACATCCCACCTATTTCCTTGGTTCCCCCCCCCGTCTCTAGTTTAAAAACTCCTCCAACCTATTAGCCATCTTCTTCCCCAGCACCGCTGCACCCTCCCCATTGAGGTGCAGCCCGTCCCTACGGTAGAGCCTGTAGCCGACAGCGAAGTCGGCCCAGTTCTCCATGAACCCAAACCCTTCTGCCTTGCACCAACTCTTTAGCCACTTATTCACCTCCCTAACCTCCCGTTGGCGCTCCTGTGTGGCTCGCGGGATTGGTAGTATTTCTGAGAAAACTACCTTGGAGGTCCTTGCCCTAAGCTTCCTACCTAGATCCCTGAAATCATTTTTAAGGACCCTCCATCTACCACTCACTTTGCCATTGGTGCCAATGTGGACCATGACCGCTGGGTCTTCGCCAGCCCCACCCAGTAACCTGTCAACCCGATCCACGATGTGCCGGACTCGAGCGCCAGGGAGGCAGCACACCGTTCGGCGATCCCGGTCTTTGTGACAGATTGCCCTGTCTGTCCCCCTAATAATAGAGTCACCCACTACCAGGACCTGTCTAGCCTGCCCTACACTTCCCCCCTCCCCCTCATTACTGGAGCATACACTCCCCCGGCGGTCAGAGGATCTGTCGTGCTCCAATAATGCCGGTTCTGAACCAGCCTTCCTATACTTCTTCCCTCTATCCCTTCTAACTGTTACCCAGCTCCCTGCCTGTTCAGCCTGCGCTTCCCCACTAAGCTCCACCACCAGTGTTGACCCATTGAGTGTCTGCTCGGTGAGCAGCAAACTCCGTTCCATGTTGTCGATGATCCTCAGTACCGCTATCTGAGCACTTAGATTCAGGATTTGGGCTTCCAAGTGCACGATATGCTCACATCTCTCGCAGCAGTATGGATCCCTGAGCGGTAGCTCAGGGAATGCATACATTGCGCAAGATGTACACTGCACGGCTCCGGCCAACATGGACGTCATTCTAAATATGGGGATACAGTCAGTATATATGTACAAGTACAAAACACAATTATTTATATATAGGTGTATGGACGGGGATCAATTAGGGATGTGCAAGTGTATCGATTAGATATCGGCGCGGGATCAGTTAAGTATGGACGGGGGATCAATTAAGTATCAATTAAGTCGGGAACGTGCACTCCAAGAGAAGGCCCTACCACAAGGTCAGCCAGCGCAGGACAGAGACAAAGTTAGGCCTAGCTCCATGCAGGTCAGAAACTTACTACGCAGAAGCCAGAACCAGGAGGCCCAAAACCTACTCCTTGGGGGAGGATCCGGACATACACCCTTCACCCTACAGTGCTCCAGGGAGTGCCTGAAATTCCACCAGTAAAAGGTACTGAAGCGACTATTGTGTCCGTCCCTGTTCTTGCTCTGGCCCAGCGGAGTCTCTTTGTCCTGCATCCCCGTTCCTATACTGCCCTGAGGCCCAGCTCTACCTGTGGAGAGCAATACCATCTAGCTGCCCTATCATCAGCCTCAGTGGATTGCGCAGCGCTGGTGATCCTCACCAGAAGCCACAGGTGGCGTCACGAACTCTTTCTTTTATAAACTTTACAAATATCAACCCCCTTTTTAAAGAGAGGCCCAGGGTACGGGCCCGGGAGCCGACCACCGCGACATCCCTAAAGGCCAGGCTAAAGGCCCGGGTACCGAGTCATCCCCATTCCCCTGGGCTAGTCAGAGTACACACCTTAAAAAGCATGACAGATCTGAGCCTGCTCCTTCTTCTGCTGCGGTCTTGGTCTCTTCCTCCCGCTCTCGATCAACAGGGCCACCTGTTTCCCTCAAAGAGAGGATGTGACATCACAACCACCAGCAGTGTCACTGTGCATCTCTAAACCGTCCCATGGAAGTGTACAGCTCTCCGTCCACGAAAACACTTGAGAGAAAAAGGAAATACTCCTCTACCCAACCACAAGCCATGGTCCTGAATGACAGCATTTCCAAATTCCTGGCATTTGAAATGCTGCCATTCTGGCTGGTGGAGACAAACAGTTTTAAAAAAATGATGGCGGTGGCTGTCCTGCAGTATTTTGTTCACAACAGCCGCTACTTTTCCACGCAGGCTATTCCTGCCCTGCACACACGTTCCGGACCAAATCAGGTGTGAACTGCGCAATGCCATTAGTGGCAAGGTCCACATAATCACCGATACATAGACCAGTAAGCATGGCTAGGGATGTTACATCTCCCTGACTGCCCACTGGGTAAATGTAGTGACGGCTGGGACAGAGGCAGAAGGCTTTCTAGCGCATGTCCTATGACCACCGAGTATTACTGGACGTTTCTCTGTCCAGGTTGCTTCCTCCTCTTACTCCGGTTCCTCTATCGTCTCCTCATCCGATTACAGTAAGACCTGCACCATCAACTTCAGCACAGCCAGGAGGAATGACAGCAGTCTTTTCTGAAACTCATCTGTTTGGGGGACAAATCCCACACCGTGCAGAAACTGTGGACAGGGAACAATCAACAGGCAGATGAGTGGTTGGTGCCAGTGAACCTCAAGCCCGGCCTGGTGAAATCTCGTAGTAGCTGTGGGCTTAGCTGGTTTGAAGCTCATCCCTTGCCCGGCGCATGAGCTGAATTTGGTGGTGCAGAGCTTTCGTTGCTGCTTAAAGTGTGGACAGTGTGGCGCTTTCGGCGTCATCAACCTGCTGCTGCTCGCCGGTCTGTGCTGCATCATCACTTCCACATTCCCACTCTCATCCTCATACACGACATACCAACAAGGTGGAACTCCACTTTGAAAATGCTGGAAAAACTGTGCGGGCTGCAGCAGGCAATAATGGAGTTTCAGCTGAAGCATGCACGGCTGTGTCGCTCTGCAGACCAACACCAATTTACCACCAATAAGTGGGCCTCCATGCGGGATGTGTGTGCCATGTTGAGCTGCTTCGAATACTCCACCATCGCCAGCGCTGATGACATCATCATGAGCCTTACTTTCCCACTTGTATGCCTGCTGGAAAAACCAGTTAAGGCGATCATAAATGAGGTGGTGGCACATGAGGAAGAGGAACAGGGACCATTCGCACAGTTGTCAAGCCTGTCATCCACACATGGTTCAGATGGAGGGTACCAACAGTGACCAGGTACACAACTGTCCAGGCAGGGGACAGTTTTGGAGAAGGACGATGAGGAACAGTCTCCACAGCACGGTGGCACTCAAAGCAGCTCATGAGTATCACTGGAGCATGGCTGAGGGGATACAGAGGATCAAGACCATATACCTCTCACCGAGGAAAGCTTGCCATTGCCTCTGGGCAGCCTGGCACAAATGAGCCAATACATGCAGATGTGGCTGTGCAATGATTGCCGAGTTGCCCAGCTTGTTACCATTGCTGATTACTGGGTGGCCACCCCGCTACAAAGACAACATACGATCATTACTTTCGTCATTGGACATTCAAAATGTGTGAATACAAGCGCACGCTGGCAGAGGCACTACTAACGGCGCTCCCACCTGACATTGGGGGCTCAGTGGAAGAACAAGGCAGAGGTGAAGGAAGTTGCCAACGCTGCCCCAGCACCACCTCGGAAGGCAGGGTTAGCATAGCCGAAACGTGGCAAAACTTTCTCAGCAAGCCACAACATCTGGAACCACCATCTGATACGGTCCTTATTAGCAGGAGGCAGCGTTACAACAACATGGTGAATGAGTATGTGTCCACACGTCTCCATGTACTAACTGATGGGTGTGCCCCATTTAACTTATGGGTCTCCAAATTGAACACATAGCCTAAGCATGCCCTTTATGCCTTGGAGATGCTGGCCTGCCCTGAACCAGGCATGGATCCCACAGAACTTGTACGTACCTTTAGCTGACTAGACAACTATATACATTTACTAGGGGGTATAATGGAGTCTAGACACAATGAAATTTAAAATTACAATTTTTATTGAGTCATACTGTATATTAAAAGAAAAATTTTTGTATAGAACAAAACAATGATTAAAAAGTTAAGCAGGAAAATTTTCAGCTTAAAGGGCATTTGCACTTTATACTTTCTGGCCAGTAAGCATCAAAAGCTGGTTTGCTGATATCTATATATCTATTGGGGGAATAAGCCCATGCTGCTGGCACTGACACCCTATAGGGCATTTGCACTTTATACTTTCTGGCCAGTAAGTACCAAAAGCTGGATTGCTGATATCTATATATACTTCACCCTACCCTTTATCCAACAAGAGTCTTTGGATTGAGAGCCATATATATAATCCTGGGCAGCTGAAAATTTTCCTGCTTAACTTTTTAATCATTGTTGTGTTCTATACAAAAAACTTTTTCTTTTAATATATAGCTCAATAAAAATTGTAATTTTAAATGTCATTGTGTCTAGACTCCATTATACCCCCTAGTATTGCCTATAGTGGGTGAAGTGTGTTTTATATATTGTTCTTGGAGCGACTAAACTTTGTTTTGTGACGTGTGTTGGTTATTAACTATATACATTTGTTTCATTTTGGAGCCTCCCCAAATAAAAAAACAGTGTTGGATACCTCCTCCTCTGGCTCTTCCACCTACACCACCACGTCCAACTCCTCCAATTGGACCTCCACCTCCTGGTTCTAGATTCCTATTTTCTGTTCTATGACTGATCAGACATTGATGGCCTATTCTGAGGATAGGTCATCAAGGCTAAAGTAGTGGAGAACCTCTTTAACCTGGTGTGACTGGGGGCTCCACTACAAGACCACCTAGTCTGTCTAAGGTGGTGTACATCTCACACTAAGGTTTGGTTCAAGGGGAACACTCTTCTCCCTCTTCCATTTTATCGGAGGCACCTGATGGACCTAGGTCTATTTACAACCTATGTAACTATGAGAAAGAGAGTAAAGCCTCCATAATATCTCCACATACCTCCACCTGCAGAGCCACACACTGGATGGTAGATGGTAGAATGTATGGGCTCCTTCGAGGTCTGATGCAGTTTCCGTGGGTGTGTTCTGACTTTGCATTATGGGCGTGTTCTAGTTTAGCACCAGACGCCATAGTCTCATGCAGAGACATACAGCTGCCAGGAGAAGCTGCAGGAGGAGGTCAGTCTGTCCTAAGCATGAAAAAACAGGAGTATATTTTATTAATTGCTGGTTTGAAGTCTTCTTGTTGTTTTTAGGTGAGTGGGCTTGATACTCGGGGGTGTGGGATTTGGGGGGTTAATGCTGGAGAGCTGTCTGGTGTAGTTAATTAATGCTTGTGGGGATCTAAGGGGGCTCTGGGGAATAATGCAGGGATAATGCAGGCTTGTGGAGGCTCTGGAGGAATAATGCATGCTTGTGGCGACTCTGGAGGGATAATGCGTGCTCTTTATCCACAGCCTAGTTTGCTCTAGCACCTGTTTCTTTCTCTTCTCTCTAAGCCTAACCCCAGAGAGTCTCACTCCCATTGTCCTGCATTTTGCATGTTTCTCCTGTAACAAAAGGTTTCCCTCTGGTCAGAACTGGTCCCTCTGCCAGGACTGCAGTCCACCCACTATGTCACCTCCCCAGGAGCCCCCCACTACCTATAGCCAGAGTGTCGTCACCCCCCCCCCCGCAGCCGCCTGTTCAGCCCTGGCAGCTGGCAACATCACCATACAAGGGCCTTAAGGCTGAAATAATGGAACGCGTCCCTTACTAGCCCCCCCTTCCAGGGCTCCCGCCTTTTAGAGGAGCTAGATAAGATAATCTCTAACACCATGGGGGTTAAGACTATTTTGCTTCCGCAACAGAGGGCTAAATGCCCTCCTCCCAAGAGACGCACAGTCCAGTTTTGGTCCTTTCGGAAATTTTCAGTCTAGAACAGCAACCAACAGTACAACTCTCCGGCCCGCCAGGAAAAGAAGAGATCTTCCTTCAGGCTAGCCAACCTCTGGCATTAACGAACCCACCAGCGCCAGTCTGCCAGGCCCAGATCTAGCAGATTCTCTTCAGTATGATGGGGTGTTCCCACCTGAGATGTTTCTCAGGGTGGGCGGCAATTTCCTTCGGTTCCAGGATGAGTGGCTCTCAGTAGTCAACAACGCGTGGGTCCGAGACATTATCTCCTACGGCTGCAAAATAGAATTTTCCATGCTCCCTTGTTTTCGAGACCCACCCCCCTAAGACTCCTTCCCTCATTCCCGGGTTTTTCAAGACTATTGATTCGCTATCCAAAGCAGGCATCATGATCTCCGTTCGAGGACACTGAAACATCAGACACCAGAGGAAGGCCGACGGGTCAGAGCAAAGCCAAAGACCCTACCCACAATCCTGCCCTTATGCGCCAACAACTTATTACACAGTTTTACAATACATCAGAAATGCATAAAATGAAACAAGCAAAGGTATAAAGTTTGCAATGCTAATAAAATTAGAATTCTTTCTATATATACTGTTAAAATGTTCTTTATACAATATTTCTACAAGTAAAAGTTTGAGATTTCTGTTGTGATGGTTATTTGTTCCTTTTAAACTTGTTCTGAATGTAAATAAAAGATTGCTCTGATTACGTTTCCACATTGTATTTTAGCCTTTCATTTAATGCATAGGGTAAGAAAAGCCCATGATGCATCTGTGTAAACCATGTAAATGGTACTACAGTGGGTACGGAAAGTATTCAGACCTCTTTAAATTTTTCACTCTTTGTTTCATTGCAGCCATTTGGTAAATTCTAAAAAGTTTATTTTTTTCTCATTAAAGTACACTCTGCACCCCATCTTTACTGAAAAAAAAACCCTGAAATGTAGAACTTTTTGCAAATTTATTAAAAAAGAAAAACTGAAATATCACAGGGTCATAAGTATTCAGACCCTTTGCTCTGTATTGAGTAGAAGCACCCTTTTGAGCTAGTACAGCCATGAATCTTCTTGGGAATGATGCAACAAGTTTTTCACACCTGGATTTGGGGATCCTCTGCCATTCTTCCTTGCTGATCCTCTCCAGTTCCGTCAGGTTGGATGGTGAACAGCCATTTTCAGGTCTCTCCTGAGATGCTCAATTGGGTGTAGCTCAGGGCTCTGGCTGGGCCAGCCAAGAATGGTCACAGAGTTGTTCTGAAGCCACTCCTTTGTTATTTTAGCTGTGTGTTTAGGGTCATTGTCTTGTTGGAAGGTGAACCTTCGGCCAAATCTGAGGTCCAGAGTACTCTGGAAGAGGTTTTCATCCAGGATCTCTCTGTACTTGGCCGCATTCATGTTTCCTTCAATTGCAACCTGTCGTCCTGTCCCTGCAGCTGAAAAACACCCCCATAGCATGATGCTGCCACCACCATATTTCACTGTTGGGATTGTATTGGGCAGGTAATGAGCAGTGCCTGGTTTTCTCCACACATACCGCTTAGAATTATCACCAAAAAGTTCTATCTTCGTCTCATTAGACCAGAGAATCTTATTTCTCATAGTCTGGGAGTCCTTCATGTGTTTTTGAGCAAACTCTATGCGGGCTTTCATATGTCTTGCACTGAGGAGAGGCTTCCGTAGGGCCACTCTGCCATAAAGGCCCGACTGGTGGAAGGCTGCAGTGATAATTGACTTTGTGGAACTTTCTCCCATCTCCCTACTGCATCTCTGGAGCTCAGCCACAGTGATCTTGGGGTTCTTCTTTACCTCTCTCACCAAGGCTCTTCTTCCACGATTGCTCAGTTTGGCTGGACGGCCAGGTCTAGGAAGACTTCAGGTGGTCCCAAACTTCTTCCATTTAAGGATTATGGAGGCCACTGTGCTCTTAGGAACCTTGAGTAACCTTGGCCAGATTTGTGCCACAATTCTGTCTCTGAACTACTTGGGCAGTTCCTTTGAGCTCATGATTCTCATTTGGTCTGACATGCACTGTAAGCTGTGAGGTCTTATATAGACAGGTGCGTGCCTTTCCAAATCAAGTCCTATCAGTTTAATTAAATACGGCTGGACTCCAATGAAGAAGTAGAATCATCTCAAGGAGGATCACAAGGAAATGGACAGCATGTGATTAAAATATGAGTGTCTGAGCAAAGGGTCTGAATACATATGACCACGTGATATTTCAGTTTTTCTTTTTTAATAAATTTGCAAAAATTTCTACATTTCTGTTTGTTTGTTTTTCAGTCAAGATGGGGTGTAGAGTGTACTTTAATGAGAAAAAAAATGAACTTTTTAGAATTTACCAAATGGCTGCAATGAAACAAAGAGTGAAAAATTTAAAGAGGTCTGAATACTTTCCGTACCCAATGTATATAATAACATGGCTTAGACAGGTAAACCACTTTTGAAACAATGAAGTTCACTTGAACAAGCTGCATAGATGAAAGCCTGCTTAAAGGAAACCTGTCGCCTGGTTTTCCCCATATAAAGTATGACCACCACCTGTATGCTCTTTATATACACCATTCTAGAATGCTGTATTTAAGCCCCCAAGCCGATCTGCATAACATAAAAAAAAAAACCTTATATTAGACTCACCTACAGGGCGGTCCCGTCCAATGGGCTTCATTAGTGTTAATCCAGCACCTCCTCTTCCTGAGATCGCCGTCCTTCTTTCTTCAAGTCGATGACGACATCCACACAGTGTCTTCCATCACACTCCTGCGCAGGCACACTTCCCTCTGCCCTTTCCCAGCACAGGGCAGAGAAGTGTGCCTGCGTAGGAGCACGATGGCAGAGGCTGTGTGGATGACATAGGACGCATAATCCACACAAAGCAGAGAAGGAGGATGGTGCCGGATGAAGACCAGCGACATCCATAGGACCGAATTGCCCCATAGTTGTGTATAATAAAGGTTTTTTTTTTACATTATGCAAATTGACTTGGGGACATGAGTACAGCATTCTAGAATGGTATATATAAGTGCATACAGGTGGTGGCCGTACTTTAAATGGGGAAAACTTTGACCAGTTCCCTTTACCCCCAAAGGCTGTTTGCACTTTAATGACCAGGCCAATTTTTACAATTCTGACCACTGTCACTTTATGAGGTAATAACTCTGTAATGCTTCAATGGATCCCACTGATTTCGAGACAGTTTTTTCGTGACATATTGTACTTCATGATAGTGATAAAATTTCTTCAATATGATTTGTGTTACTTTGTGAGAAAATCGGAAATTTGGCGAAAATTTTGAAAATTTTGCAATTTTCAAAATTTGAATTTTGATGCTCTTAAATCAGAGATACAGTACATCACACAAAATAGTTAATAAATAACATTTACCACATGTCTACTTTACATCAGCACAATTTTGGAACCAACATTTTTTTGGGTTAGGAAGTTATGAGGGTTTAAAATTGACCAGCGATTTCATTTTTCCAATAAAATTTACAAAACCATTTTTTAGGGACCACATCACATTTGAAGTGACTTATTAGGGGCCTTTATGACAGAAAATACCCAAAAGACCACTCTAAAAACTGCACCCCTCAAGGTGCTCAAAACCATATTTAAGAAGTTTATTAACCCTTCAGGTGCTTCACAGGAACTTTTGGAATGTGGAAGAAAACAATGAACATTTACCTTTTTTTCACAAAAATGTTTTTCAGCCCCCAATTTTGCATTTTCATAAGGGTAACAGGAGAAATTGCAACATACCATTTGTTGTGCAATTTCTCCTGAGTAAGCCGATCCCATATATGGGGGAAAACCACTGTCTGGGCGCACGGCAGGGTTCACCATTTGACTCTTTGAATGTAAAATTTGCTTGAGTCACATACTCGAGTGACATGCTCGAGTCCCCACCCCACATGTTTCACAGTTGTTAGACATCCAAAAACACATGCGGGGATCGCTCATGCAGGGCAGGCAATCCCTGCAAGGTTTTTTCGGCTGTATAACAGCCGCGAAACATATGGGGCGGAGACCCGAGCATGTCACTCGAGCACCCGCGATACTCAGTGCATACCCAAGCAACCGATGCAAACTCAAGTAACGAGTACTTGCGCTCAACACTAGTCGCCATATCGTCATCGTTTTTTTTCTTTCCTTTTGAAAAAATCCCAACACACCCTAACCCCAACCCTAATACAACCCTAACCCTAGCACAACCCTAACCCTAGAGTTTATTTTTTACGCTGTTCTTCATGCGGTATAAGTGATTAGACGACTTTATTCTTTGGGTCTGTGCGATTACAGAGAATACAAGATTCATATCAGGTATTTATGTTTGGCAGCTGTCACACACTATAGGACGCTTTTTTTTGCAAAGACTAGTTTTTGCAATCATTTTTCCATATTTCGGCTGACAGAGTCATGTGACGGCTTGTTTCTTGCTGGACAAGTTGACGTTTTTATTGGTACCATTTTCAGGCACGTGAAATTTTTTGATCGCTTTCTATTCCGTTTTTTGGGAGGCAGAATAAACAAAAATCAACAATTCAGGAATTGTTTTTTTTATGCCATTCTGCATGTGGTAAAACTGATAAGGCAGCGTTATTCTTTGGGTCAGTATGTTTACAGTGATACTACATTTATATGTTTTTTTTATTTTTTTGGCGCTTTTCACAATAAAAACTATTTTATAAAAATAATAATTTGGTTTTGCATCACTTTATTCTGAGCGCTATAACTTTTTTATTTTTCGGCTGATGGGGCTGTATGGCGGCTTGTTTTATGTGGGACAAGATAACATTTTCAGCGGTACCATTTTTATTTACATGCAGCTTTTTAATTGCGTTATTACATTTTTTGTTTGGCGGTATGATGATAAAGAATAGTTTTTTGCTCCATTTTTTTTTTTTACCGTGTTCACTAAAGGGGTTAACTAGTGGGACAGTTTTATAGGTCAGGTCATTCTGGACGTGGCGATGCCAATTTTTTTTTTTTCATAATAATATAATAATATTTATTTATGGGTACAGTATATTTTTATTTTTTGGATTATTTTTTTATCTTTTTTATATTTTTACAATTTTGTTTTTATTTTTTTCACTTTCTGACACTTTTTTTTTTACTTTTACACTTTCTCCCACTATGGGACTTCCATTTTTTGCAGGTTGATCACTTGTTTAACATAGGGATGCAGTAGCTGTCAGCCCTGCAGGCACAAGTTAGATAGATCGTGCACTGAGCACAATCTATCTAACTTTCTGATGCCTGGTGACGCGGATGCCGTCATGACGACATCAGGTCACCATGGCAACGAGTGGGACCTTTGCTCACAGCACGGGGTCGCCGATCCAAGGTAAGAGGGGCGCCCTTACCTCAGCTTGCCCCGGAAATGCTGCGATCGACTCCAATTGCTGCATTTCTGGGGTTAATGTGCTTGGAGCGGTGTGGGACCACTCCTGGCACATAGTACCGGGTGTCACCCGGCGGCGATAGCGCACGCACAGAGGATGTGCCGGGGTGTAATAATACGTACCTGGCCAAAAAGGCCCAGGGAGCAGGTACGTGTTATTATGCCCCACGTCAGAAAGGGGTTAAAGGGAACCTGTCATGTCATTTGTATAATTTAAACTGTCCCCAGGTCACAATAAGTTTCACGGGTGTGTCAGAAGTGACAGACAGTCGCCCTGCAGTTGGTTGCAGATCTCTTTGTTTGGCATTACAGACACCTTCTTAGAGGCTGTCTCTCTAGGACCCAGCGGTTACCTTCCTCTGGCTAATTAACACCCTGGCCTGGCTGTATAAATAACTGCTGTCTGCCAGAGGGAGGTCCCGGCGATACTCACATTACCCCTTGTGAAGGCTCAGAGCAAGTGCATTACTTCTTCCTCTCTGGACCTATGAGGAAGGGTATTCATCTCTCTGAAGTCGACTAAGCTAAGCGCTATCTTCCCTTGTTTGTTCCCCCTTGTTGTCTTTAGTGGTCAGTGGGGATTGACTAGCGCTCATCCCCCTCCCTTCCCTAGCCAGGGCCTAACACCAGGGAAAGACAAGGCGTGGTTCACGTGAGGCGATTGGTGAAGAACCAATATAGGGACGTTAGTGGAGACAGGGTGATATTAGATCAGCCTAGAAGGTCTCCACTCTCCCCTTTCCCTAGTGTCTGGGCTCCCTTTCCCTGTTCCCTTTGTGTTGCACTAAGTCTTTCCCATACCGTGCGTGACAATTAGTGATGCAATGTGCATCAATAACATGCTTTTTCCATGAAAATCAGTGCTATAGTCATTTGCCAAAAGCACTTATATAGCTATAACTTACTTGCTCGTTGAGTCATAGGGTTGTTCCTTACTGTATTTAGTCATACTGGTCCCCGCCCACTCAATATGAATTCTAATTCCGCACTTGTGCACCTTGCTGTATTAGCCAGCTTGCTCAGTGTGTTTGTGACATTACCTGCGCTTGCGCAAAGTGTAAGTTTAAACTAAATACAGCGTCACTGCGCACGCACGGGGGAGTCGTGCGACATGGCGCGCGGGGACCCCTGGACCAATGCGCAAGCACAGATTAAACTTACACATTGCGCAGGTAAAGAACACCCCTATGACTGAACAAGCAAGTGAATTATAACTATAGAAAGTTCTTTTGGAAAATGACTATAGCACTGATTTTCAAGGAAAAAGCATGTTAGTGATGCACATTGCACTACTAATTGTGACCTGGGGACAGTTTAAATTAAACAAAGGACATGACAGGTTCACTTTAAGAACCCTATCTAAATAGGTTTAAAATTAACATATTTTTAACCATCCAAAAAAATGCTATTTAAATATTCATGATGTCTGAACTGCAGGTAGTCAGTCTCACTTCATCATATATGTTTAACTGTGAAATGCTGCAGTGTTCCAATTACAATATACTTTTAGAAGCCATAGACTTCTTCATTAGACTGGCTCTTTGGAGAATCTAGAAGAATCTAGGTGAAGAAGACTTCTGCTCAGTATATAGGCACCATAAAAATACATTGCTATACACAATGTATTTCTATGGACTTGCATGAGCTGCTTCTGGAAACATTGACTGCATTGTAGAGTCAAGTTAACTAAATCCTCATATTTCATATGTTCGCCATTGGGAGCTCTAGCTCAATGGTTAGAGCTTCAGCCTCTGGATACTGAATTTCCAATTCGAGTCGCGGTGTGTGCGGTCACAGGAGAACGAAGAGGTGAGTGATATAATTTAATTTATTCACGTGAGGACGTTACGAGATTGTGGCTGCTGTGCCCCTGACCACACGTGAGGAATTACGAGATTGTGGCTGCTGTGCCCCTGACCACACGTGAGGAGTTACGAGATTGTGCCTGCTGTGCCCCAGACCACACGTGAGGAGGTTACGAGATTGTGCCTGCTGTGCCCCTGACCACACGTGAGGACGTTACGAGATTGTGCCTGCTGTGCCCCTGACCACACGTGAGGACGTTACGAGATTGTGCCTGCTGTGCCCCTGACCACACGTGAGGACGTTACGAGATTGTGCGTGCTGTGCCCCTGACCACACGTGAGGACGTTACGAGATTGTGCCTGCTGTGCCTCTGACCACACGTGAGGACGTTACGAGATTGTGCCTGCTGCGCCCCTGACCACACGTGAGGACGTTACGAGATTGTGCCTGCTGCGCCCCTGACCACACGTGAGGACGTTACGAGATTGTGCCTGCTGTGCCCTTGACCACACGTGAGGACATTACTAGATTGTGCTTGCCGTACCTCAGACCACATGCTGCAGATAGCGGAGCAGAAAGGCAGTTATTTCTTGATATTATTTTACCAGTCATTACTTATAGCGGATCCATACTGTATATAGAAGAGGTGTGATGGCCCCATATTTCATATAGAGATCTGTGTAGCCCTGTACTCTATATAGGAAGCTTTGTCAATAATACTATTCAGTTACTGTAGCATGCTGAATACTGACAGTATATAGTATACACACTGTTGAAAACAGGAATCAGAGACTTAATCTACTGGTCATTACGTTAGCGATCATTCTGATATCTTCATTAATAAATACTTACCAAGAGCTCATAGAGATGGAAGAAAAGAAAGAGGGACAAATTGCGTAGCGCCCCTTTGCAAATTTTGCCCACGCCTCAACCCACAACCATTTGCCATTTGTACCATGGCAGGAGGAGTTGTCAGAGGGGTGCTGGCAGTGAGGGAAATTCAGCAGATGCCACAGACTGCGGGGCGTAGACCCAAATCCGGGTCTGTTCACCGGTATCCAGGACAGTTGAGACTAGAGCTGAGCGGATCGATTAAAGGGACTCCGGTCTAGATCAGTGGCAGCTGGACAGGAAGCCACGAATCTCTTACCTTCCCTCATCCGGCGTGGCTTTTGATTAGCCAGGGCTGGCATGATGTCATCTGTGCATCGTGCTTATTTCAGTTGGGATCTACGGATTTAATTTCTGTCCATTCAACTTTCTCATCTTTATGTAGCTTCACTATTTGACATCTGGCTTTTTTCTGTCTGCAAGGCCGTGTTCACATGTTGAATAAATACTGTATTTTTTTGTTTTCTGCAGATGTCCACACCAAACTACACAATAACAATCATCTCTGATTATTGCATACTTCCTGCATTTTTTTTATGCCTTTTCCCCTTATTTGATGTTTTTTGGTGCAGATGTGAAGCCGCGTTGTTAATTTTTTTAATAATACAGAATAGCTTTGATTCTGCACTTTAAAAAGGTAACTGCAGTCTTTTTACATGCATTTTCTCTTTTTAGGCTCTACATAGAAGCCTCTAGAGGAAGAAAACAAAAACATAACCCCACAGATCAGGGGCGTCTTTAGACCACAGCAGCTTTCATGAAATCGCATCCACTTTTCTCGGCCATTTAAATGCTGCAAAATGACTGTTCCAAAAAAAGCAGCTGAAAAAAACACAGCATTTATGCTACATCTGAACACGGCCTAAATGTCCAAGAAGAGTGAATGTGATTTAATGAAATCTACGCCTGCAGTGAGTCTAAAGACGCTGCTGAACTGTGCGGATTTCGTGCATTTTTTTCTATATAGCCTATGAAAAAAAAAATAGGTAAAAAAAAACCAACACATTTTTAAGAGCAAAATCAAAGCTTTTCTGTAGTATTAAAAACGTAGATTCACAGCTACACCAAAAATGCATCAAATAAAGTATTCTGCCACCAATGTATGTGGGTGAGATGTGTCTGAGGGATGTGGACACGGATCTCCGTATAATCAATGGCAGATAGAGTTACTCACTGACCTGTGCTTCTATTCTTATGAACTGCACGTGATTAGTCCGGAAGGATGATGCAGCGATGAGATGAGGTGAGATATCAGGGAAGGAGAAGGGATGAAGATGAAGTAGAAGTTAGAGTTGATATTAGAACCTTGCAGTTAGAGGTAGCAAGAGAATCCTTTCTCCAGTCCTGCAGCATGTTTTCACCAAGATGGCACTGACAAAAAGGAAGTGAAGAGAGGGAGATAGGAGGAGTTGCAGACAGAAAAGTAGTATGGGTAATACATGACCACATATTATAACAACAGCCAGTAGATGACAGCAAAGTACAACAAATACAATAGCCATACAATCACTATAACATTAGATAAATGTTCCAAAATGGCTGAAAGTCTTTGCAAACAATTAGCTAACAGCACACTCCCCGTATGAAATCCTTGGATTTCAATATTTTAACAGTCTTGAAATGGAGGTGTTTTCCTGAAGTACCCTGAGGGATACCTCAACCTGAAAGACAAAATAATGCATGCAATGCAACAATAACATTAACATAAACGAGGTAGATGAATGTCTATAACAAGTTCCTGAAGTAATCCAAAGGATAACCCATCTTCGGATTGGAGAAGCCGCACTAGGCCAAACTGTCTCCAACCCAATTATAATCCAAAGGTTAAAGTTCCTGGTTGCGATCAGAAGAGGTCCAAAAGTTCCTTGAAAGTTCCTTCTGGTTGAATGGATTGTTGTTAATTCTCAACCAGTATGAGTAAGATGACCTCTGACATAGGCCTAATGAAAGATTTGGGGTCACCTTGCTTCGTGACTGTCACTTCCACTTTGCGCACCTTGCCTTCTTTGCTTGGAAAAGTTTTTGATATTAGTCCCATAGGCCATGTGTTTCTTTCCGCCTTTTGGTCTTTCATGAGGACAAGATCTCCTACTTGTAAGCTCGGTTTAATTTGTTGCCATTTTCTTCGTCTTTGGATCTACTCCAGAAACAGCCAGATGTTGTACATGTTTCCAACGTCTCTGGTATTTGTTACAGAATACAGAGTCTTTAGGTGGGTTAGGAACGGTTCCAAGTTTCTGAGTGAAGAGAGTTGCTGGTGTAAGAATAGCAGGAGATTCTGGATTCATAGATATGGGAACAAGAGGTCTTGAGTTTACAATTGCCTACACTTCTGCTAAGAAAGTGGTTAAGGTCTCGTGAGTCTTGAAAGATTTGAATCCATCAACATAGACTCCAGTATCCGACGAGTGATGCCTATCATTCTTTCCCTTGATCCGTCCATATGGGATGCATGAAGAGAGTTGAAGATCCAGGAACAACCATTATTTGCCAAGAAGTCCTGGACTGGTGTTGGATTTAATTGTAGTTCTCGACAGGCACCTACAAAATTTGTTCCACAATCAGACATTATTTGCTTTACTGGTCCTCGTATGGTGAGGAATCGTCTTAAGGCGTTGAATAAACTGGAGGAGTCCATGGACTCTATTACTTCTATGTGTATTGCTTGTACACTCATGCATGTGAACAACACTGCCCATCATTTACTTTCTGCAAGTCCGCCTATGGTCCTACGTGCAGTGACTGCCCACAGACCAAAAACGTCCAAACCAACATAGGTAAATGGTGGTTCTGTGCTTGTCCTATCAGCAGGAAAATCATACATATGTTGTTGCAGTTTACCTCTTGTCTTGCGACAGTGAACACAATGATGAATTAAATGGGAAACCTGTCTCTTTGCTCCCACAATCCAAAGGCTTGCAACTCTTAAGGTACCTTCAGTGAAGTGTCTGCCTTGGTGTTTGATTTTTTCATGGTAATGTCGTATTGTCAATTACTGGATTTAAGTCAACAATGGGGCTGTTTTTAGGAACATCTTGTTTTTTACGTATACATTCCATTTCCTTGTGAAACACATTCTGCTGCTCAATACGTATCACAAACAGTTTACTCTGCAGAGAGAGGTGTATGACAGATGTGTCAACCGCAACACTCAACGTTACTATCCTTATTGCGATAGCATTGTGCGATGTGGACTAACCTTGCAATAGCACCAACAAGCCTTGTCCAACTGGAGAAGCAATCAAATCGCCAACAGTCCAAGCCCACCTTCTCCTCGGATTTGATGATGAAGGTGCTGACATCAGGATCTCTGGATCGACGTCGGGATCCTGAAGGCTGAAGCTGTCTTCGATGGCAGTCTCTTCACACTAGTCGCGAAGAAACTCCGGTCCAGTTAACCAAGAAGAATTTGCGAAACCACCAACAGACACTGACCTAGTAGCAAAGTCAGCAGGGTTAAGATGGGATGGAACATACTGCCATTGTTCAGGTTTAGAGGTTTTCCTGATCCCTTCAACGCGGTTACTGACATAGACGTAGAAGCGTTTTGTCTGGTTGTATATGTATCCCAACCTTGCTGTCTGTGGAGAATCTTGTGTCATCCACATCATCCATTCTGTATGAAGTCTACAATCTCTATGGCTAGTACAGCCCCACAGAGCTCAAGTCTGGGTATGGTGTGCTTGGGTTTAGGAGCCAATTTAGCCTTTCCAAATAGAAATCCAACATCAGCTTCATTGTTAGAGTCTACAACCTTCAAATAGGCAACTGCTGCAATAGAGGCATCAGAGAATATATGGATGTCCTTCCTTTGACTCGTAGCAAGGGATGCGGGAGTATAACAACGTGGTATGCGGATGTTATCCAAGGCGCAAAGAGATTCCCTCCATGACTTCCACTTTAGTTGTTTGTCAGCAGGGAGTGGTACGTCCCAGTGTGTAATAGACTCTGAGAGTTGCCTTAACAGAAGCTTGCCTTGCAACAAACCAGAGTGGATCGTATAGACTGTTCACCACTGACAGAACCCCACGTTTAGTAAATGTTTTTTCTGCACCACTAACCTGAAAGCTGAAGGAGTCCTTTAACAAGTTCCATCTCAAGCCCAGACTTCTCTGTACTCGTGGATTGTCTGAGCCTAGATTCAAGTTTCTGAATTCTGCAGCATGATCATTAGGGTGAAAGGCCTTCATGACAACAGCGCTATTGGAGGCAATTTTATGCAATCTTAAATGAGCTTTGGAAAGTATACTTTGTGTCCGTTTGAGCAGATCTATGGCTTCGTCCTCTGTGGGCAGGGATTTGAGACCGTCGTCCACGTAGAAGTCCTTTTTAACTAACTGTTGGGCATCCTTCCCGAACTCTGATTCACCATCAGAGGCAGTCCTGCGTAGGCTGTATGTAGCAACTGCAGAAGAAGGACTGTTTCCGAGCACGTGCACCTTCATGCAGTATTCAACCATTTCCTTGTTGGTGTCATTGTCTTGGTGCCATAGAAAACGGAGATCATTTCTGTGATCTTGTTGCACGATGAAACAATGGAACACTTGTTCAATGTCAGCAGTATTGGCGACTGGCTCTTTTTTGAATCTCATGAGCACTCCCACCAGATTATTTGTGAAGTTGGGGACAGTGAGGAGAATGTCGTTCAGAGATACACCATCATGTTTGCCGCTTGAATCGAACACCACTCTGATTTGTTCAGGCTTTCTTGGATGATGTACTCTGAAAGAAGGTAGATACCAGCATTCTTCATTGGCTTGAAAGGGTGGAGCTGGCTCTGCATGCTCATTGCGAAATAGCTTGTCCATAAAGGCTACGAAATGTTCCTTAATTTCAGGCTTGTTTCTCAATGTTCTCTGCAGTGAGATGAACCTGGATAATGCCTGCTCTCGGTTGTTAGGAAGCTTGGCCCTTGTAGCTTTGAAGGGTAAGGGAGCAACCCAACGGTCAGATTCGTTCTTGAAGAATCCACTGTCCAATATTTTAATAAACTCTTTGTCTTCTATGGATAAGGCGACCTTGTTGTCATCTTGTGTTGTGCGAAACACTGTTCTCCCAAAGTCATCACTATAGGGAGTGGGAATGATGTCAGGCTCTTGGATGAAGTCGGAGAACTTTTCTTTCACTTTGTAGTGATGGGAGCATGGTTTAAAATGAGTTGTGCGACCATTTTGGAGTACATACATTTTAAAGAAGTTGACTTCGGATGTCTTGTGACTAGTGATGAGCGAGCATACTCGCAAGTACTCGGTACCCGCCCGAGAATCTCAGTACTCGAGATGCTCGGAGCTCGCCGAGTACTTGCAAGATGCTCGGGCGGATGCTCAGGTCCCCTCCCTGCATGTTTGGCGCTCTTTACAGAGCCAATGAACATGCAGGGATTGCCTGCCACTCACTGTAATGCCGCAGACATGTTGGTTGTGGCATTACAGTGATTGGCTGGCCGCACAGCGTCATCAGGTCTATATCAGACCTGGCGCCGCCGTGCTCATCAGGCTACTCCGCAATCAAACAGTGTAGGGAGAGGTGCTGCTGAGCTAGGGAGAGATTTGCTTGTTTATTAGGTAGTGTAGGTAGAACAGAAGCATATTACACATATCCATCTCAACAAACAGTCCTTCTGAGGACTAAACCATCTGCAGAGATATCAGGCAGGCAGTGTATATAGGCAGGCAGGCAGTGTATATAGCAGACTGCAGTGCATACAGCACAAGAGGCTCCATTCCAGTTCTGTCTACTGCTGCTGCTGTTAGACATTTCTAGACATAGCCCTTATCCATATGTATGTCACTTGACAAATGGTAAGGTTTTAATATTAGAGTTAGGACTGTCCCTTAAGGGTTGCCGTGACGTTGCGGGATGGCTTTTACATTATTTTGATCAAAATTTGTTAACTAAATACCCTTTATTATTTATCATTATTTTTACTTTATTTTTGCACTTTGCGATTTATCCATTTACCTTTTGGGTATTTGTGTATTGTGCTTTTGTCTTTCGTTATTTATAGACATAGGCCCAGGTCTCAGGGGCCAGGAATAATTATTTTTGGATCTTAATCCTTATTATTTGCTTAAAAAGCAATCCAGAAAACACCGTTTTTCTGCGCCATTTGCTTGTTGGCACTGCAGAATACAGCCAGGTCCTTTCCATATTACTGCGCTAAAAATCCAGCTATTTAAAACTGTGGTTTCTCCGTCACATGGATCATATATACGTTTTCAGAAAATACTGCCATTTCTGGCCTCCATTAGAAATTTGTTTCAGTGTGTCAGCGAAGTTTTTGACACCTGTTTGCTGTTCAAAATAGTTACCTACAGGCAAGGTATTTAAAACTGTGTTTTCTCCGTCACACGGATCACATATACGTTTTCAGAAAATACTGCCTGTAGTGCCGGCGTCCCTGCCCTCTGCTAGGCAGGGACGCTGCTCCCCTCACCGCTCTGCCCCGTGCCCGGCATCCCTCTCCCGCTCTGCTGTCAGCGCGCGCTCCTTCCCGGCGTCCTCCTCCCGCTCTGCTCTCAGCGCGCGCTCCTTCCCGGCCCCTGTGCTTAGGGCGCGCGCGCGCGCGCTCCCCTCCTCTTAAAGGGGCCGCGCGCGCCGTCCTAAGGAGTCCCCGGCCAATGGCCGGAGCACTTCATCATATATAAGGCACCTCCTCCAAAATGGAGGTGCCCGAGCAATGTTGTTTGCACCTGTGTCTCACCTGTGCTTCAGCCCTCAGGTCCCGTTGCCAGTTACCTGCCAGTTACCTGTCAGATTCCTGCCTGATTACTTGCTACCTGTCTGCTAGTCTGAGGTCCGACGGTCTGCCTTACTACTCCTGTCAGTCTGTCTAAGGACCAGCCTGCCCGCTCACCTGGGAGCGCACCTCAGCTACCTGCCTGCTTGCCTGAGGTCCGACGGTCTGCCTTACAGCTCCGGTCAGTCTGTCTATGGACCAGCTTGCCCGCTCACCTGGGAGCGCTTCTCCGTTACCTGCCTGCTTGCCAGCTCGGAGGCTCCGCTGTCACGTGCTGTGATCACCAGCTACTCCAGACTCTTGCCCGCTCACCTGGGAGCGCTTCTCCGCTACCTGCCTGCTTGCCTACCTGGAGGCTCCGCCGTCACGTGCTGTGACCACCTGCTATTTCAGAGACTCTCGCTTGCTCACCTGGGAGCACACATTCTCCATCTGCCTTGCTAGCCTACCTGGAGGTTCAGCCATCACAGGTCGTACCTACCCTTTATCCAGAGACTGCCCCGATCACTTGCCGTGTCCTCCTGCCCGTACACCCAGAGACTGTCCTGGTCACCTCCTGTGACTACCTGCCTGGTCGCCACCCGCTCCCTTACAAGGACCGCCCCCTTGTATTGTAGCCCAGAGGTTCCGCCTCCCAGACCCGTTACAGTTTGCTCGGGCCATGGAACCCGGTGGCACCCAAGCTCCCTCGCTCTCGGACCTCTGTCTTGAACTGTCCCGTCAGAGGTCCCAACAGGAGTCCATCCTGGGTCACCTGCGGAATGTCAATACTCGCCTGAACACTCTGTCTGATCCACCAACAACCTCCGCCAGTGCCATATCTTGCAATCCGGCAGCTCCGCTGCCCACTAATACCATGGTATCCTACCCCGGCTTTCTGCACCTCCTCGCTTCGGAGGCGACTCCGTCCAGGCTCGGGGCTTCTTAAATCAGTGCACCCTGCACTTTGAACTTTTGTCCCACCAGTTTAACTCCGACCGGGCCAAAATTGCCTTCATCATGTCCCATCTCACCGGGGAGGCCCTGGCCTGGCTAAATCCTCTATGGGAGAGAGGAGACCCCCTGGTGTCCAACTTGCCTGCTTTTCTCACGGCTTTCCGGAAAGTCTTCGACGAACCCGGACGGAAGACCTCATCTGCATCTTCGTTGCTACGCCTCCGTCAGGAGAGTCTCACCGTGGGCCAATATGCCATACGGTTCCGTACCCTTGCCTCGGAGCTGGCCTGGGATAACGACGCTCTGGTTTCCGTCTTCTGGGAGGGTCTGTCCGGCCGTATTAAAGATGAACTTGCCGGTCGGGACATTCCTACCACTCTCGATGACTTAATAACTCTTGCCACCCGGATTGACCTACGGTTCCAGGAGCGTGCCAGAGAGGTCACCCGTGAGAGGAGGTTACCACGTCTAGCTCCTACTTTTCAGAAACCCGTCACTCCTTCTGTCTCTAACCAGGTACACCCTCCTGAGCCTATGCAGGTCGACCAGACCAAGATGGTCAAGACCCGTCAGGACTTATGCCGTGCCGAGGGGACCTGCTTCTACTGTGGCAGTAAGGAGCACCGGATCCGTGCCTGCCCGGAGAGGTCGGGAAACGCCTGTGTCTAGGTTCGCTCAGAGAGGTCCACCTAGACAAGAATAAATCCTCTCCATCCCTGCTGTTGTCAGTTTCAATCGTCTACGGGGAGAACCGTTATTTCGAACTAGCCCAACTGGACTCTGGAGCAGCCGGGAATCTTATTTCACAGTCCCTTGTAGAGAAATACCGCATCCCCACCAAACCTCTGGCTGTACCCTTGTCTGTGGCTGCCGTGGATGGGGGGCTCTTACCACGCCCCATCCAACTCATCACCGAATCCATTACTCTGCAGGTGGGAATGCTGCATTCTGAAAGTATCTCCTTTCATGTTCTGCCTGGACTCTCTCACGCCCTCTTGCTAGGTCTGCCTTGGCTCCAGAAACATGCACCCGTGCTTGACTGGCAAACCGGAGAAGTCCTTCGCTGGGGACAAGACTGTCATAAGACCTGCCTGGTTCCCGTCCATCCCGTCCGTCCCTCTCCTACCCCAGCTAATCTACCTGGACTTCCAATTCCTTATTGGTCTTATGCTGATGTCTTTAATAAAAAGGAGGCAGAGACATTACCCCCTCATAGACCATACGACTGTCCCATCGACCTGTTACCCGGTACTACTCCTCCCCGTGGGCGTATTTATCCTTTATCCGCTGCTGAGACCCGGTCGATGTCCGAATATATTGAGGAGAATCTGGCCAGGGGATTCATCCGGAAATCTACCTCCCCGGCGGGAGCAGGCTTCTTTTTCGTCAAAAAGAAGGATGGCTCTCTCCGTCCCTGTATAGACTATAGAGGCCTAAACCAGATCACGGTGAAGAATAAGTACCCCCTTCCGCTCATTCCAGAATTATTTGATCGTCTGAGGGGGGCTAGAATCTTCACCAAACTAGACCTCCGTGGGGCGTACAACCTGGTTCGTATCCGTCAAGGGGATGAATGGAAGACGGCATTCAACACCCGGGACGGCCACTATGAATACCTGGTAATGCCCTTTGGTCTCTGTAACGCTCCTGCCGTCTTTCAAGAGTTGGTCAATGACATCTTCCGGGACCTTCTCTACTCCTGCGTAGTGGTGTACCTGGACGACATCTTGGTCTTCTCTCCGGATCTCCAGACTCACCGGAGGGACGTTCGTCAGGTCCTGCTCAGGCTCAGGCAGAATCACCTCTTCGCTAAATACGAGAAGTGCCTCTTTGAGCAGACCTCGCTTCCGTTTTTGGGCTACATTATTTCTCAGACCGGCCTACGAATGGATCCAGATAAACTGTCTGCCATCGAGAAATGGCCCCGACCGGAGGGGTTGAAGGCCATTCAGCGGTTCCTGGGCTTCGCCAACTACTACCGCCTCTTCATACCACACTTCTCTTCCCGAACTGCCCCAATTTCCGCGCTCACCCGTAAGGGTACTAATCCCAAAGAGTGGCCGCCCGAAGCAGAAAAAGCCTTTCTTTCCTTAAAACAGGCCTTCTCTTCCGCCCCGGTGCTGCATCGCCCGGACGGCAACAAGCAGTTCTTCCTGGAAGTGGACGCCTCCTCCTCTGGAGCTGGAGCGGTACTTACTCAAAAATCTTCTTCCGGGAGGATGGTAACTTGCGGCTTCTTCTCTAAACTCTTCTCCTCCTCAGAGCGCAATTATTCCATAGGAGATCGAGAGTTATTGGCCATCAAACTGGCATTGGAGGAGTGGCGTTACCTGCTTGAGGGGGCTCTTCACCCGGTAATAATTTACACTGACCACAAGAACTTGGCTTACCTCCAGCATGCCCAGAGACTTAACCCGCGCCAAGCCCGGTGGTCCTTGTTTTTTGCTCGTTTTGATTTTGTCCTTCATTTTCGCCCGGCTGACAAAAACGTCAAGGCGGACGCCTTGTCTCGATCCTTTCTGGTATCTGATCTCGAGGAAGATCCGAAACACATCATCGATCCCGCCAGAGTAATGCAGGTGGCTCCCGTGAGTCTAAATCGTCTCCCTCCCGGAAAGACGTTCGTATCGGTACCTGATCGGGAGAAGATCCTTCACTGGGGTCACTCGTCTAAACTGGCTGGCCACGCTGGTCAGAAGAAGACCCTCCAGCTTATTTCCCGGCACTACTGGTGGCCTACCCTGCACAAGGATGTAATAGACTTTGTTTCTGCCTGTGTGTCCTGCGCCCGCAACAAGGTTCCGAGACATCTGCCAGCCGGTCGCCTCCTTCCGCTCCCAGTACCTGCTGCCCCCTGGCAGCATATTGCAATGGACTTCATAACTGACCTCCCACTCTCTGCCGGTTGTACGGTCATTTGGGTGGTCGCTGACCGCTTCTCCAAGATGGCTCATTTCGTTCCCCTGCCAGGCCTCCCGTCTGCACCCGAGCTAGCTAGAGACTTTATTCGTCACATCTTCCGTCTTCATGGCCTGCCCCTCCACATCGTGTCGGATCGTGGGGTACAGTTCACCTCACGCTTCTGGAGAGCCACTTGTAAACTACTAGACGTCACCCTGGACTTCTCTTCCGCTTACCACCCACAGTCCAATGGTCAAGTGGAGCGGATCAATCAGAACCTGACCAGTTACCTCCGGCACTTCGTTAATGCCCACCATTCTGACTGGGTGGATCTCCTACCATGGGCCGAGTTCTCTTACAATAATCACGAGAGCGAATCCTCCTCCAAATCCCCGTTTTTTGTAGTCTTTGGTCAGCATCCTCGGATTCCTTTTCCTGTCTCCACCTCGGTGGACAACCCGGCTGCGGAATCTCTCGTTAGCAAATTTTCCTCCATTTGGGAGAGTACCCGATCCGCACTCCTTCAGTCGTCCGAGCGGATGAAAAGACACTCTGACAAAAAACGCCTGGATCCTCCTCAATTTCGTCCAGGAGATAAGGTCTGGCTCTCATCTAAATATGTTCGACTCAAGATACCCTCTTACAAGTTAGGGCCTCGGTTCATCGGACCTCTGGAGGTCACCAGTCAGATCAACCCGGTGGCCTATAAATTGAAACTCCCGGCCAACTTACGGATCCCTAACTCCTTCCATGTATCTCTCCTCAAATCTGTGGTACTTAACTCTTTTTCCAAGTCTACAGGTACGCCTCCTGCTCCGGTTTCTGCTGAGGACGAGTTTGAGGTAGAGAACATTCTTGCCACCAAAAGGGTAAGAGGAAAGACCTTTTTTCTGGTAGATTGGAAGGGGTTTGGTCCTGAGGAGAGAACGTGGGAGCCCCGGGAGAACATCCATGCCCCTCTCATCCTAGCTAAATTTCTGTCTGGCCTAAAAAAGGGGGGGCCTAAAGGGGGGGGTACTGTAGTGCCGGCGTCCCTGCCCTCTGCTAGGCAGGGACGCTGCTCCCCTCACCGCTCTGCCCCGTGCCCGGCATCCCTCTCCCGCTCTGCTGTCAGCGCGCGCTCCTTCCCGGCGTCCTCCTCCCGCTCTGCTCTCAGCGCGTGGTCCTTCCCGGACCCTGTGCTTAGGGCGCGCGCGCGCGCGCTCCCCTCCTCTTAAAGGGGCCGCGCGCGCCGTCCTAAGGAGTCCCCGGCCAATGGCCGGAGCACTTCATCATATATAAGGCACCTCCTCCAAAATGGAGGTGCCCGAGCAATGTTGTTTGCACCTGTGTCTCACCTGTGCTTCAGCCCTCAGGTCCCGTTGCCAGTTACCTGCCAGTTACCTGTCAGATTCCTGCCTGATTACTTGCTACCTGTCTGCTAGTCTGAGGTCCGACGGTCTGCCTTACTACTCCTGTCAGTCTGTCTAAGGACCAGCCTGCCCGCTCACCTGGGAGCGCACCTCAGCTACCTGCCTGCTTGCCTGAGGTCCGACGGTCTGCCTTACAGCTCCGGTCAGTCTGTCTATGGACCAGCTTGCCCGCTCACCTGGGAGCGCTTCTCCTTTACCTGCCTGCTTGCCAGCCCGGAGGCTCCGCTGTCACGTGCTGTGATCACCAGCTACTCCAGACTCTTGCCCGCTCACCTGGGAGCGCTTCTCCGCTACCTGCCTGCTTGCCTACCTGGAGGCTCCGCCGTCACGTGCTGTGACCACCTGCTATTTCAGAGACTCTCGCTTGCTCACCTGGGAGCACACATTCTCCATTTGCCTTGCTAGCCTACCTGGAGGTTCAGCCATCACAGGTCGTACCTACCCTTTATCCAGAGACTGCCCCGATCACTTGCCGTGTCCTCCTGCCCATACACCCAGAGACTGTCCTGGTCACCTCCTGTGACTACCTGCCTGGTCGCCACCCGCTCCCTTACAAGGACCGCCCCCTTGTATTGTAGCCCAGAGGTTCCGCCTCCCAGACCCGTTACACTGCCATTTGTAACCTCCATTAAAAATTTGTTTCAGTGTGTCAGTGAAGTTTTTGACACCGGTTTGCTGTTCAAAATAGTTACCTACAGGCCAGGTATTTAAAACTGTGGTTTCTCCGTCACACGGATCACATATAAGTTCCCTCCAAATTCAGCCATTTGTAGTGAGCATGGAAGATATTGTCCTCCATTTAAAATGGGCAAGGCACGTGGAAAGGAATGGGGAGCTGAACATGATGGTGTTGGTGCATGCAGAGGCCGAGGCCGTGGGCAAGCTGAAATTGTGCCACAACAAACACTCACATCTTCTCGCTCGACCTTCCTGTCCCAATTAATAGGGGACTGCAGAACACCACTATTGAACACAGAGCAGTGTGAAAAGGTTATTGGTTGGATAGCAGATAATGCTTCCAGTCACTTAGCCACCACTACTACCACCCTGTCTTCCACACGGTCAAGTCTCAGTAGCCGTGAATTTGGTCTGCATATTTCTCACCCTGAACCTCCTTCCGCTCACCATGCCGAGTGCCCAGAGACAACTGATTCCACACTTGGACACTCCGAAGAGCTGTTCACTTTTCCATTTATAGATTCGGGCCTCTCGCCCGCTCCACTTGAAGCGGGGCAAGAGGAGATCGCATGTAGCGATGCCCAAATATTTGAGCAGTCACAGTCACACGAAGGCGACAGTGGAAAAGTGTCACAAGAGGTGGACGATGATGAGACACAATTGCCAGAAAGTCAGGAGGAGGACCAGGGTGCAGAAGTGGAAGACGAGGTGGTGGATGATATAGTAACTGACCCAACCTGGCAGGAGGACATGCAGAGCGAGGAAAGCAGCACACAGGGGGAGGGAGGCAGAGCACCCCAACAGGCAGGAAGAAGCAGTATGGTGGCCGCAGACAGAAGGCAGGCAACCATTACCCGTAACACCAACATGAAGGAAGTAGCCAGTACAACTGTTAAGTCTTCCTCAGTCTGGTTGTTTTTTTTAAATACTCTGCCGATAACACCAAAAAGGCCATTTGCACCACCTGCCAGGCCAGCATCAGCAGGGGTGGCAAAACTAGCAGCCTGACCACTACCAGCATGATCAGGCACATGGCAGCAAAGCACCCGACTATGTGGGCCAAACCCCAGGGTCCAGGAACAGTGTCTGCGGGTGGCACCACTGCTTCTTCCGCTGTTGTGCATGCAAGCCAATCCTCTGTCCATTGTGCATGCGAAGATGCCTCCTGCCCTGCACCTGTCGTTGCACACTCTCAACTAGCAGCATCAGGAAGCACATCCACATCCTTGTCCCAGCGCAGCGTTCAGTTGTCCATACCCCAGTCCTTGGAACGCAAGCGCAAATATGCATCCAACGCCCCACAGGCCATACACTTGCGCTCGAAATGTTGCCTTTTAGGCTCGTGGAGACGGAAGCATTCCACAACCTGATGGCAGCGGCCATCCCTCGGTACTATTTCTCCCGGTGTTTCGTCCCCGCATTACACAAGCACGTGTCCCAAAACATTAGCCGTGCCCTCAACAACGCAGTTACTGGGAAAGTCCACCTAACCACGGACACGTGGACAAGTGCTTGTGGGCAGGGATGGTACATCTTGCTGACGGCACACTGGGTTAACATAGTGGAAGCCGGGATCCAGTCGGACCTTGGGACGGAACACGTCCTCCTGACGCCAAGGATTGCGAGCCCTAGGTCAATCAGGGTTGCCCCCAAAGTCTACAGCTCCTGCACCTCATCCTCCTCAGCCTCCTCCTCCTCTTCAGCCTCCATCTCCAAAACGACCACATCAGTCACAAGCTGGAAGCACTGCAGCACAGCCTTGGCCAAGCGGCAACAGGCTGTGCTGAAGCTAATATGCTTAGGTGACAAACCACACAATGCTGAAGAGTTGTGGACAGCTCTGAAAGAGCATTCAGATCTGTGGCTCACACAACTGAACCTACAGCCAGGCATGGTCGTGTGTGACAATGGCCAAAACCTGATGGTGGCTCTGAGGCAAGGCGAGCTCACACACGTACCATGCCTGGCCCATGTGCTTAACCTCGTGGTTCAGCGGTTTCTCAAATCCTACCCGGAGCTTCCGGATCTGCTTGTTAAAGTACGCCGCCTGTGTGCCCATTTTAGAAAGTCACCTACAGCTGCCGCCGCCCTTGCCATGTTTCAGCAGCGTTCGCAGCTTCCGGCTCACAGACTGGTGTGTGATGTCCCCACGCGTTGGAACTCTACACTGCAGATGTTGGGAAGGATTTGTGAGCAGAAGAGGACAGTTGTTGAGTACCAACATCAACAAGGCCGTCGGTATTCAGTTCAGACTCCACACATAATGGATGTCAGACATATTTCCATCCTCCAAAACTATGGCCTGCCCTGCCGCTAGGGTTTTATGAGAGCGGGTTTTTAGTGACGCTGGTGAAATTATAACTGATAAGCGCATCCACCTGTCAACTGAAAATGCTGACAGGCTGACTCTTATAAAAATGAACAAGGGCTGGATTGGGCGAGACTTCTCAACACCATCGAATGATAGTAGCGTAACATAAACTCAAATCCAGTGTCTTTTTTTGGGAGGTGTATTCCCATGTACCTTTTCACACCCACACATGGGTATACGCTTCCTGATTTTGGCTATTTGCTCTTGTCCTCCTCCTTCTCCTCATGCTCATCCTCCACCACCATATCACCAGTGTGACGGTGGTCCGTGATGCAACACCCACATCATTTTTTTAAAGGGTCTTTATGATGCCCGTAAAAACATTTTTTATACAGTATGTTCATGTATACCCCCCAGGGGTAAATGTTTGTCAACCCATACACTTAGTGCATGGGCATTACAAGTATAGGAGACCCGCTGTTAGAACTCTCCTGTTAGGTTTTTTCTAGTTTTCTGGTCACATGACCATTTTTGCCTATTTAATCCTGTTCCGCCCTTCTGGCCTTGCTGGACTTCATTGTAATTTCAACTCTTAAGCTAGCCGGGTGCTTTGTTACCTTACTCCGTCAGTTTAGCTAGGTCTCTTGACCTCTATTTTCTATGTTGTTTGTTTGTCCTTTTCTGCTACAATTCCTGCTAGGTAGGTAGGGACAGATCTCCTGTCTTTCTTTAGTGCTTGTAGCAGATCATAACAGTAAGTCCAGCCCAAAAATTTCTCTAAGGAAAGACCTCCAGTTTCCATCATGGTGTCGGTTCAGGATTTGGCTCAACGCTTGCAGGGACTCTCTCTGGAGGTGGCCGAGCTCCAACAACTCGTGAGTAGCTGTTCTGGAGCGCATTTTGTAGAGCCAAAGGTACGTTTGCCTGATTTATTTTTTGGTGAACAACAAGATTTTTTTTCCTTTAAAAATGCTTGTTTATTGTATTTTCGTTTAAGACCCAGATCCTCTGGTGATGAATCACAGCGCATAGGGTTCATAATGTCACTTTTGCGCAAGGAACCTCAGGGATGGGCCTTTTCTCTCCAACCTAGTGATCCGTGCTTTAGATCAGTGGATAGTTTTTTTTCTGCTTTGGGGTTGTTGTATGATGATCCTGATCGTGTCTCATCAGCTGAGACGGAATTGAGACATTTGAGGCAGGGATCAGGTAATGTGGAAAATTATTGTACTCACTTCCGTCGGTGGTCTGCTCAGGTGGGGTGGAACGATTCTGCTCTGAAAAGTTTGTTTCTTGCAGGGCTAGGATAAAGGGTTAAGGATCTGCTGATTGCTTATCCTACACCTGGAAACTTGCAGGAGGCAATGCAATTAGCTATACGGGTGGACAGGAGACTGCGTGCAAGGGTTAATGAGAGTAAATCCTCTGCCATGTCAGCTCCGAGTTCTGAGAGGGTCTGTACTGACATTGGAGAGCCGATGGAGATTGGGGCAATGTCACCCCACTCTCAGGAAAAAGACCGCAGGTTTTCTGAAGGTTTGTGCTTTTATTGCGGAAATCTGACCATTTCATTAAGAACTGTGTGCTTCGTATGAACAAAGAAAAAAAAAACGTCAGTTACGCCCGTATAGCCTGTTTAAATACTAAGGGGGTATTTCTTTCTGCTACTACCGCTGCTCAGGAAGAATTAATTGAATTTCGGGTATTTGTGGATTGCGGTTCTACTCTGAATGTGATTGATGGGGGATTCTTGGAAAAACTTAAATTAAAACCCAAACCTTTGTCATCCCCTATTGCCGTGGTTTCTGTCGATGGTTCTCCCTTGAAATGTGTTACTCACAAGGTTTATGAATTTCCCCTTACTATTAATGGTATTCACCAAGAAAATTTGGATTTGGTGGTATTAAATAATTTGCCTTCTCCAGTAGCTTTGGGTTTGCCCTGGTTAAAATTGCACAATCCTGTACTGGATTGGTCTACCAATGAAATTAAGTCCTGGAGCCCTAAGTGTTATAACAAGTGTTGTAACGGGCTCATTGCTGCTGTGGATAAAGGGGAATTACCTGTACATATTCAGGATTTTTGGAAAGTTTTTTCTGAGGAGGAGTCGCAAATTTTGCCTCCTCATAGAGATTATGATTGTACCATTGAATTTGTCCCTGGAGCGACTCTCCCTAAAAGTTGTTTATTTAATCTTACTATTCCTGAGAGAAAGGCTTTGGAGGAATACATACAGACGAGCTTGGCTGCCGGTCATATCAGACCCTCTAAGTCACCTGTGGCTGTTGGATTTTTTTTTGTTAAAAAAAAGGACGGCGGTTTACGTCCTTGTCTGGACTTTCGTGAGATTAATAAAATTACTGTACGCAATCCCTACCCACTGCCATTGATTCCTGATTTGTTTAACCAGTTAGTGGGGGCCAAATGGTTCTCTAAAATTGATCTCCGGGGGGCATACAATTTGTTGCGCATGAAGGAGGGTGATGAATGGAAGACTGCTTTTAACACTCCTGTGGTTCATTTTGAGAATCTGGTTATGCCTTTTGGTCTTACCAATGCACCAGCATTTTTTCAGAATCTTATTAATGATATCCTTAGACCTTTGATCGGCAAAAATGTGGTTGTGTATTTGGATGACATTTTGATTTATTCGCCTGATCTGGAGTCTCATTGGCGGAGCGTAAGTGAGGTATTACAGTTATTAATTGACAATTCGCTTTTTGCTAAGCTGGAGAAATGTGAGTTCGCTGTACAGAGAATTAGATTTTTGGGCTACATTATCTCCAGCGAGGGTTTTGAGATGGACCCGGTGAAAGTTCAAGCTGTGCAGGAATGGCCTAGGCCTATTGGTTTGAAATCGATACAGAGGTTTTTGGGTTTCGCCAATTACTACAGAAAATTCATTAAAAATGTTTCTATTATTGTTAAACCACTGACCGATCTCACCAGGAAAGGTGCTAATACGGTTCAGTGAACTACTGAGGCCATTGAAGCTTTTGTGTTTCTAAAGGAGAGGTTCAGCTCTGCCCCCATCCTTATGCAGCAAGCGCTTGAATGCCCGTCAGGCTAGGTGGGCACTTTTTTTTTCGCGGTTTAATTTTTCCGTTACTTACATCCCGGGTACCAAGAATGTTAAAGCTGATGCTTAGTCTAGCAGCTTTTCTCCCATGGTCAGTGCTGAGGAGGAGGAGAGCATTTTACAAGAAGGTGTTGTGATTGCTGCATTGGACTCCGTTTTGGAAGATGAGATTCTTAAAGCACAGGAGAATGCCCCATCTAACACTCCCCATGGGAGGTTGTTTGTGCCTAGAACCTTTAGGAGAGATTTGTTTGCTGAGTGTCATGAGTCTCGGTTGGCAGGTCATCCAGGAATTTCTGAGACCAAGAGACTTGTGGGTCGCAGTTTTTGGTGGCCTGGATGGCAGAAGGAAGTCATTAAGTGGGTGCGTCAATGTACTGTGTGTGCTAGATCTAAGTCTTCGCATGCTCCTGCTGCGGGGTTGCTTTGCCCTCTGGAGGTTCCTAGTGCACCTTGGACACATCTGGCTATGGACTTTATTACTGACCTTCCCCCCTCTGAGGGTTTCACGGTCATCTGGGTGGTCGTGGACCGTTTTAGCAAGATGTGTCACTTGGTTCCCTTCATCAAACTGCCCTGCGCTAAGACACTCGCTAAGGCCTTTATCAAGGAGATTGTCAGACTCCATGGTCTTCCTACTGACATTGTTTCTGATAGGAGACCTCAGTTCTTGGCTCGTTTTTGGCGTGCCTTTTGTGACAGGTTGGGAGTTCATTTGTCATTTTCATCTGGATATCATCCTGAGTCTAATGGCCAGACAGAAAGGAAGAACCAGGATGTTGAGCAGTTCTTGCGTTGTTTTGTGGCAGACAATCAAGAAGGGTGGTCTGAGTTTCTGCCGCTTGCTGAATTTGCTCTTAACAACCATACATCCTCTTCTGCTGGTTGTTCGCCTTTTTTTTGTTGTTCTGGGAGACATCTGTATTTTGGGTCATTCTCCAAATTGGTATCGGCTGTGCCTGAGGAGGAGAGTTTTTCCGGTGATTTGGAAAGAGTTAGTACGGATGTGCGTGGTAATCTGCAGGAGGCTAACAAAAAATCTAAGAGGTACTTTGACAGGAAACGTCAAGAGGTTTTGTTTATGGCTGGTGACATGGTTTGGTTGTCCTCTAAGAATCTGCGGTTGAGGATTCCTTCTAAAAAATTGGGTCCCAAGTTTGTAGGGCCCTTTAAGGTGCTTCAGGTAGTTAACCAATCTGCTGTTAGGTTGGAGATTCCCACCTCCTGGAAGATTAATCCGGTGTTCCATGTTTCTCTATTGAAAAAAGCTGATGTATCTGATAGAGACGCCACTGCCACTGTTCCTCCGGTGGTGGAGGACGGGGAATATGAAATTTCCCGCATCCTTAATTCTAGACGGTATAGAGGGAGTTTGCAGTATCTCGTCGCTTGGAAGGGTTTCGGTCCCGAGGATAACTCATGGGTGAGGGCGGATGATGTTTCTGCTTCCAGACTTGTCAGAGCGTTTCACAGGAGGTTTCCTGATAAGCCTGGGCCTACTGTTAGAACTCTCCTGTTAGGTTTTTTCTAGTTTGCTGGTCACATGACCTTTTTTGCCTATTTAATCCTGCTCCACCCTTCTGGCCTTGCTGGACTTCATTGTAATTTCAATTCTTAAGCTAGCCGGGTGCTTTGTTACCTTACTCCGTCAGTTTAGCTAGGTCTCTTGACCTCTATTTTCTATGTTGTTTGTTTGTCCTTTTCTGCTACAATTTCTGCTAGGAGGTGTCCATCTTACTCCCAGTCCCTAGTTCTTGTAGGGATCCCTCCCTCACATCTATAGGTCTTCGTACAGACTAGCTGAGGACTTTAGCAGGTCTGATCGCAGGATCAGGTTCCCCGTTACATCGTAGGGATCAAGCTTAGCTCTATTGTAGGGACAGATCTCCTGTCTTTCCTTAGTGCTTGTAGCAGATCATAACACCCGCTCCTTTCTAATGGGAACATTTTTTATGAAGCCCTACTCCAAGTCTCTTCCAAGGGGCATTGGAGTGCCTCCCAATTTTTGGCAGCCCTTGCATTCACTGCATAGGGCAACACTATGGGAGACCCACTTCCTAATAATGGGAACATTGTTTTTAGGAGGCTCTCTGACCTCTACGTCTCTTGCAAGGAGCATTGGAGTTCCTCCAAATTTTTGTCAGCCGTTGTTTCACTGCATAGGCAAACAGTATGGGAGACCCTCTCCTTTCTAATGGGAATTTTTCGTTACTGTGGCCCTGCTCTATGTGTTAGTGGGTTTTTTCCTAAATTTTGTCAGCCGTTGGACTCACTGTATACCTTATAACTGTATAGCACACCCGCTCCTTTGTAATGGAAACATGTCATTACTGTGGCCCTGCTTTATCTGTCTTTAAATTGTTAGTGGGGTTTTTCCCAAATTTTGGCAGCCCTTGCAGTCACAGCCCTTGCAGTCACTATAGGAGATTCGCTCCTTTATAATGGGAACATTTTTTTTACTGAGACCCTCCTCTATGTCTCTTCAAAGGGGTATTGGGTTGTGTCCGAATTTTTGGCAGCCCTTGCAGTCACTGCATATGCAATAACATTATAGGAGACCCACTCGTTAATAATGGGAACAACAAAGCATAGCCGGCTGATGGCTCTCTAACAATAGCGAGGGCCAACTGCTGGCCCTTTAAGAATTGTAAGGGTCGCCTGCTGGCCCTATAAAAATAGGCTTTGTGACTTTCAGAGTCCCTCCATCATAAATGCAACAGGATGTGTCTGATGATGTGTCACACACCACATGGCCAGATAAGGTTGTAAAATGTTAAAATGACATTTCCCGGTGAATGCATTTGTCTTAAAAAATAACTAAAAAAAAAACAAAACAGTAGGATCTTTCTTTAGTAAAAAAAACAGAGTCGCCAATGTAACCTCAATGTAAACACATTGTTCAGCTCTTGCACCTCCTCCTCCATCTCCGAAATGACCACATCAGTCACAAGCTGAAAGCACTGCAGCACTGCCTTGGCCAAGCGACAACAGGCTATGCTGAAGATATGCTTAGGTGATAAACCGCCCAGCGCTGCAGAGTTGTTGAAAGCTGTAACACGTCAAAGCCTGATCTGTGGCTCTCACCGCTGAACATACAGACAGGCATGGTCGTGTGTGACAGTGGGCAGAACCTGGTGACGGAGAAATGACAGCCGGGGTAGATACGGTTTCCCTCTATGCCAGTCCGTTCACTGAGCTAAAGAATATGGCTGTGGTGAAATACAACTCTCACTGAGAAGCAGTGTCAGACTGAAAAGCATTGGGCCCACCAGAGGATTTGATTCTGAGGGCCCAACTTTCTTCCCCGTTCAAGAGCCCCATAGCAGCTGCAAAGTTTGGGCGTATCATGAACTCTCCTGATGGAGAAGCTAGGGCACACCCGAGGATTCTTTGGTGGGCCCGTCCAACCCTGCTAAGAAGCAGCCCTGGCTAAGAAAAGTGTGTGGGAAGGTTCCCGGACACTCTATGGCTGCATTTTTAATGTGGACTGGCTCCGTATCATCCCTGGCCACATTCACCTATCCACGTGTTTGTGGTTAGGCGGTCCTTCCCAGTAGGTGCACTAGGGAAGGGAACAGGTAATGTTGTGGGACCCACTCTTGTGGAAGGCGGAGACAACACCTGGAGAAATAGTGGTGGCTGGGGACCGAGTATGGACACCCGACCGCTGCCAGCATGAAGTTGTGAAAAGCTTCCGCCTCCACGAGCCTAAAAGGCCACATTTCAAGTGCAAGCAGCTTTAGAGGACTTCTTGGGAGAAATGACAGCTGGAGTAGATACGGTTTCCCAAGTCCTTTCACCAAGCTAAAATATATGGCTGCAGTTAAATACAACTCACCGACAAAGCTGTGGACTGGCTCTGTACCGTCCCTGGCCACATTCACGTGACCACATGTGTGTGCGTAGGCGGTCCTTCCCAGCAAGTTCACTGGGGAGGGCACAGGAAATGTTGTGGGACCCGTGCTTGTGGAAGGCGGAGACAATACCGGAAGAAATAGTGGCGGCTGGGGATCGAGTATGGACACCCGGCTGCCGCTGGCATTAAGATGTGAAAATCTTTTGCCTCCACGAGCCTAATAGGACACATTTCAAGTGAAAGCAGCTTTAGATGACTTCCTGGGAGAAATGACAGCTGGAGTAGATACGGTTTCCCAAGCTAAAAAATATGGCTGTGGTGAAATACAACTCACCGACAAGCTGTGGACTGGCTCAGGACCGTCCCTGGCCACATTCACGTGTCAAAGTGTTTGTGGTTAGGCGTTCCTTCCCAGTAAGTAAAACTGGGGAGAGCACGGGTAATGTTCTAGGACCCGTGCTTGTGGAAGGCGGAAACGACACTGGGACAAATAGTGGCGGCTGGGGACCAAGTATGGACACCCAGTCACCGCCGCCATAAGGTTGTGGACAGCTTCCGCCTCCATGAGCCTAAAAGGCCACATTTCAAGTGCAAGCAGCTGTCAAAAATTTGGCAGTATAGTATTGCAGCCTGTGGGTGTTTGGGTGGCTGGCTGCATACTTCAAGGAATGGGGTAGGGACAACTGAACGCTGCACTGGGACAAGGACGTGGACGGTGATTGTTGCAAGTCTGAAGTGACAGGTGCATGACGGGAGGCATCTTCGCATGCGCCAAGGTTTCACTTGTGATGGGCACACTTTTAGGCAGTGACCTGGGAGTCAGAGATGCTTCCAGGGGTCTTCCCGATGCTGTTCCCATGTCTTTTCAACACTGTATGCATGTGTCTGATGATGTGTCACACACCACATGGCCAGATAAGATTGTAAAATGTTAAATTGACATTTCCCAGTTAATGCATTTGTCTTGGTTGAAAGCAATGCAGAAGTGCAAAAAAAGCATCAAAAACGCTACGTGTGAACATAGCCCCAGGTGTGGAGGAGTATTTTTGTTTTTGTATATTTATTTTGCCTTATATACAAGTCATTACCCTGGAAAGGATGTTCCTTAACATATTTCCCAAGAAAATCCATTTTGGTTTTGTTTTTGTATGTTTTATTGTGAGTCTGTAAAAGTGGCGAAATACCTCTGACAATGTTGTTGACAGCAGTGACCTGGGAGTCAGAAATGCTTCCACGGGTCTTCTCCATGCTGTTCCCATGTAATTTGAGCACTGTTCCCATCGACTTGGGCAATTTTTAGGCCCTCTGCAGACCGCTGGGGGGAGCAGCCTGAAAAATGCTCGAGTTTCCCATAGACTTATATTGGGCTCGTAGCTCGGGTTCAGCATCCGAGTATTTCAATATACTCTACCCGAGCATCGAGCACCCGAGCATTTTAGTCCTCGCCCATCACAAGAGCCCATACATTCTCCTGCCTCCAGTAATATATACCTGACAGGAGCCCATACATGCTAGGCTAACCCCACCTGCAGAGCCGCACACCACATATATGGCTGTTCTGTGCACACAGGATCGGTGATGAGGTCACAGTCATGTAATCAGTCACATGGAGGGGAGGAGTCAGCGTGAACTCTGTGGCTCCTGTACAATATCGGAAGTGAAGACGCTACATGGAAACTTCTCAGTCGGTCACGGTTACAGCATTATTTGCTCCTCACTACTGGCACAATTACCCCGCGCCCCTTTTCTACAGTTTTATGTGTGGAATGTAACCTGTGATTTCTCTGCTTGGAGACAAACAGACCACACACATAAGGTAATTCTCACCAGTCACCAGACGTCTACTATATGGCGGCATTATTACATAGGAAATATTGAGCTCACCACACTAGCATACAGGTAAGAAGCTGAGAGTATTGTACCGGTGGGTGCCGTGTGCGGATGGTGAGATGCAGTCGAAAATATCAAAGTCTGGAGGAAGATTTCGGCACGACCATCAGATAAAATAATAAATGCTTTATTCAGAAATAAAAACAAGTAAATCCATGGTGAAAAGAAAATGGACATGTTTCTGGCGTATCACACGTCCTTAGTCATAGTTATATGAGGCGAATTTTAATGAGGGCAATCAGGGCTACTGCTCGGGGTCCAGAGCTCTGGGGGGCCGATGGCCAGATTGCCCTCACTATAATCTATTGTGCGCCGCCATCGGTGGCCCAAGTGGTGTTGGTGGAATCAAAAATCTGGGGCTCTGGCCCCGAACTTCATGGTCCGAACCCTTGATCTCCTGTGAGTACAGCACTTATCTGTGCCGACCAGAGGAGGGCTGCACCGGTCTCCAATCAGCTGTTGAGAGGCCTGTTGTCTTAGCAGCAGCTGGCCGGCACTGTACTTCTATGTGAGCGGCTGTGTCCGGCCAGCAGCATCACGGTATTGCAGACGCAGCAGCATGACGCACCACGCTGTGCACGACTGCGGCTGCCAGCCTCCATGTCAGAGAGCGCGGGAGACTTGAAGAACAGGATCCAAAACAGGAGTGTGGGCCAGACCGGAGGCAAGCCAGAAGCAGGTGAGCACTATGTGCTGGGCTGCTCCAATCAAGGGATAAAAAAGCATCCACAATGTATTTTTATGTATCTGGGGTTATATCTGCAAATGTATGTTTGTGTAAGCATGCGAATATATCTATGTATGTTGAATTGTATATATGTATGTATATTATATATATATATATATACACATACACACACACATACACTCTGTATACATGTATGTATTTGTGTATATGTACATGTCTGTGTATCTGGAATTGTATGTATGTTTGTAAGATGTGCGTGTATTTAAAGAAGATGTCCACTACTTTTTACGATTGCCCCAATGTATTTGCCCTGTGATTGTAAGACTTTTTGTAATTACCTTTGGTAGCCTTAATTGCCTGTGAGTGGCGCTATTCTTGGCCGTTCACAGACATCACGTGACCCCCGGCGGCAGCCGGCTCTGGCATCCGTTGATGCCAAGTCAAGTTCCGGCTGTATATGTGTGCATAGGCGGATTATAATGAGGGCAATCTGGGCTACTGCCCAAGGCTTTGGGGACGCCCATGGCCAGATTGTCCTCATTATAATGTTGTGTGCAACACCAATGCGGTGCACATATCCCGGCAGGCAGGGGCGGATTGGGCCGGGGGGCCCTATGCCGCTCGCCCAGCAGCTGTGCAGGGCCCCTGCTTCTTCTCCGACCGGGCCAGCACTGCACCTTTAAACTTTTTTGTGTGCGTCTCAGCTAGGAGACACGGCCCTGCGTGCAGCCGTGTCTGCTAACATGATGTCATGCAGTGCGCCCTGTGCATGCCTGCTGGTCTCTGACTACATGAGTGTGTGTGTACAAGACTGCGTGTGCGTTCCTGCTGGTGTCTGACTGCATGTGTATGTGCGACTGCATGTGCATGACTGTGTGTGTGACTGCGTGTGTGTACTGTATCTAGGGAGCTATGTGGAGCCTCATACTGTATATAGGGAGCTACGTGCGGCTTCATACTGGATCTAAGGAGCTATGTGCGGCCTCATACTGGATCTAGGGGGCTACGTGCAACCTCATACTGGATCTAGGGGGCTACACGCGGCCTCATACTGGATCTAAGGGGGCTACGTGCGGCCTCATATTGGATCTATGGGGACTACGCGCGGCCTCATACTGGATCTAAGGGGGCTACGTGTGGCCTCATGCTGGATCTAGGGGGATGTCAACATATCTAATTGTGCTCAATATTAAGTCATACAATTAATGTAAAAAAAATGTTAATATTAATATTGAGCAGAATTAGTTTCAGCCTATTGGTTTGGCCTCTACAACAATCACAGTCTCTCATGTGGCCCCTTGGGAAAATTAATCTCCCACCCTGCTCTATTTTATATAGCGCTATGTTATGCATAGCGATGTACATAAGGAAAAAATGTATGCAGTGCGCGCCACTATCTGTCTTTTTCCATGTAAAGATGTGCACCAGAGCATCTGTGTGTTTGTGAGTATTCACATGACCCATGACATGACCTATCAAAGGGGATCATATGACATGTCATGCGATACATCAGGTACCGGGGGTTGGGTGAGTGGGCACAAAAAACTGCCCCAGGCCCTGGCTACTCTTAATCTACCCCTGCATGGCGGCATTATATTTCTGAATGTCCTTTTATTTTTTTTAGGACATTAGAAGGATTATAAGTTTAGCAGCAAATTTCCAATATTGATCTTTCTTTTTTGGAGACCAACTCATTTTTAAAGTGGATTTGAGGGGCCCAAATTCTATCCCTTATTAATGCTTCAGCTCTGGAAGTGTTCATCATCGCATAGAGGAAGATTGTTATAGGGGGGTCAGATGCTACTCAAAAAGCTGTCTGCTTCTCCGATGTCTCACACTGGGTCCCCCCCCCACCCCTTTCTTTATAAATTAGCTCTGGAGGCAGATTCTCGGGAGATCCATGTCCGGCCCATAGAGCTTAACAGCTCATTTATATATTAGGAAAATAGTGGATTTCTCTAGAATGAGACATCAGATTACAGATATCGAGGTATCATTTTATTCCTCTTATTTCAGCCGAAGACTTTGCCTCATTCTTCAAGCAAAAGATTGATACCATCAGACAAAGCTTTTGCCTAAAGTCCCCACAGCCCCTCCCCACACCTACTCAACTCTCCTCCTCCAAAACCACCTTCTCCACCATTATGGAAGATCAACTTTCCTCTTTACTCTCCAAATCACACCTCATCAACTGTGAACTTGACCCAATCCCGTCCCACCTCATCCCAAACCTTACCACTATCTTCATCCCAACTCTAGCCCACCTCTTTAACCTTCCATTAACAACTGGCATCTTCTCCTCATGCTTCAAACATGCCTCGATCACACCCATCCTCAAAAAGCCCTCCCTTGACCCATCCTCTCTGACTAGCTATCGCCCCATATCACTTCTCCCCTATGCCTCAAAACTACTGGAACAACATGTCCATTCTGAACTGTCCTCCCACCTCTCCTGCTCCCTCTTCGACCGCCTACAATCTGGTTTCTGACCGCACCATTCTACTGAAACTGCACTGACTAAAGACACCAACGACCTACTAACTGCCAAATCCAAGCGACACTACTCTGTCCTCCTCCTCCTAGACCTTTCATCTGCCTTCGACACAGTGGACAATTCCCTCTTACTACAAACTCTCTCATCTCTCGGCATCACAGACTCGGCCCTATCCTGGATCTCCTCATACCTCACACACAGGACATTCAGTGTCTCCCACTCACACACCACCTCCTCATCTCGCCCCCCATCTGTCGGTGTCCCCCAAAGTTCAGTTCTAGGACCCCTACTCTTCTCTATCTACACCTTAGGCCTGGGACAGCTCATAGAGTCTCATGGCTTTCATTAGCACCTCTATGCTGATGACACACAGATCTACCTCTCTGGACCCGATATCTGCTCTCTAGTAACCAAAATCCCACAATGTCTGTCTGCTATTTCATCCTTCTTCTCTGCTAGGTTTCTAAAACTTAACATGGACAAAACAGAATTCATCATCTTTCCGCCATCTCATTCAACCCCCCCAACAGACCTATCTATCAACGTCAATGGCTGCCCACTCTCCCCAGTCCCTCAAGCTCGCTACCTTGGAGTAACCCTGACTCTGAACTCTCCTTCAAACCACATATCCAAGCCCTTTCTACTTCCTGCCGACTCCAACTGAAAAATATCTCTCGGATCCGCACATTCCTCAACCATGAATCTTCAAAAACACTCATCATCTCCCGCCTTGACTACTGCAACCTCCTGCTCTGTGACCTCCCTTCCAACACTCTCGTACCCCTCCAATCCATCCTAAACTCTGCTGCCTGACTAATCCACCTGTCTCTCCGCTGTTCCCCAACCTCTCCTCTCTGTCAATCTCTTCACTGGCTCCCCATTGCTCAGAGACTCCAGTTCAAAACCCTAACCATGGCATACAAAGCCATTCACAACCTGTCTCCTCCATATATCTCTGACCTAGTCTCCCAGTACATACCCGCACGCAACCTCCGATCCTCACAAGATCTCCTTCTCTACTTCCCTCTTATCTCCTCCCACAATCGCATACAAGATTTCTCCTGTGCTTCCCCCCTACTCTAGAACTCTCTACCCCAACACATCAGACTCTCGCCGACCGTGGAAACCTTCAAGAGGAACCTGAAGACCCACCTCTTCCGACAAGCATACAACCTGCATTAACCATTACTCCACCATACCGCGCCACGACCAGCCCTACCCTCACCTACTGTATCCTCACCCATCCCTTGTAGATTGTGAGCCCTCGCGGGCAGGGTCCTCGCTCCTCCTGTACCAGTCGCCGTCACATTATGTTCAAGATTATTGTAATTGTTTTTGCTAGGTATAATTGTTTTTCAAATGTAAAGAGCCATGGAATAAATGGCGATATAGTAATAAATAATAATTCAGCGTTTGATGACTTCATACCCATAGAAGCGGCTTAGGAGGGTTGATCCTATTGACAGATTCTCTTTACACCTTTTTTTTTTTTCTTCACAAAATTAAAAAAAAGAATCAATACAAAAGTTTGACATCAAAGTAATTCTACTGAGCTGGAGAATCATACTGACAGGTCACTTTACCATAACATTAGTGTCATTACCAAAACCGGTTTCCCCCATTGTCTTTCTCACCTTCCTCCCACCGAAGATAAAAAAAATATAAAGGATTTGCATTTATTCACTACATGCTTTTATTGCAGTGCGAGGAAGAGACACCATTTTCATTTTCACCTCAGCAGGAACGCTAGAATCGTCCCTGCTACCAGGCCTCGGTGACACTGTCGAAATGTCATATTACATTGCAGTCACCAACAGTCACCTTTATATTCCTCTCTCCTTTTGCAAGCACCCAGAAAGGAAGGGGAGAAGTGACATCAGACCCATGTGACCAGATCCCGCCCACATTTACAGCAGTTGTAATGCGAGCTAGCAGTACACTAGGTTTTCATGGCAAATGTCAGCAGCTGCTCCCCCTAGTGTGGACGTTTAATATGTCATAACTAGATGGGAATGAGCTTGTCTATTACTTGTGCACTCAATGTTTTATCCTAATAACAAAAAAATATAATACTTTAAATTTCTCAGATTAGTTAACATTTTCATTGGCTGATACATTCCTTTTAATCGTTTTCACCATGTATACTGCATGTGTAATTCACAGCAGGAGTGGACACTGACTGCTTAGGACCCCTGTGCAAGAAATGTGTATGAGCCCCCCACCCTTTATGGCGACAAAGCTACAGATGTATATATAGCCACACACACATATATACAGTACAGACCGAAAGTTTGGACGCTCCTTCTCATTTAAAGATTTTTCTGTATTTTCTTGACTATGAAAATTGGACATTTACACTGAAGGCATCAAAATTATGAATTAACACATGTGAAATTATATACTTAACAAAAAAGTGTGAAACAACTGAAAATATGTCTTATATTCTAGGTTCTTCAAAGTAGCCACCTTTTGCTTTGATGACTGCTTTGCACACTCTTGGCATTCTCTTGATGAGCTTCAAGACGCAGTCACCGGAAATGGTCTTCCAACAATCTTGAAGGAGTTCCCAGAGATGCTTAGCACTTGTTGGCCCTTTTGCTTTCACTCTGCGGTCCAGCTCACCCCAAACCATCTCGATTGGGTTCAGGTCTGGTGACTGTGGAGGCCAGGTCATCTGGCGTAGCACCCCATCACTCTCCCTCTTGGTCAAATAGCCCTTACACAGCCTGGAGGTGTGTTTGGGGTCACTGTCCTGTTGAAAAATAAATGATGGTCCAACTAAACGCAAACCGGATGGAATAGCATGCCGCTGCAAGATGCTGTGGTAGCCATGCTGGTTCAGTATACCTTCAATTTTGAATAAATCCCCAACAGTGTCACCAGCAAAGCACCCCCACACCATCACACCTCCTCCTCCATGCTTCACCGTGGGAACCAGGCATGTAGAGTCCATCTGTTCACTTTTTCTGCGTCGCACAAAGACACGATGGTTTGAACCAAAGATCTCAAATTTGGACTCATCAGACCAAAGCACAGATTTCCACTGGTCTAATGTCCATTCCTTGTGTTCTTTAGCCCAAACAAGTCTCTTCTGCTTGTTGCCTGTCCTTAGCAGTGGTTTCCTAGCAGCTATTTTACCATGAAGGCCTGCTGCACAAAGTCTCCTCTTAACAGTTGTTGTAGAGATGTGTCTGCTGCTAGAACTCTGTGTGGCATTGACCTGGTCTCTAATCTGAGCTGCTGTTAACCTGCGATTTCTGAGGCTGGTGTCTCGGATAAACTTATCCTCAGAAGCATAGGTGACTCTTGGTCTTCCTTTCCTGGGGCGGTCCTCATGTTAGCCAGTTTCTTTGTAGAGCTTGATGGTTTTTGCAACTGCACTTGGGGACACTTTCAAAGTTTTCCCAATTTTTCGCACTGACTGACCTTCACTTCTTAAAGTACTGATTGCCACTAGTGTTGAGCATTCCGATACTGAATTATCGGGTATCGGCCGATATTCGCGGTATCGGAATTCCGATACTTAGTTCCGATACTTTTAGAATATCGGATACTGGAATTGGAAGTTCCCATAATGCAATGAGCCAGTTTCATTTTATTCAGCCAATGAGGATCCTAAGAAGTGTGGGCACATCCTGTTAGGCATGTAGGCATGTTAACTAATTGCATGGCTGTGATTGGCTGCTGAAATGATGTCATGATGCACTATAAAAGCCGCCGCCGCCATTTTGAGCTCACTCTGCTGTGAATTCAGTTAGGGATAGGACGCTGTTGTTCTGAGTGCCAGTTTTAGCTACCTATTTGCTCTATTCTGCTTTACCCAAGCTACTTTATAAATCGCTGTGCCTTGCAGCGCTAGTGCACAGTTCTCTGTGCTGTTCACGGCTGTCTGCAAGGTCTCTGTGTGTGAGTGCAGCTCACGCTGTAGTGTGTGCTTCAGCCAAGTCTGGTTGTAGTGCGCTCAGCGTGCATCACTGCCTCATACATTGTCCTTTTTTGCTAATTGATAATTTTTCCTGATATCTCCTATTAGTGTGGTGGTTCCATCCGTATTCAGCTAAATTGGTTCCAAACACACTATATAGGAGTAGATAGAGAATTTTTTTTTGTCTTGCAGCGCTAGTGCACAGTGCTCTGCATCCGCACTGTTCACGCCTGTCTGCAAGCTCTCTGTGTGTGAGTGCAGCTCACGCTGTAGTGTGTGCTTCAGCCGCGTCTGGTTGTAGTGCACTCAGCGTGCGTCACTGCCTCATACATTGTCCTTTTTTGCTAATTGATCATTTTTCCTGATTTCACCTATTAGTGTGGTGGTTCCATCCGTATCCAGCTACATTGGTTCCAAACACACTATATAGGAGTAGATAGAGGAGCCTTTCTGTAGCCTTGTGCCCTGCCGCTCCAGCCAGATTAGTATTAGCCTATTTTTTGTAGCCTCATCTATTACATTGTAGGTTACCTTCCTGCATTGTAATAGCTACAAAAAGTTTGTGATACTATCGGTATTACATCTTTGGGCACATCCAGTGTCTTTTTGTGACAAAAAAAACCTAAATAAAGTTCACCAAACACACCACTTTACAGTTGTGTAGGCCACATTAGCTCATATTAAAGTCTAGTCCACACTTTAGAAAATTAGTGTTTCTTATACCTGTTAGCAGCTGTTCAGGAATAAGCACACTAAGCCCTTAGTAGTTTTCTGCCTATCTTTATCAGTCTACCAAGATGAAGAAGGCAGGGAGTAAGGCATGTGGTCGTGGGCGTGGAGTTTCTGCAGGGAGAGGACGTGAGGATTCTGTGCCTGCAGGGAGAGGACGTGGGGATTCTGTGCCTGCTGCAGGCACCAGTGACTCAGCATCCCCCAGTTTTACCAGGGAGCAGTCCTTTATGCGCAGCTTTGTAGGAGCTAGCCGTACCCCACTGCTGCGGGAGGACCAAATTGAAGCTGTTGTCGGATGGATGGCAGCTAACGCATCGACTTCAATTAGTTCCAGATCCTCTCAGGTCCTGAGCACTGAAGAGCACACATCTGTCTCTTCACCACCTGCCAAATTGCCCAGGCAGTCAGAGAGCCCTGGACAGGAGACATCTCTACTTCTGTTCTCTGAATCTCTTGGCTTGGAAAGAGGGGGTCAGCCAAGCAGAATTCGAGAATTTTTGAAGAAGAGGTAGTATGCAGTGATGCGCAACCGTTTTGTCTCTCTTAATCTGAAGAGGCGGGTGGGACAGTGCCTATGGTCAGCAGCACACCTCAGTACGCATCTGATGATGAGACTCAGGTGCAGCTCTGAGGAAGAGATTCCCCGAATGGCCCAAAAAGGAGGGCGAGGGAGGGGGCAGACTTGGTTACCTGTAGCCTCCACTTCGGCACCCATTAGGAGCATGGCTCTTCCAAAACCCAAAGCGGGCGCTCCCAAGACTTGCAGTGCCTGGTCCTTTTTTGACACAGTTGCAGATGACATTTGCTTTGTCAAATGCAAGCTGTGTAATCAGAAGGTGAAAAGAGGGAAAAGTGTCAGCAACCTCAATACCACAAATATGTGGAAACATGTGCGGACCAAGTATGTGGTGGAGTTACAAAGACACACTGAAGACCTAGGCCAACCTACAGTGCCACCTACCACCTCTTCATCTCGTGTTGTAGCCTCTTCCTCCAGCTCACACACAGCTGGTTCAGCTTCCTCACAGGATCGCCATGGAAGAACCTCTGGCACTGTTGTACAGAGACACAGTGTCATTCTACCCACAGCACCACGTTCCCTGTCATCCTCACACTCCCAGGCCCGTCTACAGCCATCGTTAGCACAGGCATGGGAGAAAAGGCGCACATACTCGGCAAACCACCCCCGAGCACAGGCTCTGAATGCTGGCATTGCAAAAGTACTGGCCCTTGAAATGCTATCATTCAGGCTGGTGGAGACTAACAACTTCCGTAACTTTATGGCATTGGCAGTCCCACAATACAACGTGCCCAGCCGCTTTTATTTCAGCAGGCAAGCCGTCCCTGCCCTGCAACAGCATGTGGAGGGAAAAATTAAACATGCGCTACAAAACACCGTCAGTAACAAGGTCCACCTGACCACCGATGCGTGGACCAGTAAGCATGGACAGGGACGATACCTTTCCCTCACTGCCCATTGGGTAAATGTTGTGGAGCCAGGTACAGATCTTGAGAGTGGCGCTGTATGTGTTCTGCCAACGCCAAGGATTGCAGGAATCCAGTCTGTACACATTGACTCCTCCTCATACTCCAGTTCCTCTGAATCAGCGCTGCAGGAGTCGTCACGGTTTACCTCCACATCGACCCATGAACCTGTTATGATGACCGATATGAGCACAGCCATGGCCAAACATCAACAGGCCGTATTAAAATTAATTTCTTTGGGGAATCGAAGCCACACAGCGCAGGAGCTCTGGAATGCCATCAAGCAGCAGAGCGACGTGTGGTTTTTGCCAGCGAATCTCAAGCCAGGCATGGTAGTGTGTGACAATGGCCGAAATCTGGTGGCAGCTCTGGGCCTAGGCAACCTTACTCACATCCCATGTCTGGCACATGTGCTCAGCTTGGTCGTGCAGAGTTTTTTGAGGGACTATCTGGATCTTGATGCACTGCTGCACAAGGTCCACATAGAGTGCGCTCACTTGCGGCTTTCCAGCAACGCAAGATCGCGCATTGCAGCTCTGCAGCGCCGATTACGTCTTCCGGAACATCGCATCATATGTGACCTACCCACCAGGTGGAATTCAACGTTATATATGTTGGAGTTGTTGTGTGAGCAGCAGGCAGCAGTAATGGAGTACCAGTTGCAGCAGGCGCAAACAAGTCGCAGTGCGTGCCGTTCACACTTCACCACCACTGAGTGGGCCTCTATGAAGGACATTTGCCCCGTTTTGCGTGCCTTCGATTATTCCACGCGGATGGCGAGTGCAGATGATGCACTAGTCAGCATGACTATCCCCCTTATCTGCCTGCTTGAAAAAACACTGCAAGCACTAAGGGAGGAGGTTTTGGAAGAGGTGGAGGATGAGGAGTCACAAATGCCATCTGCTTCTGTACAGTCTGAGCAACGTGGTTCCTCACAAAGGCCTAGGCAGGGGACACTTTGTGAGGAGGATGAGGAGGAGTCAATGGAGGAGGAAGACATCTGTCCAGAGGAGGGAGGTACACAATGCTCTAGTAGTCAGTATCTAGAGTGAGGGTGGGGTGATGCTGAGCAGGCAGAGATCACGCCTCAAGCAGGGGACAGCGTTTCTTGGCCAGTTGGCAGTCTGCAGCACATGGTTGATTTCATGTTGCAGTTCCTGAGAAACGACCGCCGCCTCGCCCACATTCTCAACACGGCTGATTATTGGGTGTCCACCCTCCTAGATCCTCGCTACCGGGACAATTTACAAAGCCTCATAACACCATTGAACCGGGAGCGTAAATGCGGGAGTACCAAGACGCACTGGTGCATTCCATCATGTTCTCCATTCCAACCGAGAGCAGTGCTGCTAGTGCTTTACAAAGCAGCTCAGTGTGTCGAGGCAGTGGAGGAAGCTCTGCACAAAGAGGGAGCAGAAGCAGCCCCTCAGCACAAGGCAAGACCAGTATGGCCCAAATGTGGCAAAGTTTTGTGTCCCCGACGCCACAAATGTCTACACCATCACAGACGGCTCCAGTCAGCAGGAGGCAACGTTTCCGTCAGATGGTGACAGACTACATGTCTTGCCCTCTCAGTGTACTCCCAGACGGCTCTTCCCCCTTCAAGTTTTGGGTCTCTAAGCTGGATACATGGCCAGAGCTTAGCCAGTATGCATTGGAGGTGCTGGCTTGCCCTGCTGCTAGTGTATTATCGGAACGCGTCTTTAGTGCCGCAGGTGGTGTACTAACAGACCGTCGCATGCGCCTATCCTCCAATAACGTTGACCGGCTTACTTTTCTGAAAATGAACAAGGCCTGGATCTCGCATGAATTTGCCAGTCCTCTTCCAGAATAAATAATTGGTTGGCAACAGTATCCAGGTCTCCTGTTGTGTTCATGTTTCTACCACCTGTACTGTAATCCCTGAGCTCCAACACCGCCAGTTGCTGCTCAGAAGTGCCGTCTGCACAGTCAACGCTTGGTCCAGTGTTATTGGGGTTCAGTAATGTCAGCTGTTCCCCTGCTGTGTGTCCGGCAAATTCTCCTGCTCTGTCCACATCCTCTCTACTACTAATTTAAAACTTGCTCCAATTACACCTCTGTCTCCTCTGTTTTCAGTATTTACCCTGAGCTCCAACACCGCCAGTTGCTGCTCAGAAGTGCCGTCTCCACAGTCAGCGCTTGGTCCAGTGTTATTGGGGTTCAGTAACGTCAGATGTTCCCCTGCTGTGTGTACGGCAATTTCTCCTGCTCTGTCCACATTCACACTACTACAGATTTTAAAGTTGCTCCAATTAGGCCTCTGGCTCCTCTGTTTTCAGTATTATCCCTGAGCTCCAACACCGCCAGTTGCCGCTCAGAAGTGCCGTCTGCACAGTCAACACTTGCTGCCGTGTTATTGGGGTTCAGTAACGTCAGCTAATCCCCTGCTGTGTGTCCGGCAAATTCTCCTGCTCTGTCCACATCCACTCTACTACTAATTTAAAACTTGCTCCAATTAGACCTCTGGCTCCACTCTTTTTTCAGTATTTACCCTGGGTTACAGCCCCGCCAGCTGTTTCCCGGCAGTGTCTTTGGCACGGGTACTCCCTCCTGCCCAGCCTAGTTCCAGCACACCAGCTGTTTCCGGGTAGTGTCAACGTCACTTTGCCTCCAATACGTTGTCCTGTCGTGTCGCGGTCGGGTTAGCCAACTCTATGGTGCCGGCAGTTTAGGTGACTCCTATGTGGGCTGCGGGATCTGGCAATGAAGGCTAATTCCATAGTGCCAATAGGACAAGCACCCCCTGTAGGACTGTGGGTTTCGGTAACTCAAGCCAGCTCGCGGCCTTGCAATTTTTTTTTTCATGGGTACCTTCTGCTACCCATCCGAGTTCCAGTACCGTCAGCTGGTTCTCGGCAGTGCCTTTGGCTTAGGTGCCTCCTTCTCGGTATCCGAGTTCCACCAACGTCTGCTGGTCCTTGGTAGTGCTTTCTGGCACAGGTACCTCCTGCTTAGTAACCGAGTTCCAGTACCGTCAGCTGGTCCTCGGTAGTACCATTGGCTCTTGTACCTTCTGCTACCCATCCGGGTTCCAGTACCGTCAGCTGGTTCTCGGCAGTGCCTTTGGCTTAGGTGCCTCCTTCTCGGTATCCGAGTTCCACCAACGTCTGCTGGTCCTTGGTAGTGCTTTCTAGCACAGGTACCTCCTGCTTAGTAACCGATTTCCAGTACCGTCAGCTGGTCCTCGGTAGTTCCATTGGATCTTGTACCTTCTGCTACCCATCCGGGTTCCAGTACCGTTAGCTGGTTCTCGGCAGTGCCTTTGGCTTAGGTGCCTCCTTCTCGGTATCCAAGTTCCACCAACGTCTGCTGGTCCTTGGTAGTGCTTTCTGGCACAGGTACCTCCTGCTTAGTAACCGAGTTCCAGTACCGTCAGCTGGTCCTAGGTAGTTCCATTGGCTCTTGTACCTTCTGCTACCCATCCAGGTTCCAGTACCATCAGCTGGTTCTCGGCAGTTCCTCAGCCTTCTTGTACCTTCTGCTACATTTCCAAGTTCAAGCTTTTTGAAATGGTTCTTGCTAATTACTCTGGATCTCCCTGACGATGACCCTGAAGACAAGGACCCTGAAGACCACCCCGAAGAAGACGAGGACCCCAAAGACAAGGACCCTGAAGACCATGAAGAAGACGAGGACCCCGAAGATGAGGACACCGAAGACGAGGACCCTGAAGACCACCCCGAAGACGAGGACCCTGAAGACCACCCCGAAGAAGACGAGGACCCCGAAGACGATGACCCTGAAGACGAGGACCCTGAAGACCACCCCGAAGAAGACGAGGACCCCGAAGACGACGACCCTGAAGACCACCCCGAAGAAGATGACCCTGAAGAAGATGACCAAGAGGACAAAGAACAAGAAGACAACCACCAAGATACAGAAGAACAAGAGACAGAAAACCAAGAAGCAGAAGAACAAGAAGCTGCAGAACAAAAAGCGGAAGAACATTAAGCATAAGACTAAATATCGGAGCAAAAGATATTATCTAAATTATAAGCAGAAGAAGACTAAGCAGTGTATGGGGGTGAGTCTGTTCCTCCTCGTGGTGCCCCTGGAAAAGACCTGCTGCTGCAGGCCAAACTGAACGCGGACAAATCCTGTTGAACTCTTTTGTGACAGGCAGAACGAAAGGTGTAATCTTCAAACTTTTATAGACAACAACTACAGGAATGCCTGTCACAAATAAGAATATGATGAAGAAGAAGAATATGAAGAAGATGAAGAAGTAGAATATGAAGAAAAATAATAGTTGAATAAGAAGAATATGAAGAATGTAAAAAAAAAAAAAGAATAATACGAAGAAGGTGAAGAAGAAGAAGATGAAGATGAAGAAGGTGAAGAAGAAGTTGATGAAAAAGATGCTGATGCTAAGGATGATGAAAGAGAAAGTGTGGGAGAAGTAAAAAAGAAGGTGAAGAGCATGGAAGTAGTGAAACAAATATCTGACAAAATATAAAAAACTTAACATAGTCAATATCTTTGTAACTCAGAACGTTTTAAAAAAAAATATTAATTCCTGCTATTCCATTTGATTGGGCTAAACCTCTATGCCTTTATTGTCTCCCCCACCTCCCCCAATACATTCTACATTATTCTTAGTTGTTTTCCTTCATGTAGAATTAACCTACAAGGAAAGAAAGGGTTTATTTTCATTCCGATATTTGTGTCCCATTGACTTGCATTGGTTTCCGGTATCGGAATCGTCGATATCCGATATTTTTTGGGTATCGGTCCGATACAATCCGATCCGATATTTCTCGATATCGGAAGGTATCGCTCAACACTAATGGCCACTCGTTTTTCTTTACTTAGCTGCTTTTTTCTTGCCATAATACAAATTCTAACAGTCTATTCAGTAGGACTATCAGCTGTGTATCCACCAGACTTCAGCACAACACAACTGATGGTCCCAACCCCATTTCTAAGGCAAGAAATCCCACTTATTAAACCTGACAGGGCACACCTGTGAAGTGAAAACCATTTCCGGTGACTACCTCTTGAATCTCATAAAGAGAATGCCAAGAGTGTGCAAAGCAGTCATCAAAGCAAAAGGTGGCTACTTTGAAGAACTTAGTATATAAGACATATTTTCAGTTGTTTCACACTTTTTTGTTAAGTATATAATTCCACATGTGTTAATTCATAGTTTTGATGCCTTCAGTGTGAATGTACAATTTTCATAGTCATGAAAATACAGAAAAATCTTTAAATGAGGTGTATCCAAACTTTTGGTCTGTACCGTACCTCTTACATAGCCTTCTTTATTATGTATATTGCCGTCCCTTATTACACAATGCCCACTGTCCCTTACATATTGGATTATTTATAGCCCCCTGTCTTTATTACATACCGTCCTCTCTTGTTAGATATATAATGCAATGACGGCTGATGGAGCATGGGAAAGCTTCATTTCTGATGGAGAAGCTGATGGACTGGTCTTCTGGTCACCGACTACCCCATCAGCCGTCATTTTATATCTAACAAGAGACGACTATGTAATAAAAGAGGGCGCTGTGACTGACAAAATAACAATAATACACTATACACTGTACATAACAGCAGAGGAAGCTACAGTTATATGAAAAAGTTTGGGTACCCCTATTAATCTTAAGCTTAATATTTTATAAAAATTGGTGTTTTTGCAACAGCTATTTCAGTTTGATATATGTAATAACTGTTGGACACAGTAATGTTTCTGCCTTGAAATGAGGTTTATTGTACTAACAGAAAATGTGCAATCTGCATTCAAACAAAATTTGACAGGTGCATAAGTATGGGCACCCTTATCATTTTCTTGTTTTAAATACTCCTACCTACTTTTTACTGACTTACTAAAGCACTTTTTTTGGTTTTGTAACCTCATTGAGCTTTGAACTTCATAGCCAGGTGTATGCAATCATGGGAAAAGCTACTTGAAAGTTGTTCTCCTGTTTGAATCTCCTCTGAAGAGTGGCATCATGGGCTCCTCAAAACAACTGTCAAATGATTTAACCTGTCAGTTTCCACTGTGAGGAACATAGTAAGGAAATGGAAGAACACAGGGACAGTTCTTGTTAAGGCCAGAAGTGGCAGGCCAAGAAAAACATCAGAAAGGCAGAGAAGAAGAATGGTGAGATCAGTCAAGGACAATCCTCAGACCACCTCCAGAGAGCTGCAGCATCAACTTGCTGCAGATGGTGTCACTGTGCATCGGTCAACTATACAACGCACTTTGCACAAGGAGAAGCTGTATGGGAGAGTGATGCGAAAGAAGCCGTTTCTGCAAGCACGCCACAAACAGAGTCGGCTGAGGTATGCAAGCACATTTGGAGAAGCCAATTTCTTTTTGGAAGAAGGTCCTGTGGACTGATGAAACCAAGATTGAGTTGTTTGGTCATACAAAAAGGCGTTATGCATGGCGGCAAAAAAACACAGCATTCCAAGAAAAACACTTGCTACCCACAGTAAAATTTGGTGGAGGTTCCATCATGCTTTGGGGCTGTGTAGCCAATCCCGGCACCGGGAATCTTGTTACAGTTGAGGGACGCATGGATTCCACTCAGTATCAGCAGATTCTTGACAATAATGTTCAAGAATCAGTGACAAAGTTAAAGTTACGCAGGGGATGGATCTTTCAGCAAGACAATGATCCAAAACACCGCTCCAAATCTACTCAGGCATTCATGCAGAGGAACAATTACAATGTTCTGGAATGGCCATCCCAGTCCCCAGACCTGAATATCATTGAACATCTGTGGGATCATTTGAAGAGGGCTGTCTATGCTCGGCGACCATCAAACTTAAGTGAACTGGAATTGTTTTGTAAAGAGGAATGGTCAAAAATACCTTCATCCAGGAAATCATTAAAAGCTACAGGAAGCGACTAGAGGCTGTTATTTTTGCAAAAGGAGGATCTACTAAATATTAATGTCACTTTTCTGGTGAGGTGCCCATACTTATGCACCTGTCAAATTTTGTTTGAATGCAGATTGCACATTTTCTGTTAGTACAATAAACCTCATTTCAAGGCAGAAACATTACTGTGTCCAACAGTTATTACATATATCAAACTGAAATAGCTGTTGCAAAAACACCAATTTTTATAAAATATTAAGCTTAAGATTAATAGGGGTGCCCAAACTTTTTCATATAACTGTATATATATGATAAGAGAAGGCATCATATACAACTAGAGAGGATGGTACATAATAAAGGAGGGTGTTATACATAATAAAAAGATGAAACTGTACTTAAGGACGGCGCTATGCATAGTAAGTGAGTACACTACATACTAAGGGACTGTGCTATACATAATAAGGCTACATTCTTTTATCTGTGTGCAGTGTTGGTGTGCTGCCCGCTTCTACAGACGCATTGAGCAAGTCCTATTCTAATCCTATCACTCCAAGTCACACAGTGCAGATACAGAATAATATTTACATCCAGGCACTTACCGCTGACATCTCATCTGATCAGAGTCGGTTTCTGCTGTTTCTTCTCCATCTGGTCAGACCTTCATGTCGACATCTCCCAGCCATGACTTGTCTTGTCATGATGATCTCCAGCCTAGAAAATAACAAGGTCACATATATTGTATATATACATGTGTCTCCCCCACACTGCGCCCCTGACTACAGATATGTACCCCCACCATTAATATACTATTAGGCACTTAGTAATCAAAATATAAAGTGATAAGCAGCACTGTGCCCCCCAATAACTATAATATCCACCAGCCAATTATATAAATTATTCAGTCTTTGTGACTCTCCCCAATTAACTGTACGGCTATGTGCACACGGAAAATATACAAGGCTTAACAGTACAAGCAAAGTGAAACCCCCATCATTGATCTCTCCCAGCACCCCGTCATTGCTCTCCCGATCCCCACCATCCTCATCATTGCTCTCCCCATCCCCACCATCCCCATCATTGCTCTTTCCCAGCACCCCCGTAATTGCTCTCTCCCAGCACCCCATCATTCTTCTCACACCAGGCCATCATTGTTCTCCCAGCCCCATTATTGCTCTCCCCATCCCCACCATCCTCATCATTGCTCTCGTCATCCCCATCATTGCTCTCCCCATCCCCATCATTGCTCTCTCCAGCTCCATCATTGCTCTCCCACACCTTCCCTCAAGTTCCTGTTCCTCTCCCCAGCGTTTCAGTATAAAGAAAAAAAATAAAAAACACAACTTACCTCTCAGCCTGCTCCCCTGCCATAGCATCCTCATCATTGCCAGAAGCTTTCGCTCTGACCCAGGCGCGCACTGCATGATGACGTCATCAATCAGCGCGGGCCTGTGTCAGGGAGGAAGCGCCGGGCAGGAAGCAGAAGTGAGGACGGATCCCTCCAGCTCCGTTGCCATTTTCCTCTTGTCAGCAACGGAGCTGGAGAGATCGCTCCCTGCCCAGCGCATTTGATGAGGGCAATCTGGCCATGGTCCCCCGGAGCCTGGGCTCCGAGAAGCATGCCAGATTGTCCTCAATATTAACTAACCGGCAAGAGCCCCCCTGCACCGCCGGACTCTGGTGCAGTTGCACTGGCTGCATCGGCGGTAGTTCCGCCCTTGCTTCACAGATCTGATTTGGAAACTAGGCCCCCCAGACTAAAACGAAGTGTTATAAAGGACGAAAGATGATGTAGGCACTTCCAAACTCATGGCTCTATTTTCTTACAGTACAAAGCCAGGATTTAGGGGGTTGGTGAGAGGGACAAGGAATAGATGTCAATGGTGAAACAGTGAAATATCAGCTTAAAGGGAAGGTGCCATGAAAAGTTTTTTTTTTCCAACAATTGAAAAAATCTAAAGTATTAATGTTTTTTTTAAAATATTTTCATTTGTTTTTAATGAACTAGAATATGAAAAATAATTTTAAAAAGTTTGATATTTCCACTTTTAAACACTAGGGGGAGCAGCTGCTGAAATTTGACATGAAAACCTAGTGTATAACTAGCTCACTTTACGTCTGCAGTAAATGTGGGCGGGGTCTGATCACATGTGTCTGATATCACTCCTCTTCTCTCCTCCCCTTCTGGGTGTTTGTAACAGGATAAGAAAGGATGAAGTTTATGATCACAGTGCGGAGCCATTTTGTTGGTGACTGGCTGTGATACTGACAAGCAGAAGGTGTCATCGAGGACGGTTGGCAGCACCGATTTTTTTTAAGTTGGTGCTGCTCGCTGTATCATAAGCTGAGGTTAGATACGAGGAGTGTATCACGTGCTCGATTAGCTACGCCTAGAGTAACACGTTGGGATTAGATACGGGGCTAAGTGTAGTGTATTACATGATGGGATTAGATATTGAGCTCAGCGGAGTGTATCACACAGGATGGGATTAGATACGCAGTATCCAATGTATGTAATGCGTGACTCCTCTCCGGCCACATTCCTGTTCCCATAGAAGAGAGGTCACGCGTCACACCACTGCTCCCATAGAAGCAGATGGAGCGGAGTCATGTGTCACACCACTGCTCCCATTGAAGCATTTTTTTTCTGATTGCATTCTTATCACTTTTTGTAATATTAAAAAAAATCACACACAGCGCTGATTATTCAGTTTGATAGAATTTGACTTTTCCCGTCTGTGCACAAGTCTCATCACCACTGTCATTTTGAAGAGTGGGCGCAGCTTTTAGGGGAGGGGCATGACAGGGCGCTGCCAACAGTCATCATAATTTACAACACAACAGTGAATTGTACGAGGTCACTGGAGTAAGTTTGTCATAATTTATGCCACCTGTGTTGTAAATTACGATGACTGTCAGCCGCTTTCTCACAGTCTTGCTCCTCTCTGCTAAGCTCCTAACACACTTAAAAATGGTAGTGCTGAGACTTGTGCACAAATGGGAAGAGTCGATTTCTATCAAAACTGAACAATCAGGGCAGGGCCGGCGTCAGCACCCGGCACACCCGGGCAAGTACCGGGGCCCTGAGCAGGCGGGGGGGCCCACTCACCATCGGGCACCCGGCGCACTATGGGACCCGTGAGCGGGCCGGTGCAGATGCCAGCGCCCGCCCACCCCCACTTGCCCAGGGCCCTGGCAGAATACTTACCTCTTCCCGTGCCTCCGCAGCAGCTTCAGTCTCTTCCGCGGCTGCTGCAATGTGACGTCTCAGGTCAGAGGGTGCGATGACGTCTTTACACCACGCTCTCTCCTGAGCCGTCACAGCGCAGAGCGGGAAGACGCCGCTGCAGGTGAGGAGTCTGGAGCAGCAGCAGCAGGTGAGAAGTGAGGTGAGTATTTGATTTTTTTTTTCATATGTATGGAGGCATGGGGCATTATATGGGGTGTGACATCCTGCATGGGGCATTATATGGGGGGAGAGGCGACATCCTGCATGGGGCATTATATGGGGGGAGAGGTGACATCCTGCATGGGGCATTATATGGGGGGTGACATCCCGCATGAGGCATTATATGGGGGGAGAGGTGACATCCTGCATGGGGCATTATATGGGGGAGTGACATCCTGCATGGGGCATTATATGGGGGGAGAGGTGACATCCTGTATGGGGCATTATATGGGGGGTGACATCCCGCATGAGGCATTATATGGGGGGAGAGGTGACATCCTGCATGGGGCATTATATCGGGGGTGACATCCTGCATGGGGCATTATATGGGGGGGTGACATCCCGCATGAGGCATTATATGGGGGGAGAGGTGACATCCTACATGGGGCATTATATGGGGGGTGACATCCTGCGTGGGGCATTATATGGGGGGGAGAGGTGACATCCTGCATGGGGCATTATATGGGGTGTGACATCCTACATGGGGCTTTATATGGGGGGAGGTGATATCCTGCATCGGGCATTATATGGGGGGACAAGTGACATCCTGCATGGGGCATTATATGGGGGGGAGGTGACATCTTGCATGGGGCATTATATGGGGGGGGGACAAGTGACATCCTGCATGGGGCATTATATTGTGGGGGGAGAAGTGACATCCTGCATGGGGCATTATATGGGGGGGAAAGTGACATTGTGCATGAGGCTTTATATGGGGGTGGGGGTGACATCCTGCATGGGGCATTATATTGGGGGGGAAGGGGTGACATCCTGCATGGGGCATTATATGGGGGGGACAAGTGACATCCTGCATGGGGCATTATATGGTGGGGGGAGAGGCGACATCCTGCATGGCGCTTTATATGGGGGGGTGACATCCTGCATGGGGCATTATATGGGGGGGAGTGACATCCTGCATGGGGCATTATATGGGGGGGGGGATGACATCCGGCATGGGGCATTATATCATTATATGGGGAGAGGTGACATCCTGCATGGGGCATTATATGGGGGGAACAAGTGACATCCTTCATGGGGCATTATATGGGGGGTGACATCCTGCTTGGGACATTATATGGGGGGGTGAGGTGACATCCTGCATGGGGCATTATATTGGGGGAAGTGACATCCTGCATGGGGCATTATATGGGGGGGAGAGGTGACATCCTCCATGGGGCATTATATGGGGGGAACAAGTGACATCCTTCATGGGGCATCATATGGGGGGAACAAGTGACATCCTGCTTGGGGCATTATATGGGGGGGAGAGGTGACATCCTGCATGAGGCATTATATGGGGGGAGAGGTGACATCCGGCATGGGGCGTTAAATGGAGGGGAACAATTGCCATCCTGCATGGGGCATTATATGGGGCAGAGAGGTGACATCCTGCATGGGTCATTATATGGGGGGGAGAGGTGACATCCTCCATGGGGCATTATATGGGGGGAACAAGTGACATCTTTCATGGGGCATTATATGGGGGGGAACAAGTGACATCCTGCATGAGGCATTATATGGGGGAGGTGACATCCTGCTTGGGGCATTATATGGGGGGTGACATCCTGCTTGGGGCATTCTAAGGGGGGGAGAGGTGACTTCCTGCTTGGGGCATTATATGGGGGAAAGAGGTGACATCCTGCATGGGGCATTATATGGGGGGAGAGGTGACATCTTGTATGGGTCATCATATGGGCGGGAACAAGTGACATCCTGCATGGGGCATTATATGGGGAGGAGAGGTGACATCCTGAATGGGGCATTATATGGGGCGGTGAGGTGACATCCTGCATGGGGAATTATAAGGGGGGGGTGACATCCTGCATGGGGCATTATGTGGGGGCCAGTATTATGTATGAAGTGTTATAAGGGGGCCAGTATCCTCTATGAAGCATTATATGGGGGCCAGTATCCTCTATGGAGCGTTATATGGGGGTCAGTATCCAGTATGGAGCGTTATATGGGGGCCAGTATACTGTATGGAGCATTAAATGGGACCATTATTTTGCATGGACCAATATGTGGGGCCCATAATACTGTATGGAGGACTATACTGTCCGGTCTGCACTGTGCGCTATGAGGATTCACTGGTTTCTGACATCTTGTGGAATATACAATAGATATCACTCATGTAATGTAACAAGTGAAATCTTTGGCCTTGTACTATATATATATATATTTCTCTGCCATATCTGTGCATCATGAATCATGGTATGTGTTAAAGGGGCCCACTGAGACCCTTTTGCCAAGGGCCCACAAAAACCTGGAGCCCGCCCTGAATCAGGGCTAAGTGTATCCTTTATATTATGAAAAGCGATAATAAAAATGCAAAATCCCTTCCCCTCCCAGCACCACACAAGTAACATCCCCCTCCTTTACCGCACAGCCCCCCCCAGCATGCAGTCCCATGCAAGTAACAACCCCCCTTTACCGCACAGCCCCCCCAGCATGCAGTGTCATTTTCATCATCCCCTTCCCCATGCAGCCACACGCGAGGAACATCAACACTTTCCTATGAAAGCCCCCCTCCCCCAATAACCAAACCATATAAGTAGCAGCCGCACCTTTCCTATGAAAGCTCCCCAATAACCAGCCCCGTACAGCAGCCCCCCTGTAGTAACATCATTTATGCTTCAACAGCAGCCCCTTCCTGGTGAAATCCTCCAACATGCAGCCCCCATGTAGTAACATCATCCATGCGTCTTTGCCCCCCAAAATACATCCTCAGACCACTCATACTTAGTCCTGTGTGTAAAAAGTAAAACACTTCCTTCCTATCTTCACAGCTCCATCATGCAGTCCCTCAGTCATCTCTCATCCACACAACTTATCTCCTCCTCAGTGGCCTGAGCACAACACAGCTTCCTGGTGGAGGAGGAGGCCCCGCTCCCTCCTGTGACATCATCTTGGTAACTGGAAAACTGGAGATCACAGCATAGCTGTGGGCTTCAAAAATATGGCGCCGGTCTCCTCCCATAGCTGTGACCTGGACAGCCTAATGGGCGTGCCAAAGTCACAGCTAAGGCAGTTTCAATGCAGCATATGCGGTCAGAGACCGACTGCAGAGTCCTATGTACAGGGGCTTTCCGTATTTGAGGTGTGTAACTAATGTTACACACTACCAAATGCAAATGGCATCCCCAAGTTGTTGAATAAAATAATAATAAAAAAACTATTAAAACAGTTCATTTAATTTTGTATTAAAAATAGTTGACTATATAATCAATAATTATTAATACAACAAAAATAAAAATTGTGGCACCTTCCCTTTAAGTGTACGAATTTATTACCTGCTTTGGGAAGTTAAGGGAGGTCCAGACCGCTTATAGGTGGGCTGAACCAAACATTGTGGTAAAAAGTAGAACAAGAGACGATGAAGGCCTCACTTTGTATACAACTGTATGGAACATACCGACCCTACCTGAAATCCTACCTCTAGATGGGTTTGAACATGGGTTTCATCAGGTATTACGAGACATAGCCGTCTATTGTCCAATAATGTTTTCTGTTCATCTCACCAATTGGAGGAGAAACTTATCCTCCCTCATAGATTTTATCAATCTATTCAGGTCCGACACAACTTTACTGCACCAAACAGGATTAATAAACTTGTACTGCAGTCAGACAAGATACCAAGTACAATATCTACACTGCTCAAAAAAATAAGGGGAACACTCAAATAACACATCCTAGATCTGAATGAATGAAATATTCTCATTGAATACTTTGTTCTGTACAAAGTTGAATGTGCTGACAATAAAATCACACAAAAATCATCAATGGAAATCAAATTTATGGAGGCCTGGATTTGGAGTCACCCCCAAAATTAAAGTGGAAAAACACACTACAGACTGATCCAACTTTGATGTAATGTCCTTAAAACAAGTCAAAATGAGGCTCAGTATTGTTTGTGGCCTCCACGTGCTTGTATGGCCTCCCTACAACGCCTGGGCATGCTCCTGATGAGGTCGTGGATGGTCTCCTGTGGGATCTCCTCCCAGACCTGGACTAAAGCATCCGCCAGCTCCTGGACTGTCTGTGGTGCAACATGATGTTGGTAGATGGAGCGAGACATGATGTCCCAGATGTGCTCAATCGGATTCAGGTTTGGGGAACGGGTGGGCCAGTCCATAACTTCAATGCCTTCATCTTGAGGGAACTGCTGACACACTCCAGCCACATGAGGTCTGGCATTGTCCAAAAATTAGGAGGAACTCAGGGCCAACCGCACCAGCATATGGTCTCAAAGGGGTCTGAGGATCTCATCTTGGTATCTAATGGCTGTGCAACCCTCCAAAAAAATGCCACCCCACACCATTACTGACCCACTGCCAAACTGGTCATGCTGCAGGCAGCAGATCGCTCTCCACGGTGTTTGCAGACTCTGTCACGTCTGTCACATGCGCTCAGTGTGAACCTGCTTTCATCTGTGAAGAGCACGGGGCGCCAGTGGCGACTTTGCCAGTCCTGGTATTCTGTGGCAAATGTCAAGCGTCCTGCATGGTGCTGGGCTGTGAGCACAACCCCCATCTGTGGATGTCGGGCCCTCATACCACCCTCATGGAGTCAGTTGCTAACCGTTTGTGCTGACACATGCACATTTGTGGCCAGCTGGAGGTCATTTTGCAGGGCTCTGGAAGTGCTCCTCCTGTTCCTCCTTGCACAAAGGCGGAGGTAGCGGTCCAGCTGCTGGGATGTTGCTCTCCTACGGCCCCCTCCACATCTCCTGGTGTACTAGCCTGACTCCTGGTAGCGTCTCCAGCCTCTGGACACTAAGCTGACAGACACAGCAAACCTTCTTGCGACAGCTCGTGGCATGAGTCCAAATTTGAGATGTACCATCCTGGATGAGCTGCACTACCTGAGCAACTTCTGTGGGTTGTAGAGTCCATCTCATGCTACCACGAGTGTGAGAGCACGAGCAACATTCAAAAGTGACCAAAACATCAACTAGAAAGCATTGGTACTGAGATGTGGTCTGTGGTCCCCACCTGCAGAACCACTCCTTTATTGAGTGTGTCTTGATAATTGCCAATAATTTCCATCTATTGTCTATTCCATTTGCACAACAGCATGTGAAATTGATTGTCAATCAGTGTTGCTTCCTATGTGGACAGTTTGATTTCACAGAAGTTTGATTTACTTGGAGTTATATTCTGTTGTTTAAGTGTTCCCTTTATTTTTTTGAGCAGTGTAATTCATGGAGAACTTTTGATGAGATTTCTGGACTTTATAAAATGCCGATATCTAGATATGGGGAAAATTATCCCCTTGTTCGTGTGGGTAAATGTGAAATGGACATTGGGCCATTACTGACGACCACTGGACAAGCATCCTTGAGGCAGTCAGATTTAAATCCCTAGTGGAACATGTAGACTGTCATAACTATAAATCTTCCATAGAGGATATATGACCCCTGTGTTTCTCCACAAGGTCGGCATACGTACAAAGGTCTGAAGGCAAAGGTCCGGAGTGCTTAGTGGAAGCTGCTGGTCTTCTACACATGCTGGGGGGTTATAAATACTTTTTTGGAATAAAGTTATTACAATTGTATAATCATAATCAGCAGGTTTGGTCGGAGACACAAAGGTTTCTTTTCTTAGGGTATGTAGGAGAACGGACACTGGACACCAGGGTTGTGGAGTCGGAGTCGTGGAGTCAGAGCCCATTTTGGTGGAGTTGGAGTCATTATAAAATGGACCAACTTCGACTCCTAAAATATATAATAAATTGGGTACAGCTCAATGCAGTTTCTGGGGAATATTTTTTCATAAGAAAGTTATGAAATGTCCTATAAATGTCTGTCCTATTCCTGATCTAAGGGTCTAGACTTTTAGCTGAGATGAATCTGTGCTACAGTAAATTTATCACTTAAACATGAGCCATGTATGAGGTAGTCGGGGTCGTGAAGTCAGTGTCATGGAAATTGAGGAGTCGGGAGTTTTGGCTTACCGACTTCACAGCCCTGCTGGACACAAACTGTAAATCTGTGGTAGGACGTTTATTGTTTCTTACACATGAACTGATAATATTTAGATGGAATCAGACAAACCCGCCTACAAAACGTGATTAACAAAGTTATTACTACAGGACTGTATGAGAAAGTGATTTATTCTACAAGAAACGCTAAAGCCAAAAATGAGAGAATCCGGCCCCGGGGCTGGTTACTCCGGGCCTGGCAAATAGCGTGTTAGTGCGAGACGGGGTTTTTATCCCTGGAGCTTCTTTACTCGGTATAATGAGACTCTGATCTTGTTCTTATAAAGAGCGTTTGAGATTAATAGAAACAGCCTAAATATGAGGACCTTGTCTGATCTATATGTCCTTGTATAAAGAACTATGGAGACAGCGCTATTCTTCAGTATAAAATATGTGATGTTGCTGTAGCCCTAATATTTCTGTACAGGGGTCTCTGTATAGATAATCTTACCCCAGCTTTTTGGATAAGGAGAAGGGAAAGGGGGATTGGTGATAATTAATTCTAATTTTCCTTCAAAAAAAGACATAAAACGCTGAAAAAATTGATTTTATTTTTTTTAATTTGTGCTCTCAAATATTACAATTTGGATACAAAACCAGAAGCATTTAAAATAATTGAAAATGTGTTTCAAAGACCTTGTATGGAGTTAAAAAGCCGAGGCTGAAGATGCTTCATCTCCAAAAGTCTACTTGACTATTTCATGGCTTTAGGAGCTTGGAAACTTCTGAATCAGTAGGTTTGGATGAAATGGGAGACTCATAAGGTTCCATGTCTTGTCTTGAAAGGAATGAGTTCCCAATAATGGTTAATAAACTACTATACTTAGCAGGGAAAGGGATTCAATAAATGGATCACATCAGATGACTATGAAAATTGTACATTCACAGTGAAGGCATCAAAACTATGAATTAACACATGTGGAATTATATACTTAAAAAAGTGTGAAACAACTGAAAATATGTCTTATATTCTAGGTTCTTCAAAGTAGCCACCTTTTGCTTTGATGACTGCTTTGCACACTCTTGGCATTCTCTTGATCAGCTTCAAGAGGTAGTCACCAGAAATGGTTTTCACTTCACAGGTGTGCCCTGTCAGGTTTAATAAGTGGGATTTCTTGCCTTATAAATGGGGTTGGGACCATCAGTTGTGTTGTGCAGAAGTCTGGTGGATACACAGCTGATAGTTCTACTGAATAGACTGTTAGAATTTGTATTATGGCAAGAAAAAAGCAGCTAAGTAAAGAAAAATGAGTGGCCATCATTACTTTAAGAAATGAAGGTCAGTCAGTCCAAAAAATTGGGAAAACTTTAAAAGTGTTCCCAAGTGCAGTTGCAAAAACCATCAAGCGCTACAAAGAAACTGGCTCACATGAGGACCGCCCCAGGAAAGGAAGACCAAGAGTCACCTCTGCTATCCGAGTCACCAGCCTCAGAAATCGCAGGTTAACAGCAGCTCAGATTAGAGACCAGGTCAATGCCACAGAGTTCTAGCAGCAGACACATCTCTACAACAACTGTTAAGAGGAGACTTTGTGCAGCAGACCTTCATGGTAAAATAGCTGCTAGGAAACCACTGCTAAGGACAGGCAACAAGCAGAAGAGACTTGTTTGGGCTAAAGAACACAAGGAATGGACATTAGACCAGTGGAAATCTGTTCTTTGGTCTGATGAGTCCAAATTTGAGATCTTTGGTTCCAACCACCGTGTCTTTGTCCAACGCAGAAAAGGTGAACGGATGGACTCTACATGCCTGGTTCCCACCGTGAAGCATGGAGGAGGAGGTGTGATGGTGTGGGGGTGCTTTGCTGGTGACACTGTTGGGGATTTATTCAAAATTGAAGGCATACTGAACAAGCATGGCTACCACAGCATCTTGCAGCGGCATGCTATTCCATCCGGTTTGCGTTTAGTTGGACCATCATTTATTTTTCAACAGGACAATGACCCCAAACACACCTCCAGGCTGTATAAGGGCTATTTGATCAAGAAGGAGAGTAATGGGGTGCTACGCCAGATGACCTGGCCTCCACAGTCACCAGACCTGAACCCAATCGAGATGGTTTGGGGTGAGCTGGACCGCAGAGTGAAGGCAAAAGGGCCAACAAGTGCTAAGCGTCTCTGGGAACTCCTTCAAGATTGTTGGAAGACCATTTCCGGTGACTACCTCTTGAAGCTCATCAAGAGAATGCCAAGAGTGTGCAAAGCAGTCATCAAAGCAAAAGGTGGCTACTTTGAAGAACCTAGAATATAAGACATATTTTCAGTTGTTTCACACTTTTTTGTTAAGTATATAATTCCACATGTGTTAATTCATAGTCATGAAAATACAGAAAAAATCTTTAAATGAGAAGGTGTGTCCAAACTTTTGGTCTGTACTGTATATATATGTGAAATATTCAGTGCACGTAGAATATTGCTTTTTATTTGCTTATTAGATGAAAGATATTAGTAACTGCAGATATTTTTAATTCTAATTATATAATTCTAATTCTGTATTTTTCAGACTATAAGACGCACCCCAGGTTTAAATAATAGAAAATAGGAAAAACATTTTTTCTACTAATTAAATATTCCCTGGTGTTAAGTGGAGGAGTTAATATCACTAATTGTAATGCACTGGGGTGGAGTAGGGAAGTAATATATCTATTGATGGTGTTTCTCTGCAACATGTGTTATATATACATATAGCGTCACAGCACGGACATTAATGAGCAAGCTGCAGAGCACATATATACACACACAACACTGCTGGATACTCTGCACATTTACATACACACACAGCTCTGCTACATCTGCACATTTACATACACACAGCTCTATTTATTTTTATTATGCTTTGCTTATAAGCGCCATCATATTCGGCAGCGCTTTACTGATATTATCATTGCTGTCCCTATTGGGGCTCACAATCTAAATTCATAATCAGTATATCTTTGGAGTATGGGAGGAAACACAAGCAAACACGGGGAGAACATACAAAATTTTTGCAGATGTTCTCCTTGGTCGGATTTAAACCCAGAACACCAGAGCTGCAAGGCTGCAGTTCTAACCACTGAGCCACCACGCTGTAGCTTTACTACATATACACATAAAGCTCTACTGCACATTTGCATACACATACATTGTATATGCATTAGTCCATTTTGCAGTTCCTTCCAGGCCATGTGAAAGGTTCTTCAGCTGATCCCTCAGGAGGTAAAGCGTTTGTGTAGGTCCCTGTATTTTCCTCACTTGCTCTATACCGATCACATAGATCAGTGTGGGGCAGGAGGAAAAAGATTGCTCAGTGATTGGGAGGACACTGAGCGTTCTCCTCCATCACAGGAATCTGCCTCCAGACTATAAGAGCCAATTACTTATTAGCAAAAATGTTTTGTGTTAAAAGTGCGTCTAATGATCCAAAAAATACATTAAGCTGTAAAGTAATTTCCCTTTCTCGTGTAATTATACTACTGTTATATGGTTTTTGTACAATTTGTCAATAAAATATATAGTTTCTCCCCACGTGCATTATTTTTAATGTTTAACATAATATGTTTTCTAGTAATTTATCTTTCACATTCAGGTTTGATCATGGCTTCTCCCCGTGTGGAATTTTAGATGTTTAGCAAAACAGCATTATTGTTCAAAACATTTCCCACATTCTTAATATGAACATTGCTTCTCCTCTGTGTGAATTCTCTGGTGCTTAACAAGACTCGATTTATCTGCCCAACATTTCCCACAATCTCAACATGAATATGGCTTCCCCCATGTGTGAGTTCTCTGGTGTATAACAAGGTGTGATTTCAATACAAAACATTTTCCACATTCTGAACATGAATATGGCTTCTCCCCTGTGTGAGTTCTCTGGTGTCTAACAAGGTGTGCTTTCTGTCCATAACATTTTCCACATTCTGAACATGAAAAAGGCTTCTTCCCTGTGTGCGTTCTCTGGTGTATATCAAGGAATGATTTCATTACAAAACATTTCCCACATTCTGAACATACATATGGCTTCTCCCCTGAGTGAGTTTTCTGATGTGTAACAAGGTTTGATTTCTGTCCATAACATTTTCCACATTCTGAACATGAAAAAGGCTTCTCTCCTGTGTGAGTTCTCTGGTGTATTTCAAGGAATGATTTCATTACAAAATATTTTCCACATTCTGAACATGAATATGGCTTCTCCCCTGCGTGAGTTCTCTGGTGAATAACAAGACTATATTTCTGTTTAAAACATTTCCCACATTCTGAACATAAATGTGGCTTCTCCCCTGTGTGAGTTTTCTGATGTTTGTTAAGATTATATTTTTGTGTAAAACATTTCCCACATTCTGAACATGAATATGGCTTCTCCCCAGTATGATTTCTGTCATGTCTAACAAGATCTGATTTCTTACTAAAATATCTCCCACATGTGGAACAAGAAAATCTCTTCTCTGTGTGAATTTTTTGATGTTTAGCAGAAGATGTTTCAAGGGGAAAACTATTTCCATACTCTGAAAGTGTAATTGGCTTCTTTGTTTTAAGAGAAGTTTGTTTTTTAATGCCTCTTTCCTGACTTGTAATGGCATTCAGTTCAATCGTATCCTGTGTGATCTCAAGGTCATCTGATTTAAAAATTGAAGATGTCAGTTGTCCATCTGATCTCCTGGAACAGGCATCTGCCAAGAATAAAACCAATTATTACTTTTGAATAAAATATCTTTGAAATTTATATTTTTGAACATTTCTACTCAAAAGGTCCATAGAAATGGGAAGTTATGTAGCAAAATTGAATTATTCACTAAGACAATGACAGTTCACAGTCTACTAGAAGACGTCATAGCATGAACCAATGGAGCATGGTGTTCAACTGTTTGTTCATTCTGCCTCCAAAATTTTGGAATAAAAAGAGAACAAAAAATGTTATGTAAGCGAAAATGATACTAATAAAAACGGTTACCACAAAAAACAAGCCCCCACTCAGCTGTCAAAATAGTCACTACTCATATAGATGAGTTCACGGTTTTCTTCTGCTCTATTTTTCGTCATTCGGTAACATTGGAGCTTCTACAAATGGTGTGTCATATCTCCTCTGGGATCTGCTCCTGCAGTGTCTGCTTCTATCACCAGCAGCCGCCATCATTCATTCTGCGGGTGGCGTTGGTGATGGAGGAGACATTGTAACCAGAAGTTCTGGGCGGCGCAGACTCTGTCCAGCCACTAAGAATAGGGTGGCTGGGACCAGTACTACCATCCAGTCTGGTAGTATGGGAGTGTGTGCTGTCCAGCTGGGGTAATGCAGAAGAATGATGAAAGGTGTCAGTAATTCCGCGCTCCTCCGTTAAATTAGATTATACAGGATCCAGTCCTTTTGTGATAGATTTATTCCTTTGACAAGCTAAAAACAGACGCATTTCGTGGACGTCCTGTCCACTTCTTCAAGTGTATAGCTTAAGAGAGGTTAGCAGCAGGGAACATACTGTATATACCATGGTAAGTGCAAAAAAACTGGCGCCAAAATGCCAGCAGCTTATTTTTTTTTAACCAAAACTTTACATATTCCTTAAAACAGTGTGCCTGATAGTTTCATTAGAAGGACACTCATAAAAAAGTAATGAGAGTTATATAAAATTGAAATAGACTTAAAATATCTTCCACATAAGTTATAAAGAGTAAAAAAAAAAATATAGGAGGGATACAACTGTATGAACGCATTAACAAGGATTAGCATAATTAAAGTGTATGTTCATGGTGTAACCCTGACCAGTTTATGCATATGCTTCCTATCTTGTCCGTGTCCCCATTGTCAGGATGAAATATAAATATGCTTCATGTCACCAATAAAGCCAAAGCAGTGATTAAATTAAATTAACCGCATCAAGAGGAAAGGGTATGATAGTATTTTGTGCTCCTCCTAAGATCTAATTTCACATAGTTTACTATCCTGGATAGTAGAGATAATGAAAATGGGTACTCAATGATCCCGTAAGTCAGTTGGATATACGACGGAATCTCCTCTTGTGCAACGCGTGTTGCAGTACAGTCTGAAATAGTTTTGCTCCATTAGGGGGTGATAACCCGGCAAATGAAGAATTTAACTGACATGGGCTGCTCTCTTCTATGTTTTTGATGATTGCGGATCGCACTGGCGTGTTGCGGTCCTGAGTGGGAAGAAAGCCTATGACCACACCGGAGCATTGTGGCTAGGTGTGGGAGATCACTTATTGAATGGAATTTGCGGATATCTTTTTGAGAGTGCTGGAGAGTTCAAGTAATGATGGCCATTCGTTTTTCTTTACTTAGCTGCTTTTTTCTTGCCATAATACAAATTCTAACAGTCTATTTAGTAGGACTATCAGCTGTGTATCCACCAGACTTCTGCACAACACAACTGATGGTCCCAACCCCATTTATAAGCCAAGAAATCCCACTTATTAAACCTGACAGGGTAAACCTGTGAAGTGAAAACCATTTCCGGTGACTACTTCTTGAAGCTCATCAAGAGAATGCCAAGAGTGTGCAAAGCAGTCATCAATGCAAAAGGTGGCTATTTTGAAGAACCTAGAATATAAGACATATTTTCAGTTGTTTCACACTTTTTTTGTTAAGTATATAATTCCACATGTGTTAATTCATAGTTTTGATGCCTTCAGTGTGAATGTACAATTTTCATACTCATGAAAATACAGAAAAATCTTTAAATGAGAAGGTGTGTCCAAACTTTTGGTCTGTACTGTATATACGAAAAACTTTTATATATTTTCTTACATATATATATATATTTTACTCTTTATAACTTATGTGGAAGATATTTTAAGCCTTTTCCAATTTTATACAACTCTCATTACTTTTTTAGGAGTGTCCTTCTAATGACACTATCAGACACACTGTTTTAAGGAATATGTAAAGTTTTGTTTTAGAAAAAAAAAAAAGCTGCTGGCATTTTGGCACCAGTTTTTTCGCACTTACCATGGTATATATGTTCCCTGCTGATAACCTCTCTTAAGCTATACTTGAAGAAATCGACGGGACGTCCACGAAACGTGTCTGCTTTTAGCTTGTCAAAGGAATAAATCTATCACAAAAGGACTGGATCCAGTATAATGTAATTTAACGGAGGCTCCTCAAAGTAATTTCAAAAGTGATTTGCTACCCAAAAACTAGCTTCTGTAAATTTAATTGAACACAAACGTTTTGATTAATTTGTAATCCTTCTATTTGAAAAAAGGATAAAAAAATATATATTGAAATATAAAAAAGAATGTTAGAAAAATGCTACTGATCTAAAGTAGAAATACAGTAAAGGTAATTAATAGTGATGAGCGAGCATGCTCATCACTACTTGTTACTAGCCCGAGCATCACAGTGCTCGAGATGCTCATTATACAGCGAGTATTTTTTGAATGTTCTGGCGGGAGCTCGAGTCCCCGCCCCGCATGTTTGGCGCTTTTTAGGCAGCCAATTAACATTCAGGGATTGCCTGACAGTCACTGTAATGCCACAGCCATGTTGATTGTGGCAATACAGTGATTGGCTGGCCGTATAGCATCATCCCGGAACCCTATGCTCGTCACAGTCTACTCATCAAACAGGCAGCGTAGGGAGAGGTGCTGCTCAGCAAGGGAAAGAATTGGCGCTTATTTTAAAACAGGGATTCCACACCACTATTATTAATTTCATCTACACTAACAGTACTTGTAAGGGCTCATTCTGATGAATACTAATCCTGCTGTTATCGGTAGTAGTGTTGAGCCACCCCCGTAGTGTTCGAGTTCGGTTCGGTTCGTCGAACACCCGTGTGTTCGCCGAACTGTTCGTCGAACACCGTTAAAACCAATGGCAGGCAAACAAAAACACATAGAAACACATAGAAAACACCTTCAAAGGTGTCCAAAAGCTGACAAACTGCTCAGAAGACATAACTAACACATGGAAAAGTGACAAGTACATATAGTCATGCGAAAATAAAAGAGGTGGAGGAGTAAAAGGAGGGGGAGACACAGATATAGGCATGTCATGCCCTTCTAAAATCCAAAAAGTGAGAAGCCGACATGGCCAGTCCGCTCCTGCCCGTGCCACCTCCGTGTCGCCGGGTTTGTGCCAGAGCCGCGGTGAACCCTGACGGCCAGCCCCCCTCTCCAAATACTGGTGCCTGTCCGCTGGTGGGTCGAGCGAGCCCCCCTGTGGTGGAGGCAGCTCTAAGCTTTTTAATTTAAATTGTCTCTCTAATTTGAATGAATACACTTTAAATCCATTTACAAGGATCTATTGGAGGGCAAGTCTCATGCCAGCAGCCGCGGTAATTCCAGCTCCAGTAGCGTCCACTAAAGCTGCTGCAGTTAAAAAGCTTTTATAAGGATCGAGCTCGGCTGTCCACCGCAAGGCATCCTACTGCCAGTCCCAGCCCCCATGCCTTGGGGTGCCTCCTGATGCTCTTCACTAAGTATCCCATGGTCCCGAAGCATTTCCTTTGAAAAAATTAAGTGTCTAAACTACAGGTGGTGCAGCTTGCTTAACAGCCGGGATAATCCGCTCACTAGCAGACACTGCTACTAGGCACAAAGTATTTCCTGGGCTAGATGCAGTTAAAAATTTGTAATTAGATACTCTCGTTGGATGCTGAGAAAGCATTCCATAGAGTCTCCTGGCACGCCATATATGATTCTCTTAAAAAGCTTGGGGTAGGGGTCTAGGGGACCCTTTTATAGCCAAAATCACGGCCCTGTATCGCAATACGTCACCTAGGCTGAAGATAAATGGAACTGTAGCACCCTGAGGGCTCGGTTGCTACAGACGTATTGCACCTCACCCAGAGGTGTGATATCTCACTCTCAGGTAAGGATGGAGTGTGGATCAGGACCCGACACCTGCATGCATTACACCACATTGCCGTGGGGCAGGGCGACCAATATGCCCCTGAGATGGGCACGACAGTCCCTGTCCCTGGCTGGAGTGGGGGGAGGGAACACTGAGGAAGGGGAACCCTGTAGTGCAGGAGCAGGGAGGAAGCAGTTCCTGGGTGCATTGAGAAGGGAGTATAAAAGGTGGGCACCATCTTAGTTCAGTGCAGAGAAGTCTGAGCAGAAGTGGCAGGGAGCAGGGGCTCTGCATGAGCTCTGCTCCGGAGGCGGGCCTAGTAACAGAGGCCCAGGCCTGGAAGAGGGAGAAGGAAGGAAGAGGAGCGGAGAAGGCTCCAGGAACGAGGAATGAAGGGATCCCAGGGGTGCGGACGGGCGAGTCGCCACCGCACGCCCGAATCCAACTGCGTGGAGGGGTCAGGCCAAAGGGGGAGACCGGTCCCCGAACTAGTGGAGGCAGGAAACGACCCTCAGCTAGAAACCGGAGGCTCTGACATTTTATGTGGCGCAGCCCCTCGCTACACCCGCTAGGAAGGCACCACATAGGGTCAGGGAAACTGGCGCCAAGTTTACCAAGAGGAGGCCCGAGGCAGCCGGACAGAAGTGTTGGTAAGAAAGGCCAGACAAAGGACACACAAAGGGGGTCCTGTGAAGTGCTCCAAAGTTATCTGGGAGTTGTCTGAGCCCCTCACCTGGTGAGCACAGTACGACGTGGGCAGCCGTTACCTGCAGACGTGGTCTGGATAATAAGAACTGTGAGTAAAGGCCCTGAACTGCATCACTGACTCCGTGTCGTTACTGCTGCTGCCCTGCACCATCACCCCCATCCTCCGCATACACTGCCCTGAGGCTATACTCCTCCCGTGGGGAGTTATGCTACGCTCTGCTGCACCCACAACACCAGCCTCAGTCGTCTGCCCTGTAGCGGCGGTTCACTCTGACCGCAATCCACGGGTGGCGTAGTCGGACATTTAAACATGAAAACCACATAAATAGTTCCGCCACTGGTTTGACCGCCCTGAGCCACGGAACTGGGTCGCCGCCACGAAGACTACAACCACCAGCATCCACCAAAAAGGGTCCGGCTCCGGGTGTCCCAAGGCCCAGGGGGTGCGTCAGAACATTTTCATCACCTTTCACAATCACCAATGGGACAAGGCAGTGATGTCCTCTGTCCCCTCTCTTATACATCCTAGTGACGGAGCACCTGCTCTCATCAATTCGCCATAACCCCAATATTAGGTGGATTGAGGTGGGAGGCACCGAGTACAAGTGCTCTCTATTTGCTGATGATGTCCTAGTATATATCCATCCATGCTGTTATGGCTGAAATAGATCACTTTGTTACATGGTAAAATTTTAAAATCAATGCAGCGAAGTCTGAGGCCCTCGATGTCTCCCTCCCCAAATCCATATAGGATTCCATCCAGTCCAACTTTCCCTTTGCCTGGCCCTCACAGGGTATCAAATACTTAGGAATTCCTATGCATAGAGACCTCTCCCATCTATGTTATCTTAATTTTGGGCCCTTTATTGAACAACTCCATACAGACCACGGTTGGCAAGTTAGAACTGTAAGATTCACTACGTGAACCACTGGTGTTTTGTGGAAAAGCACATGTACACTGCGTTCCAAATTATTATACAAAAAGTGTTTAGGAGTGATAAGGGAAGAATTTGTTTGTTTGTCAGTTAAACTCATTGATGGTGATGTGTGTCAGGGCTCTTTATATCACTGTAAGCAATTGCAGACACCTGTGCTAATTAGTTTGGCAGGTGTGTCCAATGAAAGGCAAGACTACTTAAGAAGGCTCTCTCACATTATTAAGCAGCCTACATTTTCTGCCAAAATGGGAAAGAAAAAGGATGTGTCGACTGCTGAGAAGCAACAAATTGTGGAGTGTTTAGGTCAAGGCATGACTACAATCAACATTGTGCGATGATCAGGATGAAGTGTCTTGGCAATCAAGAAGTATGTAGCTGATTCACAGTACACACGTGTGCGTGCTGATAAGGGCAAATTGAGGACTCTTTCCTACAGGCAATTACGTCAGGTTGAAAGAGCAGCGGCAAAAAAGCCTTGTCATAGCAGCAGACAAGTTTTTGAAGCTGCTTGTGTCTCCAACGTCCCCCGAACAACAAGATGCAGGGTCCTTCAGAGGTTTGCAGCTGTGCATGCGCCATCCTGTCGACCTCCTCTATCCACTTCACACAAGCAGAAACGGCTCCAGTGGGCCAAACATTACATGAAGACTGATTTCAAAACTGTTTTGTTCACGGATGAGTGCCGTGCAGCGCTCGATGGTCCAGATGGATGGAGTGGAGGATGGCTGGTTGATGGACACCCCACGCAAACACGGCTACAGCGCCAACAAGGAGGAGGTGGAGTAATGTTTTGGGCTGGAATCATGGGGAGAGAGATTGTCGGCCCCTTTAGGATCCCTGAAGGCGCTAAAGATGAACTCCATAATGTATGTGGATTTTCTCAAACAGCACTTCCTGCCATGGTTCAAGAAGAAGAACCGTGTATTTCACAGCAAGATCATTTTTCTGCATGATAATGCACCATCTCATGCTGCACATAAAACATCTGCATCTCTGGCTGATATGGGCATAAAAGGGGACAAACTTATGGTGTGACCCCCATGCTCCCCTGACCTCTACCCCATTCAGAACCTTTGGAGCATCATTAAAAGGAGTGTCTATGATGGCGGGAGGCAGTTCACATCTAAGCAACAGCTCTGGGAGGGTATTCTGTCCTCATGCAAAACAATTGAAGCAGAAACCATCCAAAACCTGACAAATTCAATGGACGAGAGAGTTCAGAAGCTCCTTTCGAACAAGGGGTCCTATGTGAAAATGTAACATCACCTAGAATAAAGTTTTGAGTTGAAAACTGTTTGATTTCAGTTTCTAACAACCTGCTAATGCTTATAATTTCAAAAATGACCATTTTTTTGGTCTTTATTAAAATGAAAAGGTTGATCGAAAAGTTTGGGGGATCTAAGAGTGTGGCAACCCAGTAGTCATGATTACTTCGAATTCTGACAATATGAGGGTCATGCTGCAGGTAGTGCAGCAAGAAGGCACTTATGTGCCTTGCGCATCTCGGAGCCCCAAAATTATTTTCCGGGCTAGATGCAGCTAAAAATTATTTTTAATTTTAAATCTGGTGAAGCTTTAGTATAGATGGCCTAATAGGATCAGTGCTGCACACTGCTACAAAGCCCAAATTATTTTCCAGTCAAGATACAGATAAACATGATTAGTAATTTGAAAGCTTAAAACGGTTGGTAGGGTGATTTTAACCAATCATCAAGCTTTTACTCTCCCCAGGATGACACAGGGGTAGAAAAGTCGTTTCGGATCCATGATTTGTTCATCTTTATGAACGTGAGTCTGTCTACATTATCAGTGGAGAGCCGCGTGCGCTTATCTGTCAGCACACCACCAGCAGCGCTGAACACACGTTCAGACAGAACGCTGGCTGCGGGGCATGACAAGATCTCCAAGGCGTAAGTGGCTAGCTCCGGCCATTTATCCAGATTGGAAGCCCAAAAAAAGCAAGGGTCCAGTGACACAGTCGTGGCTTCAATGTTTACTTGGAGATACTCCTGTACCATCGTCTCTAGGCGTTGACTATGTGTCAGACTTCTTGTCTCCTGTGGCCTTGCAAAGGATGGGCTAAAAAAGTGGTGAAATGATTCCGCAAAATTGATGTTACCAGCAGATACTGTGGTTCTGTTACGGTTTGAGTGCTGAACACTTGACGGTCCCACGGTTGGCAAGTTGGAACTGTGAGATTCACTACGTGCACCACTGGTATTTTGTGGAAAAGCACATGTAAGATTCTGCAACAGTCTCTGCTGATACTTCTGCATGCGTGCATCCCTTTCTATGGCAGGAATAATTTCTGCAAATTTACTTTTGTACCGGGGATCTAACAGTGTGGCAACCCAGTAGTCAGGATTATTTCTAATTCTCACAATTCGAGGGTCATGTTGCAGGTAGTGCAGCAAGAAGGCACTCATGTGTGTTGCGCATCCAGGAGCACCAAGTCCCTGTTGTGTTGGTGGCGAGGTAACAATCATGCTTCCTTTCTCTGTCCTCTCCCCCCAACCTCGCACAACAGAAATGTGATCAAGGTCTCCCTCATCTGATGAGTCTTCCATCAGTTCGTCCTCCACTTCTTCCTGGGCTCCTGCACCTTCCTCACTAGTTTGGCTGCTACCATGCGCCCTGGTAAAACCATCTCCCCCACCCTCACATGCCTGCCGCCTTGGTGCTGCCGACCGTCTGGACCTTGCAGATGTTAGCCCTTCCGCATACAACTCCTCCTCCTCTACTTCCTCCACCTCCTCTTGTGCCACCACCTGACTCCGAATTCTGTTTAACATGTGCTCCAGCATGTAAATCACCGGAATAGTCATGCTGATAATGGCATCGTCAGCACTAAACATCTTCGTCGCCATTTCAAAACTGTGCAGAAGGGTGCATAGGTCCCTGATCTGAGACCACTCCTCCAGCGTGATTTGCCCCACCTCTGAATCTCGTTGGCCCAGGCTATACGTCAGAACGTATTGCACCAGGGCTTGTCGGTGCTGCCACAGTCGCTGCAACATGTGCAGAGTTGAATTCCACCGGGTAGGCACATCGCATTTTAGCCGGTGAAGTGGCAGGCCCAACGACTTCTGTAGAGATGTAAGTCGCTGAGCTGCGGGATGCGAACGGCGGAAGTGAGCACACAGCGACCGTGCCCTCTGCAGAAGGCCATCTAGTCTGGGATAGTGGGCTAAAAATTGCTGGACAACCAGGTTCAACACGTGAGCCATACAAGGCACGTGTGTGACATTGCCCCGGCGAAGGGCCGCACCCAGGTTTGCAGCATTGTCGCACACGGCCTTCCCTGGTTTCAGGTCCAGTGGAGACAACCATTCATGAAATTGGTTCTCCAGAGCTGACCACAACTCCTCAGCTGTGTGACTCACATTTCCCAGACATTTCAATGTAAAAACCGCCTGATGACGTTGAGCCCTACTGCCAGCATAGTAAGGAGGTGTGCAGGATCCCTTCTGCACAGTTAGAAAGCTTGTGGCATGACCAGACAGGCTTTGGGTGCAGGTGGAAGACCGAGAGGAGGTTGAGGAGGCAGAAGCAGTGGAGGAACTTTGACATAAAGAGGATTGACGCACAACTCGTGGGGACGGCAAGACTTGGACAGCAGCCCCTTGTCCTGCTGTCACCATAGTTACCCAGTGCCCAGTCAGCGACATGTAACGCCCCTGTCCATGCCTACTCGTCCAAGTGTCTGTGGTGAAATGCACCCTGTCACACACAGAGTTTCTCAAAGAAGCGGTGATGTTGTGTGCGACATGCTGGTGGAGCGCAGGCACACCTTTCTTTGAGAAGTAGTGCCGACTGGGTATCTGGTACTGGGGCACTGCGACGGACATAAGGTCTCGAAAATCCTCTGTGTCCACCAGGCGGAAAGGCAGCATTTCTGTAGCCAAGAGCTTGCAGATGGTGAAATTCAACCTCTTAGCTTTCTCATGGCTAGGAGGAAATGGTCTTTTACTTGTCCACATCTGAGGGACCGAGGGCTGGCTATTGTGCTTAGACGGGGTTGATAAGGGTGTCTCCGGCAAACTGCCGGTCTGTGAGGAAGATGCAGGCGGACATGTTAGGTTGCCTTGATCCAAAGGTGGTGCTATCGATGTCGGACAGCGCTCAACACCAGCTGGTGTTACCACCTCCAAAGAAAATGTTGACCTGCCAATCACGCTGGCTGTTGCGGGTAAAGAGGTGGCAGGTCTGCGCCCCAAAACAGGTGTGACTGCTGTCCCCCCAGTCACAGAGGATGAAGAGGCCGCGGATGCACAAGATATGGCAGACGGTGATTGGCCCGGCCGGCTAGGCCGCATTGTAGCACACTGAGCTTCCCACTGCAACTTATGCTTCATGTCCATGTGCCGGTTCATGCATGAAGTACTCAAACTATGTATTTTTTGGCCTCTACTTAGCTTTTGCTGACAAATGTTACAGATAACACGAGTTGGGTCATCTTTATCGATCTGAAAAAATGCCCAGGCTATGCAAGGCTTAGCACCCATGCGACCTGAAGAGCCACCACGACTTGTGGTGAGAGGCAGAGTTGTGTTTGAGGATGCAGTTGTTGACGTGCTTCCAGTACTACGTCTCTGTCCAGGAAGGCGCAACCTGACCTCGTCGTCACTAGCATCTTCCTCCACCTCCTCTGCTGACCTCATCTCTTGGCTGACTGTGGGTTGACAGTAAGTGGGATCTCCAACCTCATCATCATCACCCTGTGCGTTATCACACCCGTCGTCCTCAGAGCCAACCTGTTCCTGCCCTGACAAAAAACTAAAGTTGTCGCTCCAATCAGGTATTTGAGTCTTATCATCGTCTTCCTCATTGTCTCCACCAACAGGAGTTACAGTTTGGGAATGAGGGTCTACATTATGGTCAGAACCTTCTGCGTCTGGTCCTGGATCCGACTCATAAAGATTCTGGGCATCAGTGCAGATCATTTCCTCGTCTGGATTCACAGAAGCGCTGGAGTCGACCTCTGATTCCCAGGCTATAGTATGAGTAAACAGCTCTGCAGACTCAACCATCTGTTCTACCTCATACTCAGACGGGCAGCTGGAGATTTGGGAGCTGTGAGGAAGCAAGTGCGATTTGGGTGACACCTTTGAGGACTGGAGTATTTGTGATGTTGAAGTTGATGTGGAGGAGAGCCCACTTAAAGGAGCACTTGATATCCGTTGAAGCACCTGCTGTTTTTGTGCCTCATCTGGAATTTGTAGCGATTGGCGTGGCCGTAAGAAAGGGATCTTATCACATTGTCCGCTAAAAGAAGTAGACATTTTAGTTTGGCTGGAAGATGGTCTTTCTTCTGCAGATGTTACTGTTGCTTTAACACCTACCCCACGGACACAACCTTTTTTCCCCTTCCCAACACGCCTATTCCCCTTTCCACCAGCAGCAGGCCTTTTTCCACTCATTTTGGTGGTTAACTAATTCACAACTCTGGAGTTGTTTGCACAAAAAAACAATGGATGGTAACCGAGCAGAGCTGAGTGGCCAAACTGTGGTATTAGGCCAAAACTATTGGCTGGGTTAGATGCAGAAAAAAAATATTTTGAATTTGCAACCTGATGGAGGTCAGTATAGATGGACTAATACAAATAGTCCCACACACTGCTAGAAGCCCAAATATTTTTTCAGAGGTACTGTAGATGCAGATAAAAATTATTTTTAATTTGCAACCTGATGGAGGTCAGTATAGATGGACTAATAGACCAAGTCCCACACACTGCTAGAAGCCCAAATATTTTTTCAGAGCTAGATGCAGAAAAAAATTATTTTTAATTTGCAACCTGATGGAGGTCAGTATAGATGGACTAATAGACCAAGTCCCACACACTGCTAGAAGCCCAAATATTTTTTCAGAGCTAGATGCAGAAAAAAATTATATTCAGTTTGCAACCTGATGGAGGTCAGTATAGATGGACTAATAGAATGATGCTATGCCCAAAAGATTTTACTTCACTAGGTGCAGTAAAAAAATTGGTATTCTATACACAGGTGTTATATCTTGCAACACAGATAGGCTACTCCACTGACTAACACACTCTGCAATAGGCCAAAAAGGATTAGCTTTGCTAGATTCAGCCAAATGCTGTGAAAAAAACTTGCACAGCACTGGCACAGACCTGCCTGGCAAAAACTGATAGGAACTCATGTAACCTAGTCCTGAAAAGGACTCCAATTACAATTAGTCTTTACTCCCACAACCTATCTATTTAAGAGCACAGACCTCCCTGATAAAAGTCGTAGGAAATGCTGTAACCTAGTCCTTAAAAGGACTGCAATCACAACTATTCCCTACTCCCAAGCTATCTGTATATTTGTGCGAGAATTGGCTTGAAATTAACAAGGTATAGCGCACACAGCAACAGCGGTGCCGTCTAACACGCAGCTGCAGCAGTGAGAAAATGGTGGCGACGGGGAAAATGGCTTGGTCTTATAGGGCAAGGACATGTGACATACACTGCCAATGACACATGCCCTTGCTTGTGTGAAAAAAAGCACTTCGCTGTGCGCTGCTGATAGGCTGACAGATTGCACCTCCCCACTGCAAATGCGGGAAAGAGAAAAAAAAATGGAGATCTTCATTGTTCCTGCAGAGATCCATCCCCTGCCCCTCCCCCCACCCCGCTGTACACTCAAACTGCGTATTAACATTAATTTTCATCATTACTGAGAAAAAATCCAGTTATGATTTTGGTGCACGAACAGTTATCGAACATAACCTCGAACAGCCGAATTTTTCTCAAATTGTTCGTGTTCGCCGAACGGCTCGAACACCGCCCAAAACAGCTCGAATTTGAGATTGGCGAACAGTTCGAGTAGAACAACGCTCATCTCTAATCGGTAGTTAGGCAGAATTTGTGGAGACCTATTATAGTACAGAATAGGGTCCATTGCACGTTCTTTTTGCTGCTCGAACTCCTATCAAAAGCCCTAGATATCAAAGCTAATAGTATTCTTTTTGCTCTCAATCCTGATAATTTAGGTGAAAAAGAATATAATACAGCACTTTTACTGCTCCATTTGCTTGTTAGCAGCATACAGCTAGATTTGGTTGATTTGAATAGTATTGCTGTATTGTGCAAGCAGAGAAATTTGTACATCTCAGGTGGTCAAATATTACTGCAGTATTAATTCTGAATTTTTTTGGAAGCTGACAAATATTATACTCCATTTAAAGTGTGGTAGTTGTGCGTTGAAAACATATCCACACTTGGTTGTTGACCAATAGCATCGATATACTGCCATTGCGTTAAAAATTGATCATCAGATGTGATCAAATATTACTGGGGTAATCTTGACATTTTTTGCAAGCTGCAAAATATTATACTCCATTTAAAATGGGCAAAGCGAGTGGTAAGGGACAGGGAAGTGGGCGTGATGCTAATGGTGCACGCAGAGGCAGAGGCCGTGGGCAACAAGATGAAAACTGTGCCTGCTGATGGAACACATCAAGCACCCACATGTCGACCAACCTTCCCGTCCCACCTTTTAGGGGGCCATGGAACACAACTATTGAAGCCAGACCAGTGTGAAAAGGTTGTTGGTTGGATAGCAGATAATGATTCCAGTCAGTTTGCCACCACAACCACCCTGTCTTCCACATGGTCCAGCCTCAGTAGCCGTGAGTCTGGACCACATATTCCTCACCCTGATCCTCCTTCCTCCCACTATGCAGAGTGCCTGGAGAGAAGTGATCCCACACCTAGACACTCCGAAGAGCTGTTCACATTTCCATTTATAGATTCTGGACTCTCGCTCTGTAAGCTTTAAGCGGGGCATGAGGAGACGCATGTAGTGATGCCCAAATATTTGAACAGCCATGATCACACAAAAGCGATAGTGAGAAAGTGCAATTACTGTAACAAGAGATGGATGATGATGAGACACAATTGCCAGAAAGTCAGGAGGACCCGGGAGCATACATGGAAGACGAGGTGGTGGACGATGAAGTCACTGACCCAATCTGTGAAGGTGACATGCATTGCGAGGACAGCAGCGCAGAAGGGGAGGGAGCCATACCACCACAACAGGCAGGAAGAAGCAGTGGGGTGGCCACAGACACAAGTCGGCAACTGTTCCCCAAAACACCAATACCAGGGAAGTTGCCAGTCCAACTGCTAGGTCTTCCCGAGTCTGGCTCTTTTTTAAAGACTGTCCAGTTAACCCAAAAAAGGCCATTTACAACATTTGCTATGCCAGCAAAACTACAAGCCTGAACAACTACAAACATGCTCAAGCACATGACAGCAAAGCACCCAACTAGTTGGGCCGAACACCAGGGTCCAGGAACCGTGTCTGCGGGTGACACCACTGCCTGTCCCGCTGTTGTGCATGCACGCCAATCTTCTGTACATGACGCAGGCGAATATGGCTTCCACCCTGCACCTGTCGTTGCACACTTGCAACCACCAATGTCAGCAACCACGTCCTTGTACCAGCGCAGCATTCAGTTGTCCCTACCCCAGTCTTTGGAATGCAAGCGCAAATACGCAACCACCCACAGGCCACAATACTAAACTGCCACATTTCTAGACTGCTTGCACTGGAAATGTTGGCTTTAGGCTCGTGGAGACGGAAGCTTTCCATAATCTCATTGCGACGGCTGTCTCTCGGTACGCAGTCCCTAGCAACCACTATTTCTCCCGGTGTTCCGCCCCCGCCTTACACAAGCACGTGTCCCAGAACATTACCCGTGCCCTCACCAATGCAGTTACTGGGAAGGTCTACCTAACCACGGTCACATGCTTGTGGCCAGGGACGGTACATTTCACTGACGGTACACTGGGTGAACATTGTGGAAGCCGGTTACCCAGTTGGACCCTGGGATGGAACACGTCCTCCCGACATGGTTGCCCCCACATTCTACAGCAGCTCCTGAACCTCATCCTCCTCTTCAGCCTCCATCTCTGAAACGACCACATCAGTCGCAAGCTGAAAGCACTGCAGCATTACCTCGGCCAAGCATCAACAGGCTCTGCATAAGCTAATCTGCTTAGGTGACAAACTGCACACCGCTGCAGAGTTGTTGAAAGCTGTAACAGAGCACACAGATCTGTGGCTCTCGCCGCTGAACCTACAACCAGGCATGGTCGTGTGTGAGAATGGCCGGAAACTAGTGGCGGTTCTGAAGCTTGACAACCTCGCACACGTACAATGGTTCAGCGGTTTCTCAAAACCTACCCTGATCAGCCTGAGCTGCTTGTGAAAGTACGCCGCATGTGTGCCCATTTCCGAAAGTCAGCTGCAGCTTCCGCCGCCCTGGCAGTGCTTCAGTAGCGTTTGCAGCTTCCATCTCACTGACTGGTGTGCGATGTCACCACGCATTGGAACTCAACGATGCATATGTTGGGAAGGATTTGTGAGCAGCAGAGGGCAGTTGTTGAGTACTAGCTTCAACATACCCGTCGGTATTCTGGTCAGCCTCTGCACATAAGAGCTGATGAGTGGACATGGATGTCTGACATCTGTGCCGTTCTCCAAAACTTTGAGGATTCGACCAAGATGGTGAACGGCGATGACGCAATAATTAGCATCACCACCCCGCTTTTCTGCCTACTGAAACGCTCACTGCTCACAATTAAAGAAGTAGCTTTGCAGGCGGAGCAAGGAACTATACAGGGTGATGCTATACAGCGTGATGCTATATAGCCCAGCCTCATCTCATCTCAACGTGGATTGGGTGATGAGGAGGAGGAGGAACCGGAGCTGGTTTCCTGTGCTACAGACAGTACTACCCACACCACACTCATATATTCTGCTCAGCGTGGATGGCCTGAAAAGGGGGAGGAGAGGGAGGACAAGGAGGAGAACATGGACAGATGTCCTCTTGGTGGGGACAGGGAAGTCTTGGCTGTTGGCAGTCTGGCACACATGACAGTTTATGTTCAGCTGCCTTTCCCGTGACCCTCACGTTGTACACATTTTGGCCGACTGTAATTACGGGTTGGTGACACTTCTAGACCCACGCTATAAGGAGAACTTTCTATCTCTCCTTCCCATGGTTGGAGAGGTCTAATAAAATGTTGCAGTACTAGAAGGCCCTTGTTAAAGAATTATTTTAAAAAATTCTCATCTGACAATGCTGGCGGCAGAGCTCACAGTTTCTTGGACAACCAAGGCGTATAGGCGAGGGAGACAAATGCGATGCAGCAGAGGCAGGGGAATACTGTCAAAGGTGTGGGACAGTTTTCTCAGACCCTCCCAGCGCCCAAGCCCTGATGCGTGGAGTACTCTGACAAGGAGGGAAACGTTTAGGAAGATGCTGAAGGAGTACCTTGGCGACTGTACCAGCATCCTCTGTGATTCCTCTGTGCCTTACAACTATTGGGTATTCAATCTGTATATGTGGAATAAACTGTCTCTCTACGCTTTGAAGGTCCTGGCCTGCCCTGCCACTAGCGTTTTGTCAGAACAGGTTTTTAGTGCCGCCAGGGGTATTGAAACTGATCGGAACATCCGCTTGTCAACTGAAAATGCTAATAGGCGGAATCTTATCAAAATGAACAAGGGCTGGATTGGGCCAGACTTCTCAACACGATCATATGATAGCAGCAGAACATACACTAGATTTGAGTTTTTATGGATTTTTTTGGTGGAGGAGGGGGGGATGGGGTTTATTCCCATGCACCCCTTCACACCCAGGCATGGATATACGCTTTAGGATTTTATCTATTTTATGTCGTCCTCCTCCTTATCCTCCACCACCATATCACCAGGGTGACCATCATGCAACACCCACATCATTTTTTAAGGGCGTTTATGATGCCGTAGGAACTATTATTAGAGGCCTACCTCTAACATTCTATAAAAGATATATGTGTCCCCCCAAGGGGTAAAATGTTTTTCAGCCCATGCACTTAGTGCATGGGCATTACCAGTCTAAGAGACCCACTCCTTTATAATGGGGAAACATTTTTGACTGAGGCCCTCCACTATGACTCTTAAAAATTGGTATTGGAGTGCGTCCTAATTTTTGGCAGCCCTTCCACTTACTGCATCAGCAATAACAGTCTAGGAGACCCACTCCTTAATAATGGGAAGGCCAATTCAAATTGATTCTATTTTCTACAATATTACCTCCCTTATCTGCAATTCGTATACGGATGAGTTATCGCACCATGGATAGCATATCACACGCATCCAGACAGGGATTATTGCCTTCTACTCCTTGCTGCTACAACCAAACAAAAAAAAAATCTATTCTATTCCCTATTGATACTGCTGTTAGCTGCATTTAGAATAGGGACAGGTGCTAGGTGGTAACATCTGATGGAAATGAGTGTTCATTCTGGTCACATACATCTCTTCCACAGTCCATAACTTGATTGCTTTTTTTCCAAAAATCATTGACAGATTCATGTTTTTTAATATAGTCTGCACTGAAAAATTCATCAAAGCAGGCAGGGTTCTGACAACCATAGTTTGGTGCTGCCACGTACCCCAAAAAACCCTTTGGGGCGAGATAAAATCTATTTTTTATTGTACAATATTACCTCTCTTATCTGCAATTCGTGTATAGGTGAGCTATCGCACTATGGATAGCATATTACATGCATATGTATGTAAGAGAAAGTGGTGGGAGACTTGATGCTACTGGAGCTGGAATTACCACTTCAGAAATCTCCAGTGCTTTGTTTCCATCCATTTCTGGGTGCTTCTTGAAGTATGTTTGGGGTCATTATCCTGCTGGAAGTCCCATGAACTAGGATGCAAACCCAGCTTTATGACACGAAGCACTACATTGTGACCCAAAATCCTTTGGGAACCTTCACATTTCATGATGCCTTGCACACAGTCAAGCCATCCTGTGCAAGAGGCAGCAAAACACCCCCTAAATATTTTTGAACCGCCACCATATTTGACTAAAAGTACTGTGTTCTTTTATTTGTAGGCCTCATTCCAATTACAGTAAACAGTTGAATGATGTGCTTTACCAAAAAAAACTCTATCTTGGTTTCATCTGTCCCGAAAATAATGCTATGCGCCCTGGATGAAGCCGCACCTCCTACACAAAGAACAATTCGGCATAGACGGCGACAACCCTGGCACACGCCTCAAACACGTCTTCTCCAGAGGTACTCCAGGTGCGCTGAACGGCTGTGGAGAAAATCAAATCTGCCCGAAGATTTCCTCCACTATAAATTTATGCTGAAAACATATAACTCTGCCCTTCACCTCTCCAAACAAACCTACTTTAACAACCTCATCATCTCACTTTCCAATAATCCTAAACGACTCTTTGACACGTTTCATTCTCTCCTCAATCAAACAGCACAGGCCCCGACCACCGACCTCAGCGCTGACGATCTGGCTAACTATTTCAAAGAAAAAATTGACCATATCCGACAGGAAATTTTCTCCCAATCCCCAAATGTTATGCATGCTCCCCCCCGCCACATTGTATCTTGCTCATTTTCTGACTTCGAACCAGTCACGGAAGATGAAGTGATCAGGCTCCTTGCATCTTCTCGCCCTACCACCTGCACTAGCGACCCTATTCCCTCACATCTCCTTCAGTCCCTTGCTCCAGCTGTCACCTCTCACCTAACTAAAATTTTCAACCTTTCCCTCTCATCTGGTATCTTTCCCTCTTCTTTTAAACACGCCAGCATACAACCATTACTTAAAAAACCATCCCTCGACCAGAACTGCACGGCCAACTACAGACCTGTTTCCAATCTTCCCTTTATCTCTAAACTCCTGGAACGCCTGGTCCACTCCCGTCTAATCCGCTATCTCTCAGACAACTCTCTTCTTGACCCTTTACAATCTGGTTTCCGCTCTTTACATTCTACTGAAACTGCCCTCACTAAAGTCTCTAATGATCTACTGACAGCTAAATCTAATGGTCACTACTCCCTGCTGATTCTCCTGGATCTCTCTGCAGCATTCGACACTGTGGATCATCAGCTCCTCCTCACTATGCTCCACACTATTGGCCTCAAGGACACGGTTCTCTCCTGGTTCTCCTCTTATCTCTCTGACCGCTCCTTCTCTGTGTCTTTTGCCGGCTCCTCCTCCTCCCTACTTCCTCTTACTGTCGGGGTTCCTCAAGGATCAGTCCTAGGCCCCCTTCTTTTCTCCTTATACACCGCTCCTATTGGACAAACAATCAGTAGATTCGGTTTTCAGTACCATCTCTATGCTGATGACACCCAATTATACACCTCTGCTCCGGACATCACCCCTGCATTACTACAAAAGACCAGTGATTGTCTTTCTGCTGTGTCTAACATTATGTCCTCCCTCTACCTAAAACTGAATCTGTCAAAAACTGAACTACTCGTCTTTCCTCCCTCCATTAATCTACCTGTGCCCGATATTGCCATCTCCGTTTGTGGCTCAACCATTACTCCCCAGCTACAAGCCCGCTGTCTTGGGGTCATTTTTGATTCAGATCTTTCTTTCACTCCTCACATCAAATCACTCGCTCGTTCATGTCATCTACACCTCAAAAACATCTCAAGAATCAGGACTTTTCTCACCTTTGACTCGGCAAAAACTCTTACTGTCGCTCTTATTCATTCTCGTCTTGACTATTGCAACTCTCTACTTATCGGTCTCCCTCTTACTAAACTCTCCCCTCTCCAATCCGTCCTGAACGCAGCAGCCAGGATCATATTCCTCGCCAACCGCTACTCAGATGCCTCTTCCCTGTGCCAGTCATTGCATTGGTTGCCCATCCAATATAGAGTTCGTTTTAAACTTATCACGCTTACCCACAAAGCGCTCCATGCTTCAGTACCCCCCTACATCTCCTCCCTTGTCTCAGTCTACCACCCTACACGTGCCCTCCGTTCTGCCAGTGACTTAAAACTAAAATCCTCCATAATCCGAACTTCCCACTCCCGTCTCCAAGATTTCTCGCGTGCTGCGCCAATTCTCTGGAATGCACTACCCAGGACAGTTCGATTAATTCCCAATACCCACAGTTTCAAGCGAACCCTAAAAACACATTTCTTTAGGCTGGCGTATCACCTAAACACACTCTGTCCATCCCAGCTTTCCCCCATATTAAAATCTTCTTCAACTTCGGGTTCAAACCAACCATGCACATAAAAGCCTCTGTCAGGACTGCACACATACTGGCTGCGACCAGTCCATGTATTATTATTTATCCTATTCAGTATATCAAGGCTGCATTATACAATATATGTACTTTTTACCTTTTGTGTCTCCCCCACATCCTCATAGACTGTAAGCTCGCGAGCAGGGCCCTCACTCCGTTCGATATGAGATATGCTTATTCTGTATTGTCTGTATAAGTCCCCCCTAAAATTTGTAAAGTGCTGCGGAATATGTTGGCGCTATAAAAATAAAAATTATTATTATTATTATATTATTAAGACGCCTGCTGGCCTCTAAAGATAGTGGAGGAAGTCTGCTGGACATACATAAATTGTGAGCTCCGCCTGCTGGACATCCAAATGTCAAACTTTACAGAATATATACGAAAAGAAAATTTGACCACCTCAGATGGATACGTTATATTGCAATATAGTAGCAATATATGGCTATGCAAAGCATCGCTGGTTGATGGCCCTCTAACAATAGTGAGGGCCGACAGCTGGCCTTCTAATAATAGTAAGGGCCGCCTTATGGCCCTGTAAAAATAGGCGTTTTGTCTTTCAGAGTCCGTCCTTCATAAATGAAACAAGATATGTCTGATCATATATGGGCGGCACGGTGGCACAGTGGTTAGCACTGCAGCCTTGCAGCGCTGGGGTCCTGGGTTCAAATCCCACCAAGGACAACATCTGCAAGGAGTTTGTATGTTCTCCCCGTGTTTGCGTGGGTTTCCTCCGGGTTCTCCGGTTTCCTCCCACACTCCAAAAGACATACTGATAGGGAATCTAGATTGTGAGCCCCGATGGGGACAGCGACGATAATGTATGTAAAGCGCTGCGGAATATGTTAGCGCTATATAAAAAATAAAGATTATTATTATTATCATGTCTCACACACCACCTGGCCAGATAAGGTAGTAAAATGTTAAAAGTGCAAAAACGCATCAAAAACACTACATGTGAACATAGGAGCATTTTTGTTTTTTGTTATCTATTTTGCCTTATATACAAGTCATTACCCGGGAAAGAATGTTTAACATTTTTTCCAGGAAAATCCATTGTAGCTTAGTTCTTGTATGTTTTTTCAGTCTGTAAAAGTTGCGTAATACTTTGACAACATTGTTCACAGCAGTGATCTGGGATTCAAAGATGCTTCCAGGGGTCTTCCACATGCTGTTCCCATTTCTTTTCAGCACTGTTTCCATAGATTTGACCAATTTTTAGACCCCTTCCAGACCTCCGGAGAGGGTGCCGCCGGAAAAATGCTTGAGTTTGTCATTAATTTACATTGTACTCGTTACTCGGGTCGAGCACCCGAGCATTACGATTTACTTGACCCGAGTATTTTAGTGCTCGCTCATCACTAGTTGTTAACTATTATGTCTGGTATGACTATTTGATTAAGGAGCATGCAAATTGAAAGTTTGAAAATTAAAAATCTTTCTAAATTATTTGCAATTTTCAGGTATTTTCAAAAATAAACGCAAAATATATCAACCTAAAATTACCAGAAACATAAAGTACAATGTGTCACAGAAAAAAATATTTCAGAATCACAGGAATCAGAAGAAGCATGCAAAGTTATCACAGGGAAGTGGTTAAATCAGAGTATTTTGGGCACCAACTGCTTTAGTTAAAACTGTGACTAAAGACAATAACATCTACTGAAATGATGACACTCAACAGTCTTCATCTCTGGAATAATTAAAGTATGTGCAGTGGTGTACCACCAGTGGCGGTAGGTCACGTGGCTGATATGGGGCCCTTGAGCCAGGAGTGTACCAAGTGCCGGGACCGGGCCTCCCCTCCACCAGTCATTGAAGGTTCAACTGTATCGTAATCCTGAATGCCGATACAGTTGAAATCAATGATGCAAGAGGGAACGTCAGCTGATGCTTCCTCCCCCATCATTCTTCCTCGGTGTCTGATGTCTCGGCGCAGAAGGTGCAATGACGTCATTACATGACGCCCGCTGTGCTGAGATGTGCGGGCGCTTCAGAAAACTCACTGCAGAGACCAAAGCAGCAGGGGAACGAGAAGGAGAGGCGAGTATTGTATAGATACCTTATTTTTCGGACTATAAGACACACTTATTTCCTCCAAAATTTTGGAGGAAAGTGGGGGATGCGTCTTATAGTCCGAAAATATGTTATGTAGATGGTGGGGGTGCTGGGGGTGAGCGGCAGCGGGGAATGAGGGGGACACAGGAGGCGGCAGCCGCCTGCGGCAGCCTACTGTGCCCACTGCTAAAGAAAATTAAATATTCCCTGCTCACCACGCCCATGGGCATGGAGAGCAGGGAATATTCATTTTCCTTAATAGCGTGCACACTGTACCCGCAGCGCGGCTCCTGCTGCGGCCGTAGGTCTCTGTGCCCGCTATTAAAGTCCATGAACATTCGCTACAACCCACTCCCATGGGTTGTAGTGAATATTCATGGTCTTTAATAGCGGGCACACTGACCGCCAAGCGCAGGAGTGCGCTGCATGTACAGTGTGCACGCTATTGAAGAGAGTGAGTGGTCACTGCTCCCCACGCACACAGTGGGGAGCAGTGACTATTCCGGCACAGCACTTCATTGTGTGAGGGCGCATGGCAGGGACGCCATGCGCGCCCTGCCATGCGTGGCTCACACAGTGAGAGTGTCGGCAGCAAAGAGGGACGCAGCGCTGGAGGAAAGAGGAGGGAAGTATGATTTTTTATTTTTTTTGTGGGCTGCATGATGGAGATCAAGGATGGAGGGGTGCCAAGCATACCAGGATCAAGGGGTGCCATGCATACCAGGATGGAGGGGTGCCAAGCATACCAGGATCGAGGGGTGCCATGCATACCAGGCTCAAGGGGTGCCATGCATACCAGGCTCAAGGGGTGCCATGCATACCAGGCTCAAGGGGTGCCATGCATACCAGGCTCAAGGGGTGCTATGCATACCAGGCTCAAGGGGTGCTATGCATACCAGGCTCAAGGGGTGCTATGCATACCAGGCTCAAGGGGTGCTATGCATACCAGGCTCAAGGGGTGCCATGCATACCAGGATCAAGGAGTGCCATGCATACCAGGATCAAGGAGTGCCATGAATACCAGGATCAAGGAGTGCCATGAATACCAGGATCAAGGGGTGCCATGCATACCAGGATCAAGGGGTGCCATGCATACCAGGATGGGGGATCAAGGGGTGCCATGCATACCAGGATGGGGGAATCAAGAGGTGCCATGCATATCAAGATGGGGGAACCAAGGGGTGCCATGCATACCAGGATGGGGGAACCAAGGGGTGCCATGCATACCAGGATGGGGGAATCAAGGGGTGCCATGCATACCAGGATGGGGGAATCAAGGGGTGCCATGCATACCAGTATCAAGGGGTGCCATTTATACCAGAATGGGGGATCAAGGATGGAGGATATTAACAGAATTGGGGGACATTACCCCGATACCAGTGTCAGCAGCAGAATCCCTCCCCCATAACAGTGCATCATGACCACATTTTTGCTTACATTTTTTTCTATTTTCCTCCTCTAAAATCTAGGTGCATCTTATGGTCCGGTGTGTCTTATAGTCCGAAAAATATGGTATATATATTTTTTAAATCAATGAGTACATTGTGGTAGCCATAATACAGTATAGAGGATTATGGGGAGTGCATTATATGGAGTGTGGAGAGTGCATTATACTGTATGGATTATGTGGAGTGCATTATTATACTGTATGGATTATGGGGAGTGCATTATACGGTAGCGACTATAGGAAGTGCATCATACTATATGGAGGTCTATGGGGAGTGCATTATACTAAATGGAGGAATATGGCATACAGTATACTATATGGAGGACTATGGGGTGCATAATACTATATGGAGGACTATGAAGCCCATTATACTATATGGGGGCTATTATAATATTTGGAGGGCTATGTGGGGGCCAATATAATATTTAGACGGCTATGTGGGAGCCTTTATACTTTATGGAAGCCTATGTGGCGGCCATTATACTGTATGCAAGCAATTATACAGTTTGAAGATTTGTATGGGGACCATTATACTGTTTGAAGGGCTAGCAGGGGCCTGTATATAGTGTGGTGAGGTGTTGGGTCAGCCCTCATGGAGGGCTGTGTGGCGGTCACAGTTGGGTGATCATATTGTGTTGGGGTCACCATACTTGGCCGGGGAAGTTGAAATGGGTTACAGTGGGGTCATCATACTGTGGATGTGGCGGGTACTGTGGAGGAATTCACTGGGGGGGTATCATACTTTGTTTGTGGAGAACTTTTGTTGTCATCATACTTTATGGGTGCAATGAAAGGGGAATATAGCTCTTCGGTAGGAGGAAAATTACTTTGTAAAGGCTGCAAAGTTGTGAGATATGCTCTTCTGTGACCCCGCTAAATATTTTTTTGTTGGTGGAGGAGGGGGGTTTAGGGGCCCAATTAGAACTTCTGCTATGGGGCCCCATGATTCTATGTACGCCCTTGAGTATGTGGTTTAGATGCTCTTGGCAATCTAAACCATCGAAGTGGCCAAAATTTTCTGTCAGATGAGTTTCTTGAAGAAATATTATACATTGTGATAAAGTCACTGGCAAAGTACTGGACGGGAGATATGTAGCACTGAGATTGTTAGTTCCAGTAATATAAAAATAGAAAAAATGTTCCAGCACACAAAGTGATGAGAGAGGTTAATCAGGTATGTTTAGTGCTAGGGTGATTAAACAGCTGTAGAGAGGTAGGAGGTCAGAGGATAAATTTCCAGCCTTTTAGAGCAATTTGGGTGAGGTAGGCCTGGAGGCACATGCTCTGGAGCTGTATTGTCATGTGAAGGAAAGCTAAACCTAGGGTTGTTTGTTCTTGAACGGGTGGTTTCCATAGCAACAAGGACTGTGCATTATGTACACTGTACATACATTATGTTTTGTTCTCCTGTTAGGCCAGGAAGGCCGTGTTTGTTTTGCTACCATTGCCGTGGTTTATGCAGTACTGTTAATAAACCATTGGAAGATTTAAAGAGACAATGTTCCTGCGTCTAGCTCTATGTGTAGCAAAGTGAACCGATCTACCACAACATTTAAAGAAAACTTTTTAAAATAGTTCAGAGCTTAGGTGTTTTAAATTTAGATCTTAGGCAATGGCAGAGAGAATAGAGACCTTTTCTAACACCTTCACCACACCAGCATGTTTTCACCTTCCTGACCAGGCCATTTTTTTCAATTCTGACCAGTGTCACTAAATGAGGCTATAACTCTGGAATGCTTCATCATATCCCAGTGATTTTGAGATTGTGTTATGACAAAAACATTCTACTTCATATTAGTGGTAAGTTTTGGTTGATATGATTTGCAATTATTCATGAAAATGTAAAAAAATTTGACAAAAAAATGTGAAAACTTTGCAATTTTCAAACTTTGAATTTTTATGCCCTTAAACCAGAGTTATGTCGTACAAAATAGTTAATAAACAACATTTTCCACATGTCTACTTCACATCGCTATCATTTATTAAACATCATTTTTTTATATTAGGAAGTTAGAAAAGTTAAGAGTTAATCAGCAATTTCAAATTTTTCTAACAAAATCAAAACTTTTTTAGGGACCACATCCCTTTTAAAGTGACTTTGAGGGGCCTAAGTGATAGAATATATCCGAAATTGGCATAATTTTAACCCCTTTCTGACTTGATACGTACTAATACGTATGCGCGCCCTGGGCCTTATGGACTAGATACGTATTAGTACGCATCGGTGATTCCGCCGCACACAGGCTATGCCCGTCACAGCTGACACCCGGTTCTATGTGCTGGGAGCGATCCCGCACTGCTCCCAGAACATTAACCCCCGAAATGCTGTGATTGAAGTCAATCGCAGCATTCCGGTCGCAAGAGGAGGTAAGCGCCGTTACTTACTTCCTCACCGGCGTCCCACGCTGTCTGTGGCCGGGTCCCGTGGTTGTCATGTGACCCGGATGTCGTCATGATGACATCCAGGTCACCAAACAGCAGGAAGATACTTTGATCATGCGCAGTGCACGATCACAGCATCTTCTGCCTGTGCAGCACTGAGAGGCTGTATAGCACAGGGATGGTGCTGCATCCCTATGCTATACAGGCGATCAGCCTGCAAAAAGTGAAAGTCCCAGAGTGGGACAACGTGTAAAAGTTAAAAAAGAATCAGAAAGTGAAAAAAAATTTTTTGGAAAAATAAAAAAAATAAAAAAAATCACAAAAAATAAAAATATACTGTACCAATCAATAAATAGTATTATGAAAAAAAAATCAAAAAGCAATAAAAGTACACATATTTGGTATCGCCGCGTCCGGAACGACCTGACCTATAAAACTGTTTAACTAGTTAAGCCTTTTAGTGAACACTGTAAAAAAATAAAAATAAAAAACGAAGCAAAAAGATCCTAGTTACTTACCAGTAACGGGATTTTACAGAGCCCATGACAGCACCACCTGAGAGAGGGTATCCGCCCACCAAGGACAGGAACCTACTGAATAAAAAGGCGGTACCTCTCCTCCGCATCAGTTTTGTTTCAGAGCATGAGAGGGCCTCCGAAGACAGGTTAATACATAACCACCACCTCAACATATGTACTAAACACCTTAAAAAAAGTGCACACCACAGTGATAAAGGGGAGGGAATTAATAGGGTGCTGTCATGGGCTCTGTAAAATCCCGTTACCGGTAAGTAACTAGGATCTTTTCCCCTTCTCCCATGACAGCACCACCTGAGAGATTTATAGAGATTAAATACCAGAGGGAGGGATCACTGCTTGCAACACCCTTCTACCAAAGGACAGATCAGTAGAAGAGGAAAGGTCAAGACGGTAAGGTTTGTAAAATGTAGCAGGGGATGACCAAGTTGCCGCCTTACATATAATGTCGATGGGCACATCCGCCTTCTCAGCCCAGGAAGCAGCTACCGCTCTGGTGGAATGGGCCTTCAGGTTCTCAGGAACCGGCAGATTGCTAGAAGAGTAGGCTAAGGTAATAGTATCCCTGACCCATCTAGCTATGGTCCCCCTTGTAACCTTAAGTCCTTTCCTAGCCCCCTGAAAGGATATAAATAAAGCGTCACTCTTTCTCCAGGCTTTTGTCACTTCCAAATACTGGACTAACACCCTCCTAACATCTAAGGTGTGAAGCTTATATTCCTCAGAATCCCTAGGATTAGGATAGAAGGAAGGGAGAGTGATTACTTGCGTCCTATGGAACTTGGAGGCTACCTTTGGAAGATAGGCCGGGTCTGGTCTTAAGATTACTCTATCCATACATACTTGAGTGAATGGATGGTTAACGGATAGTGCGTGTAAGTCACTGACTCTACGAGCTGATGTCAGGGCCACCAATAGCGCAGTCTTTAAAGTTAAGATTTTTTTCTGAAACCTTCTCTAAGGGCTCGAAGGGAGGTTTGGTTAATGCTTCCAGAACTAAATTAAGGTCCCAAGGAGGCATTCTTGGAACAGGAATAGGTCTGGATCTATGACAGGCTTTAATAAATCTAATGATCCATCTATTTGCTGCCAAGTCATAATTATACAGTGCCCCCAGAGCCGATACCTGTACCTTAAGAGTACTGGTGGCTAGTCCCATGTTTAACCCCTTCTGGAGGAAATCTAGTATGGCCTCAATAGGAACCCTCCCTTTGGCAGACTGACCCGAGGTAGACAAGAACTTAGCCCAGGTTCTACCATAGAGTCTAGTTGTTATTGGCTTTCTACTTGCTAGAAGGGTAGTAACAAGATCTGGAGAAAACCCCCTTTGCGTCAATAGCGACCTCTCAAAATCCAAGCCATCAAATGCAGGCCCGCTCTTTGGGGATGACAGACTGGGCCCTGCCTGAGGAGATCCGGGATGTCCGGAAGAACCCATGGATCTGCTTGGGACATTCTCTTCATCCAAGTGAACCATGGTCTCTTGGGCCAGAACGGGGCGATCAATATAACCCTCGCCCGTTCCTCTCGGATCTTCCTCAGGATAATAGGGATCAGTACTAAAGGGGGAAAGGCATAAGCTAGAGTGAAATCCCACTGAATCTGCAGCGCGTCCACCGCAAATGCCCCCTCTTTTGGATTCAGGGAGCAAAAGGTTTCGGTCTTCCGATTGTGTCTGTTTGCAAACAGATCTATCTGGGGCTGTCCCCACCGATCCACAATCTGCTGAAAAACGGCTGGATTCAACTCCCACTCTCCTTGTTTCAAGATGTGACGACTCAAGAAATCGGCCTTTATGTTCTCTTCCCCTTTTATATGCAGTGCCGAGAGCGTAACCAGCCGACTCTCGGCAAACCTGAAGATCTGATCCGCTATTAACATCAGAGGGAGAGACCTGGTACCCCCCTGATGATTGATGTAGGCGACTGTTGATCTGTTGTCTGACATTATCCTGACGTGAGGACCCTGAAGAACAGAACTGAATTCTTTTAGCGCGTTTCTGGCTGCCAACAGCTCTTTCATGTTGGAAGAGAGGCTTGTCTCGCTGTCCGACCAGAGGCCTTGTACAGAACGATCCCTTAGGTGAGCTCCCCAACCTTCCGCACTTGCGTCTGTTGTAATTGTATCCGACACCTGGAAGGTCCAAGGAACCCCCAAAGATAGGTTGACCGGAGATGTCCACCAGTCCAGGGAGTTGATCACAACATCTGGAAGAGATATTTTCCCATTCAGGCGACCTTTGAGCCGCCTGTCCGCTGCCAGAATCTCCTGTTGAAGACATCTGGAATGGTGCTGGGCCCACTGAACCGCCGGAATGCAAGACGTCATTGTACCCAACAGAGACATTGCACTCCTCAGGGTGATGGTCGGATTGCTGACAATCTGAGATGTTAGGGATCTGATCTTCAGTTTCTTTTCCTCTGGCAGAAGACAGGTTTGGTTTTCAGAGTCCAGAATGAGACCCAGGAAAGACTGAACCCTCTTTGGTTCCAGCCTTGACTTCTCCAGATTTAACAGCCAACCTAGGCGTCTTAGACTGGCCATGACGTCCGCCAGGGCTAGAGCACAGAGTTGACTTGATCTGCCCACTACTAAGAAGTCGTCCAGATAAGGGATGACTAAAATATCTCTTTCCCTCAAGTGCGCTGTGACCTCCAGAATGATTTTTGTGAAGACTCTCGGCGCCATGGAAATGCCAAAGGGAAGAGCTGCGAACTGAAAATGCCTTACGTGCCTGCCGAATTGTACAGCTACTCTTAGAAACTGTTGATGATCTGGCAAAATCGGGACGTGGTAGTAGGCGTCCTTCAGATCGAGGACGCACATAAAACAGTCCGGAAATAACATCTTTATGGCTGATTTTATTGTTTCCATCTTGAAAGGCCTGTAGATTAAATGGTCGCTCAGTCTCTTTAAGTTCGCAATGGTCCTGAAGGAGCCGTCCGGCTTCTTTATTAGGAAGAGGGTCGAATAGAATCCTCTTCCTTGCTCAGGTGCAGGTGTTTCCACCAGAACTCCTTTCCTGAGCAGAGAGAGAACTTCCTGCTGTAAGGCTATCTGTTCCGCTAAACCTCTGGGGGCTGATATTTTGACAGTGTTCTTGGGCCTGCTCTTGAACTCTAGTGTGAGCCCCCTCCTGATTATCCCTAAGATCCAAGAATTGGATGAAATTTTCTTCCAGGCAGGCAGGAAGTGGGACAATCTTCCTCCCACCTGGGGGGAACTGTCACTTAGGGGCTTTCTTATTCTCGGAGGAGGGACCCCCAAACATGAAGCCTCTGCTATACGGCTTTCGGTCTTTCCAGCTACCTTGGTCTCTGGGAGCTTTACTGCGGCTGTATTTTCTCTTCCGAAAGGAACTGTTAAATCGGGAACCAGACACCGTGGGAAATCCATGTTTTTTGTCTGCGGCTTTATCTAGGATGTCATCTAGACCTTTGCCGAACAAGAAGTCCCCCTCACAAGGGATTGAGCACAGTTTAGACTTTGACTGCACATCTCCTGGCCAGCTCTTGAGCCATAGCGCCCTACGGGCTGCATTAGAGAGGTTTGCAGACCGGGCAGCCAGCCTAACTGAATCTGCCGATGCATCTGCCAGGAATGCAGCCGCTCCCTGCACAAGAGGAAGGTCTGATAGAATTTTCTCCCTGGACACATTCCCCCTGATCTGGTCTTCCAATTGTTGAAGCCAGATCATCATAGATCTAGCAGTGCAGGTCGCTGCTACTGCCGGTTTAAGGGCCCCTGCTGACGACTCCCAGGTTTGCTTAAGGAAGGACTCCGCTTTTTTATCCAGCAGGTCTTTTAAGGCTCCTAAATCCTCAAAGGGCAGAGTGGATTTTTTTGAAGATTTTGAAATGGCCACGTCAATCTTAGGGGTTTTGTCCCATTTAGCCGCATCCTCATCCTCAAAGGGGTACCTCCGCTTGGAGGATGACGGCAGCTGACCCTTCCTCTCCGGTTTCTTCCATTCCCTTTCTATCAGAGATTTAATCCTGTCATTGACCGGGAATGAGCGTCTCCTCCTTTGGTCTAAGCCCCCGAACATAACATCCTGGACTGTTCTGGGCACTTTGGTATCGGTAATACCCATAGTCCCTCTGACGGCTTTAACTAGTCTCTCAGTATTATCAACCGAAAAACAAGGTCTGCCCCCCCCATTATCATCCGAAGACTCTGATGACGATGAGGAGTGATTAGAGGAGGAAGGCAGTTCTCTCGTAAAACGGGACTCCACTGATTCCTCTGATTCTGAAGAAACTAGTTTCCGCTTCTTCTTTTTGAGTGAGGTTAAGCCTCTTAAAGACTCTCTGACCTCTGTCTGGATTAGATCCTTTAATTCTGAAGAAAACCTGGGGGACTCCTCTGCAATGGTTTTCTGAATACAGTCTGAGCATAGGTTTTTGGCATAGGAGGTGGGAAGACCGATTTTGCATAAAGCACACTCCCTGTTTTTATTTTTAGCACTACACTTCTTCGCCTCCTGCCCCAAGAAATAAAAGGAGAAGAAGGAGGAAAAGAGAGAGAGAGAGAGAAGAGCACATTATTCAAGGTGAGACTTTCACGAAGATCACTCACCACACTGCCGTTCAGACTAGGGTACCGGAGGCGGTGGTTGCCGTTCACATGAGGGCTCCCATCTGGCGGAGGTGGACTGACGAAGTCTTTTCTGACCAGTCTTGCCGGAACTCGTACGCCCCTCACTGCTGTGACTTTGTCGATGGGAAGATTCCCGTTCCATTTGTTTGAGCTGCTTGCGCTGCTTTGATGGCTGTGGCTGCTGCTGTACTTCCTGTGGCGGTGACAGCTGCTGCCCAGGTGACTGCGGTTCCTCATTCATCATGGCGGAGATGCAGACACCGCCATCCTGATTGCTCCCCATCCTTAAAAGCAGCAGGGCTCCACCTCCTTTAGGCTCCTCCCCTTCCGGCAGCGTGCTCATCTCTCTTTTTTTTTTTTTTTTTTTAAATTTTAGCCAGCTGGCGCGCTACCCGCAGATCCACCTGCCTCTGCGCGTGCGCAGCCCAGCGGCACCCGGCGCGCTTGCAGCGGGATGACAGCTTCCCACCCGCGCATGCGCAGACCCGGTTTCCGGCGCACTCCGTGATAGGGCGCGTCAGCACCCCGCGCGTGCGCAGCCCGGACTTCCGGCGCGCTCCGTCACAGGGTGCGACGCAACCCCCACGTGCGCAGCCCGGAAGACCTGCCGGCCGGCGCGCTCAGTTCATATTTGCGAGGCGCAGGCCCCGACGCACGCGGGGAGGCATCCAAAGGAAAACAGCACCTCCTCCCCACACGCAGACCCGGGCAGCAGCCAGACGGGCTGGGAACAGGGACCATCTGCTGCTTCCACGGCCTCCAGGCCGCACCGTCCATAATCCAGGTACATGTGGTACCACCTGGTGAGGCTCCCATCAGGGACAGGAACCAAAAACTGATGCGGAGGAGAGGTACCGCCTTTTTATTCAGTAGGTTCCTGTCCTTGGTGGGCGGATACCCTCTCTCAGGTGGTGCTGTCATGGGAGAAGGGGAAAAAACAATGCTTTATCATCATACCGCCAAACAAAAAATGGAATAAAACACGATCAAAAAGACGAATGTAAATAAATATGGTACCACTGAAAATGTCATCTTGTCTTGCAACAAACAAGCCGCCATACAGCTCCATCAGCCGAAAAATAAAAAAGTTATAGCTCTCAGAATAAAGTGATGCAAAAAATATTCATTTTTCTATAAAATAGTTTTTATTGTGTAAAAGTGCCAGAACATTAAAAAAAAAACACTATATTAATGTGGCACCGCTGTAAAAGTACTGACCTGAAGAATAAAGCTACCTTATCAATTTTACCACACGCGGAACAGCATTAAAAAAATATATATATTCCTGAATTGCTGGTTTTTGTTTACTCTGCTTCCCAAAAATCGGAACAGAAAGCGATCAAAAAATGTCACGTGCCTGAAAATGGTACCATTAAAAACGCCAACTCGTCCGGCAAAAAACAAGCCGTCACATGACTCGGTCGAAATACGGAAAAATTATAGCTCTCAAAATATGTCGAAGAAAAACTAGTCTTTGCAAAAAAAAAGCGTCTTTTCGTGTGTGACAGCTGTCATTAATAAAAACCCGCTATAAATCTGGTATCACTGTAATCGCACCGACCCGAAGAATAAAATCGTCTAATCACTTATATGGCATGAGGAAAGGCGTAAAAAATAAACTCTATGGTTAGGGTTGTGCTAGGGTTAGGGTTTTTTAAAAAGTAAATAAAAAAAATGACGATATGGCAACTAATGTTGAGCGCAAGTGCTTCATACTTGATTTTACATCGGGTACTCGGGTATGCACCGAGTATCGTGGGTGCTCGAGTGACATGCTCGTGTCTCAAACTTATATGCTTCGCAGACAAAAAAAACTGGCGGGGATTGCCCGCCATGCACGAGCAATCCCCTCATGTTTTTTTTGGGTATCTAATAACCGTGAAACATGTGGGGCCGGGACTCGAGCATGTCACTCAAGCACCCGCAATACACGGTGCATACCTGAGTACCCGATGCAAGCTCAAGTAGCGAGCACTTGCGCTCAAGACTAATGACAACTTATTCCATATAATGACTTAATTTTATCAATTTCTGTGTCGTACCTCTGGGTTAAAAATGTTCACTATACCCCTTGATAAAATCCTTCTAGTTTCCAAAATGGGGTCACTTGTGGGGGGTTTCCACTATTTAGGCACATTAGGGGCTCTCCAAATGCAACATGACGTCCCCTCTCAATTTCAGCCAATTTTGCGTTCAAAAAGTCACACAGTGCTCCTTCCCTTCTGAACCCTGCCATGTGCCCAAACAGTGTATTTTCCCCACATATGGGGTATCGGCGTGCTCAGGAGAAACTGCACAAAAGTTTTTGGGGTCCATTTTCTCCTCTTACCGTTGTCGTTGTGAAAATAAAAAATTTGGGGCTAAAACATCATTTTTGTGGAAAAAGTTAGATTTTTTTATTTTCATGGCTCCATGTTATAAACTTCTGTGAAGCACCTGGGGGTTCAGGGTGCTCACCACACATCTAGATAAGTTCCCTGAGGGGTCTAGTTTCCAAAATGGTGTCACTTGTGGGGGGTTTCCACTGTTTAGGCACATCAGGATCTCTCCAAACGCTACATGGCATCCGCTAATTATTCAAGCAAATTTTACATTCAAAAAGTCAAATGTCGCTCCATCCCTTCCGAGTCCTGCCGTGTGCCCAAACAGTGGTTTGCCTCCACATATGGGGTATTGGCATGCTCAGGAGAAATTGCACAACAAATTTTGGGGTCCATTTTTTCCTGTTACATTTGCAAAAATAAAAAAATGGGGTCTAAAGTAACATTTTTGTGAAAAAAGTTAAATGTTCATTTTTTTCTTCCACTTTCCAAAAATTCCTGTGAAGCACCTGAAGGGTTAATAAACTTCTTGAATGTTGTTTTGAGCACCTTGAGGGGTGCAGTTTTTAGAATGGTGTCACTTTTGGGTATTTCCTATCATAAAGGCCCCTCAAAGTCACTTCAAATGTGATGTGGTCCCTAAAAAAATGGTTTTGTACATTTTGTTGGAAAAATGAGAAATCGTTGGTCAACTTTTAACCCTTATAACTTCCTTTCCCAAAAAAATTTTGGTTACAAAATTGTGCTGATGTAAACTAGACATGTGGGAAATGTTATTTATTAAGTATTTTGTGTGACATATCTCTCTGATTTGAGGGCATGAAAATTCAAAGTTTGAAAATTGCAATTACCTCATAAAGTGACCATGGTCAGAATTGAAAAATTGGCCTTGTCATTAATGTGAAAACCACCCTCGGGGGTAAAAGGGTTAAAAACAACACCCCTCAAAGTGCTCAAAACCATATTGAAGAAGTTTATCAACCCTTTAGAGTCTTCACTTAAAGCAATGTGGAAGGGAAGAACTAAAATTTTACTCTTTCCCTCCAAAATATTGCCTTAGCCCCAAATTTTGCATTTTCACAAAAGTAACAGAAGAAAACAGACCATAAAATTTGTACACCGATATGTGGTGGAAAACTACCGTTTGGGCACATAGTAGGGCTCGGAAGGGAATGAGATAATTGAATTTGGAGCGCAAAATTGGCTAGAATAGATAGGAAATATCACAGAACAGATTTTGGGGTCCATTTTCTCCTGAGTAAGCAGATACCCCATATGTGCTGGAAAAATACAGGTTGGGAGTACGGCATGGCTCGGAAAGGAAGGAGCGCCAATTGAATTCTGAAGTGCAATTTTGGCTGGAATAAATTGCAGAAGCCATGTCACATTTGGAGAGCCCTCGACATGCCAAAACAGCAGAAACCCCCACAAGTGACCCCATTTTGGAACCTACACTTCTTGAGGAATTCATCTAGGGATGTAGTGAGCATTTTTAAACCTCAGGCGAGTCACAGAATTGTATAACATTGGGCAGAGTCATTGGGAAATGACTATTCTTTCCAATAAAATGTTGCTTTGGCCCCAAGTTTTCCATATTCAAAAGGGATAATTGGAGAAAATTAATGGTACAATTTGTTACGCAATTTCTACCGAGTACTCCAATACCCCCATATGTGGTTGAAAACTAATTTTGAGGCACAGTGGAAAGCTCAGAAGTGAAGCAGCAACATATTGGGGTTCAAATGTTGCTGGAATAATTTGCAGGTGCCACATTGGCAGAGCACCTGAGGTGCCAGAAGAGCAGAATCCTCCATAAGTGACCACATTTTACAAACTACAGCTCTCAGCGATCATATTGACACCACGGCTCAGTCACAAAATTTTACACCGATGGGCAGTGAAGAAAAAATAATTACATTTTGTCACACAATTTCTGCTGAAAGTATAAATACCCCATATGTGGCTGTACAGTACTGCATAGTACTCCTCTGGGAATTTATTTACAGGTGTAGTGACAATTTTGACTCCATGAGTGAATGAACAAATAAACAGTGGTTGAAGAATTGTTTCCATTTATTTTTTACACCGCTCCTCGTGCGGTACAAGTGAATAGACGACTTTATTTTTCGGGTCAGTGCGATTACAGCGATACTAGATTTGGAGTTTTTATGTTTGGCAGCTGTCACACACTAAAAGACACTTTTTTTTTGAAAAACTAATTTTTGCGTCACCATATTTTAAGAGCTATAATTTTTCTATATTTCTGCCGACAGTCATGTGAGCGCTTGTTTTTTGCGGGACAAGTTGACGTTTTTATTGGTACCATTTTCGGGCACGACATTTTTTGATCGCTTTCTATTCCAATTTTCGGAAGGCAGAATGAACAAAAAACAGCAATTCAGGAATAGTTTTAGATTTTTTTTTAATGCTGCTCACAGTATGGTAAAAGTGATAAGGCAGCTTTATTCTTTGGGTCAGTGCGATTACAGCGATACCACATTTATATAATTTTTTTCATGTATTGCTGCTTTTACACAATAAAAACAATTTTATAGAAAAAAGAATTATTTTTGCATCGCTATATTCTGAGAGCTATAACTTTTTTACTTCTCTGCTGACGCAGCTGTGTGGCAGCTTGCTTTTTGCAGGACAAGATGACGTTTTCAGCAATACTATTTCTATTTCCATTCAACTTTTTGATATTGTTTTATGAAACTTTTTGTTCGGCAGTAAGGCGAAAAAGCTGTTTTTTGGCCACGGTCATTATTATTATTTTTTTTACAGTGTTCATTGAAAGGGTTAACTAGTGTGACAGTTTCATGGGTCGATACCAAATATGTGTACTTTTTTTTTGTTTATTTTTGTTTTTACATAAAAATACTTATTTATTTCTATCATTTTTTTACTTAGTCCCTCTATGGGACTTTAACTTTTATTATTCTGATCGCTGGTATAATGCATTATACCTGTCAGTATTACATTGACAGAAGCCTCTTAGACCGTGCGCCTGGCATAGTCTAATAGCCTTGCCGTAGGTCTCTGACCCGATGCACGTCATGATGACAACGAGTTGCCATAATAACAATCGGGGCCTTGTGATGAAATCACAGGGGCGCCAATCGGACAAGAGTCTTCTAGCCTCCCAAATGCTGCGATCGATATTGTTTGCTACAGGCTTGGACTGGCTCACAGGGGAAACATCCAGTGCCCCCCCCTTATATGAACAGTACTTGGCATAATATACTTGAATCACTATTGTAGGGGTTTTACTCGCTTGGGTGAGATGGGAGGAAAACAGGAAGCATGTTCCTTTAAAAGTTCATGTCAGTTTATTGCTTCATAAACCAAGAAGCCAAAAGGAAAAGCAAACAGCCTTTAGTTTAGGCAAACAAAGTAAAGTGTTCTTAGCAAGTCTCTGCTCAGCCAGGCCTGTATGGCACACACGCAGGGTAGGGTCCAGTATCCTGGCTCGGTCTGAAGACAACCATACACAGGAGGCCTTCTCCTTCCAAATACACAGACCATGTGCCAAACGACGACATCCATTTTTAAATGCTGTTAACCACACCCAGAGCTGAGGTATGTGGGTAGCTAGATCCGCCCAACTCTCCAAGCTACCCATAACCCGGTCCCAGGTGCACCAAACGATCCTCTTAGTACTTATGTGCACTAGAGAAACACTTCGGGTTACATCACAGAGGACAGCCATCTCTGTGACACATACCTCCCATCGACTATGCGACCATTAGCCACATTACACTATGTACAAAGGCAGCAAATTATTCATTTAACAATCTACCCAGTTCATTGTTATATAAATTTGAGACTGAGGCTATTGTCATATTTGCATGTAGCTGAAAAGTGGGGCTCTGGAATTAGTTACTGGTGGGCCCTTAGCACCCCAGCCCAACACTAGATCGCAGTATTAAGGAGGTAAACAGACGGAAGCAGTGTAGGCACCGCTCCTGACAGTGACAGACAGATCTTGTCTGTCACGTAAGCCGAACTCCCAGCGGCAATCATGCGGGCACAGCTCCTGTGCCACGCACGATCGCCATGCCGTACCCATACGTCAAAGGACCCCTATCCAAGCAAGACATATGGGAATGTCAAAGGTCGTGAAGGGGTTAAAGACTACCAGGGCCTAATATAAGTGAGGCAGGACGATCCCACTACAATCAAACATATCACACAGAATGAACTAGTAAAAAAGAAAAGGAAATATAGAAGAAAAAATGATAATTACTTTCAGGAAAATCAACTTATCGGTAAGTAATTATCATTTTTCCCCTCACCTATGACAGCATCTGAGAGACGATGAACAAGGAAACCCTGATAGGGAGAGAGCACCCCTGTAGGACCTGACACCTGAAGAAAGATCCCCAGAATATCCTAGTTAAATGAACAGTGCATCAGGAAGAAAGATTGTGAAAGTTTTAGATATCATTCAATCAAGATAAGGTCTCCATCAATTTGGAGCTCCAACAAAGAAAAGCTCCAACAAGAGTAAAAAAGGAATTACTTTACTGTTTACAATAATTTTTCAGTTTTTTTTTTTTAGAGAGGGTCTATATTTATAGACTTCACTTATATGTATGGTTGGTTCTTTTCTTCAAATTTTAATTAGATATTCTATACTCATTAAATCACCTAACCAACGACTGAAGTATATAGAAACTGGTACTAAGACTTAGCATGTTAATGGAAGTGCATTGAGCTCGAGTGTGAACGAGCTGAATGTGACCGGAGTGTAAGTGCAAATGGAAGTAAGTGTGTGACTTGTTTTTCAGTGACTTTGGATTCAGGGAGTTTGGAAGGGAGGAATTTGGACTGAATTGCTGTCTGTATTTTATTAATTCTTTACATTTCTTTTTACTTAACATTTCTGTCTAGTGCAATCCCCATTAGGAAATGAGCTCCATTATTGACAATGCTATCCAGTGTACATCTTGCCACATGTATGCAATCCTTGAACAGCCGGTCGTGGGTGCATACTGCTGTGCGAGATGTGTGCACATTGTGCGTTTGGAAGCCCAGGTACTAGATCTAAATGAGCAGCTTGCAACACTGAGATCCATTGACAATATGGAAAGGAGTCTGCTGCTCACTGAGCAGCTGCTCACTGGGGTAGATGTGGGGGAGGGTGGTAGTAGAGAGCTGCAGGACAGTGAGGCAGCTAGCTGGGTGACAATTAGAAGGGGGGAGTAGAGGGAAGAGTGCCAGGGAGGCTAGTCCTGGTCTGGTACACCCCAATTAGTTTGCAAAGTTGACAGATGAGGGGTGTGTGAGTCCGGCACATCGCTGATCGGGTTGACAGATTACTGGGAGGGGCTGGTGAGGACCCAGCGGTCATGGTGCACATTGGCACAAATGACAAAGTTAAAGGTAGGTGGAAGGTCCTTCAAGATGATTTCAGTGAATTAGGATGCAAGCGTAAAGCAAGGACCTCCAAGGTGGTATTCTCTGAAATACTACCTGTACCACGAGCCACGCCAGAGAGGCAACGGGAGATTAGGGAAATAAATAAGTGGCTCAGGAACTGGTGTAGGAAGGAGGGGTTTGGGTTCCTGGAGAACTGGGCCGACTTCTCAGTTGGCTACAGGTTCTACGCTAGGGACGGGCTGCACCTCAATGGGGAGGGTGCAGCTGTGCTGGGGGAGAAAATGGCTAGAAGGTTGGAGGAGTGTTTAAACTACGGATTGGGGGGGGAGGGTATTCATTTTATAGGTGGGGAAGATAGTGCATATAGTGACCAGGGCACAAATAAAGAAATTGGGGGTGGGGTTAGAACAGTCAATATACTAAGAAGGAATAGAGGTACAGAGCGATACATAAAATGCATGTACACTAATGCCAGAAGCCTCACCAACAAAATGGAGGAATTAGAATTAATTTTGTTGGAAAATAATTATGATATGGTGGGGATATCTGAGACATGGCTGGACGAGAGCCATGACTGGGCAGTTAATTTACAGGGCTATAGTCTGTTCAGAAATGACCGTACAAACAAGCGAGGGGGGGGTGTTTATATGTAAAATCATACTTAAAACCCATCTTGCGTGAGAATATATGTGACTCTAATGAAAATATAGAGTCCCTGCGGGTGGAGATAAGGGGAGGGGGAAAAATAATAAATTACTGATAGGGGTTTGTTATAAGTCTCCAAAAATAATGGAAGCAGCGTAGAATATCCTCATAAAGCAAATAGATGAAGCAACGACTCAAGGAAAAGTCATTATTATGGGGGACTTCAACTACACTGAAATACATTGGGGAAGAGAAACCTGTAGTTCCAGAAAAGGTAATAGGTTTTTGACAATTATGAGAGACAATTACCTTTCACAACTGGTCCAGGACTCAACAAGAAGGGGGGCACTGCTAGACCTAATATTAACCAACAGGCCAGACCGCATATCAAATATACGAGTTGGGGGTCACTTGGGTAATAGTGATCACAAAATAATAAGTCTTCATGTATCCTTTAATAAGATGTGTAGTAGAGGGGTTACAAGGACACTAAACTTCAGGAAGGCAAATTTCCAACTGTTGAGAGATGATCTTAGTGCAATAAACTGGGACGATATCCTGAGACATAGAACTACACAAAGAAAATGGGAGACATTTATTAGCATCCTGAATAGGACCTGTGCACAATATATACCCTATGGGAATAAACATGTTAGAAATAGGAGGAAACCACTATGGCTAAAAAGAGCTGTAAGGGGTGCAATAAGTGACACAAAGAAAACATTTAGAGAGCTAAAGCAAGTAGGTAGTGATGATGCATTAAATAAACATAGAAAATTAAATAAATTCTGTAAAAACCAAATCAAGGCAGCAAAGATTGAGACAGAGAGACTCATTGCCAGAGAAAGTAAAAATAATCCCAAAATATTCTTTAACTACATAAATAGGAAAAAACTAAAAAATGATAGTGTTGGCCCCCTTAAAAATAGTCTGGGTGAAATGGTGGATGAGGAAAAAGCCAATATGCTAAATGATTTTTTTTCAACAGTATTTACACAAGAAAATGGCATGACAGAAAACATTATTAGTGATGACAAAAATTCTCCATTAAATGTCACTTGCTTAACCCAGCAGGAAGTACGGCGGCGTCTAAAAATCACTAAAGTTGACAAATCCCCGGGCCCGGACGGGATACACCCGCGAGTACTACAGGAATTAAGTAAAGTTATAGATAGACCATTATTTTTAATCTTTAAAGATTCCAAAATAACAGGGTCTGTACCACAGGACTGGCATATAGCAAATGTGGTGCCAATATTCAAAAAGGGGACAAAAACCGAACTTGGAAATTATAGGCCAGTAAGCTTAACCTCTACTGTGGGTAAAATCCTGGAGGGTTTCCTAAGAGATGCTATACTATACTGTTTTCCAAATTATTATACAAATAATATTTTCTCAGATTTTCCCAAATTACCTATATGAATTGCAGTCATTGTAATTTTCCAGTCAAATAACTATTAGAGTACAATTGAAAGATTTTTGTACAAACTGCCTATGATAACAGTATATTTTTAAAAAAATTAAAAACTCAAACTGCACTCAAAATGCATGTTCCAAATTATTATGCACAGCAGAGTTTTCAACCTTTTCATTTTAATAAAGAACAAAAAAATGGTCATTTTTGAAATTCTAAGCATTAGCGGGTTATTACAAACTGAAATCAAACAGTTTTCAACTCAAAACTTTATTCTAGGTGATGTTACATTTGCACATAGGACTCCTTGTTCAAAAGGAGCTTCTGAACTCTCTCGTCCATTGAATTTGTCAGGTTTTGGATGGTTTCTGCTTTAATTGTATTACATGAGGACAGAATACCCTCCCAGAGCTGTTGCTTAGATGTGAACTGCCTCCCGCCATCATAGACACTCCTTTTGATGATGCTCCAGAGGTTCTCAATGGGGTTGATGTCAGGGGAGGATGGGTGCCACACCATAAGTTTGTCCCCTTTTATGCCCATAGCAGCCAGAGATGCAGATGTGTTATGTGCAGCATGAGACGGGCCAAAAGGTGTAGATGGAGAAGAGCAGAGGTCCTAGAACTGAACCTTGGGGAACACCGACAGATAGGGGGCGAGATGAGGAGGTGGTGCGTGAGTGGGAGACGCTGAATGTCCTGTCTGTTAAGTATGAGGAGATCCAAGACAGGGCCAAGTCCGTGATGCCAAGAGATGAGAGAATCTGTAGTAAGAGGGAATGGTCCACTGTGTCGAAGGCAGATGACAGGTCGAGAAGGAGGAGGATTTGGATTTGGCGGTTAGTAGGTCGTTGGTGACTTTGGTCAGGGCAGTTTCAGTCGAGTGATGTGGTCGGAAGCCAGATTGTAGAAGGTCGAAGAGGGAACAGGAGGAGAGGTGGGAGGAGCTTTAATGGGGATAAATGTAAGGTAATGCACTTGGGCAGAGGAAATAAAATGTATAATTATATGCTTAATTGTAAAACACTGGGTAAAACTGTCACTGAAAAAGACCTGGGTGTATTGGTGGATGACAAGCTGAGGTTTGGTGGCCAGTGTCAGGCAGCTGCTGCGAAGGCAAATAAAATATTGGGATGCATTAAAAGAGGCACTAGTGCAACCACACTTAGAATACTGTGTACAGTTCTGGTCTCCGGTGTATAAGCAAGACATAGCTGAACTAGAGCGGGTGCAGAGAAGAGCGACCAAGGTTATTAGAGGACAGGGGGGTCTGCAATACCAAGACAGGTTATTACACTTGGGGTTATTTACCTTGGAAAAACGAAGGCTTAGGGGTGATCTTATTACTATGTACTATATGAGGGGACAGTACAAAGGCCTTTCTCCTGATCTTTTTACTCCGAGGCCTGAGACGGGGACAAGGGGGCATCTTCTACGTCTGGAGGAAAGAAGGTTTAATCATAATCATAATCACAGACGGGGATTCTTTACTGTAAGAGCAGTGAGACTATGGAACTCTTTGCTGCATGAGGTTGTAATGAGTGATTCACTACTAAAATTTAAGAAGGGCCTGGATGCCTTTCTTGAAAAGTAGAATATTACAGGTTATATATACTAGATTCCTTGATAGGGCGTTGATTCAGGGAACTAGTCTGATTGTCGTATGGAGTCAGGAAGGATTTTTTTCCCCAATGTGGAGCTTAGTGTTTGCCACATGGTTTTTTTTTGCCTTCCTCTGGATCAACATATTAGGCTATGGGTTGAACTAGATGGGACTTGGTCTTCCTTCAACCTTAAAAACTATGTTACTATATTGATTCAAAGAACCTGGTAACAAGGCCGTGACTAGGGTTTCTACTCCAATATTGTTGACCTTTTCTATTGAAGGCCCCCCTAAGGCCAGATCTGGACCATAAGAAACCCTTCTGCTGTCAATGATCATCTGATAGCTCAAAATCTACCCAACTCTATGCTATCAAGCGTAGATTGAGCATCCCAGCATGCCAAAGAGGTCCAGAAAAAAGCAGAAATATTTAATACTTTATTATCATATGACTTTTTTTTTCTACTCCCCCTTCTCACCCCCATGTCCCTTAGGATGTAACGGTAAATTCTCCTAAGAAATGTATTTTAGCCGAAACGGACACCTACAGTTCAAGATTCCAATCTTGGGCAATTTCTGGTTACCGCATCCTAGCCACGTACTAAGAGCTGATACAACTAGAACAGGCAAAAGAGAGATCTGAGCTATTCCATATAAAGAGCCACAATGCCAATAATACAGTTCAACCATGAAGACTGTTAGTTGAAAACAGTTCAAGTGCAAAGTAGTTTCTTTGCTAGAAAACAAATCTAAGAAAATCAAGTAATAACCATCACCTGTGATAAACTACTTTTTTTTTTCTTTCTAAATTTCTTCCCAGAGGAAGGACCCAGTCAGAAAGAGATATAGACCTCATATGTTATTGGTCAAATGTCAGATGGTCTTAAACCAAGGTGTTAGAACCCTTTCCCGTCAACCATGTACCTTATGGACATATCATTCTATGCTTGAATAATAATCAGAAAGGTCTTACCTCAGTGTGAAGGCATTCAACTTAAAGGGAAGATGATGCGATTTTTAATTTTGTATTAATAATTGTTGATTATATAAATCAATTATTTTTAATACAAAATTAAATGTACCACTTTATTCGTTTTTTTATTTTTTTATTTTTTTTTACTTTAGCCACTGGGGGCTGCCATTTTCATTTGGAAGCTGTCTGCAATGCCAAACGTAGAGATCTCCTGCATCCCACTGCAAGGCGACTGTCTGTCACCTCGAACACACACCCGTGACAGTACCCCCCCTCTACGAGTGGCCTCCAGACACTCAGGACCGGGTTTCTCAGGAAAAGAGGTGTGGAATGAGCGAACCAATCTGGGAGCGTTCACCTCTGACGCTGAAACCCACATCCTCTCCTCTGGACAATAGCCTTTCCAGTGCACCAAGTATTGTAGAGAACTACGCTGGAGACGAGAATCTACAATCCGCGAAATCTGGAACTCCAGCTTACCATCAACCATTACTGGGGGCGGTGCTAGAGATGAGGGCTCAAGAGATTCCATATAGCTTTTGAGTAAGGACCTGTGGAACACATTGTGGACCTTAAGGGCCTGAGGAAGTTCAAGACGAAATGCTGCTGGGTTAATGACGGCAGTTATTTTATAGGGACCAATAAACCTAGGTCCCAGCTTCCAAGAAGGAACTTTCAATCTTATATTCCTGGTAGACAACCACACAAAGTCATTCACATTCAGGTCTGGACCTGGCAAGCTTTTTCTGTCAGCAATAAATTTATACCTGGCTCCCATGGTCTTTAAATTACACAGAACACCTTGCCATACCGAGGAGAGCGACGAAGCAAACCGTTCTTCCTCAGAAACTCCTGAAGCTCCTCCCCCGCTGAAAGTACCAAACTGTGGATGATAACCATATGCACCGAAGAACAGTGACCTGCCAATGGATTCTTGACGATCATTATTGATGGCAAATTCTGCCAGCGGTAAGTAGGATGCCCAATCCTCCTGATTTTCGGAGAGGAAACACCTGAGGTATATCTCCAAGTTCTGATTGACACGCTCGGTCTGACCATTAGACTGAGGGTGGAAGGCAGAGGAAAAGGACAGATGCACCCCCAGTCGAGAACAGAATGCCTTCCAGAACTTGGAAACAAACTGGGTCCCCCGATCAGACACCACATCGGAGGGAACCCCGTGAAGCTTCACAATCTCATTTATGAACACCTGAGCAAGTGTCTTGGCATTGGGAAGTGCAGGTAATGCGAAAAAGTGAATTTTACTGAACCTATCTACTACCACCAAAACCACCGTTTTGCCTGCAGAAACCGGAAGGTCAGTAATAAAATCCATGGACAAGTGTGTCCATGGCCTACTAGGGATAGGTAGCGGAAGAAGAGTACCAGACGGACTGGTATGTGAAAACTTAGAGCACGCGCAAATACTACAAGCAGCTACATGTTCAATTACATCCCGATGCAACCCCGGCCACCAAAAACGACGATAGAGGAGGTTCTGCGGTTGCCTTACCACCTGGATGCCCAGCAAGCACATAGTTATGATGTAACTTTGCGGCGCAGATCAGATGGTACAAATAACTTTATTGAAGGGCAAGAGGCAGGGGCATCCCCCTGAGCCTCCAACACCTCACTCTCCAGTTCAGGATAAAGAACCAAAATGACTACCCCTTTCTGTAATATCGGGGCAGGGTTCTCATGGTCAATGCCACCAGGGAAGCTCCGGGACAAAGCATCAGCCTTGACATTTTTGACCCCTGGAAAAAAGTGACAACAAAATTGAACCTAGTATAAAACAGGGACCATCTGTTAGAACCTTGCTCTTAGGTTTTTTTTCCTTTGCTGGTCACATGACCTTGTTGGCCTATTTAATCCTGCTCCGCCCTTCTGGCTTTGCTGGACTTCATTGTATATCTACTTTCTAGCTTGCCTGTGCTCTGTGTCTTGCTCTGTTAGTTTGCTTGGTCTACTGACCTCTATGTTCTATATATTTTGTTTGTTCGTCTGTCTGCTACTATTTCTGTTAGGAGGTGTCCCATATTCCTCCCAGTCCTTAGTACTTGTAGGGATTCCTTCCCCACATCTATAGGTCTCCGTACAGACTAGCTTAGGACTTTAGCAGGTCTGATCGCAGGATCAGGTTCCCTGTTATATCGTAGGGACAGATCTCCTCTCTTTCCTTAGCTCTGGTAGCAGAACATAACAGTAAGTCCAGCCAGCAAATTCTCTAAGGAAAGATTTTTCTGTTCCATCATGGTGTCGGTTCAGGATTTGGTTCATCGCCTGCAGGGACTCTCTCTGGAGGTGGCCGAGCTCCGTCAGCACGTGAGTAACTGTCCTGGAGCACATTTCTTGGAGCCTAAGGTATGTTTGCCGGATTTATTTTTTGGTGAACACCGAGAATTTTTTTCATTCAAAAATGCTTGCTTATTGTATTTTCGTTTGAGACCTAAGTCCTCTGGGGATGAATCCCAGCGCGTAGGGTTCATAATGTCACTTTTGCACAAAGAGCCTCAGGAGTGGGCCTTTTCTTTGCAACCTAGTGATACATGCTTCAGATCAGTGGATAGTTTTTTTTCTGCTTTGGGACTATTATATGATGATCCTGACCGTGTGGCATCAGCTGAGACTGAGTTGAGACGTTTAAAACAAGGATCAGGTAATGTGGAAAAATATTGTACTCATTTCCGTCGTTGGTCTACTCAAACAGGGTGGAACGATTCTGCTCTGAAAAGTCTATTTCTTGCTGGGCTCAGTGAAAGGGTTAAAGACCTGCTAATTGCTTATCCTACACCTGAAGATTTGCAACAGGCTATGCAATTAGCTATACGGGTGGATAGAAGACTGCGTGCAAGGGTTAATGAGAACAAATCCTCTGCTATGTCAGTTTCTGGTTATGAGAATGTGTGTACTAACAGTGGTGAACCGATGGAGATTGGATCGGTGGCACCTCGCTCTCAAGAAAAAGACCGTCGATTTTTTGAAGGCTTGTGTTTCTATTGCGGAAAATCTGGTCATTTGATTAAAGGCTGTGAGCTTCGTATGAAGAAAGAAAAAAAAATGGTCAGTCATGCCCGTATTGCCTGTTTAAATTCCAAGGGTGTATTTTTAGCTGCTTCCACGATTGCTCAGGAAAAATTAATGGAATTTCGGGTGTTTGTCGATTGTGGGTCTACTCTGAATGTTATTGATGGGGGATTCGTGGAAAGACTCAATTTAAAACCTGAACCTTTATCATCCCCCATTGCTGTGGTTTCTGTCGATGGTTCCCCTTTGAAGAATATTACTCTCAAGGTCTGTGAATTTCCTCTCACTATTAATGGTGTTCACCATGAGAAATTGGATTTGGTAGTGTTGAATAACTTGCCTTCTCCAGTAATATTGGGATTGCCCTGGTTAAAATTTCACAATCCTGTACTGGATTGGTCTACCAGTGAAATTAAATCCTGGAGCCATAAATGTTATGACAAGTGTTGTAACGGGCGTATTGCAGCTTTGGATAGGGGAGAATTGCCTGTTCCTATTCAGGATTTTTGGAGAGTTTTTTCTGAGAAGGAATCGCAGGTTTTGCCTCCCCATAGAGACTATGATTGTTCTATTGAATTTGTCCCTGGAGCGACTCTTCCTAAAAGTCGTTTATTTAACCTTACTATTCCTGAGAGGAAGGCTTTGGAGGAATACATACAGACAAGTTTGGCCGCCGGTCACATTAGGCCCTCTAAGTCTCCTGTGGCGGTTGGATTTTTTTTTGTAAAAAAAAAGGACGGCGGTTTACATCCTTGTCTGGATTTTCGTGAGATTAACAAAATTACTGTACGCAATCCTTACCCACTGCCATTGATTCCTGATCTGTTTAACCAGTTAATGGGGGCCAAGTGGTTCTCTAAAATTGACCTTAAGGGGGCATACAATCTGTTGCACATGAAGGAGGGTGACGAATGGAAGACTGCTTTTAACACTCCTGTGGGTCATTTTGAGAATCTGGTTATGCCTTTTGGTCTTACTAATGCTCCTGCATTTTTTCAGAATCTGATTAATGACATCCTTAGACCTTTGATCGGTAAAAATGTGGTTGTGTATTTGGATGACATTTTGATTTATTCGCCGGATCTGGAGTCTCATTGGCGGAGCGTGCGTGAGGTATTACAGTTATTAATGGACAATTCGCTTTTTGCTAAGCTGGAGAAATGTGAGTTCGCTGTACAGAGAATTAGTTTTTTGGGCTACATTATCTCCAGCAAAGGTTTTGAGATGGATCCGGTTAAGGTTCAGGCTGTGCAGGAATGGCCTAGGCCTATTGGTTTGAAATCGATACAGAGGTTTTTGGGTTTCGCCAATTACTATAGAAAATTCATAAAAAATTTTTCTAGTATTGTCAAACCTCTGACTGATCTCACCAGGAAAGGTGCTGATGCGGTTCAGTGGTCTTCTGAGGCCATTGAAGCTTTTGTGTATCTCAAGGAGAGGTTCACCTCTGCTCCCATCCTTATGCAGCCTGATGTTACTAGGCCGTTTTTGGTTGAGGTTGATGCTTCCTCTGTGGGGGTTGGCGCAGTATTGTCTCAGGATAACGGGGATGGATTACATCCCTGTGCCTTTTTTTCTAAAAAATTTTCGGAGACTGAACTGAATTACGATATTGGTAATCGGGAATTATTGGCTATTAAACTCGCATTTGAACACTGGCGCCACTTCTTGGAAGGTGCGGAATTTCCCGTTCAGGTTCTTACGGATCATAAAAATCTGATATATCTTGATGCTGCCAAGCGCCTGAATGCCCGTCAGGCTAGGTGGGCACTGCTTTTCTCGTGGTTTAATTTCTCCGTTACTTACATCCCTGGTACTAAGAATGTTAAGGCGGATGCCTTGTCTCGCAGTTTTTCTCCCATAGTCGGTGCTGAGAAAGAGGAGAACATTTTACAAGAAGGTGTTGTGATAGCTGCTTTGGACTCCGTTTTGGAAAATGAGATTCTTAAAGCACAGGAGAATGCCCCTTCTAACACTCCTCATGGGAGGTTGTTTGTGCCTGGGACCTTTAGGAGAGATTTGTTTGTTGAGTGTCACGAATCTCGGTTGGCAGGTCATCCCGGAATCGCTGAGACCAAGAGACTGGTGGGTCGCAGTTTTTGGTGGCCTGGATGGCAGAAGGAAGTCATTAAGTGGGTGCGTCAATGTACTATATGTGCTAGATCTAAGTCCTCACATACTCCTGCTGCGGGGTTGCTTTGTCCTTTGGAGGTTCCCAGTGCTCCTTGGACACATTTGGCTATGGACTTTATAACTGACCTTCCCCCCTCTGAGGGTTTTACTGTCATCTGGGTGGTCGTGGACCGTTTTAGCAAGATGTGTCACTTGGTTCCTTTCGTCAAACTGCCCTGCGCTAAAACTCTCGCTAAAGCCTTTGTCAAGGAAATTGTCAGACTTCATGGCGTTCCTACTGACATTGTTTCTGATAGGGGTCCTCAGTTCGTGGCTCGTTTTTGGCGTGCCTTTTGTGATAGGTTGGGAGTTCATTTGTCGTTCTCGTCCGGATATCATCCTGAATCTAATGGCCAGACAGAAAGGAAAAACCAGGATGTTGAGCAGTTCTTGCGTTGTTTTGTGGCAGACAATCAAGAGGGGTGGTCTGAGTTTCTGCCACTTGCTGAATTTGCTCTGAACAATCATACATCTTCTTCTGCTGGTTGTTCGCCTTTTTTTTGTTGTTCTGGGAGACATCCGTCGTTTGGGTCGTTCTCCAAGTTGGGATCTGCCGTGCCTGAGGAGGAGAATTTTTCCGGTGATTTGGAGAGAGTTTGGACGGATGTGCGTGGTAATCTTCAGGAGGCCAACAGAAAATCTAAAGACTACTTTGATAGGAAACGACAGGAGGTTTTGTTCGCTGTTGGTGACATGGTTTGGTTGTCCTCTAGGAATCTGCGGTTGAGGATTCCTTCAAAGAAATTGGGTCCCAAGTTTGTAGGGCCCTTTAAGGTGCTTCAGGTTGTCAACCAATCTGCTGTTAGGTTGGAGGTTCCTACCTCCTGGAGAATTAATCCGGTATTTCATGTCTCTCTGTTGAAAAAAGCTGTTGTATCGGATTGTGACGCCTCTGCCTCTGTTCCTCCGGTGGTGGAGGACGGGGAATATGAAATTTCTCGCATCCTTAACTCTAGACGGTATAGAGGTAGTTTGCAGTATCTTGTGGCCTGGAAAGGTTTCGGTCCCGAGGATAACTCTTGGGTGAGGTCGGATGATGTTTCCGCGTCCAGACTTATCAGAGCGTTTCACAGGAGATTTCCTGATAAGCCTGGTCCTAGGGGATCCGGAGGATCCTCTTAGAAGGGGGGGTACTGTTAGAACCTTGCTCTTAGGTTTTTTTTCCTTTGCTGGTCACATGACCTTGTTGGCCTATTTAATCCTGCTCCGCCCTTCTGGCTTTGCTGGACTTCATTGTATATCTACTTTCTAGCTTGCCTGTGCTCTGTGTCTTGCTCTGTTAGTTTGCTTGGTCTACTGACCTCTATGTTCTATATATTTTGTTTGTTCGTCTGTCTGCTACTATTTCTGTTAGGAGGTGTCCCATATTCCTCCCAGTCCTTAGTACTTGTAGGGATTCCTTCCCCACATCTATAGGTCTCCGTACAGACTAGCTTAGGACTTTAGCAGGTCTGATCGCAGGATCAGGTTCCCTGTTATATCGTAGGGACAGATCTCCTCTCTTTCCTTAGCTCTGGTAGCAGAACATAACACCATCTGCCTTGCCTAGGGTTGAGACGTTTAGCTGACTGGAGATAAGACAGGTTCTTATGGTCCGTAATAACATAATAGGATGGACAGCCCCCTCCAACCAATGTCGCCATTCCTCGAACACCAATTTGATCGTCAAAAGTTCTCCATTACCCACGTCATAATTTCTCTCAGCCGAAGACAATTTTTTAGAAAAGAAGGCGCGACGCCATTTACCAGTAGACGAACCCTGAGACAACACAGCCCCAAACCCAACATTCGAAGCATTGACCTCCACAATAAAGGGTTGAGAAACATCGGGTTGACTGAGTATGGGTGCAGTGGCAAAATAATTCTTTAAGGAAGAAAAAACCTGGAGGGAAGCATCCGACCATTTGGAAAAATCAGACCCCTTAGTCATGTCAGTAAGGGGTTTCACAATAACAGAATAATTTTGGATGAATTTCCTGTAAAAATTAGTGAAGCCCAGAAAACGTTGTAGGGCCTTCAGGTTTTTGGGACGTTCCCAGTCAAGAACTGCACGGATCTTCTCCAGATCCATCCGAAAACCTGAAAATGACAACAAGTACCCCAAAAACTGCACCTTCTGAACAGCAAAAACACATTTTTCTAGTTTGGCATAAAGTTTGTTATCCCTTAATATCTGGAGCACCTGCTTAACATGCCCCCGATGAGTCTCAAAATCAGGTGAATAAACCAAACCATCGCCCAGATAGACCACAACAAACCTCCCCACCAAATGATGGAAAATATAATTTATGAAATGCTGGAATACCACAGGTGCATTGGTCAAACCAAAAGGCATAACCAGACTCTCAAAATGTCCTTCCAAGGTATTGAACGCTGTCTTCCATTCGTCCCCTTCTCTGATTCTAACCAGATTGTAGGCTCCCCTTAAATCCAACTTGGAGAATACCTTAGCTCCCACAAACTGGCTGAAGAAATCAGGAATCAGAGGAAGAGGATATGGATCACGGATAGCAATTTGATTTAGTTCCCGGAAATCTTTTTTCTTCACAAACAAGAACCCTGCCGCCACGGGCGAAGATGAGAGTCTAATATGTCCCTTCTTCAGACTTTCCGCAATGAAATCCATCATGGCTTGTCTCTCAGGGCCAGAAAGATTATACAGTCTGGACTTCGGCAGTTTAGCTCCGGGGGTCAGGTTAATAGGATACAGTCATAAGCACGATGAAGAGGCAAATCCTGACACCCCTTCTCAGAAAAAACGTCCTCAAAACCAGACAGAAAAGCAGGTAATATTTCCGTAGTGACAGCAGCAATGGAAAAATCCAGACAGTTCTTATGGCAGTAATCTCCCCATTCAATAGTCTCCCCGGTTTGCCAATCCAACAGATTGTCTTTGGTATACCTTGGCATGTTAAACATAATCGGAGTAGGAAGATTGTCCAGAACAAAGCAAGGGATGATTTCACAATGAACTGACCCCACCCTCAGTTATACATTATGTACAATCTGAGTAAATGCTTTCTGTGCAAGTGGCGCCGAAAATGCTTTCTGTGCAAGTGGCGGCAAGTCAAGGGCAAAGATGCGAATAGGTTCAGCTAAAGCACAGCAAGCAAGACCATGAGTTTTCACAAACTCAGCATCAACCATGCTGACTCTGGCTCCACTGTCAACAAACACAGAATTTTTTTCGGTTTTGCTCTTTAGCATCACCTCTGCTGTCAGGAAAAAGCGGGAACTGCAGTTTGGCCACAAATGCACCCCTTATTTATCCAACTCCAGACTACCAAGAGTTAATCGAGTCTCCTTCTGTTTAGGAATTGAAGGACAGGTCCCAACAAAGTGTCCCTTTTTCCCCACAAAAAAAAACAAACGCCTTTTTTCTTGCGAATCTCCAGGGAGATGTATGATGTAGAGACACCCCCTAACTGTATGGGTTCCTCCACCTCCCCCAGTACTGGTTCACCCACAGACAGCTCCCTTGGTAGAGGTACACAACCCTGGCAAGAAGGCCCCGAAGAAGGTGGTCGCACCCGTCTATCAAGACGTATGGCCAAAAACATGGCAGCCTCCAAGTACTGAGGAGTTTCATATAAAGCCAAGGCATCTTTCAACCTTTCAGTAAGCCCCTCACAAAATTAACTTTTAAGGGCTGAGTCATTCCATTTGGAATCCGTTGCCCATCTACGGAATTCCGAACTGTATGTTTCCACTGACCGAATCCCCTACAGAAGGTTACTCGGTCAGGGTCATCATAGATGAGGGCCAGAGCACAGAAAAACCCCTCCACGGATTGGAGACAAACCGAGTCAAGCGGTAACAAAAACGCCCATGACTGAGGATCGCCCTGCAATAGAGAGATCACAATACCAATCCGTTGCTCCTTATTACCGGAGGAGTACGGACGAAGTTTAAAATACAATTTGAATGCCTTCTTAAACACAAAAAACTTGTCCAGAAGGGCAACCTTGAGTCCAGGCTGGACAGGCTTACCTGCAGAGACCCACATATTGGCGACCTGGAACCGCTGATGCTGCTGAACCTCACAGCGGAGGTCATTCACCTCCAGAGACAGACAGTGGAACTGCTCTGCGAGCTCTGCAACTAAACCCATACCAAAGGGAGAAAGGAAAAAAAAAAAAAAGTGCATACCCAAAAACACACATGGGAAAAAAAAAACAAATTGTCAGTTCCTTTTTTTTTCCTTTTCAAAACATGCTCAGGCGGCTATAATGTCACGCCAGGTGTGGGGAAGACTTAGTGCAGCACAGAGGCAAAAGGGAAAGGGAGCCCAGACACTAGGGAAAGGGGGGGGGGGGGGAGTGGAGACCTCCTAGTCTGGTCTAGAGTCACCCTGTCTCAACTATCGTCCCTATATTGCCTCCTCAGCAATCACCGCACGCGTGCCTCGCCCTACTCTCCCCGGCGTATGGCTACGGCTAGGGATGGAAGGAGAAGAGAACTAGTCAACCTCCACTAAACTCTATAGACAACAAGGGTGGACAAAACAGGGGAAATGGCTTAGCTTTAGATGAACTCCAAATAAACACACAGCCTCAAGCTCCAGAGAGGACGAAGTACTGCTCCTGCTAAGCTTCACAAGTAGAAATGGATATAGCTGGCGACTCCCTCTCAGACACACCAGGTATATATACACCCAGGACAGAGAGCTAATTAGCAAGAGAAAGGTAGCCGCTCGGTCCTAAAGACAGCCTCTTATCTAAGAAGCAGTCTGCAATGCCAAACGTAGAGATCTCTTGCAACCCACTGAAGGGCGACTGTCTGTCACCTCTGACACACCCGTGACACTTGCCTCTAGCTATGAGGTCCGGGGTGAGTATCCGCAGTGGAGGGGAGCGGTGATTGCAGCCTGTCAGCTGTGATCACCGTTCACCACTGATCTGTACAGGGCATACAGAAGACACAGCGCTGCATGGAAGCGCAAGTAGCATTTATTGTTTTGTTTTTTTTCTTTTCATTGAATATATGGAGGCCATATACCAAGTTGGGGGAACATATACCAGGATGGGGGGGGGGGGGCATATACCAGGAAGCACTATAGGGGGCCATTATACTGTGGGGCACTATATGAGGCCATTATACTGTGGAGCAGTATATGAGGCCATTATACTGTGAGGCACTATATGGGGCCATACTTCAGGATGGGGGTACATATACCAGGATGCACTATATGGGGCCATTATACTGTGGGGCACTATATGGGGCCATTATACTGTGAGGCATGCACATGCACTCCCCATAGGCCTCCATATAGTATAATGCACTCTCCATAGGCCTCTATACAGTATAATGCACTACCTATAGGCCTCCATATTGTATAATGCACTACCCATGGGTCTCCATATGGTATAATGCACTCCCCATAGGCCTTCATATAGTATAATGCACTCCCCATAGGCCTCCATCCAGTATAATGCACTCCCCAAAATATATATACAATACTCTACTCTCCTCCTCGTTCCCCCCCTGCTCCGGTCTCTCCAGTGAGTGCCAGCACATCTCAGCACAGCGGGCTCCATGTAGTAAAGTCATCACACCCGCTATCAGTGTCTGCGGCAGTGATGTCAGACGAGGAGGGGGATTGATATGTCATGCTCCCTCATTCATCATTGCTTTCAACTGTATTGGTATCCAGCCAATACAGTTGAACTTGCGATGACAGACGGGGAGCCCAGTGCTGGCCCCCACGCCCAGCTCACTGCCCCGCAGCAGCCACATGGTAGTGCAAGGAGATCATGCCTCCCTGCTCTGCCGCAGAGTTTAACTGTATTGGCACACGATGATACAGCTTAAAGCAGCGTAGCTCCGGATAAGCCCCTTAGAATGCTGGGCCCGGAACAACTCCCACCCCCGCCACCCTTCACACTTTACACCACTGCTCCCATAGAAGTGGACGGAGTGGGGTCACATCTTACATACATTAGATACTGCATATCTAATCCCATCCTGTGTGATACACACCACTGAGCTCAATATCTAATCCCATCATGTGATAAACTACACTTAGCCCTGTTTCTAATCCCAGCGTGTTTCACTCTAAGTGTATCCAATTGTGCACGTGATACACTCCATGTATTAACCCCAGCTTATGATAAAGCGAGAACTTACAGAATCAGTGCTGCCAGCTGTCCTTGGTGACAATGTACTTGTCAGTATCACTTTGCAGTCACCAACAAAATAGCTCCCCACTATGATACTAAACTTCATCCTCTCACAAACATAGTATAATGCACTCCCCATAGGCCTCTATACAGTCCATATGGTATAATGCACTACCCATAGGCCTCCATCCAGTATAATGCACTCCCCAAAAATATATATATAATACTCTGCTCTCCTCCTCGTTCCCCCCTGCTCCGGTCTCTCCAGTGAGCACCCGCACATCTCAGCACAACTCGGAAGGGGAGGAGAGGAGTGATATAACACACATGTGAGCAGACCCCACCCACTTTTACTGCAGTCATATTGTGAGCTAGTTGTACACTAAATTTTCATGGCAAATTTCAGCAGCTGCTCACCCTAGTGTTTAAAAGTGGAAATACCAAAATCTTTAAAAATATTTTTCATATTTTACTTCACTAAAAACAAATTCTAATAATATTTAAAAAAAAAAAAAAAAAACATTAAAAATACTTTACATTTTTTCAATTGTTGAAAAAAAAATTTTTTCATGACACCTTTCCTTTAACTGTTCCGCTTTCATCAAAGGAGTCTCTCAGATAGCGTATTGACTGGATACTTAAACTTACCACTTAGTTGAATTCACCCATTTTATGATTTCAATCCCGAAATACTTATTGGGTAAAACGGCTCCATCGACTTTTTCCAACTTCAACCGGGAGGATACACAGGTTTTGAAATATTTTTACCAGATCCGTTATAACCATGTCTGTCGTGCAATTCCATTTATTAGGAGAATAGACTGGGATATTGACGGTTTATCAGTCCCATACTGACAATTCCAACTCACACCTCCATTAGGAGGGCAGACCGGTATAATGCAGCTGCACTTGGCACAATCAAGTTCATCTTACCACTCCAAATCAGGAGGGCAGATTTAGAGCAATTGGTGGTTTATCCGTTTTTATCTTCCTGCAATAGCCTTCAGAGTGCCTTGGGGATAGACTGCGCAATACCAGGCCGTGTTCCCCCTCCGGAATGCCCTCTGGGATATTTCTCCCCCGGAGATACACTGTGCCATACCAGGACGTGTTCCCATCCAGAGATGCTGTACTGGCTTTGGTCTGTGGGGATACACTGCGCCATACCAGGCCGTGTTCCCCTTCCGGAATAATCTTGGGGATATTTCTCCCCTGGGGATACACTGCGCCATACCAGGCAGTGTTACCATCCAGAGATGCTGTATCGGCTTTGGACCCCGGGGATACACCGTGCCATACCAGGATGTCTTCCCCTCGCCAGAAGTATCATCCGCTGCTTCGTCACTCCTAATCCTGCTGGGACCGATAGCTTGAGGTAAGCGTTCCACCATACCGGCGACTCCACCTTGCACCTCCTTTAGGAGGGCAGACGGTTATAGTGCCACTCGGCCTGGCACAATCAAGTTCATCTTATCACTCCATACCAGGAGAGTAGATTGGGGTATTTGGAGTTGAATCACTTAAGCATCCAGAAGGCCATTTTGAGACTCCACCATAAACCCAGTTAAGGCTCCAAGTTGATTTTATTCAGCTTAGCACAGCCATGTCTATCTTGCACCACCAACTAGGAGGGTGAACTGAACTGTAGATGTTTATCAACTTTAATGCTTAGCAGTTCATCTTATGACATCAGACTAGACTTACACTGGTTTTGTTCAGCTTAGCCATGCCTAAGCTACAAATTCTATTAGAAGTATAACCTGGAACCAACTTAGATGCCAACCAGTCCAAGTTATGACTCCAGCCCCGAAAATTAACTTGACTTACCATGATTTCACTTGACCTATCACAAACGTGACCAATTTCAACAAGAAGGATAACTGGGATCTGATGTTAATTGCAAACCAGTTCTATATGCTATACAAGTATGAGGAATTGACTGGAAATCTGTTGGACTCACCAGATACCCCTGGACTGAATTTTATTAAGGCCCCTGTTTGCTGTTTAGTAAAATTACTACAGACCGACTGCATCACTCGGAAGCCATCCTTATCAATAACAGCAGTATTGCTAGTAAAGGGTAGTGAAGCTTTGAGGCAGTAGTGAAAAAAAGACTGAAGGGTCAGCTCTGAAGTAGGCGCAGGTTCACACAGGGATGCAGTTCGTTAGTGCAAACAAACAGACGGTTTATTCCATGTCCAATAGCCGGTTAGGGTAACAAAATGATAACAGCCTCTTTCTGGCACAAAAAAGGTATAACACAAACAAAACTCAAAATAACAAGTCCATGCAGCACGGCCCCAGCCGTTTAAATAAAGTGCTTTTCTCTGCCTCCACCAGAATCTGAGCAGCATATGCAAGGCCTGCTCACCTTGCACAACACTCAGACAGTCTGAGACAGGCGCAGCTGTCTTAAATCAGGCCTTCCAAGACCTGGACTGGAGGTAAGTGAGCAGCTGATTCGACCCAGCTCTTTCAGCTGCTTGTAAAACCCGGCCCTTTAATCAGGGCCCATTAACTACCTCTCAGCACTATGTGTGCTAGAGCCTGTTTCTCCGGGTCCTACATCACCGAAGCATGGCACCTCGGGGACACATACCTCCCATTCACAAACTGTCCAGCTGCAACCTTACAAGACTTACAAGCCCCAAGTCGGCGGGCTAACCAGGCAAAAGTCATGGCCCCCAAAGTTGTACATACTACTGAAAGTCATTCCACCGAAGGCCCCATCAAGTCTCGCGGTGAGGCTGAGACTGCCGAAGAAAATCCTAGACCTAATGTGAAATTGTGCTATTCCACAACAATGAAGGGGCCCAAAAACCTTCATGCAGGCCAAACATTAGACATGAAGTGGAATGTCAACATTGACATATAAAAAGACCAGACTTTAAGTGAGAGGCTAACACCAGGCATGAGGTGGAATGGCACACATGAAGTCATAGCTCAGGCGACCAGCTCCACACAAATGACATGAGACCATACCCTAGGCGACCAACACCACACATGACATGAGGCCCTGCCCGAGTTGGCAGGCCCCACACACAATGGCAGATGAGAGTCGGCAGGCCCAACACACAAGACATAAGGCGGCAGGTTCAATACACAAGACATGAGGCACTACTAAGAACTGAACACAGGTGGCCTGGCAGGCATGTGAGGCAGAGGCACTTCACCTCACTCCTGCTTCTAACCCCTAAAAATCCTGATATAACAGCCTATAGACCTACATCTGGAGGAGTTAAATGGTGTAACTGCATGGTTTAACCTCAGTGTCTTACGAGGGGAAGATTTGCTGGTGTCCAAACATGACACGTATCAGAAAAACAGCAGAGAAAGAACAGCAGCCACGGAAAGGCAGCATTCCTAAGATGGCGCTGGAGACTGATACTCCTGCTCGGGACAGGGCAGTAGATGCCGCCACAAAGTTAGAAAGATTTATTAGAGTTCCTGTGAAGTCTCTCACCCGTAGAGAAAAAGTAAACCCCGTTGTAGATGGGACAGAGCTGCAGACGGAAGTAGAAGACCCCACTGACACAGGCATCATGGTGCTGGCTCACAGAATGCCTGCCGTTAGCCCTTCATTAATACAGGTAGAAGAACCTGCCACAGAGGTATGTGCAGATGCCTCCATGTCTGTAAGTTTGTCTGCAGAACATACCCTGAGAGATGTGTACACTGCAGTGACTATGTCTAATAAAATGCTAGTGTAGCACCCTGAGGATTCGGCTGCTACAGGAGTATTGCACCTCAACCCAGAGGTGTGATATTCCACTCCCGGGTAAGGATGGAGTGTGGAACCGAGCTCGGTAGGCTGCATGCACTACACACATCCCATTTCCGAGGAACAGGCCGACGGTACTCCCACTTAGAAATGTGCAGGTACGACCGAGTCTGTTCCTGGCTGGAGTGGGAGGGGGGTGGTACATCCCATGTAGTGTAGGGGCAGATAGGGGGAGCAGCCTGGGTAAAGTTAGGAGCTCATTGGGTGCTGGTCACCTGAGCTCACACATAGAGGGATATATAAGGTGGGCACCAACTAGAATCAGGGTCAGTCTGTCAGAATCAGGAAGAGGAGCAGAGCAGAGCCCTAGAGAGAGAGAGAGTGGAGCAGAGAAAGAGAGACCCAGAGGGGGAAGCAGAAGAGAGGACTCCAAGATCCCAAATTAAAACAACGGGTGAAGAGCCGGCATCAGGGTACCGGAACCCAAGCTGGTGGGGGCAGAAACACACCCCAGCCAGAGACCGGAGGCCGTGGGCAGCGTCTGCCACGGCCACCCACCACATCCACCCCGAAGGCATACCACGCGGAGGGTCAGGGAACCCAAGGCCAAGGGTCACCCAACAGAAGGCCCGAGGGAGCTGGACCTGGGTGGATCACTAGTGGGGACGGCCAGAGAAAGGACAGAAGGAGAGCTCAGGGTCACGCTCCGGACTCGCTTGGGGGTTGGCTGGATCCAGGACCTGGTGGACGCAGCACGGCTCGGGTGGTCACTAGCAGCTGGAGTGACCGGAACATCAGCAGTGAGTAAATACCCTAAACTGCACAACCCGACTCTGTCTTCCTTTACATCTATGCTGCACCACCACAACCCCCATCCTCTGCACCTGACCCCCTGAGGCTATACCCCACCCGTTGGGGGTTATACCATCAAAAGCTGCACCTACACCATCAGCCTCAGCGGACCCTGCTGCAGCGGCGGCCATAGTGACCGCAATACAACGGGTGGCGTAGTCGACACAAAAGAACTTTAGTAACATCTGTAGAACTGCCACATCACACTGAGCTTGACGCCCTGGGCACGGGACCGGGTCACAGCCGCTCGGAGACTACAACCCCCCATCTGATCCGGTGCCGGGTATTCCCCTCAAAAAGGAATATGTCCCAGGGGGCGCGTCACTAGCTTCCGTCAGTGAGCACATGGGAGGTTTAAAAGAAGACATACGTCTTATTAAACATGCCCTCCAGAGAGTGAATGAAAATGCTGACGAGATGCAAGGGAGAATTAGCTATATTGAGGAAAAAATGCCATAGATGAATAAAGATCTTAATAAGTCTATACATAAGTCTATACATAATATCTCCCTTCTCATTGCTAAGACAGACGACTTGGAAAACAGACTGCGCAGAAACAACTTGGGGTTGGTGGGGGTCCCTGAAAAAGCTGAGGGTAAAGATCCAGTGAGCTTCTTTGAAAAGTGGATATTGAGCACAGGTGGAAAATAAATATTGTCCTCATTTTTCACAACAGAAAGAGCTCATAGGGCACCCACGAGACCTTAACCCGCAAGTGCTCCACCACGTCCAATCCTCATGTGTTTATTACACTTTTGGGACAGAGACGCCATTCTGCGAAAGGCCAGAAACCTCAAAGATCTTTACATTGATGGTCACAGAGTCTCTATTTATCCTAACTTTTCTGCTGAAATACAAAAACGCCGTGCAAAATTAATCGATATCAAAAGAAGATTGAGGACCTTTCAAGCGCCATACTCCATGCTGTATACGGCCAAACTGCGTGTGGCGGCAAATGGAGAAGGGCATCTCTTTGAGAACCTGACTGATGCTTTATCATGGCTGGACACTAATGAAAAAAGCTTACAGAAAAAATACCCCGAAGACAAATACACATTGTAGGGATGTTACGTTTTCATTTAAATGTCCATAACTGTTTGCTTCATAAACTGATCAAAAGCAAAAATGCAAACAAACAACCTTTAGTGCAGGGAAAACAAAGAAAACCGTCCTTTAAGCAAAGTCTTTGGTAAACCAGTCGTCCTGTGGTCACACAGGCAGGTAAGCATTTAGTACACGGCTCAAACGGGACACAACACACAGGAGGCCTTCTCCCTCCAAACACACAGACCATGTGCCAAACACCGACATCCATTTTAAAGGCTGTTAACCACACCCAGAGGTGAGGTATGTGGGTAGCAACACCCGCCCATCTCTCAAACTACCAATAACCTGGTCCCAGGTGCACAAATTAGTCTTCTTAGTGCGTACGTGCACTAGAGAAAAACTCCGGGTTACATCACAAAGGACAGCCACCTCTGTGACACATACTTCCCATCGACCATTAGCCACCTTACATACCTCCCCCTTTGCCTAAAGCCGTCAGGCTTGACACTTTCTACTACCAGACAGGGGATTCTTGAGAGGGCATCGGCATTACTATGTAGATTCCCAGCTCTATGCTCTACATGGAAGTTGAAGTCTTGTAGGGCTAAGAACCAGCGGGTGACCCTAGCATTTTTACCCTTTGTTTCCCTCATCCATCTGAGTGGGGCATGGTCGGATACCAATCTAAACCTATGTCCTAACAGATAGTACCGTAACGTGTCCACCGCCCACTTTATGGCCAAGCACTCCTTCTCTATAACCAAATAATTCCTCTCACATGAGGACAGTTTCCTACTCAGGTAGAGAACAGGGTGTTCCTCTCTGTGAATCTCCTGGGAAAGGACTGCTCCCAAACAGACATCTCAGGCGTCCATTTGGAGTATAAATTCTTTCTTAAAGTCTGGGCAACAAGAACAGGTTGCTTACACAGAGCCACCTTCATTTCTTGAAAGTCTGTCTCCGCCTCTGCAATCCACTTGGCCGTAGCCGATTTTGTCCCCTTAAGGAGGTCAGTCAGGGGTACAGCCATCATGGTGAAGTTTGGGATGAACCTCCTGTAGTATCCCACGATCTCGAGGAAGGCTCTAACTTGCTTTTTTGACAGCAGTCTTGGCCAGGTTTGGATTGCTTCCACTTTATTGATTTGGGGTTTAATCTCACCTCTACTCACTACATATCCTAAGTATTCTTCTTTCCCCATGGCACATTTCTTCGGGTTTATTGAAAACCACACCTTCCTAAGAGCATCAAACACCCACCTAGACCTTTTCCAGAGGACTCTCCCAGTCTGGGCTGAAGATAACAATATCGTCCAGATATGCCATAGCGTATTTCTTATGGGGTGCAAGGATTCAATCCATGGTTCTCTGGAAAGTGGCAGGGGCCCCCCTAAAGTCCAAACGACATTCGGACATACTAGAAGCATTCGTCCGGCGTAGAAAACGCAGTCTTCTCCTTGGCTCCCTGTGCCATGGGGATCTGCCAATACCCCTTCGTCAACTCCGAGGTGGTTATGTACCTTGCTGGCCCAAGTCTCTCGATCAGCACATCGACGTGTGGCATGGGATATGCATCGAATTTGGAGACCTCATTCAACTTCCGATAGTCACTGAAGAATCACGGTTGGGCTTTGAGACCAAGACAATCGGGCTCGACCAACCGCTCTTGGATTCTTCAATGACTCAGAGTTTCAGCATAGGAGCCACCTCTTTTGAGATCAACTATCGTTGGGCCTCAGGTTTCCGATAGGGCTTCAAGTTCACCCGCACATGTGGCTCCATCAGAACCTCGTGTTGTATGAACAGGTGCAACAGGTCAAACATTTGGGAGCGAGGGGGCTTGTCCCGGTGAAACGCCCAGCGGTGTACCCGCTGTGCCTTGACAGATATAGTCACCCCCAAGCGAAACCAGAATCTTAGTTTTGAGTTTGACATACTCTTTGGCGTCTTTGTAATGCTAAATCATTGAACGCCTTCTGGGGCTCCCCAGTCAGGTATGGCGCCAGCACCTATGCCCACTGCTCTGGCGGAAGTTTCTCCCTCTCGGCGACCCTTTCAAACACGGTCAGGAAGGCCTCTACGTAATTCCCCGGGGAGAGAAACACTCCTGGTTACATCACAGTGGATAGCCACCTCTGTAACACGACTATGCAACCATTAGCCACCTTACAACCTCTACCACTTGGGACAGTAACTATGTTCTCTTATAATATTATTATGATGCTACACCTTTAAATTGCTGGTTTATATTTTATATCATTAATACATTTACAGCAGGTAGCGTGATGGTCTACTAAAGTTTACATTATGCAATTTGTTACAGGTGCTACTGTGCCACATGAGCTCAGGATAAGTGGTCCCAATCTTCCCATCATGGGTAGATCGTTTACTAATAAAAGTATGATGCTTAGTAATTATTATTTTATTGGTTTGTTTTTTTTTGGTTTAAATGGTTCTCCTCTCAACATAATAATCTGACTGCCGAAATTGACCCTCAACAGATCGGGATATATGTAAAATATATTGCAAATGATTCTCACATTACTCAATATGTCTAAATGTGTGGATATTATAGCATGGAATATTAGTGGCTTGGGAGACCCTTCCAAGAGGTGCGCAATATTCTCATGGCTAAGCAAATTCCGACCAGCAATAATATGCTAGTCTGAGACGCATATGATAAGAGACAGAACTTATTTACTACATCGATCATGGATGTCGCATGAATATCACTCAGTGCATTCCACTCATTCAAGGGGCGTAAGCCTTATGGTACATAGGAACATACCCTTTATATGCAATAAGGTGGTTGTGGACCCAGAAGGTCGCTCTGTTTTTATACAATGTTCTATATATAATATTTCAGTTATTATAGTAGCGCTGTACATCCCACCGCCGTTCTCCTGAGAGATGTTAAAGGGGATATTTTCCTTTTTGGCAACTTTCCCAGATTTTCAAACTACAATAATAGGTGATTTTAATATGTATTTGCACCCACACTGGGACAAATTTTACACGGGGACTATACTAGTAACTACAGCAAAAACATCTCTATCAAGGGCTATTTCAGAAATTGGATTGGTAGATATCTGGTGAATTAAGCACCCTAATATCAAACAATATTCTTGTTAGCCAGCATCATATCACTCGCTATCCAGAATAGACCTTTAGCTATTGGAAACATACACATGCTGTCATACGTAAAATGTATTGAATATCTACCTAGAAGCATCTCGGACCACTCCTCTTTACAGATACGACTTCCATTAGTCATAAACAGGATACATACTGGGGTTATATGGCGATTAAACCCGATCTGGATTCAAACTATTGGAAGTTCTCAGTATGAGAGGATAGCTGAATACTTTGCAGTAAATTAAGATTTAGCCTCCATTCTAATAGTTTGGGATGCAATGAAGGCATATGTCAGCGGTTTATACATAAATGAGATTAGTAAAAGAAAATCTAAATCAAGGGAACTCATGCAAAAATTACAAAAGGAGGTTATCCACTCTGAGTTACTGCTCATTGCGGACCCCTCCATTTATAAAGCCAAAGAGATGGAGAAGGCTCAAATAATATTGAAAGATCACATATTTGACTTCACGACACAAAAGAGACTTTTTATGAAACAGGGATTCTTTGCAGAGGGAGAAAGTGACAGACGTTTGTTGGCAACTATTGTCAAAGTCCAAAGTGGAACATCATATTTATCTAGACTAATCTCTGAAAATGTCGTAGTGGTCGCGGAGGATGAGGATAGCCTTCAAACTTTACATAGTTATTACTCTTCCATATATTCATCTAAAAGCAGTGCCACAAATGAAGATATCGAAGAGTTCCTAAAAAACATCACATTAATGGAATTAACATCTGAAGATAGAAACTTACTAGAAAAACCTCTATCCTTAGAAGAATTAGAAGAGGTACTTCAAGAGGTTCAAAATGAAAAGGTCCTGGGTTTAGACGGGATACCAGGGGAATTCTTTAAAATGTAACTCGACATATTATTACCTAAATTGTTAAATGTCTTTGAGGAATCAGTTAAAACTTGATCTCTTCCAGAATCTATGATGGAAGCTGTAATAATCCTATTATTAAAACCTGGGAAAGACCCCTGTCAGTCTGATTCCTACAGACCAATCTCCCTTCTCTCAACCGATGTCAAGTTACTGGCAAAAGCATAAGCCAACAGACTATCAAAAGTAATTTCCAAAGTGATTAACGACAACCAAACAGGCTTTATGCCAAACAAATCCACATCAGTTAATTTGAGACATCTTTTTTTGGGTTTACAGCTAAGCTCGGAGTCTACCTGGTCCAGAGCAGTCTTTTCTCTTGACACTGCCAAAGCATTTGGCAGCATAGAGTGCAATTTCCTGTTGCCAGTCTTGAGAGGCATGGGATCTGGTGATGCATTTATTTCATATATCCAGCTGTTATATTTGCCTCCTATGGCAAAACTTAGGGTAAATGGTCGTGTATCAGGGACGTTCGAGATGGGAAGGGGAACCAGGCAGGGATGCCCCCGTCGCCCCTTCTCTTTGCAACTGCCATAGAGCCGCTAGCTTGTTTAATACGCTCTTCTACTGAAATAACTGGCTTCTGTTGTGGGTCACTGGAGATGAGGATCTTTTAATATGTGGATGACATGCTTCCGTTTTTTAGGAAATGTGGTCTCCTTCATTTTTCCAGCAATGAATCTTATTAAAATATTTGGAACTGGGTCAGGATTATCAATAAATTGGAATAAATCAGTCCTCATGCCCATAGATCCCTTACCAACAGATTTATCCCTGGAGAATACTCGGATACAAGTAGCAAGTACTTTTAAATATCTTGTGGTAGTGGTTACCGCCAGACCCAGGAATACTATTCTCTTAACCGGGCTCCCATATTGCTAAAATTCAGAACTAAAATGTTCACTTGGTGTCGACTTCCAATGTCAGTAGTTGGGAGAGGGAATTTAACAAAAATGATTCTCATGCCTCAACTTTTATATCTCCTACATAATACCTCAGCGGCGATGCAGCCGGGAGATGACCGGCGCTAGCGGAAGTACCCGCACAGGCAGCGCCGCTCCCCGGTCCTCACTAACATGGTTCAGCGATATTGGTGCCAAATTTAAACACCGCTCTGCTGATTGGTCGTGGCTGCCGGCCGCGACCAATCAGCGATTTTGTCGCCAAATTTAAACACGCTCTCCGGTCAATTGGTGCCGGATTTAAAATAAGTACGCCACCGCCTCTCCACACACTTAGTCCCGGCGTGGAGAGGAGCGAATCTACAGACAGCAGCAACTCAGGGCAGTATCTGAGAGCGCGTGCTGTGCCTCAGACCCTGCCAGAAGCTGCTGTAGACAGGACAGATAGCGCTGGAGCAGAGGTAAGGAAAGAAGGTGAGTATTAGTGTTTATTTTTTTAACTGTGCTGTGGGGATGGGGGAATGAGGAGGTCATACAAAACCAGGATGAGGGGGCCATACAAGCCAGGATGAGGAGGCCATACAAGCCAGGATGAGGAGGCCATACAAGCCAGGATGAGGGGGCCGTGCAAGCCAAGATAAGGGGGTCATACAAACCAAGATTAGGGGAATGACTGAGCCTTACAAACCACAATTAGGGGATGAGGGAACTTACATACCAGGATATGGAAATTTAACAGTAGCTGCTGCATTTCCCACCCTAGGATTATACTCAAGTCAATAAATTTTCCCAGTTTTTTGTTGTAAAATTAGGGGTCTCGGGTCACCGCGCACAGGCAGCATGTGACCTCCGGATGCAGCTGACTCTTGCTTCCGCTTATGTCACGAATATTTGCGGCTGCAGCCAAGGGGTCTCCTGTTTCGCGGAGTGATGGGCTGTGGGCGGGGTTATCCCCCTTCCCATCACACCCGGCATCCACCGCACGCGCTTTCATTGACAGAGCGCGCGGTGGATGCTGGGTGTGACACGATGGGGGATAACCCCACCCACAGCCCATCATTTACCGTGGTACACGGAACAGGAGACCCCTGGCTGCAGCCGCAAATAGTCATGATGTAAGCGGAAGCAAGAGCCGGCTGCAGCCGGGGGAATTACGTGCTGGCTGTGCGTGGTCAGCGATGTTGTCACAAGCAGTATTGACAACATGAAGTAATTATAAAATTCATTAGGGGCCTTGGGGGGATACATTCGGGGGGGGGGGGGGGGGGGGGTCATTTAAAGTAGTGCACAACCCATTTAAACACTGCTTCAGTGATTAGTCGCGCCCGGTCGGCCGCATACATATTCTAGAATACCCGATGCGTTAGAATCGGGCCACCATCTAGTATATATATATATATATATAAACAGCCATAATTGCATCTAATGTGTGTTTATAAAAATATCCCATCATAGCCAAAGAAAAGTGGGAAAGAGGTTTGGGTCCCCTATCTGAGGAACAATGGGAAGAGGTGCTGGATCCAATTCCTAAATTATCCTTGTCCGAATCACAAAGACTGTTCCAAATCTTTCTTATTCATAGAGTATATAAGACCCCGAGTATCATATTTAAAATTGGTATAAGAGTGAACAACCTGTGTTCAAGATGCGGGAAAAACTACGCTCATTTAATGCACAAGAAGTGGGAGTGTGTAATCATCGGAAAATATTGGAAGGGTGTACTAAATAAAATCTGTGTTTGGAATAAATATACAGTTGGAACCCAAAATCTGCATACTTGGTCTGTTGGAGGAGGGGCTGGATTCGGGTTCCCCTATAGCTATCTCCCAAGTACTATTTCAAGCTAGAAAACTTTTAGCACTACATTGGATAGAAAAATCCCCCCCCCCCCACCCCCAATGATAGAAGAATTGAAATCCAATAATGTCTTCTGTATGGAAATGAGAACATATATTAAAAGAAACACCCTTAAAACATTTATAAAGCTATGGGAACAATGGTTAACTACTCCCGGGATTGCATCGGAAAGCCTTCTTAGAAGCACTATGATAGACCATCTGTACATTTCCTTGTCATAAACCTGTAAAGTCTCCTAATTCATCTGAAGTCTTTAACTTACACACTCAAAGTGTTAGATATTGGAAAACAAAAGGGTCAAAAATAATCACATGTAAATTATGTAATTCTCTGTATTTTAATGCAATACACAAGCAGTCAGATGGTATTCATATATGTAATTTGTAGTAAACGCATGATAATAGCTACGATGATTAATAAGAACCGGTTTGTATTTGGTTTACTTTTGTTTTTTTATTTGTGTGTTTCTTTTATTTAGTTGTGATTGTTTCTAAGAACAAATTAAAATGTGAATATCTTAATATCTTTCACAATAAAAAATGATCTGATTGAAAATGATTCGAACGCAGGATCTGTTGACAAGACAGACTCTTTACTCAACCAAGCCACACTACCTAAACGAGAAACACCAGGCCACATACGCCTGGGCAGCATCACACGTTTAGACGCAGTCATGTGAGAATTACTAGGCCCCAAGGCTACTGAAACACAAGGCCCTAGGCCAAACACCAGCCCCTGATAGGTACTGAAGCATTAAATGTAGATTCTCCCAGACTGATGTTAGCATTTCAGCGCCCAACTGAACTGTTCCATGATTCAGGGCTGCTCCAGCCATGTGCTCAAGGCTCCTACATCCAAAGGACAGGAAACCACATTGAAGGAGGAAGTGGAAGTTGCCTTTTTTTTGTGCTCTACCTCTTGGCTTTCTGTCCAATAATAGGGGCGGATCACACTCTCTCAGGTGCTGTCATGGGTGAGGGGAAAAACAAGTTACATTTCCAATAAGAGCTACAAGGGGGAGAACTACAACCCTAACTGGAGTTCCATTCATTTATGGTGGACCATTGGAGCTACTATGAGTTCTGTCCAGAAGAGTAGAGAAGGTATTAGTGCTGCACATTACAGGAGTGAATGTGCACTAATCTGAATTCATTAGTATCAAAAACATAATGGAAACAATAATATGAAGTGATGCCATGAAATCAGGGCTTGAGCCATGAAAACTCAACTCCTGCAAACGTGAATAAATGTATATTACAGCCATCAACCACATACAGTTTAGAACTATATCATGGCACAGGTGTAATTTACCACAATCCTCTTTGAAGTTAGTTGGTTTTCAAAGGAATCAAAAATTCAGGATAAAGGGAAACTCTGTTGTTATTGTACAGAAATTCACACTTGGCCCTCACTGCACATTTCATGTTGTGAATCATAAAAGCAAAGTTTTGCCATGAAGACTGGACCTGGTCTTGTAGGGACTATATGAGAAGATTCAGCAGCACAGAAGAGAGAAAATAGAGATTTATCCAGTAAGATATCAGGATTCTAGGAAGGTAACAGCTAACCCTCTGCTTTCTCTTAGAGGCCCATCATACTATTTTTCTTACTTCTCAGCACATTCTACGTATGCTGTTATTTGGCTTTGTAGTCTACAGATCAGGGCAAATAACAGTCAGCATTTTTTAATTTCGGGGGGGGGGGGGGGGGGGGTAAGTGGAGCCTCCAGGTTGTAAGCTCTATAGAAGAAGGGCTTTCAATGCCCAAAGTAATTTGAAGAGTTTTGGGTGGAGGAACATGTATGGGTCTAATGGCAGAATGGTGATCACATGATTGTAATATGTCCAAACTACACCACTGATAAAGCAGAGAAAGCTGATGACTGAGAAGAATTTCTGACTCTGTATTTACTGGTTACTACTCACCTGGATGGTTATCTGTAGGACTCTCCTCTTTACATTGCTCGTCACCACCCCTCACATATGTCCCTGTAGCATTAATATGGATCAGATCTTTACCCTGAAACAAATATTGTAAAAGTCACAGACAGATGATAGAGAAGTCACATCTATGATCAGCTCTAATCCTGCCATCTCCACCATTCTCATTACACAAGTATAAAACATATAATACTGGTGGATAAAACAAGACAGAGCCCAAGACCTTCACAGCTGTCTACACAACATAGGGGAGATATCATGACACTTTCCCTCCATCTACCTGATGATCCTGAGGAACATTGGGATCTTCTTGTTTACAGTCCTCTGGAAGAAGAGTATGGGGACATCTCTCTGATGTTGTCCTCTTACTGGATAGAACTGGAGGAAACAAATACATGGATTGAATTCACTCTTTACATATAGATAATTATAGGCTGAGTGTATTTAGTGCTATTACCTGGTGATGTGAGGGGCTGGGGAACCTCCATCATGACGTCCTTGTACAGATGTTTGTGCCCTTCTAAATACTCCCACTCCTCCATGGTGAAATAGACGGTGACATCCTGACACCTTATAGGAACCTGACACATACAATAATACAGTCAACCCCCCTGTTCCCTTCATAGCGTTACTGTATAATGTCCCAGCATTCCCAACAGTGTCACCTCTCCAGTCAGAAGCTCAATCATCTTGTAGGTGAGTTCTAGGATCTTCTGGTCATTGATGTCTTCATGTATCAGAGGGTGAGGTGGAGGCACTGTGATTGGGCTCAGGGGTCTTCCCCATCCCTCAGACACAGGGTCCTGACAGCGCTCACTAGAGGTCTTCTTCACTACTGTGTAATCCTGGTTATGGAGAGACACATTAATAAATCTCACTACAGACATTTCCAGAGTCCTCACCTCACCCAGTTCTGTCCATCTGTTATTCCCATAGATACATAGATAAGAATGATGTAATGTGACGTCATCAGAATCTCTCACCTCTCCAGTAATTCGGAAGAAGATCTCTAGGGTGAGTTGTAACAGCCTCTCCGCAATTTTGTTCTTGCACATATACATCCTTGATGGGTAAATCAGAAAAATTGTCTAAATATACATGTGTATCATATAAATGCGCTGCACTGAATTAGACCAGAATTGAACCAGAAGGGAACTGAAAGTAACTATTCATAGTGAAAACAAATATTTTTTACTATCACCCCTATAGTCCTCCATTTCCTACTAACCCCCTAATCCCTACACCTAGTAATGAACTGGTTATGTCTCCCTCCATCCTCCCAATCCATCTCACCTCTTCAGAACTATTCCTCAACATATAATCCTCTGTCTCCAAAGACAGACAGCCATCTCATGCCCTCTCCTGCTCCCACCTGCTAACACTTTCCTTGCTCCTCCTCACTGCCAGCGATAGCTCTCCAAATCCTGGTCCTCCCCACAGTCACTTCCACCTCTAATTCACGATCTATTACAAATTTTCTCAACCCTTCTAACCTTATATCCATTCGCCCTGCCCCCGCTTCCCCAGTACCACTAACAGGAGTCCTATGGAACGCTCGCTCTGTCTACAACAAACTTTCCTACATCCATGATCTTTTTATTACTAACAAACTTTCCTTTCTCGCCTGAAACTTGGCTCACCCCCTCTGACACAGCCTCTCCAGCTTCACTTTCATACGGAGGATTTCACCTTTCCCACCCCACCCCCCTGCACCAGCGGCAAGCATGGCGGAGGAGTCGGTTTTCTCCTGTCAGATAAACGCACCTTTGCCCAAATCCCACTTTACCACTCTCCGTTACTCTCCCCTCTTTTGAGGTGTACTGTGTGTGCATTTACTCCCCCTCCAACTGGCTGTCATTTACCGCCCCCCAGGACCACCCACCACTTTACCACCTGGCTACTTCACTTCCTTTCCGCCAACATCCCCTATCATGGGTGACTGCAACATCCCCATTGACATTTCTCACTCAGCTGTCTCAAAGCTTCTGTCTGTCACTTCCTCCTTCAGCCTTGCTCAATGGTCATCCAGAGCCACTCACAAAGATGGCAAAACACTTGACCTGCCTCTGTTCCCTATCTAACCTCTCTAACTCACCTCTCCCTCTTTCTGACCATAACTTACATTCTCTGCCCTCTCCTCTCAAGGTGCACAATCTCCACTCCACAAACTTACACACTCTCACAGAAATCTCAAACACCTCGACCTACACTCACTCTCTGAATCCCTTCTCCCTCTTACAGACATAAGTTCCTTACACAATGCAGATGCTGCTGCCGCTTTATGAAGCAGATCAGCTTACACCTTAGATATGACGCCTGCTGTTCATCCCCCCAAACAAATATAGTCAATAACGATATCCTTTTGAACAGACAGGTTCCTGATTTTCCTTTGCTTAATAAACGCATGTTTAACCTTTGTATACTGATAGCTGTGTCTGTCTAATAAATGATATTCCTCTTTCAGCACCTCCAAGGTTTTGATGTTTTGGTTATCCATCAGTTGGTAAATGTACTGTATACCCCTTTCCACCCATCCTTTCAGCTCTCCTATTTTATAAAATTCACTTAAATTTTCGTTATCCCAAATAGGAGTATACAAAGACATTCCCACTATGCCTCTAATCTTCTTCACCCTCGTCCACAATTTATGGACTAAGCCACAGGTCGGGTATGACCTGCCCATCTTCCCAAAAAGTCCAGACTCTAGGCCCACTACCAATGGACTCTTTCTAAAATGAACCTCCAAAACCACCTGGATAGTCCCCTTCACCGCCCATAGTGACCACCCTCTAATATGCTGGGACTGTGCTGCCAAAAAATATATCCACGGGTTTTGTAGGGCAAGATGCACCTCTTCCTTCGGCCTCTGGAGAGTCTCCAGCTTAATCCTAGGTTGTCCTCCACCCCAAACCAGATCCATAAATATTGAATTAAAACGCTGGAACACCGACCGAGGAATCCACACAGGGGAGTTATGTAAAACCTATAGCAATTTGGGCATCAGCACCATTTTAAGAAGATTGGTGCGTCCCACCACCGAGAGGCGCATTTTGCTCCATGTAGATGCTTTATCTTTTAATTTCCCAAGTATCGGGTATACATTCAACTGAAGGTACTCCTTTACTGGTAGTGTTATTATAATTCCAAGATATTTAAACTCTCGTACTAATTTAAATTGTGTACGTTCCACCTGTTCAACATCTAAGCCATCAAGGGTGTCTATTTCCATAATATGAGATTTATCCCAATTAATTTGTAGCCCAGATAGCAGGCCAAATCTATTGATGATAGCTATGGCACCATGTAATGATGCCTGAGGGTCCTGTAAAAATAATAAAATATCATCTGCGTACAACGCTATCTTCTCTGCTGCCGCTTTATATAATTCCCCAACAGCTGCAGCTCTCGAATCGGTCGCACCCATCACACATACCAAATCTCGCACAATCAACAGGCAACTCTGGCACACCAGCCTGATTAACCCCTTTACAACCCAAGGTGGTTTGCACGTTAATGACCAGGCCAATTTTTACAATTCTGACCACTGTCACTTTATGAAGTAATTACTCTGGAACGCTTCAACGGATCCCCCTGATTCTGAGATTGTTTTTTCATGACATATTGTACTTCATCATTGTGGTAAAATTTCTTCGATATCACTTGCGTTTATTTGTGAAAAAAACAGAAATTTGGCAAAAATTTTGAAAATTTTGCAATTTTCAAAATTTGAATTTTTATGCCCTTAAATCAGAGAGATATGTCACACAAAAGAGTTAATAAATAACATTTCCCACATGTCTACTTTACATCAGCACAATTTTGGAACCAAAATTTTTTTTTTGTTAGGGAGCTATAATGGTTAAAAGTTGACCAGCGATTTCTCATTTTTCCAACAAAATTTACAAAACCATTTTTTTAGGGACCACATCACATTTGAAGTCACTTTGAGGGGTCTTTATGACAGAAAATACCCAAAAGTGACACCATTCTAAAAACTGCACCCCTCAAGGTGCTCAAAACCACATTCAAGAACTTTATTAACCCTTCAGGTGCTTCACAGGAATTTTTGGAATGTGGAAGAAAAAAATGAACATTTAACTTTTTTCACAAAAATGTTACTTTAGACCCAATATTTTTTATTTTCACAGGGGTAACAGGAAAAAATGGACCCCAAAATTTGTTGTGCAATTTCCCCTGGGCACACAGATACCCCATATGTGGGGAAAAAACACTGTTTGGGCGCACGGCAAGGCTCGGAAGGGAAGGAGCGCCATTTGACTTTTTGATTGTAAAATTTGCTTGAATAATTAGCGGACGCCATGTTGCGTTTGGAGAGCTCCTGATGTGCCTAAACAGTGGAAACCCCCCAAAGTGACCCCATTTTGGAAACTAGACCCCCCAAGGCACCTATCTAGATGCATAGTGAGCACTTGGAACCCCTAGGTGCTTCACAAATTGATTCGTAAAAATGAAAAAGTGTTTTTTTTTCCACTGTTTCATTTTTACGAATCAATTTGTGAAGCACCTGAGGGTTCCAAGTGCTCACTATGCATCTAGATAGGTGCCTTGGGGGGTCTAGTTTCCAAAATGGGGTCACTTGTGGGGGGTTTCCACTGTTTAGGCACATCAGGGGCTCTCCAAACGCAACATGGTTTCCGCTAACAATTTGAGCCGATTTTCCATTCAATTTGTTAGCGGGCACCATGTCGCATTTGGAGAGCCCCTGATGTGCCTAAACAGTGGAGCTCCCCCACAAGTGACCCCATTTTGGAAACTATACCCCTCAAGGATTTTATTAAGGGGTATAGGGAACATTTTGATCCCAGAGGTACGACACAGAATTTGATAACATTAGGTCATCATATTGAATAAGTTGTCATTAGTCTTGAGCGCAAGTGCTCGCTACTTGAGTTTGCATCGGGTACTCAGGTATGCACCATGTATCACGGGTGCTCAAGTGAAATGCTCGAGTCCCGGCCCGCATGTTTAACGGTTATTAGAAACCCCCCAAAAAACATGTGGGGATCGCTCGTGCATGGCAGACAATCCCCGCGAGGTTTTTTTGGCCGCGAAGCATATGGGACGGAGACTCGAGCACCCGCGATACTCAGTGCATACCCGAGCACCCGATGCAAACTCAAGTAGCGAGCACTTGCGCTCAACACTAGTCGCCATATCGTCATTTTTTTTTTTTTACATTGGAAAAAAAAAACAACCCAAACCCTAACATTAGCACAACCCCAAACCCAGCCCTAGCGTTTATTTTTTACGCCGTTCCTCATGCGGTATAAGTGATGAGATTACTTTATTCTTCGGGTCGGTGAGATTACAGCGATACCAGAATCATATCGGGTTTTTATGATTGACAGCTGTCACACACTAAAAGACACATATTTTGTAAAATATAGTTTTTGCATCGCCATATTTTGGCCGACAGAGTCATGTGACTGCTTGTTTTTTGCGGGATGAGTTGACGTTTTTATTGGTGCCATTTTCAGGCACGTGACATTTTTTGATCGCTTTCTATTCCTATTTTTGGGAGGCAGAATAAACAAAAACCAACAATTCAGGAATTGTGGTTTTTTTACATTTTTTTATTCTGCTCCGCGTGTGGTGAAATTGATAAGGTAGCTTTATTCTTTAGGTCAGTACGTTTACAGCGGTACCACATTTATATAGTTTTTCTATGTTTTGGTGCTTTTACACAGTAAAAGCTATTTTATAGAAAAAAATATTTTTTTGCATCGCTTTATTCTGAGAGCTCTAACTTTTTGATTTTTCGGATGATGGAGCTGTATGGCGGCTTGTTTTTTGCGGGACGAGATGACGTTTTCAGCGGTACCATTTTTATTTATATTCGTCTTTTTGATCGCGTGTTATTCCATTTTTTGTTTGGCGGTATGATAAAGCATTGTTTTTTGCTTTGTTTTTGTTTTTTTACCGTGTTCACTGAAGGGGTTAACTAGTGGAACAGTTTTCTAGGTCAGGTCGTTACGGACGCGGCGATACCAAATATGTGTACTTTTATTGTTTGTTTGGTTTTTTTCATAATAATATTTATTGATGGGTACATTATATTTTTTATTTTTAGTGGATTATTTTTTTTATTTTTTTATTAATATTTTTACAATTTTTTTTTTCTTTTTTTTCACTGTCAGACAGTTTTTTTACTTTTCTACTTTGTCCCACTATGGGACTTTCACTTTTTTTATTCTGATCGCCTGCATGGCACAGGAATGCAGCACCATCCCTGCGCCACGCAGGCTGTCAGCGCTGGACAGGGAGAAGATAGTTTGGAGATGCACTGCGCATGTCCAAACAATCTTCCTGCTGTCTGGTGACCCGGATGTTGTCATGACGACATCAGGTCGTCATGGCAACACCCGGGAAGCCGCGGCAGACAGCGCTGGAAGCCGGAAGAGGAGGTGAGTATATCGATCACCTCCCCTTGCCTCCGCAATGCTGCGATCGACTTAGATCGCAGCATTGCGGGGGTTAATGTGCTGGGAGCGGTGCAGGACCACTCCCTGCACATAGTATCGTGTGTCAGCTGTGACAATCAGCTGACACCCGGCGGCGATCGCGCCCGCACAGCCTGTGTGACCGCGCGATCGCCATGAAGTACTAATACGGGTCAGGCTCTTAAAGCCCAGGGCACAGACGCGTATTAGTACGTCATGGGCTTTAAAGGGGTTAAAGAACTGAGGCGGGCTTCCAAGGTTGCTGAACTTAGTTTAGAAAAAAAAAACTCATACAGAGAGCAGGCAGGTGCAGCAGAGAGCAGGCAGGTGCAGCAGAGAGCAGACAGGGGGCACAAATAGAAAGCACAAGTGAATGCGGCAGGAAGGGGGGGTGTTACTAAGGGGTGGTAGCATATGTCCATTAGCTCTACCCACTGGGTTGTTCCCACAGGATGCTGTGGATGTGTGCAAACCTCTGAAATGTAAATCGCTGTGGAATATGTTGGAGCTATATAAAGATTATTATTATGTGTGAACGCTACCCGAATGTGATGTTTGCGTGTCACCGCAGGGTGATGCGCTCCACACACCGGAAATAGATCGTCATTTCCAAAAGTGACGTCGCAGTTGGCACAATGCACGGCGATTTATATGACAGCGTGAAACTTTCTAGCACTGCACTAAGGTTTTGAGAGAATGAACAGCGGTAACACAATGCCGAGATAGTGTGTTATTTCCCACCATAGAAGTGAGACTCCCCTGAAGAATCTTTTTTGAGAGAGGAAACGAGTTGGGAGCAGTGCAACTTGCACCAAACAATACCCCGTGCAGAACACGATGTTAAAAGGACTGTGTCAAATGGATATGTCAGACTTGGGTATCTGACTCTGGAGCTGCATATGGGGTGAGAGTGTTCCAATCTCTTATTGTCGTTTGCATATGAATGTTGGATTTTGTACTTTCACCTTCTAACAGGGATTGTCTTTTGTTTATTCATTATCCTGCATAAAGCATTTGAAATTGGCGCGTCAGCACATAATACTGCCAGGGAGAATTATGTGCTGACGTGTCATATATCAAAACATGAGAGTTTAAAGGACATGGCTCTCATGTTTTGATATATAGATACTACACGTGTCGGTGTTGTTTTGCACTGACTTTCTACACTTTAGGTCTGGTTGGACTGTTTTTATATATTATTCAGTGTTTATTGTATATTTATCAAAAGTTACGTTTTATGATTACCACATATAGCTAGAGTATAGATTTTCATTGACTGGTTTCACCATAAAAACCCATTGCCGCTACTGCCCAACTGTGATACCCATACAGCCCTCCACACAGTATAATGCGTCCCACATAGTCCTCCATTCAAAATAATGGTCCCACAAAGTCTTCCAAATGGCGTTGCGGGCCAATTATAATCACCCTGAGGGCCAGATTTGCCCACGGACCAGAGTTTGACATATGTGGTCTAGGGAGGAGAGAGGCAAACACCTCCAGAGCTTTGCCTCGGAGCCCTGGGTTAAATATCAGGCCCAACTGTCCTCAGGCAGCTGGTACTGTCTGCAGGCCTTTTCAAACCCCCGCACAAATATATCCAGGTCCCCGTACTTGTCCATGATAGGAAAATGCTCAGAATGGGGTTTAAAGCTGATGGCATTCTGCACTCACTGCTCAGTGGGGTGGATGTCTCCTTCTGGATTTGGGCTAACGCCAGCTGGTGCTCTGACTCCTCCCGGGCCTGTCTGGCTCTCTCAGTATTGCTGAATCAGGTTCAGACGTCCCTCACGATTGCATGCGTTGAGTTGCTGCAAGACCATCTTAAGGGGGGGGGGGGTCCTTGCTACCCTGGTTGCGGATGTGGCTGGCATTCACAGGGACGGGACCTGTGCCACAGCACCATCTGCGCCTTGGCTGGCCTCCCCTTCATCAGGGTTTGGGTGAAGGACTTGCTCTGCGTCACATTAAAACAGTTCAGCAATCATTTCGTGCCTGATTTTGCCAGTGGAGTAAATCTGTCTCATCGTACAGAGGGCAGTAAAAACATCCTTGGACTGCTGGTTGTACCATGGCTCTCCAACTACAGCCATAATTGCCAAACAAGAGATAGGACAAAAAAACAAGAGAAGCAGGAGGGATGTAAGGCTATGTGACCACGATGCAGAAATGCTCCGGATTTTTCCTGACCGTTTCTGCATCTCCCTGGCAGAAAAACCGCATGCAGATTTTACATGTGTTTCTCATGCCAGGGACAAGCGGAAGTGAAGCGTTCTTCACATGCATTTCCGCATGCGGGTTGTCAAGCGCATTCCAAGCGATTTTAGCATCACTTGGAAAATGCTTGACAACTTGGTCACACTATATAAATCCATGCAACCGGTATGGATTTATATAGTATGACCGAAAGAATGGTAAAAAATAAATATATACTTACCTTCTGATGGGCCCCGGTGTCCTTGTCTTGGCTTGCCGGCAGCTTGCGGTAGACTAAAAGGACCTGCCGACGTTAGCGGTCGCGTGACCCGTCACATGACTAAATTACGTCACCGCAGGTCCTTTTAGTCTGCCGCGAGCTGACGGCAAGCCGAGACAAGGACACCGGGGCCCATCAGAAGGCAAGTATAATTTTTATCTTTTATTTTCTTTTTTTTACAGGTACTATGGTACCCGGGTCTGGAGGAGAGTCTCCTCTTCTCCAAACCCGGGTACCATCCGCACACTGAAACGCATGGTATCCACATGTACAGATACAGTAATGCGGATGACATGCGGTCCAATGCGAGTCAATGGCAGCGAAAACGCCGCGTTTCCGCAAAATAATTGGTAGTGCTGCAGATTTTTCCGCAATGATAATCCGCAGCGGAAATTTCCGCAGCATGTGCACTGCACATGCGGATTATCATCAGGGAACATGGCAGACCTTCTACCACGCTTTTTGTGAGCGTTTCTGCAGCGGAATTTCCACTGTGGAAACGCTTAAAAAACGCATAGTGGGCACACAGCCTAACTGCTACATGTACAGTATTGTCCAAGATCAAAAAAATAAAATAAAACACAGTCTGCTATCCCACCGCTCGCCACCAGTTGTCAAAGATCACAGCCAGGGAGTCATCAAGAACCCAACAAGTGGTTACCTTTTTGTCACTTCTTAGCTACCACTAATTTCCTGTTACGCCATATGTCAACTGTGTAATTCTACTTCAAGGAGGCTCTTAGATTGTAAGTTCTTTCTCCTTGAGATTCTGTGTGAGAGAGGAGGGGGGTGAATGTCCCCTCCCTGGAGTGGCCTTAGGGATTTTAATTTTTCTATGATAATACCCCATCAGTGAATATACCTAAGGGTTTGGGCATTTTTATCCCACAGATATTTCACTGATTTATTTACCATTTGGCTGTGTGAGAATGATATATTACATCTGTTGTAGTAATAAGCAGGGCAGGCATCAGCACCCGGACAAGTGCCGGGGCCCTGAACAAACTAACTTGGTCACACTACTATAAATACATGCCGGTTGCATGGATTTATATAGTGTGAACAAGTTGTCAAGCACTTTCCAAGTGATGCTAAAATCGCTTGGAAAAGCGCTTGATAACCCGCATGCAGAAATGCATGCAAAGATGCTTGACAAACGCATGCGTTTTTCCTGCCAGGGAGAAGCATAAAAAATATGCAGCATTTCTGCATTGTGGGCACATAGCCTAAGGGGCTCAATATGGAAGTATAGGGCAATTTAATATGAAGATGGGGCAGTACAGGGGCTCTATATATAAATGGGGCAGTATAGGTGTATTTTATATTGAGATGGAGCAGTATATGGGGTTCTTTATGGAGACTGGACAGTGTAAGGGGATTCTGTATAGAAATAGAACAGTTAGGGGGTTCTGTACAGAGATGGGGCAGTATAAGGGGGATTCTGTATGGAAATGGGGCGGTATAGGGGGTTCTGTATTGAGATGGGGCAGTATAGGGGGATTCTGTATGGAAATGGGGTAGTATAGGTGCTCTCTATCAAGATACAGTGGGTACGGAAACCCAATTGAGCATCTCTGGAGAGACTTGAAAATGGCTGTCCACCAACGTTCACCATCCAACCTGACGGTACTGGAGAGGATTTGCAAGGAAGAATGGCAGAGGATCCCCAAATCCAGGTGTGAAAAACTTGTTGCATCATTCCCAAGAAGACTCATGGCGGTACTAGCTCAAAAGGGGGCTTCTACTCAATTCTGAGCAAAGGGTCTGAATACTTATGAGCATGTGATATTTCAGTTTTTTTTTAATAAACTTTCAAAAATGTCTACATTTCTGATTTTTTTCATTGACGATGAGGTGCAGAGTGTACTTGAACCCCTTAACAACATTAGACGTACTAATACGCGTCTGTGCCCTGGGACTTAAGAACCAGACCCGTATTAGTACGTCATGGCGATCGCGCGCGCACACAGGCTGTGCGGGCGCGATCGCCGCCGGGTGTCAGCTGATTGTCACAGCTGACACCCGGTACTATGAGAAGGGAGAGGTCAAGCACCGCTCCCAGCACATTAACCCCAGCGATGCTGCGATCGAAGTCGATCGCAGCATTGCGGAGGCAAGGGGAGGTGATCGCCGATACTCACCTTCTCTTCCGGCTTCCAGCGATGTCTGCCGCGGCTTCCAGGATGTTGCCATGACGACCCGATGTCGTCATGACAACATCCGGGTCACCAGACAGCAGGAAGATTTTTTGGACATGCGCAGTGCATCTCCAAACAATCTTCTCCCTGTCCAGCGCTGACAGCCTGCATGGCACAGGGATGGTGCTGCATTCTTGTGCCATGCAGGCAATCAGAGAAAAAAAAGTGAAAGTCCCATAGTGGGACAAAGTAATAAAGTATAAAAATCAGAAAGTGAAAAAAAAAAAAAAAAAAAATTGTAAAAATATTTTAAAAAAATAAAAAAAATAATCCACCAAAAATAAAAATATAATGTACCCATCAATAAATATTATTATTAAAAAAAAAATAATAAAAGTACACATATTTGGTATCGCCGCGTCCGGAACAACCTGACCTATAAAACTGTCCCACTAGTTAACCCCTTCAGTGAACACGGTAAAAAAAAAATAAAAAACGAAGCAAAAAACAATGCTTTATCACCATACCGCCAAACAAAAAATGAAATAACACGCGATCAAAAAGACAAATCTAAATAAAAATGGTACCGCTGAAAACGTCATCTCGTCCCGCAAAAAACAAGCCACCATACAGCTCCATCAGCCGAAAAAAAAAAAGTTATAGCTCTCAGAATAAAGCTATGCTAAAAAATATTTTTTTCTATAAAATTGCTTTTATTATGTAAAAGTGCAAAACATAGAAATACGATATAAATGTGGTACCGCTGTAAATGCACTGACCCGAAGAATAAAGCTGCCTTATCAATTTTACCACACGAGGAACAGAATAAAAAAAAAGAAAAAAAAAGTACAATTCCTGAATTGTTGGTTTTTGTTTATTCTGCCTCCCAAAAATCATAATAGAAAGCGATCAAAAAATGTCACATGCCTGAAAATGGCACCAATAACAACGTAAACTCATCCCGCAAATGCGTCTTTTAGTGTGTGACAGCTGTCAGTCATAAAAACCCCATATGATTCTGGTATCGCTGTAATCGCACCGACCCGAAGAATAAAGTCGTCTAATCACTTATACCGCACGTGGAACGGAGTAAAAAATAAACTCTCGGGTTAGGGTTGGGCTAGGGTTAGGGCTGGGTTTGGGGTTAGGGTTGTGATGGGGTTGGGATTTTTTTCAAAAGTAAGAAAAAAAGATGACGATATGGCGACTAGTGTTGAGCGCAAGTGCTCGCTACTTGAGTTTGCATCGGGTGCTCTGGTATGCATTGAGTATCGTGGGTATTTGAGTGACATGCTCGAGTCTCCGCCCCATATGCTTCGCGGCCAAAAAAACTTTACGGGGATTGCCTGCCATGCACGAGCGATCCCCGCATGGTTTTTTTTTTGGGTGTCTAATAACAGTGAAACATGTGGAGCAGGGACTCGAGCACACGCTTTACATGGTGCATACCTGAGTACCCGTTGCAAACTCAAGTAGCGAGTACTTGCGCTCAAGACTAATGAAAACTTATTCAATATGATGACCTAATGTTATCAAATTCTGTGTCGTACCTCTGGGTTCAAAATGTTCACTATACACCTTAATAAAATCCTTGAAGGGTATAGTTTCCAAAATGGGGTCACTTGTGGGGGAGCTCCACTGTTTAGGCACATCAGGGGCTCTCCAAACCCAACATGGTGTCCGCTAACAATTTGAGCCGACAATTTGTTGGCGGATACCATGTAGCATTTGGAGAGTCCCTGTGTGCCCAAACATTGGAGCTCCCCCACAAGTGACCCCATTTTGGAAACTAGACCCCCCAAGGCACCTATCTAGATGCATAGTGAGCACTTGGAACACCCAGGTGCTTCACAAATTGATTCATAAAAATGAAAAAGCGTTTTTTTTTTTTCACTTTTTCATTTTTACGAATCAATTTGTGAAGCACCTAGGGTTTCCAAGTGCTCACTATGCATCTAGATAGGTGCCTTGGGGGATCTGGTTTCCAAAATGGGGTCACTTGTGGGGGAGCTGCAATGTTTGGGCACACAGGGGCTCTCCAAAAGCAACATGGCGTCCGCTAATTATTCAAGCAAATTTTACAATCAAAAAGTCATATGGTGCTCCTTCCCTTCCGAGCTCTGCCGTGCGCCCAAACAGTGTTTTTTCCCCACATATGGGGTATCTGCGTGCCCAGGGGAAATTGCACAACAAATTTTAGGGTCCATTTTTTCTTGTTACCCCTGTGAAAATAAAAAAAATTGGGTCTAAAGTAACATTTTTGTGAAAAAAGTTAAATGTTCATTTTTTTCTTCCACATTGGAAAAATTCCTGTGAAGCACCTAAAGGGTTAATAAAGTTCTTGAATGTGGTTTTGAACACCTTGAGGGGTGCAGTTTTTAGAATGGTGTCACTTTTGGGTATTTTCTGTCATAAAGACCCCTCAAAGTGACTTCAAATGTGATGTGGTCCCTAAAAAAATGGTTTTGTAAATTTTGCTGGAAAAATGAGAAATCGCTTGTCAACTTTCAACCCTTATAACTTCCTAACAAAAAAAAAATTTGGTTCCAAAATTGTGCTGATGTAAAGTAGACTTGTGGGAAATGTTTATTAACTCTTTTGTGTGACATATCTCTCTGATTTAAGAGCATGAAAATTCAAATTTTGAAAATTGCAAAATTTTCAAATTTTTGACCAATTTCCGTTTTTTTCACAAATAAACGCAAGTGATATCGAAGAAATTTTACCACAATCATGAAGTACAATATGTTACGAAAAAACAATCTCAGAATCAGGGGGATCTGTTTAAGCGTTCCAGAGTAATTACTTCATAAAGTGACAGTAGTCAGAATTGTAAAAATTGGCCTGGTCATTAACATGCAAACCACCCTCGGGGGTAAAGGGGTTAATACTAAAAAGTTCATTTTTTTTCTAATTTACCAAATGGCTGCAATGAAACAAAGAGTGAAAAATATAAAGAGGTCTGAATACTTTCCGTACCCGCTATAGGACAGCACAGGGGAACTCTGTATGTAGATGGGGCAGGATAGGGCGCTCTATAAAGAGATGGAGGAAGTATACAGGGACTCTTTGTGGAGATGGGGCAGTATAGGGGGCTTCGCATGGCAATTGGTAGCATACGGGGGCTCTATATAAAGTTGGGTCATTAATAAGGTCTTTGTATGGAGATGGGGCAGTGTAGGGGACTCTATGATACGGGGGCAGCACAGGGTGCTCAAGATGAAGATGCTGCAGTGTTGAGGGTCACTGTGTGGAAATAAGACAGTATGGGAAGCTCAGTGTGGAGCGACCACTCTTCTCCCTCCACCTCCAATATATCTGTAAGGGGTTAATGCCGCCAGCGCTCAGTAATGGGGAATCTCCACATACCTCCACCAGCAGACAGACACGGTAGACGCTAGAATGTATATACTCCTTCCAGGTATGACGTCATGTCCGGGGGCGTGTCCTGACCGGGCATTATGGGCGTGTTCTTGTTTAGCACAAGGGTTGAGCCTAGAATGTATTGGATCCTTCCAGGTCCTGACTACAGCCCATACATTCTAGCGTCTTCACTAGTGAGCTTGCTAGAATGTATGGGCTCCTGTCAGGTATATATTATTGGAGGCAGGAGAATGTATGGGCTACTGTCAGGTATATATTATTGGAGGCAGCAGAATGTATGGGCTCCTGTCAGGTATATATTATTGGAGGCAGGAGAATGTATGGGCTCCTGTCAGCTATATATTATTGGAGGCAGCAGAATCTATGGGCTCCTGTCAGGTATATATTATTGGAGGCAGGAGAATCTATGGGCTCCTGTCAGGTATATATTATTGGAGGCAGCAGAATGTATGGGCTCCTGTCAGGTATATATTATTGGAGGCAGCAGAATGTATGGGCTCCTGTCAGGTATACATTATTGGGGGCAGGAGAATGTATGGGCTCCTGTCAGGTATATATTATTGGAGGCAGGAGAATCTATGGGCTCCTGTCAGGTATATATTATTGGAGGCAGCAGAATGTATGGGCTCCTGTCAGGTATATATTATTGGAGGCAGGAGAATCTATGGGCTCCTGTCAGGTATATATTATTGGAGGCAGCAGAATGTATGGGCTCCTGTCAGGTATATATTATTGGAGGCAGCAGAATGTATGGGCTCCTGTCAGGTATACATTATTGGGGGCAGGAGAATGTATGGGCTCCTGTCAGGTATATATTATTGGAGGCAGGAGAATCTATGGGCTCCTGTCAGGTATATATTATTGGAGGCAGCAGAATGTATGGGCTCCTGTCAGGTATATATTATTGGAGGCAGGAGAATCTATGGGCTCCTGTCAGGTATATATTATTGGAGGCAGGAGAATCTATGGGCTCCTGTCAGGTATATATTATTGGAGGCAGCAGAATGTATGGGCTCCTGTCAGGTATATATTATTGGGGGCAGGAGAATGTATGGGCTCCTGTCAGGTATATATTATTGGAGGCAGCAGAATGTATGGGCTCCTGTCAGGTATATATTATTGGAGGCAGCAGAATGTATGGGCTCCTGTCAGGTATATATTATTGGGGGCAGGAGAATGTATGGGCTCCTGTCAGGTATATATTATTGGAGGCAGGAAAATGTATGGGCTCCTGTCAGGTATATATTATTGGAGGCAGGAGAATCTATGGGCTCCTGTCAGGTATATATTATTGGAGGCAGCAGAATGTATGGGCTCCTGTCAGGTATATATTATTGGAGGCAGGAGAATCTATGGGCTCCTGTCAGGTATATATTATTGGAGGCAGGAGAATCTATGGGCTCCTGTCAGGTATATATTATTGGAGGCAGCAGAATGTATGGGCTCCTGTCAGGTATATATTATTGGAGGCAGGAGAATGTATGGGCTCCTGTCAGGTATATATTATTGGAGGCTGGAGAATGTATGGGCTCCTGTCAGGTATATATTATTGGAGGCAGCAGAATCTATGGGCTCCTGTCAGGTATATATTATTGGAGGCAGCAGAATCTATGGGCTCCTGTCAGGTATATATTATTGGAGGCAGCAGAATCTATGGGCTCCTGTCAGGTATATATTATTGGAGGCAGCAGAATCTATGGGCTCCTGTCAGGTATATATTATTGGAGGCAGCAGAATGTATGGGCTCCTGTCAGGTATATATTATTGGAGGCAGGAGAATGTATGGGCTCCTGTCAGGTATATATTATTGGAGGCAGCAGAATCTATGGGCTCCTGTCAGGTATATATTATTGGAGGCAGCAGAATGTATGAGCTCCTGTCAGGTATATATTATTGGAGGCAGCAGAATGTATGGGCTCCTGTCAGGTATATATTATTGGAGGCAGCAGAATGTATGGGCTCCTGTCAGGTATATATTATTGGAGGCAGGAGAATCTATGGGCTCCTGTCAGGTATATATTATTGGAGGCAGCAGAATGTATGGGCTCCTGTCAGGTATATATTATTGGAGGCAGGAGAATCTATGGGCTCCTGTCAGGTATATATTATTGGAGGCAGCAGAATGTATGAGCTCCTGTCAGGTATATATTATTGGAGGCAGCAGAATGTATGGGCTCCTGTCAGGTATATATTATTGGAGGCAGGAGAATCTATGGGCTCCTGTCAGGTATATATTATTGGAGGCAGCAGAATGTATGGGCTCCTGTCAGGTATATATTATTGGAGGCAGGAGAATGTATGGGCTCCTGTCAGGTATATATTATTGGAGGCTGGAGAATGTATGGGCTCCTGTCAGGTATATATTATTGGAGGCAGCAGAATCTATGGGCTCCTGTCAGGTATATATTATTGGAGGCAGCAGAATCTATGGGCTCCTGTCAGGTATATATTATTGGAGGCAGCAGAATCTATGGGCTCCTGTCAGGTATATATTATTGGAGGCAGCAGAATCTATGGGCTCCTGTCAGGTATATATTATTGGAGGCAGCAGAATGTATGGGCTCCTGTCAGGTATATATTATTGGAGGCAGGAGAATGTATGGGCTCCTGTCAGGTATATATTATTGGAGGCAGCAGAATCTATGGGCTCCTGTCAGGTATATATTATTGGAGGCAGCAGAATGTATGAGCTCCTGTCAGGTATATATTATTGGAGGCAGCAGAATGTATGGGCTCCTGTCAGGTATATATTATTGGAGGCAGCAGAATGTATGGGCTCCTGTCAGGTATATATTATTGGAGGCAGGAGAATCTATGGGCTCCTGTCAGGTATATATTATTGGAGGCAGCAGAATGTATGGGCTCCTGTCAGGTATATATTATTGGAGGCAGGAGAATCTATGGGCTCCTGTCAGGTATATATTATTGGAGGCAGCAGAATGTATGAGCTCCTGTCAGGTATATATTATTGGAGGCAGCAGAATGTATGGGCTCCTGTCAGGTATATATTATTGGAGGCAGGAGAATCTATGGGCTCCTGTCAGGTATATATTATTGGAGGCAGCAGAATGTATGAGCTCCTGGCAGGTATATATTATTGGAGGCAGGAGAATGTATGAGCTCCTGTCAGGTATATATTATTGGAGGCAGCAGAATCTATGGGCTCCTGTCAGGTATATATTATTGGAGGCAGCAGAATGTATGAGCTCCTGTCAGGTATATATTATTGGAGGCAGGAGAATCTATGGGCTCCTGTCAGGTATATATTATTGGAGCCAGCAGAATCTATGGGCTCCTGTCAGGTATATATTATTGGAGGCAGCAGAATGTATGAGCTCCTGTCAGGTATATATTATTGGAGGCAGGAGAATCTATGGGCTCCTGTCAGGTATATATTATTGGAGGCAGCAGAATGTATGAGCTCCTGTCAGGTATATATTATTGGAGGCAGGAGAATGTATGAGCTCCTGTCAGGTATACATTATTGGAGGCAGGAGAATCTATGGGCTCCTGTCAGGTATATATTATTGGAGGCAGCAGAATGTATGGGCTCCTGTCAGGTATATATTATTGGAGGCAGGAGAATCTATGGGCTCCTGTCAGGTATATATTATTGGAGGCAGCAGAATGTATGAGCTCCTGTCAGGTATATATTATTGGAGGCAGGAGAGTGTATGGGCTCCTGTCTGGTATACATTATTGGAGGCAGCAGAATCTATGGGCTCCTGTCAGGTATATATTATTGGAGGCAGCAGAATCTATGGGCTCCTGTCAGGTATATATTATTGGAGGCAGCAGAATGTATGAGCTCCTGTCAGGTATATATTATTGGAGGCAGGAGAATGTATGGGCTCCTGTCAGGTATATATTATTGGAGGCAGCAGAATCTATGGGCTCCTGTCAGGTATATATTATTGGAGGCAGGAGAATCTATGGGCTCCTGTCAGGTATATATTATTGGAGGCAGCAGAATGTATGAGCTCCTGTCAGGTATATATTATTGGAGGCAGCAGAATGTATGGGCTCCTGTCAGGTATATATTATTGGAGGCAGCAGAATGTATGGGCTCCTGTCAGGTATATATTATTGGAGGCAGGAGAATCTATGGGCTCCTGTCAGGTATATATTATTGGAGGCAGCAGAATGTATGGGCTCCTGTCAGGTATATATTATTGGAGGCAGGAGAATCTATGGGCTCCTGTCAGGTATATATTATTGGAGGCAGGAGAATCTATGGGCTCCTGTCAGGTATATATTATTGGAGGCAGCAGAATGTATGGGCTCCTGTCAGGTATATATTATTGGAGGCAGGAGAATCTATGGGCTCCTGTCAGGTATATATTATTGGAGGCTGGAGAATGTATGGGCTCCTGTCAGGTATATATTATTGGAGGCAGCAGAATCTATGGGCTCCTGTCAGGTATATATTATTGGAGGCAGCAGAATCTATGGGCTCCTGTCAGGTATATATTATTGGAGGCAGCAGAATCTATGGGCTCCTGTCAGGTATATATTATTGGAGGCAGCAGAATCTATGGGCTCCTGTCAGGTATATATTATTGGAGGCAGCAGAATGTATGGGCTCCTGTCAGGTATATATTATTGGAGGCAGGAGAATGTATGGGCTCCTGTCAGGTATATATTATTGGAGGCAGCAGAATCTATGGGCTCCTGTCAGGTATATATTATTGGAGGCAGCAGAATGTATGAGCTCCTGTCAGGTATATATTATTGGAGGCAGCAGAATGTATGGGCTCCTGTCAGGTATATATTATTGGAAGCAGCAGAATGTATGGGCTCCTGTCAGGTATATATTATTGGAGGCAGGAGAATCTATGGGCTCCTGTCAGGTATATATTATTGGAGGCAGCAGAATGTATGGGCTCCTGTCAGGTATATATTATTGGAGGCAGGAGAATCTATGGGCTCCTGTCAGGTATATATTATTGGAGGCAGCAGAATGTATGAGCTCCTGTCAGGTATATATTATTGGAGGCAGCAGAATGTATGGGCTCCTGTCAGGTATATATTATTGGAGGCAGGAGAATCTATGGGCTCCTGTCAGGTATATATTATTGGAGGCAGCAGAATGTATGAGCTCCTGTCAGGTATATATTATTGGAGGCAGGAGAATGTATGAGCTCCTGTCAGGTATATATTATTGGAGGCAGCAGAATCTATGGGCTCCTGTCAGGTATATATTATTGGAGGCAGCAGAATGTATGAGCTCCTGTCTGGTATACATTATTGGAGGCAGCAGAATCTATGGGCTCCTGTCAGGTATATATTATTGGAGGCAGCAGAATCTATGGGCTCCTGTCAGGTATATATTATTGGAGGCAGCAGAATGTATGAGCTCCTGTCAGGTATATATTATTGGAGGCAGGAGAATGTATGGGCTCCTGTCAGGTATATATTATTGGAGGCAGGAGAATGTATGGGCTCCTGTCAGGTATATATTATTGGAGGCAGCAGAATGTATGAGCTCCTGTCAGGTATATATTATTGGAGGCAGGAGAATGTATGGGCTCCTGTCAGGTATATATTATTGGAGGCAGGAGAATCTATGGGCTCCTGTCAGGTATATATTATTGGAGGCAGCAGAATCTATGGGCTCTTGTCAGGTATATATTATTGGAGGCAGGAGAATCTATGGGCTCCTGTCAGGTATATATTATTGGAGGCAGCAGAATCCATGGGCTCCTGTCAGGTATATATTATTGGAGGCAGCAGAATCTATGGGCTCCTGTCAGGTATATATTATTGGAGGCAGCAGAGTGTATGGGCTCCTGTCAGGTATATATTATTGGAGGCAGGAGAATCTATGGGCTCCTGTCAGGTATATATTATTGGAGGCAGCAGAATGTATGAGCTCCTGTCAGGTATATATTATTGGAGGCAGAAGAATCTATGGGCTCCTGTCAGGTATATATTATTGGAGGCAGCAGAATCTATGGGCTCTTGTCAGGTATATATTATTGGAGGCAGGAGAATCTATGGGCTCCTGTCAGGTATATATTATTGGAGGCAGCAGAATCTATGGGCTCTTGTCAGGTATATATTATTGGAGGCAGGAGAATCTATGGGCTCCTGTCAGGTATATATTATTGGAGGCAGCAGAATCTATGGGCTCCTGTCAGGTGTATATTATTGGAGGCAGCAGAATCTATGGGCTCCTGTCAGGTATATATTATTGGAGGCAGCAGAATGTATGGGCTCCTGTCAGGTATATATTATTGGAGGCAGCAGAATGTATGGGCTCCTGTCAGGTATATATTATTGGAGGCAGCAGAATCTATGGGCTCCTGTCAGGTATATATTATTGGAGGCAGGAGAATGTATGGGCTCCTGTCAGGTATATATTATTGGAGGCAGGAGAATGTATGGGCTCCTGTCAGGTATATATTATTGGAGGCAGCAGAATGTATGGTCTCCTGTTGGGTATATATTATTGGAGGCAGCAGAATCTATGGGCTCCTGTCAGGTATATATTATTGGAGGCAGCTGAATCTATGGGCTCCTGTCAGGTATATATTATTGGAGGCAGGAGAATGTATGGGCTCCTGTCAGGTATATATTATTGGAGGCAGGAGAATGTATGGGCTTCTGTCAGGTATATATTATTGGAGGCCGGAGAATGTATGGGCTCCTGTCAGGTATATATTATTGGAGGCAGGAGAATGTATGGCCTCCTGTCAGGTATATATTATTGGAGGCAGCTGAATGTATGGGCTCCTACCAGGTATATAATATTGGAGGCAGGAGAATGTATGGGCTCCTGTCAGGTATATATTATTGGAGGCAGCAGAATGTATGGCCTCCTGTCAGGTATATATTATTGGAGGCAGGAGAATGTATAGGCTCCTGTCAGGTGTATATTATTGGAGGCAGGAGAATGTATGAGCTCCTGTCAGGTATATATTATTGGAGGCAGCAGAATGTATGGGCTCCTGTTAGGTATATATTATTGGAGGCAGCAGAATGTATGGGCTCCTGTGAGGTATATATTATTGGAGGCAGGAGAATGTATGGGCTCCTACCAGGTATATATTATTGGAGGTAGCAGAATGTATGGGCTCCTGTCAGGTATATATTATTGGAGGCAGGAGAATGTATGGGCTCCTGTCAGGTATATATTATTGGAGGCAGCAGAATGTATGGGCTCCTGTCAGGTGTATATTATTGGAGGCAGGAGAATGTATGAGCTCCTGTCAGGTATATATTATTGGAGGCAGCAGAATGTATGGGCTCCTGTCAGGTATATATTATTGGAGGCAGCAGAATGTATGGGCTCCTGTGAGGTATATATTATTGGAGGCAGGAGAATGTATGGGCTCCTACCAGGTATATATTATTGGAGGCAGCAGAATGTATGGGCTCCTGTCAGGTATATATTATTGGAGGCAGGAGAATGTATGGGCTCCTGTGAGGTATATATTATTGGAGGCAGCAGAATGTATGGGCTCCTGTCAGGTATATATTATTGGAGGCAGGAGAATGTATGGGCTCCTGTCAGGTATATATTATTGGAGGCAGCAGAATGTATGGGCACCTGTCAGGTATATATTATTGGAGGCAGCAGAATGTATGGGCTCCTGTCAGGTATATATTATTGGAGGCAGGAGAATGTATGGGCTCCTGTCATGTATATATTATTGGAGGCAGGAGAATGTATGAGCTCCTGTCAGGTATATATTATTGGAGGCCGGAGAATGTATGGGCTCCTGTCAGGTATATATTATTGGAGGCAGGAGAATGTATGGGCTCCTGTCAGGTATATATTATTGGAGGCTGGAGAATGTATGGGCTCCTGTCAGGTATATATTATTGGAGTCAGCAGAATCTATGGGCTCCTGTCAGGTATATATTATTGGAGGCAGCAGAATGTATGGGCACCTGTCAGGTATATATTATTGGAGGCAGCAGAATGTATGGGCTCCTGTCAGGTATATATTATTGGAGGCAGCAGAATGTATGGGCTCCTGTCAGGTATATATTATTGGAGGCAGGAGAATGTATGTGCTCCTGTCATGTATATATTATTGGAGGCAGGAGAATGTATGAGCTCCTGTCAGGTATATATTATTGGAGGCCGGAGAATGTATGGGCTCCTGTCAGGTATATATTATTGGAGGCAGGAGAATGTATGGGCTCCTGTCAGGTATATATTATTGGAGGCAGGAGAATGTATGGGCTCCTGTCAGGTATATATTATTGGAGGCAGCAGAATCTATGGGCTCCTGTCAGGTATATATTATTGGAGGCAGCAGAATGTATGAGCTCCTGTCAGGTATATATTATTGGAGGCAGCAGAATCTATGGGCTCCTGTCAGGTATATATTATTGGAGGCAGCAGAATGTATGAGCTCCTGTCAGGTATATATTATTGGAGGCAGCAGAATGTATGGGCTCCTGTCAGGTATATATTATTGGAGGCAGCAGAATGTATGGGCTCCTGTCAGGTATATATTATTGGAGGCAGGAGAATCTATGGGCTCCTGTCAGGTATATATTATTGGAGGCAGCAGAATGTATGGGCTCCTGTCAGGTATATATTATTGGAGGCAGGAGAATCTATGGGCTCCTGTCAGGTATATATTATTGGAGGCAGCAGAATGTATGAGCTCCTGTCAGGTATATATTATTGGAGGCAGCAGAATCTATGGGCTCCTGTCAGGTATATATTATTGGAGGCAGCAGAATCTATGGGCTCCTGTCAGGTATATATTATTGGAGGCAGCAGAATGTATGGGCTCCTGTCAGGTATATATTATTGGAGGCAGGAGAATGTATGGGCTCCTGTCAGGTATATATTATTGGAGGCAGCAGAATGTATGGGCTCCTGTCAGGTATATATTATTGGAGGCAGCAGAATGTATGAGCTCCTGTCAGGTATATATTATTGGAGGCAGCAGAATGTATGGGCTCCTGTCAGGTATATATTATTGGAGGCAGCAGAATGTATGGGCTCCTGTCAGGTATATATTATTGGAGGCAGGAGAATCTATGGGCTCCTGTCAGGTATATATTATTGGAGGCAGCAGAATGTATGGGCTCCTGTCAGGTATATATTATTGGAGGCAGGAGAATCTATGGGCTCCTGTCAGGTATATATTATTGGAGGCAGCAGAATGTATGAGCTCCTGTCAGGTATATATTATTGGAGGCAGCAGAATGTATGGGCTCCTGTCAGGTATATATTATTGGAGGCAGGAGAATCTATGGGCTCCTGTCAGGTATATATTATTGGAGGCAGCAGAATGTATGAGCTCCTGTCAGGTATATATTATTGGAGGCAGGAGAATCTATGGGCTCCTGTCAGGTATATATTATTGGAGCCAGCAGAATCTATGGGCTCCTGTCAGGTATATATTATTGGAGGCAGCAGAATGTATGAGCTCCTGTCAGGTATATATTATTGGAGGCAGGAGAATCTATGGGCTCCTGTCAGGTATATATTATTGGAGCCAGCAGAATCTATGGGCTCCTGTCAGGTATATATTATTGGAGGCAGCAGAATGTATGAGCTCCTGTCATGTATATATTATTGGAGGCAGGAGAATCTATGGGCTCCTGTCAGGTATATATTATTGGAGGCAGCAGAATGTATGAGCTCCTGTCAGGTATATATTATTGGAGGCAGGAGAATGTATGAGCTCCTGTCAGGTATACATTATTGGAGGCAGGAGAATCTATGGGCTCCTGTCAGGTATATATTATTGGAGGCAGCAGAATGTATGGGCTCCTGTCAGGTATATATTATTGGAGGCAGGAGAATCTATGGGCTCCTGTCAGGTATATATTATTGGAGGCAGCAGAATGTATGAGCTCCTGTCAGGTATATATTATTGGAGGCAGGAGAGTGTATGGGCTCCTGTCAGGTATACATTATTGGAGGCAGCAGAATCTATGGGCTCCTGTCAGGCATATATTATTGGAGGCAGCAGAATCTATGGGCTCCTGTCAGGTATATATTATTGGAGGCAGCAGAATGTATGAGCTCCTGTCAGGTATATATTATTGGAGGCAGGAGAATGTATGGGCTCCTGTCAGGTATATATTATTGGAGGCAGCAGAATCTATGGGCTCCTGTCAGGTATATATTATTGGAGGCAGCAGAATGTATGAGCTCCTGTCAGGTATATATTATTGGAGGCAGGAGAATGTATGGGCTCCTGTCAGGTATATATTATTGGAGGCAGGAGAATCTATGGGCTCCTGTCAGGTATATATTATTGGAGGCAGCAGAATCTATGGGCTCTTGTCAGGTATATATTATTGGAGGCAGGAGAATCTATGGGCTCCTGTCAGGTATATATTATTGGAGGCAGCAGAATCCATGGGCTCCTGTCAGGTATATATTATTGGAGGCAGCAGAATCTATGGGCTCCTGTCAGGTATATATTATTGGAGGCAGCAGAGTGTATGGGCTCCTGTCAGGTATATATTATTGGAGGCAGGAGAATCTATGGGCTCCTGTCAGGTATATATTATTGGAGGCAGCAGAATGTATGAGCTCCTGTCAGGTATATATTATTGGAGGCAGAAGAATCTATGGGCTCCTGTCAGGTATATATTATTGGAGGCAGCAGAATCTATGGGCTCTTGTCAGGTATATATTATTGGAGGCAGGAGAATCTATGGGCTCCTGTCAGGTGTATATTATTGGAGGCAGCAGAATCTATGGGCTCTTGTCAGGTATATATTATTGGAGGCAGGAGAATCTATGGGCTCCTGTCAGGTATATATTATTGGAGGCAGCAGAATCTATGGGCTCCTGTCAGGTGTATATTATTGGAGGCAGCAGAATCTATGGGCTCCTGTCAGGTATATATTATTGGAGGCAGCAGAATGTATGGGCTCCTGTCAGGTATATATTATTGGAGGCAGCAGAATGTATGGGCTCCTGTCAGGTATATATTATTGGAGGCAGCAGAATCTATGGGCTCCTGTCAGGTATATATTATTGGAGGCAGGAGAATGTATGGGCTCCTGTCAGGTATATATTATTGGAGGCAGGAGAATGTATGGGCTCCTGTCAGGTATATATTATTGGAGGCAGCAGAATGTATGGTCTCCTGTTGGGTATATATTATTGGAGGCAGCAGAATCTATGGGCTCCTGTCAGGTATATATTATTGGAGGCAGCTGAATCTATGGGCTCCTGTCAGGTATATATTTTTAGAGGCAGGAGAATGTATGGGCTCCTGTCAGGTATATATTATTGGAGGCAGGAGAATGTATGGGCTTCTGTCAGGTATATATTATTGGAGGCCGGAGAATGTATGGGCTCCTGTCAGGTATATATTATTGGAGGCAGGAGAATGTATGGCCTCCTGTCAGGTATATATTATTGGAGGCAGCTGAATGTATGGGCTCCTACCAGGTATATAATATTGGAGGCAGGAGAATGTATGGGCTCCTGTCAGGTATATATTATTGGAGGCAGCAGAATGTATGGCCTCCTGTCAGGTATATGTTACTGGAGGCAGGAGAATGTATAGGCTCCTGTCAGGTGTATATTATTGGAGGCAGGAGAATGTATGAGCTCCTGTCAGGTATATATTATTGGAGGCAGCAGAATGTATGGGCTCCTGTCAGGTATATATTATTGGAGGCAGCAGAATGTATGGGCTCCTGTGAGGTATATATTATTGGAGGCAGGAGAATGTATGGGCTCCTACCAGGTATATATTATTGGAGGTAGCAGAATGTATGGGCTCCTGTCAGGTATATATTATTGGAGGCAGGAGAATGTATGGGCTCCTGTCAGGTATATATTATTGGAGGCAGCAGAATGTATGGGCTCCTGTCAGGTGTATATTATTGGAGGCAGGAGAATGTATGAGCTCCTGTCAGGTATATATTATTGGAGGCAGCAGAATGTATGGGCTCCTGTCAGGTATATATTATTGGAGGCAGCAGAATGTATGGGCTCCTGTGAGGTATATATTATTGGAGGCAGGAGAATGTATGGGCTCCTACCAGGTATATATTATTGGAGGCAGCAGAATGTATGGGCTCCTGTCAGGTATATATTATTGGAGGCAGGAGAATGTATGGGCTCCTGTGAGGTATATATTATTGGAGGCAGCAGAATGTATGGGCTCCTGTCAGGTATATATTATTGGAGGCAGGAGAATGTATGGGCTCCTGTCAGGTATATATTATTGGAGGCAGCAGAATGTATGGGCTCCTGTCAGGTATATATTATTGGAGGCAGCAGAATGTATGGGCTCCTGTCAGGTATATATTACTGGAGGCAGGAGAATGTATGGGCTCCTGTCATGTATATATTATTGGAGGCAGGAGAATGTATGAGCTCCTGTCAGGTATATATTATTGGAGGCCGGAGAATGTATGGGCTCCTGTCAGGTATATATTATTGGAGGCAGGAGAATGTATGGGCTCCTGTCAGGTATATATTATTGGAGGCTGGAGAATGTATGGGCTCCTGTCAGGTATATATTATTGGAGTCAGCAGAATCTATGGGCTCCTGTCAGGTATATATTATTGGAGGCAGCAGAATGTATGGGCACCTGTCAGGTATATATTATTGGAGGCAGCAGAATGTATGGGCTCCTGTCAGGTATATATTATTGGAGGCAGCAGAATGTATGGGCTCCTGTCAGGTATATATTATTGGAGGCAGGAGAATGTATGTGCTCCTGTCATGTATATATTATTGGAGGCAGGAGAATGTATGAGCTCCTGTCAGGTATATATTATTGGAGGCCGGAGAATGTATGGGCTCCTGTCAGGTATATATTATTGGAGGCAGGAGAATGTATGGGCTCCTGTCAGGTATATATTATTGGAGGCAGGAGAATGTATGGGCTCCTGTCAGGTATATATTATTGGAGTCAGCAGAATCTATGGGCTCCTGTCAGGTATATATTATTGGAGGCAGGAGAATGTATGGGCTCCTGTCAGGTATATATTATTGGAGGCAGCAGAATGTATGGGCTCCTGTCAGGTATATATTATTGGAGGCAGGAGAATGTATGGGCTCCTGTCAGGTATATATTATTGGAGGCAGCAGAATGTATGGGCTCCTGTCTGGTATATATTATTGGAGGCAGCAGAATGTATGGGCTCCTGTCAGGTATATATTATTGGAGGCAGCAGAATGTATGGGCTCCTGTCAGGTATTTATTATTGGAGGCAGCAGAATGTATGGGCTCCTGTCAGGTATATATTATTGGAGGCAGGAGAATGTATGGGCCCCTGTCAGGTATATATTATTGGAGCCAGGAGAATCTATGGGCTCCTGTCAGATATATATTATTGGAGGCAGCAGAATGTATGGGCTCCTGTCAGGTATATATTATTGGAGGCAGGAGAATGTATGGGCTCCTGTCATGTATATATTATTGGAGGCAGGAGAATGTATGAGCTCCTGTCAGGTATATATTATTGGAGGCCGGAGAATGTATGGGCTCCTGTCAGGTATATATTATTGGAGGCAGGAGAATGTATGGGCTCCTGTCAGGTATATATTATTGGATGCTGGAGAATGTATGGGCTCCTGTCAGGTATATATTATTGGAGTCAGCAGAATCTATGGGCTCCTGTCAGGTATATATTATTGGAGGCAGCAGAATGTATGGGCTCCTGTCAGGTATATATTATTGGAGGCAGCAGAATGTATGGGCTCCTGTCAGGTATATATTATTGGAGGCAGCAGAATGTATGGGCTCCTGTCAGGTATATATTATTGGAGGCAGGAGAATGTATGTGCTCCTGTCATGTATATATTATTGGAGGCAGGAGAATGTATGAGCTCCTGTCAGGTATATATTATTGGAGGCAGCAGAATGTATGGGCTCCTGTCAGGTATATATTATTGGAGGCAGCAGAATGTATGGGCTCCTGTGAGGTATATATTATTGGAGGCAGGAGAATCTATGGGCTCCTACCAGGTATATATTATTGGAGGTAGCAGAATGTATGGGCTCCTGTCAGGTATATATTATTGGAGGCAGGAGAATGTATGGGCTCCTGTCAGGTATATATTATTGGAGGCAGCAGAATGTATGGGCTCCTGTCAGGTGTATATTATTGGAGGCAGGAGAATGTATGAGCTCCTGTCAGGTATATATTATTGGAGGCAGCAGAATGTATGGGCTCCTGTCAGGTATATATTATTGGAGGCAGCAGAATGTATGGGCTCCTGAGAGGTATATATTATTGGAGGCAGGAGAATGTATGGGCTCCTACCAGGTATATATTATTGGAGGCAGCAGAATGTATGGGCTCCTATCAGGTATATATTATTGGAGGCAGGAGAATGTATGGGCTCCTGTGAGGTATATATTATTGGAGGCAGCAGAATGTATGGGCTCCTGTCAGGTATATATTATTGGAGGCAGGAGAATGTATGGGCTCCTGTCAGGTATATATTATTGGAGGCAGCAGAATGTATGGGCTCCTGTCAGGTATATATTATTGGAGGCAGCAGAATGTATGGGCTCCTGTCAGGTATATATTATTGAAGGCAGGAGAATGTATGGGCTCCTGTCATGTATATATTATTGGAGGCAGGAGAATGTATGAGCTCCTGTCAGGTATATATTATTGGAGGCCGGAGAATGTATGGGCTCCTGTCAGGTATATATTATTGGAGGCAGGAGAATGTATGGGCTCCTGTCAGGTATATATTATTGGAGGCTGGAGAATGTATGGGCTCCTGTCAGGTATATATTATTGGAGTCAGCAGAATCTATGGGCTCCTGTCAGGTATATATTATTGGAGGCAGCAGAATGTATGGGCTCCTGTCAGGTATATATTATTGGAGGCACCAGAATGTATGGGCTCCTGTCAGGTATATATTATTGGAGGCAGCAGAATGTATGGGCTCCTGTCAGGTATATATTATTGGAGGCAGGAGAATGTATGTGCTCCTGTCATGTATATATTATTGGAGGCAGGAGAATGTATGAGCTCCTGTCAGGTATATATTATTGGAGGCCGGAGAATGTATGGGCTCCTGTCAGGTATATATTATTGGAGGCAGGAGAATGTATGGGCTCCTGTCAGGTATATATTATTGGAGGCAGGAGAATGTATGGGCTCCTGTCAGGTATATATTATTGGAGTCAGCAGAATCTATGGGCTCCTGTCAGGTGTATATTATTGGAGGCAGGAGAATGTATGGGCTCCTGTCAGGTATATATTATTGGAGGCAGCAGAATGTATGGGCTCCTGTCAGGTATATATTATTGGAGGCAGGAGAATGTATGGGCTCCTGTCAGGTATATATTATTGGAGGCAGCAGAATGTATGGGCTCCTGTCTGGTATATATTATTGGAGGCAGCAGAATGTATGGGCTCCTGTCTGGTATATATTATTGGAGGTAGGAGAATGTATGGGCTCCTGTCAGGTATTTATTATTGGAGGCAGCAGAATGTATGGGCTCCTGTCAGGTATGTATTATTGGAGGCAGGAGAATGTATGGGCCCCTGTCAGGTATATATTATTGGAGCCAGGAGAATCTATGGGCTCCTGTCAGATATATATTATTGGAGGCAGCACAATGTATGTGCTCCTGTCAGGTATATATTATTGGAGGCAGGAGAATGTATGGGCTCCTGTCAGGTATATATTATTAGAGGCAGGAGAATGTATGGGCCCCTGTCAGGTATATATTATTGGAGGCAGGAGAATCTATGGGCTCCTGTCAGATATATATTATTAGAGGCAGCAGAATGTATGGGCTCCTGTCAGGTATATATTATTGGAGGCAGGAGAATGTATGGGCTTCTGTCAGGTATATATTATTGGAGGCAGCAGAATGTAGGGGCTCCTGTCAGGTATATATTATTGGAGGCAGCAGAATGTATGGGCTCCTGTCAGGTATATATTATTGGAGGCAGGAGAATGTATGGGCTCCTGTCAGGTATATATTATTGGAGGCTGGAGAATGTATGGGCTCCTGTCAGGTATATATTATTGAAGGCAGCATAATCTATGGGCTCCTGTCAGGTATATATTATTGGAGGCAGCAGAATGTATGGGCTCCTGTCAGGTATATATTATTGGAGGCAGCAGAATGTATGGGCTCCTGTCAGGTATATATTATTGGAGGCAGCAGAATCTATGGGCTCCTGTCAGGTATATATTATTGGAGGCAGCAGAATGTATGGGCTCCTGTCAGGTATATATTATTGGAGGCAGCAGAATGTATGGCCTCCTGTCAGGTATATATTATTGGAGGCAGGAGAATGTATGGGCTCCTGTCAGGTATATATTATTGGAGGCAGCAGAATCTATGGGCTCCTGTCAGGTATATATTATTGGAGGCAGCAGAATCTATGGGCTCCTGTCAGGTATATATTATTGGAGGCAGCAGAATGTATGGGCTCCTGTCATGTATATATTATTGGAGGCAGCAGAATCTATGGGCTCCTGTCAGGTATATATTATTGGAGGCAGCAGAATGTATGGGCTCCTGTCAAGTATATATTATTGGAGGCAGCAGAATCTATGGGCTCCTGTCAGGTATATATTATTGGAGGCAGCAGAATGTATGGCCTCCTGTCAGGTATATATTATAGGAGGCAGGAGAATGTATAGGCTCCTGTCAGGTATATATTATTGGAGCCAGGAGAATGTATGGGCTCCTGTCAGGTATATATTATTGGAGGCAGGAGAATCTATGGGCTCCTGTCAGGTATATATTATTGGAGGCAGGAGAATGTATGGGCTCCTGTCAGGTATATATTATTGGAGGCAGGAGAATGTATGGGCTCCTGTCAGGTATTTATTATTGGAGGCAGCAGAATGTATGGTCTCCTGTTGGGTATATATTATTGGAGGCAGCAGAATCTATGGGCTCCTGTCAGGTATATATTATTGGAGGCAGCTGAATCTATGGGCTCCTGTCAGGTATATATTATTGGAGGCAGGAGAATGTATGGGCTCCTGTCAGGTATATATTATTGGAGGCAGGAGAATGTATGGGCTCCTGTCAGGTATATATTATTGGAGGCCGGAGAATGTATGGGCTCCTGTCAGGTATATATTATTGGAGGCAGCAGAATGTATGGCCTCCTGTCAGGTATATATTATTGGAGGCAGCAGAATCTATGGGCTCCTGTCAGGTATATATTATTGGAGGCAGCAGAATCTATGGGCTCCTGTCAGGTATATATTATTGGAGGCAGCAGAATGTATGGGCTCCTGTCAGGTATATATTATTGGAGGCAGCAGAATGTATGGCCTCCTGTCAGGTATATATTATTGGAGGCAGCAGAATCTATGGGCTCCTGTCAGGTATATATTATTGGAGGCAGCAGAATGTATGGGCTCCTGTCAGGTATATATTATTGGAGGCAGCAGAATGTATGGCCTCCTGTCAGGTATATATTATTGGAGGCAGCAGAATGTATGGGCTCCTGTCAGGTATATATTATTGGAGGCAGCAGAATGTATGGACTCCTGTCAGGTATATATTATTGGAGGCAGCAGAATCTATGGGCTCCTGTCAGGTATATATTATTGGAGGCAGCAGAATGTATGGCCTCCTGTCAGGTATATATTATTGGAGGCAGGAGAATGTATAGGCTCCTGTCAGGTATATATTATTGGAGCCAGGAGAATGTATGGGCTCCTGTCAGGTATATATTATTGGAGGCAGGAGAATCTATGGGCTCCTGTCAGGTATATATTATTGGAGGCAGGAGAATGTATGGGCTCCTGTCAGGTATATATTATTGGAGGCAGGAGAATGTATGGGCTCCTGTCAGGTATATATTATTGGAGGCAGGAGAATGTATGGGCTCCTGTCAGGTATATATTATTGGAGGCCGGAGAATGTATGGGCTCCTGTCAGGTATATATTATTGGAGACAGGAGAGTGTATGGGCTCCTGTCAGGTATATATTAGTGGAGGCAGGAGAATGTATGGGCTCCTGTCAGGTATATATTATTGGAGGCAGCAGAATGTATGGGCTCCTGTCAGGTATATATTATTGGAGGCAGCTGAATGTATGGGCTCCTACCAGGTATATAATATTGGAGGCAGGAGAATGTATGGGCTCCTGTCAGTTATATATTATTGGAGGCAGCAGAATGTATGGCCTCCTGTCAGGTATATATTATTGGAGGCAGGAGAATGTATAGGCTCCTGTCAGGTGTATATTATTGGAGGCAGGAGAATGCATGAGCTCCTGTCAGGTATATATTATTGGAGGCAGCACAATGTATGGGCTCCTGTCAGGTATATATTATTGGAGGCAGCAGAATGTATGGGCTCCTGTCAGGTATATATTATTGGAGGCAGGAGAATGTATGGGCTCCTACCAGGTATATATTATTGGAGGTAGCAGAATGTATGGGCTCCTGTCAGGTATATATTATTGGAGGCAGGAGAATGTATGGGCTCCTGTCAGGTATATATTATTGGAGGCAGCAGAATGTATGGGCTCCTGTCAGGTGTATATTATTGGAGGCAGGAGAATGTATGAGCTCCTGTCAGGTATATATTATTGGAGGCAGCAGAATGTATGGGCTCCTGTCAGGTATATATTATTGGAGGCAGCAGAATGTATGGGCTCCTGTGAGGTATATATTATTGGAGGCAGGAGAATGTATGGGCTCCTACCAGGTATATATTATTGAAGGCAGCAGAATGTATGGGCTCCTGTCAGGTATATATTATTGGAGGCAGGAGAATGTATGGGCTCCTGTGAGGTATATATTATTGGAGGCAGCAGAATGTATGGGCTCCTGTCAGGTATATATTATTGGAGGCAGGAGAATGTATGGGTTCCTGTCAGGTATATATTATTGGAGGCAGCAGAATGTATGGGCTCCTGTCAGGTATATATTATTGGAGGCAGCAGAATGTATGGGCTCCTGTCAGGTATATATTATTGGAGGCAGGAGAATGTATGGGCTCCTGTCATGTATATATTATTGGAGGCAGGAGAATGTATGAGCTCCTGTCAGGTATATATTATTGGAGGCCGGAGAATGTATGGGCTCCTGTCAGGTATATATTATTGGAGGCAGGAGAATGTATGGGCTCCTGTCAGGTATATATTATTGGAGGCAGGAGAATGTATGGGCTCCTGTCAGGTATATATTATTGGAGTCAGCAGAATCTATGGGCTCCTGTCAGGTATATATTATTGGAGGCAGGAGAATGTATGGGCTCCTGTCAGGTATATATTATTGGAGGCAGCAGAATGTATGGGCTCCTGTCAGGTATATATTATTGGAGGCAGGAGAATGTATGGGCTCCTACCAGGTATATATTATTGGAGGCAGCAGAATGTATGGGCTCCTGTCAGGTATATATTATTGGAGGCAGGAGAATGTATGGGCTCCTGTCATGTATATATTATTGGAGGCAGCAGAATGTATGGGCTCCTGTCAGGTATATATTATTGGAGGCAGGAGAATGTATGGGCTCCTGTGAGGTATATATTATTGGAGGCAGCAGAATGTATGGGCTCCTGTCAGGTATATATTATTGGAGGCAGGAGAATGTATGGGCTCCTGTCAGGTATATATTATTGGAGGCAGCAGAATGTATGGGCTCCTGTCAGGTATATATTATTGGAGGCAGCAGAATGTATGGGCTCCTGTCAGGTATATATTATTGGAGGCAGCAGAATCTATGGGCTCCTGTCAGGTATATATTATTGGAGGCAGAAGAATGTATGGGCTCCTGTCAGGTATATATTATTGGAGGCAGCTGAATGTATGGGCTCCTACCAGGTATATATTATTGGAGGCAGGAGAATGTATGGGCTCCTGTCAGGTATGTACTATTGGAGGCAGGAGAATGTATGGGCTCCTGTCAGGTATATATTATTGGAGGCAGCAGAATGTATGGGCTCCTACCAGGTATATATTATTGGAGGCAGCAGAATGTATGAGCTCCTGTCAGGTATATATTATTGGAGGCCGGAGAATGTATGGGCTCCTGTCAGGTATATATTATTGGAGGCAGCAGAATGTATGGGCTCCTACCAGGTATATATTATTGGAGGCAGGAGAATGTATGGGCTCCTGTCAGGTATGTACTATTGGAGGCAGGAGAATGTATGGGCTCCTGTCAGGTATATATTATTGGAGGCAGCAGAATGTATGGGCTCCTGTCAGGTATATATTATTGGAGGCAGCAGAATGTATGGGCTCCTGTCAGGTATATATTATTGGAGGCAGGAGAATGTATGGGCTCCTGTCATGTATATATTATTGGAGGCAGGAGAATGTATGAGCTCCTGTCAGGTATATATTATTGGAGGCCGGAGAATGTATGGGCTCCTGTCAGGTATATATTAATGGAGGCAGGAGAATGTATGGGCTCCTGTCAGGTATATATTATTGGAGGCAGGAGAATGTATGGGCTCCTGTCAGGTATATATTATTGGAGTCAGCAGAATCTATGGGCTCCTGTCAGGTATATATTATTGGAGGCAGGAGAATGTATGGGCTCCTGTCAGGTATATATTATTGGAGGCAGCAGAATGTATGGGCTCCTGTCAGGTATATATTATTGGAGGCAGCAGAATGTATGGGCTCCTGTGAGGTATATATTATTGGAGGCAGGAGAATGTATGGGCTCCTACCAGGTATATATTATTGGAGGCAGCAGAATGTATGGGCTCCTGTCAGGTATATATTATTGGAGGCAGGAGAATGTATGGGCTCCTGTCAGGTATATATTATTGGAGGCAGCAGAATGTATGGGCTCCTGTCAGGTATATATTATTGGAGGCAGGAGAATGTATGGGCTCCTGTCAGGTATATATTATTGGAGGCAGCAGAATGTATGGGCTCCTGTCAGGTATATATTATTGGAGGCAGCAGAATGTATGGGCTCCTGTCAGGTATATATTATTGGAGGCAGGAGAATGTATGGGCTCCTGTCATGTATATATTATTGGAGGCAAGAGAATGTATGAGCTCCTGTCAGGTATATATTATTGGAGGCCGGAGAATGTATGGGCTCCTGTCAGGTATATATTATTGGAGGCAGGAGAATGTATGGGCTCCTGTCAGTTATATATTATTGGAGGCAGGAGAATGTATGGGCTCCTGTCAGGTATATATTATTGGAGTCAGCAGAATCTATGGGCTCCTGTCAGGTATATATTATTGGAGGCAGGAGAATGTATGGGCTCCTGTCAGGTATATATTATTGGAGGCAGCAGAATGTATGGGCTCCTGTCAGGTATATATTATTGGAGGCAGCAGAATGTATGGGCTCCTGTCAGGTATATATTATTGGAGGCAGCAGAATGTATGGGCTCCTGTCTGGTATATATTATTGGAGGCAGCAGAATGTATGGGCTCCTGTCAGGTATATATTATTGGAGGTAGGAGAATGTATGGGCTCCTGTCAGGTATTTATTATTGGAGGCAGCAGAATGTATGGGCTCCTGTCAGGTATATATTATTGGAGGCAGGAGAATGTATGGGCCCCTGTCAGGTATATATTATTGGAGGCAGGAGAATCTATGGGCTCCTGTCAGATATATATTATTGGAGGCAGCAGAATGTATGTGCTCCTGTCAGGTATATATTATTGGAGGCAGGAGAATGTATGGGCTCCTGTCAGGTATATATTATTGGAGGCAGGAGAATGTATGGGCCCCTGTCAGGTATATATTATTGGAGGCAGGAGAATCTATGGGCTCCTGTCAGATATATATTATTGGAGGCAGCAGAATGTATGGGCTCCTGTCAGGTATATATTATTGGAGGCAGGAGAATGTATGGGCTCCTGTCAGGTATATATTATTGGAGGCAGCAGAATGTAGGGGCTCCTGTCAGGTATATATTATTGGAGGCAGCAGAATGTATGGGCTCCTGTCAGGTATATATTATTGGAGGCAGGAGAATGTATGGGCTCCTGTCAGGTATATATTATTGGAGGCTGGAGAATGTATGGGCTCCTGTCAGGTATATATTATTGAAGGCAGCAGAATCTATGGGCTCCTGTCAGGTATATATTATTGGAGGCAGCAGAATGTATGGGCTCCTGTCAGGTATATATTATTGGAGGCAGCAGAATGTAGGGGCTCCTGTCAGGTATATATTATTGGAGGCAGCAGAATCTATGGGCTCCTACCAGGTATTTATTATTGGAGACAGCAGAATCTATGGGCTCCTGTCAGGTATATATTATTGGAGGCAGGAGAATGTATGGGCTCCTGTCAGGTATATATTATTGGAGGCAGGAGAATATATGGGCCCCTGTCAGGTATATATTATTGGAGGCAGGAGAATGTATGGGCCCCTGTCAGGTATATATTATTGGAGGCAGGAGAATGTATGGGCTCCTGTCAGGTATATATTATTGGAGGCAGGAGAATGTATGGGCCCCTGTCAGGTATATATTATTGGAGGCAGGAGAATGTATGGGCCCCTGTCAGGTATATATTATTGGAGGCAGGAGAATGTATGGGCCCCTGTCAGGTATATATTATTGGAGGCAGCAGAATGTATGGGCTCCTGTCAGGTATATATTATTGGAGACACCAGAATGTATGGGCTCCTGTCAGGTATATATTATTGAAGGCAGCAGAATCTATGGGCTCCTGTCAGGTATATATTATTGGAGGCAGCAGAATGTAGGGGCTCCTGTCAGGTATATATTATTGGAGGCAGCAGAATCTATGGGCTCCTACCAGGTATATATTATTGGAGGCAGCAAAATCTATGGGCTCCTGTCAGGTATATATTATTGGAGGCAGGAGAATGTATGGGCTCCTGTCAGGTATACATTATTGGAGGCAGCAGAATGTATGGGCTCCTGTCAGGTATATATTATTGGAGGCAGCAGAATGTATGGGCTCCTGTCAGGTATATATTATTGGAGGCAGCAGAATCTATGGGCTCCTGTCAGGTATATATTATTGGAGGCAGAAGAATGTATGGGCTCCTGTCAGGTATATATTATTGGAGGCAGCTGAATGTATGGGCTCCTACCAGGTATATATTATTGGAGGCAGGAGAATGTATGGGCTCCTGTCAGGTATGTACTATTGGAGGCAGGAGAATGTATGGGCTCCTGTCAGGTATATATTATTGGAGGCAGCAGAATGTATGGGCTCCTACCAGGTATATATTATTGGAGGCAGCAGAATGTATGAGCTCCTGTCAGGTATATATTATTGGAGGCCGGAGAATGTATGGGCTCCTGTCAGGTATATATTATTGGAGGCAGCAGAATGTATGGGCTCCTACCAGGTATATATTATTGGAGGCAGGAGAATGTATGGGCTCCTGTCAGGTATGTACTATTGGAGGCAGGAGAATGTATGGGCTCCTGTCAGGTATATATTATTGGAGGCAGCAGAATGTATGGGCTCCTGTCAGGTATGTACTATTGGAGGCAGGAGAATGTATGGGCTCCTGTCAGGTATATATTATTGGAGGCAGCAGAATGTATGGGCTCCTGTCAGGTATGTACTATTGGAGGCAGGAGAATGTATGGGCTCCTGTCAGGTATATATTATTGGAGGCAGCAGAATGTATGGGCTCCTGTCAGGTATATATTATTGGAGGCAGCAGAATGTATGGGCTCCTGTCAGGTATGTATTATTGGATGCTGGAGAATGTATGGGCTCCTGTCAGGTATATATTATTGGAGGCAGCAGAATCTATGGGCTCCTGTCAGGTATATATTATTGGAGTCAGGAGAATGTATGTGCTCCTGTCAGGTATATATTATTGGAGGCAGGAGAATGTATGGGCTCCTAACAGGTATATATTATTAGAGGCAGGAGAATGTATGGGCTCCTGTCAGGTATATATTATTGGAGGCAGCAGAATGTATGGGCTCCTGTCAGGTATGTATTATTGGAGGCAGGAGAATGTATGGGCTCCTGTCAGGTATATATTATTGGAAGCTGGAGAATCTATGGGCTCCTGTCAGGTATATATTATTGGAGGCAGGAGAATGTATGGGCTCCTGTCAGGTATATATTATTGGAGGCAGGAGAATGTATGGGCTCCTGTCAGGTATATATTATTGGAGCCAGCAGAATCTATGGGCTCCTGTCAGGTATATATTATTGGAGCCAGCAGAGTCTATGGGCTCCTGTCAGGTATATATTATTGGAGGCAGGAGAATCTATGGGCTCCTGTCAAGTATATATTATTGGAGGCAGGAGAATCTATGGGCTCCTGTCAGGTATATATTATTGGAGGCAGGAGAATGTATGGGCTCCTGTCAGGTATATATTATTGCAGCCAGCAGAATGTATGGGCTCCTGTCAGGTATATATTATTGGAGGCAGGAGAATCCATGGGCTCCTGTCAGATATATATTATTGGAGGCAGGAGAATCTATGGGCTCCTGTCAGGTATGTACTATTGGAGGCAGGAGAATGTATGGGCTCCTGTCAGGTATATATTATTGGAGGCAGCAGAATGTATGGGCTCCTGTCAGGTATGTACTATTGGAGGCAGGAGAATGTATGGGCTCCTGTCAGGTATATATTATTGGAGGCAGCAGAATGTATGGGCTCCTGTCAGGTATGTACTATTGGAGGCAGGAGAATGTATGGGCTCCTGTCAGATATATATTATTGGAGGCAGCAGAATGTATGGGCTCCTGTCAGGTATATATTATTGGAGGCAGGAGAATGTATGGGCTCCTGTCAGGTATATATTATTGGAGGCAGCAGAATATAGGGGCTCCTGTCAGGTATATATTATTGGAGGCAGCAGAATGTATGGGCTCCTGTCAGGTATATATTATTGGAGGCAGGAGAATGTATGGGCTCCTGTCAGGTATATATTATTGGAGGCTGGAGAATGTATGGGCTCCTGTCAGGTATATATTATTGAAGGCAGCAGAATCTATGGGCTCCTGTCAGGTATATATTATTGGAGGCAGCAGAATGTATGGGCTCCTGTCAGGTATATATTATTGGAGGCAGCAGAATGTAGGGGCTCCTGTCAGGTATATATTATTGGAGGCAGCAGAATCTATGGGCTCCTACCAGGTATTTATTATTGGAGGCAGCAGAATCTATGGGCTCCTGTCAGGTATATATTATTGGAGGCAGGAGAATGTATGGGCTCCTGTCAGGTATATATTATTGGAGGCAGGAGAATATATGGGCCCCTGTCAGGTATATATTATTGGAGGCAGGAGAATGTATGGGCCCCTGTCAGGTATATATTATTGGAGGCAGGAGAATGTATGGGCTCCTGTCAGGTATATATTATTGGAGGCAGGAGAATGTATGGGCCCCTGTCAGGTATATATTATTGGAGGCAGGAGAATGTATGGGCCCCTGTCAGGTATATATTATTGGAGGCAGGAGAATGTATGGGCCCCTGTCAGGTATATATTATTGGAGGCAGCAGAATGTATGGGCTCCTGTCAGGTATATATTATTGGAGACACCAGAATGTATGGGCTCCTGTCAGGTATATATTATTGAAGGCAGCAGAATCTATGGGCTCCTGTCAGGTATATATTATTGGAGGCAGCAGAATGTAGGGGCTCCTGTCAGGTATATATTATTGGAGGCAGCAGAATCTATGGGCTCCTACCAGGTATATATTATTGGAGGCAGCAAAATCTATGGGCTCCTGTCAGGTATATATTATTGGAGGCAGGAGAATGTATGGGCTCCTGTCAGGTATACATTATTGGAGGCAGCAGAATGTATGGGCTCCTGTCAGGTATATATTATTGGAGGCAGCAGAATGTATGGGCTCCTGTCAGGTATATATTATTGGAGGCAGCAGAATCTATGGGCTCCTGTCAGGTATATATTATTGGAGGCAGAAGAATGTATGGGCTCCTGTCAGGTATATATTATTGGAGGCAGCTGAATGTATGGGCTCCTACCAGGTATATATTATTGGAGGCAGGAGAATGTATGGGCTCCTGTCAGGTATGTACTATTGGAGGCAGGAGAATGTATGGGCTCCTGTCAGGTATATATTATTGGAGGCAGCAGAATGTATGGGCTCCTACCAGGTATATATTATTGGAGGCAGCAGAATGTATGAGCTCCTGTCAGGTATATATTATTGGAGGCCGGAGAATGTATGGGCTCCTGTCAGGTATATATTATTGGAGGCAGCAGAATGTATGGGCTCCTACCAGGTATATATTATTGGAGGCAGGAGAATGTATGGGCTCCTGTCAGGTATGTACTATTGGAGGCAAGAGAATGTATGGGCTCCTGTCAGGTATATATTATTGGAGGCAGCAGAATGTATGGGCTCCTGTCAGGTATGTACTATTGGAGGCAGGAGAATGTATGGGCTCCTGTCAGGTATATATTATTGGAGGCAGCAGAATGTATGGGCTCCTGTCAGGTATGTACTATTGGAGGCAGGAGAATGTATGGGCTCCTGTCAGGTATATATTATTGGAGGCAGCAGAATGTATGGGCTCCTGTCAGGTATATATTATTGGAGGCAGCAGAATGTATGGGCTCCTGTCAGGTATGTATTATTGGATGCTGGAGAATGTATGGGCTCCTGTCAGGTATATATTATTGGAGGCAGCAGAATCTATGGGCTCCTGTCAGGTATATATTATTGGAGTCAGGAGAATGTATGTGCTCCTGTCAGGTATATATTATTGGAGGCAGGAGAATGTATGGGCTCCTAACAGGTATATATTATTAGAGGCAGGAGAATGTATGGGCTCCTGTCAGGTATATATTATTGGAGGCAGCAGAATGTATGGGCTCCTGTCAGGTATGTATTATTGGAGGCAGGAGAATGTATGGGCTCCTGTCAGGTATATATTATTGGAAGCTGGAGCATCTATGGGCTCCTGTCAGGTATATATTATTGGAGGCAGGAGAATGTATGGGCTCCTGTCAGGTATATATTATTGGAGGCAGGAGAATGTATGGGCTCCTGTCAGGTATATATTATTGGAGCCAGCAGAATCTATGGGCTCCTGTCAGGTATATATTATTGGAGCCAGCAGAGTCTATGGGCTCCTGTCAGGTATATATTATTGGAGGCAGGAGAATCTATGGGCTCCTGTCAAGTATATATTATTGGAGGCAGGAGAATCTATGGGCTCCTGTCAGGTATATATTATTGGAGGCAGGAGAATGTATGGGCTCCTGTCAGGTATATATTATTGGAGCCAGCAGAATGTATGGGCTCCTGTCAGGTATATATTATTGGAGGCAGGAGAATCCATGGGCTCCTGTCAGATATATATTATTGGAGGCAGGAGAATCTATGGGCTCCTGTCAGGTATATATTATTGGAGCCAGCAGAATGTATGGGCTCCTGTCAGGTATATATTATTGGAGGCAGGAGAATGTATGGGCTCCTGTCAGGTATATATTATTGGAAGCAGGAGAATGTATGGGCTCCTGTCAGGTATATATTATTGGAGGCAGGAGAATGTATGGGCTCCTGTCAGGTATATATTATTGGAAGCAGGAGAATGTATGGGCTCCTGTCAGGTATATATTATTGGAGCCAGCAGAATGTATGGGCTCCTGTCAGGTATATATTATTGGAGGCAGCAGAATGTATGGGCTCCTGGCAGGTATATATTATTGGAGGCAGGAGAATGTATGGGCTCCTGTCAGGTATATATTATTGGAAGCAGGAGAATGTATGGGCTCCTGTCAGATATATATTATTGGAGGCAGGAGAATGTATGGGCTCCTGTCAGGTATATATTATTAGAGGCAGGAGAATGTATGGGCTCCTGTCAGGTATATATTATTGGAGCCAGCAGAATGTATGGGCTCCTGTCAGGTATATATTATTGGAGGCAGGAGAATCCATGGGCTCCTGTCAGATATATATTATTGGAGGCAGGAGAATCTATGGGCTCCTGTCAGGTATATATTATTGGAGGCAGCAGAATGTATGGGCTCCTGGCAGGTATATATTATTGGAGGCAGGAGAATGTATGGGCTCCTGTCAGGTATATATTATTGGAGGCAGGAGAATGTATGGGCTCCTGTCAGGTATATATTATTGGAAGCAGGAGAATGTATGGGCTCCTGTCAGATATATATTATTGGAGGCAGGAGAATGTATGGGCTCCTGTCAGGTATATATTATTGGAGGCAGGAGAATGTATGGGCTCCTGTCAGGTATATATTATTGGAGCCAGCAGAATGTATGGGCTCCTATCAGGTATATATTATTGGAGGCAGGGGAATCCATGGGCTCCTGTCAGATATATATTATTGGAGGCAGGAGAATCTATGGGCTCCTGTCAGCTATATATTATTGGAGGCAGGAGAATGTATGGGCTGCTGTCAGGTATATATTATTGGAGCCAGCAGAATGTATGGGCTCCTGTCAGGTATATATTATTGGAGGCAGGAGAATGTATGGCTCCTGTCAGGTATATATTATTGGAAGCAGGAGAATGTATGGGCTCCTGTCAGGTATATATTATTGGAGGCAGGAGAATGTATGGGCTCCTGTCAGGTATATATTATTGGAAGCAGGAGAATGTATGGGCTCCTGTAAGGTATATATTATTGGAGCCAGCAGAATCTATGAGCTCCTGTCAGGTATATATTATTTTAAGGCAGCAGAATGTATGAGCTCCTGTCAGGTATATATTATTGGAGGCAGAAGAATGTATGGGCTCCTGTCAGGTATATATTATTGGAGGCAGCTGAATGTATGGGCTCCTACCAGGTATATATTATTGGAGGCAGGAGAATGTATGGGCTCCTGTCAGGTATGTACTATTGGAGGCAGGAGAATGTATGGGCTCCTGTCAGGTATATATTATTGGAGGCAGCAGAATGTATGGGCTCCTACCAGGTATATATTATTGGAGGCAGCAGAATGTATGAGCTCCTGTCAGGTATATATTATTGGAGGCCGGAGAATGTATGGGCTCCTGTCAGGTATATATTATTGGAGGCAGCAGAATGTATGGGCTCCTACCAGGTATATATTATTGGAGGCAGGAGAATGTATGGGCTCCTGTCAGGTATGTACTATTGGAGGCAGGAGAATGTATGGGCTCCTTTCAGGTATATATTATTGGAGGCAGCAGAATGTATGGGCTCCTGTCAGGTATGTACTATTGGAGGCAGGAGAATGTATGGGCTCCTGTCAGGTATATATTATTGGAGGCAGCAGAATGTATGGGCTCCTGTCAGGTATATATTATTGGAGGCAGCAGAATGTATGGGCTCCTGTCAGGTATGTATTATTGGATGCTGGAGAATGTATGGGCTCCTGTCAGGTATATATTATTGGAGGCAGCAGAATGTATGGGCTCCTGTCAGGTATATATTATTGGAGGCAGGAGAATGTATGTGCTCCTGTCAGGTATATATTATTGGAGGCAGGAGAATGTATGGGCTCCTAACAGGTATATATTATTAGAGGCAGGAGAATGTATGGGCTCCTGTCAGGTATATATTATTGGAGGCAGGAGAATGTATGGGCTCCTGTCAGTTATATATTATTGGAGGCAGGAGAATGTATGGGCTCCTGTCAGGTATATATTATTGGAGTCAGCAGAATCTATGGGCTCCTGTCAGGTATATATTATTGGAGGCAGGAGAATGTATGGGCTCCTGTCAGGTATATATTATTGGAGGCAGCAGAATGTATGGGCTCCTGTCAGGTATATATTATTGGAGGCAGCAGAATGTATGGGCTCCTGTCAGGTATATATTATTGGAGGCAGCAGAATGTATGGGCTCCTGTCTGGTATATATTATTGGAGGCAGCAGAATGTATGGGCTCCTGTCAGGTATATATTATTGGAGGTAGGAGAATGTATGGGCTCCTGTCAGGTATTTATTATTGGAGGCAGCAGAATGTATGGGCTCCTGTCAGGTATATATTATTGGAGGCAGGAGAATGTATGGGCCCCTGTCAGGTATATATTATTGGAGGCAGGAGAATCTATGGGCTCCTGTCAGATATATATTATTGGAGGCAGCAGAATGTATGTGCTCCTGTCAGGTATATATTATTGGAGGCAGGAGAATGTATGGGCTCCTGTCAGGTATATATTATTGGAGGCAGGAGAATGTATGGGCCCCTGTCAGGTATATATTATTGGAGGCAGGAGAATCTATGGGCTCCTGTCAGATATATATTATTGGAGGCAGCAGAATGTATGGGCTCCTGTCAGGTATATATTATTGGAGGCAGGAGAATGTATGGGCTCCTGTCAGGTATATATTATTGGAGGCAGCAGAATGTAGGGGCTCCTGTCAGGTATATATTATTGGAGGCAGCAGAATGTATGGGCTCCTGTCAGGTATATATTATTGGAGGCAGGAGAATGTATGGGCTCCTGTCAGGTATATATTATTGGAGGCTGGAGAATGTATGGGCTCCTGTCAGGTATATATTATTGAAGGCAGCAGAATCTATGGGCTCCTGTCAGGTATATATTATTGGAGGCAGCAGAATGTATGGGCTCCTGTCAGGTATATATTATTGGAGGCAGCAGAATGTAGGGGCTCCTGTCAGGTATATATTATTGGAGGCAGCAGAATCTATGGGCTCCTACCAGGTATTTATTATTGGAGGCAGCAGAATCTATGGGCTCCTGTCAGGTATATATTATTGGAGGCAGGAGAATGTATGGGCTCCTGTCAGGTATATATTATTGGAGGCAGGAGAATATATGGGCCCCTGTCAGGTATATATTATTGGAGGCAGGAGAATGTATGGGCCCCTGTCAGGTATATATTATTGGAGGCAGGAGAATGTATGGGCTCCTGTCAGGTATATATTATTGGAGGCAGGAGAATGTATGGGCCCCTGTCAGGTATATATTATTGGAGGCAGGAGAATGTATGGGCCCCTGTCAGGTATATATTATTGGAGGCAGGAGAATGTATGGGCCCCTGTCAGGTATATATTATTGGAGGCAGCAGAATGTATGGGCTCCTGTCAGGTATATATTATTGGAGACACCAGAATGTATGGGCTCCTGTCAGGTATATATTATTGAAGGCAGCAGAATCTATGGGCTCCTGTCAGGTATATATTATTGGAGGCAGCAGAATGTAGGGGCTCCTGTCAGGTATATATTATTGGAGGCAGCAGAATCTATGGGCTCCTACCAGGTATATATTATTGGAGGCAGCAAAATCTATGGGCTCCTGTCAGGTATATATTATTGGAGGCAGGAGAATGTATGGGCTCCTGTCAGGTATACATTATTGGAGGCAGCAGAATGTATGGGCTCCTGTCAGGTATATATTATTGGAGGCAGCAGAATGTATGGGCTCCTGTCAGGTATATATTATTGGAGGCAGCAGAATCTATGGGCTCCTGTCAGGTATATATTATTGGAGGCAGAAGAATGTATGGGCTCCTGTCAGGTATATATTATTGGAGGCAGCTGAATGTATGGGCTCCTACCAGGTATATATTATTGGAGGTAGGAGAATGTATGGGCTCCTGTCAGGTATGTACTATTGGAGGCAGGAGAATGTATGGGCTCCTGTCAGGTATATATTATTGGAGGCAGCAGAATGTATGGGCTCCTACCAGGTATATATTATTGGAGGCAGCAGAATGTATGAGCTCCTGTCAGGTATATATTATTGGAGGCCGGAGAATGTATGGGCTCCTGTCAGGTATATATTATTGGAGGCAGCAGAATGTATGGGCTCCTACCAGGTATATATTATTGGAGGCAGGAGAATGTATGGGCTCCTGTCAGGTATGTACTATTGGAGGCAGGAGAATGTATGGGCTCCTGTCAGGTATATATTATTGGAGGCAGCAGAATGTATGGGCTCCTGTCAGGTATGTACTATTGGAGGCAGGAGAATGTATGGGCTCCTGTCAGGTATATATTATTGGAGGCAGCAGAATGTATGGGCTCCTGTCAGGTATGTACTATTGGAGGCAGGAGAATGTATGGGCTCCTGTCAGGTATATATTATTGGAGGCAGCAGAATGTATGGGCTCCTGTCAGGTATATATTATTGGAGGCAGCAGAATGTATGGGCTCCTGTCAGGTATGTATTATTGGATGCTGGAGAATGTATGGGCTCCTGTCAGGTATATATTATTGGAGGCAGCAGAATCTATGGGCTCCTGTCAGGTATATATTATTGGAGTCAGGAGAATGTATGTGCTCCTGTCAGGTATATATTATTGGAGGCAGGAGAATGTATGGGCTCCTAACAGGTATATATTATTAAAGGCAGGAGAATGTATGGGCTCCTGTCAGGTATATATTATTGGAGGCAGCAGAATGTATGGGCTCCTGTCAGGTATGTATTATTGGAGGCAGGAGAATGTATGGGCTCCTGTCAGGTATATATTATTGGAAGCTGGAGAATCTATGGGCTCCTGTCAGGTATATATTATTGGAGGCAGGAGAATGTATGGGCTCCTGTCAGGTATATATTATTGGAGGCAGGAGAATGTATGGGCTCCTGTCAGGTATATATTATTGGAGCCAGCAGAATCTATGGGCTCCTGTCAGGTATATATTATTGGAGCCAGCAGAGTCTATGGGCTCCTGTCAGGTATATATTATTGGAGGCAGGAGAATCTATGGGCTCCTGTCAAGTATATATTATTGGAGGCAGGAGAATCTATGGGCTCCTGTCAGGTATATATTATTGGAGGCAGGAGAATGTATGGGCTCCTGTCAGGTATATATTATTGGAGCCAGCAGAATGTATGGGCTCCTGTCAGGTATATATTATTGGAGGCAGGAGAATCCATGGGCTCCTGTCAGATATATATTATTGGAGGCAGGAGAATCTATGGGCTCCTGTCAGGTATATATTATTGGAGCCAGCAGAATGTATGGGCTCCTGTCAGGTATATATTATTGGAGGCAGGAGAATGTATGGGCTCCTGTCAGGTATATATTATTGGAAGCAGGAGAATGTATGGGCTCCTGTCAGGTATATATTATTGGAGGCAGGAGAATGTATGGGCTCCTGTCAGGTATATATTATTGGAAGCAGGAGAATGTATGGGCTCCTGTCAGGTATATATTATTGGAGCCAGCAGAATGTATGGGCTCCTGTCAGGTATATATTATTGGAGGCAGCAGAATGTATGGGCTCCTGGCAGGTATATATTATTGGAGGCAGGAGAATGTATGGGCTCCTGTCAGGTATATATTATTGGAAGCAGGAGAATGTATGGGCTCCTGTCAGATATATATTATTGGAGGCAGGAGAATGTATGGGCTCCTGTCAGGTATATATTATTAGAGGCAGGAGAATGTATGGGCTCCTGTCAGGTATATATTATTGGAGCCAGCAGAATGTATGGGCTCCTGTCAGGTATATATTATTGGAGGCAGGAGAATCCATGGGCTCCTGTCAGATATATATTATTGGAGGCAGGAGAATCTATGGGCTCCTGTCAGGTATATATTATTGGAGGCAGCAGAATGTATGGGCTCCTGGCAGGTATATATTATTGGAGGCAGGAGAATGTATGGGCTCCTGTCAGGTATATATTATTGGAGGCAGGAGAATGTATGGGCTCCTGTCAGGTATATATTATTGGAAGCAGGAGAATGTATTTGCTCCTGTCAGATATATATTATTGGAGGCAGGAGAATGTATGGGCTCCTGTCAGGTATATATTATTGGAGGCAGGAGAATGTATGGGCTCCTGTCAGGTATATATTATTGGAGCCAGCAGAATGTATGGGCTCCTATCAGGTATATATTATTGGAGGCAGGAGAATCCATGGGCTCCTGTCAGATATATATTATTGGAGGCAGGAGAATCTATGGGCTCCTGTCAGGTATATATTATTGGAGGCAGGAGAATGTATGGGCTGCTGTCAGGTATATATTATTGGAGCCAGCAGAATGTATGGGCTCCTGTCAGGTATATATTATTGGAGGCAGGAGAATGTATGGCTCCTGTCAGGTATATATTATTGGAAGCAGGAGAATGTATGGGCTCCTGTCAGGTATATATTATTGGAGGCAGGAGAATGTATGGGCTCCTGTCAGGTATATATTATTGGAAGCAGGAGAATGTATGGGCTCCTGTCAGGTATATATTATTGGAGCCAGCAGAATCTATGAGCTCCTGTCAGGTATATATTATTTTAAGGCAGCAGAATGTATGAGCTCCTGTCAGGTATATATTATTGGAGGCAGAAGAATGTATGGGCTCCTGTCAGGTATATATTATTGGAGGCAGCTGAATGTATGGGCTCCTACCAGGTATATATTATTGGAGGCAGGAGAATGTATGGGCTCCTGTCAGGTATGTACTATTGGAGGCAGGAGAATGTATGGGCTCCTGTCAGGTATATATTATTGGAGGCAGCAGAATGTATGGGCTCCTACCAGGTATATATTATTGGAGGAAGCAGAATGTATGAGCTCCTGTCAGGTATATATTATTGGAGGCCGGAGAATGTATGGGCTCCTGTCAGGTATATATTATTGGAGGCAGCAGAATGTATGGGCTCCTACCAGGTATATATTATTGGAGGCAGGAGAATGTATGGGCTCCTGTCAGGTATGTACTATTGGAGGCAGGAGAATGTATGGGCTCCTTTCAGGTATATATTATTGGAGGCAGCAGAATGTATGGGCTCCTGTCAGGTATGTACTATTGGAGGCAGGAGAATGTATGGGCTCCTGTCAGGTATATATTATTGGAGGCAGCAGAATGTATGGGCTCCTGTCAGGTATATATTATTGGAGGCAGCAGAATGTATGGGCTCCTGTCAGGTATGTATTATTGGATGCTGGAGAATGTATGGGCTCCTGTCAGGTATATATTATTGGAGGCAGCAGAATGTATGGGCTCCTGTCAGGTATATATTATTGGAGGCAGGAGAATGTATGTGCTCCTGTCAGGTATATATTATTGGAGGCAGGAGAATGTATGGGCTCCTAACAGGTATATATTATTAGAGGCAGGAGAATGTATGGGCTCCTGTCAGGTATATATTATTGGAGGCAGGAGAATGTATGGGCTCCTGTCAGTTATATATTATTGGAGGCAGGAGAATGTATGGGCTCCTGTCAGGTATATATTATTGGAGTCAGCAGAATCTATGGGCTCCTGTCAGGTATATATTATTGGAGGCAGGAGAATGTATGGGCTCCTGTCAGGTATATATTATTGGAGGCAGCAGAATGTATGGGCTCCTGTCAGGTATATATTATTGGAGGCAGCAGAATGTATGGGCTCCTGTCAGGTATATATTATTGGAGGCAGCAGAATGTATGGGCTCCTGTCTGGTATATATTATTGGAGGCAGCAGAATGTATGGGCTCCTGTCAGGTATATATTATTGGAGGTAGGAGAATGTATGGGCTCCTGTCAGGTATTTATTATTGGAGGCAGCAGAATGTATGGGCTCCTGTCAGGTATATATTATTGGAGGCAGGAGAATGTATGGGCCCCTGTCAGGTATATATTATTGGAGGCAGGAGAATCTATGGGCTCCTGTCAGATATATATTATTGGAGGCAGCAGAATGTATGTGCTCCTGTCAGGTATATATTATTGGAGGCAGGAGAATGTATGGGCTCCTGTCAGGTATATATTATTGGAGGCAGGAGAATGTATGGGCCCCTGTCAGGTATATATTATTGGAGGCAGGAGAATCTATGGGCTCCTGTCAGATATATATTATTGGAGGCAGGAGAATGTATGGGCTCCTGTCAGGTATATATTATTGGAGGCAGCAGAATGTAGGGGCTCCTGTCAGGTATATATTATTGGAGGCAGCAGAATGTATGGGCTCCTGTCAGGTATATATTATTGGAGGCAGGAGAATGTATGGGCTCCTGTCAGGTATATATTATTGGAGGCAGGAGAATGTATGGGCCCCTGTCAGGTATATATTATTGGAGGCAGGAGAATCTATGGGCTCCTGTCAGATATATATTATTGGAGGCAGGAGAATGTATGGGCTCCTGTCAGGTATATATTATTGGAGGCAGCAGAATGTAGGGGCTCCTGTCAGGTATATATTATTGGAGGCAGCAGAATGTATGGGCTCCTGTCAGGTATATATTATTGGAGGCAGGAGAATGTATGGGCTCCTGTCAGGTATATATTATTGGAGGCTGGAGAATGTATGGGCTCCTGTCAGGTATATATTATTGAAGGCAGCAGAATCTATGGGCTCCTGTCAGGTATATATTATTGGAGGCAGCAGAATGTATGGGCTCCTGTCAGGTATATATTATTGGAGGCAGCAGAATGTAGGGGCTCCTGTCAGGTATATATTATTGGAGGCAGCAGAATCTATGGGCTCCTACCAGGTATTTATTATTGGAGGCAGCAGAATCTATGGGCTCCTGTCAGGTATATATTATTGGAGGCAGGAGAATGTATGGGCTCCTGTCAGGTATATATTATTGGAGGCAGGAGAATATATGGGCCCCTGTCAGGTATATATTATTGGAGGCAGGAGAATGTATGGGCCCCTGTCAGGTATATATTATTGGAGGCAGGAGAATGTATGGGCTCCTGTCAGGTATATATTATTGGAGGCAGGAGAATGTATGGGCCCCTGTCAGGTATATATTATTGGAGGCAGGAGAATGTATGGGCCCCTGTCAGGTATATATTATTGGAGGCAGGAGAATGTATGGGCCCCTGTCAGGTATATATTATTGGAGGCAGCAGAATGTATGGGCTCCTGTCAGGTATATATTATTGGAGACACCAGAATGTATGGGCTCCTGTCAGGTATATATTATTGAAGGCAGCAGAATCTATGGGCTCCTGTCAGGTATATATTATTGGAGGCAGCAGAATGTAGGGGCTCCTGTCAGGTATATATTATTGGAGGCAGCAGAATCTATGGGCTCCTACCAGGTATATATTATTGGAGGCAGCAAAATCTATGGGCTCCTGTCAGGTATATATTATTGGAGGCAGGAGAATGTATGGGCTCCTGTCAGGTATACATTATTGGAGGCAGCAGAATGTATGGGCTCCTGTCAGGTATATATTATTGGAGGCAGCAGAATGTATGGGCTCCTGTCAGGTATATATTATTGGAGGCAGCAGAATCTATGGGCTCCTGTCAGGTATATATTATTGGAGGCAGAAGAATGTATGGGCTCCTGTCAGGTATATATTATTGGAGGCAGCTGAATGTATGGGCTCCTACCAGGTATATATTATTGGAGGTAGGAGAATGTATGGGCTCCTGTCAGGTATGTACTATTGGAGGCAGGAGAATGTATGGGCTCCTGTCAGGTATATATTATTGGAGGCAGCAGAATGTATGGGCTCCTACCAGGTATATATTATTGGAGGCAGCAGAATGTATGAGCTCCTGTCAGGTATATATTATTGGAGGCCGGAGAATGTATGGGCTCCTGTCAGGTATATATTATTGGAGGCAGCAGAATGTATGGGCTCCTACCAGGTATATATTATTGGAGGCAGGAGAATGTATGGGCTCCTGTCAGGTATGTACTATTGGAGGCAGGAGAATGTATGGGCTCCTGTCAGGTATATATTATTGGAGGCAGCAGAATGTATGGGCTCCTGTCAGGTATGTACTATTGGAGGCAGGAGAATGTATGGGCTCCTGTCAGGTATATATTATTGGAGGCAGCAGAATGTATGGGCTCCTGTCAGGTATGTACTATTGGAGGCAGGAGAATGTATGGGCTCCTGTCAGGTATATATTATTGGAGGCAGCAGAATGTATGGGCTCCTGTCAGGTATATATTATTGGAGGCAGCAGAATGTATGGGCTCCTGTCAGGTATGTATTATTGGATGCTGGAGAATGTATGGGCTCCTGTCAGGTATATATTATTGGAGGCAGCAGAATCTATGGGCTCCTGTCAGGTATATATTATTGGAGTCAGGAGAATGTATGTGCTCCTGTCAGGTATATATTATTGGAGGCAGGAGAATGTATGGGCTCCTAACAGGTATATATTATTAAAGGCAGGAGAATGTATGGGCTCCTGTCAGGTATATATTATTGGAGGCAGCAGAATGTATGGGCTCCTGTCAGGTATGTATTATTGGAGGCAGGAGAATGTATGGGCTCCTGTCAGGTATATATTATTGGAAGCTGGAGAATCTATGGGCTCCTGTCAGGTATATATTATTGGAGGCAGGAGAATGTATGGGCTCCTGTCAGGTATATATTATTGGAGGCAGGAGAATGTATGGGCTCCTGTCAGGTATATATTATTGGAGCCAGCAGAATCTATGGGCTCCTGTCAGGTATATATTATTGGAGCCAGCAGAGTCTATGGGCTCCTGTCAGGTATATATTATTGGAGGCAGGAGAATCTATGGGCTCCTGTCAAGTATATATTATTGGAGGCAGGAGAATCTATGGGCTCCTGTCAGGTATATATTATTGGAGGCAGGAGAATGTATGGGCTCCTGTCAGGTATATATTATTGGAGCCAGCAGAATGTATGGGCTCCTGTCAGGTATATATTATTGGAGGCAGGAGAATCCATGGGCTCCTGTCAGATATATATTATTGGAGGCAGGAGAATCTATGGGCTCCTGTCAGGTATATATTATTGGAGCCAGCAGAATGTATGGGCTCCTGTCAGGTATATATTATTGGAGGCAGGAGAATGTATGGGCTCCTGTCAGGTATATATTATTGGAAGCAGGAGAATGTATGGGCTCCTGTCAGGTATATATTATTGGAGGCAGGAGAATGTATGGGCTCCTGTCAGGTATATATTATTGGAAGCAGGAGAATGTATGGGCTCCTGTCAGGTATATATTATTGGAGCCAGCAGAATGTATGGGCTCCTGTCAGGTATATATTATTGGAGGCAGCAGAATGTATGGGCTCCTGGCAGGTATATATTATTGGAGGCAGGAGAATGTATGGGCTCCTGTCAGGTATATATTATTGGAAGCAGGAGAATGTATGGGCTCCTGTCAGATATATATTATTGGAGGCAGGAGAATGTATGGGCTCCTGTCAGGTATATATTATTAGAGGCAGGAGAATGTATGGGCTCCTGTCAGGTATATATTATTGGAGCCAGCAGAATGTATGGGCTCCTGTCAGGTATATATTATTGGAGGCAGGAGAATCCATGGGCTCCTGTCAGATATATATTATTGGAGGCAGGAGAATCTATGGGCTCCTGTCAGGTATATATTATTGGAGGCAGCAGAATGTATGGGCTCCTGGCAGGTATATATTATTGGAGGCAGGAGAATGTATGGGCTCCTGTCAGGTATATATTATTGGAGGCAGGAGAATGTATGGGCTCCTGTCAGGTATATATTATTGGAAGCAGGAGAATGTATGGGCTCCTGTCAGGTATATATTATTGGAGGCAGGAGAATGTATGGGCTCCTGTCAGGTATATATTATTGGAGGCAGGAGAATGTATGGGCTCCTGTCAGGTATATATTATTGGAGCCAGCAGAATCTATGGGCTCCTGTCAGGTATATATTATTGGAGCCAGCAGAGTCTATGGGCTCCTGTCAGGTATATATTATTGGAGGCAGGAGAATCTATGGGCTCCTGTCAAGTATATATTATTGGAGGCAGGAGAATCTATGGGCTCCTGTCAGGTATATATTATTGGAGGCAGGAGAATGTATGGGCTCCTGTCAGGTATATATTATTGGAGCCAGCAGAATGTATGGGCTCCTGTCAGGTATATATTATTGGAGGCAGGAGAATCCATGGGCTCCTGTCAGATATATATTATTGGAGGCAGGAGAATCTATGGGCTCCTGTCAGGTATATATTATTGGAGCCAGCAGAATGTATGGGCTCCTGTCAGGTATATATTATTGGAGGCAGGAGAATGTATGGGCTCCTGTCAGGTATATATTATTGGAAGCAGGAGAATGTATGGGCTCCTGTCAGGTATATATTATTGGAGGCAGGAGAATGTATGGGCTCCTGTCAGGTATATATTATTGGAAGCAGGAGAATGTATGGGCTCCTGTCAGGTATATATTATTGGAGCCAGCAGAATGTATGGGCTCCTGTCAGGTATATATTATTGGAGGCAGCAGAATGTATGGGCTCCTGGCAGGTATATATTATTGGAGGCAGGAGAATGTATGGGCTCCTGTCAGGTATATATTATTGGAAGCAGGAGAATGTATGGGCTCCTGTCAGATATATATTATTGGAGGCAGGAGAATGTATGGGCTCCTGTCAGGTATATATTATTAGAGGCAGGAGAATGTATGGGCTCCTGTCAGGTATATATTATTGGAGCCAGCAGAATGTATGGGCTCCTGTCAGGTATATATTATTGGAGGCAGGAGAATCCATGGGCTCCTGTCAGATATATATTATTGGAGGCAGGAGAATCTATGGGCTCCTGTCAGGTATATATTATTGGAGGCAGCAGAATGTATGGGCTCCTGGCAGGTATATATTATTGGAGGCAGGAGAATGTATGGGCTCCTGTCAGGTATATATTATTGGAGGCAGGAGAATGTATGGGCTCCTGTCAGGTATATATTATTGGAAGCAGGAGAATGTATGGGCTCCTGTCAGATATATATTATTGGAGGCAGGAGAATGTATGGGCTCCTGTCAGGTATATATTATTGGAGGCAGGAGAATGTATGGGCTCCTGTCAGGTATATATTATTGGAGCCAGCAGAATGTATGGGCTCCTATCAGGTATATATTATTGGAGGCAGGAGAATCCATGGGCTCCTGTCAGATATATATTATTGGAGGCAGGAGAATCTATGGGCTCCTGTCAGGTATATATTATTGGAGGCAGGAGAATGTATGGGCTGCTGTCAGGTATATATTATTGGAGCCAGCAGAATGTATGGGCTCCTGTCAGGTATATATTATTGGAGGCAGGAGAATGTATGGCTCCTGTCAGGTATATATTATTGGAAGCAGGAGAATGTATGGGCTCCTGTCAGGTATATATTATTGGAGGCAGGAGAATGTATGGGCTCCTGTCAGGTATATATTATTGGAAGCAGGAGAATGTATGGGCTCCTGTCAGGTATATATTATTGGAGCCAGCAGAATCTATGAGCTCCTGTCAGGTATATATTATTTTAAGGCAGCAGAATGTATGAGCTCCTGTCAGGTATATATTATTGGAGGCAGAAGAATGTATGGGCTCCTGTCAGGTATATATTATTGGAGGCAGCTGAATGTATGGGCTCCTACCAGGTATATATTATTGGAGGCAGGAGAATGTATGGGATCCTGTCAGGTATGTACTATTGGAGGCAGGAGAATGTATGGGCTCCTGTCAGGTATATATTATTGGAGGCAGCAGAATGTATGGGCTCCTACCAGGTATATATTATTGGAGGCAGCAGAATGTATGAGCTCCTGTCAGGTATATATTATTGGAGGCCGGAGAATGTATGGGCTCCTGTCAGGTATATATTATTGGAGGCAGCAGAATGTATGGGCTCCTACCAGGTATATATTATTGGAGGCAGGAGAATGTATGGGCTCCTGTCAGGTATGTACTATTGGAGGCAGGAGAATGTATGGGCTCCTTTCAGGTATATATTATTGGAGGCAGCAGAATGTATGGGCTCCTGTCAGGTATGTACTATTGGAGGCAGGAGAATGTATGGGCTCCTGTCAGGTATATATTATTGGAGGCAGCAGAATGTATGGGCTCCTGTCAGGTATATATTATTGGAGGCAGCAGAATGTATGGGCTCCTGTCAGGTATGTATTATTGGATGCTGGAGAATGTATGGGCTCCTGTCAGGTATATATTATTGGAGGCAGCAGAATGTATGGGCTCCTGTCAGGTATATATTATTGGAGGCAGGAGAATGTATGTGCTCCTGTCAGGTATATATTATTGGAGGCAGGAGAATGTATGGGCTCCTAACAGGTATATATTATTAGAGGCAGGAGAATGTATGGGCTCCTGTCAGGTATATATTATTGGAGGCAGCAGAATGTATGGGCTCCTGTCAGGTATGTATTATTGGAGGCAGGAGAATGTATGGGCTCCTGTCAGGTATATATTATTGGAAGCTGGAGAATCTATGGGCTCCTGTCAGGTATATATTATTGGAGGCAGGAGAATGTATGGGCTCCTGTCAGGTATATATTATTGGAGGCAGGAGAATGTATGGGCTCCTGTCAGGTATATATTATTGGAGCCAGCAGAATCTATGGGCTCCTGTCAGGTATATATTATTGGAGCCAGCAGAGTCTATGGGCTCCTGTCAGGTATATATTATTGGAGGCAGGAGAATCTATGGGCTCCTGTCAAGTATATATTATTGGAGGCAGGAGAATCTATGGGCTCCTGTCAGGTATATATTATTGGAGGCAGGAGAATGTATGGGCTCCTGTCAGGTATATATTATTGGAGCCAGCAGAATGTATGGGCTCCTGTCAGGTATATATTATTGGAGGCAGGAGAATCCATGGGCTCCTGTCAGATATATATTATTGGAGGCAGGAGAATCTATGGGCTCCTGTCAGGTATATATTATTGGAGCCAGCAGAATGTATGGGCTCCTGTCAGGTATATATTATTGGAGGCAGGAGAATGTATGGGCTCCTGTCAGGTATATATTATTGGAAGCAGGAGAATGTATGGGCTCCTGTCATGTATATATTATTGGAGGCAGGAGAATGTATGGGCTCCTGTCAGGTATATATTATTGGAAGCAGGAGAATGTATGGGCTCCTGTCAGGTATATATTATTGGAGCCAGCAGAATGTATGGGCTCCTGTCAGGTATATATTATTGGAGGCAGCAGAATGTATGGGCTCCTGGCAGGTATATATTATTGGAGGCAGGAGAATGTATGGGCTCCTGTCAGGTATATATTATTGGAAGCAGGAGAATGTATGGGCTCCTGTCAGATATATATTATTGGAGGCAGGAGAATGTATGGGCTCCTGTCAGGTATATATTATTAGAGGCAGGAGAATGTATGGGCTCCTGTCAGGTATATATTATTGGAGCCAGCAGAATGTATGGGCTCCTGTCAGGTATATATTATTGGAGGCAGGAGAATCCATGGGCTCCTGTCAGATATATATTATTGGAGGCAGGAGAATCTATGGGCTCCTGTCAGGTATATATTATTGGAGGCAGCAGAATGTATGGGCTCCTGGCAGGTATATATTATTGGAGGCAGGAGAATGTATGGGCTCCTGTCAGGTATATATTATTGGAGGCAGGAGAATGTATGGGCTCCTGTCAGGTATATATTATTGGAAGCAGGAGAATGTATGGGCTCCTGTCAGATATATATTATTGGAGGCAGGAGAATGTATGGGCTCCTGTCAGGTATATATTATTGGAGGCAGGAGAATGTATGGGCTCCTGTCAGATATATATTATTGGAGGCAGGAGAATCTATGGGCTCCTGTCAGGTATATATTATTGGAGGCAGGAGAATGTATGGGCTCCTGTCAGGTATATATTATTGGAAGCAGGAGAATGTATGGGCTCCTGTCAGGTATATATTATTGGAGGCAGGAGAATGTATGGGCTCCTGTCAGGTATATATTATTGGAAGCAGGAGAATGTATGGGCTCCTGTCAGGTATATATTATTGGAGCCAGCAGAATGTATGGGCTCCTGTCAGGTATATATTATTGGAGGCAGCAGAATGTATGGGCTCCTGGCAGGTATATATTATTGGAGGCAGGAGAATGTATGGGCTCCTGTCAGGTATATATTATTGGAGGCAGGAGAATGTATGGGCTCCTGTGAGGTATATATTATTGGAGGCAGCAGAATGTATGGGCTCCTGTCAGGTATATATTATTGGAGGCAGGAGAATGTATGGGCTCCTGTCAGGTATATATTATTGGAGGCAGCAGAATGTATGGGCTCCTGTCAGGTATATATTATTGGAGGCAGCAGAATGTATGGGCTCCTGTCAGGTATATATTATTGGAGGCAGGAGAATGTATGGGCTCCTGTCATGTATATATTATTGGAGGCAGGAGAATGTATGAGCTCCTGTCAGGTATATATTATTGGAGGCCGGAGAATGTATGGGCTCCTGTCAGGTATATATTATTGGAGGCAGGAGAATGTATGGGCTCCTGTCAGGTATATATTATTGGAGGCAGGAGAATGTATGGGCTCCTGTCAGGTATATATTATTGGAGTCAGCAGAATCTATGGGCTCCTGTCAGGTATATATTATTGGAGGCAGGAGAATGTATGGGCTCCTGTCAGGTATATATTATTGGAGGCAGCAGAATGTATGGGCTCCTGTCAGGTATATATTATTGGAGGCAGGAGAATGTATGGGCTCCTGTCAGGTATATATTATTGGAGGCAGCAGAATGTATTGGCTCCTGTCTGGTATATATTATTGGAGGCAGCAGAATGTATGGGCTCCTGTCAGGTATATATTATTGGAGGTAGGAGAATGTATGGGCTCCTGTCAGGTATTTATTATTGGAGGCAGCAGAATGTATGGGCTCCTGTCAGGTATATATTATTGGAGGCAGGAGAATGTATGGGCCGCTGTCAGGTATATATTATTGGAGGCAGGAGAATCTATGGGCTCCTGTCAGATATATATTATTGGAGGCAGCAGAATGTATGTGCTCCTGTCAGGTATATATTATTGGAGGCAAGAGAATGTATGGGCTCCTGTCAGGTATATATTATTGGAGGCAGGAGAATGTATGGGCCCCTGTCAGGTATATATTATTGGAGGCAGAGGATCTATGGGCTCCTGTCAGATATATATTATTGGATGCAGCAGAATGTATGGGCTCCTGTCAGGTATATATTATTGGAGGCAGGAGAATGTATGGGCTCCTGTCAGGTATATATTATTGGAGGCAGCAGAATGTAGGGGCTCCTGTCAGGTATATATTATTGGAGGCAGCAGAATGTATGGGCTCCTGTCAGGTATATAGTATTGGAGGCTGGAGAATGTATGGGCTCCTGTCAGGTATATAGTATTGGAGGCAGCAGAATGTATGGGCTCCTGTCAGGTATATATTATTGGAGGCAGGAGAATGTATGGGCTCCTGTCAGGTATATATTATTGGAGGCAGCAGAATGTATGGGCTCCTGTCAGGTATATATTATTGGAGGCAGCAGAATGTATGGGCTCCTGTCAGGTATATATTATTGGAGGCAGGAGAATGTATGGGCTCCTGTCATGTATATATTATTGGAGGCAGGAGAATGTATGAGCTCCTGTCAGGTATATATTATTGGAGGCCGGAGAATGTATGGGCTCCTGTCAGGTATATATTATTGGAGGCAGGAGAATGTATGGGCTCCTGTCAGGTATATATTATTGGAGGCAGGAGAATGTATGGGCTCCTGTCAGGTATATATTATTGGAGTCAGCAGAATCTATGGGCTCCTGTCAGGTATATATTATTGGAGGCAGGAGAATGTATGGGCTCCTGTCAGGTATATATTATTGGAGGCAGCAGAATGTATGGGCTCCTGTCAGGTATATATTATTGGAGGCAGGAGAATGTATGGGCTCCTGTCAGGTATATATTATTGGAGGCAGCAGAATGTATTGGCTCCTGTCTGGTATATATTATTGGAGGCAGCAGAATGTATGGGCTCCTGTCAGGTATATATTATTGGAGGTAGGAGAATGTATGGGCTCCTGTCAGGTATTTATTATTGGAGGCAGCAGAATGTATGGGCTCCTGTCAGGTATATATTATTGGAGGCAGGAGAATGTATGGGCCGCTGTCAGGTATATATTATTGGAGGCAGGAGAATCTATGGGCTCCTGTCAGATATATATTATTGGAGGCAGCAGAATGTATGTGCTCCTGTCAGGTATATATTATTGGAGGCAAGAGAATGTATGGGCTCCTGTCAGGTATATATTATTGGAGGCAGGAGAATGTATGGGCCCCTGTCAGGTATATATTATTGGAGGCAGAGGATCTATGGGCTCCTGTCAGATATATATTATTGGATGCAGCAGAATGTATGGGCTCCTGTCAGGTATATATTATTGGAGGCAGGAGAATGTATGGGCTCCTGTCAGGTATATATTATTGGAGGCAGCAGAATGTAGGGGCTCCTGTCAGGTATATATTATTGGAGGCAGCAGAATGTATGGGCTCCTGTCAGGTATATAGTATTGGAGGCTGGAGAATGTATGGGCTCCTGTCAGGTATATAGTATTGAAGGCAGCAGAATCTATGGGCTCCTGTCAGGTATATATTATTGGAGGCAGGAGAATGTATAGGCTCCTGTCAGGTATATATTATTGGAGGCAGGAGAATGTATGGGCTCCTGTCAGGTATATATTATTGGAGGCAGGAGAATGTATAGGCTCCTGTCAGGTATATATTATTGGAGGCAGGAGAATGTATGGGCTCCTGTCAGGTAGATATTATTGGAGGCAGCAGAATGTATGGGCTCCTGTCAGGTATATATTATTGGAGGCAGCAGAATGTATGGGCCCCTGTCAGGTATATATTATTGGAGGCAGGAGAATGTATGGGCTCCTGTCAGGTATATATTATTGGAGGCAGGAGAATGTATGGGCTCCTGTCAGGTAGATATTCTTGGAGGCAGGAGAATGTATGGGCTCCTGTCAGGTATATATTATTGGAGGCAGCAGAATGTATGGGCTCCTATCAGATATATATTATTGGAGGCAGCAGAATGTATGGGCTCCTGTCAGGTATATATTATTGGAGGCAGCAGAATGTATGGGCTCCTGTCAGGTATATATTATTGGAGGCAGCAGAATGTATGGGCTCCTGTCAGGTATATATTATTGGAGGCAGCAGAATGTATGGGCTCCTGTCAGCTATATATTATTGGAGGCAGGAGAATGTATGGGCTCCTGTCAGCTATATATTATTGGAGGCAGGAGAATGTATGGGCTCCTGTCAGGTATATATTATTGGAGGTAGGAGAATCTATGGGCTCCTGTCAGGTATATATTATTGGAGGCAGGAGAATGTATGGGCTCCTGTCATGTATATATTATTGGAGGCAGGAGAATCTATGGGCTCCTGTCAGGTATATATTATTGGAGGCAGCAGAATGTATGGGCTCCTGTCAGGTACATATTATTGGAGGCAGGAGAATCTATGGGCTCCTGTCAGGTATATATTATTGAAAGCAGCAGAATCTATGGGCTCCTGTCAGGTATATATTATTGGAAGCAGCAGAATCTATGGGCTCCTGTCAGGTACATATTATTGGAGGCAGGAGAATCTATGGGCTGCTGTCAGGTATATATTATTGGAGGCAGGAGAATATATGAGCTCCTGTCAGGTATATATTATTGGAGGCAGCAGAATGTATGAGCTCCTGTCAGGTATATATTATTTGAGGCAGCAGAATGTATGAGCTCCTGTCAGGTATATATTATTGGAGGCAGAAGAATGTATGGGCTCCTGTCAGGTATATATTATTGGAGGCAGCTGAATGTATGGGCTCCTACAAGGTATATATTATTGGAGGCAGGAGAATGTATGGGCTCCTGTCAGGTATGTACTATTGGAGGCAGGAGAATGTTTGGGCTCCTGTCAGGTATATATTATTGGAGGCAGCAGAATGTATGAGCTCCTGTCAGGTATATATTATTGGAGGCAGCAGAATCTATGAGCTCCTGTCAGGTATATATTATTTTAAGGCCGCAGAATGTATGAGCTCCTGTCAGGTATATATTATTGGAGGCAGAAGAATGTATGGGCTCCTGTCAGGTATATATTATTGGAGGCAGCTGAATGTATGGGCTCCTACCAGGTATATATTATTGGAGGCAGGAGAATGTATGGGCTCCTGTCAGGTATGTACTATTGGAGGCAGGAGAATGTATGGGCTCCTGTCAGGTATATATTATTGGAGGCAGCAGAATGTATGGGCTCCTGTCAGGTATGTACTATTGGAGGCAGGAGAATGTATGGGCTCCTGTCAGGTATATATTATTGGAGGCAGCAGAATGTATGGGCTCCTGTCAGGTATGTACTATTGGAGGCAGGAGAATGTATGGGCTCCTGTCAGGTATATATTATTGGAGGCAGCAAAATGTATGGGCTCCTGTCAGGTATATATTATTGGAGGCTGGAGAATGTATGGGCTCCTGTCAGGTATATATTATTGGAGGCAGCAGAATCTATGGTCTCCTGTCAGGTATATATTATTGGAGGCAGGAGAATGTATGTGCTCCTGTCAGGTATATATTATTGGAGGCAGGAGAATGTATGGGCTCCTAACAGGTATATATTATTAGAGGCAGGAGAATGTATGGGCTCCTGTCAGGTATATATTATTGGAGGTAGCAGAATGTATGGGCTCCTGTCAGGTATGTATTATTGGAGGCAGGAGAATGTATGGGCTCCTGTCAGGTATATATTATTGGAAGCTGGAGAATCTATGGGCTCCTGTCAGGTATATATTATTGGAGGCAGGAGAATGTATGGGCTCCTGTCAGGTATATATTATTGGAGGCAGGAGAATGTATGGGCTCCTGTCAGGTATATATTATTGGAGCCAGCAGAATCTATGGGCTCCTGTCAGGTATATATTATTGGAGCCAGCAGAGTCTATGGGCTCCTGTCAGGTATATATTATTGGAGGCAGGAGAATCTATGGGCTCCTGTCAAGTATATATTATTGGAGGCAGGAGAATCTATGGGCTCCTGTCAGGTATATATTATTGGAGGCAGGAGAATGTATGGGCTCCTGTCAGGTATATATTATTGGAGGCAGGAGAATGTATGGGCTCCTGTCAGGTATATATTATTGGAGCCAGCAGAATGTATGGGCTCCTGTCAGGTATATATTATTGGAGGCAGGAGAATCTATGGGCTCCTGTCAGATATATATTATTGGAGCCAGCAGAATGTATGGGCTCCTGTCAGGTATATATTATTGGAGGCAGGAGAATGTATGGGCTCCTGTCAGGTATATATTATTGGAAGCAGGAGAATGTATGGGCTCCTGTCAGGTATATATTATTGGAGGCAGGAGAATGTATGGGCTCCTGTCAGGTATATATTATTGGAAGCAGGAGAATGTATGGGCTCCTGTCAGATATATATTATTGGAGCCAGCAGAATGTATGGGCTCCTGTCAGGTATATATTATTGGAGGCAGCAGAATGTATGGGCTCCTGGCAGGTATATATTATTGGAGGCAGGAGAATGTATGGGCTCCTGTCAGGTATATATTATTGGAGGCAGGAGAATGTATGGGCTCCTGTCAGGTATATATTATTGGAAGCAGGAGAATGTATGGGCTCCTGTCAGATATATATTATTGGAGGCAGGAGAATGTATGGGCTCCTGTCAGGTATATATTATTGGAGGCAGGAGAATGTATGGGCTCCTGTCAGGTATATATTATTGGAGCCAGCAGAATGTATGGGCTCCTGTCTGGTATATATTATTGGAGGCAGGAGAATCCATGGGCTCCTGTCAGATATATATTATTGGAGGCAGGAGAATATATGGGCTCCTGTCAGGTATATATTATTGGAGGCAGGAGAATGTATGGGCTCCTGTCAGGTATATATTATTGGAGCCAGCAGAATGTATGGGCTCCTGTCAGGTATATATTATTGGAGGCAGGAGAATGTATGGGCTCCTGTCAGGTATATATTATTGGAAGCAGGAGAATGTATGGGCTGCTGTCAGGTATATATTATTGGAGGCAGGAGAATGTATGGGCTCCTGTCAGGTATATATTATTGGAAGCAGGAGAATGTATGGGCTCCTGTCAGGTATATATTATTGGAGCCAGCAGAATGTATGGGCTCCTGTCAGGTATATATTATTGGAGGCAGCAGAATGTATGGGCTCCTGGCAGGTATACATTATTGGAGGCAGGAGAATGTATGGGCTCCTGTCAGGTATATATTATTGGAGGCAGGAGAATGTATGGGCTCCTGTCAGGTATATATTATTGGAGGCAGCAGAATGTGTGGGCTCCTGTCAGGTATAAATTATTAGAGGCAGGAGAATGTATGGGCTCCTACCAGGTATATATTATTGGAGCCAGCAGAATGTATGGGCTCCTGTCAGGTATATACTATTGGAGGCAGCAGAATCTATGGGCTCCTGTCAGGTATATATTATTGGAGGCAGAAGAATGTATGGGCTCCTGTCAGGTATATATTATTGGAGGCAGCAGAATCTATGGGCTCCTACCAGGTATTTATTATTGGAGGCAGCAGAATCTATGGGCTCCTGTCAGGTATATATTATTGCAGGCAGGAGAATGTATGGGCTCCTGTCAGGTATATATTATTGGAGGCAGGAGAATGTATGGGCCCCTGTCAGGTATATATTATTGGAGGCAGGAGAATGTATGGGCTCCTGTCAGGTATATATTATTGGACGCAGCAGAATGTATGGGCTCCTGTCAGGTATATATTATTGGAGGTAGGAGAATGTATGGGCTCCAGTCAGGTAAATATTATTGGAGGCAGGAGAATGTATGGGCTCCTACCAGGTATATAATATTGGAGGCAGGAGAATGTATGGGCTCCTGTCAGGTATATATTATTGGAGGCAGCAGAATGCATGGGCTCCTGTCTGGTATATATTATTGGAGGCAGCAGAATGTATGGGCTCCTGTCAGGTATATATTATTGGAGGTAGGAGAATGTATGGGCTCCTGTCAGGTATTTATTATTGGAGGCAGCAGAATGTATGGGCTCCTGTCAGGTATATATTATTGGAGGCAGGAGAATGTATGGGCCCCTGTCAGGTATATATTATTGGAGGCAGGAGAATCTATGGGCTCCTGTCAGATATATATTATTGGAGGCAGCAGAATGTATGTGCTCCTGTCAGGTATATATTATTGGAGGCAGGAGAATGTATGGGCTCCTGTCAGGTATATATTATTGGAGGCAGGAGAATGTATGGGCCCCTGTCAGGTATATATTATTGGAGGCAGGAGAATCTATGGGCTCCTGTCAGATATATATTATTGGAGGCAGCAGAATGTATGGGCTCCTGTCAGGTATATATTATTGGAGGCAGGAGAATGTATGGGCTCCTGTCAGGTATATATTATTGGAGGCAGCAGAATGTAGGGGCTCCTGTCAGGTATATATTATTGGAGGCAGCAGAATGTATGGGCTCCTGTCAGGTATATATTATTGGAGGCAGGAGAATGTATGGGCTCCTGTCAGGTATATATTATTGGAGGCTGGAGAATGTATGGGCTCCTGTCAGGTATATATTATTGAAGGCAGCAGAATCTATGGGCTCCTGTCAGGTATATATTATTGGAGGCAGCAGAATGTATGGGCTCCTGTCAGGTATATATTATTGGAGGCAGCAGAATGTAGGGGCTCCTGTCAGGTATATATTATTGGAGGCAGCAGAATCTATGGGCTCCTACCAGGTATTTATTATTGGAGGCAACAGAATCTATGGGCTCCTGTCAGGTATATATTATTGCTGGCAGGAGAATGTATGGGCTCCTGTCAGGTATATATTATTGGAGGCAGGAGAATGTATGGGCCCCTGTCAGGTATATATTATTGGAGGTAGGAGAATGTATGGGCCCCTGTCAGGTATATATTATTGGAGGCAGGAGAATGTATGGGCTCCTGCCAGGTATATATTATTGGATGCAGGAGAATGTATGGGCCCCTGTCAGGTATATATTATTGGAGGCAGGAGAATGTATGGGCCCCTGTCAGGTATATCTTATTGGAGGCAGGAGAATGTATGGGCCCCTGTCAGGTATATATTATTGGAGGCAGCAAAATGTATGGGCTCCTGTCAGGTATATATTATTGGAGGCACCAGAATGTATGGGCTCCTGTCAGGTATATATTATTGAAGGCAGCAGAATCTATGGGCTCCTGTCAGGTATATATTACTGGAGGCAGCAGAATGTAGGGGCTCCTGTCAGGTATATATTATTGGAGGCAGCAGAATCTATGGGCTCCTACCAGGTATATATTATTGGAGGCAGCAGAATCTATGGGCTCCTGTCAGGTATATATTATTGGAGGCAGGAGAATGTATGGGCTCCTGTCAGGTATATATTATTGGAGGCAGCAGAATGTATGGGCTCCTGTCAGGTATATATTATTGGAGGTAGCAGAATGTATGGGCTCCTGTCAGGTATATATTATTGGAGGCAGCAGAATCTATGGGCTCCTGTCAGGTATATATTATTGAAGGCAGCAGAATGTAGGGGCTCCTGTCAGGTATATATTGTCAGGTATATATTATTGGAGGCAGGAGAATGTATGGGCTCCTGTCAGGTATATATTATTGGAGGCATTAGAATGTATGGGCTCCTGTCAGGTATATATTATTGGAGGCAGGAGAATGTATGGGCTCCTGTCAGGTAGATATTATTGGAGGCAGCAGAATGTATGGGCTCCTGTCAGGTATATATTATTGGAGGCAGCAGAATGTATGGGCCCCTGTCAGGTATATATTATTGGAGGCAGGAGAATGTATGGGCTCCTGTCAGGTATATATTATTGGAGGCAGGAGAATGTATGGGCTCCTGTCAGGTAGATATTATTGGAGGCAGGAGATTGTATGGGCTCCTGTCAGGTATATATTATTGGAGGCAGCAGAATGTATGGGCTCCTGTCAGGTATATATTATTGGAGGCAGCAGAATGTATGGGCTCCTGTCAGGTATATATTATTGGAGGCAGCAGAATGTATGGGCTCCTGTCAGGTATATATTATTGGAGGCAGCAGAATGTATGGGCTCCTGTCAGGTATATATTATTGGAGGCAGGAGAATGTATGGGCTCCTGTCAGGTATATATTATTGGAGGTAGGAGAATCTATGGGCTCCTGTCAGGTATATATTATTGGAGGCAGGAGAATGTATGGGCTCCTGTCATGTATATATTATTGGAGGCAGGAGAATCTATGGGCTCCTGTCAGGTATATATTATTGGAGGCAGCAGAATGTATGGGCTCCTGTCAGGTACATATTATTGGAGGCAGGAGAATCTATGGGCTTCTGTCAGGTATATATTATTGAAAGCAGCAGAATCTATGGGCTCCTGTGAGGTATATATTATTGGAAGCAGCAGAATCTATGGGCTCCTGTCAGGTACATATTATTGGAGGCAGGAGAATCTATGGGCTGCTGTCAGGTATATATTATTGGAGGCAGGAGAATGTATGAGATCCTGTAAGGTATATATTATTGGAGGCAGCAGAATGTATGAGCTCCTGTCAGGTATATATTATTGGAGGCAGCAGAATGTATGAGCTCCTGTCAGGTATATATTATTGGAGGCAGAAGAATGTATGGGCTCCTGTCAGGTATATATTATTGGAGGCAGCTGAATGTATGGGCTCCTACCAGGTATATATTATTGGAGGCAGGAGAATGTATGGGCTCCTGTCAGATATGTACTATTGGAGGCAGGAGAATGTATGGGCTCCTGTCAGGTATATATTATTGGAGGCAGGAGAATGTATGGGCTCCTGTCAGGTATATATTATTGGAGGCAGCAGAATGTAGGGGCTCCTGTCAGGTATATATTATTGGAGGCAGCAGAATGCATGGGCTCCTGTCAGGTATATATTATTGGAGGCAGGAGAATGTATGGGCTCCTGTCAGGTATATATTATTGGAGGCTGGAGAATGTATGGGCTCCTGTCAGGTATATATTATTGAAGGCAGCAGAATCTATGGGCTCCTGTCAGGTATATATTATTGGAGGCAGCAGAATGTATGGGCTCCTGTCAGGTATATATTATTGGAGGCAGCAGAATGTAGGGGCTCCTGTCAGGTATATATTATTGCAGGCAGCAGAATCTATGGGCTCCTACCAGGTATTTATTATTGGAGGCAGCAGAATCTATGGGCTCCTGTCAGGTATATATTATTGCAGGCAGGAGAATGTATGGGCTCCTGTCAGGTATATATTATTGGAGGCAGGAGAATGTATGGGCCCCTGTCAGGTATATATTATTGGAGGCAGGAGAATGTATGGGCCCCTATCAGGTATATATTATTGGAGGCAGGAGAATGTATGGGCTCCTGCCAGGTATATATTATTGGAGGCAGGAGAATGTATGGGCCCCTGTCAGGTATATATTATTGGAGGCAGGAGAATGTATGGGCCCCTGTCAGGTATATCTTATTGGAGGCAGGAGAATGTATGGGCCCCTGTCAGGTATATATTATTGGAGGCAGCAGAATGTATGGTCTCCTGTCAGGTATATATTATTGGAGGCACCAGAATGTATGGGCTCCTGTCAGGTATATATTATTGAAGGCAGCAGAATCTATGGGCTCCTGTCAGGTATATATTATTGGAGGCAGCAGAATGTAGGGGCTCCTGTCAGGTATATATTATTGGAGGCAGCAGAATCTATGGTCTCCTGTCAGGTATATATTATTGGAGGCAGCAGAATGTATGGGCTCCTGTCAGGTACATATTATTGGAGGCAGGAGAATCTATGGGCTTCTGTCAGGTATATATTATTGAAAGCAGCAGAATCTATGGGCTCCTGTCAGGTATATATTATTGGAAGCAGCAGAATCTATGGGCTCCTGTCAGGTACATATTATTGGAGGCAGGAGAATCTATGGGCTGCTGTCAGGTATATATTATTGGAGGCAGGAGAATGTATGAGATCCTGTCAGGTATATATTATTGGAGGCAGCAGAATGTATGAGCTCCTGTCAGGTATATATTATTGGAGGCAGCAGAATGTATGAGCTCCTGTCAGGTATATATTATTGGAGGCAGAAGAATGTATGGGCTCCTGTCACGTATATATTATTGGAGGCAGCTGAATGTATGGGCTCCTACCAGGTATATATTATTGGAGGCAGGAGAATGTATGGGCTCCTGTCAGGTATGTACTATTGGAGGCAGGAGAATGTATGGGCTCCTGTCAGGTATATATTATTGGAGGCAGGAGAATGTATGGGCTCCTGTCAGGTATATATTATTGGAGGCAGCAGAATGTAGGGGCTCCTGTCAGGTATATATTATTGGAGGCAGCAGAATGTATGGGCTCCTGTCAGGTATATATTATTGGAGGCAGGAGAATGTATGGGCTCCTGTCAGGTATATATTATTGGAGGCTGGAGAATGTATGGGCTCCTGTCAGCTATATATTATTGAAGGCAGCAGAATCTATGGGCTCCTGTCAGGTATATATTATTGGAGGCAGCAGAATGTATGGGCTCCTGTCAGGTATATATTATTGGAGGCAGCAGAATGTAGGGGCTCCTGTCAGGTATATATTATTGGAGGCAGCAGAATCTATGGGCTCCTACCAGGTATTTATTATTGGAGGCAGCAGAATCTATGGGCTCCTGTCAGGTATATATTATTGCAGGCAGGAGAATGTATGGGCTCCTGTCAGGTATATATTATTGGAGGCAGGAGAATGTATGGGCCCCTGTCAGGTATATATTATTGGAGGCAGGAGAATGTATGGGCCCCTATCAGGTATATATTATTGGAGGCAGGAGAATGTATGGGCTCCTGCCAGGTATATATTATTGGAGGCAGGAGAATGTATGGGCCCCTGTCAGGTATATATTATTGGAGGCAGGAGAATGTATGGGCCCCTGTCAGGTATATCTTATTGGAGGCAGGAGAATGTATGGGCCCCTGTCAGGTATATTTTATTGGAGGCAGCAGAATGTATGGGCTCCTGTCAGGTATATATTATTGGAGGCACCAGAATGTATGGGCTCCTGTCAGGTATATATTATTGAAGGCAGCAGAATCTATGGGCTCCTGTCAGGTATATATTATTGGAGGCAGCAGAATGTAGGGGCTCCTGTCAGGTATATATTATTGGAGGCAGCAGAATCTATGGGCTCCTACCAGGTATATATTATTGGAGGCAGCAGAATCTATGGGCTCCTGTCAGGTATATATTATTGGAGGCAGGAGAATGTATGGGCTCCTGTCAGGTATATATTATTGGAGGCAGCAGAATGTATGGGCTCCTGTCAGGTATATATTATTGGAGGCAGCAGAATGTATGGGCTCCTGTCAGGTATATATTATTGGAGGCAGCAGAATCTATGGGCTCCTGTCAGGTATATATTATTGAAGGCAGCAGAATGTAGGGGCTCCTGTCAGGTATATATTATTGGAGGCAGCAGAATGTATGGGCTCCTGTCAGGTATATATTATTGGAGGCAGCAGAATGTATGGGCTCCTGTCAGGTATATATTATTGGAGGCAGGAGAATGTATAGGCTCCTGTCAGGTATATATTATTGGAGGCAGGAGAATGTATGGGCTCCTGTCAGGTATATATTATTGGAGGCAGGAGAATGTATAGGCTCCTGTCAGGTATATATTATTGGAGGCAGGAGAATGTATGGGCTCCTGTCAGGTAGATATTATTGGAGGCAGCAGAATGTATGGGCTCCTGTCAGGTATATATTATTGGAGGCAGCAGAATGTATGGGCCCCTGTCAGGTATATATTATTGGAGGCAGGAGAATGTATGGGCTCCTGTCAGGTATATATTATTGTAGGCAGGAGAATGTATGGGCTCCTGTCAGGTAGATATTATTGGAGGCAGGAGATTGTATGGGCTCCTGTCAGGTATATATTATTGGAGGCAGCAGAATGTATGGGCTCCTGTCAGGTATATATTATTGGAGGCAGCAGAATGTATGGGCTCCTGTCAGGTATATATTATTGGAGGCAGCAGAATGTATGGGCTCCTGTCAGGTATATATTATTGGAGGCAGCAGAATGTATGGGCTCCTGTCAGGTATATATTATTGGAGGCAGCAGAATGTATGGGCTCCTGTCAGGTATATATTATTGGAGGCAGGAGAATGTATGGGCTCCTGTCAGCTATATATTATTGGAGGCAGGAGAATGTATGGGCTCCTGTCAGGTATATATTATTGGAGGTAGGAGAATCTATGGGCTCCTGTCAGGTATATATTATTGGAGGCAGGAGAATGTATGGGCTCCTGTCATGTATATATTATTGGAGGCAGGAGAATCTATGGGCTCCTGTCAGGTATATATTATTGGAGGCAGCAGAATGTATGGGCTCCTGTCAGGTACATATTATTGGAGGCAGGAGAATCTATGGGCTTCTGTCAGGTATATATTATTGAAAGCAGCAGAATCTATGGGCTCCTGTCAGGTATATATTATTGGAAGCAGCAGAATCTATGGGCTCCTGTCAGGTACATATTATTGGAGGCAGGAGAATCTATGGGCTGCTGTCAGGTATATATTATTGGAGGCAGGAGAATGTATGAGCTCCTGTCAGGTATATATTATTGGAGGCAGCAGAATGTATGAGCTCCTGTCAGGTATATATTATTGGAGGCAGCAGAATGTATGAGCTCCTGTCAGGTATATATTATTGGAGGCAGAAGAATGTATGGGCTCCTGTCAGGTATATATTATTGGAGGCAGCTGAATGTATGGGCTCCTACCAGGTATATATTATTGGAGGCATGAGAATGTATGGGCTCCTGTCAGGTATGTACTATTGGAGGCAGGAGAATGTATGGGCTCCTGTCATGTATATATTATTGGAGGCAGCAGAATGTATGAGCTCCTGTCAGGTATATATTATTGGAGGCAGCAGAATCTATGAGCTCCTGTCAGGTATATATTATTTTAAGGCAGCAGAATCTATGAGCTCCTGTCAGGTATATATTATTGGAGGCAGAAGAATGTATGGGCTCCTGTCAGGTATATATTATTGGAGGCAGCTGAATGTATGGGCTCCTACCAGGTATATATTATTGGAGGCAGGAGAATGTATGGGCTCCTGTCAGGTATGTACTATTGGAGGCAGGAGAATGTATGGGCTCCTGTCAGGTATATATTATTGGAGGCCACAGAATGTATGGGCTCCTGTCAGGTATGTACTATTGGAGGCAGGAGAATGTATGGGCTCCTGTCAGGTATATATTATTGGAGGCTGGAGAATGTATGGGCTCCTGTCAGGTATATATTATTGGAGGCAGCAGAATCTATGGGCTCCTGTCAGGTATATATTATTGGGGGCAGGAGAATGTATGTGCTCCTGTCAGGTATATATTATTGGAGGCAGGAGAATGTATGGGCTCCTAACAGGTATATATTATTAGAGGCAGGAGAATGTATGGGCTCCTGTCAGGTATATATTATTGGAGGCAGCAGAATGTATGGGCTCCTGTCAGGTATGTACTATTGGCGGCAGGAGAATGTATGGGCTCCTGTCAGGTATATATTATTGGAGGCAGCAGAATGTATGGGCCCCTGTCAGGTATATATTATTGGAGGCAGGAGAATGTATGGGCTCCTGTCAGGTATATATTATTGGAGGCAGCAGAATGTATGGGCTCCTGTCAGGTATGTATTATTGGAGGCAGGAGAATGTATGGGCTCCTGTCAGGTATATATTATTGGAAGCTGGAGAATCTATGGGCTCCTGTCAGGTATATATTATTGGAGGCAGGAGAATGTATGGGCTCCTGTCAGGTATATATTATTGGAGGCAGGAGAATGTATGGGCTCCTGTCAGGTATATATTATTGGAGCCAGCAGAATCTATGGGCTCCTGTCAGGTATATATTATTGGAGCCAGCAGAGTCTATAGGCTCCTGTCAGTTATATATTATTGGAGGCAGGAGAATCTATGGGCTCCTGTCAAGTATATATTATTGGAGGCAGGAGAATCTATGGGCTCCTGTCAGGTATATATTATTGGAAGCAGGAGAATGTATGGGCTCCTGTCAGATATATATTATTGGAGGCAGGAGAATGTATGGGCTCCTGTCAGGTATATATTATTGGAGGCAGGAGAATGTATGGGCTCCTGTCAGGTATATATTATTGGAGCCAGCAGAATGTATGGGCTCCTGTCAGGTATATATTATTGGAGGCAGGAGAATCCATGGGCTCCTGTCAGATATATATTATTGGAGGCAGGAGAATCTATGGGCTCCTGTCAGGTATATATTATTGGAGGCAGGAGAATGTATGGGCTCCTGTCAGGTATATATTATTGGAGCCAGCAGAATGTATGGGCTCCTGTCAGGTATATATTATTGGAGGCAGGAGAATGTATGGGCTCCTGTCAGGTATATATTATTGGAGGCAGGAGAATGTATGGGCTCCTGTCAGGTATATATTATTGGAGCCAGCAGAATGTATGGGCTCCTGTCAGGTATATATTATTGGAGGCAGCGGAATGTATGGGCTCCTGGCAGGTATATATTATTGAAGGCAGGAGAATGTATGGGCTCCTGTCAGGTATATATTATTGGAGGCAGGAGAATGAATGGGCTCCTGTCAGGTATATATTATTGGAGGCAGCAGAATGTGTGGGCTCCTGTCAGGTATAAATTATTAGAGGCAGGAGAATGTATGGGCTCCTGTCAGGTATATATTATTGGAGGCAGAAGAATGTATGGGCTCCTGTCAGGTATATATTATTGGAGGCAGGAGAATGTATGGGCTCCTTTCAGGTATATATTATTGGAGGCAGCAGAATGTATGGGCTCCTGTCAGGTATATATTATTGGAGGCAGCAGAATGTATGGGCTCCTGTCAGGTATATATTAATGGAGGCAGCAGAATGTATGGGCTCCTGTCAGGTATATATTATTGGAGGCAGGAGAATGTATGGGCTCCTATCAGGTATATATTATTGGAGGCAGCAGAATGTATGGGCTCCTGTCAGGTATATATTATTGGAGGCAGCAGAATGTATGGGCTCCTGTCAGGTAGTATATATTATTGGAGGCAGCAGAATGTATGGGCTCCTGTCATGTATATATTATTGGAGGCAGGAGAATCTATGGGCTCCTGTCAGGTATATATTATTGGAGGCAGGAGAATGTATGGGCTCCTGTCAGGTATATATTATTGGACGCAGCAGAATGTGTGGGCTCCTGTCAGGTATATATTATTGGAGGCAGGAGAATGTATGGGCTCCTGTCAGGTTTATATTATTGGAGGCAGGAGAATGTATGGGCTCCTGTCAGGTATATATTATTGGAGGCAGGAGAATGTATGGGCTCCTGTCAGGTATATATTATTGGAGGCAGGAGAATGTATGGGCTACTGTCAGGTATATATTATTGGAGGCAGGAGAATGTATGGGCTCCTGTCAGGTATATATTATTGGAGGTAGCAGAATGTGTGGGCTCCTGTCAGGTATATATTATTGGAGGCAGCAGAATCTATGGGCTCCTACCAGGTATATATTATTGGAGGGAGGAGAATGTATGGGCTCCTGTCAGGTATATATTATTGGAGGCAGCAGAATGTATGGGCTCCTGTCAGGTATATATTATTGGAGGCAGGAGAATCTATGGGCTCCTGTCAGGTATATATTATTGGAGGCAGCAGAATGTATGGGCTCCTGTCAGGTATATATTATTGGAGGCAGCAGAATGTATGGGCTCCTGTCAGGTATATATTATTGGAGGCAGGAGAATGTATGGGCTCCTGTCAGGTATATATTATTGGAGGCAGCAGAATCTATGGGCTCCTGTCAGGTATATATTATTGGAGGTAGCAGAATGTATGGGCTCCTGTCAGGTATATATTATTGGAGGCAGGAGAATGTATGGGCTCCTGTCAGGTATATATTATTGGAGGCAGGAGAATGTATGGGCTCCTGTCAGGTATATATTATTGGAGGTAGCAGAATGTGTGGGCTCCTGTCAGGTATATATTATTGGAGGCAGCAGAATGTATGGGCTCCTGTCAGGTATATATTATTGGAGGTAGGAGAATGTATAAGCTCCAGTCAGGTATATATTATGGGAGGCAGGAGAATGTATGGGCTCCTGTCAGGTATATAATATTGGAGGCAGGAGAATGTATGGGCTCCTGTCAGGTATATATTATTGGAGGCAGGAGAATGTATGGGCTCCTGTCAGGTATATATTATTGGAGGCAGGAGAATGTATGGGCTCCTACCAGGTATATATTATTGGAGGCAGCAGAATCTATGGGCCCCTGTCAGGTATATATTATTGGAGGCAGGAGAATGTATGGGCTCCTGTCCGGTATATATTAATGGAGGCAGCAGAATGTATGGGCTCCTGTCAGGTATATATCATTGGAGGCAGGAGAATGTATGGGCTCCTGTCAGGTATATATTATTGGAGGCAGCAGAATGTATGGGCTCCTGTCAGGTATATATTATTGGAGGCAGCAAAATGTATGGGCTCCTGTCAGGTATATATTATTGGAGGCAGGAGAATGTATGGGCTCCTGTCAGGTATATATTATTGGAGGCAGGAGAATGTATGGGCTCCTGTCAGGTATATATTATTGGACTCAGCAGAATGTGTGGGCTCCTGTCAGGTATATATTATTGGAGGCAGGAGAATGTATGGGCTCCTGTCAGGTATATATTATTGGAGGCAGGAGAATGTATGGGCTCCTGTCAGGTAGATATTATTGGAGGCAGGAGAATGTATGGGCTCCTGTCAGGTATATATTATTGGAGGTAGCAGAATGTGTGGGCTCCTATCAGGTATATATTATTGGAGGCAGCAGAATCTATGGGCTCCTACCAGGTATATATTATTGGAGGCAGGAGAATGTATGGGCTCCTGTCAGGTATATATTATTGGAGCCAGCAGAATGTATGGGCTCCTGTCAGGTATATATTATTGGAGGCAGGAGAATGTATGGGCTCCTGTCAGGTATATATTATTGGAAGCAGGAGAATGTATGGGCTCCTGTCAGGTATATATTATTGGAGCCAGCAGAATGTATGGGCTCCTGTCAGGTATATATTATTGGAGGCAGCAGAATGTATGGGCTCCTGGCAGGTATATATTATTGGAGGCAGGAGAATGTATGGGCTCCTGTCAGGTATATATTATTGGAGGCAGGAGAATGAATGGGCTCCTGTCAGATATATATTATTGGAGGCAGCAGAATGTGTGGGCTCCTGTCAAGTATAAATTATTAGAGGCAGGAGAATGTATGGGCTTCTGTCAGGTATACATTATTGGAGGCAGAAGAATGTATGGGCTCCTGTCAGGTATATATTATTGGAGGCAGGAGAATGTATGGGCTCCTTTCAGGTATATATTATTGGAGGCAGCAGAATCTATGGGCTCCTGTCAGGTATATATTATTGGAGGCAGGAGAATGTATGGGCTCCTGTCAGGTATATATTATTGGAGGCAGCAGAATGTATGGGCTCCTGTCAGGTATATATTAATGGAGGCAGCAGAATGTATGGGCTCCTGTCAGGTATATATTATTGGAGGCAGGAGAATGTATGGGCTCCTATCAGGTATGTATTATTGGAGGCAGCAGAATGTATGGGCTCCTGTCAGGTATATATTATTGGAGGCAGCAGAATGTATGGGCTCCTGTCAGGTAGTATATATTATTGGAGGCAGCAGAATGTATGGGCTCCTGTCATGTATATATTATTGGAGGCAGGAGAATCTATGGGCTCCTGTCAGGTATATATTATTGGAGGCAGGAGAATGTATGGGCTCCTGTCAGGTATATATTATTGGACGCAGCAGAATGTGTGGGCTCCTGTCAGGTATATATTATTGGAGGCAGGAGAATGTATGGGCTCCTGTCAGGTATATATTATTGGAGGCAGGAGAATGTATGGGCTCCTGTCAGGTATATATTATTGGAGGCAGGAGAATGTATGGGCTCCTGTCAGGTATATATTATTGGAGGCAGGAGAATTTATGGGCTACTGTCAGGTATATATTATTGGAGGCAGGAGAATGTATGGGCTCCTGTCAGGTATATATTATTGGAGGTAGCAGAATGTGTGGGCTCCTGTCAGGTATATATTATTGGAGGCAGCAGAATCTATGGGCTCCTACCAGGTATATATTATTGGAGGGAGGAGAATGTATGGGCTCCTGTCAGGTATATATTATTGGAGGCAGCAGAATGTATGGGCTCCTGTCAGGTATATATTATTGGAGGCAGGAGAATCTATGGGCTCCTGTCAGGTATATATTATTGGAGGCAGCAGAATGTATGGGCTCCTGTCAGGTATATATTATTGGAGGCAGCAGAATATATGGGCTCCTGTCAGGTATATATTATTGGAGGCAGGAGAATGTATGGGCTCCTGTCAGGTATATATTATTGGAGGCAGCAGAATCTATGGGCTCCTGTCAGGTATATATTATTGGAGGTAGCAGAATGTATGGGCTCCTGTCAGGTATATATTATTGGAGGCAGGAGAATGTATGGGCTCCTGTCAGGTATATATTATTGGAGGCAGGAGAATGTATGGGCTCCTGTCAGGTATATATTATTGGAGGTAGCAGAATGTGTGGGCTCCTGTCAGGTATATATTATTGGAGGCAGCAGAATGTATGGGCTCCTGTCAGGTATATATTATTGGAGGCAGCAGAATGTATGGACTCCTGTCAGGTATATATTATTGGAGGTAGGAGAATGTATGGACTCCAGTCAGGTATATATTATGGGAGGCAGGAGAATGTATGGGCTCCTGTCAGGTATATAATATTGGAGGCAGGAGAATGTATGGGCTCCTGTCAGGTATATATTATTGGAGGCAGGAGAATGTATGGGCTCCTGTCAGGTATATATTATTGGAGGCAGGAGAATGTATGGGCTCCTACCAGGTATATATTATTGGAGGCAGCAGAATCTATGGGCCCCTGTCAGGTATATATTATTGGAGGCAGGAGAATGTATGGGCTCCTGTCCGGTATATATTAATGGAGGCAGCAGAATGTATGGGCTCCTGTCAGGTATATATCATTGGAGGCAGGAGAATGTATGGGCTCCTGTCAGGTATATATTATTGGAGGCAGCAGAATGTATGGGCTCCTGTCAGGTATATATTATTGGAGGCAGCAGAATGTATGGGCTCCTGTCAGGTAGTATATATTATTGGAGGCAGCAAAATGTATGGGCTCCTGTCAGGTATATATTATTGGAGGCAGGAGAATGTATGGGCTCCTGTCAGGTATATATTATTGGAGGCAGGAGAATGTATGGGCTCCTGTCAGGTATATATTATTGGACTCAGCAGAATGTGTGGGCTCCTGTCAGGTATATATTATTGGAGGCAGGAGAATGTATGGGCTCCTGTCAGGTATATATTATTGGAGGCAGGAGAATGTATGGGCTCCTGTCAGGTAGATATTATTGGAGGCAGGAGAATGTATGGGCTCCTGTCAGGTATATATTATTGGAGGTAGCAGAATGTGTGGGCTCCTGTCAGGTATATATTATTGGAGGCAGCAGAATCTATGGGCTCCTGTCAGGTATATATTATTGGAGGCAGCAGAATGTATGGGCTCCTGTCAGGTATATATTATTGGAGGCAGCAGAATGTATGGGCTCCTGTCACCTATATATTATTGGAGGCAGGAGAATCTATAGTCTCCTGTCAGGTATATATTATTGGAGGCTGCAGAATGTATGGGCTCCTGTCAGGTATATATTATTGGAGGCAGGAGAATGTATGGGCTCCTGTCAGGTATATATTATTGGAGGCAGGAGAATGTATGGCTCCTGTCAGGTATATATTATTGGAGGCAGCAGAATGTGTGGGCTCCTGTCAGGTATATATTATTGGAGGCAGCAGAATGTATGGGCTCCTGTCAGGTATATATTATTGGAGACAGGAGAATGTATGGGCTCCTGTCAGGTATATATTATTGGAGGCAGCAGAATCTATGCGCTCCTGTCAGGTATATATTATTGGAGGCAGGAGAATCTATGGGCTCCTGTCAGGTATATATTATTGGAGGCTGGAGAATGTATGGGCTCCTGTCAGGTATATATTATTGGAGGCAGCAGAATGTATGGGCTCCTGTCGGGTATATATTATTGGAGGCAGCAGAATATGTGGGCTCCTGTCAGGTATATATTATTGGAGGCAGCAGAATGTATGGGCTCCTGTCAGGTATATATTATTGGAGGCAGGAGAATGTATGGGCTTCTGTCAGGTATATATTATTGGAGGCAGGAGAATGTATGGGCTCCTGTCAGGTATATATTATTGGAGGCAGCAGAATGTGTGGGCTCCTGTCAGGTATAAATTATTAGAGGCAGGAGAATGTATGGGCTCCTGTCAGGTATATATTATTGGAGGCAGAAGAATGTATGGGCTCCTGTCAGGTATATATTATTGGAGGCAGGAGAATGTATGGGCTCCTGTCAGGTATATATTATTGGAGGCAGCAGAATCTATGGGCTCCTGTCAGGTATATATTATTGGAGGCAGGAGAATGTATGGGCTCCTGTCAGGTATATATTATTGGAGGCAGCAGAATGTATGGGCTCCTGTCAGGTATATATTATTGGAGGCAGCAGAATGTATGGGCTCCTGGCAGGTATATATTATTGGAGGCAGGAGAATGTATGGGCTCCTGTCAGGTATATATTATTGGAGGCAGGAGAATGAATGGGCTCCTGTCAGGTATATATTATTGGAGGCAGCAGAATGTGTGGGCTCCTGTCAGGTATAAATTATTAGAGGCAGGAGAATGTATGGGCTCCTGTCAGGTATATATTATTGGAGGCAGAAGAATGTATGGGCTCCTGTCAGGTATATATTATTGGAGGCAGGAGAATGTATGGGCTCCTTTCAGGTATATATTATTGGAGGCAGCAGAATCTATGGGCTCCTGTCAGGTATATATTATTGGAGGCAGGAGAATGTATGGGCTCCTGTCAGGTATATATTATTGGAGGCAGCAGAATGTATGGGCTCCTGTCAGGTATATATTAATGGAGGCAGCAGAATGTATGGGCTCCTGTCAGGTATATATTATTGGAGGCAGGAGAATGTATGGGCTCCTATCAGGTATATATTATTGGAGGCAGCAGAATGTATGGGCTCCTGTCAGGTATATATTATTGGAGGCAGCAGAATGTATGGGCTCCTGTCAGGTAGTATATATTATTGGAGGCAGCAGAATGTATGGGCTCCTGTCATGTATATATTATTGGAGGCAGGAGAATCTATGGGCTCCTGTCAGGTATATATTATTGGAGGCAGGAGAATGTATGGGCTCCTGTCAGGTATATATTATTGGACGCAGCAGAATGTGTGGGCTCCTGTCAGGTATATATTATTGGAGGCAGGAGAATGTATGGGCTCCTGTCAGGTATATATTATTGGAGGCAGGAGAATGTATGGGCTCCTGTCAGGTATATATTATTGGAGGCAGGAGAATGTATGGGCTCCTGTCAGGTATATATTATTGGAGGCAGGAGAATGTATGGGCTACTGTCAGGTATATATTATTGGAGGCAGGAGAATGTATGGGCTCCTGTCAGGTATATATTATTGGAGGTAGCAGAATGTGTGGGCTCCTGTCAGGTATATATTATTGGAGGCAGCAGAATCTATGGGCTCCTACCAGGTATATATTATTGGAGGGAGGAGAATGTATGGGCTCCTGTCAGGTATATATTATTGGAGGCAGCAGAATGTATGGGCTCCTGTCAGGTATATATTATTGGAGGCAGGAGAATCTATGGGCTCCTGTCAGGTATATATTATTGGAGGCAGCAGAATGTATGGGCTCCTGTCAGGTATATATTATTGGAGGCAGCAGAATGTATGGGCTCCTGTCAGGTATATATTATTGGAGGCAGGAGAATGTATGGGCTCCTGTCAGGTATATATTATTGGAGGCAGCAGAATCTATGGGCTCCTGTCAGGTATATATTATTGGAGGTAGCAGAATGTATGGGCTCCTGTCAGGTATATATTATTGGAGGCAGGAGAATGTATGGGCTCCTGTCAGGTATATATTATTGGAGGCAGGAGAATGTATGGGCTCCTGTCAGGTATATATTATTGGAGGTAGCAGAATGTGTGGGCTCCTGTCAGGTATATATTATTGGAGACAGCAGAATGTATGGGCTCCTGTCAGGTATATATTATTGGAGGCAGCAGAATGTATGGACTCCTGTCAGGTATATATTATTGGAGGTAGGAGAATGTATGGGCTCCAGTCAGGTATATATTATGGGAGGCAGGAGAATGTATGGGCTCCTGTCAGGTATATAATATTGGAGGCAGGAGAATGTATGGGCTCCTGTCAGGTATATATTATTGGAGGCAGGAGAATGTATGGGCTCCTGTCAGGTATATATTATTGGAGGCAGGAGAATGTATGGGCTCCTACCAGGTATATATTATTGGAGGCAGCAGAATCTATGGGCCCCTGTCAGGTATATATTATTGGAGGCAGGAGAATGTATGGGCTCCTGTCCGGTATATATTAATGGAGGCAGCAGAATGTATGGGCTCCTGTCAGGTATATATCATTGGAGGCAGGAGAATGTATGGGCTCCTGTCAGGTATATATTATTGGAGGCAGCAGAATGTATGGGCTCCTGTCAGGTATATATTATTGGAGGCAGCAGAATGTATGGACTCCTGTCAGGTAGTATATATTATTGGAGGCAGCAAAATGTATGGGCTCCTGTCAGGTATATATTATTGGAGGCAGGAGAATGTATGGGCTCCTGTCAGGTATATATTATTGGAGGCAGGAGAATGTATGGGCTCCTGTCAGGTATATATTATTGGAGGCAGGAGAATGTATGGGCTACTGTCAGGTATATATTATTGGAGGCAGGAGAATGTATGGGCTCCTGTCAGGTATATATTATTGGAGGTAGCAGAATGTGTGGGCTCCTGTCAGGTATATATTATTGGAGGCAGCAGAATCTATGGGCTCCTACCAGGTATATATTATTGGAGGGAGGAGAATGTATAGGCTCCTGTCAGGTATATATTATTGGAGGCAGCAGAATGTATGGGCTCCTGTCAGGTATATATTATTGGAGGCAGGAGAATCTATGGGCTCCTGTCAGGTATATATTATTGGAGGCAGCAGAATGTATGGGCTCCTGTCAGGTATATATTATTGGAGGCAGCAGAATGTATGGGCTCCTGTCAGGTATATATTATTGGAGGCAGGAGAATGTATGGGCTCCTGTCAGGTATATATTATTGGAGGCAGCAGAATCTATGGGCTCCTGTCAGGTATATATTATTGGAGGTAGCAGAATGTATGGGCTCCTGTCAGGTATATATTATTGGAGGCAGGAGAATGTATGGGCTCCTGTCAGGTATATATTATTGGAGGCAGGAGAATGTATGGGCTCCTGTCAGGTATATATTATTGGAGGTAGCAGAATGTGTGGGCTCCTGTCAGGTATATATTATTGGAGACAGCAGAATGTATGGGCTCCTGTCAGGTATATATTATTGGAGGCAGCAGAATGTATGGACTTCTGTCAGGTATATATTATTGGAGGTAGGAGAATGTATGGGCTCCAGTCAGGTATATATTATGGGAGGCAGGAGAATGTATGGGCTCCTGTCAGGTATATAATATTGGAGGCAGGAGAATGTATGGGCTCCTGTCAGGTATATATTATTGGAGGCAGGAGAATGTATGGGCTCCTGTCAGGTATATATTATTGGAGGCAGGAGAATGTATGGGCTCCTACCAGGTATATATTATTGGAGGCAGCAGAATCTATGGGCCCCTGTCAGGTATATATTATTGGAGGCAGGAGAATGTATGGGCTCCTGTCCGGTATATATTAATGGAGGCAGCAGAATGTATGGGCTCCTGTCAGGTATATATCATTGGAGGCAGGAGAATGTATGGGCTCCTGTCAGGTATATATTATTGGAGGCAGCAGAATGTATGGGCTCCTGTCAGGTATATATTATTGGAGGCAGCAGAATGTATGGGCTCCTGTCAGGTAGTATATATTATTGGAGGCAGCAAAATGTATGGGCTCCTGTCAGGTATATATTATTGGAGGCAGGAGAATGTATGGGCTCCTGTCAGGTATATATTATTGGAGGCAGGAGAATGTATGGGCTCCTGTCAGGTATATATTATTGGACTCAGCAGAATGTGTGGGCTCCTGTCAGGTATATATTATTGGAGGCAGGAGAATGTATGGGCTCCTGTCAGGTATATATTATTGGAGGCAGGAGAATGTATGGGCTCCTGTCAGGTAGATATTATTGGAGGCAGGAGAATGTATGGGCTCCTGTCAGGTATATATTATTGGAGGTAGCAGAATGTGTGGGCTCCTGTCAGGTATATATTATTGGAGGCAGCAGAATCTATGGGCTCCTACCAGGTATATATTATTGGAGGCAGGAGAATGTATGGGCTCCTGTCAGGTATATATTATTGGAGGCAGCAGAATGTATGGGCTCCTGTCAGGTATATATTATTGGAGGCAGGAGAATCTATGGGCTCCTGTCAGGTATATATTATTGGAGGCAGCAGAATGTATGGGCTCCTGTCAGGTATATATTATTGGAGGCAGCAGAATGTATGGGCTCCTGTCACCTATATATTATTGGAGGCAGGAGAATCTATAGTCTCCTGTCAGGTATATATTATTGGAGGCTGCAGAATGTATGGGCTCCTGTCAGGTATATATTATTGGAGGCAGGAGAATGTATGGGCTCCTGTCAGGTATATATTATTGGAGGCAGGAGAATGTATGGCTCCTGTCAGGTATATATTATTGGAGGCAGCAGAATGTGTGGGCTCCTGTCAGGTATATATTATTGGAGGCAGCAGAATGTATGGGCTCCTGTCAGGTATATATTATTGGAGACAGGAGAATGTATGGGCTCCTGTCAGGTATATATTATTGGAGGCAGCAGAATCTATGCGCTCCTGTCAGGTATATATTATTGGAGGCAGGAGAATCTATGGGCTCCTGTCAGGTATATATTATTGGAGGCAGCAGAATGTATGGGCTCCTGTCAGGTATATATTATTGGAGGCAGCAGAATGTATGGGCTCCTGTCGGGTATATATTATTGGAGGCAGCAGAATATGTGGGCTCCTGTCAGGTATATATTATTGGAGGCAGCAGAATGTATGGGCTCCTGTCAGGTATATATTATTGGAGGCAGGAGAATGTATGGGCTTCTGTCAGGTATATATTATTGGAGGCAGGAGAATGTATGGGCTCCTGTCAGGTATATATTATTGGAGGCAGCAGAATGTGTGGGCTCCTGTCAGGTATAAATTATTAGAGGCAGGAGAATGTATGGGCTCCTGTCAGGTATATATTATTGGAGGCAGAAGAATGTATGGGCTCCTGTCAGGTATATATTATTGGAGGCAGGAGAATGTATGGGCTCCTGTCAGGTATATATTATTGGAGGCAGCAGAATCTATGGGCTCCTGTCAGGTATATATTATTGGAGGCAGGAGAATGTATGGGCTCCTGTCAGGTATATATTATTGGAGGCAGCAGAATGCAGGGGCGGAACTACCGCCCGTGCAGCCGGTTCATTGAACGGGGGCCCCGAGGGAGAGGGGGCCCCTCCAGCCTCCAGCAGGGCCGCCATCAGGGCATGACTGCCCTGACTCCAGTATGGGGCCCGGCCGGTAGGGGCCCCCTCGGGGGCCCCCCTCTTGTGCGTCTCTCTCCTCATGGGGCCCCCGGCCCCATGCTATGCGCCGGGTCCGGGACATTTCAGCGCTGAGCTGCGCTGTTGCAGCAGCGCTTTCATGATTCTCCTGACTTCCGGTCATGTGACGGCGCCGTCACATGGCCGGAAGTCAGGAGAACCTGGTGTCAGCGATTTGGACGAGCGCCAGGATTCTGCAGGGATCGCATGGGGGTAAGTATAACAAGTTTTATTTTTTTTAAAATACAATTAACTAGGAGTGGAGAGATGGGAGATGCACATGTGTGTGTGTGTATGTGTGTGTGTGTGTGTATATGTATGTGTGTGTGGGGGGGGAGATGGGAGATGCACATGTATGTGTGTGTGTGTGTGTGGGGGGGGGAGATGGGAGATGCACATGTGTGTGGGGGGGGATGGGAGATGCACATGTGTGTGGGGGGGGGATGGGAGATGCACATGTGTGTGGGGGGGGTGGGAGATGCACATGTGTGGGGGGGGGTGGGAGATGCACATGTGTGTGGGGGAGATGGGAGATGCACATGTGTGTGTGTGGGGGGAGATGGGAGATGCACATGTGTGTGTGTGGGGGGAGATGGGAGATGCACATGTGTGTGTGGGGGGGGGGATGGGAGATGCACATGTGTGTGTGGGGGGGAAATGGGAGATGCACATGTGTGTGTGGGGGGGGGAGATGGGAGATGCACATGTGTGGGGGGGGAGATGGGAGATGCACATGTGTGGGGGGGAGATGGGAGATGCACATGTGTGGGGGGGGAGATGGGAGATGCACATGTGTGGGGGGGGAGATGGGAGATGCACATGTGTGGGGGGGATGGGAGATGCACATGTGGTGGGGGGGGAGATGGGAGATGCACATGTGGGGGGATGAGAGAGGTGCACATGTGGTGGAGGGGGATGAGAGAGGTGCACATGTGGTGGAGGGGGATGAGAGAGGTGCACATGTGGTGGAGGGGGATGAGAGAGGTGCACATGTGGTGGAGGGGGATGAGAGAGGGGCACATGTGGGGGAGGGGGACGAGAGGGGCACATGTGGGGGAGGGGGGTGAGAGAGGGGCACATGTGGGGGAGGGGGATGAGAGAGGGGCACATGTGGGGGAGGGGGTGAGAGATGTGCACATGGGGGGGATGAGAGCTGCACATGGGGGAATTGGGAGTAGGGGGATAATGAGCTGCACATAACGAATGTGGGGTGGGGGAGAGTAAATGATAAATGATGATGGGGTGGGGAGAGCACGGACATGATATAATGAATTGGGGCAGGGGGTGCATGTAAATATTGAATGCGGGGAGCAGGAAGTATAGAGTAGGGGGCGTTGCGGATGCAGGAGTGTGACTGGTAAAAAATTGGCGGAAAGAGTAGAGGTTCTAATTAAATTATATATTAAGTGCCTATTTACAGTTAATGGGGGCACAGTGGTGGATTACAATTTATATTTGGAATGGTAGGTTGCATAATAACTAACCATATATTGATGGTGGATGCACGTCTGTATTCAGCTGCGTAATGTAGAAGTTGGGGAATGTGCTCTAGATAACTGTGTTATTTTATGCAGAGACGAGTCCTGGCTGGAAGACGTGATGGCGGTCTGTGCTGGATGAAGGAGAAAAGCGAAGATGAAGGACTTCACCTAGAGACGTCACCGGTGAGTCAGTCTATTACATGTACACTGTGTATAATGTCACTGGTGATCACTGTATTACCTGTACACTGACACTATATACAGAGCTCCTGTGTATAATGTCACTGGTGATCACTGTATTACCTGTACACTGACACTATATACAGAGCTCCTGTGTATAATTTCACTGGTGATCCCTGTATTACCTGTACACTGACACTATATACAGAGCTCCTGTGTATAATGTCACTGATGATCACTGTATTACCTGTACACTATATACAGAGCTCCTGTGTATAATGTCACTGGTGATCACTGTATTACCTGTACACTGACACTATATACAGAGCTCCTGTGTATAATTTCACTGGTGATCACTAGATTACCTGGACACTTACGTTATACATACCATGTATAGAGCTCCCGTGTATAATGACACTTATGGTAATATTAGTAATGTGGTGGTAATATTAGTAATGTAGTGGTAATATGTGGTCTGGTCATGGTGTGGCAGTTTTTCTCCCTTCTGTGTGGTATTATTCGGTCACTATGTTGTGGTAATATGTGGTCTGGTCATGGTGTGGCGGTATTCCCTGTATGTGGTATTATTGGTCATTTAAAAAAAAATGTATATGACACATTCCCTTAAAGAAAACTAAATAAAAATATATCTAAAAAGAGTACTGGATATTTTAAGAAAATTTTAATAGGTTAGAGTAGGGCCCGCCCAGAAGAGTCTACCTTATCGTGGTGGCGGCTTTAAAAATCTTTTGGCCAAAACAAAAGCTGATGGCTATTTATGTGGCGCCGTCACATGGCCGAACGTCAGGAGAACCTGGTGGCAGCGACGTGGACGAGCGCCAGGATTCTGCAGGGATTGCATGGGGGTAAGTATAACAAGTTTTATTTTTTTTAAATACAATTAATTAACTAGGAGTGGGGGGGATGAGAGATGCACATGGGGGGGGGGTGAGAGATGCACATGGGGGGGTGAGAGATGCACATGGGGGGGGTGAGAGATGCACATGGGGGGGTGAGAGATGCACATGGGGGGGGTGAGAGATGCACATGGGGGTGGATGAGAGATGCACATGGGGGTGGATGAGAGATGCACATGGGGGTGGATGAGAGATGCACATGGGGGGGTGAGAGATGCACATGGGGGGGTGAGAGATGCACATGGGGGGGTGAGAGATGCACATGGGGGTGGATGAGAGATGCACATGGGGGTGGATGAGAGATGCACATGGGGGTGGATGAGAGATGCACATGGGGGTGGATGAGAGATGCACATGGGGGGGTGAGAGATGCACATGGGGGGGTGAGAGATGCACATGGGGGTGGATGAGAGATGCACATGGGGGGGTGAGAGATGCACATGGGGGGGTGAGAGATGCACATGGGGGGGATGAGAGATGCACATGGGGGGATGAGAGATGCACATGGGGGGATGAGAGATGCACGGGGGGTGAGAGCTGCACATGGGGGGGATGAGAGCTGCACATGGGGGGGTGAGAGATGCACATGGGGGGTTATGTTTACATAACTTTGTTGCCTTATGAAGGGCAGGGGGGGCCCCCCAAAATTTCTTGCACAGGGGCCCACTACAGTCTGTGTCCGCCCCTGGCAGAATGTATGGGCTCCTGTCAGGTATATATTAATGGAGGCAGCAGAATGTATGGGCTCCTGTCAGGTATATATTATTGGAGGCAGGAGAATGTATGGGCTCCTGTCAGGTATATATTATTGGAGGTAGCAGAATGTATGTGCTCCTGTCAGGTATATATTATTGGAGGCAGCAGAATGTATGGGCTCCTGTCAGGTAGTACATATTATTGGAGACAGCAGAATGTATGGGCTCCTGTCAGGTATATATTATTGGAGGCAGGAGACTCTATGGGCTCCTGTCAGGTATATATTATTGGAGGCAGGAGAATGTATGGGCTCCTGTCAGGTATATATTATTGGACGCAGCAGAATGTGTGGGCTCCTGTCAGGTATATATTATTGGAGGCAGGAGAATGTATGGGCTCCTGTCAGGTATAAATTATTGGAGGCAGGAGAATGTATGGGCTCCTGTCAGGTATATATTATTGGAGGCAGGAGAATGTATGGGCTCCTGTCAGGTATATATTATTGGAGGCAGGAGAATGTATGGGCTCCTGTCAGGTATATATTATTGGAGGCAGGAGAATGTATGGGCTCCTGTCAGGTATATATTATTGGAGGTAGCAGAATGTGTGGGCTCCTGACAGGTATATATTATTGGAGGCAGCAGAATCTATGGGCTCCTACCAGGTATATATTATTGGAGGCAGGAGAATGTATGGGCTCCTGTCAGGTATATATTATTGGAGGCAGCAGAATGTATGGGCTCCTGTCAGGTATATATTATTGGAGGCAGGAGAATCTATGGGCTGCTGTTAGGTATATATTATTGGAGGCAGCAGAATTTATGGGCTCCTGTCAGGTATATATTATTGGAGGCAGCAGAATGTATGGGCTCCTGTCAGGTATATATTATTGGAGGCAGGAGAATCTATGGGCTCCTGTCAGGTATATATTATTGGAGGCAGCAGAATCTATGGGCTCCTGTCAGGTATATATTATTGGAGGTAGCAGAATGTATGGGCTCCTGTCAGGTATATATTATTGGAGGCAGGAGAATGTATGGGCTCCTGTCAGGTATATATTATTGGAGGCAGGAGAATGTATGGGCTCCTGTCAGGTATATATTATTGGAGGCAGCAGAATGTGCGGGCTACTGTCAGGTATATATTATTGGAGGCAGCAGAATGTATGGGCTCCTGTCAGGTATATATTATTGGAGGCAGCAGAATGTATGGGCTCCTGTCAGGTATATATTATTGGAGGTAGGAGAATGTATGGGCTCCAGTCAGGTATATATTATTGGAGGCAGGAGAATGTATGGGCTCCTACCAGGTATATAATATTGGAGGCAGGAGAATGTATGGGCTCCTGTCAGGTATATATTATTGGAGGCAGGAGAATGTATGGGCTCCTGTCAGGTATATATTATTGGAGGCAGCAGAATCTATGGGCTCCTGTCAGGTATATATTATTGGAGGTAGCAGAATGTATGGGCTCCTGTCAGGTATATATTATTGGAGGCAGGAGAATGTATGGGCTCCTGTCAGGTATATATTATTGGAGGCAGGAGAATGTATGGGCTCCTGTCAGGTATATATTATTGGAGGTAGCAGAATGTGTGGGCTCCTGTCAGGTATATATTATTGGAGGCAGCAGAATGTATGGGCTCCTGTCAGGTATATATTATTGGAGGCAGCAGAATGTATGGGCTCCTGTCAGGTATATATTATTGGAGGTAGGAGAATGTATGGGCTCCAGTCAGGTATATATTATGGGAGGCAGGAGAATGTATGGGCTCCTACCAGGTATATAATATTGGAGGCAGGAGAATGTATGGGCTCCTGTCAGGTATATATTATTGGAGGCAGGAGAATGTATGGGCTCCTGTCAGGTATATATTATTGGAGGCAGGAGAATGTATGGGCTCCTACCAGGTATATATTATTGGAGGCAGCAGAATCTATGGGCCCCTGTCAGGTATATATTATTGGAGGCAGGAGAATGTATGGGCTCCTGTCCGGTATATATTAATGGAGGCAGCAGAATGTATGGGCTCCTGTCAGGTATATATTATTGGAGGCAGGAGAATGTATGGGCTCCTGTCAGGTATATATTATTGGAGGCAGCAGAATGTATGGGCTCCTGTCAGGTATATATTATTGGAGGCAGCAGAATGTATGGGCTCCTGTCAGGTAGTATATATTATTGGAGGCAGCAAAATGTATGGGCTCCTGTCAGGTATATATTATTGGAGGCAGGAGAATGTATGGGCTCCTGTCAGGTATATATTATTGGAGGCAGGAGAATGTATGAGCTCCTGTCAGGTATATATTATTGGACTCAGCAGAATGTGTGGGCTCCTGTCAGGTATATATTATTGGAGGCAGGAGAATGTATGGGCTCCTGTCAGGTATATATTATTGGAGGCAGGAGATTGTATGGGCTCCTGTCAGGTAGATATTATTGGAGGCAGGAGAATGTATGGGCTCCTGTCAGGTATATATTATTGGAGGTAGCAGAATGTATGGGCTCCTGTCAGGTATATATTATTGGAGGCAGCAGAATCTATGGGCTCCTACCAGGTATATATTATTGGAGGCAGGAGAATGTATGGGCTCCTGTCAGGTATATATTATTGGAGGCAGCAGAATGTATGGGCTCCTGTCAGGTATATATTATTGGAGGCAGGAGAATCTATGGGCTCCTGTCAGGTATATATTATTGGAGGCAGCAGAATGTATGGGCTCCTGTCAGGTATATATTATTGGAGGCAGCAGAATGTGTGGGCTCCTGTCAGGTATATATTATTGGAGGCAGCAGAATGTATGGGCTCCTGTCAGGTATATATTATTGGAGACAGGAGAATGTATGGGCTCCTGTCAGGTATATATTATTGGAGGCAGCAGAATCTATGGTCTCCTGTCAGGTATATATTATTGGAGGCAGGAGAATCTATGGGCTCCTGTCAGGTATATATTATTGGAGGCTGGAGAATGTATGGGCTCCTGTCAGGTATATATTATTGGAGGCAGCAGAATGTATGGGCTCCTGTCGGGTATATATTATTGGAGGCAGCAGAATATGTGGGCTCCTGTCAGGTATATATTATTGGAGGCAGCAGAATGTATGGGCTCCTGTCAGGTATATATTATTGGAGGCAGGAGAATGTATGGGCTTCTGTCAGGTATATATTATTGGAGGCAGGAGAATGTATGGGCTCCTGTCAGGTATATATTATTGGAGGCAGCAGAATGTGTGGGCTCCTGTCAGTTATAAATTATTAGAGGCAGGAGAATGTATGGGCTCCTGTCAGGTATATATTATTGGAGGCAGAAGAATGTATGGGCTCCTGTCAGGTATATATTATTGGAGGCAGGAGAATGTATGGGCTCCTGTCAGGTATATATTATTGGAGGCAGCAGAATCTATGGGCTCCTGTCAGGTATATATTATTGGAGGCAGGAGAATGTATGGGCTCCTGTCAGGTATATATTATTGGAGGCAGCAGAATGTATGGGCTCCTGTCAGGTATATATTAATGGAGGCAGCAGAATGTATGGGCTCCTGTCAGGTATATATTATTGGAGGCAGGAGAATGTATGGGCTCCTGTCAGGTATATATTATTGGAGGCAGCAGAATGTATGGGCTCCTGTCAGGTATATATTATTGGAGGCAGCAGAATGTATGGGCTCCTGTCAGGTAGTACATATTATTGGAGGCAGCAGAATGTATGGGCTCCTGTCAGGTATATATTATTGGAGGCAGGAGAATCTATGGGCTGCTGTCAGGTATATATTATTGGAGGCAGGAGAATGTATGGGCTCCTGTCAGGTATATATTATTGGACGCAGCAGAATGTGTGGGCTCCTGTCAGGTATATATTATTGGAGGCAGGAGAATGTATGGGCTCCTGTCAGGTATAAATTATTGGAGGCAGGAGAATGTATGGGCTCCTGTCAGGTATATATTATTGGAGGCAGGAGAATGTATGGGCTCCTGTCAGGTATATATTATTGGAGGCAGGAGAATGTATGGGCTCCTGTCAGGTATATATTATTGGAGGCAGGAGAATGTATGGGCTCCTGTCAGGTATATATTATTGGAGGTAGCAGAATGTGTGGGCTCCTGACAGGTATATATTATTGGAGGCAGCAGAATCTATGGGCTCCTACCAGGTATATATTATTGGAGGCAGGAGAATGTATGGGCTCCTGTCAGGTATATATTATTGGAGGCAGCAGAATGTATGGGCTCCTGTCAGGTATATATTATTGGAGGCAGGAGAATCTATGGGCTCCTGTTAGGTATATATTATTGGAGGCAGCAGAATTTATGGGCTCCAGTCAGGTATATATTATTGGAGGCAGGAGAATGTATGGGCTCCTACCAGGTATATAATATTGGAGGCAGGAGAATGTATGGGCTCCTGTCAGGTATATATTATTGGAGGCAGGAGAATGTATGGGCTCCTGTCAGGTATATATTATTGGAGGCAGGAGAATGTATGGGCTCCTACCAGGTATATATTATTGGAGGCAGCAGAATCTATGGGCCCCTGTCAGGTATATATTATTGGAGGCAGCAGAATGTATGGGCTCCTGTCAGGTATATATTATTGGAGGCAGCAGAATGTATGGGCTCCTGTCAGGTAGTATATATTATTGGAGGCAGCAAAATGTATGGGCTCCTGTCAGGTATATATTATTGGAGGCAGGAGAATGTATGGGCTCCTGTCAGGTATATATTATTGGAGGCAGGAGAATGTATGGGCTCCTGTCAGGTATATATTATTGGACTCAGCAGAATGTGTGGGCTCCTGTCAGGTATATATTATTGGAGGCAGGAGAATGTATGGGCTCCTGTCAGGTATATATTATTGGAGGCAGGAGAATGTATGGGCTCCTGTCAGGTAGATATTATTGGAGGCAGGAGAATGTATGGGCTCCTGTCAGGTATATATTATTGGAGGTAGCAGAATGTGTGGGCTCCTGTCAGGTATATATTATTGGAGGCAGCAGAATCTATGGGCTCCTACCAGGTATATATTATTGGAGGCAGGAGAATGTATGGGCTCCTGTCAGGTATATATTATTGGAGGCAGCAGAATGTATGGGCTCCTGTCAGGTATATATTATTGGAGGCAGGAGAATCTATGGGCTCCTGTCAGGTATATATTATTGGAGGCAGCAGAATGTATGGGCTCCTGTCAGGTATATATTATTGGAGGCAGCAGAATGTATGGGCTCCTGTCACCTATATATTATTGGAGGCAGGAGAATCTATAGTCTCCTGTCAGGTATATATTATTGGAGGCTGCAGAATGTATGGGCTCCTGTCAGGTATATATTATTGGAGGCAGGAGAATGTATGGGCTCCTGTCAGGTATATATTATTGGAGGCAGGAGAATGTATGGCTCCTGTCAGGTATATATTATTGGAGGCAGCAGAATGTGTGGGCTCCTGTCAGGTATATATTATTGGAGGCAGCAGAATGTATGGGCTCCTGTCAGGTATATATTATTGGAGACAGGAGAATGTATGGGCTCCTGTCAGGTATATATTATTGGAGGCAGCAGAATCTATGCGCTCCTGTCAGGTATATATTATTGGAGGCAGGAGAATCTATGGGCTCCTGTCAGGTATATATTATTGGAGGCAGCAGAATGTATGGGCTCCTGTCAGGTATATATTATTGGAGGCAGCAGAATGTATGGGCTCCTGTCGGGTATATATTATTGGAGGCAGCAGAATATGTGGGCTCCTGTCAGGTATATATTATTGGAGGCAGCAGAATGTATGGGCTCCTGTCAGGTATATATTATTGGAGGCAGGAGAATGTATGGGCTTCTGTCAGGTATATATTATTGGAGGCAGGAGAATGTATGGGCTCCTGTCAGGTATATATTATTGGAGACAGCAGAATCTATGGGCTCCTGTCAGGTATATATTATTGGAGGCAGGAGAATGTATGGGCTCCTGTCAGGTATATATTATTGGAGGCAGCAGAATGTATGGGCTCCTGTCAGGTATATATTAATGGAGGCAGCAGAATGTATGGGCTCCTGTCAGGTATATATTATTGGAGGCAGGAGAATGTATGGGCTCCTGTCAGGTATATATTATTGGAGGTAGCAGAATGTATGTGCTCCTGTCAGGTATATATTATTGGAGGCAGCAGAATGTATGGGCTCCTGTCAGGTAGTACATATTATTGGAGACAGCAGAATGTATGGGCTCCTGTCAGGTATATATTATTGGAGGCAGGAGACTCTATGGGCTCCTGTCAGGTATATATTATTGGAGGCAGGAGAATGTATGGGCTCCTGTCAGGTATATATTATTGGACGCAGCAGAATGTGTGGGCTCCTGTCAGGTATATATTATTGGAGGCAGGAGAATGTATGGGCTCCTGTCAGGTATAAATTATTGGAGGCAGGAGAATGTATGGGCTCCTGTCAGGTATATATTATTGGAGGCAGGAGAATGTATGGGCTCCTGTCAGGTATATATTATTGGAGGCAGGAGAATGTATGGGCTCCTGTCAGGTATATATTATTGGAGGCAGGAGAATGTATGGGCTCCTGTCAGGTATATATTATTGGAGGTAGCAGAATGTGTGGGCTCCTGACAGGTATATATTATTGGAGGCAGCAGAATCTATGGGCTCCTACCAGGTATATATTATTGGAGGCAGGAGAATGTATGGGCTCCTGTCAGGTATATATTATTGGAGGCAGCAGAATGTATGGGCTCCTGTCAGGTATATATTATTGGAGGCAGGAGAATCTATGGGCTGCTGTTAGGTATATATTATTGGAGGCAGCAGAATTTATGGGCTCCTGTCAGGTATATATTATTGGAGGCAGCAGAATGTATGGGCTCCTGTCAGGTATATATTATTGGAGGCAGGAGAATCTATGGGCTCCTGTCAGGTATATATTATTGGAGGCAGCAGAATCTATGGGCTCCTGTCAGGTATATATTATTGGAGGTAGCAGAATGTATGGGCTCCTGTCAGGTATATATTATTGGAGGCAGGAGAATGTATGGGCTCCTGTCAGGTATATATTATTGGAGGCAGGAGAATGTATGGGCTCCTGTCAGGTATATATTATTGGAGGCAGCAGAATGTGCGGGCTACTGTCAGGTATATATTATTGGAGGCAGCAGAATGTATGGGCTCCTGTCAGGTATATATTATTGGAGGCAGCAGAATGTATGGGCTCCTGTCAGGTATATATTATTGGAGGTAGGAGAATGTATGGGCTCCAGTCAGGTATATATTATTGGAGGCAGGAGAATGTATGGGCTCCTACCAGGTATATAATATTGGAGGCAGGAGAATGTATGGGCTCCTGTCAGGTATATATTATTGGAGGCAGGAGAATGTATGGGCTCCTGTCAGGTATATATTATTGGAGGCAGCAGAATCTATGGGCTCCTGTCAGGTATATATTATTGGAGGTAGCAGAATGTATGGGCTCCTGTCAGGTATATATTATTGGAGGCTGGAGAATGTATGGGCTCCTGTCAGGTATATATTATTGGAGGCAGGAGAATGTATGGGCTCCTGTCAGGTATATATTATTGGAGGTAGCAGAATGTGTGGGCTCCTGTCAGGTATATATTATTGGAGGCAGCAGAATGTATGGGCTCCTGTCAGGTATATATTATTGGAGGCAGCAGAATGTATGGGCTCCTGTCAGGTATATATTATTGGAGGTAGGAGAATGTATGGGCTCCAGTCAGGTATATATTATGGGAGGCAGGAGAATGTATGGGCTCCTACCAGGTATATAATATTGGAGGCAGGAGAATGTATGGGCTCCTGTCAGGTATATATTATTGGAGGCAGGAGAATGTATGGGCTCCTGTCAGGTATATATTATTGGAGGCAGGAGAATGTATGGGCTCCTACCAGGTATATATTATTGGAGGCAGCAGAATCTATGGGCCCCTGTCAGGTATATATTATTGGAGGCAGGAGAATGTATGGGCTCCTGTCCGGTATATATTAATGGAGGCAGCAGAATGTATGGGCTCCTGTCAGGTATATATTATTGGAGGCAGGAGAATGTATGGGCTCCTGTCAGGTATATATTATTGGAGGCAGCAGAATGTATGGGCTCCTGTCAGGTATATATTATTGGAGGCAGCAGAATGTATGGGCTCCTGTCAGGTAGTATATATTATTGGAGGCAGCAAAATGTATGGGCTCCTGTCAGGTATATATTATTGGAGGCAGGAGAATGTATGGGCTCCTGTCAGGTATATATTATTGGAGGCAGGAGAATGTATGAGCTCCTGTCAGGTATATATTATTGGACTCAGCAGAATGTGTGGGCTCCTGTCAGGTATATATTATTGGAGGCAGGAGAATGTATGGGCTCCTGTCAGGTATATATTATTGGAGGCAGGAGATTGTATGGGCTCCTGTCAGGTAGATATTATTGGAGGCAGGAGAATGTATGGGCTCCTGTCAGGTATATATTATTGGAGGTAGCAGAATGTATGGGCTCCTGTCAGGTATATATTATTGGAGGCAGCAGAATCTATGGGCTCCTACCAGGTATATATTATTGGAGGCAGGAGAATGTATGGGCTCCTGTCAGGTATATATTATTGGAGGCAGCAGAATGTATGGGCTCCTGTCAGGTATATATTATTGGAGGCAGGAGAATCTATGGGCTCCTGTCAGGTATATATTATTGGAGGCAGCAGAATGTATGGGCTCCTGTCAGGTATATATTATTGGAGGCAGCAGAATGTGTGGGCTCCTGTCAGGTATATATTATTGGAGGCAGCAGAATGTATGGGCTCCTGTCAGGTATATATTATTGGAGACAGGAGAATGTATGGGCTCCTGTCAGGTATATATTATTGGAGGCAGCAGAATCTATGGTCTCCTGTCAGGTATATATTATTGGAGGCAGGAGAATCTATGGGCTCCTGTCAGGTATATATTATTGGAGGCTGGAGAATGTATGGGCTCCTGTCAGGTATATATTATTGGAGGCAGCAGAATGTATGGGCTCCTGTGGGGTATATATTATTGAAGGCAGCAGAATATGTGGGCTCCTGTCAGGTATATATTATTGGAGGCAGCAGAATGTATGGGCTCCTGTCAGGTATATATTATTGGAGGCAGGAGAATGTATGGGCTTCTGTCAGGTATATATTATTGGAGGCAGGAGAATGTATGGGCTCCTGTCAGGTATATATTATTGGAGGCAGCAGAATGTGTGGGCTCCTGTCAGGTATAAATTATTAGAGGCAGGAGAATGTATGGGCTCCTGTCAGGTATATATTATTGGAGGCAGAAGAATGTATGGGCTCCTGTCAGGTATATATTATTGGAGGCAGGAGAATGTATGGGCTCCTGTCAGGTATATATTATTGGAGGCAGCAGAATCTATGGGCTCCTGTCAGGTATATATTATTGGAGGCAGGAGAATGTATGGGCTCCTGTCAGGTATATATTATTGGAGGCAGCAGAATGTATGGGCTCCTGTCAGGTATATATTAATGGAGGCAGCAGAATGTATGGGCTCCTGTCAGGTATATATTATTGGAGGCAGGAGAATGTATGGGCTCCTGTCAGGTATATATTATTGGAGGCAGCAGAATGTATGGGCTCCTGTCAGGTATATATTATTGGAGGCAGCAGAATGTATGGGCTCCTGTCAGGTAGTACATATTATTGGAGGCAGCAGAATGTATGGGCTCCTGTCAGGTATATATTATTGGAGGCAGGAGAATCTATGGGCTGCTGTCAGGTATATATTATTGGAGGCAGGAGAATGTATGGGCTCCTGTCAGGTATATATTAAAGGACGCAGCAGAATGTGTGGGCTCCTGTCAGGTATATATTATTGGAGGCAGGAGAATGTATGGGCTCCTGTCAGGTATAAATTATTGGAGGCAGGAGAATGTATGGGCTCCTGTCAGGTATATATTATTGGAGGCAGGAGAATGTATGGGCTCCTGTCAGGTATATATTATTGGAGGCAGGAGAATGTATGGGCTCCTGTCAGGTATATATTATTGGAGGCAGGAGAATGTATGGGCTCCTGTCAGGTATATATTATTGGAGGTAGCAGAATGTGTGGGCTCCTGACAGGTATATATTATTGGAGGCAGCAGAATCTATGGGCTCCTACCAGGTATATATTATTGGAGGCAGGAGAATGTATGGGCTCCTGTCAGGTATATATTATTGGAGGCAGCAGAATGTATGGGCTCCTGTCAGGTATATATTATTGGAGGCAGGAGAATCTATGGGCTCCTGTTAGGTATATATTATTGGAGGCAGCAGAATTTATGGGCTCCAGTCAGGTATATATTATTGGAGGCAGGAGAATGTATGGGCTCCTACCAGGTATATAATATTGGAGGCAGGAGAATGTATGGGCTCCTGTCAGGTATATATTATTGGAGGCAGGAGAATGTATGGGCTCCTGTCAGGTATATATTATTGGAGGCAGGAGAATGTATGGGCTCCTACCAGGTATATATTATTGGAGGCAGCAGAATCTATGGGCCCCTGTCAGGTATATATTATTGGAGGCAGGAGAATGTATGGGCTCCTGTCAGGTATATATTAATGGAGGCAGCAGAATGTATGGGCTCCTGTCAGGTATATATTATTGGAGGCAGGAGAATGTATGGGCTCCTGTCAGGTATATATTATTGGAGGCAGCAGAATGTATGGGCTCCTGTCAGGTATATATTATTGGAGGCAGCAGAATGTATGGGCTCCTGTCAGGTAGTATATATTATTGGAGGCAGCAGAATGTATGGGCTCCTGTCAGGTATATATTATTGGAGGCAGGAGAATCTATGGGCTCCTGTCAGGTATATATTATTGGAGGCAGGAGAATGTATGGGCTCCTGTCAGGTATATATTATTGGACGCAGCAGAATGTGTGGGCTCCTGTCAGGTATATATTATTGGAGGCAGGAGAATGTATGGGCTCCTGTCAGGTATATATTAATGGAGGCAGCAGAATGTATGGGCTCCTGTCAGGTATATATTATTGGAGGCAGGAGAATGTATGGGCTCCTGTCAGGTATATATTATTGGAGGCAGCAGAATGTATGGGCTCCTGTCAGGTATATATTATTGGAGGCAGCAGAATGTATGGGCTCCTGTCAGGTAGTACATATTATTGGAGGCAGCAGAATGTATGGGCTCCTGTCAGGTATATATTATTGGAGGCAGGAGAATCTATGGGCTGCTGTCAGGTATATATTATTGGAGGCAGGAGAATGTATGGGCTCCTGTCAGGTATATATTATTGGACGCAGCAGAATGTGTGGGCTCCTGTCAGGTATATATTATTGGAGGCAGGAGAATGTATGGGCTCCTGTCAGGTATAAATTATTGGAGGCAGGAGAATGTATGGGCTCCTGTCAGGTATATATTATTGGAGGCAGGAGAATGTATGGGCTCCTGTCAGGTATATATTATTGGAGGCAGGAGAATGTATGGGCTCCTGTCAGGTATATATTATTGGAGGCAGGAGAATGTATGGGCTCCTGTCAGGTATATATTATTGGAGGTAGCAGAATGTGTGGGCTCCTGACAGGTATATATTATTGGAGGCAGCAGAATCTATGGGCTCCTACCAGGTATATATTATTGGAGGCAGGAGAATGTATGGGCTCCTGTCAGGTATATATTATTGGAGGCAGCAGAATGTATGGGCTCCTGTCAGGTATATATTATTGGAGGCAGGAGAATCTATGGGCTCCTGTTAGGTATATATTATTGGAGGCAGCAGAATTTATGGGCTCCAGTCAGGTATATATTATTGGAGGCAGGAGAATGTATGGGCTCCTACCAGGTATATAATATTGGAGGCAGGAGAATGTATGGGCTCCTGTCAGGTATATATTATTGGAGGCAGGAGAATGTATGGGCTCCTGTCAGGTATATATTATTGGAGGCAGGAGAATGTATGGGCTCCTACCAGGTATATATTATTGGAGGCAGCAGAATCTATGGGCCCCTGTCAGGTATATATTATTGGAGGCAGGAGAATGTATGGGCTCCTGTCAGGTATATATTAATGGAGGCAGCAGAATGTTTGGGCTCCTGTCAGGTATATATTATTGGAGGCAGGAGAATGTATGGGCTCCTGTCAGGTATATATTATTGGAGGCAGCAGAATGTATGGGCTCCTGTCAGGTATATATTATTGGAGGCAGCAGAATGTATGGGCTCCTGTCAGGTAGTATATATTATTGGAGGCAGCAGAATGTATGGGCTCCTGTCAGGTATATATTATTGGAGGCAGGAGAATCTATGGGCTCCTGTCAGGTATATATTATTGGAGGCAGGAGAATGTATGGGCTCCTGTCAGGTATATATTATTGGACGCAGCAGAATGTGTGGGCTCCTGTCAGGTATATATTATTGGAGGCAGGAGAATGTATGGGCTCCTGTCAGATATATATTATTGGAGGCAGGAGAATGTATGGGCTCCTGTCAGGTATATATTATTGGAGGCAGGAGAATGTATAGGCTCCTGTCAGGTAGATATTATTGGAGGCAGGAGAATGTATGGGCTCCTGTCAGGTATATATTATTGGAGGTAGCAGAATGTGTGGGCTCCTGTCAGGTATATATTATTGGAGGCAGCAGAATCTATGGGCTCCTACCAGGTATATATTATTGGAGGCAGGAGAATGTATGGGCTCCTGTCAGGTATATATTATTGGAGGCAGCAGAATGTATGGGCTCCTGTCAGGTATATATTATTGGAGGCAGGAGAATCTATGGGCTCCTGTCAGGTATATATTATTGGAGGCAGCAGAATGTATGGGCTCCTGTCAGGTATATATTATTGGAGGCAGCAGAATGTATGGGCTCCTGTCAGGTATATATTATTGGAGGCAGGATAATGTATGGGCTCCTGTCAGGTATATATTATTGGAGGCAGCAGAATCTATGGGCTCCTGTCAGGTATATATTATTAGAGGTGGCAGAATGTATGGGCTCCTGTCAGGTATATATTATTGGAGGCAGGAGAATGTATGGGCTCCTGTCAGGTATATATTATTGGAGGCAGGAGAATGTATGGGCTCCTGTCAGGTATATATTATTGGAGGTAGCAGAATGTGTGGGCTCCTGTCAGGTATATATTATTGGAGGCAGCAGAATGTATGGGCTTCTGTCAGGTATATATTATTGGAGGCAGTGGAATGTATGGGCTCCTGTCAGGTATATATTATTGGAGGTAGGAGAATGTATGGGCTCCAGTCAGGTATATATTATTGGAGGCAGGAGAATGTATGGGCTCCTACCAGGTATATAATATTGGAGGCAGGAGAATGTATGGGCTCCTGTCAGGTATATATTATTGGAGGCAGGAGAATGTATGGGCTCCTGTCAGGTATATATTATTGGAGGCAGGAGAATGTATGGGCTCCTACCAGGTATATATTATTGGAGGCAGCGGAATCTATGGGCCCCTGTCAGGTATATATTATTGGAGGCAGCATAATCTATGGGCCCCTGTCAGGTATATATTATTGGAGGCAGGAGAATGTATGGGCTCCTGTCAGGTATATATTATTGGAGGCAGGAGAATGTATGGGCTCCTGTCAGGTATATATTATTGGAGGCAGGAGAATGTGTGGGCTCCTGTCAGATATATATTATTGGAGGCAGCAGAATGTATGGTCTCCTGTCAGGTATATATTATTGGAGGCAGGAGAATGTATGGGCTCCTGTCAGGTATATATTATTGGAGGCAGGAGAATGTGTGGGCTCCTGTCAGGTATATATTATTGGAAGCAGGAGAATGTATGGGCTCCTGTCAGGTATATATTATTGGAGGAAGGAGAATGTATGGGCTCCTGTCAGGCATATATTATTGGAGGCAGCAGAATGTACTGGCTCCTGTCAGGTATATATTATTGGAGGCAGGAGAATGTATGGGCTCCTGTCAGGTATATATTATTGGAGGCAGGAGAATCTATGGGCTCCTGTCAGGTATATGTTATTGGAGGCAGCAATATCTATGGGCTCCTGTCAGGTATATATTATTAGAGGCAGGAGAATATATGGGCTCCTGTCAGGTATATATTATTGGAGGCAGCAGAATGTATAGGCTCCTGTCAGGTATATATTATTGGAGGAAGGAGAATGTATAGGCTCCTGTCAGGTATATATTATTGGAGGCAGGAGAATGTATGGGCTCCTGTCAGGTATATATTATTGGAGGCAGGAGAATGTATAGGCTCCTGTCAGGTATATATTATTGGAGGCAGCAGAATGTATGGGCTCCTGTCAGGTATATATTATTGGAGGCAGGAGAATGTATAGGCTCCTGTCAGGTATATATTATTGGAGGCAGGAGAATGTATGGGCTCCTGTCAGGTATATATTATTGGAGGCAGCAGAATCTATGGGCTCCTGTCAGGTATATATTATTGGAGGCAGCAGAATCTATGGGCTCCTGTCAGGTATATATTATTGGAGGCAGCAGAATGTATGGGCTCCTGTCAGGTATATATTATTGGAGGCAGGATAATGTATGGGCTCCTGTCAGGTATATATTATTGGAGGTAGCAGAATGTATGGGCTCCTGTCAGCTATATATTATTGGAGGCAGCAGAATGTATGGGCTCCTGTCAGGTATATATTATTGGAGGCAGCAGAATCTATGTGCTCCTGTCAGGTATATATTATTGGAAGCAGGAGAATGTATGGGCTCCTGTCAGGTATATATTATTGGAGGCAGCAGAATGTACGGGCTCCTGTCAGGTATATATTATTGGAAGCAGGAGAATGTATGGGCTCCTGTCAGGTATATATTATTGGAGGCAGCAGAATGTATGGGCTCCTGTCAGGTATATATTACTGGAGGCAGGAGAATGTATGGGCTCCTGTCAGGTATATATTATTGGAGACAGCAGAATGTATGTGCTCCTGTCAGGTATATATTATTGGAGGCAGCAGAAAGTATGGCCTCCTGTCAGGTATATATTATTGGAGGCAGGAGAATGTATGGGCTCCTGTCAGGTATATATTATTGGAGGCAGGAGAATGTATGGGCTCCTGTCAGGTATATATTATTGGAGGCAGGAGAATGTATGGGCTCCTGTCAGGTATATATTATTGGAGGCATGAGAATGTATGGGCTCCTGTCAGGTATATATTATTGGAGGCTGGAGAATGTATGGGCTCCTGTCAGGTATATATTATTGGAGGCAGCAGAATGTATGGACTCCTGTCAGGTATATATTATTGGAGGCAGCTGAATGTATGGGCTCCTGTCAGGTATATATTATTGGAGGCAGGAGAATGTATGGGCTTCTGTCAGGTATATATTATTGGAGGTAGGAGAATGTATGGGCTCCTGTGAGGTATATATTATTGGAGGCAGGAAAATGTATGGGCTCCTGTCAGGCATATATTATTGGAGGTAGGAGAATGTATGGGCTCCTGTCAGGTATATATTATTGGAGGCAGCAGAATGTATGGGCTCCTGTCAGGTATATATTATTGGAGGTAGGAGAATGTATGGGCTCCTGTCAGGTATATATTATTGGAGGCAGGAGAATGTACGGGCTCCTGTCAGGTATATATTATTGGAGGCAGGAGAATGTATGGGCTCCTGTCAGGTATATATTATTGGAGGCAGCAGAATGTATGGGCTCCTGTCAGGTATATATTATTGGAGGCAGCAGAATGTATGGGCTCCTGTCAGGTATATATTATTGGAGGCAGGAGAATGTATGGGCTCCTGTCAGGTATATATTATTGGAGGCAGGAGAATGTATGGGCTCCTGTCAGGTATATATTATTGGAGGCAGCAGAATGTATGGGCTCCTGTCAGGTATATATTATTGGAGGCAGGAGAATGTATGGGCTCCTGTCAGGTATATATTATTGGAGGCAGGAGAATGTATGGGCTCCTGTCAGGTATATATTATTGGAGGTAGGAGAATGTATGGGCTCCTGTCAGGTATATATTATTGGAGGTAGGAGAATGTATGTTCTCCTGTCAGGTATATATTATTGGAGGCAGCAGAATGTATGGGCTCCTGTCAGGTATATATTATTGGAGGCAGCAGAATGTATGGGCTCTTGTCAGGTATATATTATTGGAGGCAGGAGAATGTATGAGCTCCTGTCAGGTATATATTATTGTAGGGAGGAGAATCTATGGGCTCCTGTTAGGTATATATTATTGGAGGCAGGAGAATGAATGCATGGGCTCCTATCAGGTATATATTATTGGAGGCAGGAGAATTTATGGGCTCGTGTCAGGTATATATTATTGGAGGCAGGAGAATGTATGGGCTCCTGTCAGGTATATATTATTCGTGGCAGCAGAATGTATGGGCTCCTGTCAGGTATATATTATTGGTGGCAGCAGAATGTATGGGCTCCTGTCAGGTATATATTATTGGTGGCAGGAGAATCTATGGGCTCCTGTCGGGTATATATTAGTGGAGGCAGAAGAGTGTATGGGCTCCTGTCAGGTATATATTATTGGAGGCAGGAGAATGTATGGGCTCCTGTCAGGTATATATTATTGGAGGCAGGAGAATGTATGGGCTCCTGTCAGGTATATATTATTGGAGGCAGCAGAATGTATGGGCTCCTGTCAGGTATATATTATTGGAGGCAAGAGAATGTAGGGGCTCCTGTCAGGTATATATTATTGGAGGCAGGAGAATCTATGGGCTCCTGCTAGGTATATATTATTGGAGGCAGGAGAATGTATGGGCTCCTGTCAGGTATATATTATTGGAGGCAGCAGAATGTATGGGCTCCTCTCAGGTATATATTATTGGAGGCAGCAGAATGTATGGGCTCCTGTCAGGTATATAATATTGGAGGCAGGAGAATATATGGGCTCTTGTCAGCTATATATTATTGGAGGCAGCAGAATGTATGGGCTCCTCTCAGGTATATATTATTGGAGGCAGCAGAATGTATGGGCTCCTGTCAAGTATATATTATTGGAGGCAGGAGAATGTATGGGCTCCTGTCAGGTATATATTATTGGAGGCAGCAGAATCTATGGGCTCCTGTCAAGTATATATTATTGGAGGCAGCAGAATGTATGGGCTCCTCTCAGGTATATATTATTGGAGGCAGCAGAATGTATGAGCTCCTGTCAGGTATATAGTATTGGAGGCAGGATAATGTATGGGCTCCTGTCAGGTATATATTATTGGAGGTAGCAGAATGTATGGGCTCCTGTCAGGTATATATTATTGGAGGCAGCAGAATGTATGGGCTCCTGTCAGCTATATATTATTGGAGGCAGCAGAATGTATGGGCTCCTGTCAGGTATATATTATTGGAGGCAGCATAATCTATGTGCTCCTGTCAGGTATATATTATTGGAAGCAGGAGAATGTATGGGCTCCTGTCAGGTATATATTATTGGAGGCAGCAGAATGTACGGGCTCCTGTCAGGTATATATTATTGGAGGCAGAAGAATCTATGGGCTCCTGTCAGGTATATATTATTGGAGGCAGCAGAATCTATGTGCTCCTGTCAGGTATATATTATTGGAAGCAGGAGAATGTATGGGCTCCTGTCAGGTATATATTATTGGAGGCAGCAGAATGTATGGGCTCCTGTCAGGTATATATTACTGGAGGCAGGAGAATGTATGGGCTCCTGTCAGGTATATATTATTGGAGGCACCAGAATGTATGTGCTCCTGTCAGGTATATGTTATTGGAGGAAGCAGAAAGTATGGCCTCCTGTCAGGTATATATTAGTGGAGGCAGGAGAATGTATGGGCTCCTGTCAGGTATATATTATTGGAGGCAGGAGAATGTATGGGCTCCTGTCAGGTATATATTATTGGAGGCAGGAGAATGTATGGGCTCCTGTCAGGTATATATTATTGGAGGCAGGAGAATGTATGGGCTCCTGTCAGGTATATATTATTGGAGGCAGGAGAATGTATGGGGTCCTGTCAGGTATATATTATTGGAGGCAGCAGAATGTATGGACTCCTGTCAGGTATATATTATTGGAGGCAGCTGAATCTATGGGCTCCTGTCAGGTATATATTATTGGAGGCAGGAAAATGTATGGGCTCCTCTCAGGTATATATTATTGGAGGCAGGAGAATGTATGGGCTCCTGTCAGGTATATATTATTGGAGGTAGGAAAATGTATGGGCTCCTGTCAGGCATATATTATTGGAGGTAGGAGAATGTATGGGCTCCTGTCAGGTATATATTATTGGAGGCAGCAGAATGTATGGGCTCCTGTCAGGTATATATTATTGGAGGTAGGAGAATGTATGGGCTCTTGTCAGATATATATTATTGGAGGCAGGAGAATGTATGGGCTCCTGTCAGGTATATATTATTGGAGGCAGGAGAATGTATGGGCTCCTGTCAGGTATATATTATTGGAGGCAGCAGAATGTATGGGCTCCTGTCAGGTATATATTATTGGAGGCAGCAGAATGTATGGGCTCCTGTCAGGTATATATTATTGGAGGCAGGAGAATGTATGGGCTCCTGTCAGGTATATATTATTGGAGGCAGGAGAATGGATGGGCTCCTGTCAGGTATATATTATTGGAGGTAGCAGAATGTATGGGCTCCTGTCAGGTATATATTATTGGAGGTAGGAGAATGTATGTGCTCCTGTCAGGTATATATTATTGGAGGCAGCAGAATGTATGGGCTCCTGTCAGGTATATATTATTGGAGGCAGCAGAATGTATGGGCTCCTGTTAGGTATATATTATTGGAGGCAGCAGAATGTATGGGCTCTTGTCAGGTATATATTATTGGTGGCAGCAGAATGTATGGGCTCCTGTCAGGTATATATTATTGGTGGCAGGAGAATCTATGGGCTCCTGTCGGGTATATATTAGTGGAGGCAGAAGAGTGTATGGGCTCCTGTCAGGTATATATTATTGGAGGCAGGAGAATGTATGGGCTCCTGTCAGGTATATATTATTGGAGGCAGGAGAATGTATGGGCTCCTGTCAGGTATATATTATTGGAGGCAGCAGAATGTATGGGCTCCTGTCAGGTATATATTATTGGAGGCAAGAGAATGTATGGGCTCCTGTCAGGTATATATTATTGGAGGCAGGAGAATCTATGGGCTCCTGCTAGGTATATATTATTGGAGGCAGGAGAATGTATGGGCTCCTGTCAGGTATATATTATTGGAGGCAGCAGAATGTATGGGCTCCTCTCAGGTATATATTATTGGAGGCAGCAGAATATATGGGCTCCTGTCAGGTATATATTATTGGAGGCAGGAGAAAATATGGGCTCCTGTCAGGTATATATTATTGGAGGCAGCAGAATGTATGGGCTCCTCTCAGGTATATATTATTGGAGGCAGCAGAATGTATGGGCTCCTGTCAAGTATATATTATTGGAGGCAGGAGAATGTATGGGCTCCTGTCAGGTATATATTATTGGAGGCAGCAGAATCTATGGGCTCCTGTCAAGTATATATTATTGGAGGCAGCAGAATGTATGGGCTCCTGTCAGGTATATATTATTGGAGGCAGCAGAATGTTTGGGCTCCTCTCAGGTATATATTATTGGAGGCAGCAGAATGTATGAGCTCCTGTCAGGTATATAGTATTGGAGGCAGGATAATGTATGGGCTCCTGTCAGGTATATATTATTGGAGGTAGCAGAATGTATGGGCTCCTGTCAGGTATATATTATTGGAGGCAGCAGAATGTATGGGCTCCTGTCAGCTATATATTATTGGAGGCAGCAGAATGTATGGGCTCCTGTCAGGTATATATTATTGGAGGCAGCAGAATCTATGTGCTCCTGTCAGGTATATATTATTGGAAGCAGGAGAATGTATGGGATCCTGTCAGGTATATATTATTGGAGGCAGCAGAATGTACGGGCTCCTGTCAGGTATATATTATTGGAGGCAGAAGAATCTATGGGCTCCTGTCAGGTATATATTATTGGAGGCAGCAGAATCTATGTGCTCCTGTCAGGTATATATTATTGGAAGCAGGAGAATGTATGGGCTCCTGTCAGGTATATATTATTGGAGGCAGCAGAATGTATGGGCTCCTGTCAGGTATATATTACTGGAGGCAGGAGAATATATGGGCTCCTGTCAGGTATATATTATTGGAGGCAGCAGAATGTATGTGCTCCTGTCAGGTATATATTATTGGAGGAAGCAGAAAGTATGGCCTCCTGTCAGGTATATATTAGTGGAGGCAGGAGAATGTGTGGGCTTCTGTCAGGTATATATTATTGGAGGCAGGAGAATGTATGGGCTCCTGTCAGGTATATATTATTGGAGGCAGGAGAATGTATGGGCTCCTGTCAGGTATATATTATTGGAGGCAGGAGAATGTATGGGCTCCTGTCAGGTATATATTATTGGAGGCAGGAGAATGTATGGGCTCCTGTCAGGTATATATTATTGGAGGCAGCAGAATGTATGGACTCCTGTCAGGTATATATTATTGGAGGCAGCTGAATCTATGGGCTCCTGTCAGGTATATATTATTGGAGGCAGGAAAATGTATGGGCTCCTGTCAGGTATATATTATTGGAGGCAGGAGAATGTATGGGCTCCTGTCAGGTATATATTATTGGAGGTAGGAAAATGTATGGGCTCCTGTCAGGCATATATTATTGGAGGTAGGAGAATGTATGGGCTCCTGTCAGGTATATATTATTGGAAGCACCAGAATGTATGGGCTCCTGTCAGGTATATATTATTGGAGGTAGGAGAATGTATGGGCTCTTGTCAGATATATATTATTGGAGGCAGGAGAATGTATGGGCTCCTGTCAGGTATATATTATTGGAGGCAGGAGAATGTATGGGCTCCTGTCAGGTATATATTATTGGAGGCAGCAGAATGTATGGGCTCCTGTCAGGTATATATTATTGGAGGCAGCAGAATGTATGGGCTCCTGTCAGGTATATATTATTGGAGGCAGGAGAATGTATGGGCTCCTGTCAGGTATATATTATTGGAGGCAGGAGAATGTATGGGCTCCTGTCAGGTATATATTATTGGAGGTAGCAGAATGTATGGGCTCCTGTCAGGTATATATTATTGGAGGTAGGAGAATGTATGTGCTCCTGTCAGGTATATATTATTGGAGGCAGCAGAATGTATGGGCTCCTGTCAGGTATATATTATTGGAGGCAGCAGAATGTATGGGCTCCTGATAGGTATATATTATTGGAGGCAGCAGAATGTATGGGCTCTTGTCAGGTATATATTATTGGTGGCAGCAGAATGTATGGGCTCCTGTCAGGTATATATTATTGGTGGCAGGAGAATCTATGGGCTCCTGTCGGGTATATATTTGTGGAGGCAGAAGAGTGTATGGGCTCCTGTCAGGTATATATTATTGGAGGCAGGAGAATGTATGGGCTCCTGTCAGGTATATATTATTGGAGGCAGCAGAATGTATGGGCTCCTGTCAGGTATATATTATTGGAGGCAAGAGAATGTATGGGCTCCTGTCAGATATATATTATTGGAGGCAGGAGAATCTATGGGCTCCTGCTAGGTATATATTATTGGAGGCAGGAGAATGTATGGGCTCCTGTCAGGTATATATTATTGGAGGCAGGAGAATGTATGGGCTCCTCTCAGGTATATATTATTGGAGGCAGCAGAATGTATGGGCTCCTGTCAGGTATATATTATTGGAGGCAGGAGAAAATATGGGCTCCTGTCAGGTATATATTATTGGAGGCAGCAGAATGTATGGGCTCCTCTCAGGTATATATTATTGGAGGCAGCAGAATGTATGGGCTCCTGTCAAGTATATATTATTGTAGGCAGCAGAATGTATGGGCTCCTGTCAGGTATATATTATTGGAGGCTGCAGAATCTATGGGCTCCTGTCAAGTATATATTATTGGAGGCAGCAGAATGTATTTGTTCCTGTCAGGTATATATTATTGGAGGCAGCAGAATGTATGGGCTCCTCTCAGGTATATATTATTGGAGGCAGCAGAATGTATGGGCTCCTGTCAGGTATATATTATTGGAGGTAGGAAAATGTATGGGCTCCTGTCAGGCATATATTATTGGAGGTAGGAGAATGTATGGGCTCCTGTCAGGTATATATTATTGGAGGCAGCAGAATGTATGGGCTCCTGTCAGGTATATATTATTGGAGGTAGGAGAATGTATGGGCTCCTGTCAGATATATATTATTGGAGGCAGGAGAATGTATGGGCTCCTGTCAGGTATATATTATTGGAGGCAGAAGAATGTATGGGCTCCTGTCAGGTATATATTATTGGAGGCAGCAGAATGTATGGGCTCCTGTCAGGTATATATTATTGGAGGCAGCAGAATGTATGGGCTCCTGTCAGGTATATATTATTGGAGGCAGGAGAATGTATGGGCTCCTGTCAGGTATATATTATTGGAGGCAGGAGAATGTTTGGGCTCCTGTCAGGTATATATTATTGGAGGTAGCAGAATGTATGGGCTCCTGTCAGGTATATATTATTGGAGGTAGGAGAATGTATGTGCTCCTGTCAGGTATATATTATTGGAGGCAGCAGAATGTATGGGCTCCTGTCAGGTATATATTATTGGAGGCAGCAGAATGTATGGGCTCCTGTTAGGTATATATTATTGGAGGCAGCAGAATGTATGGGCTCCTGTTAGGTATATATTTTTGGAGGCAGCAGAATGTATGGGCTCTTGTCAGGTATATATTATTGGTGGCAGCAGAATGTATGGGCTCCTGTCAGGTATATATTATTGGTGGCAGGAGAATCTATGGGCTCCTGTCAGGTATATATTAGTGGAGGCAGAAGAGTGTATGGGCTCCTGTCAGGTATATATTATTGGAGGCAGGAGAATGTATGGGCTCCTGTCAGGTATATATTATTGGAGGCAGGAGAATGTATGGGCTCCTGTCAGGTATATATTATTGGAGGCAGCAGAATGTATGGGCTCCTGTCAGGTATATATTATTGGAGGCAAGAGAATGTATGGGCTCCTGTCAGGTATATATTATTGGAGGCAGGAGAATCTATGGGCTCCTGCTAGGTATATATTATTGGAGGCAGGAGAATATATGGGCTCCTGTCAGGTATATATTATTGGAGGCAGCAGAATGTATGGGCTCCTCTCAGGTATATATTATTGGAGGCAGCAGAATGTATGGGCTCCTGTCAGGTATATATTATTGGAGGCAGGAGAATATATGGGCTCCTGTCAGGTATATATTATTGGAGGCAGCAGAATGTATGGGCTCCTCTCAGGTATATATTATTGGAGGCAGCAGAATGTATGGGCTCCTGTCAAGTATATATTATTGGAGGCAGGAGAATGTATGGGCTCCTGTCAGGTATATATTATTGGAGGCAGCAGAATCTATGGGCTCCTGTCAAGTATATATTATTGGAGGCAGCAGAATGTATGGGCTCCTGTCAGGTATATATTATTGGAGGCAGCAGAATGTATGGGCTCCTCTCAGGTATATATTATTGGAGGCAGCAGAATGTATGGTCTCCTGTCAAGTATATATTATTGGAGGCAGGAGAATGTATGGGCTCCTGTCAGGTATATATTATTAGAGGCAGGAGAATGTATAGGCTCCTGTCAAGTATATATTATTAGAGGCAGCAGAATCTATGGGCTCCTGTCAGGTATATATTATTGGAGGCAGGAGAATCTATGGGCTCCTGTCAGGTATATATTATTGGAGGCAGCAGAATCTATGGGCTCCTGTCAGGTATATATTATTGGAGGCAGGAGAATGTATAGGCTCCTGTCAGGTATATATTATTGGAGGCAGCAGAATGTATGGGCTCCTGTCAGGTATATATTATTGGAGGCAGGAGAATGTATAGGCTCCTGTCAGGTATATATTATTGGAGGCAGCAGAATGTATGGGCTCCTGTCAGGTATATATTATTAGAGGCAGGAGAATGTATAGGCTCCTGTCAAGTATATATTATTGGAGGCAGCAGAATCTATGGGCTCCTGTCAGGTATATATTATTGGAGGCAGGAGAATCTATGGGCTCCTGTCAGGTATATATTATTGGAGGCAGCAGAATCTATGGGCTCCTGTCAGGTATATATTATTGGAGGCAGCAGAATCTATGGACTCCTGTCAGTTATATATTATTGGAGGCAGCAGAATCTATGGGCTCCTGTCAGGTATATATTATTGGAGGCAGGAGAATGTATGGGCTCCTGTCAGGTATATATTATTGGAGGCAGGAGAATCTATGGGCTCCTGTCAGGTATATATTATTGGAGGCAGCAGAATCTATGGGCTCCTGTCAGGTATATATTATTAGAGGCAGGAGAATATATGGGCTCCTGTCAGGTATATATTATTGGAGGCAGCAGAATGTATGGGCTCCTGTCAGGTATATATTATTGGAGGTAGGAGAATGTATGTGCTCCTGTCAGGTATATATTATTGGAGGCAGCAGAATGTATGGGCTCCTGTCAGGTATATATTATTGGAGGCAGCAGAATGTATGGGCTCTTGTCAGGTATATATTATTGTTGGCAGCAGAATGTATGGGCTCCTGTCAGGTATATATTATTGGTGGCAGGAGAATCTATGGGCTCCTGTCGGGTATATATTAGTGGAGGCAGAAGAGTGTATGGGCTCCTGTCAGGTATATATTATTGGAGGCAGGAGAATGTATGGGCTCCTGTCAGGTATATATTATTGGAGGCAGGAGAATGTATGGGCTCCTGTCAGGTATATATTATTGGAGGCAGCAGAATGTATGGGCTCCTGTCAGGTATATATTATTGGAGGCAAGAGAATGTATGGGCTCCTGTCAGGTATATATTATTGGAGGCAGGAGAATATATGGGCTCCTGTCAGGTATATATTATTGGAGGCAGCAGAATGTATGGGCTCCTCTCAGGTATATATTATTGGAGGCAGCAGAATGTATGGGCTCCTGTCAGGTATATATTATTTGAGGCAGGAGAATATATGGGCTCCTGTCAGGTATATATTATTGGAGGCAGCAGAATGTATGGGCTCCTCTCAGGTATATATTATTGGAGGCAGCAGAATGTATGGGCTCCTGTCAAGTATATATTATTGGAGGCAGGAGAATGTATGGGCTCCTGTCAGGTATATATTATTGGAGGCAGCAGAATCTATGGGCTCCTGTCAAGTATATATTATTGGAGGCAGCAGAATGTATGGGCTCCTGTCAGGTATATATTATTGGAGGCAGCAGAATGTATGGGCTCCTCTCAGGTATATATTATTGGAGGCAGCAGAATGTATGGTCTCCTGTCAAGTATATATTATTGGAGGCAGGAGAATGTATGGGCTCCTGTCAGGTATATATTATTAGAGGCAGGAGAATGTATAGGCTCCTGTCAAGTATATATTATTAGAGGCAGCAGAATCTATGGGCTCCTGTCAGGTATATATTATTGGAGGCAGGAGAATCTATGGGCTCCTGTCAGGTATATATTATTGGAGGCAGCAGAATCTATGGGCTCCTGTCAGGTATATATTATTGGAGGCAGGAGAATGTATAGGCTCCTGTCAGGTATATATTATTGGAGGCAGCAGAATGTATGGGCTCCTGTCAGGTATATATTATTGGAGGCAGGAGAATGTATAGGCTCCTGTCAGGTATATATTATTGGAGGCAGCAGAATGTATGGGCTCCTGTCAGGTATATATTATTAGAGGCAGGAGAATGTATAGGCTCCTGTCAAGTATATATTATTGGAGGCAGCAGAATCTATGGGCTCCTGTCAGGTATATATTATTGGAGGCAGGAGAATCTATGGGCTCCTGTCAGGTATATATTATTGGAGGCAGCAGAATCTATGGGCTCCTGTCAGGTATATATTATTGGAGGCAGCAGAATCTATGGACTCCTGTCAGTTATATATTATTGGAGGCAGGAGAATGTATGGGCTCCTGTCAGGTATATATTATTGGAGGCAGCAGAATCTATGGGCTCCTGTCAGGTATATATTATTGGAGGCAGGAGAATGTATGGGCTCCTGTCAGGTATATATTATTGGAGGCAGGAGAATCTATGGGCTCCTGTCAGGTATATATTATTGGAGGCAGCAGAATCTATGGGCTCCTGTCAGGTATATATTATTAGAGGCAGGAGAATATATGGGCTCCTGTCAGGTATATATTATTGGAGGCAGCAGAATGTATGGGCTCCTGTCAGGTATATATTATTGGAGGTAGGAGAATGTATGTGCTCCTGTCAGGTATATATTATTGGAGGCAGCAGAATGTATGGGCTCCTGTCAGGTATATATTATTGGAGGCAGCAGAATGTATGGGCTCCTGTTAGGTATATATTATTGGAGGCAGCAGAATGTATGGGCTCTTGTCAGGTATATATTATTGGTGGCAGCAGAATGTATGGGCTCCTGTCAGGTATATATTATTGGTGGCAGGAGAATCTATGGGCTCCTGTCGGGTATATATTAGTGGAGGCAGAAGAGTGTATGGGCTCCTGTCAGGTATATATTATTGGAGGCAGGAGAATGTATGGGCTCCTGTCAGGTATATATTATTGGAGGCAGGAGAATGTATGGGCTCCTGTCAGGTATATATTATTGGAGGCAGCAGAATGTATGGGCTCCTGTCAGGTATATATTATTGGAGGCAGCAGAATGTATGGGCTCCTCTCAGGTATATATTATTGGAGGCAGCAGAATGTATGGGCTCCTGTCAGGTATATATTATTGGAGGCAGGAGAAAATATGGGCTCCTGTCAGGTATATATTATTGGAGGCAGCAGAATGTATGGGCTCCTCTCAGGTATATATTATTGGAGGCAGCAGAATGTATGGGCTCCTGTCAAGTATATATTATTGGAGGCAGGAGAATGTATGGGCTCCTGTCAGGTATATATTATTGGAGGCAGCAGAATCTATGGGCTCCTGTCAAGTATATATTATTGGAGGCAGCAGAATGTATGGGCTCCTGTCAGGTATATATTATTGGAGGCAGCAGAATGTTTGGGCTCCTCTCAGGTATATATTATTGGAGGCAGCAGAATGTATGAGCTCCTGTCAGGTATATAGTATTGGAGGCAGGATAATGTATGGGCTCCTGTCAGGTATATATTATTGGAGGTAGCAGAATGTATGGGCTCCTGTCAGGTATATATTATTGGAGGCAGCAGAATGTATGGGCTCCTGTCAGCTATATATTATTGGAGGCAGCAGAATGTATGGGCTCCTGTCAGGTATATATTATTGGAGGCAGCAGAATCTATGTGCTCCTGTCAGGTATATATTATTGGAAGCAGGAGAATGTATGGGATCCTGTCAGGTATATATTATTGGAGGCAGCAGAATGTACGGGCTCCTGTCAGGTATATATTATTGGAGGCAGAAGAATCTATGGGCTCCTGTCAGGTATATATTATTGGAGGCAGCAGAATCTATGTGCTCCTGTCAGGTATATATTATTGGAAGCAGGAGAATGTATGGGCTCCTGTCAGGTATATATTATTGGAGGCAGCAGAATGTATGGGCTCCTGTCAGGTATATATTACTGGAGGCAGGAGAATATATGGGCTCCTGTCAGGTATATATTATTGGAGGCAGCAGAATGTATGTGCTCCTGTCAGGTATATATTATTGGAGGAAGCAGAAAGTATGGCCTCCTGTCAGGTATATATTAGTGGAGGCAGGAGAATGTATGGGCTTCTGTCAGGTATATATTATTGGAGGCAGGAGAATGTATGGGCTCCTGTCAGGTATATATTATTGGAGGCAGGAGAATGTATGGGCTCCTGTCAGGTATATATTATTGGAGGCAGGAGAATGTATGGGCTCCTGTCAGGTATATATTATTGGAGGCAGGAGAATGTATGGGCTCCTGTCAGGTATATATTATTGGAGGCAGCAGAATGTATGGACTCCTGTCAGGTATATATTATTGGAGGCAGCTGAATCTATGGGCTCCTGTCAGGTATATATTATTGGAGGCAGGAAAATGTATGGGCTCCTGTCAGGTATATATTATTGGAGGCAGGAGAATGTATGGGCTCCTGTCAGGTATATATTATTGGAGGTAGGAAAATGTATGGGCTCCTGTCAGGCATATATTATTGGAGGTAGGAGAATGTATGGGCTCCTGTCAGGTATATATTATTGGAGGTAGGAGAATGTATGGGCTCCTGTCAGGTATATATTATTGGAGGTAGGAGAATGTATGGGCTCTTGTCAGATATATATTATTGGAGGCAGGAGAATGTATGGGCTCCTGTCAGGTATATATTATTGGAGGCAGGAGAATGTATGGGCTCCTGTCAGGTATATATTATTGGAGGCAGCAGAATGTATGGGCTCCTGTCAGGTATATATTATTGGAGGCAGCAGAATGTATGGGCTCCTGTCAGGTATATATTATTGGAGGCAGGAGAATGTATGGGCTCCTGTCAGGTATATATTATTGGAGGCAGGAGAATGTATGGGCTCCTGTCAGGTATATATTATTGGAGGTAGCAGAATGTATGGGCTCCTGTCAGGTATATATTATTGGAGGTAGGAGAATGTATGTGCTCCTGTCAGGTATATATTATTGGAGGCAGCAGAATGTATGGGCTCCTGTCAGGTATATATTATTGGAGGCAGCAGAATGTATGGGCTCCTGATAGGTATATATTATTGGAGGCAGCAGAATGTATGGGCTCTTGTCAGGTATATATTATTGGTGGCAGCAGAATGTATGGGCTCCTGTCAGGTATATATTATTGGTGGCAGGAGAATCTATGGGCTCATGTCGGGTATATATTTGTGGAGGCAGAAGAGTGTATGGGCTCCTGTCAGGTATATATTATTGGAGGCAGGAGAATGTATGGGCTCCTGTCAGGTATATATTATTGGAGGCAGCAGAATGTATGGGCTCCTGTCAGGTATATATTATTGGAGGCAAGAGAATGTATGGGCTCCTGTCAGATATATATTATTGGAGGCAGGAGAATCTATGGGCTCCTGCTAGGTATATATTATTGGAGGCAGGAGAATGTATGGGCTCCTGTCAGGTATATATTATTGGAGGCAGCAGAATGTATGGGCTCCTGTCAGGTATATATTATTGGAGGCAGGAGAAAATATGGGCTCCTGTCAGGTATATATTATTGGAGGCAGCAGAATGTATGGGCTCCTCTCAGGTATATATTATTGGAGGCAGCAGAATGTATGGGCTCCTGTCAAGTATATATTATTGTAGGCAGCAGAATGTATGGGCTCCTGTCAGGTATATATTATTGGAGGCTGCAGAATCTATGGGCTCCTGTCAAGTATATATTATTGGAGGCAGCAGAATGTATTTGTTCCTGTCAGGTATATATTATTGGAGGCAGCAGAATGTATGGGCTCCTCTCAGGTATATATTATTGGAGGCAGCAGAATGTATGGGCTCCTGTCAGGTATATATTATTGGAGGTAGGAAAATGTATGGGCTCCTGTCAGGCATATATTATTGGAGGTAGGAGAATGTATGGGCTCCTGTCAGGTATATATTATTGGAGGCAGCAGAATGTATGGGCTCCTGTCAGGTATATATTATTGGAGGTAGGAGAATGTATGGGCTCCTGTCAGATATATATTATTGGAGGCAGGAGAATGTATGGGCTCCTGTCAGGTATATATTATTGGAGGCAGAAGAATGTATGGGCTCCTGTCAGGTATATATTATTGGAGGCAGCAGAATGTATGGGCTCCTGTCAGGTATATATTATTGGAGGCAGCAGAATGTATGGGCTCCTGTCAGGTATATATTATTGGAGGCAGGAGAATGTATGGGCTCCTGTCAGGTATATATTATTGGAGGCAGGAGAATGTTTGGGCTCCTGTCAGGTATATATTATTGGAGGTAGCAGAATGTATGGGCTCCTGTCAGGTATATATTATTGGAGGTAGGAGAATGTATGTGCTCCTGTCAGGTATATATTATTGGAGGCAGCAGAATGTATGGGCTCCTGTCAGGTATATATTATTGGAGGCAGCAGAATGTATGGGCTCCTGTTAGGTATATATTATTGGAGGCAGCAGAATGTATGGGCTCCTGTTAGGTATATATTTTTGGAGGCAGCAGAATGTATGGGCTCTTGTCAGGTATATATTATTGGTGGCAGCAGAATGTATGGGCTCCTGTCAGGTATATATTATTGGTGGCAGGAGAATCTATGGGCTCCTGTCGGGTATATATTAGTGGAGGCAGAAGAGTGTATGGGCTCCTGTCAGGTATATATTATTGGAGGCAGGAGAATGTATGGGCTCCTGTCAGGTATATATTATTGGAGGCAGGAGAATGTATGGGCTCCTGTCAGGTATATATTATTGGAGGCAGCAGAATGTATGGGCTCCTGTCAGGTATATATTATTGGAGGCAAGAGAATGTATGGGCTCCTGTCAGGTATATATTATTGGAGGCAGGAGAATCTATGGGCTCCTGCTAGGTATATATTATTGGAGGCAGGAGAATATATGGGCTCCTGTCAGGTATATATTATTGGAGGCAGCAGAATGTATGGGCTCCTCTCAGGTATATATTATTGGAGGCAGCAGAATGTATGGGCTCCTGTCAGGTATATATTATTGGAGGCAGGAGAATATGTGGGCTCCTGTCAGGTATATATTATTGGAGGCAGCAGAATGTATGGGCTCCTCTCAGGTATATATTATTGGAGGCAGCAGAATGTATGGGCTCCTGTCAAGTATATATTATTGGAGGCAGGAGAATGTATGGGCTCCTGTCAGGTATATATTATTGGAGGCAGCAGAATCTATGGGCTCCTGTCAAGTATATATTATTGGAGGCAGCAGAATGTATGGGCTCCTGTCAGGTATATATTATTGGAGGCAGCAGAATGTATGGGCTCCTCTCAGGTATATATTATTGGAGGCAGCAGAATGTATGGTCTCCTGTCAAGTATATATTATTGGAGGCAGGAGAATGTATGGGCTCCTGTCAGGTATATATTATTAGAGGCAGGAGAATGTATAGGCTCCTGTCAAGTATATATTATTAGAGGCAGCAGAATCTATGGGCTCCTGTCAGGTATATATTATTGGAGGCAGGAGAATCTATGGGCTCCTGTCAGGTATATATTATTGGAGGCAGCAGAATCTATGGGCTCCTGTCAGGTATATATTATTGGAGGCAGGAGAATGTATAGGCTCCTGTCAGGTATATATTATTGGAGGCAGCAGAATGTATGGGCTCCTGTCAGGTATATATTATTGGAGGCAGGAGAATGTATAGGCTCCTGTCAGGTATATATTATTGGAGGCAGCAGAATGTATGGGCTCCTGTCAGGTATATATTATTAGAGGCAGGAGAATGTATAGGCTCCTGTCAAGTATATATTATTGGAGGCAGCAGAATCTATGGGCTCCTGTCAGGTATATATTATTGGAGGCAGGAGAATCTATGGGCTCCTGTCAGGTATATATTATTGGAGGCAGCAGAATCTATGGGCTCCTGTCAGGTATATATTATTGGAGGCAGCAGAATCTATGGACTCCTGTCAGTTATATATTATTGGAGGCAGCAGAATCTATGGGCTCCTGTCAGGTATATATTATTGGAGGCAGGAGAATGTATGGGCTCCTGTCAGGTATATATTATTGGAGGCAGGAGAATCTATGGGCTCCTGTCAGGTATATATTATTGGAGGCAGCAGAATCTATGGGCTCCTGTCAGGTATATATTATTAGAGGCAGGAGAATATATGGGCTCCTGTCAGGTATATATTATTGGAGGCAGCAGAATGTATGGGCTCCTGTCAGGTATATATTATTAGAGGCAGGAGAATGTATAGGCTCCTGTCAAGTATATATTATTGGAGGCAGCAGAATCTATGGGCTCCTGTCAGGTATATATTATTGAAGGCAGGAGAATCTATGGGCTCCTGTCAGGTATATATTATTGGAGGCAGCAGAATGTATGGGCTCCTGTCAGGTATATATTATTGGAGGCATTAGAATGAATAGGCTCCTGTCAGGTATATATTATTGGAGGCAGCAGAATGTATGGGCTCCTGTCAGGTATATATTATTAGAGGCAGGAGAATGTATGGGCTCCTGTCAGGTATATATTATTGGAGGCAGGAGAATCTATGGGCTCCTGTCAGGTATATATTATTGGAGGCAGCAGAATCTATGGGCTCCTGTCAGGTATATATTATTAGAGGCAGGAGAATATATGGGCTCCTGTCAGGTATATATTATTGAAGGCAGCAGAGTGTATAGGCTCCTGTCAGGTATATATTATTGGAGGCAGGAGAATGTATAGGCTCCTGTCAGGTATATATTATTGGAGGCAGCAGAATGTATGGGCTCCTGTCAGGTATATATTATTGGAGGCAGGAGAATGTATGGGCTCCTGTCAGGTATATATTATTGGAGGTAGCAGAATGTATGGGCTCCTGTCAGGTATATATTATTGGAGGCAGCAGAATGTATGGGCTCCTGTCAGCTATATATTATTGGAGGCAGCAGAATGTATGGGCTCCTGTCAGGTATATATTATTGGAGGCAGCAGAATCTATGTGCTCCTGTCAGGTATATATTATTGGAAGCAGGAGAATGTATGGGCTCCTGTCAGGTATATATTATTGGAGGCAGCAGAATGTACGGGCTCCTGTCAGGTATATATTATTGGAGGCAGAAGAATCTATGGGCTCCTGTCAGGTATATATTATTGGAGGCAGCAGAATCTATGTGCTCCTGTCAGGTATATATTATTGGAAGCAGGAGAATGTATGGGCTCCTGTCAGGTATATATTATTGGAGGCAGCAGAATGTATGGGCTCCTGTCAGGTATATATTATTGGAGGCAGCAGAATGTATGGACTCCTGTCAGGCATATATTATTGGAGGCAGCAGAATGTATGGGCTCCTGTCAGGTATATATTATTGGAGGCAGCAGAATGTATGTGCTCCTGTCAGGTATATATTATTGGAGGTAGGAGAATGTATGGGCTCCTGTCAGGTATATATTATTGGAGGCAGCAGAATGTATGGGCTCCTGTCAGGTATATATTATTGGAGGTAAGAGAATGTATGGGCTCCTGTCAGGTATATATTATTGGAGGCAGGAGAATGTATGGGCTCCTGTCAGGTATATATTATTGGAGGCAGCAGAATGTATGGACTCCTGTCAGGCATATATTATTGGAGGCAGCAGAATGTATGGGCTCCTGTCAGGTATATATTATTGGAGGCAGGAGAATGTATGGGCTCCTGTCAGGTATATATTATTGGAGGCAGGAGAATGTATGGGCTCCTGTCAGGTATATATTATTGGAGGTAGGAGAATGTATGGGCTCCTGTCAGGCATATATTATTGGAGGTAGGAGAATGTATGGGCTCCTGTCAGGTATATATTATTGGAGGCAGCAGAATGTATGGGCTCCTGTCAGGTATATATTATTGGAGGTAGGAGAATGTATGGGCTCCTGTCAGGTATATATTATTGGAGGCAGGAGAATGTATGGGCTCCTGTCAGGTATATATTATTGGAGGCAGGAGAATGTATGTGTTATGATCTGCTACAGGAACTAAGGAAAGACAGGAGAACTGTCCCTACAATAGAACTAAACTAGATCCCTACGATGTAACGGGGAACCTGATCCTGCGATCAGACCCGCTAAAGTCCTCGGCTAGTCTGAACGAAGACCTATAGATGTGAGGGAGGGATCCCTACAAGAACTAGGGACTGGGATAAGTTGGACACCTCTTAGCAGAAATAGTAGCAGTCAAAGACAAACACACAATAAAAAGCATAGAGGTCAGAAGACCTAGCAAAACTAACAGAGAACGGCAACAGAGCACCAAGCTAGCTCAAGAGTTGTAAATACAATGAAGTCCAGCAAGACCAGGAGGGCGGAGCCGGATTAAATAGGCAAAAATGGTCATGTGACCAGCAAACTAAAAAAAAACTAACAGGAGAGTTCTAACAGTATGGGCTCCTGTCAGGTATATATTATTGGAGGCAGCAGAATGTATGGGCTCCTGTCAGGTATATATTATTGGAGGCAGCAGAATGTATGGGCTCCTGTCAGGTATATATTATTGGAGGCAGGAGAATGTATGGGCTCCTGTCAGGTATATATTATTGGAGGCAGCAGAATGTATGGGCTCTTGTCAGGTATATATTATTGGAGGCAGCAGAATGTATGGGCTCCTGTCAGGTATATATTATTGGAGGCAGCAGAATGTATGGGCTCCTGTCAGGTATATATTATTGGAGGCAGCAGAATGTATGGGCTCCTGTCAGCTATATAGTATTGGAGGCAGGAAAATGTATGGGCTCCTGTGAGGTATATATTATTGGATGCAGGAGAATGTATGGGCTCCTGTGAGGTATATATTATTGGAGGCAGGAGAATGTATGGGCTCCTGGCAGGTATATATTATTGGAGGCAGCAGAATCTACGGTCTCCTGTCAGGTATATATTATTGGAGGCAGGAGAATCTATGGGTTCCTGTCAGGCATATATTATTGGAGGTAGTAGAATGTATGGGCTCCTGTCAGGTATATATTATTGGAGGCACCAGAATGTATGGGCTCCTGTCAGGTATATATTATTGGAGGTAGGAGAATGTATGGGCTCTTGTCAGATATATATTATTGGAGGCAGGAGAATGTATGGGCTCCTGTCAGGTATATATTATTGGAGGCAGCAGAATGTATGGGCTCCTGTCAGGTATATATTATTGGAGGCAGCAGAATGTATGGGCTCCTGTCAGGTATATATTATTGGAGGCAGGAGAATGTATGGGCTCCTGTCAGGTATATATTATTGGAGGCAGGAGAATGTATGGGCTCCTGTCAGGTATATATTATTGGAGGTAGGAGAATGTATGGGCTCCTGTCAGGTATATATTATTGGAGGTAGGAGAATGTATGTGCTCCTGTCAGGTATATATTATTGGAGGCAGCAGAATGTATGGGCTCCTGTCAGGTATATATTATTGGAGGCAGCAGAATGTATGGGCTCCTGTTAGGTATATATTATTGGAGGCAGCAGAATGTATGGGCTCTTGTCAGGTATATATTATTGGTGGCAGCAGAATGTATGGGCTCCTGTCAGGTATATATTATTGGTGGCAGGAGAATCTATGGGCTCCTGTCGGGTATATATTAGTGGAGGCAGAAGAGTGTATGGGCTCCTGTCAGGTATATATTATTGGAGGCAGGAGAATGTATGGGCTCCTGTCAGGTATATATTATTGGAGGCAGGAGAATGTATGGGCTCCTGTCAGGTATATATTATTGGAGGCAGCAGAATGTATGGGCTCCTGTCAGGTATATATTATTGGAGGCAAGAGAATGTATGGGCTCCTGTCAGGTATATATTATTGGAGGCAGGAGAATCTATGGGCTCCTGCTAGGTATATATTATTGGAGGCAGGAGAATGTATGGGATCCTGTCAGGTATATATTATTGGAGGCAGGAGAATGTATGGGCTCCTCTCAGGTATATATTATTGGAGGCAGCAGAATGTATGGGCTCCTGTCAGGTATATATTATTGGAGGCAGGAGAAAATATGGGCTCCTGTCAGGTATATATTATTGGAGGCAGCAGAATGTATGGGCTCCTCTCAGGTATATATTATTGGAGGCAGCAGAATGTATGGGCTCCTGTCAAGTATATATTATTGGAGGCAGGAGAATGTATGGGCTCCTGTCAGGTATATATTATTGGAGGCTGCAGAATCTATGGGCTCCTGTCAAGTATATATTATTGGAGGCAGCAGAATGTATGGGCTCCTGTCAGGTATATATTATTGGAGGCAGCAGAATGTATGGGCTCCTCTCAGGTATATATTATTGGAGGCAGCAGAATGTATGGGCTCCTGTCAGGTATATATTATTGGAGGTAGGAAAATGTATGGGCTCCTGTCAGCCATATATTATTGGAGGTAGGAGAATGTATGGGCTCCTGTCAGGTATATATTATTGGAGGCAGCAGAATGTATGGGCTCCTGTCAGGTATATATTATTGGTGGCAGGAGAATCTATGGGCTCCTGTCGGGTATATATTAGTGGAGGCAGAAGAGTGTATGGGCTCCTGTCAGGTATATATTATTGGAGGCAGGAGAATGTATGGGCTCCTGTCAGGTATATATTATTGGAGGCAGGAGAATGTATGGGCTCCTGTCAGGTATATATTATTGGAGGCAGCAGAATGTATGGGCTCCTGTCAGGTATATATTATTGGAGGCAAGAGAATGTATGGGCTCCTGTCAGGTATATATTATTGGATGCAGGAGAATGTATGGGCTCCTGTGAGGTATATATTATTGGAGGCAGGAGAATGTATGGGCTCCTGGCAGGTATATATTATTGGAGGCAGCAGAATCTACGGTCTCCTGTCAGGTATATATTATTGGAGGCAGGAGAATCTATGGGTTCCTGTCAGGCATATATTATTGGAGGTAGTAGAATGTATGGGCTCCTGTCAGGTATATATTATTGGAGGCACCAGAATGTATGGGCTCCTGTCAGGTATATATTATTGGAGGTAGGAGAATGTATGGGCTCTTGTCAGATATATATTATTGGAGGCAGGAGAATGTATGGGCTCCTGTCAGGTATATATTATTGGAGGCAGCAGAATGTATGGGCTCCTGTCAGGTATATATTATTGGAGGCAGCAGAATGTATGGGCTCCTGTCAGGTATATATTATTGGAGGCAGGAGAATGTATGGGCTCCTGTCAGGTATATATTATTGGAGGCAGGAGAATGTATGGGCTCCTGTCAGGTATATATTATTGGAGGTAGGAGAATGTATGGGCTCCTGTCAGGTATATATTATTGGAGGTAGGAGAATGTATGTGCTCCTGTCAGGTATATATTATTGGAGGCAGCAGAATGTATGGGCTCCTGTCAGGTATATATTATTGGAGGCAGCAGAATGTATGGGCTCCTGTTAGGTATATATTATTGGAGGCAGCAGAATGTATGGGCTCTTGTCAGGTATATATTATTGGTGGCAGCAGAATGTATGGGCTCCTGTCAGGTATATATTATTGGTGGCAGGAGAATCTATGGGCTCCTGTCGGGTATATATTAGTGGAGGCAGAAGAGTGTATGGGCTCCTGTCAGGTATATATTATTGGAGGCAGGAGAATGTATGGGCTCCTGTCAGGTATATATTATTGGAGGCAGGAGAATGTATGGGCTCCTGTCAGGTATATATTATTGGAGGCAGCAGAATGTATGGGCTCCTGTCAGGTATATATTATTGGAGGCAAGAGAATGTATGGGCTCCTGTCAGGTATATATTATTGGAGGCAGGAGAATCTATGGGCTCCTGCTAGGTATATATTATTGGAGGCAGGAGAATGTATGGGATCCTGTCAGGTATATATTATTGGAGGCAGGAGAATGTATGGGCTCCTCTCAGGTATATATTATTGGAGGCAGCAGAATGTATGGGCTCCTGTCAGGTATATATTATTGGAGGCAGGAGAAAATATGGGCTCCTGTCAGGTATATATTATTGGAGGCAGCAGAATGTATGGGCTCCTCTCAGGTATATATTATTGGAGGCAGCAGAATGTATGGGCTCCTGTCAAGTATATATTATTGGAGGCAGGAGAATGTATGGGCTCCTGTCAGGTATATATTATTGGAGGCTGCAGAATCTATGGGCTCCTGTCAAGTATATATTATTGGAGGCAGCAGAATGTATGGGCTCCTGTCAGGTATATATTATTGGAGGCAGCAGAATGTATGGGCTCCTCTCAGGTATATATTATTGGAGGCAGCAGAATGTATGGGCTGCTGTCAGGTATATATTATTGGAGGTAGGAAAATGTATGGGCTCCTGTCAGCCATATATTATTGGAGGTAGGAGAATGTATGGGCTCCTGTCAGGTATATATTATTGGAGGCAGCAGAATGTATGGGCTCCTGTCAGGTATATATTATTGGTGGCAGGAGAATCTATGGGCTCCTGTCGGGTATATATTAGTGGAGGCAGAAGAGTGTATGGGCTCCTGTCAGGTATATATTATTGGAGGCAGGAGAATGTATGGGCTCCTGTCAGGTATATATTATTGGAGGCAGGAGAATGTATGGGCTCCTGTCAGGTATATATTATTGGAGGCAGCAGAATGCATGGGCTCCTGTCAGGTATATATTATTGGAGGCAAGAGAATGTATGGGCTCCTGTCAGGTATATATTATTGAAGGCAGGAGAATCTATGGGCTCCTGCTAGGTATATATTATTGGAGGCAGGAGAATATATGGGCTCCTGTCAGGTATATATTATTGGAGGCAGCAGAATGTATGGGCTCCTCTCAGGTATATATTATTGGAGGCAGCAGAATGTATGGGCTCCTGTCAGGTATATATTATTGGAGGCAGGAGAATATATGGGCTCCTGTCAGGTATATATTATTGGAGGCAGCATAATGTATGGGCTCCTCTCAGGTATATATTATTGGAGGCAGCAGAATGTATGGGCTCCTGTCAAGTATATATTATTGGAGGCAGGAGAATGTATGGGCTCCTGTCAGGTATATATTATTGGAGGCAGCAGAATCTATGGGCTCCTGTCAAGTATATATTATTGGAGGCAGCAGAATGTATGGGCTCCTGTCAGGTATATATTATTGGAGGCAGCAGAATGTATGGGCTCCTCTCAGGTATATATTATTGGAGGCAGCAGAATTTATGGTCTCCTGTCAAGTATATATTATTGGAGGCAGGAGAATGTATGGGCTCCTGTCAGGTATATATTATTAGAGGCAGGAGAATGTATAGGCTCCTGTCAAGTATATATTATTAGAGGCAGCAGAATCTATGGGCTCCTGTCAGGTATATATTATTGGAGGCAGGAGAATGTATAGGCTCCTGTCAAGTATATATTATTGGAGGCAGCAGAATGTATGGGCTCCTGTCACGTATATATTATTAGAGGCAGGAGAATGTATAGGCTCCTGTCAAGTGTATATTATTGAAGGCAGCAGAATCTATGGGCTCCTGTCAGGTATATATTATTGGAGGCAGCAGAATCTATGGGCTCCTGTCAGGTATATATTATTGGAGGCAGCAGAATCTATGGACTCCTGTCAGTTATATATTATTGGAGGCAGCAGAATCTATGGGCTCCTGTCAGGTATATATTATTGGAGGCAGGAGAATGTATGGGCTCCTGTCAGCTATATATTATTGGAGGCAGGAGAATCTATGGGCTCCTGTCAGGTATATATTATTGGAGGCAGCAGAATCTATGGGCTCCTGTCAGGTATATATTATTGGAGGCAGGAGAATGTATAGGCTCCTGTCAGGTATATATTATTGGAGGCAGCAGAATGTATGGGCTCCTGTCAGGTATATATTATTGGAGGCAGGAGAATGTATGGGCTCCTGTCAGGTATATATTATTGGAGGCAGGAGAATCTATGGGCTCCTGTCAGGTATATATTATTGGAGGCAGCAGAATCTATGGGCTCCTGTCAGGTATATATTATTAGAGGCAGGAGAATATATGGGCTCCTGTCAGGTATATATTATTGAAGGCAGCAGAATGTATAGGCTCCTGTCAGGTATATATTATTGGAGGCAGGAGAATGTATAGGCTCCTGTCAGGTATATATTATTGGAGGCAGCAGAATGTATGGGCTCCTGTCAGGTATATATTATTGGAGGCAGGAGAATGTATGGGCTCCTGTCAGGTATATATTATTGGAGGTAGCAGAATGTATGGGCTCCTGTCAGGTATATATTATTGGAGGCAGCAGAATGTATGGGCTCCTGTCAGCTATATATTATTGGAGGCAGCAGAATGTATGGGCTCCTGTCAGGTATATATTATTGGAGGCAGCAGAATCTATGTGCTCCTGTCAGGTATATATTATTGGAAGCAGGAGAATGTATGGGCTCCTGTCAGGTATATATTATTGGAGGCAGCAGAATGTACGGGCTCCTGTCAGGTATATATTATTGGAGGCAGAAGAATCTATGGGCTCCTGTCAGGTATATATTATTGGAGGCAGCAGAATCTATGTGCTCCTGTCAGGTATATATTATTAGAAGCAGGAGAATGTATGGGCTCCTGTCAGGTATATATTATTGGAGGCAGCAGAATGTATGGGCTCCTGTCAGGTATATATTATTGGAGGCAGCAGAATGTATGGACTCCTGTCAGGCATATATTATTGCAGGCAGCAGAATGTATGGGCTCCTGTCAGGTATATATTATTGGAGGCAGCAGAATGTATGTGCTCCTGTCAGGTATATATTATTGGAGGTAGGAGAATGTATGGGCTCCTGTCAGGTATATATTATTGGAGGCAGCAGAATGTATGGGCTCCTGTCAGGTATATATTATTGGAGGTAAGAGAATGTATGGGCTCCTGTCAGGTATATATTATTGGAAGCAGGAGAATGTATGGGCTCCTGTCAGGTATATATTATTGGAGGCAGCAGAATCTATGGGCTCCTGTCAGGTATATATTATTGGAGGCAGGAGAATCTATGGGCTCCTGTCAGGTATATATTATTGGAGGCAGCAGAATCTATGGGCTCCTGTCAGGTATATATTATTGGAGGCAGCAGAATCTATGGACTCCTGTCAGTTATATATCATTGGAGGCAGCAGAATCTATGGGCTCCTGTCAGGTATATATTATTGGAGGCAGGAGAATGTATGGGCTCCTGTCAGGTATATATTATTGGAGGCAGGAGAATCTATGGGCTCCTGTCAGGTATATATTATTGGAGGCAGCAGAATCTATGGGCTCCTGTCAGGTATATATTATTAGAGGCAGGAGAATATATGGGCTCCTGTCAGGTATATATTATTGGAGGCAGCAGAATGTATGGGCTCCTGTCAGGTATATATTATTAGAGGCAGGAGAATGTATAGGCTCCTGTCAAGTATATATTATTGGAGGCAGCAGAAACTATGGGCTCCTGTCAGGTATATATTATTGAAGGCAGGAGAATCAATGGGCTCCTGTCAGGTATATATTATTGGAGGCAGCAGAATGTATGGGCTTCTGTCAGGTATATATTATTGGAGGCAGGAGAATGTATAGGCTCCTGTCAGGTATATATTATTGGAGGCAGCAGAATGTATGGGCTCCTGTCAGGTATATATTATTGGAGGCAGGAGAATGTATGGGCTCCTATCAGGTATATATTATTGGAGGCAGGAGAATCTATGGGCTCCTGTCAGGTATATATTATTGGAGGCAGCAGAATCTATGGGCTCCTGTCAGGTATATATTATTAGAGGCAGGAGAATATATGGGCTCCTGTCAGGTATATATTATTGAAGGCAGCAGAATGTATAGGCTCCTGTCAGGTATATATTATTGGAGGCAGGAGAATGTATAGGCTCCTGTCAGGTATATATTATTGGAGGCAGCAGAATGTATGGGCTCCCGTCAGGTATATATTATTGGAGGCAGGAGAATGTATGGGCTCCTGTCAGGTATATATTATTGGAGGTAGCAGAATGTATGGGCTCCTGTCAGGTATATATTATTGGAGGCAGCAGAATGTATGGGCTCCTGTCAGCTATATATTATTGGAGGCAGCAGAATGTATGGGCTCCTGTCAGGTATATATTATTGGAGGCAGCAGAATCTATGTGCTCCTGTCAGGTATATATTATTGGAAGCAGGAGAATGTATGGGCTCCTGTCAGGTATATATTATTGGAGGCAGCAGAATGTACGGGCTCCTGTCAGGTATATATTATTGGAGGCAGAAGAATCTATGGGCTCCTGTCAGGTATATATTATTGGAGGCAGCAGAATCTATGTGCTCCTGTCAGGTATATATTATTGGAAGCAGGAGAATGTATGGGCTCCTGTCAGGTATATATTATTGGAGGCAGCAGAATGTATGGGCTCCTGTCAGGTATATATTATTGGAGGCAGCAGAATGTATGGACTCCTGTCAGGCATATATTATTGGAGGCAGCAGAATGTATGGGCTCCTGTCAGGTATATATTATTGGAGGCAGCAGAATGTATGTGCTCCTGTCAGGTATATATTATTGGAGGTAGGAGAATGTATGGGCTCCTGTCAGGTATATATTATTGGAGGCAGCAGAATGTATGGGCTCCTGTCAGGTATATATTATTGGAGGTAAGAGAATGTATGGGCTCCTGTCAGGTATATATTATTGGAGGCAGGAGAATGTATGGGCTCCTGTCAGGTATATATTATTGGAGGCAGCAGAATGTATGGACTCCTGTCAGGCATATATTATTGGAGGCAGCAGAATGTATGGGCTCCTGTCAGGTATATATTATTTGAGGCAGGAGAATGTATGGGCTCCTGTCAGGTATATATTATTGGAGGCAGGAGAATGTATGGGCTCCTGTCAGGTATATATTATTGGAGGTAGGAGAATGTATGGGCTCCTGTCAGGCATATATTATTGGAGGTAGGAGAATGTATGGGCTCCTGTCAGGTATATATTATTGGAGGCAGCAGAATGTATGGGCTCCTGTCAGGTATATATTATTGGAGGTAGGAGAATGTATGGGCTCCTGTCAGGTATATATTATTGGAGGCAGCAGAATGTATGGGCTCCTGTCAGGTATATATTATTGGAGGTAGGAGAATGTATGGGCTCCTGTCAGGTATATATTATTGGAGGCAGGAGAATGTATGGGCTCCTGTCAGGTATATATTATTGGAGGCAGGAGAATGTATGGGCTCCTGTCAGGCATATATTATTGGAGGCAGCAGAATGTATGGGCTCCTGTCAGGTATATATTATTGGAGGCAGCAGAATGTATGTGCTCCTGTCAGGTATATATTATTGGAGGTAGGAGAATGTATGGGCTCCTGTCAGGTATATATTATTGGAGGCAGCAGAATGTATGGGCTCCTGTCAGGCATATATTATTGGAGGTAGGAGAATGTATGGGCTCCTGTCAGCTATATATTATTGGAGGCAGGAGAATGTATGGGCTCCTGTGAGGTATATATTATTGGATGCAGGAGAATGTATGGGCTCCTGTCAGGTATATATTATTGGAGGCAGGAGAATGTATGTGTTATGATCTGCTACAGGAACTAAGGAAAGACAGGAGAATTGTCCCTACAATAGAACTAAACTAGATCCCTACGATGTAACGAGGAACCTGATCCTGCGATCAGACCCGCTAAAGTCCTCGGCTAGTCTGAACGAAGACCTATAGATGTGAGGGAGGGATCCCTACAAGAACTAGGGACTGGGATAAGTTGGACACCTCTTAGCAGAAATAGTAGCAGTCAAAGACAAACACACAATAAAAAGCATAGAGGTCAGAAGACCTAGCAAAACTAACAGAGAACGGCAACAGAGCACCAAGCTAGCTCAAGAGTTGTAAATACAATGAAGTCCAGCAAGACCAGGAGGGCGGAGCCGGATTAAATAGGCAAAAATGGTCATGTGACCTGCAAACTAAAAAAAAACTAACAGGAGAGTTCAAACAGTATGGGCTCCTGTCAGGTATATATTATTGGAGGCAGCAGAATGTATGGGCTCCTGTCAGGTATATATTATTGGAGGCAGCAGAATGTATGGGCTCCTGTCAGGTATATATTATTGGAGGCAGGAGAATGTATGGGCTCCTGTCAGGTATATATTATTGGAGGCAGCAGAATGTATGGGCTCTTGTCAGGTATATATTATTGGAGGCAGCAGAATGTATGGGCTCCTGTCAGGTATATATTATTGGAGGCAGCAGAATGTATGGGCTCCTGTCAGGTATATATTATTGGAGGCAGCAGAATGTATGGGCTCCTGTCAGCTATATATTATTGGAGGCAGGAGAATGTATGGGCTCCTGTGAGGTATATATTATTGGATGCAGGAGAATGTATGGTCTCCTGTGAGGTATATATTATTGGAGGCAGGAGAATGTATGGGCTCCTGTCAGGTATATATTATTGGAGGCAGCAGAATCTACCGGCTCCTGTCAGGTATATATTATTGGAGGCAGGAGAATCTATGGGTTCCTGTCAGGTATATATTATTGGAGGCTGTAGAATCTATGGTCTCCTGTCAGATATATATTATTGGAGGTAGGAGAATCTATGGGCTCCTGTCAGGTATATATTATTGGAGGCAGCTGAATGTATGGGCCACTGTCAGGTATATATTATTGGAGGCAGCAGAATGTATGGGCTGTAGTCAGGTATATATTATTGGAGGCAGCAGAATGTATGGGCTCCTGTCAGGTATATATTATTGGAGGCAACAGAATCTATGGGCTCCTGTCAGGTATATATTATTCGAGGCAGCAGAATGTATGGGCTCCTGTCAGCTATATATTATTGGAGGCAGCAGAATGTATGGGCTCCTGTCAGGTATATATTATTGGAGGCAGCAGAATCTATGGGCTCCTGTCAGGTATATATTATTGGAGGCAGGAGAATGTATGGGCTCCTGTCAGGTATATATTATTGGAGGAGGAGAATGTATGGGCTCCTGTCAGGTATATATTATTGGAGGCAGGAGAATGTATGGGCTCCTGTCAGGTATATATTGTTGGAGGCAGCAGAATGTATGTGTTCCTGTCAGGTATATATTTTTAGAGGTAGCAGAATGTATGGGCTCCTGTCAGGTATATATTATTGTAGGCAGGAGAATGTATGGGCTCCTGTCAAGTATATATTATTGGAGGCTGGAGAATCTATGGGCTCCTGTCAGGTATATATTATTGGAGGCAGGAGAATCTATGGGCTCCTGTCAGGTATATATTATTGGAGGCTGGAGAATCTATGGGCTCCTGTCAGGTATATATTATTGGAGGCAGCAGAATGTATGTGCTCCTGTCAGGTATATATTATTGGAGGTAGGAGAATGTATGGGCTCCTGTCAGGTATATATTATTGGAGGCAGGAGAATGTATGGGCTCCTGTGAGGTATATATTATTGGATGCAGGAGAATGTATGGGCTCCTGTCAGGTATATATTATTGGAGGCAGGAGAATGTATGTGTTATGATCTGCTACAGGAACTAAGGAAAGACAGGAGAACTGTCCCTACAATAGAACTAAACTAGATCCCTACGATGTAACGAGGAACCTGATCCTGCGATCAGACCCGCTAAAGTCCTCGGCTAGTCTGAACGAAGACCTATAGATGTGAGGGAGGGATCCCTACAAGAACTAGGGACTGGGATAAGTTGGACACCTCTTAGCAGAAATAGTAGCAGTCAAAGACAAACACACAATAAAAAGCATAGAGGTCAGAAGACCTAGCAAAACTAACAGAGAACGGCAACAGAGCACCAAGCTAGCTCAAGAGTTGTAAATACAATGAAGTCCAGCAAGACCAGGAGGGCGGAGCCGGATTAAATAGGCAAAAATGGTCATGTGACCTGCAAACTAAAAAAAAACTAACAGGAGAGTTCAAACAGTATGGGCTCCTGTCAGGTATATATTATTGGAGGCAGCAGAATGTATGGGCTCCTGTCAGGTATATATTATTGGAGGCAGCAGAATGTATGGGCTCCTGTCAGGTATATATTATTGGAGGCAGGAGAATGTATGGGCTCCTGTCAGGTATATATTATTGGAGGCAGCAGAATGTATGGGCTCTTGTCAGGTATATATTATTGGAGGCAGCAGAATGTATGGGCTCCTGTCAGGTATATATTATTGGAGGCAGCAGAATGTATGGGCTCCTGTCAGGTATATATTATTGGAGGCAGCAGAATGTATGGGCTCCTGTCAGCTATATATTATTGGAGGCAGGAGAATGTATGGGCTCCTGTGAGGTATATATTATTGGATGCAGGAGAATGTATGGTCTCCTGTGAGGTATATATTATTGGAGGCAGGAGAATGTATGGGCTCCTGTCAGGTATATATTATTGGAGGCAGCAGAATCTACCGGCTCCTGTCAGGTATATATTATTGGAGGCAGGAGAATCTATGGGTTCCTGTCAGGTATATATTATTGGAGGCTGTAGAATCTATGGTCTCCTGTCAGATATATATTATTGGAGGTAGGAGAATCTATGGGCTCCTGTCAGGTATATATTATTGGAGGCAGCTGAATGTATGGGCCACTGTCAGGTATATATTATTGGAGGCAGCAGAATGTATGGGCTGTAGTCAGGTATATATTATTGGAGGCAGCAGAATGTATGGGCTCCTGTCAGGTATATATTATTGGAGGCAACAGAATCTATGGGCTCCTGTCAGGTATATATTATTCGAGGCAGCAGAATGTATGGGCTCCTGTCAGCTATATATTATTGGAGGCAGCAGAATGTATGGGCTCCTGTCAGGTATATATTATTGGAGGCAGCAGAATCTATGGGCTCCTGTCAGGTATATATTATTGGAGGCAGGAGAATGTATGGGCTCCTGTCAGGTATATATTATTGGAGGAGGAGAATGTATGGGCTCCTGTCAGGTATATATTATTGGAGGCAGGAGAATGTATGGGCTCCTGTCAGGTATATATTGTTGGAGGCAGCAGAATGTATGTGTTCCTGTCAGGTATATATTATTATAGGTAGCAGAATGTATGGGCTCCTGTCAGGTATATATTATTGTAGGCAGGAGAATGTATGGGCTCCTGTCAAGTATATATTATTGGAGGCTGGAGAATCTATGGGCTCCTGTCAGGTATATATTATTGGAGGCAGGAGAATCTATGGGCTCCTGTCAGGTATATATTATTGGAGGCTGGAGAATCTATGGGCTCCTGTCATGTATATATTATTGGAGGCAGCAGAATCTATGGGCTCCTGTCAGGTATATATTATTGGAGGCAGGAGAATGTATGGGCTCCTGTCAGGTTTATATTATTGGAGGCAGGAGAATGTATGGGCTCCTACCAGGTATATATTATTGGAGGAAGGAGAATCTATGGGCTCCTACCAGGCATATATTATTGGAGGCAGGAGGATGTATGGGCACCTGTCAGGTGTATATTATTGGAGGCAGCAGAATCTATTGGCTCCTGTCAGGTATATATTATTGGAGGCAGGAGAATCTATGGGCTCCTGTCAGGTATATATTATTGGAGGCTGGAGAATCTATGGGCTCCTGTCATATATATATTATTGGAGGCAGCAGAATCTATGGGCTCCTGTCAGGTATATATTATTGGAGGCAGGATAATGTATGGGCTCCTACCAGGTATATATTATTGGAGGCAGGAGAATCTATGGGCTCCTGTCAGGTGTATATTATTGGAGGAGGAGAATGTATGGGCTCCTACCAGGCATATATTATTGGAGGCAGGAGGATGTATGGGCTCCTGTCAGGTGTATATTATTGGAGGCAGCAGAATCTATTGGCTCCTGTCAGGTATATATTATTGGAGGCAGCAGAATCTATGGGCTCCTGTCAGGTATATGTTATTGGAGGCAGCACAATGTATGGGCTCCCGTCAGGTATATACAACCCCTGGCAAAAATTATGGAATCACTGGGCATGGAACATGGAATATTAAACAACTGTTCATTCAGTTGTTTAATGTTGTTGAAAAAAAGCAGATCACAGACATGGCACAAAAGTAAAGTCTGTTCAAATGGCAACTTTAGGGCTTTAAGAAACACTAAGAGAAATCAAGATTAAAAATGTGGTACTCAGTAGGGGTAATATTTTTTTCAGACCAAGCAGAGGGAAAAAATTATGGAATCACTCAACTCGGAGGAAAAAATTATGGAATCACCCTGTAAATTTTCATTTCCAAAACTAACACCTGCATCAAATTAGATGTGCTCTATAGTCTGTAGCTAAAAAGGAGTGATCACACATTGGAGAGTTGTTGCTCCAAGTGGACTGACATGAATCATGGCTCCAACACGAGAGATGTCAATTGAAACAAAGGAGAGGATTATCAAACTCTTAAAAGAAGGTAAATCATCACACAATGTTGCAAAAGATGTTGGTTGTTCACAGTCCGCTGTGTCTAAAATCTGGACCAAATACAAACAACATGAGAAGGTTTTTAAAGGCTGTAGACCAAGGAAGACATCAAAGTGTCAAGACCGGAAACTTAAAGCAATATGTCTCCAAAACCGGAAATGCACAACAAAACAAATGAGGAACGAATGGGAGGAAACTGGAGTCAATGTCTGTGACCGAACTATAAGAAACCGACTAAAGAAAATTTGGATTTACATACAGAAAAGCTGAACAAAAGCCATCATTAACACCTAAACATAAAAAAACAAGGTTATAATGGGCTAAGGAAAAGCAATCGTGGACTGTGGATGACTGGATGAAAGTCATATTCAGTGATGAATCACGAATCTGCATTGGGCAAGATGATGATGCTGGAACTTTTGTTTGGTGCCGTTCCAATAAGATTTATAAAGATGACTGCATGAAGAAAACACGCAAATTTCCACAGTCATTGATGATATGCATGTGACTGCATGTCAGGTAAAGGCACTGGGGAGATGGCTGTCATTACATCTTCAATAAATGCCCAAGTTTACATTGATATTTTGGACAGTTTTCTTATCCCATCAATTGAAAGGATGTTTGGGGATGATGACATTTTTCAAGATGATAATGCATCCTGCCATAGAGCAAAAACTGTGAAAACATTCCTTGAAAGAAGACACATAAGGTTAATGTCATGGCCTGCAAATAGTCCGGATCTCAATCCAATTAAAAATCTTTGGTGGAAGTTGAAGAAAATGGTCCATGACAAGGCTCCCACCTGCAAAGCTGATCTGGCAACAGCAATCAGAGAAAGTTGGAGGCAGATTGATGAAGAGTACTGTTTGTCACTCATTAAGTCCATGCCTCAGAGACTGCGAGCTGTTATTAAAGCCAGAGGTGGTGCAACAAAATACTAGTGATGTATTGGAGTGTTCTTTTGTGTGTTTGTTTTTCATGATTCCATAATATTTTCCTCAGAATTGAGTGATTCCATAATTTTTTCCCTCTGCTTGGTCTGAAAAATAAAATACCCTTACTGAGTACCACATTTTTTATCTTGATTTCTTTTAGTGTTTATTAAAGCCATAAAGTTGCTATTTGAAATGACTTTAGTTTTGTGCAATGTCTGTGATCTGCTTTTTTTCAACAACATTAAACTGAATGAAAATCCTCTGAGCCAGGTGATTCCATAATTTTGCCAGGGGTTGTATTATTGGAGGCAGCAGAATGTATGGGCTCCTGTCAGTTATATATTATTGGCCTATACATTCTAGCCATTTCACTATTAAAGACAATTGGAAGGTTTAATGGTGGTATATATTAGTGAAGGCATCAGAATATATGGGCTCCTGCCAGATATACAATAGGTACATCAGAATCAGGGGCATAATGTACCTGGTGGATAAGGGGCCAGCTGACGCCCGCCTCTAGTCCTTGGACACACATTCCGCTGAAGTGTATTGCAGTGCAAAAACTTTCCGGATCCGGATCCATACTGCCGACCAATCAGAGGCCACCGGGGGTGCATGGCAGTGACGTAATGTGCTCCCGTTAGACACCAAAATCAACTACCGGCTTCAGAAGTGGACGCTGCATGGCGTGAGAGTGCTAGGAAGGTGAATATTGACCAACAGCGGTGCCATATACAAGGATGGGCTGTGCATTATACTGTATGGATGACTTTGGGGCTCATTAAAGTGTATGGAGGAGTATGGGGAGTGCATTATACTATATGTAGTAGCATTACACTGTGTGCCGAATTATTAGGCAAATGCGTATTTTGATCACTTCGATACTTTTTGTACATGTTGTCCTACTCCAAGCTGCATAGGCTTGAGAGCCAACTACCAATTAAGTAAATCTGGTGATGTGCATCTCTGTAATGAGGAGGGGTGTTGACTAATGACATCAACACCCTATATAAGGTGTGCTTAATTATTAGGCAACTTCCTTTCCTTTGGCAAAATGGGTCAGAAGAGAGATTTGACGGGCTCTGAAAAGTCCAAGATTGTGAAATGTCTTGCAGAGGGATGCAGCAGTCTTGAAATTTCCAAACTTTTGAAGCGTGATCACCGAACAATCAAGCTTTTCATGGCAAATAGCCAACAGGGTCACAAGAAGCGTGTTGGCCAAAAAAGGAGCAAAATAACTGCCCATGAATTGAGGAAAATCAAGCGTGAAGCTGCCAAGATGCCATTCACCACCAGTTTTGCCATATTTCAGACCTGCAATGTTACTGGAGTATCAAAAAGCACAAGGTGTGTGATACTCAGGGACATGGCCAAGGTAAGGAAGGCTGAAAAACGACCACCTTTGAACAAGAAACATAAGATAAAACGTCAAGAATGGGCCAAGAAATATCTTAAGACTGATTTTTCAAAGGTTTTATGGACTGATTAAGTGAGAGGGACTCTTGATGGGCCAGAGGCTGGATCAATAAAGGGCAGAGAGCTCCACTCCGACGCAGACGCCAGCAAGGTGGAGGTGGGGTACTGGTATGGGCTGGTATCATCAAAGATGAACTTGTGGGACCTTTTCGGGTTGAGGGTGGAGAGAAACTCAACTCCCAGACCTACTGCCAGTTTTTGGAAGACAACTTCTTCAAGCAGTGGTACAGGAAGAAGTCGGTATCATTCAAGAAAAACATGATTTTCATGCAGGACAATGCCTCACCACATGCATCCAACTACTCCACAGCGTGGCTGGCCAGTAAAGGTCTAAAAGAAGAAAAAATAATGACATGACCCCCTTGTTCACCTGATCTGGACCCCATAGAGAACCTGTGGTCCATCATAAAATGTGAGATCTACAGGGAGGGAAAACAGTACACCTCTCGGAACAGTGTCTGGGAGGCTGTGGTGGCTGCTGCACGCAATGTTGATCGAAAACAGATCAAGCAACTGACAGAATCTATGGATGGAAGACTGTTGAGTGTCATCATAAAGAAAGGTGGCTATATTGATCACTAATTTTTTTGGTTTTTGTTTTTGCATGTCAGAAATGTTTATTTCTAAATTGTGTGCACTGATATTGGTTTACCTGGTGAAAAGAAACAAGCGAGATGGGATTATATTTGGTTTTTATTAAGTTGCCTAATAATTCTGCACAGTAATAGTTACCTGCACATACAGATATCCTCTGAAGATAGCCATATCTAAAAAAAACAACAACTCCAACTTCCAAAAATATTAAGCTTGGATATTTATGAGTCTATTGGGTTGATCGAGAACATAGTTGTTGATCAATAATAAAATTAATCCTCTAAAATACAACTTGCCTAATAATTCGGCACACAGTGTATACTGTAGGGGGGACTATGGGGCATTATAACGTCTGTGGTCACATCGGGGAGTATAATGCCCCCAGAACAGGGGATATATATAACAGTATGGGGCTCTAAGATAAGGGACATATACCAGGATGGAAATTATATACAGTATAGACCAAAAGTTTGGACACATCTCATTTAAAGATTTTTCTGTATTTTCATGATTATGAAAATTGTACATTCACACTCAAGGCATCAAAACCATGAATTAACACATGTGGAATTATATACTTAACAAAAAAGTGTGAAACAATTGAAAATATGTCTTATATTCTAGGTTCTTCAAAGTAGCCACCTTTTGCTTTGATGACTGCTTTGCACACTCTTGGCATTCTCTTGATGAGCTTCAAGAGGTAGTCAATGGAAATGGTTTTCACTTCACAGGTGTGCCCTGTCAGGTTTAATAAGTGGGATTTCTTGCCTTATAAATGGGGTTGGGACCATCAGTTGTGTTGTGCAGAAGTCTAGTGGATACACAGCTGATAGTCCTACTGAATAGACTGTTAGAATTTGTATTATGGCAAGAAAAAAGCAACTAAGTAAAGAAAAACGAGTGGCCATCACTACTTTAAGAAATTAAGGTCAGTCAGTCTGAAAAATTGGGCTAACTTTCAAAGTGTCCACAAGTGCAGTTGCAAAAACCATCAAGCGCTACAAAGAAACTGGCTCACATGAGGACCGCCCCAGGAAAGAAAGACCAAGAGTCACCTCGGCTTCTGAGGATAAGTTTATCCGAGTCACCAGCCTTAGAAATCGCAGGTTAACAGCAGCTCAGATTAGAGACCAGGTCAATGCCACACAGTTCTAGCAGCAGACACATCTCTACAACAACTGTTAAGAGGAGACTTTGTGCAGCAGGCCTTCATGGTAAAATAGCTGCTAGGAAACCACTGCTAAGGACAGGCAACAAGCAGAAGAGACTTGTTTGGGCTACACAAGGAATGGACATTAGACCAGTGGAAATCTGTGCTTTGGTCTGAAGAGTCCAAATTTGAGATCTTTGGTTCCAACCACCGTGTCTTTGTGCGACGTAGAAAAAGTGAACGGATGGACTCTACATGCCTGGTTCCCACCGTGAAGCATGGAGGAGGAGGTGTGATGGTGTGGGGGTGCTTTGCTGGTGACACTGTTGGGGATTTATTCAAAATTGAAGGCATACTGAACCAGCATGGCTACCACAGCATCTTGCAACTGCATGCTATTCCATCTGGTTTGCGTTTAGTTGGACAATCATTTATTTTTCAACAGGACAATGACCCCAAACACACCTCCAGGCTGTGTAAGGGCTATTTGACCAAGAAGGAGAGTGATGGGGTGCTGCGCTAGATGACCTGGCTTCCACAGTCACGAGACCTGAACCCAATCGAGATGGTTTGGGGTGAGCTGGACCGCAGAGTGAAAGCAAAAGGGCCAACAAGTGCTAAGCATCTCTGGGAACTCCTTCAAGATTTTTGGAAGACCATTTCTGGTGACTACCTCTTGAAGCTCATCAAGAGAATGCCAAGAGTGTGCAAAGCAGTCATCAAAGCAAAAGGTGGCTACTTTGAAGAACCTAGAATATGACATTTTTTCAGTTGTTTCACACTTTTTTGTTAAGTATATAATTCCACATGTGTTAATTCATAGTTTTGATGCCTTCAGTGTGAATGTACAATTTTCAAAGTCTTGAAAATACAGAAAAATTTTAAATGAGAAGGTGTGTCCAAACTTTTGGTCTGTACTGTGTATATATTTTTTCTGGTGGTAGAGAAGGGTGGTCCAAATTTTGCACCAGGCCTATCACTTTACTTACGCCTCTGATCAGAATATATGTGCTCCTGTACGGGATATGTTAGTGAGGACATTATAATGTATTGCCTCCTGGTATGTATTTATTAGTGATGACCTCGGAATATATGGGCTCCTTTCAGGTATATATTAGGAAAGGCATCACAATAAATCCTAGCCCGTTTACTAGGGAAGACAATACAATGTATGCATAGCTCCCAACTCTCCCGGATTCAGCAGGACTGTCCCTATTTGACGTCTCAGTCCAACTGTATCGGAACGTGCGGTCTTTGTCCCATCTTCTTCTCACTGTCTTCGCTGGCTCTGTAGCTCCTCCTCCTTTTGGGACACGTTTGATATCAATCTGCACACATTCATTAGTTAAATAAACAATTCTCTTCTGTGATCTCCCCAAGACTTGAACTAATGAACTGCATGTTCGCAGGCAGGAGCTCTAGCAATGAGCCATATCCCACACTGAAGAAGATTGAATCATTTGGCTGTATTGCAGGCTTTGACCCTAGAAGCCAATTATACAGGTTCATATAAATATAGATACATTGAAGGGATGTATGTCCTTGCAGTATAAGGGTGAAGAAATAATCATTTTTTAAGCAAAATAAACACAAAATTGTCAATTTTATTCCTAATTGCAAAAATTTAATTTTCTCTTTTTTTGTGAGTGTTGTAGGCACTTGAATTTACATCATCTACAACTGCAGGCAGGAGCTAAACCTATGGGTCACAGGCTCTGCTGATGACAGTGGGATCATTTTGTTTTATACTTTAAGCTGCATTTTAGGCTGACTACACAGGCAGATTATACTGGTAGTATGTCCCTTTATTCTACAGGAAGAAGACTTTTTCTCTTTCTCTAAATTTACACAAAAAAAAAATAAAGGAAAATAACATTTTTAATATGCTTTAAAAAAAATAAATATCACAAATCAGCAAATAACATGAACATATTTAGTGTAACGACTAGTGATGAGCGAGCACTAAAATGCTCGGGTGCTCGAAACTCGGGTCGAGCACATTGGAATACTCGGGTGCTCGACCCGAGCAACGAGCCCAATGTAAGTCTATGGGAAACTCGAGCATTTTTCTGGTGGTCCCCCCCCCGGCGGTCTGCAGAAGGTCAAAAATTGCCCAAAGCGATGGGAACGGTGCTCAATTAAACGTCAGGCAGGCAGAATATATAGGCAGGTAGGGTATATAGGAGGGTGCATGAAAAACATAGCAGGGCACTTGGAACACACTAGTGCCCTCCAATTTTCATGCACCTGTCTCTTTAAAAAAGCTGGCCGGCAATTCATCAGCGGCATACACCGGTACCCGACAATTTAGAACAGAAAGAATAGAGCATCACAGATGGATTAGATAGATATTATATATGTGACTGACATGTTTCTATCTAATCTGTGATGTTCTATTCTTTCTGTTCTAAATTGTCTGGTACCGGTGTATGCTGCTGATGAATTGCCGGGCGGCTTTTTTAAAGAGACAAAAACACTATTATTTTTTTTTAATAAAGCCTTTATTTTAACACTAAATAACAAGTACAGTAGCCAACACTGTCACTGTACTTAGATATTATATATGTGACTGACATGTTTCTAAGTACAGTGACAGTGTAGAAAGAACAGAGCATCACAGATAGATTAGATAGATATTATACATGTGACTGACATGTTTCTAAGTACAGTGATAGTGTTAATTACTGTACTTGTCATTTAGTGTTAAAATAAAGGATTTATTTAAAAAAAAAAAATTGGCGTGGGGTTCCCCGTAATTTTAGTCTCTAGCGGAGGTTAAGCAGACGGCTGGGGCAGATGTTTGAAGCCTGGGAAGGAGGTAATACTCACGGAGCTTCCCAGGCTACTAATATCAGCCCCCAGCTGAATACCTAGCCTTTACTAGCTATTAAAATGGGGGACCCCCAAAAAAATGACGTGGGGTCCCCCCTATTTTAATAGCTAGCAACGGCTAGGCAGACAGCTGGGGGCTGATATTAATAGCCCAGGAAGGGTGCCATGAATATTGGCCCCCTCCCAGGCTACAAACACCAGCCGTCAGCCGCCCCAGAAATGGCGCATCCATAGGATGCACCAATTCTGGCACTTAGCTTCGCTCTTCCCACTGCCCTGTAGCGGTGGCAGTGGGGTAATAGGGCTGGGGTTGATGTCAGCTTATAATGCCAGCTGACATCAAGCCCAGGTTAGTAATGGAGAGGCGTCTATAAGACACCCCATTACTAACCCCATAGTCAAAGTTAAAAAAAAAACACAAAACACACAGAATAAAGTCCTTTAATTGAAATAAACACAATTCTTTATTGTTCTAAATTAAACCATACTTACCATCACGCCCATTCCAGCTGAAGCCAACGATCTCCTGCAATAAAAGTAAAATAATAAAGCAACATCATCCTTACCTTTCCATGGTTCCCAAGACGGCTCCAGCTCCGCTACATTCACATGACAGGCTGGACCGCAGCAGAACGCTGCCATCCAGCTTGCCATGCCGCAGACACTGAGAAGCACATGTTAAGGAGCTGAAACTCCTAAACCCTTCATCCAATTTTAATGTGGATACCCTCAAATGAAAGCTGAAAGTCTGAACTTCAACTGCATCTGAATTGTTTTGTTTAAAATTCATTGTGGTAATGTCTAGAACCAAAATTAGAAATATGTTGTCTCTGTCCAAATATATATGGCCCTAACTGTGTGTATATATATATATATATATATATATATATATATATATATATATATATATATATATATATATATATATATATATATACACATATACATACACATATACATACATACATACATATATACATACACTGCTCAAAAAATAAAGGGAACACTCAAATAACACTTCCTAGATCTGAATGAATGAAATATTCTCATTCAATACTTTGTTCTGTACAAAGTTGAATGTGCTGACAACAGAATCACACAAAAATCATCAAAGGAAATCAAATTTATTAACCAATGGAGGCCTGGATTTGGAGTCACCCTCAAAATTAAAGTGGAAAAACACACTACAGGCTGATCCAACTTTGATGTAATGTCCTTAAAACAAGTCAAAATGATGCTCAGTGTGTGGCCTCCACGTGCCTGTATGACCTCCCTACAATGCCTGGGCATGCTCCTGGTGATGTTGCGGATGGTCTCCTGTGGGATCTCCTCCCAGACCTGGACTAAAGCATCCGCCAACTCCTGGACAGTCTGTGGTGCAACGTGACGTTGGTGGATGGAGCGAGACATGATGTCCCAGATGTGCTCAATCGGATTCAGGTCTGGGGAATGGGTGGGCCAGTCCATAGCTTCTATGCCTTCATCTTGCTGGAACTGCTGACACACTCCAGCCACATGAGGTCTGGCATTGTCCTGCATTAGGAGGAACCCAGGGCCAACCGCACCAGCATATGGTCTCACAAGGGGTCTGAGGATCTCACCTCGGTACCTAATGGCAGTCAGGCTACCTCTGGCGAGCACGTGGAGGGCTGTGTGGCCCTCCAAAGAAATGCCACTCCACACCATTACTGACCCACTGCCAAACAAGTCATGCTGAAGGATGTTGCAGGCAGCAGATCGCTCTCCACGGCGTCTCCAGACTGTCACGTCTGTCACATGTGCTCAGTGTGAACCTGCTTTCATCTGTGAAGAGCACAGGGCGCCAGTGGCGACTTTGCCATCCTGGTGTTCTGTGGCAAATGCCAAGCGTCCTGCACGGTGTTGGGCTGTGAGCTCAACCCCCATCTGTGGACGTCGGGCCCTCATACCACCCTCATGGAGTCGGTTTCTAACCTTTTGTGCAGACACATGCACATTTGTGGCCTGCTGAAGGTCATTTTGCAGGGCTCTGGCAGTGCTCCTCCTATTCCTCCTTGCACAAAGGAGGAGGCAACGGTCCTGCTGCTGGGTTGTTGCCCTCTTATGGCTTCCTCCACATCTCCTGGTATCTGCTCTGGACACTGTGCTGACAGACACAGCTACCCTTCTTGCCACAGCTCGCACTGATGTGCTATCCTGGATGAACTGAACCACTTGAGCAACTTCTGTGGGTTGTACTGTAGACACCGCCTCATGCTACTGTACCTCTAGGGGTGAGAGCAATGGCAAATTGAAAAAGTGACCAAAACAACAGCCAAAAAGGAGGAGAACGGAGAAATGGTCTTTGGTCACCACCTGCAGAACCACTCCTTTATAGGGGGTATCTTGCTAATTGCCTATAATTTCTACCAGTTGTCTGTTCCATTTGCACAACAGCAGAAGGAATTGATTCACAATCAGTGTTGCTTCATAACTGGACAGGTAGATTTCACAGAAGTGTTATTGACTTGGAGTTACATTGTGTTGTTTAAGTGTTCCCTTTATTTTTTTTGAGCAGTGTATATTTTATCAGCAGGGGTACCGTTCTATAAAGGCCAGAATTGGAGTGCCTCCCTTCCAGCTAAACTGAATCGTCTCTGCGATCTGTCTGTTCTATTAATCCCATTTATTTTGTGTAACTGTATATTCTGTACTGTATAGTCCCCCTTTGTAAAACGTTTTGTATATTTTTTCATAAACTCTGCCTCCCTTTTGGATTAAATATAAAATGTAATAGTCCTGTTTCTTTTGCTCTGTAATCGTTCATTCCCCGAAGCCATATGCTACCAGAAAGCAGGCGTCCGATCAGGCCTGTACTTGAATATTTTAAAACGGATGGTTGGTGGCAGTGCATAATCTAATTAGGTTATCGTGAAACGGGCAGTGATCTACGGGGGCATACACACATATTCCATGCGCTGGAATTCGGTGGCGTGTACGCCATACACTCATTGATACTTAGTGAGTAATCGGGATCATCTGTGTGTGCGAATCCCTGACAAATTGACAACACCGGTGGGATATTGTATGATCCTTCTGGTGTTGCTTCTTCACAATTGGTGGCAGCAGTGGGATATTACAGAACATCAGTGGCTGGATTAAGCAATCATTCCTGTCACTGAAAACTTTCACAGTTCTTGCGAGAATTCTGTGCAAAGTTTTAAAGAATCAGACTCAGTGTTTTAATATTTTTTATCTGGTTCATTACTGTACATGTAGCAGTTGCATCCCCCCTTCTCTTGCTTGTTTTTCTGTCCTATCTTTTGTTTGGCAATAATGGCTACAAGTGGAGAGTCCTGGTATCACCGGCAGTTAAAGGACACTTTCACTGTACTCTGTGAGCTGGGACAGATTGAAAAAACCGAGGCCCAGCTGATTACTGAACTGTTGCAAGGTGCTAGAGAGCCAGTGGGACAGCAGAGCCCTGATGATGGGGCGGCCAGCCAAGGCACGGAGGCGCCGCTGCAGGGGTCCCACCTGTGATTGCCAGCCATACCCGCAGCCAGGGTAGTGTCGACCCCCACCTGCAGGTGGCCTTGGAGCAGCTCGCGGCAGATGATCCTGACGGACGACTGCAGCTGATCCTGAAATTCCAGGAGTGAGCAGAGCAACAGGCCCAAGCTGACCGAGAGGCTGCTAAGCGATGGGCCCAAGCGGCCCCGCAGGAGTGGGCAGAGCAACGAGAGGCTGCCGAGCGGGAGCTACAGTACCAGCTGGAGCTTTCCTGGATTCAGAAGGAACCATCCCCCACACAGACCCGTGAGTTCAACAGTGCCAACAGCTTTAAACCCTGTCCTGAGCATTTTCCTGTAATGGAAAGGGATAGGGACTTGGACATATGTCTGTGAGGATTTGAAAAAGCCTGCAGACAATACCAGCTGCCCGAGGACCAGTGGGCCAGATATTTAACTCCAGCGCTCAGAGGAAAAGCTCTGGAGGTGTTTGCGTCTCTCCTTCGAGACGAAGATGGAGACTATGAGGCCATCAAGCAGGCCCAGATAAAAAAGTACCAGCTTAAACCTGAAAAAGTTCAGAGCCCTTAAACGTAGGCCACATGACTGCTATGGTGATGTGGTAGATGGGCTCAGGACTAACTTTGAGCAATGGGTCCAAGGACTGTCAGTCACCACCTTGAACGACCTGAAGGATCTGATGGTGAAGGAACAGTTTCTTCATCTTTGCCCTGTGGAAGTGGTGGAAGTGAGACAGTTTGTGCTGGACCGAGAGCCAAAGGAAAAGCCAAAGCAGCCCACATTGCAGATGCCTATGAGGCCAACCACACACCAGAGGTACGGAAGTCAGCCACCGCCAGCTGGAGAGGGGGTAAGCCGACAACCACCCCCAGTGTTCCAGCCAGCCGGCCCTCAGGGGGTTCTGCCCCATCTTCCAGCACCCGGCCTGCATTTGACTCCCGTAGGTGTTATACTTCGACCAAACGGGTCACATCAGCCTTGTCTGCCCAGAGAGGCAGAAGATGAACCCCACACCTGAGGCCCCAGGGCCTACTGCAGCCATTCTTTTTGTGGCTGGGGCGGTTGGCAGAGCACGTGAGAACTTACAACCGGTTAGAGTGTGTAACACCATTACTGTTGGGCTTAGGAACACTGGTGCAGAATGTACCCTCATCCGCCTTGAGTTCGTGTTACCAGAAGAATTCATTCCTGGAAAAACCCTCACTGTCATCGGGTTTGGGGGTGTTCGCCATCCCATACCAATGGCCCAAGTTTTCCTGGACTGGGGTGAGGGGAGGGGGTTACGGGAAGTGGGGGTGTCAAAGAATCTCCCCACTAATGTACTATTGGGAACTGATCTGGGACAGTTGGTTGTCTGATACTTTCCTGACAACCGTCCCAGATCTGATATTTAATGTGATGCAACAGTCAATAATGTCGATTTGATCCATAATGAAAATGTGTGTTGTGGTAAAGGGGAACTCAGCCACATCAAGCCGTGGAGTGATGCTGCTGAGGATGCCCTAAAGGGACCTAGTATAAGTGATATAGGCGATGGGAGCAGGTGTAGCACCCTGAGGATTCGGCTGCTACAGGGGTATTGCACCTCAACCCAGAGGTGTGATATTCCACTCCCGGGTAAGGATGGAGTGTGGAACTGAGCTCGGTAGGCTGCATGCACTACACACATCCCATTTCCGAGGAGCAGACCGACGGTACTCCCACTTAGAAATGTGCAGGTACGACCGAGTCTGTTCCTGGCTGGAGTGGGAGGGGGGTGGAACATCCCAAGTAGTGTAGGGGCAGATAGGGGGAGCAGCCTGGGTAAAGATAGGAGCTCATTGGGTGCTGGTCACCTGAGCTCACACATAGAGGGTGTATATAAGGTGGGCACCAACTAAGAACAGGGTCAGTCAGTCTGTGAGTCTTTGCAGAGAAGTCAGAGGAAGAGGAGCAGAGCAGTCCCAGAGTGAGAGAGGAGAAGAAAGAGAGACCCAGAGGGGGTGAAAAGAAAGGACTCTGAGAACCCAAATTCAATCCCCGGGTGAAGAGTCGGCAATAGGGTACCGGATCCCAAACTGGTGGGGGCAAAAGCACACCCTAGCCAGAGACCGGAGGCCGTGGGCAGCGTCTGCCACGGCCACCCACCACATCCACCCCGAAGGCAGACCACGTGGAGGGTCAGGGAACCCAAGGCCAAGGGTCTCCCAACAGAAGGCCCGAGGGAGCTGGACCTGGGTGGATCACTAGTGGGGACGGCCAGAGAAAGGACAGAAGGAGAGCTCAGGGTCACGCTCCGGACTCGCTTGGGGGTTGGCTGGATCCAGGACCTGGTGGACGCAGCACGGCTCGGGTGGTCACTTGAAGCTGGAGTGACCGGAACATCAGCAGTGAGTAAATACCCTAAACTGCACAACCCGACTCTGTCTTCATTACCATCTATGCTGCACCACCACAACCCCCATTCTCTGCACCTGACCCCCTGAGGCTATACCCCACCCGTTGGGGGTTATACCATCAAAAGCTGCACCTACACCATCAGCCTCAGCGGACCCTGCTGCAGCGGCGGCCATAGTGACCGCAATACAACGGGTGGCGTAGTCGACATTAAGAACTTATTAACATCTGTAGGACTGCCACATACAACTGAGTTTGACACCCTGGGCACGGACCGGGTCACAGCCACTCGGAAGACTACAACCCCCATCTGATCCGGCTCCGGATATTCCCCCTAAAGAATATGGCCCAGGGGGCGCGTCAACTTTGGCGTAGTCGGCAGGATTACGTGCCCGCAACACCCGGGTACTGCGTGCCTGAAGAAAAGAACGAGTTTACCTCAAAAAGAAGTCCCCTGCCGGTTCCGGAGGGTCCCCGCCATCGGACCCCATCACCAGTCGATTCCAGCCGGTTGTCCGCCATTAACAGCGTTTTCCCGCCATCTGCAGAGTTTCCCGCCACTGGGAAGCGATTCCCGCCATTTCCAAAGGTTTCCCGCCTTGGAAGAGCGGACGCCATTATGGGCGTGCCAGAGGGTGGCGAGAGGCCACCTCCCATCGTGGGCCAGGACCGAAAATGGCGCCAAAAGTGGAAACCGCCCCCACCAACAGAGACTGTGATGCTAGAGGTGTCTGTCAGCGTGAAAGAACAGCCCCTGGAGCTGACAGTCACCAAGTGGCCCCGGGACCGCCCTCGAGGGGGGAGGAGACGAAAGAAGAGAACAAAGATGGGTGCCGCCTGGAGCAGTCTGGAGCGAGCGCACCCGGAGGCAAGAAGCCTGGAGAAGAATATCGGAGGAGCTTACCCGGAGATGGCGAGAAAGCAGAGCAGCACCGGCCCGTTGGCCAGGAGCCTGCTAGAAACAGAGGAGGGAGCGCAGAGCAGCACCGGCCCGCTGGCCAGGAGCCTGCTGGAGACAACAGTAGGAGAGCAGAGCAGCACCGACCCGTTGGTCAGGAGCCTGCTGGAAACAACGACCCCACTAGGACTAGTGGAGGTCCTAGCACAGCTCCCCCGAGACCGGGAGTGTGCACAGACCGCTCTGGAGGGCCTCGCAAGGAGGATGGCCCGGGTGCAGCGAGAGACGTTGGCGGAGTGGAGCCGTGAGATGGCCCAGCAGACCGAGACCTGTCAGCGGAGCACGCCACCCGAGACGAGGAGACAGACCGCCTCTGAGGATGGCGCAGGAGGACTGAAGGCCGGAGACGGCGCCGAGAAGGGAGCCGAACGAAAGGAGGCAGGTAAAGGGGACGTCTATACCCCAAACCGGGAAACCGCGTACCTGCCCCAGCTCCCCGTCGCAGAGCCCGAAGTCTATCCTGCCGTGCCCGTCGCTGCAACGTCACCGCCGCAGACTAGGCCTCAAACGGGAGCCGCGACCCCTGTGACGTCACACGCCTCGACCCAGAGCGTGACCAAGCAGGAAGTACCACCAGCCTGGTCGCAAGGCCTAGTACCCCCGGGCGCCGCAATACCAACAGCGCCCCCTACCTCCGCGGAGCCCCCGGCCTGGTCGCAGGGCCAAGTAGCCCAGGGCGCCGCCGTCCTTACGGTGCCCTTTACCTTCCAGATTCCCCAGGCCTGGCCGCAAGGCCCGGGCAACCCGGGCGCTAACACCACCGCGCCCATAAGACCAAGAGTGCCGCATCTGGGAGAGGACCGATACGCCCAGCATACGTGCCCGGATGGGCAGCCATTTATATGGCCACCGGAGTTCCACCATCCCCGACTCCGGAGAGAGAGACCCCTGGATGAACCCCTGATCCCGGCTCCAAAGCCCGTAAAGAGGATCTCGCCCCCGCTAGCGGAAGCACAGTTTGAGTGGGACCCCACCGGAGAAGATCTTATGGGATTCACTCAAGAGACTCGGGCAGCTGCAGCGGAGCGTGCTGAGTGCTGCCGCCAACAGCTCGAGGACTTCGAGAGGGAGCGGAGAGAGAGGCGGGTCCGGGAACAGCAAGCTCAAGTAAAGAGCGCGGAGCAGAAGAGCCGGGCCAGGAGAGACCCCCGTGCAGCGCATAGTCCCCGCACCACCGGGACTGTGATAAAGTTTAACATGCAGCATGGGTGGGGCTTCATCCGAGACCACCGCACCCTAGGCGACGTCTTCGTGACGAGGAGAGACGTTGAGTCCCACCTACCGGAGGGACACAGAGGTCGTGACCTTTACATCGGGGACGAGGTCACCTTCACCCGGCACAAGTGTGCCAAAGGACCCTACGCCCTCCATGTGCATCGCCTGACGGAGGAAGAGCTGCGGTGTGAGGAGGAAGAGCAAGAGGACCCGGACGGGTCTGAAGTTAAAGGTAACCACAAAGAAAGAGCAGGAGGACGTCATCGTTGAGTACAGCAGAGTACAAGCTGTATATAGTTGCCCGTCGGGGCACAGTGAACTGTTGTTGCTATTATAGTCCCCGTTGGGACCAGCAAATTGAACTGTTACCCGTATTTCCCTTAACCCCTCTGACCGAGGACTGAGAGCGGTCATCCCTTTCCTAAATACCTGGCCGAGGACTGAGAGCGGCCATATCCCCTTGTAAATAGTTGCGCTTCCTAAAGCGCCCCCTACCGGTTTTATAAGAAAACCAGTTTTCCAGAGAGACTGTCGCACTTTACCCGGTCACACGTTGCACAGTGACCGGAGGAGGAGCCAGAGGCGACGAGAATGTTTTATATTGAAATATATATATATAATGTTTTATATGTTTTATATGTTTATGCAAAAATTTGTATGTTTTTGGTGTTATGTCTTACAGCCCGAGGACGTGCTGTGATTTACCAGGGGGGAATGTAGCACCCTGAGGATTCGGCTGCTACAGGGGTATTGCACCTCAACCCAGAGGTGTGATATTCCACTCCCGGGTAAGGATGGAGTGTGGAACTGAGCTCGGTAGGCTGCATGCACTACACACATCCCATTTCCGAGGAGCAGACCGACGGTACTCCCACTTAGAAATGTGCAGGTACGACCGAGTCTGTTCCTGGCTGGAGTGGGAGGGGGGTGGAACATCCCAAGTAGTGTAGGGGCAGATAGGGGGAGCAGCCTGGGTAAAGATAGGAGCTCATTGGGTGCTGGTCACCTGAGCTCACACATAGAGGGTGTATATAAGGTGGGCACCAACTAAGAACAGGGTCAGTCAGTCTGTGAGTCTTTGCAGAGAAGTCAGAGGAAGAGGAGCAGAGCAGTCCCAGAGTGAGAGAGGAGAAGAAAGAGAGACCCAGAGGGGGTGAAAAGAAAGGACTCTGAGAACCCAAATTCAATCCCCGGGTGAAGAGTCGGCAATAGGGTACCGGATCCCAAACTGGTGGGGGCAAAAGCACACCCTAGCCAGAGACCGGAGGCCGTGGGCAGCGTCTGCCACGGCCACCCACCACATCCACCCCGAAGGCAGACCACGTGGAGGGTCAGGGAACCCAAGGCCAAGGGTCTCCCAACAGAAGGCCCGAGGGAGCTGGACCTGGGTGGATCACTAGTGGGGACGGCCAGAGAAAGGACAGAAGGAGAGCTCAGGGTCACGCTCCGGACTCGCTTGGGGGTTGGCTGGATCCAGGACCTGGTGGACGCAGCACGGCTCGGGTGGTCACTTGAAGCTGGAGTGACCGGAACATCAGCAGTGAGTAAATACCCTAAACTGCACAACCCGACTCTGTCTTCATTACCATCTATGCTGCACCACCACAACCCCCATTCTCTGCACCTGACCCCCTGAGGCTATACCCCACCCGTTGGGGGTTATACCATCAAAAGCTGCACCTACACCATCAGCCTCAGCGGACCCTGCTGCAGCGGCGGCCATAGTGACCGCAATACAACGGGTGGCGTAGTCGACATTAAGAACTTATTAACATCTGTAGGACTGCCACATACAACTGAGTTTGACACCCTGGGCACGGACCGGGTCACAGCCACTCGGAAGACTACAACCCCCATCTGATCCGGCTCCGGATATTCCCCCTAAAGAATATGGCCCAGGGGGCGCGTCACAGGCACAGACACCAGGAAGCAGGTCGTCAAGTGCAGCTGACCAGTGTCAGGACAAATGGTGACATGGTCGGTGGTAGCTGGCCCATGACTAGCACGGCTCCAGAGGTAATGGGAAAGAATGGGAACATGGGGATCATAAAGAAGGTGGTCCCGTGCAGTGACCAGGAACCACATGGCCAATGGCAGCTGCCCCATAATTAGCCCAGTTCCCAAAGTAACAATGAAGGGTGGGAAGGTAGGCCCTACAACTGGGCGGGGTGAAGGAAATGTGTGTCCCACTGTCTGTCAGGTGTATGGGGAGAATATACCCATAGCCTGTCTCAGAGGGGTGGGAGAAAGATACCCCGAACCGTTCAAGGTGATCAGAAAGCTGAATTTCCAGTTGGTCAGGGTGGTGGGCGAGTTGGGTCCATAGCTCGTCGGACGACTAGGAAAAGGTGGTTATCCCCCAGGGGGACGGCCTATCTAGCTGCTGTCACCAATAGCCCGGGAGTCTAGAACGCAGGTCGCACCCTGCCTTCCAGACCCTCGTCATGCAGCGGGGTAATAAGGCCAGTGACTGCCCCAAAACCGGTACCGGATGGTTCCGGTGAGGTTCGGGGCTTAGCTTCGCTTCTGGCTACCTCCAGCCAGGAGTCCAGCACCGGTCTAGTGACGCAGAGTGGCTCCCCGGAGAAGCACAGGATCCAGGAAGGGTGTCCCATAAGTTAGACTTAGGGGGCGATCTCTAAATTAGCCCCTATGCTACCTCAAAAAGAGGGGGATGTCATAGAAAATATTTAGAATCTCTCTCCCCCTCCTCTATACCATTTGTCAAAGGAACAAGAGCTTATACTCTAACCTGTTGCCCATATGCAAATAGCAGGAGCCACTAAGTGTCAAGGCTAATCGTCTGCGTGCGCGAATCCCTGACAAATTGAAGGCAGCGGTGGGTAACTGTATGATCCCTCCGGTGTCGTTTCTTTACAGTGTACGACGTGTGCAGAGCCATGTGTGTACGTGTGCGGAGTGGAGCCATATGTACGAAGTGTGCGGAGCGGAGCCCTGTGTGTACGACGTATGTGAAACTGAGCCGTGTGTGTACGACGTGTGCGGAGCCGTGTGTGTACGGCGTGTGCGGAGCGGAGCCGTGTGTGTACGACGTGTGCGGAGCGGAGCCGTGGGTGTACGATGTGTGCGGAGCTGAGCCGTGTGTACTGAGCGGAGCCGTGTGTGTATGATGTGTGCGGAGTGGAGCAGTGTGTGTACGACGTGTGCGGAGCGGAGCAGTGTGTATTCGACGTGTGCGGAGTCGTGTTTGTACGACGCATGCGAAGCTGAGCCGTGTGTGTATGACGTGTGCGGAGCCGCGTGTGCATGAGGCATGTAAAGTGGAGCCGCGAGTGCACAAGGCGCGTGCACGACATGTACAGAGCGGAGCCGTGTGTGTACGATGTGTACGGAGCGGAGCCGCGTGTGTACGGAGTCCTGTGCGTAGCACGTGTAAGGAGCAGAGTCGTGTGTTTATGAAATGCACGGAGCGGAGCCGCGTGTGTACAAGGTGTATGGAGAAGAGCTGAGTGTGCACGACGCATGCGGAGCCACGCGTGTACGAGGTGTATGGTGCGGAGCTGCGTGTGTACTAGGTGTGCGTGGCGGAGCCACGTCTGTTCAACGTGTGCAGAGCTGCATGTGTGTGGAGTGGAGCTGCATGTGTACGAGGCGTGCGGAGCAGAGCCGCGTGTGTACAAGGCATACGGAGCTGAGTCGTGTGTAAAAGGCGTACGGAGCGGAGCTGTGTGTACGAGGCATACGGAGCAGAGCCGTGTGTACAAGGTGTGCAGAGTGGAGCCGCGTGTGTACGACATATGTGGAGCGGAACCGTATGTGTACAAGGTGTGCGGAGCCGCGTATGTACGAGGTGTACGGAGCGGAGTCACGCGTGTACGATGTGTGCGGAGCAGAGCAGTGTGTGTACGATGTGTGCGGAGCGGAGCAGTTTGTGTACGATGTGTGCGGAGCGGAGCAGTGTGTATACGACGTGTGCGGATCCGTGTTTGTACGACGTATGCGAAGCTGAGCCGTGGTGTATGACGTGTGTGGAGCCGCATGTGCATGATGTGTGCGGAGCCTCGTGTGCATGACGTGTGCGGAGCAGAGCCGCATTTGCACGAGGTGTGTAAAGCGGAGCCGCGAGTGCACGACGTGTACAGAGCGGAGCCGCGTGTGTATGTGGTGTACGGAGCGGAACCGCGTGTGTACGGAGTCCTGTGCGTAGCACGTGTTAGGAGCAGAGTCGTGTGTGTATGAAATGCACTGAGCGGAGCCGTGTGTGTACAAGGTGTATGGAGCAGAGCTGAGTGTGCACGACGCATGCGGAGCGGAGCCGTGTGTGTACGAGGTGTATGGTGCAGAGCTGCGTGTGTACTAGGCGTGCGTGGCGGAGCCACGTCTGTTCAACATGTGCAGAGCCACATGTGTGCGAAGTGGAGCTGCATGTGTACGAGACGTGCGGAGCAGAGCCGCGTGTGTACGAGGCGTACGGAGCTGAGTCGTGTGTAAAAGGCGTACGGAGCGGAGCTGTGTGTACGAGGCATACGGAGCAGAGCCATGTGTACAAGGTGTGCAGAGTGGAGCCGCGTGTGTACGACATATGCGGAGCGGAACTGTATGTGTACGAGGTGTGCGGAGCCGCGTATGTACGAGGTGTACGGAGCGGAGTCGCGGGTGTACGAGGTGAGCGGAGCTGTGTGTGTCTGAGGTGTATGGTGCGGAGCTGCGTGTGTACTAGGCGTGCATGGCGGAGCCACGTCTGTACAACGTGTGCAGAGCCGCGTGTGTGCGTTGCGGAGCTGCATGTGTACGAGGCGTGCGGAGCAGAGCCGTGTGTGTATGACGTGTGCAGAACGTGTGTATGATGCGTACAGAGCAAAGCCACGTGTGTACGACTTGTGCGGAGCGGTATGTGTATGACATGTGCTGAGCGGAGCCACGTGTGTACGATGCGGAGCAATTTGTGTACGAGGTGTAGGGAGCGGAGCAGTGTGTATACGAGGTGTACAGAGTGGAGTAGTGTGTACGAGGTGTACGGAGTGAAGCTGCGTGTACGAGGTGTATGGACCGAAGCCGTGTGTGTATGAGGTGTACAAGCGGAACTGTGTGTGTACGATGTGTAGGGAGCAGAGCTGATGGTCTCAGAGAGTCTTTGTGCCCTCTTGCTTCTCAGTCCCAAGTCTGCCCGCTACAGAAGCAGGTCCCTTAAAATAGTTACAGCTGTCCTCATTTCTTATTGCTTGAGCATTTAATGAATATGCTTAATTAGTCCTTCTGACTTGTGAGTCAATAAGCCACAGGGTCCACAATGGTTAAGCAACATAATTAGCAAACATTCATTGTTCCAGAATCAAAGAGGAGACAACAATCAGGGTTATGCAAATACTGGTCTGTTCTTCCCCAGCCACAGAAATGCACATACACTATCTTTATGTTGACTTGTGAATGTATTTATCTTGCATTAACAAATCTAAACGTCTGGCTTATTAAGATTATAGGCTGTATCATCACACTCACCCTTCCTCTGACTCGCCGTGATTAGAGCAGCTGCGACTTCAGGGCCTCCAGGGCCGAATACTCCCACCCGTGACACCCCGCTTTTGGCGGGCCCCCAAAGAGAGAAGGCAACGACAAGCTTAGGAAGCTGACAGTCCATTGAGGTACATGACAAGGTGACAGGAGGGTCCCAACCTGGTTTTTCCGAACGTCTACATGGGGCCAGGTGATCGGAGGGTTCCTACCTGACTTCTCCGATAGTCTCCATGGGGCAAGGTGAACGGAGGGTCCCAATCTGGCTTCCCCAAACGTCTTCATGGGTTAAGTGATGGTCAATGGAGCAAATTTGTATTCTTCCTGCTAGGTAAGTGGTCCCTTAGCCTGGCATCCTGTAGCTATGTTCCTCTTGATGGAGCCATGGTATCCCGCTGTTCTGTAGAATCTCTTCTTTTTGCAGAAGGATAGAAATCACTTTTTATACCCACATCTGTGGTTCAGGCCATCATCCACATGTCAGAGGAAAGGTTGGATAAGGTCAACTCTCATTGTTTGAGTATTTAATCAAACTGGAAAGTTTGTTCTTCACTGTTTGCGAGTCAACAAGCTACATGGACTTATACAATGGGTAATCAACATATTAGCAAACAACAGTTGTTCAATAACCCTGAATCCCTGTTTCCCAAAAATAGCAGTAAAGTAAACTGTAGGAGCTGATATAAGGGGTAAACAGCAGGTATTCAGCAATTCACAAACACCAATTCAAGAGTCAACTTTCAGCAACAGTCTATGTTGCTTGACCTACCTAAGATAAAACAAATTCAAGAGTCAACTTTCAGACTCATATGAACAATAGTCTATATCTCCTGGCCTACTGAAAATATATGTTAGGCATAATTAAGATTAAATACTGTGTCATCACAGTATCAAATACTTATTTTCCCCACTGTACATCAGTGTGGGACAGGAGGAGAGAGCAGTTCTGTCAGTGATCGGGAAGACACTGTCTCAGCATTCTCCACCGTCACAGGAAGCTGCCTCCAGACTAAAAGAGGCACTCACTTATTACCAAGATATTTTCATGTTAAAAGTGGTGTCTATTAATCCAAAAAGACAGTAACTTCTAAATTAATTTCATTTTCACATTTAATTATAAGACTGTTATATGTTTTTTGTACAATTTGTCAATAAAATATATAGTTTCTCCCCACATGCATTATATTTGATGTTTAACAAAATATGTTTTCTATTAAATAATTTGTAACATTCCAAGTAAGATAATGGCTTCTCCCCTTGTGGGATTTTAGAGGTTTAAGAAAATAGCATTGTTGTTTAAAACGTTTCCCAGATTCTTAGTATGAACATTGCTTCTCCCTTTGTGTGAATTCTTTGGTGCTCATCAAGACTTGATTTATATGTCCAACATTTCCCACATTCTGAACAAAAAAAGTCTTTTAACCTGTGTGAGTTCTCTGGTGTATAACAAGATGTGATTTCTGTTTAAAATATTTCCCACATTCTGAACATAAAAAAGGCTTCTCCACTGTATGAGTTCTCTGGTGATTCTGAAGGTGTGATTTCCGTACAAAACATTTTCCACATTCTGAACATGAAAAAGGCTTCTCCCCTGTGTGAGTTCTCTGGTGTGTAAGAAGATATGATTTCTCTACAAAACATTTCCCACATTCTGAACATGAAAATGGCTTCTCCCCTGTGTGAGTTCTCTGATGACTAACAAGAACTGATTTCCATACAAAAGATTTTCCACATTCTGAACATGAATACGGTTTCTCCTCTAAGTGAGTTCTCTGGTGTCTAACAAGGCGTGATTTCTCTACAAAACATTTCCCACATTCTGAACATGAAAAAGGCTTCTCCTCTATGTGGGTTTTCTGGTGTCTATCAAGGTATGATTTCTCTACAAAACATTTTCCACATTCTGAACACGAATATGGCTTCTCCCCTATGTGAGTTCTCTGGTGTATAACAATAAATGATTTATTTGAAAAACATTTCCCACATTCTGAACATGAAAAAGGCTTCTCCCCTGTGTGACTTCTCTGATGTTTAACAAGCGATATTTTCTGTGCAAAACATTTACCACATTCTGAACATGAAAAAGGCTTCTCCCCTGTGTGAATTCTCTGATGTGCAACAAGCGTTGTTTTATGTCCAAAACATTTCCCACATTCTGAACATGAATAAGGCCTTTCCCCTGTGTGAGTTCTCTGGTGTTTAACAAGCTGTGATTTCTGTACAAAACATTTCCCACATTCTGAACAAAGATATGGCTTCTCCCCTGTGTGACTTCTCTGATGTGCTATAAGATTTGATTTCAATCTAAAACATTTTCCACATTCTGAACATGAATATGGCTTCTCCCCACCAGTATGAATTATCTCATGCCTAACAAGATCCGATTCCTGGTTAAAATATTTCCCACATTTGGAACAAGAAAATCTCTTCTCCTCTGTGTGAATTTTTTGATGTTTAACAAAATAGGTTTCAAGGGGAAAACTATTTCCATATTCTGGATGTGTAATTGGCTTCTTTGCTTTAACAGCAGTTCGGGTTTCAATGCCTCTCTTCTGACTTTTATTTTTTTTCGTAGTCTGTAATGAATCAGAAGATAGGACCTGTTTCATAGGATCAGATGATAAATCTGTGCTGTGAAGGGATGATGGTATATCTGGAGTAATGACATTCACTTCAAATGTATCCTGTGTGATCTCAGAGTCATCTGATATAAAAATTGAAGAGGTCAGTTGTCCATCTGATCTCCTGGTACCGTCATCTGCCAACAACAAAAAAACCAATTATTTATTTTTGAAAAAAATATCCTGGAAATTTATATTTTTGAACATTTCTACTCAAAATGTCCATAGAAATTGTAAGTTACGTAGTAAAATTTAATTATTAACTTAGACAATAGCAGTTCACATGATTAATAGAAGACCTCATAGCATGAACCATTAGAGCATGGTGTTCAACTGTTTGTTCATTCTGCCACCTAAATATTGGAACCAAAAATTGTTATGTAGGCAAAAATAATAGTAATAAAAACTTCTATTTATCCCGCAAAAAGCAAGCCCCTATTCAGGTGTCAAAATAAACACTACTCCTATAGATGAATTCACTTTTCAGCCATTCTGTAACACTGGATCTGCAAATGGTGTGTCACATCTCCTCTGGGATGTGCTCCTGCGATGTCTGCTTCTATCACCAGTCGCCGCCATCATTCATTCTGCGGGCGGCACTGGTGCTCAGCTCCCGGCTTGTGTATTTGATCCTGGCCCATTTATTGACTACTCTTGTGTCTCCTGATTTTGTATTTTCTTTGCCCTCTAAAGTCTAGTCCCCTCAAAGTAATTTCAAGAGTGATTTGTTACCCAAAAAATAGCTTTTGTAAATTTAATTAAACATATAAAAACTTATTGCTAAATTTGTAATCCGCCATCATGCAATGGAGACCTTTTTTTAACCGCTTCACCTCTTTGCCTGTTTTCACCTTCCTAATCAGGCCAATTTTTTCAATTATGACCAGTGTCACTTTATGAGGTAATAACTCTGAAACGCTTCATCAAATCCCAGTGGTTCTGAAGTGTTTTCATGACATGTTGTACTTCATGTAAATTTTAGTCGATATGATTTGCATTTATTTGTGAAAATATAGAAAATTTGACAAAGAAAATGTGAAAATTTAGCAATTTTCAAACTTTTAATTTTTATGCCCTTAAACCAGTGAGTTATGTCACACAGAATAGTTAATAAATAAAATTTACCACAAGTCTACTTCACATCAGCACCATTTTTGAAACATAAAAAAAGGAAGTTAGAAGGGTTAAACTTTTATAAACAATTTTTCCCAAAAATTTACAAAACCAATTTTTTTAGGGACCACTACCAATTTGAAATAACTTTGAGAGGCCTATGTGACAGAAAATGCCCAAAAGTGACACCACTTTATAAACTACATCCCACAAAGTGCTCAAAGCCACATTCAAGAAGTTTATTAACCCTTTAGAAGCTTCACGAGAATGAAAGCAACGTAGAAGGAAAAAATTAAAATGGTACTTTTTCCCCACAAAAAATATTGCTTTAGTCACAAAAGATGTAGTTACTTGCCGGTAACGAGATTTCTCAGAGCCCATGACGGCACCTCGGAGAGAGGGGATCCATGCTTCAAGGACAGGAAACCTACAGATAAAAAGGGCGGTACCAGTCTCCCGCATCAGTTGTTTACAGAGCACGAGAGGACCTCCAGGTTAATAACACAATACACAATATTATTATGATGCTTATCAGGAACACCATGTGACTATATATAAACTACAAAAGTAAGTGTGCACACCAACGCGTGAAGGGAGGGAATATATGGGTGCCGTTATGGGCTCGGAGAAATCCTGTTACCGCTAAGTGACTACGTCTTTCTCCTTCCCCCACGACAGCACCACAGAGAGAATTACAGAGAAATGTAATATTAGGGAGGGGCGACTGCTTCCAGAACCCTTCTACCAAAAGTAAGGACTGAAGAAGAGGCTAGGTCCAGCCGATAATGATTAAAGAAAGTAGAGAGAGATGACCATGTAGCAGCTCTACATATCTGTTCTATCAAAGCCCCAGCTCTTTCCGCCCAGGAGGCTGCCACTGCTCTTGTAGAATAAGCCTCCAGATTCTCCGGGGTGGCTTCACCACGTGAGGAGTATGACAGGGTGATGGCTTCACTTATCCATCGCGCCAACGTGCCTTTAGAAGCTTTCCGCCCCTTTCGAGGTCCCTGAAAGCACATAAAGAGAGCCCAGTCCTTCCTACACTCCTGTGTGGCCACTAGGTACTGGGTTAGGCACCTTCTGACGTCTAGTGTATGCAAGTCCATTTCTCCCTTGTTTTTGGGATTGGGGCAAAAGGAAGGGAGGGAGACCTATGAAAACGAGACACCACTTTTGGTAGGTAGGCTGGGTCTGTTTTAAGGACAATTCTATCCTCCAAGAATTGAATTGTGAATGGATGGCCTGCAGATAAAGCCTGGATATCACTGACCCTACATGCCAACTTGAGTGCTACTAGCAGTGATGTTTTAAGGGAAAGGGTTCTTAGAGATGAGTCTGCCAAGGGCTTGAAGGGAGGTTTGGTCAGAGGTGAAAGGGCTAAGTTTAGATCCCAAGGAGGCGAATTCTGAGAGGAAATAGGTCTAGGATGACAAGCTGGCCCCGGCGAAAGAAGGTCCGGAAGTTCTGGAAGCACCCTGGGGTCGGAGATGGACATCATCCTCAGCAAAGAGAACCATGTCCTCCTCGGCCAGAAGGGGGCTATTAAGATTACCTTTGCTCTGTCCTCCCTGATCTTCTTTAGAACTGCCGGAATCAGGGCAATCGGAGGAAAAGCATAGCCTAGTGTCACGGGTGTGTTGCCACGAAGATCGTCACGAGTACACAGCCTGACTTCTCGCAGCTGACTTGTTGGTGCTTTGTGTTTTCTCGGCAGTGTAGGAGTTAATTCTCTCTCTCTCTGGGCTAGCTGAGGTCCAGCCTCGCCCAGCTGCAATCAATGCTTCTTTAGTGAGACTCCTTTATATTCCTGCAGGTCTGTTTGGGAGGTGTCGGTGAAAGCTTTTCATTCAGACTTACAGAGCGGATCGTGGTGTTTGGAGTTGCTGAGATAAGTGTATTTGGAAGTGTTTTTTCCCTTTCCTCGCTTTATCATTTATCTCCTTTCCCGTTGGTGTTCCCTCTGTTGTAGTTGTGTAGAAGTTGTATGCAAGGTGGTTTTGGTTTTTCCCTTGTACTGTCTCGTTCGTCTAAATACTGTGTGTGGGCATATTATTTCTGGTTCCCAATTGTTGTGATCGGGGTCCTTCTCAGGACTAGATTACTTAGGTGCAGGGATCCTCAGGAGGTAGGGGTTACGCTGGCGGCCTGGACCTCTGTACCTTTAACAGTACCTCCAGGGTGAGGGATTAGTCAGGGCCCCAGCTTAGGGTCAGCTTAGGCCCCCTACCTCCAGTATTCTGTGACAGTGTGACATTTTCACCGACCAACTTAGTTTTTCTCCAGCTACCATGGATCCAGTAGCCGGTCTAGCTCGGCAGTTGCAGAGTTTGTCCATGGGGCTGGCGGACGTTAGGTCCAAGGTTTTGCATCCTCTGGAGCAAGCCGGACCAGAACCTAAAGTAGCTCTCCCTGACAGGTTCACTGGGGGGCGGGACAAGTTTTTTGTTTTCCGGGAGGCATGCAAATTGTACTTTCGGCTGCGGCCTCGGTCATCGGGCAGTGAAGAACAAAGGGTGGGAATTGTCATCTCGCTCCTACAAGGGGACCCACAATCTTGGGCGTTCTCTCTTCCCCCAAGCTCCCCGGTTCTCCAGTCAGTGGATAGGTTTTTCGCTGCTCTGGGACTCGTATATGATGACCCAGATCGGATCTCCCTTGCTGAGTCTAAGTTACGTAGGATTCAGCAGGGAGATCGTCCGGCGGAGGAATTCTGTTCGGAGTTCCGTAGGTGGGCCACGGACACCCAGTGGAATGACCCGGCTCTTAGGAGCCAGTTTTGTCATGGTTTATCCGACAAATTACAGGATGTGTTGGCACAGTATGACTCTCCCGCGTCACTGGAAGCCGCTATGGCCCTTGCTATTCGCGTTGACAGACGGCTTCGGGAGAGGTGCGGGATAACTCTACCCCCTGTAATGTCTCCACCTCCTACAAGGTCCCCTCATATGGTGGTTCCCCTGGTCAGTCCGGAGGAGCCTATGCAATTAGGAGGGACATCATTTCGGGGAAGGGGACCGGTGGTGCGCCATAAGACAGGAAGGTGTTTCCTCTGCGGGAAAAAGGGACATTTTATTGGGGGGTGTCCATCCCGTCCCTTGCAGAGTAAAGAGTCGTCGAAAAAACTGTTGATCCCAGGTTGTGTGGTGGACGGCAATCTGGGAGTAGGTATTTCGTCCCTAGGTTCGTCTCAGTTTCTCGTACCGGCGGAGGTGGTGGTGGGTACGAGAACTGAGAGGATATCTGTTCTTCTGGATAGTGGGGCCGGGGCTAATCTGGTTGATGCTCGGTTTGCCCGGGTTCAAGGTATGCGATTGAGTGAGTTGGCTAAACCCATCCCCATATTCTCGATCGATGCCAGGCCTCTCGGTCAGGGAAGTTTTTTGCAAGCTGTGCATGGCGTAAAACTTCAAGTGGGGGCAATACATAAAGAACTGTTGTCTTGCTACGTGTTGGAGGGTCTTCCCACTCCTATAGTGTTGGGCCTTCCTTGGTTAGCTAAGCATAACCCGGTTATTAATTGGCAAACCAGAGAGATAAGCCAATGGAGTAAATTCTGTAATAAAAACTGCATGAACACGGTCATCGGTGCGGTTACTCCTTGGGTCTTACCTCCATTTCTGGCGGACTTTGAGGATGTATTCTCGGAGAATGGGTGTCAGGAACTACCTCCTCATCGCGAGTATGACTGTTCTGTAAAACTGCTCCCTGAGGCCAAGTTACCTAAAGCTAGGTTGTATAACCTTTCTGGTCCTGAGAGGCAGGCCATGAAGGATTATATTTCTGAAAGTCTGGCTAAGGGGCATATTAGACCTTCATCTTCACCGGTGGCCGCGGGGTTCTTCTTTGTTAAGAAGAAAGATGGAGGCCTACGCCCTTGCCTGGATTTCCGTGAACTTAATCGGATTACGGTCCGAGATCCGTATCCGCTCCCACTTATTCCCGATCTCTTTAATCAGATCGTGGGCGCCAAATGGTTCTCTAAGTTGGATCTCAGGGGGGCGTACAATCTGATTAGGATGAAGGAGGGGGATGAGTGGAAGACGGCTTTTAACACTCCGGAGGGGCATTATGAGAACCTTGTCATGCCATTCGGTCTGACTAATGCCCCGGCGGTGTTTCAACACTTTGTTAATGATATTTTTCGCCACCTGGTGGGACAGTTTGTTGTCATATATCTGGATGATATCTTAATTTACTCGCCGGATCTGGTGTCTCATCAGGAGCACGTTAGACAGGTGTTACAGATCTTGCGGGATAATAAACTGTATGCCAAGTGGGAAAAGTGTGTGTTCGCCGTACAGGAACTCCAGTTTTTAGGCTTCCTGGTTTCAGCGTCCGGTTTTCGTATGGACCCTGGGAAAGTGCGGGCAGTTCTTGAGTGGGATCGGCCGGAGAATCTTAAGGCACTACAACGTTTCCTGGGGTTTGCTAACTATTACCGGAAGTTCATTCGTAATTTCTCGTCCATGGTTAAGCCTCTCACAGACATGACTAAAAAGGGGACGGATTTTTCTAGGTGGTCTGACAAGGCTTGTCAAGCATTCTCCTCCTTGAAAAAATGTTTTGCCTCGGCACCTATACTCATTCAACCTGATGCGTCTCAGCCATTCTTTGTAGAGGTAGACGCTTCCGAGGTAGGGGTGGGAGCAGTATTGTCACAGGGTTCGTCCCCTGGTAAGTGGCATCCGTGCGCCTTTTTCTCTAAAAAATTGTCGTCCGCTGAGAGGAATTACGATGTCGGCAATAGGGAACTCTTGGCCATTAAGTTAGCTTTTGAGGAGTGGCGCCATTTTTTGGAGGGGGCAGTTCATCCGGTCACCGTCATCACCGATCACAAGAACCTGCTATATCTGGAGTCCGCTAAACGTCTGAATCCCAGACAAGCTAGGTGGTCATTGTTTTTTACCAGGTTTAATTTCGTCGTTACATATCGTCCTGGGTCTAAAAATGTAAAGGCGGATGCCTTATCTCGTAGTTTCCCTGGGGCCGGGAATACGGACGACCCGATTCCTATTCTTCAGGAGGGGGTGGTGGTTTCGGCAGTATGCTCTGAGCTGGAGGAGGAGATATTGGAGGCTCAGGGGGACGCCCCTGTTGGACCTCCGGGGAGACTGTTCGTTCCAGATCAGTTGCGACAAAAGGTGATCGAGGCACACCATAACTCAGTTTTTGCAGGACACCCGGGGAGTAAAGCAACTGTGGATCTCCTCTCGCGTCGGTTTTGGTGGCCTAACTTACATAAAGAGGTGGTAACTTTTGTCGCGTCCTGTGGGGTTTGTGCGCGCTCTAAGACCTCACATACCCGTCCGTCTGGGGCCCTTTTACCTTTGAAGATCCCGGAGCGTCCTTGGACTCATCTGTCTATGGACTTTATTACGGACCTCCCTCCGTCTTCGGGTAAAACGGTCATACTCGTTGTAGTGGACAGGTTCAGCAAGATGGCACATTTCATCGCTCTTCCGGCTCTCCCTAATGCTAAAACTCTTGCGCAGGTGTTCATTGGGGAGATTGTGAGGCTTCACGGGGTACCCTCCGAGGTGGTGTCTGATCGGGGGTCTCAGTTTGTGTGCAAGTTCTGGAGGGCGTTTTGTGCACGGCGGGGGATGCATTTGTCATTCTCGTCGGCTTTTCATCCTCAGACCAATGGTCAGACGGAACGTATGAACCAGAGCTTGGAGACATATCTTCGGTGTTTTGTGTCAGAGAACCAGGAGGACTGGGCTTCTTTCCTACCTCTGGCAGAGTTTGCTCTCAATAATAGGCGGAGCGAGTCCACTGGTAAGTCCCCGTTTTTTGGGGCATATGGTTTTCACCCCCAGTTTTGTACTTTCACTAGGGGGGGCTCTTCGGGAGTTCCGGAGGAGGAACGATTTTCCTCATCTCTCGCTTCAGTATGGAGAGGGGTGCTGAAGAATCTGAATACTATGGGGAACCGATACAAACGTATGGCTGATAGGAGGAGAGTGTCTGGTCCGGACCTAAGTGTGAACGATCAGGTATGGTTGTCTACCAGGAATATTAAACTTAAGGTTCCCTCCTGGAAACTGGGTCCCAGGTTCATCGGGCCGTACAGAATCAGTTCTGTTATTAATCCGGTGGCATTCCGTCTTGACCTCCCCCCTACGTTTAAAATTCACAACGTGTTTCACAGATCATTGCTTAAGAGGTATGTGGCGCCGGTGGTACCGTCACCTTTACCTCCCCCTCCTGTGGTTGTCAATGGTAACTTGGAGTTCCAGGTATCGAGGGTCATTGATTCACGCTTTAATCGCCGGTCCCTTCAGTACTTGGTTCATTGGAAGGGGTATGGTCCTGAGGAGAGGATGTGGGTTCCTGCGTCGGATATTAACGCAGACCGATTAGTTCGGGCCTTCCACACGACTCACCCGGATAAACCTGGCCCTGAGGGTCCGGAGGCCCCTCGTAGAAGGGGGGGTACTGTCACGGGTGTGTTGCCACGAAGATCGTCACGAGTACACAGCCTGACTTCTCGCAGCTGACTTGTTGGTGCTTTGTGTTTTCTCGGCAGTGTAGGAGTTAATTCTCTCTCTCTCTGGGCTAGCTGAGGTCCAGCCTCGCCCAGCTGCAATCAATGCTTCTTTAGTGAGACTCCTTTATATTCCTGCAGGTCTGTTTGGGAGGTGTCGGTGAAAGCTTTTCATTCAGACTTACAGAGCGGATCGTGGTGTTTGGAGTTGCTGAGATAAGTGTATTTGGAAGTGTTTTTTCCCTTTCCTCGCTTTATCATTTATCTCCTTTCCCGTTGGTGTTCCCTCTGTTGTAGTTGTGTAGAAGTTGTATGCAAGGTGGTTTTGGTTTTTCCCTTGTACTGTCTCGTTCGTCTAAATACTGTGTGTGGGCATATTATTTCTGGTTCCCAATTGTTGTGATCGGGGTCCTTCTCAGGACTAGATTACTTAGGTGCAGGGATCCTCAGGAGGTAGGGGTTACGCTGGCGGCCTGGACCTCTGTACCTTTAACAGTACCTCCAGGGTGAGGGATTAGTCAGGGCCCCAGCTTAGGGTCAGCTTAGGCCCCCTACCTCCAGTATTCTGTGACAGTGTGACACCTAGCGGGAAATTCCATGGAATCGTGAAGGCGTCCAACGCTAAGGGGTTCCCTTTGGGGTCTATTGAGCAGAACACCTCCACTTTCCTGTTTTGACTGTTGGCGAATAGGTCTATGGTAGGACGTCCCCACGTCCCTATGATCTGACTGAACACTGATTCTTTCAGTTCCCACTCGCCTTGTCTCAGCTGGGTTCTGTTCAGGTAGTCTGCTCTGCGATTTTCTACCCCCCTTATGTGGAGGACCGATAGGGACTTCAGATTGCTTTCGGCTAACTGAAAAATGGTCTCTGTCACTAGCATCAGAGGACAGGACCGGGTACCCCCCTGGTGGTTTAGGTATGCTACTACAACCCGGCTGTCCAAGAACACCCTTACGTGGTGACCCCACAAAGTGTCCAGGAATTCCAAAAGGGCGAATTCCACTGCTAGCAGCTCCTTCATGTTTGAGGAAACTGAACTTGGGTCCTTTGTCCAAACCCCTTGAGCTACCTGGTCGTTCAAATGAGCCCCCAGCCTCTGGGGCTTGCATCTGTGGTCAGGATTTGATGGACTGAAATCGCCCATGGAATACCCCAGGTCAAATTGTCCATCCTTATCCACCATCCCAGAGAAGACGTAGTTTTTGATGATAAAGTTAGCTGACCTTCTAAAAGCCCTTTTAGAGAGCTTTCGGCTCCTAGAATCTCCCACTGCAACTGTCTGGTATGTATCTGAGCCCATTGAACAGCAGGAAAGCAGACTGTCATGGAACCTAGGAGGGACATAGCTTTTCGTACAGACATGGACGGGTGATCCTTTATCCGAGAAATCTGAGCTATAATCTTCGTAACCTTTCCTGCCGGGAGGCGACATTCTTGATTTTTTTTTTAGATTTAAAAGCCAACCTAAGCTGATCAAGGAATCCATGACTCTCGTTAGTTGGTTCTTGCAATGCTGGAAAGAACGGCCTGTTACTAGGAAATCGTCCAGGTATGGGACAATCAGTACGTCTTGTTCTTTCAGGTGTGCAGTTACCTCCGAAATTATTTTGGCAAATACCCTTGGGGCTATGGCTAGGCCAGATGGGACAGCAGCAATTAACTGGAATTCCTTTGGGGGGGCGAAGAGCCATAGCGTGTTTCCAGAACCTTTGTGCTACCAGTAACGTGGACAAATGATGGACTTGATTGGGGAACTTGTTTTTTTTGGGATTTATGGATCGATTTGAAGCTTTTGTTGTGAACATTTTACATAACATTTTGGATCACATTTACAATCACATTGGGGTTTCCATTTAAATCTCCATATGATGTGATTTTGATGAAACCCCCGAGGGATCCATTCACTATAATGAGGCAGCAGAGTTACTCTGGACTCCGGCTGGCCTCTGTTCAGCGGTGTCCTTTTCAGAGGTGCACAAAACTGTGGCAAATCACACTTTTATGCACGCCTAAAAAGACGGACACCGCTGGATCATAGGCCAGACTGCGTCCACAGCGCCTCCATCTGCCTCATTATAGGGAAAGTTCTGCCAGGGAATCCGTCTGAATCATGTATTTCAGAGATTTACATGGAAATCCCAGTGTAAGCGCTTAGCGTAGAGCGCAGGATAAATGTGAGCTGAGCCTTACTGCGATATCTGGGAGGCAGAGTAAATAGTACGTCAAGAATAGATTTGATTTTTTAAGTCGTTCCTCGTGCTGTATAAGTGATTAGATGACTTTATTCTTCAGATTGGTGCAATTACAGAGAAACCAGATCTATATAGTGTTTTATGTTTGACTGCTGTCACACACAAAGATGCTTTTTTGGGGGGCAAAATCAAGTTTTTGCATCAACATATTTTGAGAGATATAATTTTTCGATATTTCGGCCAACAGAGTCATATAAATATTACTTACATAGGGCTGCGGTCTGGGGTCTGCATCGAGAAAGAGTGGGTGCTGTTACTTTTGTGGGGCTGCATGCTGGCGGTCTGCTTGTGGCTTGTTTTTTTGTGGGAAGAATTGATGTTTTTATTGGTACCATTTTCATGCACATAACATTTTTTTATCACTTTCTATTCCAATTTTCGGGGGGCAGAATGTACAAAAACCAGCAAGTCAGGAATTTTTTTTTGTTTGTTTGTTTTTTTTGCGATACCACATTTATATACTTTTCTTACGTTTTCCGCTTTTACACAAATAAAACCATGTTATAGAAAAAAGAATTGTTTTTGCATCGCTATATTCTGAGAGCTATAACTTTTTTACTTCTCCACTTAAAAAGCTGTATAGCGACTTATGTTTTGCGGCACAAGATGAAGTTATCAGCTGTACCATTTTTAGTTACATTTGACTTTTTGATTGCGTTTTATTCCACTTTTTGTTAGGCTGTATGATGAAAAAGCACAGCTTTTTGCCTCCCCACTTTTTTTTTTCTTTTACGGTGTTTACTGAAGAGGTCAACTAGTGTACCAGTTTTACAGTTCGGGTCGTTCAGGACATGACAATACCAAATGTGTACTTTATTTGTTTATTTTCGTTTTTACATAAATATACCTATTTATTGGTGTAATTTTCTTTTTTTTTTAATTAATTTTTTTTTACTTAAACCATCTATGGGACTTCAACTTTTATTTTAACTCTAATGGCTGATATAATGCATTGCAATGCACCAGCACTGCAATGCATTATACCTGCCAGTATTACACTGACAGACCGTGCTCCTGGCATGTTTCAACAGGCTTGCCAGAGGTCGTTATGACGACCACGGGTTGCTCCGGTCGCTGGTTCTGCTCCGGTATCCTTGGTCTCCTGCTCTGGTCTCCTGCTGCTGCGGTAAGCTGTTGATCCTGCTGCTTGCTAATCCTGTTGCTGTTGAAAGAAGAACAGAGAAGACTTTGGTAAGTCCATCTCTGATCTCCCCTCATCCACCCCAACCCCCTCCCCCCACCCCCTCCCCCTCGGTGGGGATGTGTGTGGGGGGTACCCGGGTACCATCCGCACATTGAACCGCGTGATATCCGCTTGTGCACATGTGCTCGTACGGATATTATGCGATTCAATGCAAGACAATGGCGGCGATTACGCTGCGTGTACGCAAAATTAATGGACATGCTGCATATTTTTCCGCAATGATAATCCGCAGCGGAAATTTCCGCAGCATGTGCACAGCACATGCGGATTATCATTGGGGACCATGGGACACGTATTACCAAGCGTTTTTTAAGCGTTTTTGCTGCGGAGATTCTGCGGCAAAAACGCTTGAAAAATGCATAGTGGGCACACAGCCTCACACTCCAGTGTTCCGAATGGCCATGACCCGGACACATTTTGAGGCCATATACAAGCTCTTGCATTACAACGATAATGCAAGGTGTCCTGCACGAGACGACCCGAACTTTGATCGTGTTTTCAAAGTTCGGCCGGTCATCAAGCACTTCAACAACAAGTGTGCCCCAAAGGGACATCTGCGTGGATGAGTCTTTAATCCATTTTAAAGGGGTGGCTTGGATTCCGGCGTACCTGCCCATTAAGAGGGCCAGGTACAGAATCAAGCTGTATAAACTGTGTGATAGTACCTCAGGGTACACTCACAAGTTTAGAGTTTATGAAGGGAAGGACTTCCGGACTGAACCCCCTGAATGCCCCCCTGTTCTGGGAGTGAGTGGGAAAATTGTGTGGGATTTGGTGCACACACTGCTGGATAAAGGTTATCACTTCTACTTGGATAACTTTTATACCACTGCACCTCTCTTCAAGTCCCTCTCTGCGAGAGGTATCGCAGCCTGCGGTACTGTCCGCAAAAGTCAGAGAGGCCTCTCGAAGACGCTAATTGGGCAGCTGCTCAGAAGGGGTGAGAGCAGAGCCCAATGTAGTGACCATCTGCTGGTGATCAAGTACAAGGACAAGAGGGATGTCCTTTTCTTGACCACCATACATAGTGATGGTAGCACCCTCAGCACTGTACGAGGTTCCACTACACAAGTCATCAAACCAGACTGTGTAGTGGGTACAACAAGTACATGGAGGGAGTTGATCTCTCTGATCAAGTCCTCCAGCCGTACAGTGCTTTGAGAAAGGCCAAGGTGTGGTACAAGAAGCTGGCCGTGAACATCGTACAGATGGCAATGCACAACGCTTTCCTTCTATCACAATGTGAAGGCCAATCTTCTACGTCGTACCTTCACTTCCAGAAGGTAGTGATCAAGGCCCTCATATTTGGCAGTGGTGACGGAGTGGACCCCAGTATTTCCGGAACTGAAGGACCTTGAATTATACAAGGCCAGCATTTCCCAGGGGAGGTCCCTCAAACAGGGAAAAAAGGTAAGTCACAAAAGTGCCGAGTATGTTACAAAAGGGGAATACAGTCATGGCCAAAAGTTTTGCGAACGACACGAAAATTATATTTTCACATGATCTGCTGGCCTCTGGTTTTTATTAGTGTTTGTCTGATGTTTATATCACATACAGAAATATAATTGCAATCATATTATGAGTACCAATAGGTTATATTGACAGGTAGAATGAGTTAATGCAGCAAGTCAATATTTGCAGTGTTGCCCCTTCTTCTTCAAGACCTCTGTAATTCTCCCTGGCATGCTCTCAATCAACTTTTGGACCAAATCCTGACTGATAGCAGTCCATTCTTGCATAATCAATGCTTGCATTTTGCCAGAATTTGTTGGTTTTTGTTTGTCCACCCGTCTCTTGATGATTGACCACAAGTTCTCAATGGGATTAAGATCTGGGGAGTTTCCAGGCCATGGACCCAAAATCTCTATGTTTTGTTCCATGAGCCATTTAGTTATCACCTTTGCTTTATGGCAAGGTGCTCCATCATGCTGGAAAAGGCATTGTTGGGCGCCAAACTGCTCTTGGACGGTTGGGAGAAGTTGCTCTTGGAGGACATTCTGGTACCATTCTTTATTCATGGCTGTGTTTTTAGGCAAGACTGTGAGTGAGCCGATTCCCTTGGCTGAGAAGCAACCCCACACATGAATGGTTTCAGGATGCTTTACAGTTGGCATGAGACAAGACTGGTGGTAGCGCTCACCTCTTCTTCTCCGAATAAGCCGTTTTCCAGATGTCCCAAACAATCGAAAAGGGGATTCATCAGAGAAAATGACTTTGCCCCTGTCCTCAGCAGTCCACTCCCTGTACCTTTTGCAGAATATCAGTCGGTCCCTGATGTTTTTTCTGGAGAGAAGTGGCTTCTTTGCGGCCCTCCTTGAAACCAGCCCTTGCTCAAAGAGTCTCCGCCTCACAGTGCGTGCAGAAGCACTCACACCAGCCTGGTGCCATTCCTGAGCAAGCTCGGCACTGCTGGTAGTCCGATCCCGCAGCTGAAACAGTTTTAAGATACGGTCCTGGTGCTTGCTGGTCTTTCTTGGGCGCCCTGGAGCCTTTTTGACAACAATGGAAGCTCTCTCCTTGAAGTTCTTGATGATGCGATAGATTGTTGACTGAGGTGCAATCTTTGTAGCTGCGATACTCTTCCCTGTTAGGCCATTTTTGTGCAGTGCAATGATGGCTGCACGTGTTTCTTTAGAGATAACCATGGTTAACTGAAGAGAAACAATGATACCAAGAACCAGCCTCCTTTTAAAGTGTCCAGTGATGTCATTCTTACTTAATCATGACTGATTGATCGCCAGCCCTGTCCTCATCAACACCCACACCTGTGTTAATGGATCAATCACTAAAAAGATGTTAGCTGCTCCTTTTAAGGCAGGACTGCAATGATGTTGAAATGTGTTTTGGGGGTTAAAGTTCATTTTCTGGGCAAATATTGACTTTGCAAGTAGAGTAATTGCTGTTAAGCTGATCACTCTTTGACATTCAGGAGTATATGCAAATTGCCATTACAAAAAATGAAGCAGTAAACTTTGGAAAAATTACTATTTGTCTCATTCTCAATACTTTTGGCCATGACTGTACGCAAGGACACCATTTATCAATGAGACACCTGCCCCGACAAACCTGGCCTGTGCATGAAAGAATGCTTCAGAAGGTACGATACTTTCATGCACTACTAAATTAATTTCTGACGTATGACAACCTGATGAACACTACACAACTGATGTATGACACTACATTATATAATTCACAAATCAATTATCAGTTCGAAAAAGGGGGCACTTGTTGGGCATTTCCACTGTTTAGGCACATCAGGGGCTCTGAAAATGTGACATGACGCCCGCAGCCCATTCCATCAAAGTCTGCATTCCAAAGCGTCACTCCATCCCTTCTGAGCCCTGCCGTGCGCCCCAACAATGGCTTTCTCCAACAAATGGGATATCAGCGTACTCAGGAGAAATTGCACAACAACTTTTGGGGTCCAATTTCTACTGTTACCCTCGTGAAAATAAAAAAATTGCGGCTAAAAGATCGCTTTAGTGGGAAAAAAAAATATTTTTTTTTCTTCACGGCTCTACGTCATAAACGTTTGCGAAACACTTGTGGGTTCACCACACATCTAAATAAGTTCCTTAAGGGGTATAGTATCCAAAATGGGGTCACTTGTGGGGGTTTTCCACTGTTTAGGCACATCATGGGCTCTCCAAAAGCGACATGGCGTCCGCTGTCAATTCCAGAGAGTTTTGCGTTGAAAATGTCAAGGGGTGCTCCTTACCTTCCAAGCCCTGCTGTGCACCCAAACAATGGCTTTCCCCTACATATGGGGTATCAGCGTACTCAGGAGAAATTGCATAACAACTTTTGGGGTCCAATTTATTCTGTCACCCTTGTGAAAATAAAAAAAATGGGGTCTAAAGTAAAATTAGAGTTAAAAAAAAAAAAGTGAAATGTTCATTTTTTCTTTCATGTTCGATTAATTGCTGTGAAGCACGTGAAGGGTTAATACACTTCTTGAATGAGGTTTTGAGCACCTTGAGGGTGCAGTTTTTGGAATGGTGTCACTTTTGGGTATTTTCTGTCATATAGACCCCTCAAAGTGACTTCAAATGTGATGTGGTCCCTAAAAAAAATAGTTTTGTAAATTTTGTTGTAAAAATGAGAAATCGCTGGTCAACTTTTAACCCTTATAATTCCCTAGCCCAAAAATTTTTTAGTTCCAAAGTTGTGCTGATGTAAAGTAGACATGTGGGAAATGTTATTTATTAACTATTTTCTGTGATAGATCTCTCTGATTTAAGGGCATGAAAATTAAAAGTTTGAAAATTGCGACATTTTAAAAATTTTGTCAAATTTCCGTTTTTTTCCACAAATAAACGCAAGTCATATCGAAGAAATTTTACCACTATCATGAAGTACAATATGTCATGAAAAAAAATCTCAGAATCAGGGGGATCAGTTGAAGCGTTCCAGAGTAATTACTTCATAAAGTGACAGTGGTCAGAATTGTAAAATTTAGCCTGATCATTAACGTACAAACCACCCTCGGGAGTAAAGGGGTTAATGTTATCGATCATAAAAGTGATGTTTGGCCAGAAAGACTGGACCGGGTCTTGTAGGGACCATATGAGAACATTCAGCAGCACAGACGGGAGATAAGGTAGATTCATCTAATGAGATAATCAGAATTCTAGGAAGGTAACAGCATCATTACCCTCCACTTTCTCTTAGAGACCCATCATAATAATTTTGATTGAATGATTTTCTAAATTGTCAGCACATTCTACGTACGCTGTCATTTGGCTTTGTAGTTTACAGATCTGGGCAGGTAAGGGTTAACTTCTAATTTCAGGAGGTAGGTAGATCCTCCAGGTTATAAGCTCTATAGAAGAAGGGCTTTCAATGCCCAAAGTAATTTGAAAAGTATCGGGTTTAGGAATATGTAGGGATATAACAGCAGAATGGTGATCACATGACTGCAATATGTCCGGACTTCACCACCGAAAAAGCAGTGAAAGCTGATGACTGAGAAGAATCTGTGACTTCTCTGTATTTAATGATTACTACTCACCTGGCCAGTTATCTGTAGGAATCTCCTCTTTACACCACTCATCACACCTCACATATGTCTCTGTAGTATTATTATGGGTCAGATCTTCACCCTGAAACAAATATTGTAAAAGTCACCGACATATGGAGAAGTCACATCTATGATCAGCTCTAATCCTGCCATCTCCACCATTCTCATTACACAAGTATAAAACATATAACATTAGTGGATTAAACAAGACCTTCACAGCTGTCTACACATCATAGGGGAGATCTCATGACACCTTCTCTCCATTTACCTGATGATCCTGAGGAACATTGGGATCTTCTTGTTTACAGTCTTGTGGAAGAAGAGGACGGGGACATCTCTCTGGTGTTGTCCTCTTACTGGTTAGATCTGGAGGAAACACATACAGGGACTGAATTCAATCTTTACATACAGATCATTATAGGCCATGTGTATTTAGTCCTCTCTATTACCTGGTGATGTGAGGGGCTGGCGAACCTCCATCATGACGTCCTGGTACAGATGTTTGTGTCCTTCTAAATACTCCCACTCCTCCATGGTGAAATAGACGGTGACATCCTGACACCTTATAGGAACCTGACACATATAATGATATTGTCATCCCCCCATTCCCTCATGGCATTACTATATAATGTCCCAGCATTCCCAGCAGTGTCACCTCTCCAGTCAGTAGCTCAATCATCTTGTAGATGAGTTCTAGGATCTTCTGGTCATTGAGGTCCTCATGTATCAGGGGGTGAGGTGGAGGCCCCATGATTGGGCTCAGTGGTCTTCCCCATCCCTCAGACACAGAGTCCTGACAGCGCTCACTAGAGGTCTTCTTCACTACTGTGTAATCCTGGTAATGGAGAGACACATTAATAAATCTCACTACAGACATTTCCAGAGTCCTCACCTCTCCAGTTCTGTCCATCTGTTATTCCCATAGATAAGAATGATGTAATGTGACGTCATCAGAATCTCTCACCTCTCCAGTAATCCGGAAGAGGATCTCTAGGGTGAGGTGTAATATCCTCTCTGCCATTTTGTTCTTGTCCATATCCTTCCTTGATTGGTAAATCAAAAAAATTGTCTAAATATAGAAGAACTCCACTGAGAAGATCCGGTATTATAGGGACCTGAATGTGAAGAAGATTGGAACGATGTAACATCATAAAGAATCCCATGTAATACTACAATTACTGGAGATAATAAGGGGAAACATATGAAGAGATATAATTTGTAGACTTTATATTCTCTAGTCTCGTATGGAGTGGAACATAAGTTGAATTGCTGACCAAGTCATCTCCTCCATGCTCCCAATCACTGGCGATGTTGGCCATTGCTTCTGCAACTAATTGGCCATAGGTATCTCAAGATTGTTGGGACTGACCAGGAAATAGAGAGACTGGTGGAGGACTCAAGCAGTGGTGGCTCAGGAGTAGTGTGGAATCATCAATGTGTTACTATCTTTACTACATTCTGTTATTTTTCTTGTCATCTAATAAAACCTATATACTTTAGATCACGGATCAAACAACAGTGTATGTCTCTACTTCCCAACACTGTTATTGCTATTGTTACAGCTAACAAAGAAATTCCCTAAAATATCAATATCTATTAATCCATTTAAAAACAATCCTAGAAAAACCCACTATGGTGAGGAGATATGTCAGCTAATATAGTGGAAATAGATGCCCAGCTGATAATGTGTATAGCTGAAGGCTTTTGTCACTCTATAAAGGGACCATATTGATGACATCACACACTCCCAGAATGCTAGAGGGCTAATGCAGTGAGAACAAGTGTCGCCAAATGGTGCATAGCGCATGGACGCCGGCAGCAGGATCTTCCAGGGAGCATGTGCAGGTATTCCAGACACAAGAGGACAAGATTGCTATTTGCAAATGTGTCCTGGGCCTCATATAATGTCAGGTTATGTAAAACAGCGCCCCGTACTGTTGCATGAGCAGTACGAGTCCATCGATGCCGAGCGCACGCCCCGCTGTCACAGCAACAGTCAGTTGCCTGGACGAGGCGCCTCGTTATGCTCTCCATAAAGTTCACAAACGGTTAGACCCACAAAGGGTTAGATCCCTGTGTAAATTTCATTAGTCAGTACACAGGAATCTAAATAGACAAGCTACTCCGCCCCTTTTTCATTTCGATGCCTTCAGATGTCAGGGATACAGCTGATCTCTTGGTGAAATTGAATGGTACATGGCATATAAAAGTTTGGGCACCCCTAGTCAAAACTACTGTTACTGTGAACAGTTAAGTAAGTTGAAGATGAAATGATCTCTAAAAGGCCTAAAGATGAAGATAGGTAATAGGAAAGACGATGATCCAGCTCCAGAGACTCCAATAGTAAAAACAAATGTCTTTTATTTAGAATTTTTTAAAAATATCCAGATAGCGATAATGTAACTCCAGCTGGTCGAAGAACAAAATGGAAGGGAAACACAGGGCACCAAGGAGGGGTGCGCTACCATTTGACGCATTTCGAGCGAAGACCGCTCTTAAATTTGGTATGAATAAGTGTCAGACATCCCTTCTTATGCTGGCACTAATCAAGAAAGGTGCTGCAGGTGTGTAACAACCCAAGATTGCAAAGAAAAAAAAAATAATAATTTTTGTAAGAGTAGTGAATTAAAAAGCAACGGGAATTTTTAAAAACGAGAATGAGACACCAAGTCAGTAATGTAACATGAACTCTTTTATATAATTTAAGCCTGAGGGAATTCTAGTATCCAATACATAAAATTCAAAACGCCTCCCTATTTCCTATTTCTGAGAGTATTTTGTCTGTCTCCGCCACGGATGTGGCGGGGAACATTTTCTATAGCATTAGCTAATAGGCCTTTAATGCATTTATTATGACAACTGATAAAATGTGTGGAAGCACCAGACATACTACGATTAGATTGATGGGAAATATCATATAAATGTTCCCTCAGGCATACTTTGAATTTCCTAGTAGTTGATCCGATATATTTTAGATTACAAACAGTGCACTCAATAATGTAAATAACATAATCAGTGTTACAATTCAGAAACCCTTTTATTGGATATACCTTGGAATTATTTTTATCCGTAAATGTTAATTTTTTTTATGAAACCAGGTGGTAGCGCACCCCTCCTTGGTGCCCCTGTGTTTTCCCTTCTATTATTGTTCTTCCACCAGCTGGAGTTACATTATCGCTATCTGGATATTTTTAAAAAATTCTAAATAAAAGACATTTGTTTTTATTATTGGACTTGGATCATCGTCTTTCCTATTACCTGTCTACTGAGCGCAAGCAGCAGCGCTGATCACGGATCCCGGAGACACCCAGCTGGTTCATGGAGGTGAGCTGTTTTTTTTTCTTTTCCCTTCCCTAAAGATGAAGATGACACATTTCCTTTGTATTTTAGGCAAAAAAATAAAATAATAATAAATATATATATATAAAATGGCCCAATACAATATTTTGGCCACTCTGCATGGTTAGTGAGGGCCATTGTAAAACCCTCAGCTTGTGTCTTTTGAGGTAGTCTATTGTGGATTTTGACGTGTGTTTGGGATCATTATCCATTTGTAGAAGCCGTCCTCTTTTCAACTTCAGCTTTTTTACAGGTGGTGTTATGTTTGCATCAAGAATTTGTTGAAATTCCATTGAATCCATTCTTCCCTCTACCCGTGAAATGTTCCCCGTGCAATTGGCTGCAACACAACCCCAAAGCATGATTGGACCACCCTCATGCTTAATGGTTGGCGAGATGTTCTTTTCTTGAAATTCTGTGCCTTTTTTTCTCCTCACATACCTTTGATCATTGAGTCAAAGAGATCTATTTTAACCTCATTGGTCCACAGGACTTTTTTTTAAAAAATGCATCAGGCTTGTTTAGATGTTCTTTTGCATACTACTGACACTAAATTTTATGGTGAGGAAACAGGAGAGGTTTTCTTCTGATGACTCTTCCATGAAGGCCATATTTGAAGGCCAATGTGGGTAAGGAGGGGTTCCTGTTACTCGTGTAGGTCTGCGTGGGGAAGAAGGGGGGATTTGTTACTTCTATTGAGCTGCGTGCTGGGGGTCTGGGTGAGAAGGAGGGGTGTGGATAACTGCATGGGCTGCATGCGAAGGGGTCATATTACTTGCATGGGGCTGCAGTCTACAAGGAGAAAGAGTGGGTGCTATTACTTTTTGTGGGGCTGCATGCTGGCGGTCTGCTTGTGGAAAGAGGGGGTGTGGTTATTTGCGTGGATCTGTGTGCTGGGGGGTCTGCGTGGTGAAGGACAGGGTGCTATTACTTGTGTGGGCTGCGTGCTAGGGTTCTGCGTTGAGGAGGGGTCATGTTACTTGTGTGGGACTGCGTGCTGGGGGTCTGAGTAGTGAAGGAGGGGGTCCTATTTCTTTCATGGGGCAAAATGCTGGGGGTCTGTTTGGAGAAGGAGGAGGTGCTATTACTTGCGCGGGACTGCGTGCTGGGGATCTGAGTGGGGAAGGATGGTGTCCTGTTACTTGCATGGGGCTGCATGCTGGGGGTCTGCATGAGAAATAAGGGGGTGCTGTTACTTGCATGGGGCTGTGTGCTGGGAGACGGAGTGGGGAAGGAGGGGGTCCTTTAACTTGCATGGGGCTGGGGGTCTGCGTGGGAAAGGAAAGAGTGCTGTTACTTGTGTTGAGCTGTGTGCTAAGGTTCTGTGTGGGCAAAGAAGAGGTGCAGTTACCTTAGTGGGGCTGCGCGCGGGGGTCTGTGTGAGGAAGGAGGGGTGCTGTTACTTTTGTGAGGAAAAAGGGTGGAGACACGAGGGTGCTCTCGTTCGCTGGCCTGGCTGTCTTTAGATAAACCACATAGACCAGGGCTCTTCCCACTGAACTCCCGTACTCCTTCCCTGTGGGCAGAATACTACTCAGACCACACAGAGAGGGTAACACAATGTATCACCAACAGACAATAATATATAGTACAGTCCCAGCAAGAACACAAGATTGTAATTTGCACTGAGTCTCACCCTTTCGTTGGCTCGCCGGGTATTAGAATCACTGCGATTTCGGGGCTTCCAGGGCCGACTACCTCAACCAGTAGCACCTCGCTTTATGTGGGCACCCACAGAGAGGAGGTAGCGATAAGCTTAAGAAGCTGACCGAGTACAGCAACGTATGTGGCCAGGTCACCTGACTGTCCCAACCTGGATTCTTCAGACGTCTTTGTGTGTTCAGTGATGGTCAGAGAAGCAGATTTGTATTCCTACAGCTGGGGCCTGGGTCTCTTAAGCTGACATTATGTACAGTCTCTTACAGAAGGAAAGAGGTCTCTTTTCTACCCACAAATGTCAATCAGGGCTTTTTCCACAGGCTTGGGGAAGGGTGGGAGGAGGCATTCTCTCTCTCTCATTGTTCCAGTGGACAATTAACCTGCAGATTTCTTTCCTGCAATGTTTGCAGACAGTCACCAAATAACAAACATCAATTCTTCAAACAACCCGCACCTTTGTTCCCAAGGAAAACAGAACAATAAGCTGCAATGGCTGATACAATAGAGAATCAACAGCCATTCACCAAATCATCATACAACAGACAAATCTACAGGAAGATGTACAGACTGGTGTGAACGACGGCTCATGTGCCCTGAACTATGAAATAATACAACTGCTATAATTAACAATAAATGCTGTGTCGTCATAGAACGGGGGCTGTTACTTCCGTGGGGCTACATGCTGGGGGCTTTGTGGGGTAGGAGGGGGTCCTGTTACTGGCGTGAGACTGCGTGCTGGGTGTCCGCGTGGGGAAAGGGGGTTCTGTTACTTTCGTATTGAAGGAGAAGGTCCTGTTTCTTCTATAGGGCTGCGGTCTGGGGGCTGCACGGGGAAGGAGGTGGTTTGGCAGGTTTGTGGATGATGCGCTCCTTGACTGGAAAGGAGACAATTCCATATACCTAAAATTAATTTCTTATTTAAATTTTAATACTGGCAACATCATAGTAGTGTGGAATCATTAATTTGTTACTATATTTACATTTTCTTTTTTCCCTGACATCTAATAATAAAACCTATATAAATGTACATTAGACCACACATCAAACAAAACAAAAAGAAGTGGTCATGAGCCCTCAGCTATGTAGAAAATAGTTTTCTTTTACCAAATAAAGAGTTTAAGTCCAAAAGATGAACACAGCAGTTTAAACAGCGTCATCCACAGCCCACCCCAAGAGGAAGGCAGGGCTGGCGCCATTCCAGCAGGAGAGGACACTTATGGGTCGATGTATGTCTCTACTTCCCAACACTGTTACTGCTATTGTTGTATATTCAGCTAACAAAAAAATCCAATAAAATATCAATATCTATTAATCCATTTAAAAATAAACCCAAACAATACGAGATATAGAAAAACACAGTATGGTGAGGAGACATGTCATATAAGATCTGTAGACAGTGGAAATAGATGCCCAGCTGATAATGTGTATAGCTGAAGGCTTTTATCACTCTATAAAAGAGACCATGTTGATGACATCACACACTCCCAGAATGCGAGAGGGCTAATGCAGTAAATGGTGGATAGCGCATGAACGCCGGCAGCAGGATCTTCCAGGGCGCATGTGCAGGTATTCCAGACACAAGAGGTCAAGATCGCGATTTGCGAATGTGTCCTGGGCCTCAGATAATGTCAAGATGTCTAAAACAGCGTCCCTTACTGGTGCATGTGCAGTACAAGACATTCGATGCTGAGCGCACGCCCCCGCTGTCACAGTAACAGTCAGTTACCTGGAGGAGGCCCCTGCGTGGCGTAGCAAAGGATAAGATATATCTGCAGTTTACAAAAAATGCCACGAGAACCAATAAATGTCAAAGCAAGTGCGATATTAAGGCTATGTGCCCTCGATGCAGAAATGCTCCGGATTTTTCCTGACCGTTTCTGCATCTCCCTGGCAGAAAAAACGCATGAGGATTTTACATGCGTTTTTCCTGCCAGGGACAAGCGTAAGTTAAGCGTTTTGATCATGCGATTTCGCATGTGGATTGTCAAGCGCTTTCCAAGCGATTTTAGCATCACTTGGAAAGTGCTTGACGACTTGGTCACACTATATAAATCCATGCAACCGGCATGGATTTTATATAGTGTGACCAATTTAGTTAAAAAAAAAGATAAAAATGGTAAAAAATAAAAAAAGTAGGCATTAGACCTACTGGTAATAGGGTTTCCAGGAGTCCCTCATGACAGCACCATCAGGAGGTCGTCCTTCATATCCTTGATAGGGACAGGAAACACACAAGAGGTTAAAAGGCCCCTCCCTCCACCCTCAATCCAGTGATTTTCCAAGTACCACACCAGGATGGATGCAACTCTATTTTATTTGCCTTTCAACAATCTATGTTAATTTCACATAGCCGTTTAGGAATATTTAGGGAGGGAATATAATGGGTGCTGTCATGAGGGACTCCTGGAAACCCTATTACCGGTAGGTCTAATGCCTACTTTCCAGGACGTCCCTCCTGACAGCACCATCAGGAGAATACCAGAGTATACATTTAGGGGGGACCACTGCCTGGAGGACCTTCCTTCCGAAGGCCATCTTTTGGCCTGATAGAATGTCCAATTTATAATGTTTACAGAAGGTGTTCAGATTTGTCCAAGTTGCCGCTCTGCAGATCTGGTCCACAGATGCCCCTGCTCTTTCCGCCCATGATGCGGACATAGCTCTGGTAGAATGGGCTCTAATATTTTCTGGAAGGGACTTCCCCTCGGCTAAATAGGCTAGACTAATTAATGATCTGACCCATCTTGCTAATGTAGCTTTTGTTGCTTTTCTCCCCCAAACTATAAATAGGTTGGAATCTATACACCAGTCCTTCGTGACCTCTAGGTATTGTAGAACTACTCTCCTGACATCAAGTGAGTGGAAAGTTAGTTCCTGATCATTCTTATAGTCCTGATAAAAAGAGGGTAGAACTACCTCCTGATTAATATGGAAAGGGGTAACTACTTTTGGCAAAAAAGCTAGGTCTAACCTGAGGATAATACAATCGTCTAGGCATTTCAAGTATGGGTCTCTGATTGAGAATGCTTGAATTTTCCCTATCCTCCTCGCTGTGGTTATTGCGACTAGGAATACTGTCTTAAGTGAGAGGAATTTTATGTCTGATTCTATGAGAGGCTCGAAGGGTTTGTTGCATAGGCTCTCTAGGACCATATTCAAGTCCCATGGTGGGATATGGGTTTTAATTGTTGGTCTTAACCTTCCTTAACAAATCTTTCTACCCATGGATGGTCAGCTAGTGGGTAATCCATGAAAGCACTCAATGCAGCGATTTGTACTTTTAATGTGCTGGGCCTTAGACCTTTTTCAAACTTGTCTGCAAGAATTCTAATATTTTGGGGAAATCTGGAACGGAACTCTCAGATGCTGTTTGGTACTGTAAACAGAATCTCTTCCAGATTTTTGTATGGATGGCCGATGTTACCGGTTTCCTACTATTTTGCATGGTTGAGATTACTGCGTCTGATAGGCCTCTAGATCTCAGGATCTGCCTTTCGGGGTCCATGCCGAAAGCTGGAGAAATTTCACATCGGGATAGAATATCGGGCCCTGAAACAGCAAGTCCTCCCTCTCCGGAAGGATTATTGGATCCTCCAGGGATATTTTCTTCAGTAAGGGGAACCAACTTCTCTTGGGCCAGAAAGGTTGGATTATTATAACCCTGGCTCGGTCTTCCTGAATCTTCTTTAGCACCCACGGTATCAGGGATATAGGAAGGAATGCATATGCTAGATTCATGTTCCATTTCTGAGATAACGCATATCCCTTCTGGTCTGTCTTCTGGATTGAGGGAGAAGAATTTTCCTGCCTTTGCGTTTTTCCAAGTAAAAAGATCCCATTGGGGAATGCCCCATCAATGTGTTACCTGACGAAACACCTCCCAGTTCAATTCCCATTCTGACTGTAGAACAGTTTCTCGACTGAGGAGGTCTGCTACTGTATTTTGAGAGCCTTTTAGATGTACTGCAGATATTGAAAGGACCGAACTTTCTGCCCACTGGAAGATTTTGCCCGCCAAAGATAGTAGAAGGTGGTGACGAGGACCTCCCTGATGTTTGAGGAAGGCTACTGATGTCATGCTGTCTGTTAATACTCTGACATGTTTACCTTTTAGATGTTCTTGACCCCTTTTCAACGCCTCCCAGATGGCCTGAAGCTCTCTTAGATTTGATGATCTAGGACGATCCTGCGTTCGCCAGGTACCTTGTAGATATTGACCGTTTACGTGAGCCCCCCAGCCTCTGCTGCTCGCATCGGTAGTGAGAGTCACGAATGGGGTCAACCTCCATATGACTCCTTCGTGTAGGTTGGCTTTGGAGGTCCACCAAGTCAATGATCTTTTGGTTACCTTTGATAAGGAAACCTTTTTGTCCAGATCGACCATTTTCCGACTCCAGGTTGATAGAATTTGTTGCTGCAACTGTCTTGAATGGAATTGGCTTCACCTGACTCCCGGTATAGAAGCTGTCATGAGACCCAGGATTTTCATACATTCCCGAATGGTAACTTTCGTGTTCCTCATGAATTCCTTGATCTTGACTCTGAGCTCTGTCTGTTTCTTTTCCGGCAGAAAATACATTTGTTGTTCTGAGTCTAGAAGGATTCTCAAAAAAAAATCTTTCTTCTTTCTGGTACAAGATGTGATTTTTCCCAGTTTATAATCCATCCTAAATTTTTCAGGGTCAGGATGGTTGATGTTAGTTTTGTCTTCAGCTGCTGTGGAGAGTCTGCCAATACCAGGAAGTAGTCTAGATACTGAATAATTAATATTCCTTGTTCCCTGAGGAACGCCATAACTTCGGCCATCAGTTTGGTAAAGATACGTGGAACTGAAGAAAGACCAACCGGAAGACAAGTAAACTGGTAATGCAGAATGCAGTCTCCTTCTTTTACAGCAAACCGTAGAAATTTTTGACTGTGACGGTGAATTGGGACATGATAATAGGCCTCTTTGAGATCTATTGTACACATCACCATGTTGTGTCCGATTAAGGGAATTGTCGACCTGATTGATTCCATTTTGAATTTTTTGTAAACGACTGATTTGTTTAGAGATTTCAGGTTTATTATGGTGCGCTAATCGCCCCCGGGTTTCTTTATTGGAAAAAGACCCGAGTAAAAGCCCAGGAACTGTTCTGCTTTTGGTACTGGTATTACTGCTCCCGATTTTATTAGCTTCCTCACATCTGTTAGCAGCCTTTTGGAGATCTGGGCGGAATGGGTTGTTGTCAGGTGAAACCTTCCCTGCGGAATCTGTCCGAATTTTATCTTGTAGCCCTCTGCGATAGACTGGAGAATCCATGGGCTGTTGGTAATCTTCATCCAAGCTCCGTGGAAAAGTTGGAGTCTTCCTCCCACTTTCCTGGCATCATCTTCTACGTGTGTTAGCACTTGTAGAGGGAAGGGGATTCCTTGAGATACCTCCCTTCTGGTAGCTCCATCTACCTGACTTCCCTTTTCCGGAATTTCCTCCCTGGATGTCTTCCTCCTCAGGTGGTCTTCCAGTTGTTCCAGCCATGAGTATATACTCATGGATCTTGCAACTGAAGTGGATGCGATATTGGCTTTTATTATTGCTGCAGATGTTTCCCAGGTCTTTTTATGGAGACTGTCTGCTTTCCTATTAATTGCATCCTTTAGAGATGATGAATCCTCAAACGGGATGGATGTTTTTTTCACTACCCTGGCAATCAGGATATCAATTTTTGGGGTTTCCGTCCATAATTTTATATCTTCTGGTTCGAACAGTAGGAGAGTTCTGAAGCTTCTGGGAATTATTAACTTCTTCTCTGTGTCCTCCCACTCTTCCAGGATCATTGCCTTAATGTAATTATTCACGGGAAAAACCTTATTCCTGCGGGTTCTCAACCTCCCAAACATCTCATCCTGCACTGATGATGGTTGGTGAGTGTCTTCTATCTGCATAGTGTTTCTTACTGCAGTTAACAGTGTATCGGTATCTTCCCAGGAGAAGAGATATTTTTTCTTCTCTTCTGGAGGGTTAATGATAGAGTCTTCCCTGTCCTGATCGGAGGCAGAAAAATCCGACAACTCTTTTTCCCCAGAACTGGACTCCAGCTCCTGACGTGGCCTCTTGAGACGGGGCGCACCCTGAGGAGCTTGTGGAACGACTAAGTCTGTGACAGTACTCTGCACTTCCTCTCTTACTATGGCTCTTAAGTCTGACATGAAGGAGGAATGTTCTTCTTTGACAATTTTTGCAATACAGGTAGAGCATAACTGTTTTCCGTATGTGTCCGGTAGTTTCTTGTTACAGATGGCGCATCTCCTTTTCTTAGGAGCTGAGGTCATCGAGTCTTTTTTAGGTGTCTCCTTGTCCTAAAAAGACACGGAGCACAAGACTTTTACTACCGTATATCAATGGGAATGAAGTGAGAAGAGGGGAAGTACCCAGTAAACTTACTTGGGCTGGAGGTTCAGTCAGAGTGTCAGAATGACCAGTGGATTGATCTGCCATTGCTGGTGTGCTGGTTGACTGATGACCTTAGTCCCACCCACCCCTTAAATAGATCTCACCTGTCTTCCATCTGAATCATCAGAAAAAAAGGGCATTTCTCCTTTAATTTTTATTTTGGCGCCATTTTTTTCAAATTTTCCGGAAGTGCGTTCCACCGTGGAACGCATGCCGGTTACTAGAGGTTCGCGTATCGCTCTCTCTGTAACCGGAAGTGCCGTCTCCGCCATCTTGCGCACGCTGGAGTATGCAGGGCTGCAGCAGCCGGAACCAAGAGCCCCCTTTGCGGGGAAAATGGTTCCACTCCCACCGGAAAAAAAGGCTGAGGGACCCCTGGATTCAGTGGGGTGTCAGCCTCTGGACCCTGGCAGGAGGGAGGGGAGGAGTGCGAGGACCCCAGCCCGATCCTCCTGCGCCCGGCTTCAGGAACTCCTGCTACCGGTATGTAACCTCTTCTGTGTCGGTCCCTGATAGGGACAGGAAAAACACTGGAGTGAGGGGCCTTTTAACCTCTTGTGTGTTTCCGTCCCTATCAAGGATATGAAGAATGACCTCCTGATGGTGCTGTCAGGAGGGACGTCCTGGAAAAAAACATACTCACCTATCCGATGACCCCCGGTCTCCTTATCCGGTGCGTCCGGTCTCCCCGATGTCTCGCGGTTGTGTAACAGGACCTTCCATGACGTCATTTAGTCATGTGACAGGTCACGCGACCACCGACGTCAGCGGTCGCGTGACCCGTCACATGACTAAATTACGTCATGGCAGGTCCTTTTAGACCATCGCGAGCCGCCGGAGAGCCAGGACGCATCACTATGGAGACCGGGGGCCATCAGAAGGTAAGTATAATGTATTTTTTTATTTTAAAATCCTTTTTTTTTTTTTTTTTTTTTTTTTTTTTTTTACAGGTACTATGGTACCCGGGTTTGGAGGAGAGTCTCCTCTTCTCCAGACCCGGGTACCATCCGCACATTGAATTGCTTAATATCCGCATGTGCACATGTAGTCATGCGGATATTAAGCAATTCAATGCAAGTCAATGGTGGAGTAAACGCCGCGATTACGCAAAATAATTCGTAGTCCTGCGGATTTTTCCGCAATGATAATCCGCAGCGGAAATTTCCACAGCATGTGCACAGCACATGCGGATTATCATTGGGGAACATTGCAGACCTACTAAGAGTTTTTTAAGCGTTTCTGCGGCGGAAATGCCGCTGCGGAAACGCTTAAAAAACGTATAGTTGGCACACAGCCTAACATCTATAAGGGAAAATATATAATGCAAGAGATTCATATAAGTTACTACAGATATTTACATATCTTATTAAGAGCTAAAATAGATATAATCAGAATCAATATGTACAGTTGCAATTTCTCTGTAAAAGCCCAAAATAGGCAGATTAGTATAATGTAGATACATATATCAGTCAGTGCAATATTGAAAGCATGAGTGTGTGGAATAAAACCTGGGGCTCATAGAACAGTAGATATCACCTGTGGTGTACACCATGATAAGAGGTGTCTAGCAATGCAAAACTTGGCTCTCTTGTATGGAGTCAGAAGTAGTGTAACCGGCTTACAGTAGAAATTCCCATATATAGATCCTAAATAAAACCACCAAGGTCATCTATTCATTCAATCCCGTGGGGGCGAGAGTCCAAATGGAAAATCCACAGGCATTCTATTTGGAGGATTAGTTTATTCCAATCTCCTTTTCCGACATTTTGTCTGACAACCTCTAAAATACAAAAGGAAATAGCTCTGTTGTCACCCTGAAAATACTCTCTAATAAGTCTAGGTATCCCTTTTATGTCTGTTGTTGCTAAAGGTGTTCACTGATGAGTCTTCTAATCTCCCTTATAGTTTTTGCCCAAAGTCTAAATATTATGACATTCTTACTAAAATTTTGGTTGAGGGTCTGGATAAAAAAACTAATCTCAAAGAATGAATCTGAATTCATGGCACCTAATTGTCACCATTCTCACTTTTTATGTTCTCAATAAAGTTCCCAAAGGGTTAGACCCACTTACAGGATGACAAAACCTAAGATAAAAACAGAATGAACATATTTCCTACTATAAGTAAGTAAAAAGCAAAAGTGCATATAAGGCTGTGTGCCCACGTAGCGTTTTTCAAGCGTTTATGCTGCGGAATTTCCGCAGCGGAAACGCTTGAAAAATGCTAGGTAATCCGCACCCCATGGTCCCCAAGGGGATTCCGCATGTTCTATGCACATGCTGCGGATTTTTCCGCAGCGTTTATGCTACGTACAAAAATCCGCAGCATGTCATTTAATTTTGCGGAAGTGCAGCGGAACTCCCGCCATTGACTTGCATTGAGACGCACAGAAACCGCGACTGTACATTTGTACAAGCGGCTTCTATGCGTCTCTATGTGCGGATGGTACCCAGTTCTTGAGGAGAGGAGACTCTCATCCAGACCTGGGTACCATTGTACCTGTAAAAAAAGTATAAAATAACAAATAAAGTTATATTCACCTGTCCGGCGGCTTCTCTCTGAATGCCGGCATCGCTTGAGGACCTGCGGTGATGTCACAGTCATGTGACCGCAGGCCCTTCACCGCTCTGTCTCGCGATATGCCGGCAGCCGGGAACCAGACAGGAACGAGCGCTGCTGCACACACCGGGGCCTCGGGGGTGAGTATAGCTTTATTTGTTTTAATTTTTACGGTTCACACTGTATAAATCCATGCTGTTTGCATGGATTTATACAGTGTGACCTAGTTGTCAAGCACTTTCCAAGTGATGCTATCGCCTGGAAAGTGCTTGTCAATCTGCATGCGGAAACGCATGTGAACCCGCATGTGGATCCGCATGTATTCTGCAGGAAAAACGCATGCACAATCTGCATGCGTTTTTTTCTGCCAGGGAGATGCAGAAATGCTGCAGAAATTTTCTGCTTCATTTCTGCATCGTGTGCACATACCCTTAATAACATAGGATACTTAGTAAACACTGCTTAGGATTAAAAAAAAAAAAAAAAAAAAAAAGGGTAAAAGCCATCTATGATTTAGGTTCTTGCACTCAGTGCACACAAGGTTAAGGCCTCCCTTTCTTCGAGCCAAACATTACGTCATTTTTGACACATGGTAAGGTTTTATTACTAGAGGTTAGGGCCTTCAATACTAGGTGCTGATGAAATGGATTTTACACTTTTTTTTTTTTTTAATCAAAACAGTGTTTACGAAGTATCCTATGTTATCTATATGCACTTTTGCGTTTCATTTAGTTTCTATCTTAGGTTTTGTCTGTATAATGACCAGTGTGAACATGCTCCTACAAGTTGTATGTATACCAACTTATATTCCAGTTCATTTCTTTCCGTTTTGCTGCACTTAGAGGACAAACAATATGGTCTGAAATAAATTCCATTAGTCAGTACACAGGGATCTAAATAGACAAGATACTCCGTCCCTTTTGTCATTTCAATGCTTTCATATTTCAGGGATACAGACGATCTTTTGGTGAAATTTAATGGTATGGTCATAGAGGACAACATGATTTGTCTTAAATAGATGTAGAGGAACAATATAGCAATATTCCCGATGAAGTAGGGATCATGGAAGCTAATGATTTCTTTAAATCCAAAACCATGCAATGTAGTGACCATAACCAATTTCTTTCCAAATTACTTCAATTTATACTTACCCATAACTATTTCCTATTTAATGGGAAGACATTTCACTAGCTCAGAGGGACCACAATGGGGTGTCTCTGTGCCCTCTCTTATTCAAATCTACTTATGTGCTGGTGGGAGGAGATAGTAGTTTTCCAGTAGTAGGCTTGATGGAACTCCAAGACAATGTTCTGGGCCATATACATAGACGATGTGTTCCTTCTATGGTCCGGATCCGCTATAGGAATTCAATTCATTGTTGAGTGCTGGAATATCAACAACATTGGCCTCAAATTCACACCAGAAATTGGCAGCACAAAATGGCCATTCTTAGACCTCATCATTAGAAGGGATAGGCAAGGAAATCTGATAACTCGCACATGCCGTAAACCAACTGACACAAAAAAATTTACTCAAATGGGAAAGTCACCACCCTGTCCCTCTCAAAAAAAGGTTTCCCTAAGGGACTATGTAATGTACCAGAGTACTGGGGCCAGGAGGCACTTTTAGGCCCAGATGTAGGTGCCACGCGGTGGTATGACTCTTCTGCGGTGTAGTGCAGTTTGGGGTGTCACGGTGCTCCTACCTGGTTCTGGCGCTTCAGACCCGTTCACAGGGTACATCTAATGGATTTAGAGGTAGGTAGGAAGAAGGCAGACCAGACCTTGGTATGAACAGTTCAAATTGTTTACTGCATCACAGATCAAGTAATCACTGCTTCTCCAGCATTTAGCTGCAACACTGGTTTTCCATACAGGTGGCGGCTGAATGGCAGCAGGACTGATACTCTGATATGGTGAAAGGTTTGGCCTTGCTGCGATGGGCTCTAAAAAGACTGTCTGGCAAGGTATTTAATCCTGGCAGCCCTTGTGCCCTACACCTAACCTCTAGACAGGCTTGACTCTAACCGCCAACTGCCCCCAGGTCAACATAGTGACCAGACTACAGAGAATGTTGATCAGACATCCTCTAATACAGGGTTCCCCAACTCCAGTCCTCAAGGCCCACCAACAGGTCATGTTTTCAGGATTTCCTTACTATTGCTCAGGTGATAACTGCATCACCTGCACAGGTAATAATTACACCACCTGTACAATACTAAGGAAATCCTGAAAACATGACCTGTTGGTGGGCCTTGAGGACCGGAGTTGGGGAACCCTGCTCTAATACAGCCCTTTGACGACCCTTATACCACCACCTGCTGGTCTCCAGTGCTATTACAGAGCAACAATTTACATTTAATTTAACAAAATGACACCAGGCAATACATCAAAGCATGACTTATTCCACAGGCTCATATGAATGCAGAAATGTTTGTAATGGCCCCTTTTGGGTCATTACAACTCTATCTCCTTATTAGAAGAAATTGTTCACAAATTAATGAATTTAGGATGTAGACGATGAGCTTAAGGAATAGATTCATCCAGAGAGGGTAGCCCAAAACAACTTTTGATTCAGCGAAAGAGGGGACAATAAAATAATAGTAAGAATTATAGGCACATTTGACAATCAAATCAGGTCTATTGGATAAATAAAAAACATAGAGGCATACTTTGAGCAAATCCGGATGTAAGGGATATCATTCCACCTAATTCAAGTATCACCTACAGAAAAGGTCCATCTATCAGAAACTGACTAGTCCACAGTTTTAATAAAAACCAACACAGGAAGGTACTTGGCTAGACCGTAGAACCTGTGGCACTTTTATATGTGGTGACTGTGATTTCTGTAACTGGATTAGACAGTGTAGGAGCTTCACTGGGGAATGTTCAAACAGACAGTTTTTATAAAAGATTTTGCAAACTGCAAAGCAACAGGTGTTGTATACAGTATATGGCCTCATGTATCTGCCCTTTAAATTATGTGGGAAAAATAAAAGGAATTTAGAATACGCATCAGTGAACACCTCTGGGGCATCAGACATAGAAGGGATACAGAGGCATTTATAAAAGCTGACCGGTGTTATTTGATGCTAAAATCTACATGAACAGGGTTTTAGGTTTTGTTCTTTACTATGGATGTGATTTTTTTTTCTGGCATTTTCTCCTTAGGCTTCTCTATATTAAATGAAAAATTCCAGAAATAAAAAAAACTGGAATCAACAATGCTTGTAAAACACTAGGCAAACATCATGAGACACTTGGTGCACCTTTTATATCACATATTTAGAAAAAATCTCTCTTTTTTGCACATCATACATGTATGTTGCAGATATGTTATGGGTACGACTGTAATGCTAATGATGCCAATTTAATTATTTGTCAAAAGTACCAATGACATCTAATAAGGTTAACGGAGTTACAGGGCTTCCTCATTTACCCTTCTCATCCGCTCAATTTAGGGGGCGGCTGGGTTTCTATGTCGCCTAAATCCCTAATAATGGGTCCGCAATATACAAAAGTCTATTAGGTCGATCTAGATCCTCTATGTAGATTGTGAGCCCCAATGGGGACAGTGCCCATAATGTCTGTTAATTGTAAAGCGCTGCGGAATATGTTGGCGCTATATAAATAAAAAGATTATTTTTATAGATGCAGCGTTCAATAAGTTACCTCTTAAGGCTCCCATACACATTAGATTAAAGCTGGCAGAAACCGCTGATTTCATTGGGAATTGGCCTCCAGCCATATGATGTCAGAGGAGAAGGATCTGGCATGCAGATTTTGAGCAGATGATCTGTTTGCTCTCCCTGGAGATAATCCTCTGCCCATGACTCTCTCATAGAGACCACAGGAAAGCTCGACCAAGTAAAACAGCTGTGTGTGGGGGAGTCGGGAGAAATAGACATCAACTGAATGTTTGACCGGCCAACTGTAATCTCATGTGTATGGGGCTATTAGTATTACACTGACAGGCAGGAATAATTCACCGCACTACAGTAGTTCAGTGCATCACCAGAGCAATCAGAGGCTTGTATGTTGTATGATCGCACTAATGAGGGTTGTGGAAAAAAAAGCTTAAAATATTTTAAAGACAAAAAATAAATATCACAGGTTTAGTAAGATCGAAAGAGAACATTCTCCATTCTTGATGAAGACAGAGAGAAGACATCTTCTATATATCTGAGGTAACTGAAAGACAACATCCATTATTTTATTTGAGGCAGAAAGACAGAGGCAGAGAGCCTCCTCCATTATATCTGGGGCACAGAGAGGGGGAGCCCTGTGCTCCCCACAGACACATCCCAATATATCTCCATGACAGCCGGAGCCTAACAATGGAGTCCTAGAACGATGTCATTAAATTATCAAGAGAAAACAAACAAGATAAAATACAGCGACATTCACTAAAGAGATAAGACGATCTACTTCTGGAATAATCTGTCCCCAGAATGTCTCCATTACAATATACAGCTCATACAGCAGATAACAGCCCCTCATACATCTATAGCACCGGCCCCCCGGCCCAGATCCACATCTCCAGACTGAGAAACTGATCCAGGAGGTCGGTGCTGTGTCCCGGGGTCATCTGTATCTGCATCAGGAATGAGGGGAGGGAGGGTTTATATATTAGGAGGTGGGTGGGTGGTGCCAAGATGTGGGAGGCAACTTGTACTATTTTACTGTGTGTGGGGGGATAGCTGTCAGGCAAGGTGTGGCAAAGTGCAACACAAAGGGATAAGGGGAAGGGAGCCCAGACATTAGGGAAAGGGAAGTGGAGACCTCCTAGGCTGATTTGATATCACCCTGTCTCCCCTATCATCCCTATATTGGTTCCTCACCAACTGCCGCACAGGAACCTAAAACCCTGTATTTAAGTAAAGCTAGGCCCTGGCTACGGAAGGGGGGGGGGGGCGTGAGCGCTAGTCAGTCCCCTCTAACAACTAAAGACAACAAGGTACACAGACATGTAGGAAAGTAACTTAGCTTGAGCCGACTTTGGAGAGATAGCACACACGTCCTTTTAGCACCAGAGAGTAAGTAAGAACTGCACTTGTTCCAAGCCTTCACAAGGAAACATGTGAATATCACCGATGCCACCCTATAGCAGACTGAAAGTATTTAAACATCCAGGCCAGCGTTTTAATTAGAGCAGGAGGGAGGTGGCCGCTGGGTCCTAGAGTGAGACAGCTTCTAAGAAGGCATCTGTAATGCCAAACAAAGATCTCCTGCAAACAACTGCAGGGCGACTGTCTGTCACATCTGACACACCTGTGACAGTATCCCATCCTCTACGAGTGGCCTCCGGACACTCAGGACCGGGTTTCTCAGGATAAGAGGTGTGAAATGAACGAATCAACCTGGGAGCGTTCACCTCTGATGCTGAAACCCACATCCTCTTCTGGACCATAACCCTTCCAGTGCACCAAGTATTGTAGGGAACAATGTTGGAGACAAGAATCTACAATCCTCGAAACCTGAAACTCCAGATTGCCATCAACCATTACTGGGGGCGGTGCTAGGGGTGATGGCTCAAGAGGTTCCACATATTTCTTGAGTAAGGACCTGTGGAAAACATTGTGGACATTAAGGGCCTGAGGAAGCTCAAGACGAAACACTGCTGGGTTAATGAAGGCGGTTATTTTGTACGGACCAATAAACCTAGGCCCCAGCTTCCAAGAAGGGGCCTTCAATTTGATATTCCTGGTAGACAACCACACAGTCATTCACATTCAGGTCCGGACCTGGCAAGCGTTTTCTGTCAGCCATATGTTTATACCTGTCTCCCATGATCTTCAAATTACTCAGGACCCACTGCCACATCGAGGAGAGTGACGAAGCAAAATGGTCCTACTCAGGAACTCCCGAAGCTCCTCCCCCACTAAAGGTACCAAACTGTGGATGGTAACCGTATGCACCAAAGAACGGTGACATGCCAGTGGATTCTTGACAATGATTATTAGTGACAAATTCTGTCAGCAGTAAGTAGGATGTCCAATGCTGAGTTTTGGAGACAAAACACCTCAGGTAGGTCTCCAAATTCAGATTGATGAGCTTGGTCTGACCACTTGACTGAGGGTGGAAACCATAGGAAAAAGGACAGCTGCACCCCCAGTCGAGAACAGAACACTTTCCAGACTTTGGAAACAAACTGGCTCCCCCGATCTGACACCACATTGGAGGGAACCCCGTGAAGCTTCACAATCTCATTTATGAACACCTGAGCAAGTGTCTTGGCATTTGGAAGAGCAGGTAATGTGACGAAGTGAACCATTTTACTGAACCCATCTACAACCACCAAAACCAACGTTTTGCCTGCAGAAACAGGTAGGTCAGTAATAAGATCCATGGACAAGTGTGTCCATGGCCTACTAGGGATAGGTAGCGGAAGAAGAGTACCAGACAGACAGGCAAAACCTTAGAATGCGCGCAATTACTACAAGCAGATACGTGTTCAATCACATCCCAATGCAACCCCGGCCACAAAAAATGACGAGAGAGGAGGTCCGTGGTTGCCTTACCATCTGGATGACCAGTGTGACGACACAGCTTTTCTTCTTAATTATGCCAGACAAATTCAGTAAGCCAGGAGCCATATGCTTTTAGCTTCATATTGACTTGGTGTTCCACTTTGGTTGATGAACACAGGCTATTGTTTGAATAATCCTGAATGTTGACACTTGAGTTGAGATGTACTGCAACATATTGTCTGCAAATCTAGCAAGATAGAGACATGGAGTACATATTATACCAAACCCTGCAAGTTGATAAAATGCTCAAACAATGAGTAGGGTTGACTGAGTATAGGTGCAGTGGCAACATAATTCTTTAAAGGGAATCTGTGACCCCCTGGCACTTATCTGACCTCTAATATGGGCATACAGGTGATAGAAATGTGAATCTATAAATACCTGTATGCCTCATATTAGAGGTCTTGTTGCTGTGAAATGTCTTTTTATTCCTACAAGTTTCTGATGCTGTGGAGCCGGTGCCTGGAAGAAATCCCTGCCTCCTGTGTGAATTACCATGTTTCTCCCCTCCCCTGTATGTCACAGTGCCCTGTGATGTGCAGTTGAAGAAAAATCCAGCCACTGTGACATGCAGGGGAGGGGGGAAGCATTGTAATTCACACAGGAGGTGGGGATTTCTTCCAGTCCCCGAGACTGGAATACATCAGAAACTTGTAGGAATAAAAAGACATTTCACAGCAACATGACATCTAATATGAGGCATACAGGTACTGTAGGTATAGATTTACATTTCTATCACCTTATGCCCATATTAGAGGTCAGACAAGTGCCAGGTGGTGACAGATTCCCTTTAAGGAAGAAAAAGCCTGGAGGGAGGCATCCCACCATTTGGAAAAATCAGACCCTTTCTTGTTCATGTCAGTAAGGGGCTTCCCAATTACAGAGTAATTTTGAATGAATTTCCAGTAAAAATTAGTAAAGCCCAGAAAACATTGTAGAGCCTTCAGGTTCTTGGGACGGTCCCAATCAAGGACTGCACGGATCTTCTCCAGACCCATCCGAAAACCTGAAGATGACAACAAGTACCCCAAAAACTGCATCTCCTGAATAGAGAAAACACATTTTTCTAGTTTGACATATAGTTTGTTATCCCTTAATATCTGGAGTACCTGTTTAACATGCCCCCGATATGTCTCTAAATCAGGTGAGTAAAAAAAAATATCGTCCAGATAGACCACCACAAACCTCCCCACCAAATGATGGAAAATGTCATTTATGAACTGCTGGAATACCGCAGGTGAATTAGTCAAACCAAAAGGCATAACCAAACTCTCGAAATGCCCTTCAGGGGTATTGAACGCTGTTTTCCATTCGTCCCCTTCTCTGATTCTAACCAGATTGTAGGCTCCCCTTAAATCCAATTTGGAGAATACCTTAGCTCCCACAACCTGGCTGAACAAATTAGGAATCAGAGGAAGAGGTTATGGATCACGGATGGTAATTTAATTACCGGAAATCTAAACAGAGATGTAGATCGCCATCTTTTTTCTTTACGAAGAAGAACCCTGCCGCCACAGGCAAAGATGAGGGCCTATTGTGTCCCTTCTCCAGACTTTCCACAATGAAATCCTTCATGGCTTGTCTCTCAGGGCCAGAAAGATTATACAGTCTGGACTTCGGCAGTTTAGCTCTGCAGGTCAGGTTAATAGGACAGTCATATGCCCGATGAGGAGGCAAATCCTGAAACCCCATCTCAGAAAAAAACGTCCACAAAACTAGACAGAAAAGCAGGTAATATTAACAGAGACTGTAGCAAGGGAAATATCTAAATAGTTCTCATGGCAGTAATCTCCCCATTCAATAATCTCCCCGATTTGCCAATACACCAAAGGATTATGTTTCACCAGCCAGGGAACAAAACAATTGGGGTGGGAAGATTGTCCAGGACATAGCAAGGGATTATTTCACAATGAACCAACCCCACCCTCAGTTTTACATTGCGTACAATCTGAGTAAATGCTTTCTGTGCAAGTGGCGCCGAGTCGATGGTGAAGATAGGCTTAGCTAAAGTACAGCAAACAAGACCATGAGTTTTCACAAACTCAGCATCAACCATGCTGACTCTGGCTCTACTGTCAAACACAGACATTTTCTTGGTTTTGCTCTCTAGCACCACCTCTGCTGTCAGGACAAACCAGGAACTACAGGTTGGAGACAAATGCGCCGTTTGCTTATCCAACTCCAGACTACCAAGAGTTAATAGTCTCATTTTTTTCAGGAATTGAAGGACAGGTCCTTTTTTCCCACAAAAAAAAAAAACCACACGCCTTTTTTCTTGCAAATATATGATGTAGAAACACCCCCTAACTGCATGGGTTCCTCCACCTCGCCCAGTACTGGTTCACCGCCAAACCGCTCCCCTGGCAGAGGTACATAACCCCGACAAGAAGGCCCCAGAGAAGGTGGTCTCACCCGTCTATCCCAAAGGAGTCTATCAAGATGTATGGCCAAAGACATGGCAGCCTCCAAGGACTGAGGGGTTTCATATACTGTCAAAGCATCTTTCAACCTTTCAGTAAGACCCTCATAAAATTGGCTTCTAAGAGCTAAGTCATTCCATTTAGAATCTGTTTCCCATCTACAGAATTCAGAGCTGTATGTCTCCACTGACGATTCCCCTGCTGAAGGCGATGTAGCCTAGAGTCAGCCAAGGCGACTCAGTCAGGGTCACCCCCCCCCCCCCCCCCCCGGCTGCAACCGGCTCTGACATTCGCTGATGTCACGTCATGATTCCGGATGCAGCCGGGGGTCTCGTTACCCCGTACGTCACACCCAGCATCCACCGAGAGCTCTCCCTCTCCCCAATCATTGGGAAAGCGCGTGGTGAATGCTGGGTGTGACGCGCTGGGTAATCCCACCCACAGCCCTGCATCCACCGAGGGGAGCGAGGGACGTGACATCAGTGGTAGATCACGTGATGCCTGTAAGCGGCCAGCGATAGCGGCGCTCACAGGCACTATCTGTAACACAAGGTAATTACAAAATCCCTCAGGGGCCCCGGGGGGATGCATTGGGGGGGGTTATAAAAAGTTGTGAACAACTTCTTTAATCAACTTGCATAGTTTGTCCTACATTGCTGGCAAATCAACAACACCCTTGGCTGCTATAATACGTAATCAGCATATTATGAAACAGTATTGCTCCATTACCCTATCTTGCAAGATTTGCAGACAATAAATTGCAGTACATCTCAACTCAAGTGTCAACATTCAGGATTATTCAAGCCGTAGTCTGTGTTAATCAACCGAAGAAGAACACAGGTTAAAAAAGTCAACATACACTGTGTTCCAAATTATTATGCAAATAATATTTTCTTAGATTTTCCCAAATTACCTATATGAACTGCAGTCATTGTAATTTTCCAGTCAAACAACTATTAGAGTACAATTGAAAGGTTTTTGTACAAGGTTTTTCCACATACCTCCACCTGCAGAGCCGCCACCACATATATGGCTGTTCTGTGCGCACAGGACCTGTGATGAGGTCACAGGAGGGGAGGAGTCAGGGGTCACATGATCAGGGGCCTCCGTGGATGCAGGACTCTGCTGTGCTGGTTGTCATGGTGCTGGATGAGGGGAAGGTTATGTGTGGGGTCAGGAGGGGTTTACAGTGTGGATGTAGCAGAGCCGCGTGTGTACGGAGCGGAGCCGCGCGTGTACGAGGCGTACGGAGCGGAGCCGCGCGTGTACGAGGTGTACGGAGCGGAGCCTTGCGTGTACGAGGCGTGCGGAGCGGAGCCGCGCGTGTACGAGGCGTGCGGAGCGGAGCTTGTACGAGGCGTGCGGAGCGGAGCCATGCGTGTACGAGGTGTGCGGAGTGGAGCCGCACGTGTACGAGGCGTACGGAGCGGAGCCGCGCGTGTACGAGGCGTACGGAGCGGAGCCGCGCGTGTACGAGGCGTACGGAGCGGAGCCGCGCGTGTACGAGGCGTACGGAGCGGAGCATGTACGAGGCGTGCGGAGCGGAGCCGCGCGTGTACGAGGCGTGCGGAGCGGAGCCGCGCGTGTACGAGGCGTGCGGAGCGGAGCCGCGCGTGTACGAGGCGTGCGGAGCGCAGCCTGTACGAGGCGTACGGAGCCGCGCGTGTACGAGGCGTGCGGAGCGGAGCCACGCGTGTACGAGGCGTGCGGAGCGGAGCCTGTACGAGGCGTGCGGAGCCACGCGTGTGCGGAGCCGTGTGTGTACGAGGTGTGCGGAGCGGATCCGCACGTGTACGAGGCGTACGGAGCGGCGCCGCGCGTGTACGAGGCGTACGGAGCCGAGCCGCGCGTGTACGAGGCGTACGGAGCGGCGCCGCGCGTGTACGAGGCGTACGGAGCCGAGCCGCGCGTGTACGAGGCGTACGGAGCCGAGCCGCACGTGTACGAGGCGTGCGGAGCGGAGCCTGTACGAGGCGTGCGGAGCGGAGCCACACGTGTACGAGGTGTGCGGAGCCGTGTGTGTACGAGGTGTGCGGAGCGGAGCCGCACGTGTACGAGGCGTACGGAGCCGAGCCGCGCGTGTATGAGGCGTACGGAGCCGAGCCGCACGTGTACGAGGCGTACGGAGCCGAGCCGCGCGTGTACGAGGCGTACGGAGCCGAGCCGCGCGTGTACGAGGCGCACGGAGCCGAGCCGCGCGTGTACGAGGCGCAGGGAGCCGAGCCGCGCGTGTACGAGGCGTAGGGAGCCGAGCCGCGCGTGTACGAGGCGTAGGGAGCCGAGCCGCGCGTGTACGAGGCGTAGGGAGCCGAGCCGCGCGTGTACGAGGCGTAGGGAGCCGAGCCGCGCGTGTACGAGGCGTAGGGAGCCGAGCCGCGCGTGTACGAGGCGTAGGAAGCCGAGCCTTGTGTGTATATTATTGAGTTTCCCACTTACAACCCCATTTCTTTGCCCTGCACTCCCTGTATTATAGATTTGGGGCATCTTGGTAGAAGTTTCTCCCTGTCTCTTACCTAGACCTTGTTAAATGGTTCAGTATTTGATCAGTATTTTACCTCTGTATTTGTAAGCCTAAACCAGTAGTGGGTGATAAATACAGAAGTGGTAACGTGTTACTGTTATACTTTCCCTCTTATTGTTCCGCTCCTGTTTTTTGCTTACAAATACTGATATAAAATACTGATCAAATACTGAATGTGTCCTTACACTGACTCTTGGTCACGGTTACAGCATTATTTGCTCCGCACTACGGGCACAATTACCCCGCGACCCTTTTCTACACAGTTTTATGTGTGGAATGCAACGTGTGATTTCTCTTCTTGGAGACACACACACAGGTGGTAATTATTACCAGTCACCAGACGTCTGCGATATGGCGATATTAGGTTTTTGAATGTCCTCTTATTTTTTAGGACGTTAAAAGTATGTTAAGTTTAGCAGGAAATTTTCAGAATGGATCTGTCTTTTTTGTGATCTATTGATTTCTGAAATGTCTTTTCGGGGCTGAACTATTATCCTGCAGTAAATGCTTCACCTCTGGGAGTTTTCATCATCGCATTTAGTAAGATTGGTAAAGGGGTTGTCAGGAGCCTCTCCGCTTCAGAAGTGAGCAGCTCCAGTAACGTTCCGACCCCACACACATGCACGATCAGCAGGTATAGTTATTAGATATTGATGACAGGTAGATAGTGATGAACGAGTGCTCGGTACTAGAATTGAGCAGGTCGGACGCTCGGACGGACTCAACTCGAGTACCAAGTATAATGGAAGTTCATGGGAAACTCGAGCATTTTTACAGAAGAAGCTAATAGGAGGGATGGGGGGCAGGAAAATCGCTGTAATGGATGGAAACCGCTCTAATGGAAAGGGAACAGCATGGGGAAGACGTCTGGACGCATCTCTGACTCCAAGGTCGCTGCTGAGAACAGTGTTGTCAAACTATTACTCCTTTTAGTGTACGTTCCCACGATCAGTGTTTGTTCAGACTTTCACGCAGCTGAATTTCCATGTGATGCCCGCACCTCAGCTCACTTGCGTTTTTGTACGTGTTTTTCCTACATGCGTTTTTGTCCCTTTTTGCTATGTTATTAGGTGTGCAAAGATATACACTGCTCAAAAAAATAAAGGGAACACTTAAACAACAGAATACAACTCCAAGTAAATCAAACTTCTGTGAAATCAAACTGTCCACTTAGGAAGCAACACTGATTGACAATCAATTTCACATGCTGTTGTTCAAATGGAATAGACAATAGATGGAAATTATTGGCAATTATCAAGACACCCTCAATAAAGGAGTGGTTCTGCAGGTGGGGACCACAGACCTCATCGCAGTACCAAAGCTTTCTGGCTGATGTTTGTTTTGTTGGTTATGCTTTCACACTTGTGGTAGCATGAGACGGACTTTACAAACCACTGAAGTTGCTCAGGTAGTGCAGCTCATCCAGGATAGCACATCAATGTGAGCTGTGGCAAGAAGGTTTGCTGTGTCTGTCAGCGTAGTGTCCAGAGGCTGGAGGCACTACCAGGAGACAAGCCAGTACACCAGGAGACGTGAAGGGGGCCGTAGGAGGGCAACAACCCAGCAGCAGGACCGCTACCTACACCTTTGTGCAAGGAGGAACAGGAGGAGCACTGCCAGAGCCCTGCAAAATGACCTCCAGCAGGCCACAAATGTGCATGTGTCTGCACAAACGGTTAGAAACCGACTCCATGAGGGTGGTATGAGGGCCCGACCTCCACAGATGGGGGTTGTGCTCACAGCCCAACACCGTGCAATGACGCATGGCATTTGCCACAGAACACCAGGATTGGCAAAGTCGCCACTGGCGCCCTGTGCTCTTCACAGATGAACGCAGGTTCACACTGAGCACATGTGACATTGTCTGGAGAAGCCGTGGAGAACGATCTGCTGCCTGCAACATCCTTCAGCACGACCGGTTTGGCAGTGGGTCAGTAATGGTGTGGGGTGGCATTTCTTTGGAGGGCCGCACAGTCCTCCATGTGCTCGCCAGAGGTAGCCTGACTGCCATTAGGTACAGAGATGAGATCCTCAGACCCCTTGTGAGACCATATGCTGGTGCGGTTGGCCCTGGGTTCCTCCTAATGCAGGACAATGCCAGACCTCATGTGGCTGGAGTGTTCCTGCAGGATGAAGGCATTGAAGCTATGGACTGGCCTGCCCGTTCCCCAGACCTGAATCCGATTGAGCACATCTGGTACATTATGTCTCGCTCCATCCACCAACGTCACGTTGCACCACAGACTGTCCAGGAGTTGGCTGATGCTTTAGTCCAGGTCTGGGAGGAGATCCCACAGGAGACCATCCGCAACCTCATCAGGAACATGCCCAGGCGTTGTAGAGAGGTCATACAGGCATGTGGAGGCCACAAACAAGCCTCATTTTGACTTGTTTTAAGGACATTACAAATAAATCCGCAGCATGTTCATTAATTTTGCGGAAGTGCCCCCATTGACTTGCATTGAGACGCATACAATGCGCGTCTGTACATTTGTACAAGCGGATTATATGCGTCTCTATGTGCGGATGGTACCCAGGTCTGGAGGAGAGAAGACTCTCATCCAGACCTGGGTACCATTGTACCTGTAAAAAAAAGAATAAAATAATAAATAAAGTTTATATTCACCTGTCCGGCGGCCCCTGCAGCGCTTACCTTCCAGGACCTGAGATGACGTCGCGGTCATGTGACCGCAGGCTGTCTCGCGAGATGCCGTTAACCCGGAAGAAGCCAGGACGAGCGCGACAGCACACGCGGCGGGGGATCTGGGGTAAGTATAGCTTTATTTTTTTATTTTTACGGTCACACTGTATAAATCCATGCCTTTTGCATGGACTTATAGTGTGACCTAGTTGTCAAGCACTTTCCAAGTGATGCTATCGCCTGGAAAGTGCTTGTCAGTCCGCATGCAGAAACACATGCGTTAACGCATGTGGGTACTCATGTGAATCCGCATGTATTCTGCAGGAAAAACGCCTGCACAATCTGCATGCGTTTTTTCTGCCAGGGAGATGCAGAAATGCTGCAGAAATTTTCTGCTTCATTTCTGCATCGTGGGCACATAGCCTAAAGAATGGAGAGGTCTGTAATTTTTATTGTACGTACACTTCAACTGTGAAAGACAGAATCTACTAATAAAAAACAGAAAATCACATTGTATGATTTTTAAATACTTATTTCATACAATAAAATGCTAATTAATTATGTAATTAATTTACTAAAAGTCTGAATGTGGGCTAACACTGATGGGAGGGGAAGTTTCATATTTCTATTTTTGCTCCTAAGTCTGTGTGCCCACAATGCATTTTTTAAGCGTTTCCGCAGCAGCAATTTCGCCGCAGAAACGCTTAAAAAACGCTTGGTAGAAGGCCTGCCATGTTCCCCAATGATAATCCGCATGTGCTGTGCACATGCTGCAGAAATTTCTGCTGCGGATTATCATTGCGGAAAAAAACGCAGCACTACCAATTATTTTGCAGAAGTGCTGCGTTTTCGTCGCCATTGACTTGCATTAGATCGCATGCATTCCGCTTCACTGGATCTGTACATGCGGATTACATGCGTTTCAATGTGCGGATGGTACCCGGGTCTGGAGAAGAGGAGACTCTCCTCCAGACCCGGGTACCATAGTACCTGTAAAAAAAAGAATAAAATAAAAAATATACATTATACTTACCTTCTGATGGCCCCCCGTGTCCTTGTCTCAGCTTGCTGGCAGATCACGGTGGACTGAAGGACCTGCAGTGACGTCATTTAGTCATGTGACGGGTCACGCGACCGCTGACGTCGGCAAGTCCTTTCAGTGTACCGAGAGCAGCTGGCAAGCCGAGACGCATCAAATAAAGGATCCGGGGGCCATCAGAAGGTAAGTATAGATTTATTTTTTACCATTCTTTCGGTCACACTATATAAATCCATGCCGGTTGCATGGATTTATATAGTGTGACCAAGTCGTCAAGCACTTTCCAAGTGATGCTAAAATCGCTTGGAAAGCGCTTGTCAACCCGAATGCGGAAATGCATGTGAAGAACGCTTCACATCCGCATGTCCCTGGCAGGAAAACGCATGTACAATCCACATGCGTTTTTTATGCCAGGGAGATGCAGAAACGCTCAGGAAAAAATACGGAGCATTTCTGCATCGAGGGCACATAGCCTAAAAGTTCTTATTGGCTCATAGTTCATATGGAACTTTTCCTTTGTCTGTGAACCTATTTAAGTGCCTACATGTGCAGAATAAAGCAGAAGTCCTGAGTACATGATACAAGGCTGTGCTGTATTGATTTCCTGAGCGCTTGTAAACAAATCTTATTTATTTAGAGTTTGAAAGGCACAGAAGAGAGTGTATTTCGCTCACACAGTTTTCACAAGTTGGAGAGTTAGTATGTGTTAACGGACAAGAGAGAAGGTTAGAGATAGAGGATGAGTAACAGATGGGGAGAGCTGATTATCAGTGGAGATGTCAAAGGCTACTTGCTATGTAAAATAACAGTATTAACCTGCAGATATGGGGTTAATCTGAAAGTTCAAACCATTCTGACCTGGTGCGGTGCCAACCCTGAAAGGCCCACTGCCGGGGTAAATTGAACTTTATTCCCCCCAGCAGCTTCACTCTTTCTGTCATAGGGGAGGCAGTTTCTGTGCGTAGAGAGCGGGGGCTATAACCACACCCCTGGCACTCACTGACAGCCGGCCCTAATGATTAGTCAGCTGTCAGTCAGTGCCGATGCAGAGGTTACAGCCACCATTCTCTATACACAAAGCAGTGACTGAATCCACATTGGCACCTCCCCAATGACTGAAAGAGCAAAGATTAATTTCCTACCGGCAGTGGAGCTCTCAGGGCAGGAGCCAACCGCTACTAATCTGTAGATTAACCCCATATCTGCAGGTTAACATTATTTATTTTACATGACAGATTCCCTATATGGTCTTCGCAGTCTGCTATATAAGGTTCTATGAGCTCAGCCTTAGGTCTTTGTGATTTCCATTATGTGCACAGCTGCTTCTCTATTTTGGTTGATGGTAAAGACTTTGCTTGTCCCTGACCACGTTCTTCAGTTTCCTGATAGCCTTATAATAATGTATGTGCCCACGATGCAGAAATGCTCAGGATTTTTTCCTGAGCGTTTCTGCATCTCCCTGGCAGAAAAAAATGCATGCGGATTGTACATGCGGATTGTACATGCGTTTTCCTGCCAGGGACAAGCTGAAGTGAAGCGTTCTTCCACATGCATTTCCGCATGCGGATTGTACATGCGTTTTTCCTGCCAGGGACATGCGGATGTGAAGCGTTCTTCACATGCATTTCCGCATGCGGGTTGTCAAGCGCTTTCCAAGCGATTTTAGCATCACTTGGAAAGTGCTTGTCAACTTGGTCACACTATATAAATCCATGCAAACAGCATGGATTTATACAGTGTGACCCGAGAGAATGGTAAAAAATAAATATATACTTACCCTCTGATGGCCCCTGGTGTCCTGTTTCCCTCCGTTCTCCCTTGCCAGCAGCGGTACACTGAAGGACCTGCCGACGTCAGCGTCGCGTGACCCGTCACATGACTATGATGTCAGCGCAGGTCCTTCAGTCCATTGTGAACTACCGGCATGCGAGGAGGAGCGCATCGGGGGCCGCCAGAAGGATAAGTATATATTTATTTTTTATTTTATTCTTATTTTTTACAGTTTTCTATGGTACCCAGGTCCAGAGGAGAGTCTCCTCTCCTCCACACCTGGGTACCATCCGCACATTAGAAAGCATGAAATGCACATCTACATATATAATGATGCGTAATCCATGCGATCTAATGCAAGTCAATGGCGGCGAAAACGCAGCACTTCCACAAAATAATTGGTAGTGCTGCGTTTTTTTCCGCAATAATAATCCGCAGCGGAAATTTCCGCAGCATGTGCACAGCACGGATTATCATTGGGGAAAATGGCAGGCCTTCTACAATGCTTTTTTTAAGCGTTCCTGCAGCGTTTTTGCCGCTGCGGAAACGCTTAAAAAACGCATCGTGGGCACACAGCCTAAACTGGTGTTTTCTGACTGACTCATCAGCTGTTTCTCGCAGACACTACATTGTACAATCCATCCGTGGCAATGAGAAAGAGAAGGTCGCCTCCATGTTATCTGAGGTACACCGAAAAAGCCAAAAATAACAGCCCCTCATACAGCAGATCTGCTGAATGTCCCAGATCCACATTTCCAGACTTGGGAAACTGAACTAGGACGGTGCTGTGTCCCGGGGTCACCTATAGCTGCATCACTAAACTTAGTATTGTTACTACATGTACTACTAGATCCCTTATTTTGCAACTTGAGCATTTATCTTCCCAACTAAAGGGGAAAGCTTCTGGAGATCAGATTCTGGAGAAATATTACCGCACTGTTTCTCTATAACGTCAAAAAATAGAGGCCAAAAGTCCTAAGTGCTTAGTGGAAGCTGCTAATCTTATACACATGATAAATACTTTTTAGGCGTCAAGTTATTACAATTATGTAATCATAATCGGCAGGTTTGGTTGGAGACTTTATGTTTTTTTATTAGTGAATGTAGAAGATCTGACACTGGACACACACTGTAAAACTGCAGTAGGACGTTTATTGTTTCTTCAACATAAATTGATAACATTTAGATGGATTCAGACAAACCTTCCTACAAAACGTGATTAACAAAGTCATTACTACAGGACTGTATGAGAAAGTGATTTATTCTACAAGAAACGGATACTTCGGGCCTGGCCTCCAACATGTTAGTCCCAGATGGGGTCTTTGTCCCTGGAGCTTCTCTACACGGTATAATGAGACTCACTGATCTTGTTCATATAAAGAGCATTTAAGAATAGAAACCGCCTAAATATGAGGACCTTGTCTGATCTATATGTCCTTGTATAAAGAACTATGGAGATAGCGCTATTTTTCTGTATAAAATATGTGAGGTTGCTGTAGCCCTAATATTCCTGTGCAGGGGTCTCTGTATAGATAATATTACCCCAGCTTTTTCGATAAGAAGAATGGAAAAGGGGATTGGGGACATTTAATTGTGATTTCCCTTTAATCCCTTGTCTTATATGTACAGCACTGCGCACCGCTATGATAGAGTGCGGAGGTCAGCTCTATATAAGAGCTGACATCAGCAGCAACGCCCACGATTGGTGCTGGCACCAATCGCGGGCGTTTAACCCCTCTAAGGAGCATCGCAGAGGGAGTGAGCTCCCTGTCTGCCCCCATCGGCACAATGCGATCACAATTGCGTTGTACCGATGGTCTCCATGGTAACCCTGGAACGCAAGATGGCCGCGGGGTCACCCAGTGGCAGTGGCCTATCAGCTCCTGCTCGGAGGAGGAGCTGACACGCCTTCTCCTAGTGTGAGAGACGCTGCTCTGATGCCCTGCAGTGCAGAAGCATTGCAGAGTAATAGATCAGCGATCTGTTCGTGTAAAGTTGATGTCCCTTCCTGGGGTAATGTAAAAAACTAAAAACAAAGTTGTTAAAAATATATAAAAAAAAAATCCCAAAGTAAAGAACAAAAAAAATAAAAATATTAATTCAATAAATACCAAATATATATACTTTTTTATATTTTTTTACATAAATAAATGAATGTATCTCCGCTTCCGGAACGACCCGACCTATAAAACTGTCACACTAGTTAACCCCTTCAGTGAAAGTGAACACAGTAAAAAAATAAATAAAAAACAAGGTAAAAAAAAACTATGCTTTATCATCATACTGCCAAACAAAAAGTGCAATAAAATGCGATCAAATAACGAATGTAAATAAAAATGGTATAGCTGAAAATGTCATCTTGTACCGCAAAAAACAAGCTGCCATACAGCTCCATCAACAGAATAAAGCGATGCAAAAATAATTATTTTTTCTATAAAATAGTTTTTATTGTGTAAAAGCGCTAAAACATAAAAAATATATAAATGATCAATTTTACCACACGCAGATCATAAAAAAAAAAAAACACTTCCTGAATTGTTGGTTTTTGTTCATTCTGCCTCCCAAAAATCGGAATAGAAAGAGATCAAAAAATGTCATGAGCCGAAAAATGGTACCAATGATAACTTGTCCAGCATAAAAGAAGCTGTCACATGACTCTCTCGGCTGAAATATGGAAAAATTATAGCTGTCTAAATAAGAGTATGCAAAAACTTGTATTTACAATAAAAAGTGTCTTTTAGAGTGTGACAGCAGCCAAACATTAAAAACCTAAATAAATCTGATATCGTTGTAATCACACGGACCCGAAGAATAAAGTCGCCTAATCACTTATACCACATGAGGAACGACATAAAAAATAAATAAAACCAATTCTTCCCCTGCTGTTGATTTGTTCATTCTGCCTCCCAAAGATCGCAGTAAGGCTTGGCTCACATTTATCCTGCACTCTACGCTGACCGCTAACACCAGGGTTGCCGTGTAAATCTCTGAAATATGTGATTCAGATGAAACCCCCGAAGAAGATTCTCTTTAATGCGGCAGATGGAGGCACTGTGGACGCTGTCTGACCTGTGATCCGGCGGTGTTCATCTTTTTAGGCATGCATAAAAGTGTGATCCGCCACAGTTTTGTGAACTTCTGAAAAGAAGGGCAGGTTTCATCGGTCACGTCACTTTAGATTTAGATGGAAACCCCAAAGTAAGTAACCCACTCAGGTCCGTCATATGTCAACGGAAACATAGGGGGCTTCCACTTTACTTGTTGTACAAAGGTTCTGGAAAAGCACTATTGCTCCTCACCCCCTAAAAGAAATTCTGCAAATTCTGCGTTCCCAAATCCAAATGCCCCCCTCCCTTCTGAGCCCCAGTGTGTCTAAACCACATTTAGCGTCCACATGTTTGGTATTTCTGTGGCGAAGAGAGCCTGCCTAATTTATGAGTGCGTGTCTCCAGAAGAACGCGCTGGTCAGTACAACGTACTTGTCACTGCAATGGCAGTTTAAAATTTTCAATCAGCAACATCCACTACTGCTTGTTTCTGGAAAAAACACATGGAGTCAAAATAGTCACTACATCTGTAGATAAATTTCCAAAGGGGTATAATTTTCAAAATGGGGTAACTTGAGGGGGGATTCTGCTCTTCTAGCACTTAGGGGCTCTGTATATGGAGTCCGCAAACAATTCTAGGAAAATCTGCACTCCAGGAGGCAAATAGCACTCCATCCCTCCTGAGTCTTGCCATATGGCTAAGCAGTACTGTACAGCCAGATATGATATATTTCTACATTCAGCAGAAATTGAGAGACACATTGTGGTGCAATTTTTACTCATTTCCCAGTGTCAAAATGTATAATCTGGGGCTAAAACAAAATTTTGGTGGTAAAGATTAGGGGGTCTACCAATGTGACATGGCACCCTCAAACCAGTCCAGCAAAATCTGAACTCCAATATGGTGCTTCTTTCTTTCTGAACATTGCAACAGGGCCTCAAAAGTAGTTTTTGACCATAAATGGGGTATCGGTGTGGAGAAATTGTACAACAAATTTGGTGTTCATTTTCTCCTATCCTTGTGAAAATGAAAAGATTTGGGGAAAAAAAAAACATTTTTTGTGGGTAAAATTTTTTTTTTTACACATCAACGTTGTAAAATTCTGTGAAGCACCTGTGGCTTCAAGGTGCTCACCACACATCTAAATAAGTTCCTTGATGGGTCTAGTTTCCAAAATGGGGTCACTTGTGGGGGGTTTCCACTGTTTAGGCACATCAGGGACTCTCCAAACGCTAATTATGCCAGCAAATCTTACATTTCAAAAGTGAAATGATGCTCATTCTCTTCCGAGCGCCCAAACAGAGGTTTTCCCCCATATATGGGGTATCGGCGTACTCAGGAGAAATTGAACAACAAATTTTGGAGTCCAGTTTCTCCAGTTACCCTTGTAAAAGTAAAAACAAATTGGGTCTAAAGTAACATTTTTGTGAAAAAAAAAGTGAAATGTTTATTTTTTCCTTCCACATTCCATTAATTCCCGTGAAGCACCTGAAGGATAAACTTCTTGAATGTAGTTTTGAGCATCTCGAGGGTGCAGCTTTTAGAATATTGTCATTTTTGGGTATTTTCTGTCATATAGACCCCTCAAAGTCACTTCAGATGTGATGTGGTCCCTAAAAACAAGGTTTTGTAAAAATGAGAAAATCGCTGGTCAATTTGAACCCTTCTAACTTCTATAAACAATCTCTATAAGGTAAATGGATGGGTGTTTACGTGTCCATAACCAGACAAACCTACATGTGTGACACACAAACTACATTGTTTGTAAAATATAACATTTATTAGTCAATATACTAAAAGCCACATAATAGAGATAAAATAGGGAAAGGTAACACAAACAAAAGGACACAGGGGTGGGTACCAGCTATCACCGAGTTTACATACAACAAATCAATTCATTAGGACCAACCTCCACATAGATATACTGCAAGTATTTAAATAAAGACAACAGTAAAGTGCATAGTGCTAATTGTATGGTTCCACAAAAGTAGATATATAATAATGCAGCATAAATGAGTGAATGTGGTGTGCGGCAATAAAACATGTATGGAGTGACAGAGCTTATACTAACCCGTGTGACCAGAATCCGACACGCGTTTCGCCAGGAGCTTTGACGAGGACTAATAAATGTTATATTTTACAAACAATGTAGTTTGTGTGCCCTTCTAACTTCCTAAAAAAAAAATATTTTTCAGAAATTGTGCTAACGTAAATTAGACATGTGGGAAATATTATTTATTAACTATTTTGTGTGCCATAAACTCTGATTTAAGGGCATCAAAAATAAAAGTTGGAAAATTTCAACATTTTAAACATTTTCACCAAATTTCCGATTTTTTTCACAAATGAATGCAACTCATATCAAAGAAATGTTACCACTATCATGAAATAGAATATGTCACGAGTAAACACTATTAAAATCAGTGGGATCCGTTGAAGCGTTCCAGAGTTATAACCCTATAAAGTGACACTGGTCAGAATTGAAAAAATTGGCCTGGTCACGAAGGTGAAAACAGGCTTCAGTATGAATGGGTTAAAAAAAGACATAATAAAAAAAAACTAATTGAAAAATATACAGGTCCATTTTCCCACCACTTTGTCTGTGCTCTCAAATATTACAATTTGGATACAAAACCAGAATTATAGAAAATGTGTTCAAACACCTTGTGTGGAAAGGTGGAGATTGTGAGCTGAAAGTAACTAATAAATGGCAGATCACTGACATTGGGGGTCAGGAAGGAGAGGGGGGAGGATATTTGGGATATTTTTTTTTCCAGGGTGGGGGTAAGGGTTGCTATATTTGTTCATATAGTGTATAGATATAAATATACAGTATTGTTCAAAATAATAGTAGTCCAATATACAGGTGCTTCTCACTAAATTCAAATATCATCAAAAAGTTAATTTCTTTCGGTTCTTCAATACAAAAAGTGAAACTCATATAGAGTCATTACAAACAGAGTGATCTATTTCAAGTGTTAATTTCTGTTAATGTTACGGATTATGGCTTACAGCCAATGAAAACACAAAAGTCATTATCTCAGTAAATTAGAATACTTTATAACAACAGCTTGAAAAATGGTTTTAAAATCCGAAATGTTGGCTTACTGAAATGTATGTTCAGTAAATGCACTCAATACTTGGTCAGGGCTCCTTTTGCATCAATTACAGCATCAATGCGGTGTGGCATGGAGGCGATCAGCTTGTGGCACTGCTGAGGTGTTATGGAAGCCCAGGTTGCTTTGATAGCAGCCTTCAGCTTGTCAGCATTGTTGGGTCTGGTGTCTCTCATCTTCCTCTTGACAATACCCCATAGATTTTCTATGGGGTTAAGGTCACGCGAGTTTGCTGGCCAATCAAGCACAGTGATACTGTTGATTTTAAACCAGGTATTGGTACTTTTGGCAGTGTGGACAGGTGCCAAGTCCTGCTGGAAAATGAAATTTCCATCTCCAAAAAGCTTGTCGGCAGAGGGAAGCATGAAGTGCTCTAAAATTTCCTGGTAGACGGCTGCGCTGACTTTGGTCTTGATAAAACACAGTGGACCTACACCAGCAGATGACATGGCTCCTCAAACCATCACTGATTGTGGAAACTTCACACTAGACCTCAAGCAGCTTGGATTGTGTGACTCTCCACTCTTCCTCCAGACTCTGGGACCTTGATGTCCAAAGAAAATGCAGAATTTACTTTAATCTGAAAACAACACTTTGGACCACTGAGCAACAGTCCAGGTCTTTTTCTCCTCGGCCCAGGAAAGATGCTTCTGGCGTTGTCTATTGGTCATGAGTGGCTTGACACAAGGAATGCGACACTTGTAGCTCATGTCCCAGATAAGTCTATGTGTGGTGGCTCCCGAAGCAATGACTCCACCAGCAGTCCATTCCTTGCGAATCTCCCCCACATTTTTAAATGGCCTTTTCTTAACAATCGTTTCAACGCAGCGGTTATCCCGGTTGCTTGTGCACCTTTTTCTACCACACTTTTTCCTTCCACTCAACCTTGCATTAATAAGCTTGGATACAGCACTCTGTGAACAGCCAGCTTCTTTAGCAATGACCTTTTGTGGCTTACCCTCCTAGTGGAATGTGTCAATGACTGCATTCTGGACATCTGTCAAGTCAGCAGTCTTCCCCATGATTGTGGAGCCTACTGAAACAGACAAAGGGAACTTTTTAATTGCTTAGGAAGCCTTTGCAGGTGTTTTTTGTTAATTATTCTAATTTACTGAGATAATGACTTGTGTTTTCATTGGCTGTAAGCCATAACCATCAACATTAACAGAAATAAACACTTGAAATAGATCACTCTGTTTATAATGACTCTATATAATATATGAGTTTCACTTTTTGTATTGAAGAACTGAAATAAATTAACGTTTCGAGGATATTCTAATTTCTTCATAAGCACCTGTATATAGTATATATAATAGACCCTAAGAAAGAAGTAGTGAGTCCTTCGAAACGCGTCGGGTTTTTTTTGGCCACACTAAGGCTTCATGCTTTTGGCAGTGACATCACCATTGCCTCGCCACGGCTGTCTTGCGATCACGCGTCAGCGCTTCCAGCGCGACGCTTTTGAACTTACACACAGGGATACCTACAAGAGGACGCTCCCGCTTCATACAGCCGGCTCATCCAGGATCCATAACTGCGCAGTGCACATTACACACTCAGGCAGGAAACATTACCTGACACGGCAACTGTCCTCTGCTTCCCGTTACTTACGCAGTGCCACACTGGAAGCCGCCTATTCTTCAGCACAGTAAGTGGATCATTTACAATCAGGGCTCGTAACTACTCATGTGGCATCTTCTTATTCTACAGCTGGCCATGAGCTTTAATATGGGCATAAATACAGTATCATAACACACTCTAGGCACTTACTAGCACGGTAGTTCTCAACATTTCTTTATAGTAGTCCAATATGACTAACCAGATAAATCACTGTTTTTGGTATAAATTATATTACCACTTGGCAAACAATTTACCAGTTGGTGCAGTAGATTCTAAGAAAACCAACAGACTCAGCATTCATGATCTGCATGTTTTTGAGTCTGTATATTTGAATAATTAATTGAAAGGGGGGTTGTTCAAAATAATAGCAGTGTGGAGTTCAGTGAGTGAGGTCAATCATTCTGTGAAGAAACAGATGTGAATCAGGCGGCCCTTATTTAAGGGTGAAGCCAGCACATATTGTACATGCATTTCTCCTTGAAAGCCTAAGAAATATGGGTCATTCGAGACATTGTTCAGAAGAACAGCGCACTTTGATTAAAAAGTTGATCGGAGAGGGTAAAACTTATAAAGAAGTGCAGACAATGATAGGCTGTTCAGCTAAAATAATCTCCACTGCTTTAAAATGGAAAGCAAAACCAGAGAGATGTGGAAGGAAACGGAAGACTACCATTCGAATGGATCGAAGAATAGCCAGAATGGCAGAAAGGCTCAGCCAATGATCAGCCCCAGGATGGTCAAAGACAGTCTCAAGTTACCTGTGAGTAGTGTGACAGTTAGAAGACGCCTGTGTAAAGCTAATCTCTTAGCAAAAAGTTCCCGCAAAGATCCAATGTTAAAAAACCCCACATGTACTGAAGCGGATACAATTTGCCAAAGAACACATCAACTGGCCTAAAGAGAAAAGGAGAAACATTTTGTGGACTGATGAAAGTAAAATTATTTTTTTTGGGGCCAAGGGTCGCAGAAAGTTAGTCAGACGACTCCCAAACTCTGCATTCAAGCTACGGTACAGTCTGGTACAGGTGGTGCAAGCATCATGATATGGGCATGTTTCTCAAACTATGGTGCCGGACCCATTTACCGCATACCAGGGATCATGGACCAGTTTGCATATATTATAATACTTGAAGAGGTCATGTTGCCTTACACTTTAGAGGATATGCCAGTGAAATGGGTATTTCAACAAGACAATGACTCTAAACACACCAATAAATGAGCAAAATCTTGGTTCGAGTCCAACAAACTCGAGGTTATGGAGTGGCAAGCCCAACCTCAAGACCTTATCCAATAGAACACTTGTAGAGTGACATCAAAAATGCACTTTCTGAGGCTAAGCTAACAAATGCCAAAAAGTTGTGGGATGTAGCTAAATTATCCTGGGCTGGAATAACAGTTGACAGGTGCCAGAAGTTGGTTGACTCTACGCAACATAGATGTGAAGCAGTTCTAAAAAAACTGTGGGTATACAACTAAATATTAGGTTAGTGATTCACAGGAATGCCAAATCCTCAAAAAAAGGAGTACATATTGTGAGTTTGTAAATACAAATGCTGACACTACTATTTTTTAGAACAGTCCAATGTTCATTTTTTTTTAAATTTTCTGTAAAGTAGTTAAAAATTATATACATTTCTCTTCATGTTTTGAATTAGAAAACAGTGCAATGTTCCTAATGCATGGAAATAAAAACTAGTATAAAGATTTTGTGCTCAACTCATGTTTTTGAACACACTGCTATTATTTTGAACAAAACTGTATAACAATGAGAAACATTCAGTGCACATAGAATATTGCTTTTTATTTCCTTATTACATCAAAGATATTAGTAACTGCAGATATTTTTAATTCTAATTATACAATTCTAATTCTGTATTTTTCGGACTATAGGACGCACTTTACCATAAGACGCAAGCCAGGTTTAGACAATAGAAAATGGGAAAAACATTTTCCTTGGTGTAAAGTTCAGGAGTGAATATCACTAATTGTAATGCACTGGGAAGTAATAAATATATTGTTAGTGTTATATTTACACTAGCTATAGAGCCCTTTCTACGCCCGCGTGGCGAGCATTTTTATTGGTATATGGTCTCCCATGCTGGTATGTGCTGCCCCCATCCTGGTATTTGTGCTCCCCAATCCTGTTCCTCCATCCTGTTATGTGCTGCCCTCATCCCTATCCTGGTATGCATGGCACCCCTCACCACTAATCCTGGTATGCATGGCACCCCTCACTCCCAATCCTGGTATGTATGGCACCCCTCACCCCCAATCCTGGTATGCATGGCACCCCTCACTCTCAATCCTGGTATGCATGGCACCCCTCATCCCCAATCCTGGCATGCATGGCGCCCCTCATCCTGGTATGCATGGCCCCCCCAGATCCCTATCCTGGTATGCATGATACACCTCATCCCTATGCAGGTATGCACGGTAACCCTCATCCCAAATCCTGGTATGCATGGCACCCCCTCATCCCCAATCCTGGTATGCATGGCACCCCTCATCCCCAATCCTGGTATGCATGGCATCTCTCATCCCCAATCCTGGTATGCATGGCCCCCTGATCCCAAATTTGATATACATGGCACCCCTCATCCCAATCCTGGTATGTATGGCACCCCTCATCACCCAATCCTGGTATGTATGGTACCCAATCCCTCATCCTGGTATGCATGGCTTCCTCATCCCCAATCCTGGTATGCATGGCACCCCATCCCTCATCCTGGTATGCATGGTCCCCTCACACCCAATCCTGGTATGCGTGGTCCCCTCATCCCCCCAATTCTGGTATGTGTGGCCCCCTCATCCCTCAATCCTGGTATGTATGGTACCCCTCATCCCCCAATCCTGGTATGTGTGGCCCCCTTATCCCCCAATCCTGGTATATGTGGCCCCCCCATTCCCCAATCCTGGTATGTGTGGCCCCCTCATCCCCCAATCCTGGTATGTGTGGCTTTCACACTGTACACACATACAAAAAAAATAAACACTTATACTCCCCTTTCTTCCTTCTCCTCCAGCGCTGCTGTGTCCTGTTCTGCCGGAGGAGTGCGGCGCCGGAGCACCTCGCTGTCCGGCACCATTTTGCTGAAGACACACTGCAAATGTGTCTTCAGTAAAATGGCCCCGGATAGCGCTATGCGCATGCGCCGATTCCGACGCCTTCACTCCGGCCAGAAGAGAGGCGCAGCGGCAACGCTCCTCCTGGTCAGGAAAGTATGGCGCCAGAGATCGCGGTATGCGTTCAGTGTCTACGCATACCGCGATCTCCGGCGCCATACACTCCTCTTGCCTGTAATGGCTCCATGCATTCTTCTGTCTGGAGCCAGACTGCGCAGGCGTGTCGCGCTTGCACAGTCTATAGAGGCTTCAGACAGAGGGACGCTTGGACAATTATATTATAGATATAGTATCACAGCACCGGCAGTAATGAGCACTCTGCAACGCACATACATACACACACAACACTGCTGAACACCCTGCACATTTACATACACACAGCTCTGCTACATTTGCACATTTACATGCACAAACCTCTATTTTTATTATGCTTTGCTTATATAGCGCCATCTTATTCTGCAGCGCTCTACAGACATTATCACTGCTGTACCCAATGGGGCTCACAATCTAAATTCTGTATATATCAGTATGTCTTTGGAGTGTAGGACGAAACTGGAGAACCCAGAGGAAACCCACGCAAGCATGGGGAGAATATACAATCTCCTTGCAAATGTTGGCCTTGTTTAAATTTGAACCCACGACCCCAGCGCTGCAAGGCTGCAGTGCTAATCACTGAACCACCATGCCGCAGCTCTATAACAAACAAACATTCATACACAGCTCTACTACATACAGTGGGTACGGAAAGTATTCAGATCCCTTTAAATTTTTCACTCTTTGCAGCCGTATGGTAAATTCTAAAAAGTTCATTTTTTTTCTCATTAAAGTACACTCTGCACCCCATGTAGAAATTTTTGCAAATTTATTAAAAAAGAAAAACTGAAATATCACATGGTCATAAGAATTCAGACCCTTTGCTCAGTATTGAGTAGAAGCACCCTTTTGAGCTAGTAAAGCCATTAGCCTTCTTGGGAATGATGCAACAAGTTTTTCACACCTGGATTTGGGGATCCTCTGCCATTCTTCCTTGCAGATCCTTTCCAGTTCCGTCAGGTTGGATGGTGAACGTTGGTGGACAGCCAATTTCAGGTCTCTCCAGGGATGCTCAATTGGGTTTAGGTCAGGGCTCTGGCAGGGCCAGTTAAAAATGGTCACAGAGTTGTTCAGAGCACTCTGGAAGAGGTTTTCATCCAGGATGTCTCTGTACTTGGCCGCATTCATGTTTCCTTCAATTGCAACCAGTCGTCCTGTCCCTGCAGCTGAAAAACACCCCCATATCATGATGCTGCCACCACCATGCTTCACTGTTGGGATTGTATTGGGCAGGTGATGAGCAGTGCCTGTTTTTTTCCACACATACCGCTTAGAATTATCACCAAAAAGTTCTATCTTCGTCTCATCAGACCAGAGAATCTTATTTCTCATAGTCTGGGAGTCCTTCATGTGTTTTTGAGCAAACTATGCGGGCTTTCATATGTCTTACACAGAAGATTCCGTCGGGCTATTCTGCCATAAAGGCCCAACTGGTGGAGGGCTGCAGTGATAGTTGACTTTGTGGAACTTTCTTCCATCTCCCTACTGCATCGCTGGAGCTCAACCACAGTGATCTTGAGTGTTACGGATCCGGGTGGTGGAACCTCTGTGCTGCGGTGCAAGGAGGGACCAGAGGGGCGTAACTAGGTATCAACTGGGACCGGCCAAGGCCGTATGGTGGCTCAATCGACTCCGTGACTAGGGAAGGACCGAGCAGAGGGACCAGGTGCAACTCTGGGGACCGACCTTGTATGAGAGCAGGTGACTCCTACGGGTCAGAAGGCAGGGACTGACCGGTACAGCAGATGAGCATGGCAGGCAGGCTGACGGGTGATCCGGGCAGACGGACTGGCAGGCACGGCAGGTAACAAGCAGGAGCCTACAGGTAGGTGGGTTGGTAGGCACGGCTGGTAACAGGCAGGAGCCTCCAGGTAGGCTGGCTGGTAAGCACGGCAGGTAACAGGCAGGAGCCTCCAGGTAGGCGGGCTGGTAGGCACGGCAGGTAACAGGCAGGAGCCTCCAGGTTGGCTGGCTGGTAGGCACGGCAGGTAACAGGCAGGAGCCTCCAGGTAGGCTGGCTGGTAGGCACGGCAGGTAACAGGCAGGTGCTTCCAGGAAAGCAGGTGGACAGAGACCATAGACAGACTGGCGGATTGGACTGTAGACAGACTGTCGGGCTGGAGAGTAGACGAGCAGGCGGACTGGACTTGTAGTCAGGCTGACGGGCTGGACTGGTAGTCAGGCTAGCAGCGGGACCTGAGGGCTGAAGCAGAGTATCACACACAAAGCTACAACCTTGCACGGGCACTACCATATTGGAGGAGGTGCCTTTTATAGGGGAAGTCCTCCGGCCATTGGCCGGGGACTTTTTAGGACGGCGCACGGCCCCTTTAAGAGGGAGGGAGAGAGCGCGCACCCTAAGCACAGAGCCGGGGAAGCTGCGTGCACCAGCAGCAGCTGCAGGGAGGCCAGAAGACGCCGAAGCAGGACCACGGCGGTACGGGGGACGGCGTCTCTGCCGGGCAGGAGGCAGAGACGCCGATGCTACAGTACCCCCCCTTTACGCCCCCTCTTTTTCAGGCCACCAAGAAATTTTTTAAGGAGAAGCGGGGCGTGGATGTTCTCCCTGGGTTCCCAAGTTCTCTCCTCTGGGCCGAACCCTTCCAATCCACCAGAAAAAAGTTTTTTCCTCTTACCCTTTCGGTGGCCAGAATGTTCTCTACCTCATAGACGTCCTCAGCGGAGACCGGAGCTGGGGAGGTACCTGGATTGTCGGAAAAAGAATTAAGCACAACTGGTTTGAGGAGAGATACATGGAAGGAGTTGGGAATCCGTAAGGTGGCCGGGAGTTTTAACTTGTAGGCTACTGGGTTGATTTGCTTGAGGACTTCAAAAGGGCCGATGAACCGTGAACCCAACTTATAGGAGGGTATTTTGAGACGAACATGTTTGGAGGAGAGCCAAACCTAGTCTCCCGGACGGAATTGAGGTGGATCCAAATGTCTCTTATCAGCATGCTTCTTCATCTGCTCGGAGGATTGAAGAAGTGCGGATCTAGTGTCCTCCCAAATAGTGGAAAATTTGCTGATCAGAGACTCCGCGGCTGGGTTGTCCACTGAAGTGGAAACGGGAAAAGGAATCCGGGGATGTTGACCGTAGACCACAAAGAACGGGGACTTGGAAGAAGATTCGCTCTCATGGTTGTTGTAGGAGATCTCGTGGTAGGAGCTCCACCCAATCGGTATGGTGAGCGTTGACGAAGTGCCGGAGGTAGCTGGTAAGGATCTGGTTGATACGCTCCACTTGGCCACTGGACTGCGGATGGTAAGCGGAGGAGAAATCCAGGGTGACATCCAGCAGCTTACACGTAGCTCTCCAGAAGCGCGAAGTGAACTGGACCCCTCGATCAGACACAATGTGGAGGGGAAGGCCGTGGAGACGAAAGATGTGATGGATGAAGTCCTTAGCCAGCACAGATGCAGACGGGAGACCAGGCAAAGGGATGAAGTGAGCCATTTTAGAAAAGCGGTCAGCGACCACCCAAATAACCGTACAACCGGCAGAAACAGGGAGATCAGTAATAAAGTCCATAGCAATGTGTTGCCACGGGACAGCAGGTACGGGAAGAGGCAGGAGACGGCCGGCAGGAAGATGTCTGGGAACCTTGTTGCGGGCACAGGACGAACAGGCCGTGATGAAGTCTACCACATCCTGGCGCAGGGTAGGCCACCAGTAATGCCGGGTAATGAGCAGGAAGGTCTTCTTCTGGCCAGCATGGCTGGCTAGTTTGGATGAATGACCCCAGCGAAGAACCTTCTTACGATCCAGAACCGCTACAAAGATCTTACCGGGTGGGAGACTAGACAGATCCAAGGGGGCCACATTCAACACTTTGGAGGGATCGATGATATGCGTAGGCTCCTCCTCTTGATCGGAAGACAGGAAGGATCGGGACAAGACGTCTGCTTTAACGTTCTTGTCCGCCGGGCGGTAATGTAGGGTAAAGTTAAAGTGGGCGAAGAACAAAGAACACCGGGCCGGACGCAGATCGAGTCTTTGGGCGTTCTGAAGATAAGCCAAGTTTTTGTGGTCAGTTTAGATGACCAGCGGGTGCAGAGTCCCCTCGAGCAGGTAACGCCACTCCTCTAGCGCCAATTTGAAGGCTAACAGTTCTCGGTATCCTATGGAGTAGTTGCGCTCAGATGAGGAGAAGAGCTTGGAGAAGAAGCCGCAGGTTACCATTCTCCCGGATGGAGATTTCTGGGTGAGCACCGTTCCGGAAGAGGAAGCATCAACCTCCAGAAAGAATTGTTTGTTGTTATCCAGACAGTGCAGCACAGGGGCAGAAGAGAAGGCTTGTTTTAAAGAGAGGAAGGCCTCATCCGCTTTGGATGTCCATTCTTTAGGATTAGCACCCTTAAGGGTGAGCGCAGAGATGGGTGCAGTCCGGGAAGAAAAATGCGGGATGAAGAGACGGTAATAGTTGGCGAAGCCCAGGAATCGCCTTCAACCCCTCCGGAGGGCCACTTTAAGACGGCAGAGACCTTCTCGGGGTCCATCCGTAGACCTGTCTTAGAGATAATATAGCCCAGGAACGGAAGAGAGGACTGCTTGAAGAGGCCTTTCTCAAATTTTGCATATAGGTGATTCTGAGGGAGCCTAAGCAGGACCTGACGAACATCCCTCCGATGAGAGGGAAGATCGGGAGAGAAGACCAAGATGTCGTCCAGGTACACCACCACGCAAGAATATAAGAGGTCACGGAAGATGTCATGAACTAATTCTTGGAAGATGGCGGGAGCATTACAGAGTCCGAAGGGCATCACACAGTATTCATAGTGACCGTCCCGGGTATTGAATGCCGTCTTCCACTCGTCTCCTTGGCGGATCCGGACCAGGTTATACGCCCCACGAAGATCGAGCTTGGTGAAGATCTTCGCGCCTTTAAGGCGGTCGAACAGCTCAGAGATGAGCGGCAGGGGGTATTTGTTTTTGACAGTGATTTGGTTGAGTCCTCTATAATCGATACATGGGCGTAGTGAACAGTCTTTCTTTTTAACGAAGAAGAATCCGGCTCCAGCCGGGGAGGAAGATTTCCGGATGAATCACCTAGCCAGATTTTCTTCAATGTACTCCGACATGGCCCGGGTTTCGGCTAACGACAACGGGTAGATAAGCCCACGGGGTGGAGTGGCACCGGGTATCAGGTCGATAGGGCAATCATATGGCCTATGGGGTGGCAGAGTCTCTGCCTCCTTCTTGTCGAAGACATCAGCATAGGACCAGTAAGGTGCCGGTAGACCAGGTAAATTAGTCGGAGTAGATGGGGGTCGAGCCGGGCGAACCGGAACCAGGCAGGTCTCATGGCAATCCTGCCCCCAACGGAGCACCTCACCGGATTGTCAATTCAAAACGGGTTAATGTTTCTGTAGCCAGGGTAGACCTAGCAAAAGGGCGTGAGAGAGACCGGAAAACACATGGAAGGAGATCCTCTCTGAGTGCAGCATTCCCACCTGCAGGGTTACAGGCTCTGTGACGAGCAAGATGGTCACCGGAAGGAGTCTTCCATCCACGGAAGCGACGGCCAATGGTTCGGCCAGAGGTTTCGTAGGAATCTGATACTTCTCTACAAGGGACTGGGATATGAGATTCCCAGTGACTCCGGAATCCAGATGTGCGGTTTCAAAGAAGAGGTTCTCTCCACAGGAAATAGAGACGGACAAAGTCAAGAACGGAGAGGATTTACTTTTGCCTAGGATGACCTCTCCGAGCGGTCCTAGACATTGGAGTTTCCCGGCTTCACCGGGCAGGAAAGAATCAGGTGCTCCTTATTACCACAGTAGAAACAGCTCCCCTCGGCTCGGCGTGTCTCTTGGCGAGATTTGACCATCTTGGTCTGGTCGATCTGCATAGGTTCGGGCGAGCGTGCCCAGGGAGTTGCAGGTTGGGAAGCAGGTTTCTGGAAAGCAGGAGCAAGACGAGGAAATCTTCTCTCCCGGGTAGTCTCCTTAGCACGTTCTAGGAAACGGATGTCAGTCCGGGTTGCTAGTGACACCAGGTCATCCAGGGTGGTAGGAACGTCCCGGCCGGCTAACTCGTCCTTAATTTCGGCCGGAAAGGCCCTCCCAGAAGGTGGATACCAGGGCCTCGTTGTCCCAGGCAAGCTCAGAAGCGAGGGTACGGAACCGTATGGCATTCTGGGCCATGGTGAGACTCCCTTGGCGGAGACGGAGCAATGAGGAGGCAGTAGAGATCCTTTGTCCGGGTTCATCGAAGACCCTCCGGAAGATCGGACACCAGGGAATCCCCTCTCTCCCATAGAGGGTTAAGCCATACCAATGCTTCCCAGGTGAGGTGAGACATGATGAACGCCACCTTTGCCCGGTCGGAGGGAAACTGATGCGGCAGAAGTTCAAGATGCAGCGTGCACTGGTTCAGAAAGCCCTGACATAGGACGGGGTCACCTCCAAAACGAGGAGGCGCAGAAAGCCGGGGGCCTAGGCTGGATGCCGTGGTAGCGGCGCTGCCGGAGCGGGTGTCGCTCGACTTGAGGCAGACACAGGTGGGACCGACAGCGTGTCCAGGCGAGAGTTGACAGACCGCAGGTAGGTCAGGATGGTTTCCTGTTGGGATCTCTGACGAGAAACCTCCTGGTACAGGTCAGCAAGCGAAGGGGCCTGGGGGCCACCGGGTTCCATGGCCCGTGCAAAACTGTTACGGATCTGGGTGGTGGAACCTCTGTGCTGCGGTGCAAGGAGGGACTAGAGGGGCGTAACTAGGTATCGACTCGGTCCGACCAAGGCCGTCCGGCGGCTCAATCGACTCCGTGACCAGGGAAGGACCGATCAGAGGGACCAGGTGCTACTCTGGGGACTGACCTTGTATGAGAGCAGGTGACTCCCACGGGTCAGAAGGCAGGGACTGACCGGTACAGCAGATGAGCCCGGCAGGCAGGCTGACGGGTGATCCGGGCAGACGGACTGGCAGGCACGGCAGGTAACAAGCAGGAGCCTACAGGTAGGTGGGTTGGTAGGCACCGCTGGTAACAGGCAGGTGCTTCTAGGTAAGCGGGCTGGCTGGCATGGCAGGTAACAGGCAGGAGCCTCCAGGTAGGCTGGCTGGTAGGCACGGCAGGTAACAGGCAGGAGCCTCCAGGTAGGCTGGGTGGTAGGCATTGCGGGTAACAGGCAGGTGCTTACAGGTAAGCAGGCGGACTGAGACCATAGGCAGACTGGACTGTAGACAGACTGTCGGGCTGGAGAGTAGACGAGCAGGCGGACTGGACTTGTAGTCAGGTTGGCGGACTGGACTTGTAGTCAGGCTGGCGGGCGGGACTTGTAGTCAGGCTGGACTTGTAGTCAGGCTGGCAGCGGAACCTGAGGGCTGAAGCAGCGTATCACACACAAAGCTACAACCTTGCACGGGCACCTCCATATTGGAGGAGGTGCCATTTATAGGGGAAGTCCTCCGGCCATTGGCCGGGAACTTTTTAGGACGCCGCGCGCGGCCCCTTTAAGAGGGAGGGAGCTCGCGCGCGCCCTAAGCGCAGAGCCGGGGAAGCTGCATGCACCAGCAGCAGCTGCAGGGAGGCCAGAAGACGCCGGAGCAGGACCGCGGCGGTAAGGGGGACGGCGCTTCTGCCGGGCAGGAGGCAGAGACGCCGATGCTACATTGAGGTTCTTTTTTTACCTCTCTCACCAAGGCTCTTCTCCCACGATTCAGTTTGGCTGGACGGCCAGGTCTAGGAAGACTTCTAGTGGTCCCAAACTTCTTCCATTTAAGGATTATGGAGGCCACTGTGCTCTTAGGAACCTTGAGTAATGCAGAAATTCTTTTGTAACCTTGGCCAGATCTGTGCCTTGCCACAATTCTGTGTCTGAGCTCCTTATGCAGTTCCTTTGAGCTCATAATTCTCATTTGCTCTGATATGCACTGTGAGCTATAAGGTCTTATATAGACAGGTGTGTGCCTTTCCAAATCAAGTCCTATCAGTTTAATTAAACACAGCTGGACTCCAATGAAGGAGTAGAACCATCTCAAGGAGGATCACAAGGAAATGGACAGCATGTGACTTAAATATGAGTGTCTGAGCAAAAGGTCTGAATACTTATGACCATGTGATATTTCAGTTTTTCTTTTTTAATAAATTTGAAAAAATTTCAACATTTCTGTTTTTTTTTCAGACAAGATGGGGTGCAGAGTGTACTTTAATGAGAAAAAATGAACTTTTTAGAATTTACCAAATGGCTGCAATGAAACAAAGAGTGAAAAATGTAAAGGGGTCTGAATACTTTCCGTATCCACTGTATGCACATTTACATACACACAGCTCTATTACATATACACATTTGCATACACATATACTGTGTATACATTACCACATTTTGCAGTTCCTTCCAGGTCATGTGAAAGGTTCTGGAGCTAGTTAGGTGGAATGTCCTTCAGCTGCTCACTCAGAATGAACAGCCTCTGGGCAGGTCTAGTTATATTCCTCTCCTGCCCTGCAGCGACCACAAATATTAGTGTTCGGCAGGAGGAGAGAACAGTACCGTCAGTGATCGGGAACGGCTTTGCATTCTGCTCCGTCATTAGCAACAATTTTGTGTGCTAAAAGTGCGTCTAATAGTCCAAAAAAATACAGTAAGTTCTAAAGTAATTTCCCTTTCTCGTTTAATTATAAGACTGCCTGTTATATGGTTTTTGACAATTTGTCAATAAAATATATAGTTTCTCCCCATGTGCATTATTTTTGATGTTTAACAAAATGTTTTATAGTAATTCATTTTTCACATTCCAGGTATGATATTGGCTTCTCCCATTGTGGGATTTTAGATGTATAACAAAATAGTATTATTTTTCAAAACATTTCCCACATTTTTAATATGAACATTAATAGAGGAGAACTGTGTGAATTCTCTCGTGCTTAACAAAAACTGATTTCTTTACAAAACATAATCCCCATTCTGAACATCAATATTGCGTCTCCTTTTGTGAATTCTCTGGTGCTGAACAAGACTTGTTTTATCTGACCAACATTTCCCACATTCTGAACATAAATATGGCTTCTCCCCTGTGTGAGTTCTCTGGTGTGTAACAAGGTGTGATTTCCATGCAAAAGATTTTCCACATTCTGAACACGAAAAAGGCTTCTCCCCTGTGTGAGTTCTCTGGTGTATAACAAGGTGTGATTTCCATGCAAAACATTTCCCACATTCTGAACACGAAAAAGGCTTCTCCCCTGTGTGAGTTATCTGATGTGTAAGAAGATATGATTTCTGTCCATAACATTTTCCACATTCTGAACATGAAAATGGCTTCTCCCCTGTGTGAGTTCTCTGGTGAGTAACAAGCGATGATTTACGTACAAAACATTTTCCACATTCCGAACATGAAAACAGCTTCTCTCCTGTGTGAGTTCTCTGGTGTGTAACTAGGTGTGATTTCTGTCCATAATATTTTCCACATTGTGAACATGAAAACAGCTTCTCTCCTGTGTGAGTTCTCTGATGTGTAACTAGATGTGATTTCTGTCCATAACATTTTCCACATTCTGAACATGAAAAAGGCTTCTCACCTGTGTGCATTCTCTGGTGTATATTAAGGTGAGATTTCAGTGCAAAACATTTCCCACATTCTGAACATGAATATGGCTTCTCCCCTGTGTGGGTTCTCTGGTGAATAACAAGATTAGATTTATGTTTAAAACATTTCCCACATTCTGAACATAGATGTGGCCTCTCCCCTGTGTGAGTTCTCTGATGTGTAACTAAGTGTGATCTCTGTCCATAACATTTTCCACATTCTGAACATGAATATGGCTTCTCCCCACCAGTGTGAATTCTCTCATGCCTATCAAGAGCTGATTGCTGGTTAAAATATCTCCCACATATGGAACACGAAAATCTCTTCTCCCCTGTGTGAATTTTTTTATGTTTAACCAAAGACGTTTTGAGGGGAAAACTCTTTCCATATTCTGAATGTGTAATTGGCTTCTTTGCTCTCAGAGCAGTTTGTTTTGTAATGCCTCTTTTCTGATTTTTATTTTTCTTAGTAGTCTGTAATGAATCAGAAGATAGGACCTGTTTCGAAGGGTCAGATGATAGTTTTTTGCTGTGAAGGGATGATGGTATATCTGGAGTAATGGCATTCACTTCAATTGCATCCTGTGTGATCTCAAGGTCATCTGATTTAAAAATTGAAGATGTCAGTTGTCTCTCTGATCTCTTGGTACCATCATCTGCCAAGAATAAAACCAATTATTTATTTTTTAATAAAATATCGTTGAAATTTCGATTTTTGAACATTTCTACTCAAAATGTCCATAGAAATTGGAAGTTATATAGCAAAATTTAATTATTCACTAATACAATGACAGTTCACAGTCTAAAAGAAGACCTCATAGCATGAACCAGTAGAGCGCGGTGTTATTATTATTATTTATTATTATAGTGCTATTTATCCCATGGCATTTTACATGTGAAAAGGGGTATACATAATATAAACAAGTACAAGAATCTTAGACAATAGAAGTTACTCACTGGTAACAAGGGCTCACAATCTAGGTTTCAACTATTTGTTCATTCTGCCTCCCAAATATTAGAATAAAAAGCCACCAAAAAATGTTATGTAGACGAAAACGATACAAAAAAACTTCTACTCATTCTGCACAAAACAGGTGATTGAGGAAACATTGGGAAGCGCAGGCCCTGTCCAGCCACTAAGAATAATGATTTCAAAAGTTATTTGTTACCCAAAAAATAGTTTTTATAAATTAAATTTAACATATAAAAACGTTTTGCTAAAGTTGTCATCCTTCTATGATCCTAAAAAAATAAAATAAAAGAACGTTAAAAAAAACCCAAAAACGGGATGTTGGACAAATGCTGCTGACCAAAAGTAGAAATACGGTAAATGTTATTTATTATTTTGTCTGGTATTATTATCTGATTAAGGAGCATACAAATTTAAAGTCTGAAAATTACAAATCTTACTAAATTATTTGTAATTTTCAGGTAATTTCAAAAATAAATGCAAAATGTATTAATCTAAAATGACCAGAAACATAAACTACAATGTGTCACAGAAAAAAAACATATTTCAGAATCACTGGAATCAGAAGAAGAATCCAAAGTTATCACCACATAAAGTGACACATGTGAGATTTGAAAACTGGGGCCTGGCTAGGAATAGAGATGAGCGAACATTTCAATGTTCGGTACGGAAATGTTCACCGAATATTTAGACATTTGCCAAATTTATTGGTCGAATGTTCGTCGAACATTACAGAATGCCATAGGATTCAATTGGGGAACAAAAAAAAGCATATGCAACACCTTCAAACAGGCCCAAAAGCAACTAAAACACATCAAATTAGGGGTAGACACCAGGAAAGTGCCATCAATTGACCCAAAGTACAAGTACTAGAATTATTATTATTATGACAGGGACATTTATTCCGTGGCGCATTACATGTGAAAAGGGGTCACCGACTGGTACAAGTGGAGAGAGGACCCAACCGCGAGGACGCACAAACAATGTACAAGGGATGGGTGAGGGTACAGTAGGTCAGAGTACAACTAGTCGTGCAGCGGTATGCTGGAGCGAGGCTTACCACAGATTGCATGCTTGTCACAGGAAGTGGGTCGTCAGCTTCCTTTTCAAGCTTTCCACAGTAGGCGACAGTCTGATGTGTTGGTGTACAGTGTTACACAGTAGGTGAGAGGTAAGGGACAAATCTTGTATGCGATTGTGACAAGAAGAGATAAGAGGGAAGTAGAGAAGGAGATCTTGGAAGGATGGGAGGTTGCATGCAGGTAACTAGTACAGGGAGACTAGGTCACACATGTATGGAGGAGACAGGTTTTCGATGGTTTGGTATGCCAAAGTTAGGCTTTTCAACTGGAGTCTCTGGGCAACAGGGAGCCAGCGCAGGGATTGACAGGGGGAAGAAGTCTGGGAATAGCGGGGTGACAGGTGGATTAATCAGCCAGCACAGTTTAGGATAGATTGGAGGGGTGTAAGAGTGGTAGAAGGGAGGCCACAGAGCAGGAGCTTGTAGTAGTCGAGGCGGGAGATGATGAGGGCGTGTTTTTCTAGACTCATGGTTGAGGAATGTGCGGATTCCCGACATACTTTGTAGTTGGAGTCAGCAGCAAGTGGAAAGGGCTTGGATCTGATGTTTGAAGGACAGATCAGAGTCAAGCTTGCGGAACTGGGGAGAGTGGGCAGCCATTCACTTTGATAGATAGATCAGTTGGGGGGGGGTGAATGAGATGGTGGAAAGATGATGCATTCTGCTTTATCCATGTTAATTTTTACAAATCTAGCAGAGAAGAAAGATGAAATACAGGACACACATTGTGGGATTTTGGTTAGTAAGGAGGTGATATCAGGTCCAGAGAGGTAGATCTGTGTGTCATCAGCATAGAGGTGATACTGAAAGGAGTGAGACTATGAGCTGTCCCAGGCCGAAGGTGTAGACGGAGAAGAGCCTAGGTCCTAGAACTGAACTTTGGGGGACACTGACACATGGTGGGTGAGATGAGGAGGTGGTGTGAGTGGGAGACACTGCATGTCCTGTCGGTTAGGTGTGAAAAGATCCAAGACAGGGCCAAGTCTGTGATGCCAAGAAATGAGAGTCTGAAGTAAGAGGGTATGGTCTACTGTGTCGAAGGCAGATGACAGGTCTAGGAGGAGGAACACAGAGTAGTCTTGCTTGGATTTGGCAGTTACTAGGTCGTTGGTGACTTTAGTCAGGGCAGTTTCAGTGGAATGGTGAGGTCAGAAGCCAGATAGTAAGCGGTCAAAGAGGGAGCAGGAGGAGAGGTGGGAGGACAGTTCAAAATAGGTGTGTTGATTCAGTAGTTTGGAGGCATAGGGGAGAAGTGAGATCGGGCAATAGCTAAACATAGGATGGGTCAAGGGAGGGCTTTTGGAGGATGAGTGTGATCAAGGTATGTTTGAATCATGAGGGGAAGATGCCAGTTGTTAGTGACAGGTTGAAGAGGAGGGTTAGGCTTGGGATGAAGACTGGGGTACAGTTTGGAAAGAGGTGGGATGGTATTAGGTCAAGTTCACAGTTGGTGAGATGTGTTTTGGAGAGTAAAGATGATCTTTTGTGATGGCGGAGAAGCTGGTTTTGGAGGAGAGTTGAGTCATTATGAGAAGCGGCTGTTGGGACTTTAAGCAAAAGCTTTGCCCTATATTGTCAATCTTCTGCTTGAAGAATGAGGCTAAGTCTTCAGCTGAGATGAAAGGATAGGGAGGGGGAGCTGGTGTACAGAGGAGGTACTTGAAAGTACTGAATAGCGGTTTAGGGTTGTGAGACACATATGAGAGATGAGAAGTAGGTTTGTTTTGCTGCAGTGAGCAATTGTGCAGCATTTTTAAAACTTCTGTTACTGGACTCCACTCCCTATTGTTGGCAGTCGAACAGCGGTACACCTTGTAGATGAGGGGCAGGAAGAACATGTGCTCCAGTAGATGACAAGCGCTTCATCAAGTGGCCTCTGCTCCTCTTCCTGCACCTTAAAATCACGCAAAGTACAGTCCTCAGAGGTGGCACCCTAATTACCCTTGTTTTCACCCACGTGACAACTCTCCAACCGGCCAACTGATTGTGGGGAACCACAGATGGGCGAGTCTGCAGAGCTTTTCACACATTCTATTTCGGGGCTTCAGAGGTCTGATCCAAAGCTTCACAGACTCAAAAGGGGGAAAGCATGTGTAGCAATGCCCAAAATTTTTTTCAGTTGATCCGGGCCCGGACGAAGTATGGTCCGAGAAGAATCCAAACCCTCATCACCAGACGTTAATTCCTGGGGGCAGGCATGGATGGGTTGGAGAAAGAAATAAATACACACCAGAACATGGAGAACTTAGCTAATATAAACTTAGCTGGAGAACTAACCTACTAAACAGCTAGTGTTGGAGAACTAAACCACTACACACCAGGGGATGGAGAACTAAACCACTAGACACCAAAGTGTCACTAGACAGCAAGTGTTGGAATCCCCAAGGCTTGCGAGACAAACCTCTGTATCTAACACTTCCTCCAATACTTCTGCATCCTCCACCTCCTCTCGGGCCTCCACCTGCGCCCTCAACCTCTGCCTTACTGAGACACGTGTTCCAACAGTGCAGAGAGAAACCCCCTACCTCTGTACTGCGCAGCCAGGGCTTACCGCATCAGGCAGTGTTAAAATTAATATGCCTTGCAGATTGCAGTCATACAGCTGAAGAGATGTGGACAGCTCTCCAGGCTGAATTTGAACAATGGCTGTCTCCACTGTACCAGGAGCAAGGGAAGGCTGTGTGCGATAACGGTGCAAACCCGGTGGCGGCTCTACGCCGGGGCAACCTCACACACGTGCCTTGCATGGCTTGCATCCTCAACCTGATGGTACAGCAATTTCTCTGCCACTATCCCGGCATGGATGTGCTGCTGCAGAATCCACAGTCTTTGCGCGCTCACTTAAAACTATAAAAATGAACAGGATCTTTAGTATGAAAACCAGACTACTAGACAATGAGCAAACTCCTTCATGGTGATAGAGGCCACATCTCCTTAGCTTGCTGGTACTTTTATGTGGGAATGAGCTTGTCTCCAACCAGCCAGGGATAACCAGTGAATGGCACACCACGGTTTGGTATTGGCACCCAGTACCAGAAGCGAAGCTATCCACAATTTCCGTACCTCAGGAATTTTATTTGGTAGACTGGCTGAGAAAACATTAGTTTCTCACAAAGGAGCTGAAGACACTAAGTGGCAGTAGGTGCAAGTTTCACCAGCATGACCTGTTTGTTATTGTTAGATATCAGAGGGAGAACTTAACTGGGCATTGCCAAGGTGCCATATTGCATCTTAAATTTATAGACCCTGCACATGTGGCCTTACATTCTACAGGATGGTGGGGAAGGAGACAGTAGGTTGTGGCGTTGCATTAGCTACGGTGGTGTTGAGGTGGCAGCGAAGCAATGGCAGGCTGTAGTCTGACTTGAAGAGATGGGCTTTCAGGTTGTGTCTGAAGGATCCGAATGTGGTGGCTAAGGCACAGAATTCCAGCGGATGGGGGATATTTGGTAGAAGTATTGGAGATGATTGGGTGAGGAACAAATAAATGTGGAAAGAAGGAGGTCTTGGGAGGACCGGAGATTACGGAAGGGAATATATAGGGAGATTAGTTCAAAGATGTATGGAGAAGAAAGTTTATGGATGGCTTTGTACGTCAGTGTTAGTAGTTTAAACTGGATACGCTGGGCAACTGGGAGTCAGTGAAGGGAGCTTCTAGATTGCAATCTTATGGATTGCTAGAGCCAGTCCACAGTAAAAGAGCAGCCATAGGGTGTCTTCACACAGACTTTTCTTAGACAGGGCCGCTTCTCGGCAAGGTTGGATGGGCCCACCAGAGAACTGGAGAATCCTCCGGTGGGCCCTGGCTCCTTCTTCAGGTGAGTTCATAGAGCAAACCTTGCAGGTTGTGATGATGATGAGGCCATCCATCTCCTTAATTTTCAGGTACTTAGAATGCAAGCGCAAGTATGCAGCCAGCCACCCACCCACAGGCAGCAATACTAACCTGGCACATTTCTGGACAGCAGCTTGCACTTGAAATGTTGCCTTTTAGGCTCATGGAGGCGGAAGCTTTTCACAACCTCATGTCGGCAGCGGCTGGGTCTCCGTACTTGGTCCCAGCCGCCACTATTTCTCCTGCTGTCATCCTCGCCTTCCACAAGCACAGGTCCCAGAACATTAATGCTGGTACTTTTCTGTGGGAACCTGCTTGGCCCCTACCAGCCTGGAATATTTACAGTGAAGTATGGCACGGCGCCATGGTATTAGCTGTACCTCAAGTACCAGTAGCAAAGCCATCCCCAATTTCCTTCTCAAGAGTTTAATTTGGTAGACTGAGTGGCTGGCCAAATACACTAGTTTCTCACAAAAAAAACCTGAAGATACTGAGTGGCAGTAGGTGCAAGTTTCTCCAGCATGTTAGATATCAGGAGAACAGAGAGGGCAGCACAGTGGCTCAGCGGTTAGCACTGAAGCCATGTAGTGCTGGGATCCTGGGTTTAAATCCCAGCAAGGACAATATCTGCAAGGATTTTGTATGTTCTCCTCATGTTTGCATGAGTTTCCCCCTCAGTAAAAAAGCAGCCATAGAGTGTCCAGGAACCTTCACACAGACTTATCTTAGCCAGAGCTGCTTCTTGGCATGGTTGGACGGGCCCACCAGAGAACCGGAGAATCCTCTGGTGGGTCCTGGTTTCTCCATCAGGAGAGTTCATAGCGCAAACCTTGCAGCTGTTATGGGGCTCTTTAGCGGGGAAGAAAGGTGGTCCCTCAGAATCAAATCCCCGGTTGGGTTTAATGTTCTTCAGTCTGACAAAGCTTCTTGGTGAGAGTTGTATTTCACCACAGCCATATTCCTTAGCTCGGTGAAAGGACTGGCATAGAGGGAAACCGCATCTACTCTGGCTGTCATTTCTCCCTAAAAGTCCTCTAATGCAGCTTGTTGCATAAGCAATGGCAACCCATCAAACCTCACCTTAGCTCACACTTCTCGGTGGTGCTCAGACACAGACAAAGATCTTTCTTTACGCCTTAAATTTAATCACTACAAAGTTGGACAATGGCCTGATCTGCAATGCGTTTTGAGAAATAATGTGCATAAGCAAAGACATGGTCTAGGCCACTGAAGGTCATTAAGTGAAACTCATACAGCTTTCCCACTGACTGAAAGAGGGTTATCAAGACTTCCAAGACAGCCAAGAGTTCCCTGTCCTCACCAAGAGAACGACTGTCCATGTTCTCCTCCTCATCCTCCTCATTATCACCCAATTCGCATTGAGATGAGATGAGGCTGGGCTGCATATTTCCTTGCTCCGCCTGCAATGCCTCCTCTTTAACTGTGAGTATCGAGCATTTAAGTAGACAGAGAAGCGTGATGGTGCCGCTAATTATGGCGTCATCGCCACTCACCATCTTGGTGCAGTCCTCAAAGTTTTGGCAGACGGCACAGATGTCAAACATCCATGCCCACTCATCAGCTCTTATGTGCGGAGGCTGACTTGAATGCCGATGGGAATGTTGAAGCTGGTACTCAACAACTGCCTTCTGCTGCTCACAAATCCTTCCCAACATATGCAACGTTGATTTCCAACATGTGGTTAAATAGCACAACAGTCGGTGAGCTGGAAGCTGCAAACGATGCTGAAGCACTGCTAGGGTAGCGGAAGCTATAGCTGACTTTCTGAAATTGGCAAACACGCATTGTATTTTTACAAGCAGCTCTGACAAATCTGGGTAGGTTTTGAGAAACTGCTGAACTACAAAGTTGAGCACATTTTGTGCTCTCTCATTACTAATTTGTACCCCTGTATGAAGAATAATATCAGCATCGAAGAATTAAAAGATGAAATATATCCTGCTTTATATACCAAGGTACTAAGAAAACTAATTTTGATTATATCTTGTGTACCTCTGTGACAAGAATAGCTGCACCAAAGAATTAATTTCAGTAAAGTAGAACTAGTATAATGGTGACCGACAACTCTTCCAGTACAGCCAACCCAGCAGATAGAGACCCAATAAGGATTCTCCACATTTCCAAAAATTAGTGTCAGACACCAGCAAAGTGGCATCAATTTCAGTACAGTAGAAATTGTAGAATTAGGAACTACACCTCTTCCATTACAGTCAACCCAGGAGATGGAAACCTAACCTGGAGTGTTCATGGTTCCCTAAATTAGGGCCAAACATCAGCAAAGTGGCATCAATTTCAGTACAGTAGAAATTGTGGAATTAGGAATGACACCTCTTCCCCTACAGCCAACCAAGTAGATGGAGACCCTTTCAGGATTCCCCACATTTCCAAAAATTAGTGGCAAACACCTGCAAACTCGCATCAATTTCAGTACAGTAGAAATTGTACAATTAGGAACAACCCCTGTTCCCCTACAGCCAACCCAGCAGGTGGAGACCCTATCAGGATTCCCCACATTTCCAAAAATTAGTGGCAGACACCAGCAAAATTGCATCAATTTCAGTACAGTAAAAATTGAAGAATTAGGAACGACATCTCTTCCACTACAGCCAACCCAGCAGATGGAGACACAATCAGAATTGTTCACATTTAAAAAAAATTAGGGCCCAAGACCACCATTTCCATGGCCTACAGATTGGAGATGGTGGCGTTCAACCTCTTAGCTTTGTCATGTGTAGGCATAAACAATCTTTTACGTGACCACAACTGCGGGATTGAGGGCTGGCTGCAGTGCTGAGAGAGGGCAGAGTAAGCAAACTGCTAGACCATGAGTGAGGTGCAGGTGGAGATGTGACAGTGAATTGAGAAACATATGTTGTGCTCAGTGAAACAAACACAACAGGCATGTCCGCTTCTGTTACAGCTGACGGGCTCTCACTCAGCCTGACTGGAGCGGGTTTACAACCATAGGTTCTGCAGTCGTAGACCTGCGTGACAATATTTGGCACAGAAACAGAATAAGAGGAAGAAGCAGCAGATGCATTTGATGGGGCGGCTGATGGTTGTTTATTGAAAACCAATTTTGATTTTATCATGTTTGTGTACCTCTTTGTGGAGAACAATATCTGTACCAAATAATTAATTTCATTACAGTATAACTATACTAATGGATGGAGACCAAAACCTCTTCCACTACAGCCAACCCAGGAGATGGAGACCTAACCAGGAGTGTTTAAATTTCTCTAAATTAGGGCCTAACACCACCAAAGAGGCATCAATTCACCAGAGTAGAAGTAGTTTAATGGAGACAGAAATCTCTTCCACTACAGCCAACACAATATATGGAGACCGAATCAGGATTCCCCACATTTCCAAAAAATAGTGGCAGACACCAGAAAAGTTGCATTAATTTCACTACAGTAGAAATAGTGTAATTAGGACCGAACCTCTTCCAGTACAGCCAACCCAGTAGATGGAGACTCAATCAGGAGTGCACATCCTGTCATTCACCACATGTCAGACTTGTACTCTGTTGTGCAGGTGCACAAGCTGGTCTAAAAAATGTGTGAAAGAACTCACAGAAATTGCTTCTGCCACTTACACTACTGCTGCTGCTAATATTTTGGCGTTGACGAATTGATGTGCCGGAGGTTGGAAGTGTAGAGTTGCGATGAACACTGTGTGCCTCACTGCTTGCTTGGGGAAAACCTATTTTGAGGTTGTGTAAAAGCGTGATTCGATACTCTAGCATTCGTGGGTCCCTTTCCAAGGCGGGAAGCATCTGGCCAAACTTACTCTTATGAAGTGGATCGGACAGAGTGGCAACTCAGTAGTCAGCACTATTTTGAATCATAACTATATGATGATCATGTTGCAGATAGTGCAACAAGAACACACTCATATGTCAGTCTCTTTCACGAGGTTCAAGCCTATGCTGTGTTGGTGGATGAGTAATTCTGATGCTCGTTTCCTCCTTCCCCTCCTGCCAAACACGAACAGAGAGGGGATGATTATCCTCTTCATGTTCTGACTGTTGCTCGCCCTTCACCTCTTCCTCTTCCATTTGTTCCTCGCCTTCACTAACACCTTCACTAACAGTTTTTCTGGTATCGCCAAACCTCCTCGAACACAGTGAACCATCCTCCCCTGGCACCCTGAGATGTCCCCTAGTGTATGATGTTAGTAACAGAAGAAAGTATTTTTTTTAGTGTGGATAAGGCCTGTAAAACATAGGAGATATTCTCCAAATTAATACAAACTGAGATGTCCCCTGCTGTATAACGTTAGGAATCAAAGAAAGTATTTTTTGACTGTGGATGAGGCCTGTATAACATAGAATATATGTTCCAAGATATTTCAAACTCAGGTCTAGCCTGCTGTATCACGTTAGTCACAGTAAAAAATAATTTTTTTTCCTCTGCATGAGCTCTGCACACAGTTGAATTTCACCGCCACTAAAATAGTAGGTGGCTTTTAGCAAAGTGTATCACGTTTGCGAGACAAAAAAAATCTTTTGTGGACTCTGCCTAGCAAGACAAAAAAAATCTTTTTTTTACTCTGAAAACAGCTGAAGTTCACCGCCACTAAGATAGTAGGTGGCTTTTAGCAGAGTGTATCATGTTTGCGACACAAAAAAAATCTTTTGTGGACTCTGCTTGCCAACAGAAAAAATATATTTGTTTTACTGTGCATGCAGCTGAAGTTCACCCACTAAAAAAATGACAAACTGGGCAAACACAGCTTGCACTATCACATTAGTAAATGATAAAAAAAGGTTTTTGTGCTCTGCACTCAGAAGCTTTGCACTGACAAGCTCTACTACATGATGCCCGCAGTGATGAGATGTGTGGGAGCTTCAGAACGCTCGCTGCAGAGACCGGAGCAGCAGGAGAACGAGGAGGAGAGGTGAGTATTGTATTTCTTTTTTTGTTAATCAATGAGTACATTCTGGTGGTCATAATACTGTATAGAGGACTATAGGGAGCGAGTTATACTGTACTGACTACGGGGAGCGCATTATACTACATGGAGGACTTTGAGGAGCGCATTATACCATATGGAGGACTATGGGAAGCGCATTATACTACATGGAGGACTATGGGGAGCACATTATACTATAATGGAAGACTATGGGGGATGCATTATTCTGTATGGAGGACGCATTATTCTGAACGGAGGACTATATGGATTATGGGGTGTGCATTATACTGTGGATTATGGGGTGTGCATCATACTGTATCGACTATGTGGAGTGAATTCTACTTTATGGACTAAGGGGAGTGGATTATACTATATGGAGGACTATGAGGGTGCATTATACTATATAGAAGACTATAGGGAGTGCATTATACTATATAAAGAACTCTTGGGATGCATTATACTGTATGAAGGACTATATGCAGTGCATTATACTATATGTGGGACTATGGGGAGCACATTATACTATATGGAGGACTATGGGGCCAGATGTGACAGCAACACGGGGGAAAGGTAAAGGGAGTCCAGACACTAGGGAAAGTGGAAGTGGCGACCTCCTAAACTGGACTAGCATCACCCTGACTTTCCCTACCGTCCCTATACAACCTCCGAAGCTGTCGCTGATCACGTGCCTCGCCCTACTATCCCTGGCGTAAGGCTATAGCTGGGGATGGAAGGAGATGAGCACTAGTCAACCTTCGCTAGCACTCTAAAGACAAAATGGGAAGACAACACAAGGGAATAACAACTTAGCTTTTAGAAGAAACTCCAACAGGGCACACGGCCTCAAGACTTCAAAGAGGACGTGATGCTGCTTTAGCCAAGATCCAAAGCAGAAATGCATATAACTGGCGAAGCCCACCTGGAGAGACCAGGTATATATACACCCAGGCCAGAGGGAGATAGTAGGTTGTCTTTAGAACCCAGTGACTATCTAGGATGCTGTCTGCAATGCCAAACGTGGAGATCTCCTACAGGCCACTGCAGGGCGACTGTCTGTCACCTCCGACACACCCGTGACATTATATGGAGGAATTCATTATACTGTATGGAGGACTATGGGGAGTGCATTTTCCCATATGGAGAGCTATGGGGAGTGCATTATACTATATAGAGGACTAATGAGGATCCATTATACTGCATGGAGGACTATGGAGGGTGCATTATACTATATCGAGGAATATGGCGAGCAGTAAGCTATATGGTGGAGTATGTGGCCCATTATACTATATGGGGCTATTATAATATTTGCAGGGCTATGTGGGGTCCATTATATAACATTTGGAGAGCTATGGAAGTTTGTGCGTGTGGAGGATACTGTGTAGGAGTTCATTATTGTGGTATCAAACTACGCTTGTGTGGCACTTTTGATGACATCAACCTTTATGGGTGCAATGAAAGGGGAATCTAAGCCTTCAGTAGGAGGAAAAAGACTGCAAAGTTGTGAGGTATGCTCTTCCGTGACAAGGCCAAATATCAATTTTTTATTTTTTGCTGGGTGCGGGGGCCCAATTAGAACTTCTGCTATGGGGCCCCATGATTTTTATGTACGCCCCTGAGTATATGGTCTGGATACTCTTGGCAATCTAAACCATTGCAGTAGCCCATATTTTCTGCCAGATGAGTTTCTTGAAGAAATACTATACATTTAAAGAAAGCTTTTTAAAATAATGCAGAGCTGAGGTGCCTTAAATTTAGATCTCAGGCATTTGGCAGAGACAAAGGAGACCTTTTATTAACCCCTTTACAGCCTGTTTTCACTTTCCTGACTACGCCAATTTTTTTAATACAGACCAGTGTCATTTTATGAGGTTATAACTCTGGATCGCTTCAACATGTCCAGGTGATTCTGAGAATGTTTTTTCATGATACATTCTACTTCATGCTAGTGGTAAATTTTGGTCAATATGATATACGCTTTTGTTTCTGAAAATATCGAAAATTTGACAAAAAAAACCCTTTAACATTTTGCAATTTTCAAAGTTTGAATTTTTATGCCATTAAACCAGAGAGTTATATCACACAAAATAGTTAATAAATAAATAGTTAATAAATAAAATGTACCATTGTCTACTTCACATCATCATCATTTATGAAAAAAATTGTTAGGAAGTTAAAAGGGTTAAAAATTTATCAGCAATTTCTAATTTTTCCAACCTAATTTACAAAACCAATTTTTTAGGGGACCACATCCCATGTTAAGTGACTGAGGGGCCTATGCCAGCGTTTTAAGAACTACAACCTTAAAGTGCTCAAAACCACATTCAAGAACTTTATTAACCCTTTAGGGACTTCACCAATATAAAAGCAATGTGGATGGAAAAATGAAAATGTTACTTTTTCCCACAAAAATATTGCTTTTGCCAAAAATTTTGAATTTTCACAAAAGTAACAGAAGAAAATGGACCATAACATTTGTTGTGCAATTTCTCCTGAGTACACCAACACATCATATGTGGTGAAAAACTACTGTTTGGGCACATAGCAGGGCTCGGAATGAACGCCTATCGACTTCTGGAGCGCAAAATTGGCTGGAATAGATAGCGCACACCATGTCGCATTTGCAAGTGCCCCTGATGTGCCTAAACAATGGAAACCCCCCACATGTGAACCCATTTTGAAAACTAAACCCCTCAAGGAATTTATCTAGAGCTTTGGTGAGCACATTGAACCCGTAGATGCTTCACAGAATTTTATAATGTCGAAAATGAAAAAATACACTTTTCCCATAAAATGTTCCTTTCCTTTAAAATGGAAAGCAAAACCAGAGAGACGTGCAAGAAAACGGAAGACTAGCATTCGAATGGATCGAAGAATAGCCAGAATGGCAAAGGCTCAGCCAATGATCAGCTCCAGGATGATCAAAGACAGTCTCAAGATACCTGTGAGTAGTGTGACAGTTAGAAGACGCCTGTGTGAAGCTAATCTCTTAGCAAGAAGTCCCTGCAAAGACCCAATGTTAAAAAAAACACATGTACTGAAGTGGATACAATTTGACAAAGAACACATCAACTGGCCTAAAAAGAAATGGAGAAACCTTTTGTCGACTGGTGAAAGTAAAATTGTTCTTTTTGGGTCCAAGGGCCGCAGACAGTTTGTCAGACGACTCCCAAACTCTGCATTTAAGCCACAGTACACTCTGAAGACATTGAAGCATGGTGGTGCAAGCCTCATGATATCGGTATGTTTCTCTAACTATGGTGTCGGACCTATTTACCACATACCAGGGATCATAGACCAGTTTGCACAAATTAAAATACTTGAAGAGGTCAAGTTGCCTTACCACTGAAGAGGCCCTTGAAATGGATGTTTCAACAAGACAACGACTCTAAACACACCAGTAAACTAGCAAAATCTTGGTTCGAATTTGAGAATGACATAAAAAATGCAGTTTCTGAGGCAAAGAACAAATGCCAAAAAATTGTGGCGTGTAGTCAAAGCATCCTGGGCTGAAATAACAGTTGACAGGTGCCAGAACTTGGTTGCCTCTATGCAACATAAAGATTCACAGGAATGCCAAATTCTCAAAAAAAAAAAAAAAGAGTAAATATTGTGAGTTTGTAAAGACAAATGCAGACACTGCTATTTTTTAGAACAGCCCAATGTTAATTTTTTTTATATTATATGTAAAGTAGTTAAAAATTATATACATTTCTTTTCATGTTTTTAATTAGTAAACAGTATACAATGTTCCCAATGCATGGGAATAAAAACTAGTATAAAGATTTTGTGCTTAACTCATGTTTTTGAACACACTGCTATTATTTTGAGCAATACTGTAAATGTGTGCTGAGCCTTGCTGTGATCTTTGGGAGACAGAATGAACAAATCAACAGCAGGTCAAGAATTGGTATTTCTTTTTTTACGCCGTTCCTTATGTGATATAAGTGATTAGACAACTCTATACTTCGGGTCAGTGGGATTACAGCAAAACCAGATTTATATCAGGTTTTATGTTTGGCTGCTGTCACACACTAAAAGATGCTTTCTTTTACAAAAAAAACAAGTTTTAGCATCGCCATATTTTGAGAGCTACGGTGGGGAAAAAAAAGTATTTAGCCAGCCACCAATTGTGCCAGTTCTCCCACTTAAAAAGATGCGAGAGGCCTGTAATGCATATACAACACCTAGAAAAACACTTCAAATTAGGTGTAGACACCAGGGAAGTGCCATCAATTGACCCATAGGACAAGTACTATAATTATCAGTACTGTGACAGAGACATTTATTCTGTTGTGCTTTACATTTCAAAAGGGGTCACCTACTGGTACAACAGGAGACAGGACCCTGCCTGCGAGGGCACACTGTCACGGACGTGGTTTGTGGAACCACTGTGCCACGGACCCCGGAGAGCCAGGAGGGGCGTGACTAAGCAAGCACCGGACTGTTCACTAGAGCCTCTGATGGTGAGGTTAGATTTGGCTCCTGATGAACGCCAGGTGCCACTCCAGGACAGACCAACGGACGCGCAGCAGCAGCTGGACCCAGTAGGACAGACTAGATGGTGCAGCAGGCAGAGTCTGTATCAGGAGTGCAGCAGAGTCTGTATCAGGAGTGCAGCAAGCAGAGTCTGTATCAGGAGTGCAGCAGGCAGAGTCTGTATCAGGAGTGCAGCAGGCAGAGTCTGTATCAGGAGTGCAGCAGGCAGAATCTGTATCAGGAGTGCAGCAGGCAGAGTCTGTATCAGGAGTGCAGCAGGCAGAGTCTGTATCAGGAGTGCAGCAAGGACTGGTACGCAACCATACACAACTTAGACTGCAGAACAGTAAGGTTCCACTACAGCCAACCCAATAGATGGAGACCCAATCAAGATTCCCAACATTTAAAAAAATTAGTGGCAGATGCCAGCAAAGTGGCATCAATTTCACTACTGTAGAAATAGTGTAAATAAGACCCACACCTCTTCCAGTACAGCCAACTCAGGAGATGGAGACCTAACCAGGAGTGTTCACATTGCCCTAAATGAGGGCCTAACACCACCGAAGTGGCATCAATGTCATTAGACTACAAGTAGTTTAACGCAGACCCATACCTGTCCCACTACAGCCAACCCAGGAGATGCAGACTCAATCAGAAGTGTTTACATATAAAAAATAGGGCCTAAGATCACCATTTCTGTGACCAACAGATTGGAGATGGTGGAGTTGAACCTCTTAGCTTTGTCATGCGTAGGATGAAACAATCTTTTACGTGACCACAACAGTGGGATTGAGGGCTGGCTGTAGTGCTGAGAGAGGGCAGAGTACGGTGAAACAAACTAACCGATAGACCGTGAGTGAGGTGCAGGCGGAGATGTTACGGTGGATTGAGAAACGTGTGGTGTGCTCAGAGAGACAAACACAGAAGGCATGTCCACTTCACTTACAGCTGACGGGCTGTCACTCAGCCTAACTGCAGCGGGTATACAGCTGGTTCTGTCGGACACCTGCGTGACATAACTTGGCACGGTAACAGAGGCGGAGGAAGAAACAGCAGATGCGTTTGATGGGGCAGCTGATGGTTGTTAAGGTGCGCTGGTCCGCATTTCATTGAGGTAAGATTCCCAGCGTAAAGAATGTTGTTTGAGCATGTGAACGTTCATGCATGTAGTAGTCAAATTATTGCAGATTTTCCCTCTACTGAGTTTTTTAAAGCAAAGTTTGCAGCTAACGTAAGTTGGCTTATCCTTTGCAGTGAGAAAAAAGGCCCATGCTAGGCAACCCTTGCTGCCCCTGCGAGCAGCAGACCTGAGACAGCTGCTGGCCATAGCCACGGTTATGGCAAAGGATGCATTGCTCTTCGTGCTTGCATCACTCCGTGTCTTCGCCGTAGGGTGAAATGTAACCTCCTCTTCTTACTTCCCCACCTCCTCAGATGAGCTACTCGGCTGCGTGACTCTGGGTTCACACCAAGTAGGATCTTCAACCTCGTCATCATCCAATGTGTTATCCCATTCCTCGCCCTCAGAGTGACCCCTCTCCTCTTGTTGCCCTGACAGCACAGCACAGTACAGTCCGCATGAGCCTCAGGTACCTGAGTCTCATCGCCATCACCTTCCTCCCCTGTGGTTAATGTCTGGTGAGGAGGGTCAGGAACCTGCTCGGACCCTACTTCATCCTGCCCCGAATCCAAGCTAAAAAAATTTTGGGCATCGGTGCAGATGCTTTCCTCCCCTTGACTCTGACTGTTTAGAGTACACTTCTGATGCCCATGGTGTAGAATGGGTAAGAGTTCTACAGACCCGCCCTGTCAGTTGGGCAGTTGTTCAGTTGTGACGCAGGGGGAAGCAAGAGTAATTGGGGTGCCACCTCTGTGGACTGTACTGCGTGTGATGTTGAGGTGGAGGAAGAAGAGGAGAGGGCAGTGGAAGCAGAGCTTGCCATCCACTGGAGCACCTGCTCTTTCTGAGCCTTATCTACAAGGCGTATCACTGTGCGGCTGCCAAAGGAAGGGAGTGCAGTAGGCCGTCCACTAACATAAGTTGTCAGTTGTCTTTGTATAGGACCTGTTTGTGTTGGTTCACTAGTGCTTTCACTAACATTACCACGTACCCCACGTACACCTTGAACACCAAGCCTATTCCCTCTTCCATCACGCCCTCTGTTTTTCACACTCATGTTAGTCAGATACAGTGGTAGGAGCACGCAATTAACTAAAGAAAAATACATTTTTTTCCTGTGCAACAGCTCAGCACACACCTGAATTTCAGCGACACTAAATGCAAAGGTAAGATATGCTCTGCCGTATAACGTTACTAACAGACAAAAGAAATTTGTTAGTGTGCATGAGGCCGATAAAACCTACGAGATATTCTCCAAACCATTTCAAACTGAGATGTCCCCTGCTGTATTACTTTAGGAACAGAAGAAATTTTTTTTTTGAATGTGGATGAGGCCAGTATGACATAGAATATATGCTCCAAAATATTTCAAACTCAGATCTAGCCAGCTGTATCACTTTACTCAGAGCAAAAGATATTTTTGGGTTACCCTGCATAAGCTATGCGTCCAGATGACTTTGACCGCCACTGACGTAGTAGCTGGCTTATAGCTCTGTGTGACTTTTGGCACAGGAAAAAACATTTTTTGGACTGGGCCTAGAAAGAGAATTTTTGTTTTTTTAACTGTGAAACCAGGACAAGTTCATTGCCACTAAAATAGGATCTGCCTTTTAGCAGACTGGATCAACTTTGCCACAGTAAAAAACCTTTGGTGGACTTTACCTCTCAACCAAAAATATATATAGGTTTGACTGTGCGTACAAGCTGAATTTGACCCCCACTGATGTAGTAGCTGGCTTATAGCATTGTATGACTTTTGGCACAGGAAAAAATATTTTTCAACTCCACTAAAATAGTATCAGACACTAAAAAAAAAAACTTTAGTGCACACAGCTTTCAATACCACAATAGCAACAGAAAAAAACACAGATTTTGTGCTCTGCAATAAGAAGCTCTGCAGACTGTGCAGTGCACAATTTCAACCCCACTAAATGAAAAGGTGCACTGCGCTTACTTGATCACATTAGCAAGAGCAAAAAAAGATTTACTGAGACATGGAGCTCTATACCGGCGGTGCACAGCACTATTGTATGGCATGGGCACTCTGTTTCTGTCAGAATCTCAGTACTTGCACAAGAACACCAAAAATGTGCTGCACCAGCGGTTGCAGAGGCACACAGGCCAGGAATTATCTACACTATCTGACTGCCACACAAGCGCCCATCTATCCAGCTAATATCTCTCATTACACAGGAGCACACTGAGCTGCGTTTGTCTCCAGCAGTGACATGGATATAATGGCGCTGAGGGAACATGACCGCTTTTTATATTGAGAGGACATATGATTTCTGCAGCTAATTGCAGAAGCCCTTATGTCTGGACAGTGTAGATGCTTCCTGCGCTATGACTTGCTGGCCGCAATTTCCTCAGTTAAAGTTACCACCCACAGGAAAAAAAAAAAAAACAGTGCGCCACTGATCTGACCTGTTCTAAGCTCTCCACAGCCCCCACACTCACCTTGCACATGTCACCGCTCATCATACACTTGCACTATGCTAACAAAACTGTTCAAAACGCCATGGTTGCCCGGTATTCGCGAACCCGCACAAATTCGTTGAACTTTTACGATTTTAAGAAAATTTGCTTGCCTTAGCGATCACGAATCCGAATGTGCCATAGTCGTGCCGAATTTAAAACTTTCAAACATTCGCCGAACAAATTCGCTCAACACTACTCTAGAGCAGTGATGTTTTGGGGATGTTGCAGGGCAACACGGACTTTCAACTCCCTCCAAAGATTTTCTATAGGGTTTAGTTCTGGAGACTGGCTAGGCCACTCCAGGACCTTGAAATGCTACTTACGAAGCCACTCCTTCGTTGCCCTGGCGGTGTGCTTGGGATCATTGTCATGCTGAAAGACCCAGCCACGTTTCATCTTCAATGCCCTTCTGATGGAAGGAGGTTTGCACTCAAAATCTCACGATACATGGCTCCATTCATTCTTTCATGTACACGGATCAGTCGTCCTGGTCCCTTGGCAGAAAAACAGCCTCAAAGAATGATGTTGCCACCCCCATGCTTCACATTAGGTATGGTGTTCTTTGAATGCAACTCAGCATTTTTTCTTCTCCAAACACGCCTAATTGTGTTTCTACCAAACAGTTCTACTTTGGTTTCATCTGACCATATGACATTCTCCCACTACTCTTCTGGATCATCCAAATGCTCTCTAGCAAACTTCAGACGGGCCCAGACATGTAATGGCTTAAGCAGGGGGACACGTCTGGCACTTCAGGATCTGAGTCCCTGGCGGCTTGGTGTGTTACTGATGGTAGCCTGTGTAACGTTGTGCCCAGCTCTCTGCAGGTCATTCACCAGGTCCCTCTGTGTGGTTCTGGGATTTTTGCTAACTGTTATTGAGATCATTTTGACATCACGGGGTGAGATCTTGAGTGGAGCCCCAGATCGAGGGAGATTATCAGTGGTCTTGTATGTCTTCCATTTTCTAATTATTGCTCCTCACACCAAGCTGCTTGCCTATTGCAGACTCAGTCTTCCCAGTCTGGAGCAGGGCTACAATGGTGGTTGACTAAATACTTTTTTCCCCACTGTATAGTGTTTTTATATTTCTGCCAACAGTCATGTGAGGTCTTGTTTTTTGCAGGACAAGTTGACATTTTTACTGGTACCATTTTCAGGCACCTAACATTTTTTGAACACTTTCTATTCTGATTTTCTTGAGGCAAAATTAACAAAGACTCATCGTATAGTAAAAGTGATAAGGTAGCTTTATTCTTCAGGTCAGTACGATTACAGTAATACCACATTTATATATTTTTTTATGTTTTGCTGCTTTTACACAATAAAAAATATTTGATAGAAAAAAGAATTGTTATTTGCATCACTATATTCTGAGAGCTACAGTCTTAAGAGTGAGATAGAGCTTTTTGCTTTTCTATAATACCCTATTTGAGCCCCAAACCAATCAGTAGTGTACACCTACAAGTACAAGGATGCTTATGGTATCTGCAATCCCTGATGAAGGAGGCCATAGCCTCGGAAACATGTTGGATTAGCGCTGGGTGAACCTCCTTTTAGAGCAAGCCCACAGCCTTTGTGACGTCACACTGATACATATCGAATACATCCTTGTTCTTATTTGCCACACAGGTGTGACCGGCCGGCACACATCACTGGCTTTAGGTGGATACCTTCATCTCAGTGTGCAGATTCCTGGTCAGACACTGGGTGGCACCCCTTGTCTTCATCTGCCTTGAACTATACACCTACTATTCAGCTATTACAGGAATATTGCAGCCTCTCCATACTGGACTCCCTGCTGACTGCCACTACACCAGCCTGACTGGCACGCAGCAAGAATCTGAACTGTACCGCCACATTAGCCGCACCGGCACACAACAGATCCTGCTTCATCGGATATCCTCATCATCCAGTAGCCACAGATCCAGATCTCCTGCACCGTTAATGCTATTCCTATCCACAGCAGTATCGTCTGCATGCTCACAGTCCTGAGCAGCTATCCAGGTGGATAGTGAACTGACAGGCCGTGTCAATAATTGTGCTGCACTCCCCCGCTGTCTGGAGCATTAACTATTAGAGTTTGGAAGGCTCATCATTTTTTCCTGTGTACAGCTATTTCGGTTGACAGGTAGGACCATTTGTCTAACATTTTTATAAATGAGTAGCATTGCAGCGCATCCTTGTATTCTTTATTAGCATTTGGCATTTTAGCACTGGGGCACATAGTGCTTTAGGATTGCAGCTCTTTTGCTAACTCATTAGCACATTCCTTAAGGCAGCAGCACTATTGCATTTCATTTACATATTGGTTATAGATTTCCTTTACAATTGTTTTTTGCCGCATTTTTGACGACGTTCACTTAAGAGATTCACTAGTGTGACAGTTTTGTATGTCAGGTCGTTTGGAACACGGCGATAACAAATATGTGTACTTTTTTTTGCTTATTTTTGTTTTTACATAAATATACCTATTTATTGGTATAATTTTCTTTTCTTTTACTTAGTCCCTCTATGGGATTTGAACTTTTATTGCTCAGGTCGCTGGTCTAATGCATTGTAATGCATTTTACCTGTCAATATTACACTGACAGAAGCCTCTTAGACCATGCTCCTGTCATGGTCTAACAGGCTTGCCATAGGTCTCTGACTCTCAGACCCTGAGGTCAACATGACAACCTTGAGTTGCCATGACAATGATCAGGCCCTTGCGATGATGTCGCAGAGGCACTAATCAGATGGGAGAAGGAGCCCCATCTCCTAGCCTCCCAAATGCTGCAATCGCAACATGTTACATTTCCAATAAGAAAGTATGTTCAGGGGAAGAATTACAAGACTAAACCAGAGATGCAGTCATTTATGGTGGACCATTGAAGCTACTAGGAGTTCTGGCCAGAAGAGTAGAGAAGGTATTAGTGCTCCACATTTCAGGAGATATTGTGCAGTAATCTGAATTCTTTAGGATTGAAAACAAACAGCTTAGAAATATATCATGGCACAAGTGTAAAGTTTTTTGTGTAGTTTACGACAATTCTCTTTGATTTAGTTGGTTTTAAAAGAAATTGGAAAATCAGGATAAAGGGAAACTCTGCTGTTATTGTACAGAAATCCACACTTGCCCTCACTGCATATTTAATGTTATTAATCGTAAAAGTGAACTTTGGCCTAGAAAAACTAGACCTGGTCTTGTAGGGACCATATGAGCACATTCAGCAGCACAGACGAGAAGGTAGATTCATCTAATAAGATTTCAGGGTTCTAGGAAGGTAACAGCATCATTACCCCCCACTTTCTATTAGAGGCCCGTCATAATATTTTTCTTCTAATTATTTTCCAATTTGTCAGCACATTCTACATACCCTGTCATTTGGCTTTGTAGTCTACAGATCTGGGCAGGTAAGGGTCAGCATTTTCTAATTTCAGAGGGTAGGTGGAATCTCCAGGTTGTAAGCTCTATAGAGATAGGGCAATCAATGCCCAAAGTAATTGTAAAAATTTTGAGTGGAGGAACATGTAGGGGTCTAACGGCAGAATGGTGATCACATGATTGTGATATGTCCGGACTACGCCGCTGACAAATCAGTGAAAGCTGAACACTCAGAAAAATCTGTGACTTCTCTGTATTTATTGGTTACTACTCACCTGGACGGTTATCTGTAGGAAACTCCTCTTTACACCGCTCATCACCCCTCACATATGTCTCTGTAGTATTATTATGGGTCAGATCTTTACCCTGAAACAAATATTGTAAAAGTCACAGACAGATGAAGAAGTCACATCTATGATCACCTCTAATCCTACCATCTCCACCGTTCTCTTTACACAAGTATAAAACACGTAATGCTGGAGGATAAAACAAGACAGAGCACAAGACCTTCACAGATGTCTACACATCATAGAGGAGATTTCAAGACACCTTCTCTCCATCTACCTGATGATGCAGAGAAAAGCTGGGATTTTCTTGTTTACAGTCCTGTGAGAGAAGAGGACGGGGACATCCCTCTGGTGTTGTCCTCTTACTGGATAGATCTAAAGGAAACACATACAGAAACTGAATTCTTTCTTTACACGCAGATAATGATATAATTATAGGCCGTGTATATTTAGTCCTGTCTATTACCTGGTGATGTGAGGGGCTGGGGAACTTCCATCACGACGTCCTTGTACAGATGTTTGTGCCCTTCTAAATACTCCCACTCATCCATGGAGAAATAGACAGCAACATCATGACACCTTATAGGAACCTGAAACATACAATGATACAGTCATCACCCCAATCCTTTCATAGCGTTGCTGTATAGTGTCCCAGCAGTGTCACCTCTCCAGTCAGCAGCTCAATCATCTGGTAGGTGAGTTCTAGGATCTTCTGGTCATTGATGTCCTCATGTATCAGGGGGTGAGATGGAGGTCCTGTGATTGGACTCAGGGTTCTTCCACATCCATCAGACACAGGGGCCTGACAGTGCTCACTAGAGGTCTTCTTCACTACTGTGTAATCCTGGTTATGGAGACACACATTAAAAAATCTCACTACAGACATTTCCAGAGTCCTCACCATCTAGTTCTGTCCATCTGTTATTCCCATAGATAAGAATGATGTAATGTGACATCATCAGAATCTCTCACCTGTCCAGTAAGTCGGTAGAGGATCTCTAGGTTAACTTGTAATAGCCTCTCCGCCATTTTGTTCTTGTCCATATCCAACCTTAATGGGTAAATCAGAAATTGTCTAAATATAGAAGATCTCCACTGAGAGGATCCAATATCGTAGTGACCTTGATGTGAAGAAGATGAGATCGATGTAACATCACAAAGAATTCTGTGTAATAATACAAATACTGGAGATAATAAGAGGAAACATATGAGTAGATATAACATGTAGGTGTTATGTTCCAGTCTGTACGAGACTAGAGAATACAAGTTGAATTGCTGACCAAGTCAACTCCTCCATGCTCCCAATCACTGGCTATGATGGTTATTGCAACTAATTGGCCATAGGTATCACAAATTTGTTAGGACTGTCCAGGAAATACAGAGACTGGAGGACTCAAGCAGCGGTGGCACAGGAGTCGTGTGGAATTATTAATGTGTTACTATCTGTACAATATTCTCTTTATTTCCTGACATCTACTAATAAAACTGATATAGTTTGGCCACACAGCAAACAAAAAAAAGAAACGGTCATGAGCCGACAGCTATGAAGAAAGCAGGTAAATTTTTATTAGATAAAAGAAGTCTAGGTCCAAAAGATGAACATAGCAGTTTCAACTGTGCCATCCACAGCCCACCCCAGAAGAAGGCAGGACTGGCACCATTCCAGAAAGAGGAATCGGTCGGGTCGGTGTATGTCTCTACTTCCCAACACTGTTATTGCTATTGTCGTATATACAGCTAACAAAGAAATCCCCTAAAATATCAATATCTATTAATCCATTTAAAAACAAATCTAAACAATACGAGATATAGAAAAACACAATATTGTGAGGAGATATGTCAGTAAATATTCGTAGATAGTGGAAATACAGTACAGACCAAAAGTTTGGACACACCTTCTCATTTAAAGATTTTCCTGTATTTTCATGACTATGAAAATTGCGCATTCACACTGAAGGCATCAAAACTATGAATTAACACATGTGGAATTATATACTTAACAAAAAAGTGTGAAACAACTGAAAATATGTCTTATATTCTAGGTTCTTCAAAGTAACCAACTTTTGCTTTGATGACTGCTTTGCACACTCTTGGGAATTCTCTTGATGAGCTTCAAGAGGTAGTCACCGGAAATGGTCTTCCAACAATCTTGAAGGAGTTCCCAGAGATGCTTAGCACTTGTTGGCCCTTTTGCCTTCACTCTGCGGTCCAGCTCACCCCAGGTCATTGTCCTGTTGAAAAATAAATGATGGTCCAACTAAACGCAAACTGGATGGAATAGCATGCCGCTGCAAGATGCTGTGGTAGCCATGCTGGTTAAGGATGCCTTCAATTTTGAATAAATCCCCAACAGTGTCACCAGCAAAGCACCCCCACACCATCACACCTCCTTCTCCATACTTCACGGTGGAAATCAGGCATGTAGAGTCCATCCGTTCACCTTTTCTGCGTCGCACAAAGACACGGTGGCTGGAACCAAAGATCTCAAATTTGGACTCATCAGACCAAAGCACAGATTTCCACTGGTCTCATGTCCATTCCTTGTGTTCTTTAGCCCAAACAAGTCTCTTCTGCTTGTTGCCTGTCCTTAGCAGTGGTTTCCTAGCAGCTATTTTAGCATGAAGGCCTGCTGCACAAAGTCTCCTCTTAACAGTTGTTAAAGAGATGTGTCTGCTGCTAGAACTCTGTGTGGCATTGACCTGTTCTCTAATCTGAGCTGCTGTTAACCTGTGATTTCTGAGGCTGGTGACTCGGATAAAGTTATCCTCAGAAGCAGAGGTGACTCTTGGTCTTCCTTTCCTGCGGCGGTCCTCATGTGAGCCAGTTTCTTTGTTGCGCTTGATGGTTTTTGCAACGGCACTTGGGGACACTTTCAAAGTTTTCCCAATTTTTCGCACTGACTGACCTTCATTTCTTAAAGTAATGATGGCCACTCGTTTTTCTTTACTTAGCCGCTTTTTTCTTGCCATAATATAAATTCTAACAGTCTATTCAGTAGGACTATCAGCTGTGTATCCACCAGACTTCTGCACAACACAACTGATGGTCCCAACCCCATTTATAAGGCAAGAAATCCCACTTATTAAACCTGACAGGGCACACCTGTGAAGTGAAAACCATTTCCGGTGACTACCTCATCAAGAGAATGCCAAGAGTGTGCAAAGCAGTCATCAAAGCAAAAGGTGGCTACTTTGAAGAACCTAGAATATTAAACATATTTTCAGTTATTTCACACTTTTTTGTTAAGTATATAATTCCACGTGTGTTAATTCATAGTTTTGATGCCTTCAGTGTGAATGTACAATTTTCATAGTCATGAAAATAAAGAAAAATCTTTAAATGAGAAGGTGTGTCAAAACTTTTGGTCTGTACTGTAGATGCCCAGCTGATAATGTGTATATATGGTGTATAGTGCATGTACGCCGGCAGCAGGATCTTCCAGGGCGCATGTGCAGGTATTCCAGACACAAGAGGTCAAGATTGCGATTCACGCATGTGTCCTGGGCCTCAGATAAAGTCAGGATGTATAAAAACAGCGCTCCTTACTGGTGCATGTGCAGTACGAGTACATCGATGCCGAGCGCACGCCCCCGGTACTGTGTGAACTCCAGTTCATGTCTTTCAGCTTTGCTTAGAGAACAATCTATAGTGCCAGGAGTAAGCTCCATTAGTCAGTACACAAAGATCTAAATAGACAAGATAATCTGCCCTTTTATCATTTCGATGCCTTCGTATGTTAGGGATACAGCAGATCTCTAGGTGAAATTGGATGGCATGGTCTTAGAGAACAAGTACAATACTATTTGGCTTCCATAGATGTAGAGGCACAATATAGCAATATTCCCATGAAGTAGGGATCATGGAGGCTAATTATTTCCCTAAATCCAAAACCATACAATGTAGTGAACACAATCAATTTATTTCCAAATTACTTCAATTTATCGTTACTTTTAACTATTTCCTATTTTATGGGAAGAAATTCCACCAGCTCAGAAGGACCGCGATGGGGTGTCCCTGTGCCCCATCTTATGCAAATCTCCTTCTGGGCTGGTGGAAGGAGATGCTAGTCTTCCAGGAGTAGGCTTGATGGAACTCCAAGATAATGTTCTGGGCCATATATAATGTTCGTTCCATGGTCCAGATCTGCTAAAGAGTTCAATTAATTTATAGAGTGCCTGAACATCAACAAGTTCAGAATACGGCTCTTCTGAATTTCACGTCATGCGCAGTGCGCCTTTGAAGCCGGAAGACGTACACCCGGCTACAGTTGCGCAGTGATGCTGCCAAAATGAGCGGCATGCATGTACGAGATTTGTATGAACTGGTAATAACGGCTGGTGCAAATTATGTTATCATGCCCACAGGAGCGTGATAACATGGAAAGAGGGCCGACTATTCTGGTGAAACTAATGCCACAATGACTTGCCAAAGCCCTAATTAGCACTGGAAAAGCAGACCCTATAAATGCTTTTATAAACATTAAATTTAATAATATTATAAAAGTCTGTTACGCAGGGATGTGAATGCTGCTGGGTTGCTGGGCATGGGGGACCCGACAGGTTCCCTTTAAGAGAAAAATAAATATCACAGTTTTAGCAAGAGGGAAAGAGAACATTCTCCATTCTTGATGAAGACAGAGAAGACATCGTCTATATATCTGAGGTAACTGAAAAACAATATCCACTATTGTATTAGGGTATGTGCACACAGTGCGCATTTGCTGTGGTTTTGACGCTGCAGAATTTCTGCACCATTTCTGCACCTAATATGCAAATTAGGTTAATTGCGGTTTTGCCGCATGGGTTTTTTGATGCGTTTTTTATGCATGCGTTTTTCATGTCTTCATGTTGAAATTTGCAAAGTTTCAGAGAACAGGGTTTTTTAAATAAACTTTATTGATCATGTAGCGTTTTTGTGTTTCCGCTGCGGAAACGCTATTGAAACACACATGCGGTTTTTAAGCATTCGGATTTTCCTTATCTAATGAAAGTCTATGGGGAAAATCCGAATGTGTTTCCGCAAGATAAATTGACATGCTGCAGTCTGGAAAGACGCGCCTCATGTCCGTTTTTTGCGCACCCTGCGGAAACTCATAGTGGGCATGGTATTTCTAGAAATCCCATCCACTATGCTTTAACATCTGGCCGCTGCAGTTTTGATGCTGCATAAAAACTCAGCGTCAAAACCGCAGCAAATCCGCACCGTGTGCACATATAATGGAGGAGGCTCTCTGCCTCTAAGGGTATCTGGGGAACACAGAGGGGGAGTCCTGTGTTCCCCACACACATCCCAATATATCTCCATGACAGCCGGGGCCTAACAATGGAGTCCTAGAACGATGTCATTAAATTATAAAGAGAAAACAAACAAGATAAAATACAGCGACATTCACTAAAGAGATAAGACGATCTACTTCTGGAATAATCTGTCCCCAGAATGTCTCCATTACAATGTACCGCTCCTACCGCAGAGAACAGCCCCTCATACATCTATAGCATCGGCCCCCCGGCCTGGATCCACATCTCCAGACTGGGGAACTGATCCCAGAGGTTGGTGCTGTGTCCCGGGGTCATCTGTATCTGCATCAGGAATGGGGGAAGTGGGGGTTTATATATTAGGAGGTGGGTGGTGTCATAGTGTGGGGGGGGTGGCGGTACTGTGGGAACATTATACTGTGTGTGGGGGGATGGCTGTACTGTACTATGTGAGTAAACGTGTTTCATTACTTCCTGTTTCCATAGTTGGGTCCTATGTATGTATCAGAGGAAAAGGAACTAAATGTCAGAATTCTTAGAAAGCGGCAACAAAAAAACACCAAACCAGTCTCAGCGCTGAAGGGGTTAATGCGGCATGCGCCCAGTAATGGGGAATCTCCACATACCTCCACCTGCAGAGCCGCCACCACATATATGGCTGTTCTGTGCGCACAGGACCTGTGACAAGGTCACAGGAGGGGAGGAGTCAGGGGTCACATGATCAGGGGCCTCAGTGGATGCAGGACTCTGCTGTGCTGGTTGTCATGGTGCTGGATGAGGGGAAGGTTATGTGTGGGGTCAGGAGGGGTTTACAGTGTGGATGTAGCAGAGCCGCGTGTGTACGAGGTGTACGGAGCAGAGCCGCGTGTGTACGAGGCGTACGGAGCAGAGCCGCGCGTGTACGAGGTGTACGGAGCGGAGCCGCGTGTGTACGAGGTGTACGGAGCAGAGCCGCGTGTGTACGAGGTGTACGGAGCGGAGCCGCGTGTGTACAAGGTGTACGGAGCGGAGCCGTGTGTGTACGAGGTGTACGGAGCGGAGCCGCGTGTGTACAAGGTGTACGGAACAGAGCCACGTGTGTACGAGGTGTACGGAGCGGAGCCGCGCGTGTACGAGGTGTACGGAGCAGAGCCGTGTGTGTACGAGGTGTACGGAGCGGAGCCGCGTGTGTACAAGGTGTACGGAGCAGAGCCGCGCGTGTACGAGGTGTACGGAGCAGAGCCACGTGTGTACGAGGTGTACGGAGCAGAGCCGCGCGTGTACGAGGCGTACGGAGCGGAGCCGCGCGTGTACGAGGCGTACGGAGCGGAGCCGCGTGTGTACGAGGCGTACGGAGCGGAGCCGCGTGTGTACGAGGTGTACGGAGCGGAGCCGCGCGTGTACGAGGTGTACGGAGCAGAGCCGCGTGTGTACGAGGTTTTTGGAGTGGAGTCATGTATGTACAACAAGTACGGAGCGGAGTCAAGTGTGCGTACTATGTTCATGTGTTATGCTTGTGTAACAACTCACTCGTGATAATAGGGAATATACTAAAAACTGCAACTGACCCTTCAGGTGCCTGTACAGACTAGAGATCCTGACCCCAGTGGTTCCTGCGTGACCAGACAGAAGATGGCAACAGAGACCTAAAAGGCCGTCGAGTTGCTTCACGTTCCTCCTAAAGAAGTGGAGGGCAGAGCAGAGTGTGAATTACAGTGGGGAAAATAAGTATTTGATACACTGCCGACTTTGCAAGTTTTCCCACCTACAAAGAATGAAGAGGTCTGTAATTTTTATCGTAGGCACACTTCACCTATGAGAGACTAAAAAATAAAAAAACAGAAAATCACTTTGTATGCTTTTTACATAATTAATTTGCATTTTATTGCATGAAATTTTTATTTATTTATTTTACTCACTTATATAACACCGTTAATTCCACAGCGCTTACAGACATTATGGGCACAGTCCCCATTGGGGCTCACAATGTACATTCCCTATCAGTATGTATTTGGAGTGTGGGAGAAAACCTGCGCAAAAACGGGGAGAACATATAAACTCCTTGCAGATGTTCTCCATGGTGGGATCTGAACCCAGGACCCCAGCGCTGCCGAGGCAGTGCTAACCACTGAATTAAGTATTTGATACAATAGAAAGACAGAACTTATTATTTGTTACAGAAATCTTTGTTTGCAATTACAGAGGTCAGAATTGTTATGGTAAATATTTATACTTTGTTTTATTATTTAGACAATTCATATATCTTTGATAATTTTGTATTTTAGTATTAGCTTTATAAGTGTTATTCATAAAAGCGATAACATAGGGCGTTGTCTCTGATATAGTGATGTCTTTGTTACAGAAGGCATAGAAAGCTGGGTAGAACCAGTTTTCTAGGAATTTAACAGTTTCCATGATTTAAGACCTAGTTTTTCCCAAACTTAAATATTCCTTTTTAGGTAAAGCCTGTAAAGACATTCCCTTTTTTCCTTATCTCTTTGCTTGTAATAAAGATATATGACCAGGCATCGGAGACTCAGACGAGTCTGGGACACAGAATTGGTTGTGTGTTTTCTTGTCTCCGATCGATCGACTCCCTGATTTGATCAAAACTGGCAAATGTGTGAAGCCTCTTTGCATATAGGTTTCCACATCATTACATGGTTCTGAAAATCCGGGATTGTCAGAACTGGACCTCCTTTGGACCCAACTGCAAGGATATCTCTCTCGGAACACTGAATGATGATCCTCGGTGAGTAGCCCATTGTGCTACTAAAAAATAAGTGTTACCTAGAGGGCTCCAAGACAGGTAATTGGTGGTCCGAACAAGACAATCTCTGTTGAACCATTGCCGGTATTTGAATTTTGTTTGTATATTTTGTGGTCTGTCATATGTTTCAATGTGTTTTTAGATGTATAACTGAGATTAAATGACGGTTGAATTAACATTGAATGAAGTGACAAGCCATCCTTGCCCAACGATTTTCGTTAGGTGCCATCGCAATTCTGCCTGTATATTTCAGGAGTCGGAAGATTGTTATATGTTGTCCTCATTGTCTATATGATTGTAAAGTCTGGAGTGATATTGTTGTAAAAAATGAGGATCCTTGAATGTGGGACTGAATGATTTTGAGTGACCAATAAGGGACTACGGTCTCTGTTTGATAAGGGATCCCATTAGGTGTGTTCCTTCACATGTGGTGAAGTGAAAAATTGGTTCCTAACAGAATCAGGGAAGTGTGACGGTTCATAACAGAGGAATCCTTCACGGTAAGGTAGTACTCCGAGGGTATTAATTGTCCCCTGTAAATTGATAAGGGCACTCTTGAACGAGGCGATGAATGCAGCCTTAGCCCGAAAACAGCAGGAGGATTTTATACCAGCAATTGTGAACTGTGGATTGAGTGACTGACGTATTGTAAAATTGTGCTGGCGAGTCAGAATCGTTGTTCTCAGTGTCTATGCTCTGTTTTATGTGACCTAGTTCTGATGAATCATCATCCTTGGTGTCTGTCCTGTGTGAACTCAAGAGAGACAATGTCATAATAGGAGTTGTAGTCTATATAGCCACTATATCCAGAGAGGGGAGACATAACACAGATTTCTTTGTCAAGCTGTGCCCCCTGCAGGATGTTGAAGGGAACTCCTTGTTCGAAGTACTTAAAACCTTACATTATGCTCTGATCTAGGTAACCCCTCCTCTTTTGTCCTAGATGTAATCTGTCTGAATCAGAGGAGATGGACAAAGGATTTGTAGAAAGATAATTTATTCTCCCATGACATGTTATTTTGACGAGTGGAAGTAATTGCAATAACTATTGGTAGTATAGTTTTTGGATTGTTATTTGTTTGGTTATGTATCAAAGTTGTATGTGTACATAGGGCTGATTACCTGATGTTGATATTTCAGGAGGACAGAGGTTCTGCGAGTTGAATTAATTCTCTTGCGAACTAATTGGAAGCTGGGAGAAGAATAGAGTCTTCTACGGTTAAGACTCGGTGGGCCCATTCATTTCTTCGGTTAACTGTGGGCCTTAAAGTTGGTCATGAGGACTGGCAACTGAAAGGAAGTAAGCAATCTGAGAGGTACCACTTTTGTCCATGCATGTGATATACTAAAAAGACAAAGAAGGAATGAGAGAAGTGTATTTGCAATTGGGAAGGATTACTGGAAGATAGATAAGAGCAGACTTGAGCTGGCTAGGATTTGGTTAGAAGTAGTCAAAGCGTCTCTCAATGAGTGAACATAAATCAGAGAAAATAGACATAGAACTGTTTATGTAATTTATGATAGTATGAAAACACAGAGATCTCTGCAGTCTCTGTGTACTTGATGTAAAACTTGCATGTTTTGCGACACCCCTACCTTATGCAGGAATTGCAGATATTGTGTACAGAATCCCCGTGGGGTTAATTACTGTGTCCTGTGGGTCCCTATGTCCATGGATGTCCAAGGTGCCTTTGCCCCCATGAGGACCACGAGTCATGTCCACTTTCTACCTCCTAGGATAGAGAATAACCTGCTGGTACATGATCCACCATAGGTATAGCCAATAGCATAATAGATTGGCCCTGGTCTCAAAGTGAGCTCATTGCTTGTTACCCAGCTCCCACCCCCCCTAACATTGATAATGCTTCTCCATGGTGTTGAGGAGGCATATTGGGCCACATGGGATGATCTAGTCTCAGTCATTTTATAGTGACTAGTGATGGGCGAGCGCTAAAATGCTCGTTGCTCGGGTCAAGCACATTTGAATACTCGGGTGCTCGACCCGAGCAACAAGCCCAATGTAAGCCTATGGGAAACTCGAGCATTTTTCAGGCTGCTCCCCCCGGCGGTCTGCAGAGGGCCTAAAAATTGCCCAAATCGATGGGAACAGTGCTCAAAGCGCATGGGAACATCATGGAGAAGACCCCGGGAAGCATTTCTGACTCCCAGGTCACTGCTGTCAACAATGTTGTCAGAGGTATTACGCCACTTTTACGGACTCACAATAAAACATACAAAAAAACTAAACCAAAATGGATTTTCCTGGGAAATATGTTAAGGAACATCCTTTCCAGGGTAATGACTATATATAAGGCAAAATAAATAACCAAAAACAAAAATGCTCCTCCACACCTTTGGCTATGTTCACATGTAGCGTTTTTGATGCGTTTTTGCACTGCTTTCAACCGTGACAAATGCATTCACCGGGAAATGTCATTTTAACATTTTACAACCTTATTTGACCATGTAGTGTGAGACATGATCAGACACATCCTGTTTCATTTATAAAGGAGGGACTCTGAAAGTCACAAAGCCTATTTTTATAGGGCCATCAGGCGGCCTCTACTATTCTTAAAGTGCCAGCAGTCTGCCAACACTATTCTTAGAGACCTATCAGCCGGCTAGGCTTTGTTGTTCCCATTACTAAAGAGTGGGTCTCCTATACTGTTATTGCGTATGCAGTGAGTGGCAGGGCTGCCCAAAATTTGGATGCACCCCAATACCCCTTTGAAGAGTCTCCTGAAAACAATGTTCCCATTATTAGGAAGTGGATCTCCCATAGTGTTGCCCTATGCAGTGAATGCAAGGGTTGCCAAAAATTGGGAGAGATTCCAATGCCCCTTGGAAGAGACTTGGAGGAGGGTCTCATAACATTTTTTTCCCATTAGAAAAGAGCGGGTCTCCTATACTTGTAATGCCCATTCACTAAGTGTGTGGGCTGACAAACATTTACCCCTGAGGGGTATACATGAACATACTGAATACATTTTTTTTTTACGGGCATCATAAACACCCTTTAAAAAAATTATGTGGGTGTTGCATCACGGACCCCGGTCACCCTGGTGATATGGTGGTGGAGGATGACGATGAGGAGAAGGAGGAGTAAAAGAGCAAATAGCCAAAATCAGGAAGTGTATACCCATGTGTGGCTGTGAAAAGGTGAATGGGAAAAAAGACACTGAATTTGAGTTTATGTTACGCTGCTATCATTCGGTGGTGTTGAGAAGTCTGGCCCAATCCAGCCCTTGTTCATTTTTATAAGAGTCAGCCTGTCAGCATTTTCAGTTGACAGGCGGATGCGCTTATCAATTATAATTCCACCAGCGGCACTAAAAACCCGCTCTGATAAAACGGTAGCGGCAGGGCAGGCCAGGACCTCCAAAACATAGAGAGCCAGATCATTCCAGGTATCCGGCTTGTATACCCAATAATTCTAAGGCACAGAGGAATCACGGGAGCACGTTGGTACGATTGGCAAGGTACTCCCTCAGCATCTTTCCAAACTTTGCACTCCTTGTGAGAGTACCCCGCGCCTCAGGGCCTGTGCGATGAGAGGGGCTGAGAAAATTCTCCCAGAACTTTGACAATGTTCCCCTGCCTCTGCTGCATTGGAGTTGTCTCACTCGCCTGTAGTCGATTTGGTTGTCCAAGGGTCTGTGAACTCTGCCGCCAGCATTTTCAGATGGGAATTTTTTTTTAATAGTTCTGCAACAAGGGCCTTCTGGTACAGCCCCATTTTTGTAGACCTGTCCGCCTCAGGAATAAGAGATATAAAGTTCTCCTTGTAGCGTGGGTCTAGAAGTGTCACCAACCAGTAATGACTGTCATCCAAAATTTTGAGAACGCGAGGGTCATGGGAAAGGCAGCGTAACATAAACTAAGCCATGTATGCCAGACTGCTAACAGGCAAGACTTCTGTGTCCTCACCAAGAGGACGACTGACCATGCTCTCCTCCTCTCCTCTCTGTCCTCAGGCCATCCACACTTAACAGACGGTATGACAGTTGTGCAGGTAGTACAGTCTATAGCGCATGAAATTAGCTCCTGTTCGTCCTCCTCCTCCTCTTCCTCATTGTCACCCAATTCACGTTGGGATGAGATGAGGCTGGGCTGTGTGTAATCACTCTGTATGGTTCCTTGCTCCATCTCATCGTGCTCTGCCTGCAATGCATCCTCTTTGATTGTGAGCAGAGAGCATTTCAGAAGACAGAGAAGCAGGATGGTGATGCTAATTATGGCGTCATCGCCGCTCACCATCTTGGTGGAGTCCTCAAAGTTTTGGAGGATGGTATATATGTCTGACATCCATGTCCATTCCTGAGGTCTTATGTGTGGAGTCTGAACTGAATAGCAACGGCCTTGTTGATGCTGGTACTCAACAACTGCCCTCTTCTTCTCACAAATCCTTCCCAGCATCTGCAGTGTAGAGTTCCAGCGCGTGGGGACATTACACACCAGTCTGTGAGCCGGAAGCTGCAAACGCTGCTGAAACACGGTGTTATGCTCGCGCCCGAACTGACTGGCGTGAGCGTGATAATTGATCCCACTGTACCATGAACCGAGGAGTGCCTGGAGGGGCGTAACTAAGTATCAACCCGATCCGACCAAGGTCGCACGGTGGCTTAGTCGACTCCATGGACCAAGGAGGAACCGAGCAGAGGGACCAGGTGCGACTCCAGGTCAGACCCCGGTCACAGTTGTTGACCCACACCGGGGAGTGCAGGAACAGGCAGGTTAGACTGGCATACAGGCAGGTGGGTATTGGCAAGTATGGCTGGTATGCAGACAGGTGGGTACTGGCAAGTACGGCTGGCATGCAGACAGGTGGGCACTGGCAAGCACGGCTGGTATGCAGACAGGGAGATACTGGCAAGCACGGCTGGAGTGCAGACAGGGAGATACTGGCAGGTTGGAGCACAGGCTGGATGGGGTCCAGTACAGACTGGGAGACAGGTACAGAGCCGCAGATGAGGTAGACAAGCAGAGTAAAGCGAAACCACTAGAGCGGAGGACAAGGCAGAGCAGAGAGGAACTGCTGGTGCGGTGAGCAAGCAGAGCGGAGCGAAAACCGCAGGTGCGGTGGGCAAGGCAGAGCAAAGCGGAACCGCCGGAGCGGTGGACAAGGCAGAGCAGAGAGAAACCGCAGGTGCGGTGGACAAGGCAGAGCAGAGCGGAACCGCCAGAGCGGTGGGCAAGGCAGAGCAGAGAGAAGCCGCCGGAGCGGTGGGTAAGTCAGAGCAGAGAGAAACCGCTGGTGCGGTGAGCAAGGCAGAGCCGAGAGAAGCCGCCGGAGCGGTGGGAAAGTCAGAGCAGAGAGAAACCGCTAAGGCAGAGCAGAGGGAAGCCGCCGGAGCGGTGGGCAAGTCAGAGCAGAGAGAAACCGCCGGAGCGGTGGGCAAGCAGAGCCGAACAGGGCTGAAGGTGCAGGCAGTGAGGACAGGGCTCTGTTCACATGGAACAGACGGGAAAATACAGGAGGATGGCTAGAACACAGGAGGAAGATACGGAGGAAGGGAAAAGGGACAAGCAGAACCAGATACACACAAGGTACTTCCTATGAAGTAGCGAGTGGACACAAAACTCACTAACAGAAGTACAGAGACAAAGAGTAGGAGTTAGGTGCAGGTTCAGATACTGCAGGAAAAGGGAAGGTACGGACATAGAGACAAACACGTAACAGGCTAGGATTCAGTTCAGACAGGAACTGCTACTGCAATGAGATGCAAAAACGAGCCAGAGTATACAGCCCCCAGAGTGGCGGAAACAGACTAGAAGTCACAGGTAGCAGGCCTGGGTATACAGCCCCCAGAGTGGCGGAAACAGACTAGAAGTCACAGGTAACAGGTCTGGGCATGCAGCCCCCAGAGTGGTGGAAACAGACTAGAAACAGGACAGCACCTGGCAATTCAGCAGCAAATACTGACTGAGTGAAGGTGTTGCTCAGGCATCTCCTTCTGGGTGGAGGGGGTTTAAATATCCAGTGACTCACAGCAATAGGCTGGAGATGCATTAGGGGTGCGCCCACAGCAGCTATAAGAATCAGGAAGTAACCGGGCCGCCGCCCTAAGCAGTCAGTCAAGAGACATGCACACAGCATGAACTGGAGCACGGTTTGCAGGCTGGACTGACAGGTAAGATTGCGGTCTTGCATAGTGGGAGGTGGTGCAATATGCAAGCACGCCGCCAGGGATGTCACACACGGCAAGGGCGGCGGAAGCTGTAGATGACTTTCTAAAATGAGCACACAGGCAGCGTACTTTAACAAGCAGATCCGGCAGCTCAGGGTAGGATTTGAGAAACCGCTGAACCACAAGGCTAAGCACATGGGCCAGGCATGGTACATGTGTGCTCACCTCGCCTCAGAGCCACCACCAGATTCCGTCCATTGTCACACACGACCATGCCTGGCTGTAGGTTCAGCGGTGTGAGCCATAGATCTGCCTGCTCTTTCAGAACTGTCCACAACTCTTCAGTATTGTGCGTTCTGTCACCTAAGCATATTAGCTTCAGCACAGCCTGTTGCCGCTTGGCCAAGGCAGTGCTGCACTGCTTCCAGCTTGTGACTGATGTGGTCATTGCGGAGATGGAGGCTGAAGAGAAGGAGGAGGCTGAGGTGCAGGAGCTGTAGACTGTGGGGGCAACCCTGATTGACCTAGGGCCCGCAATCCTTGGTGTCGGGAGGACATGTTCCGTCCCAAGGTCCGACTGGGTCCCGGCTTCCACTATATTAACCCATTGTGTCTTCAGCGAGATGTACCGTCCCTGCCCACAAGCACTTGTCCATGTGTCCGTGGTTGGGTGGACTTTTCCGATAACTGCGTTGTTCAGGGCATGGCTAATGTTTAGGGACACGGAAACGGCATACCGGGAGAAATAGTGGTGGCTGAGGACCGAGTACGGAGGGATGGCCGCCGCCATCAGGTTGCGTAATGCTTCAGTCTCCACGAGCCTAAAAGGCAACATTTCGAGCGCAACCAGTCGCGAAATGTGTGAATTTAGCATTGTGGCATGTGGGGAGTTGGCTGCGTATTTGCGCTTGCGTTCCAAGGACTGAGGTATGGACAACTGAACGCTGTGATGGGACAAGGACGTGGACTTTCTTCCTGATGCTGCTACTTGAACGTGTGCAATGACAGGTGCAGGGCAGGAGGCATCTTCACATGAACCACAGCTGATTGGTTGCATGCACAAGAGTGGAAGAAGCAGTGGTGCCACCCGCAGACACTGTTCCTGGACCCTGGGGTTCGGCCCACAAAGTCGGGTGCTTTGCTGCCATGTGCCTAATCATGCTGGTGGGGGTCAGGCTGGTAGTTTTGCCACCCCTGCTGATGCTGGCCTGGCAGGTGGTGCAAATGGCCTTTTTGGGATTATCGTCAGAGTCTTTAAAAAAAAAAAACAGACTCAACAGTTGTACTGGCAACTTCCTTTGTGTTGGTGTTACGGGGAACGGTTGCCTGCCTTCTGTCTGCAGCCACCACACTGCTTCTTCCTGCCTGTTGGGGTGCTCCCCCCCCCCCCGGGTGCTGCTGTCCTCGCTCTGCATGTCCTCCTGCCAGGTTGGGTCAGTTACTATATCATCCACCACCTCATCTTCCACTTCCGCACCCTGGTCCTCCTCCTGACTTTCTGGCAATTGTGTCTCATTATCGTCCACCTCTTGTGACACTTTCCCACCGTCGCCTTTGTGTGACCGTGGCTGCTCAAATATTTGGGCATCGCTACATGCCATCTCCTCTTGCTCCACTTCTAGTGGACCAGGCTAAAGGCCCGAATCTATAAATGGAAAAGTGAACAGCTCTTTGGAGTGTCCAAGTGTGGGATCACTTGTCTCTGGGCACTCGGCATGGTGGGAGGAAGGAGGTTCAGGGTGAGGAATATGCGGTCCAGACTCACAGCTACTGAGACTTGACCATATGGAAGACAGGGTGGTAGTGGTGGTGGCTGAGTGACTGGAAGCATTATCTGCTATCCAACCAATAACCTTTTCACACTGCTCTGTGTACAATAGTGGTGTTCTGAGGTCCCCTATTAATTGGGACAGGAAGGTCGAGCTAGAAGATGTGGGTGTTTGTTGTGGTACAATTTTAGCTCGCCCACGGCCTCGGCCTCTGCATGCACCATCACCATCACGTCCAGTTCCCTGTCTCTTGCCACGTGCCTTGCCCATTTTAAATGGAGGACAATATCTTCCACGCTCACTACAAATGGCTGAATTTGGAGCAAACTTATAGGTGATCCATGTGATGGACAAACCACAGTTTTAAATACCTGGCCTGTAGGTAATTCTTTTGAACAGCAAACCGGTGTTAAAAACTTCGCTGACACAATGAAACAAAATTTCAATGGAGGCCAGAAATGGCAGTATTTTCAGATCAATTATATGTGATCCGTGTGACGGACAAACCACAGTTTTAAATAGCTGGATTCTTAGCACTGTAATATGGAAAGGACCAGGCTGTATTCTGCAGTGCCAACAAGCAAATGGCGCAGATAAACTGTGTTCTCTAGATTACTTTTTAAACAAATAATGAGGATTAAGATCCTAAAAAAATTATTCCTGGCCCCTGAGACCTGTGCCTATATCTAGAAATGTCTAACAGCAGCAGCAGACAGAACTGCAATGGAGCCTCTTGTGCTATATGCACTGCAGTCTGCTATATACACTGCCTGCCTGATATCTCTGCAGATGGATTAGTCCTCAGAAGGACTGTTTGTTGAGATGGATATGTGTAATATGCTTCTGTTCTACCTACACTACCTAATAAACAAGCAAATCTCTCCCTAGCTCAGCAGCACCTCTCCCTACACTGTCTGATTCCGGAGTGACTGTGACGAGCATGGCGGCGCGAGGTCTGATAGAGACCTGATGACGCTGTGCGGCCAGCCAATCACTGTAATGCCACAAACAACATGGCAGTGACATTACAGTGAGTTCAAGGCAATCCCTGCATCTTCATGAGCTCTGTAAAGAGCGCCAAACATGCAGGGAGGGGACCAGAGTTCCTGCCGAGCAACCCCAGAAATACTCGGCGAGCGCCGAGCATCTCGAGCAGTGAGATGCTCGGGCGAGCACCGAGCAGCAGCGAGCATGCTCGCTCATCAATAATAGTGACCCTTTACTATTGCTGCAGTGATTCATGAATGGTCTTAGATATATAGTCCAGAACGTAGAATGCACTAGTCGCCAGGAGTGGCGCAATAGGTTGATCTGAAGGATCTGAATGATTCAGCCCTGGGTGCTGAAGTAGAAAGCATGTCAAAGAAAGAATTAATTAGGACCCTGCAGCAAGAAAAGAAAGAAGGAGGGGTAGAGGGGGAAGCAATCATCAAGCCATAGAGACTGCAGAAAAGTACATGTTGGTGTGGGAAAGAAAGAAAAAAAAGGCCTTTTTACGGCCAAATGTCCTACAAGATCAACAGATGTATCCCTGTGCCCTGTTGTCACTCCTCAGGGACCCACACTCACTGTCCCCATTTCTCTGGGGAGGGACAGACTGTTACATTCATGATAGATACTGGAGCAGCCAGTACAATATTAATGCAAAAACACAGATCAGAAGACATACTGTCCCCCGAATATGTCACTTGTGAAGGGGTAGGGGGACGAGCTACTAAATTACAAATGTCTCAGCCCCTTCGACTGAATTTGCATGAGTCAATTTTAATTGTGACAAAGGTTTTAGTTTCCCCTGATGTATATTTTGATTTGTTAGGGACAGACGTGTTGCAGAAAGTTGGAGCCTGCAAATAGCCCCAAGATGACCACCCCATAGACGAAGGCATCCTGTGTGGTCTCTTGTCCCTGACATTTCCTACAGCCCTGGACAGTACTCGCTCTGAACACCATTCCCTACATACTTAGTTCGAGAACATAACCAGCCAGCTGTGGGCATGTTACAAACTTGATTTGGGAGAACTACCCATTCCCTGGTGATAGTAAACCTTAAACCAGGTGCCCATCCCCCTGTATAAAGTAACATCCTATAAGTACTGTGGAGAATGCGGTGATACATGATAACACCCGAGAGCTCCAGAGAGGAGGTCTTATTGTCCCTATAACCTCCCCGTTTAATTTTCTACCATATAACTATCAAACGCTGTAATGTTCTAAATCCAGCTACGTTATTACCAGTGGATTTAGAAAAGGGAGGAGAATATCAGGGTGGGGAAGAGGGAGGGACTGTGAGCTAAAACCTGCCCCTGTAAATTAGCAGATGAGGAAGCTCAGTGTGACATTGACACATGAACATGACTGTCAGGCATTGATGGATGCAGACCAGTGGCGTACCGCCAATGGCAGCAGGCCACGCGACTGCTATGGGGCCCGTGAGCCGGGGGAGCCCCATAGCAGTCCAGGGGCAGACATACTGCGGGGGCCCCGCCGGTGCAGCTTCTCCCTGCTCACGGCAAGCAGGGAGTGATTCCTGCAGCTCCGCTGCTGACAGGAGAGAGAATGGCAGTGGAGATCCGTCCTCTGCTTCCTGCCCGCCGCTTCCTCCCTCACACAGGCATGCGCTTCTTGATGACGTCATCATGCAGCGCGGGCCGGCGTGAGGGAGGAAGTTGCAAACAACAAGGATGCTGCAGCCTGCAGGGGAACAGGCAGAGAGGTAAGTGTTTTTTTTATTTTTACTGAAATGCTGGGGAGGGGAAGTGGGGGAGAGCAATGATGGGGATGGTGGGGCTGGGGAGAGCAACAATGGGTCTGATGGGGATGGAGAGCAATGATGGGGCTGGGGAGAGCAATGATGGGGCTGGGGAGAGCAATGATGGAGCTGGGGAGAGCAATGATGGGGCTGGGGAGAGCAATGGTGGTGCTGGGGAGAACAATGGTGGGGCTGGGGAGAACAATGGTGGGGCTGGGGAGAGCAATGGTGGGGCTGGGGAGAGCAATGATGGGGCTGGGGAGAGCAATGATGGGTTTGGGGAGAGCAATGGTGGGGCTGGGGAGAGCAATGGTGGGGCTGGGGAGAGCAATAATTTGGCAGCTGGGGCTGAGGAAAGCATTGATGGGGCTGGGGAGAGCAATGTTGGCGCTGGGGAGAGCAATGGGGAGAGCAGTGGTGGGGCTGTGGAGAGCAATGATGGGGATGGTGGGGCTGGGGAGAGAAATGGAGGGGATGGGGAGAGCAATGACTGGGATGGTGTGGATGGGGAGAGCAATGATGGGGGTGCTGGGAGAGAGCAATGACAGGGGGTGCTGGGACAGAGCAAAGATGGGAGGTGCTGGGACAGAGCAATGATGGAGGTGCTGGGAGAGAGCAATGATGGGGTGCTGGGAGAGAGCAATGATGGGTGTGCTGGGACAGAGCAATGATGGAGGTGCTGGGACAGAGCAATGATGGAGGTGCTGGGGGAGATCAATGATGGAAGTGCTGAGACAGAGCAATGACGGGAGGTCCTGGGACAGAGCAATGACGGGAGGTGCTGGGACAGAGCAATGACGGGAGGTGCTGGGACAGAGCAATGATGGGGGTGCTGGGAGAAAGCAATGATGGGAGTGCTGGGAGAGAGTAATGATGGGGGTGCTGGGAGAGAGCAATAATGGGGGTGCTGGGAGAGAGCAATGATGGGGGTTTCCCTTAACTTGTACTGTAAAGTCTTGTATATTTTCCGTGTGCACATAGCCTTACAGTTAATTGGGGAGAGTCACAGAGACTGAATAATTTATATTATTGGCTGGTGGAGATTATAGTTAATGGGGGGCACAGTGCTGCTTATCACTTTACATTTTGATTACTAAGTGGCTAATAGTATATCAGTGTAGGGGAGTACATATCTGTAGTCAGGGGCGCAGTGCGGGGGAGTCACATGTATATATACAATATACGTGACCTTGTTATTTTCTAGGCTGGAGAACATCAAGACAAGATAAGTCGTGGTTGCGAGATGTCGACATGATGGTCTGACCAGATGGAGAAGAAGCAGCAGAAACTGACTCTGATCAGATGAGACGTCAGCGTTAAGTGCCTGGATGTAAATATTATTCTGTATCTGCGCTGTGTAACTTGGAGTGATCATATTATCTGTAAAATCCCATAGGCCACATTCTCACATTTGTGTGAAATGCCTGTGAGCTGCCAGATTTTTTTATTGGATGGTCCACGGACTTGTAGAGTTTTATAGATCCATTCACACATCCATGAAAATCCCGGATCTGAGAATGAGATATGTGAGGGTCAAAGAATGTCCTGTTCTGATCCGATTTTGATGATTAGAATAGGACATGCTCAATGCATCTGTAAAACAGGGCAGCACACCGATACTGCACACATACGAGGGGCGATCCAAAAGTAATGATAATCAATACTAAACACAATGAATATAGTCAAAAAAAAATTATTTTTCTACATAGTCTCATAACAAGTCTATACATTTAGTCCATCTCTTTTCTAAACTTAGAATTCCCTTCGAAAAAAATTCTTGATCTTGACCCTCACAAAAATCCCCAACAGCGGTTATCACGTCACTGTTGTCGTCAAATTTCTTGCCCCGGAGGTGTTCCTTGAGCCGAGGAAAGAGAAAGAAGTCACTGGGGGCTAGATCTGGCGAATAGGGGGGGGTGTTCCACCAGTTCAAAGCCCGCTTCTTGAATGGTAGCCATGGCAACTGCAGCTTTGTGAGCCGGCGCGTTATCTTGGTGAAACAGTACTCCAGCCCGCAGTTTGCCGCGCCTTTCCTCCTTGATAGCCTCCCGCAATCTTCTTATTTGTTCTGCGTAGTAGGAGCCCGTAATAGTGGCTCCCTTCTCCAAATAGTCCACCATAATAATTCCTTCAGCGTCCCAAAAAAGGGACGCCATAACCTTCCCTGCTGAGCTTGACACTTTGAATTTCTTCGGCGTCGGTTCGTTGGCTCGTTTCCATGTCATCGATTGTTGTTTCGTTTCGGGATCAAAGTGGTGGATCCAGGTCTCGTCCATGGTCAAAAAACATGACAAAAAATTCTCCTTGTCTGCTTGGAACTTTTCGAGATTTGCTATTGAAATGTCAACTCGTTTCTTCTTTTGCTCGTCGGTTAACATTTTGGCACCCAACGCGCCGAGACCTTTCTCATATGCAATTCTTTTGCAAGGATTCTTTGAATACTGCCATATGAGATCCCTGTGACCTCAGCTACATGCCTGATAGTCACTCTTCGATCGGCCAATACAACTTCAACTTTTTTCACGTTTTCTTCATTGAGGGACGTGGATGGGCGTCCTTCACGATGTTCATCTTCCGTCGATGTTCTTCCCAGCTTAAATTCCTGGGCCCAGCGTGCAACTGTGGAATATGGAGGAGAAGAGTCCCCCAATGTTTCCACCAAGTCGCTGAGTATGTCTTTGGTAGTCATTTTTTTCAAGCAGAGGTATTTGATGACAGCTCTGAGCTCGTTTTTTTCCATTTTGATGTTCACTCCTCGGCAGTTCCTATTCAAATGAATGTAGCTCCCGGGAATCGTGGCCTATTTAAGTGATTTTTTTTTTCCTGGACTAGTGGGTACCTAAGAGAGAAGAAAACATTTTATTTTAATTTCTGTGTGCAATAAAAATAACCGATTATCATTACTTTTGGATCGCCCCTCGTATGCAGGAATGTAGCCTTATTATGCATAGCACAGTCCCTTAGTATATAGCGTACTCCCTAATTATGTATAGCGCTATCCTTAGTTATATTGTTTCATCTTTTATTATGTATAACACCCTCCCTTATTACCTACCATCCTCTCTAGTGCTAGGGGGTCACCATACGGGGATTATACTGTGTTGGGTCAGCATACTTTACCCTTGGAGTTGAGGTGGGGTACAGTAGGATCATTATTCTGCACATGTGGAGGAATTCACCATGGGGGTATCATACTGTATTTGGGGGGGGGGCACTTTTATTGGCATCACTCTTTATGGGGCAATGAAAGAGGGATCTAGGACGTAAGCAGGAGGGAAATTACTATGTAAAGGCTGGAAAGTTGTGAGATATGTTCTTCTGTGATCCCGACAATTATTTTCATTTTTCTTGGGGGGGGTGGGGGCAATTAGAACTTCTGCTATGGGACCCCATGATTCCTATGTACTCCCCTGATGCAGACACATAGGGCTTGTTAGATATCACTGATGTCCCCTCACTAACCCCTGTGCTGAGTATTTTGTACATGGTTCCAGAGCTCGGGGCAGCGATCAAGGACAGTTCATCACCGGGTATGCAGTAGTCCACAATGGTAAGGGAGTAATGCATGAACCACTCTCCTCCAGCTGCTCTACGCCAGAGGCTGAGCTGACGACGCTCGCTGCAGAAGGCAATCTGGGTAAAGGTAAAGAGATTTATATATTTTCGGACTCGAGATATGTTTTAAAAGGTCGCACATGACTTTGGCGCCATTTGGCGGAGCCGTAATTTCCTGACCTCTGCTGGCAAACCTATGAGGCGGTAGAGCATCTACTCACAACACTCACCCTTCCCCAAAGGCTATTGGCACACACATAGAACAAAGCAACAGAAGAAAGGTGCAGAAAAAAATTCCACAATCCGCAAAGAGAAAATGCTTAGCTATACTTTCCCCGACTGGCTTTAACAACAACAGAAAGTCTGAACATCCATATGAAATGGGGTGTGTTCTGGCCGGACATGTGAGTGGAAGTGTGCTAGAAGAGTTCCTGGGATAACTAGCCTGCAGGAGGATCCACTGGGCCCCTAACTTCATAAAAAGCGGTATTACCCCTTCTATACACGTCCTAGCACTTACCAGTGTGCATAGGAGGAACGATCATGACCAGAGGAGCAGCAGCAAGATGACGGGGAGCAGCAGCAGGAGGGAATGGAGGCATCCAAGATGGAGCAGGCTCCTCTGCAGCAGGTATCAGAACAGGGAAGTCAGTGGCTGCAGGGACAGCACTGAGGCTGGCTGGCTGGCTTCGCTACAAATCCAGATACAGGAGCCTGCACTGCAATGAGGCACAGACACAAATCATTCAGGTGTCTAATCGTTTCTCTGTGCTCTCAGAGGAATTCAATAACACTGCTGATAAGATCTTTTCCAGCCGGGACATCCCAGCCCTGCACACACGTTCTAGACCAAATCAGGTGTACACTGCACAACGCCATTAGTGGCAAGGTCCACATAATCACCGATATATAGACCGCTAAGCATGGCCAGGGACATTACGTCTCCCTGACTGCCCACAGGGTAAATGTAATGTAGTGGCGGCTGGGACAGAGGCGAAAGGAGTTATAGCGCATGTCCTTCAACCACCAAGGACTGCTGGACGTTTCTCTGTCCAGGTTGCCTCTTCCTCCTACTTCAGTTCCTCTACCGCCTCCTCATCCTGTCACAGTACGAACTGCAACGCAACACTAACTTCAGCACAGCCAGGGGGAAACGACAACAGTCTGTTCTGAAACTCATCTTTTTGGGGGGCAAATCCCACACCGCACAGAAAATGTGGACGGGGATCAAACAGCAGACAGATGAGTGGTTGGTGCTGGTGAACCTAAAGCCCGACCTGGTGAAATCTCATAGCAGCTTTGTGTTTAGCCGGTTTGCAGCACATACCTTGCCCGGCGCATGAGCTGAATTTGGTAGCACGGAGCTTCCTGAAAAATTACCCACATATTTCAGAATTGCTGCTTAAAGTGTGGACACTGTTTGCACTTTCGGCGTTATCACCCTGCTGCTGCTCACCTGTCTGTGCTGCAGCATCACTTCTAGCTTCCCGCTCACCGCCTTATATGCAACGCACCAACAAGGTGGAACTCCACATTGGAAATGTTGGAGAAAGTGTGTGGGCAGCAGCAGGTAATAGTGGTGTTTCAGCTGCAGCATGCACGGCTGTGTCGCTTTGAGGAACAACAACAATTTACCACCAATAAGTGGGCCTACATGCGGGACGTGTGTGCCATGTTGAGCTGCTTCGAATACTCCACCATCGCCAGCACTGATGACGTCATGAGCGTTACTATCCCACTTCTATGGCTGCCGGAAAAAAACAGTTCAGGCGATGATGGATGAGGTGGTGGCACACGAGGAAGAGGAGCAGGAGGAACAGGGACCATTCTCACTGTTATCAAGACTGTCGTCCACGCATGGTTCAGAGGGAGGGTTACTGTACCAACAGTGTCCAAGTACACAACAGTCCAGGCAGGGGACAGTTTTGGAGAAGGAACTGTCTTCACAGCAGGGTGGCACTCAAAGCAGCCCATGGGCATCACTGGAGCGTGACTGGGGGGATACAGAGGACGCAGACCATACACCTCTCACCAAGGAAAGCTTGTCGTTGCCTCTGGGCAGCCTAGCACAAGTGAGTCATGCTGCTGTGACTGCACAATGATTGTCGAGTTGCCTGGATTGTTACCAGAGCTGAATACTGGATGGCCACCCTGTTGGCTCCCCGCTACAAGGAAAGCATACGATCATTATTTCCGTCATTAGACATTCAAAATGTGTGAGTACAAGCGCACGTTGGTAAAGGCACTACTAACGGCGTTCCCACCTGACATTGGGGGCTCAGTGGTAGAACAAGGCAGATGAGGAGGAAATTGCCAACAAAGCTGGGGTACTGGAACCACCTCGGAAGGGAGGGTTAGCATAGCCGAAATGTGGCAAAACTTTCTCAGCAAGCCACAACATCTGGCACCATCATCTGATGCAGTCCGCATTAGCAGGAGGCAGCGTTACAACAACATGGTGGAAGAACATGTGTCCACTCATCCCCATGTACTAACTGATGGGTCTGCCCCATTTAACTTCTGGGTCTCCAAATTGCAGAACGTGTACTGTTGGATTGTGTGTTTAGCACAGCAGGGGGTGTGATCACAGACAGACGCATCCACCTGTCCACAGCCAATGTGGGGAAGCTAACATTCATTAAAATGAAGCAGACATGGATCCCACCGGACTTGTATGTACCTTTAGCTGACTAGACAACTATACCAGCTGCACCCAGCCATTGTTGTACTTTATTTGCTATTTGTTTAATTTTGGGGCCTCCCCAAATAAAAAACAGTGTTGGATACCTTCTCCTCTGGCTCTTCCACCTACACCACCATGTACACGTCCTCCACTTGGACCTCCGGCTCCTGGTTCTAGCTTGTTATTATTATTTTCTTTAATTCTGTTGTTTTAAGTCATTTTCCTATCCACATTTGTTTGCAGGGCAATTGTACTACTCTTACCCCCATTCTGCTTCCTTTTTCAGCTCCCTAGCCCTTACTATGTCCATTTTAGAGCCAATTTAAAGCATCAACGTCATCTATTGCTCTGCTTCCCTGAATCATCTCATTGGTACATGCTCTGCTCGATATTTCTGCTTTATCTGTCACATTCCATTCAATACTCACATATGTCTGTCCTGTCCTGATGTTTAGAGGTGCTAAACTGCAGAGCCAAGAGTCCTAGCTCTGTCTTTGATCACCCAGCCATCTCCTGGTGATCAGAGCAGCTGGCAATTTAGCCACAAGCAGCACCCACAATGCCCCTCACCTAATGCTATAGCGTGCCCTATAAAATCAGAAGCTGTCTAAGGGGTGCACGCGTGTGGGGTTGTGCACGCGTCTTCTTGTGCAAAGTGGATTTCCAGCTAAGTGGTAGTTATTTCAGAGGCAGTTGGGCAGGAGTCAGGTAACTCACACTTTGACTGCTTACTCTCTTTCAACTATGTTTTTGTTAGCTTTCACCTTTTCCCCTATAGTCCTCCACTTTCTACTAACCCCTCTCACCTCTACACCTAGTAAGGAACTCTTCATCTCTCCCTCCATCATCCCCATTCACCTCACCTCCTCTTCAGAACTATTCATGAACAATCAATCCTGTATCTCCACCCCATGCCCTCTCCTACTTCCACCTGCTAACACTTTCTCTGCTCCTCCTCAATGCCGGCGACATCTCTCCAAATCCTAGCCCTCCTCACCACATCCCCACAGTCACTTCTACCTCCTATCCACGACCAACCACAAACTCTTGCAGCCTTTCAAACCTCATACCCATCCACCTAATCCCTGCTTCCCCAGTCGCACTAACAGGAGCTCTATGGAACGCTCGCTCCGTCTGCAACAAACTTTCCTACATCCACGACCTTTTCATTACTAACAAACTTTCCTTCCTCGCCATCACCGAAACCTGGCTCACCCCCTCTGACACAGCCTCCCCAGCCGCACTTTCGTATGGAGGATTCCACCTTTCCCACACACCCCCCGCCCCAATGGCAAACATGGTGGAGGCGTAGGTTTTCTCCTGTCAGATACCTGCGCCTTCACCGAAATCCCACTGCTGCCCTGTTTCACTCCCATCTTTTGAGGTGCACTGTGTGCGCATCTACTCCCCCTCCAACCTCCAACTGGCCATCATTTACTGACCCCCAGGGCAAGCCACCACCTTCTTAAACCACTTCACCACCTGGCTGCTTCACTTCCTTTCCACTGACATCCCCACTATCATAATGGGTGACTTCAACATCCCCATCGACACTTCCCACTCATCTGTCTCTAAACTCCTATGCCTCACTTCCTCCTTCGGCCTTGCTCAATGGTCTTCCGCAGCCACTCATAAATAAGGCCACACACTGGACCTAATCTTTACCCGCCTGTGTTCCCTATCTAACCTCTCTAACTCTGATTTTCCTGGATCTCTCTGCAGCATTTGACACTGTGGATCACCAGCAAATCCTCACTATGCTCCGCTCTATAGGCCTCAAGGAAACCGTTCTCTCCTGGTTCTCCTCCTACCTCTCTGACCACTCCTTCACTGTATCTTTTGCCGGCTCCTCTTCCCCTCCTCATCCCCTTACTATCGGAGTTCCGCAGGGCTCAGTCCTAGGCCCCCTCCTCTTCTCTCTATACACTGCCCCTATTGGACAAACAATCAGCAGATTTGGGTTCCAGTATCATCTCTATGCTGACGACACCCAATTATACACTTCTTCCCCTGACATCACCCCTACCCTAATACAAAATACCAAGGATTGTTTGTCTGCTGTGTCTAGCATCATGTCCTCCCTCTATCTTAAACTGAATCTCTCCAATACTGAACTTCTTGTGTTTCCCCCCTCTACTAACCTAACTCTACCTAACATCGAAATTACCTTGGAGGGTTCAACCATAACTCCCAAGCAGCACGCCCGCTGCCTTGGGGTCATCTTCGACACTAACCTTTCCTTTACTCCCTATATCCGATCACTCACTCGCTCTTGTCACCAGCAACTTAAAAACATCTCCAGAATCTGATCTTTTCTCACTTTGGAAACTGCTAAAACTCTTACTGTCGCTCTTATTCACTCTCGTCTGGACTACTGCAACTCTCGTCTGATCGATCTCCCTCTTACCAAAATTTCCCCTCTCCAATCTGTCCTGAATGCGGCAGCCAGGGTCGTATTTCTGTCCAGCCGCATCACCGATGCCTCCACCTTGTGCCAGTTATGACACTGGTTACCCATTCGCTACAGGGTCCAATATAAACTCATTGCTCTCACCCACAAAGCTCTCCACAGTTCTGCACCACCTTATATCTCCTCTCTCATCTCAGTCTATCGTCCTACACGTGCCCTCCGTTCCACAAATGACCTAAGACTAACATCCCCCATAATCCGAACCTCGTACCTCCATCTCCAAGACTTCTCTCGTGCTGCGCCAGTTCTCTGGAATGCTCTACCCCAGACGATCCGATTGATGCCTAGCCCCGATGTCTTCAAGCGCGCTTTAAAAACCCATATCTTTAAACAAGCCTACCATCTCAAATACCCAGTAAACTAACTTTCCCCTGTTCCCTCCTAAATACTATTCAGAATCTGCCCCCTACTGTTCATCTGTCTCTACACCCTCCATGCACACGATAACTGCACTCGGTAATTGAGTATTGCACTTGAACATACAGGCTGATGACTGGATCATACAGCTTTATATGATAATCCCGATTTATTATAATTGCCTGACCTGAAATAACAAGCACTTTCCACCTATTGTGTCACCCCATTTCCTTGTAGAATGTAAGCTTGCGAGCAGGGACCTCACTCCTGATGTAACTGTTAAACTGTCTCACCTTGTATTGAATTTATTGTTTGTACATGTCCCCGCTTAATTGTAAAGTGCTGCGGAATATGTTGGCGCTATATAAATAAAAATTATTATTATTATTATTATTATTATTATAACTCTCCTCTCCCTCGCTCAGACCACAACCTACTTACATTCTCTGCCCTCTCCTCTCCAGGTCCACAATCCCCAGTTCACAAACTTACACACCCTTGCAGAAACCTCAAACACTTTGACCTACACTCACTCTCTGAATCCCTTCTCCCTCTTACAGATATAAATTCCTTACACGATGCAGATGTTGCTGCTGCTTTATATAATACCATACTTTACATAATAACAGCCGCAGCTCTCGATTCAGTCGCCCCTCTCACACATACCAAATCTCGCACAATTAATAGGCAACCCTGGCACACGAACCTTACTAAAGAACTGCGACGGGCCTCAGGGTTGCTGAGCGGAGAAGGAAAAGGTCCCACTCCATCGAGCACTTCATCAAATTCAAACAATCCCTCACTATTTTCAAGTCCACACTCACTGCAGCAAAACAAACCTACTTCTCATCTCTCATATCCTCTCTGTCTCACAACCCTAAACAGCTATTCAACACTTTCAATTCTCTCCTCCGTCCCCCAGTGCCTACTCCCTCTCCTCTCATCTCAGCCGAAGACTTTGCCTCATTTTTCAAGCAGAAGATCGACACCATCAGATAAAGCTTTTCCCTAAAGTCCCCACAGCCCCTCCTCATATCTACTCAACATTCCTCCTCCAAACCCCACATCTCCACCATTACAGAAGACCAAGTCTCTTCTTTACTCTCCAAGTCACACCTCACCACCTGCGAACTTGATCCAATCCAGTCCCACCTCATCCCTAACCTTACCAGTCTTCATCCCAACCCTAACCCACCTCTTCAACCTGTCACTAACAACTGGCGTCTTCCCCTCATGTTTCAAACACGTCTCGATCACACCCATCCTCAAAAATCCCTCCCTTGACCCATCCTCTCTGACTAGCTACCGCCCCATTTCACTTCTCCCCTATGCCTCAAAACTACTGGAACAACATGTCCACTCTAAACTGTCCTCCCACCGCTCCTCATGTTCCCTCTTCGACCGCTTACAATCTGGCTTCTGACCACATCACTTGACTGAAACTGCCCTGACCAAAGTCACCAATGACCTACTAACCACCAAATCCAAGCGACACTACTCCGTCCTCCTCCTCCTGTACCTGTCATCTGCCTTTGACACAGTCGACCATTCCCTCTTGCTACAGACCCTCTCATCTCTTGGTATCATGGACTTGGCCCTATCTTGGATCTCCTCATACCTAACAGACAGGACTTCCAGAGCCTCCCACTCGCACATCACCTCCACATCTCACCCCCTATCTGTCGGTGTCCCCCAAGTTTCAGTTCTAGGACCTCTGCTCTTCTCCATCCACACCTTTGGCCTGGGACAGCTCAAAGAGTCTCACGGCTTTCAGTATCACCTCTATGCTGACGACACACAAATCTACCTGTCTGGACCCAATATCTCCTCACTACTAACCAGAATCCCACAATGTCTGTCCGCTATCTCATCCTTCTTCTCTGCCAGATTTCTAAAACTTAACATGGATAAAACAGAATTCATCATCTTTCCACCTTCTCATTCATCCCCCCCATCTGACCTATCCATCAACGTCAATGGCTGCCCACTCTCCCCAGTCCCGCAAGCTCGCTGCCTCGGGGTAGCCCTGGACTCTGATCTCTCCTTCAAACCACATATCCAAGCCCTTTCCACTTCCTGCCGACTCCAACTCAAAAACATCTCCTGCATCCGCGCATTCTTCACCATAGACTCTGCAAAAACACTAGTGCATGCCCTCATCATCTCCCGCCTCCACTACTGCAACCTCCTGCTCTGTGACCTCCCTTCCAACACGCTCACCCCCTCCAATCTATCCTAAACTCTGCTGCCCGACTAATCCACCTGGACCCCCGCTATTCCCCGGCCTCTCCCTTCTGTCAATCCCTTCACTGGCTTCCCATTACCCAGAGAATCCAATTCAAAACCTTAACCATGGCATACAAAGCCATCCACAACCTGTATCCTCCATACATCTGTGACCTAGTCTCCCGGTACTTACCTGCACGCAACCTTCGATCCTCACAAGATCTCCTGCTCTACTCCCCTCTTATCTCCTCTTCCCACAATCGCATGCAAGATTTCTCCCGTGTATCCCCCCTACTCTGGAACTCTCTACCCCAACATATCAGACTCTTGCCTACCACGGAAACCTTCAAAAGAAACCTGAAGATCCACCTCTTCCGACAAGCCTACAACCTGCAGTAACCACCGCTCCACAACATTGCTGCACGACCAGCTCTACCCTTACCTACTGTATCCTCACCCATTCCTCGTAGATTATGAGCCCTCGCGGGCAGGGTCCGCTCTCCTCCTGTACCAGTCGCTGACTTGATTTTTTAAGATTATTGTAAGGCTGTGTGCCCACGATGCGTTTTTTAAGTGTTTACACAGCGGCAAAAATGCTGCAGAAACGCTTAAAAAACGCATGGTAGAAGGCCTGCCATGTTCCCCAATGATAATCCGTGCTGTGCACATGCTGCGGAAATTTCCGCTGCGGATTATCATTGCGGAAAAATAAGCAGCATGTCCATTAATTTTGCGGACATGCAGCGTAATTGCCGTCATTGACACGCATATTATCCGTGTTAGCACATTTGCACACACGGATAACATGTGTTTCTATGTGCGGATGGTACCCGGGTGTGGAGGAGAGGAGACTCTCCTCCGGACCCGGGTATCATAGAACCTGTGAAAAAAAGGATAAAATAAAAAATAAATATTATATTTACCTTCTGATGGCCCCCGGTCTTCTTGTCTTCACTTGCCGGCAGCGTGCTGTGGACTGAAGGACCTGCAGTGACGTCATAGTCATGTGACGGCAGGTCCTTCAGTGTAGTGTACCGCGAGCTGTGGGCAAGCCAGGACGGAGCGAAGCAAGACTGCGGGGGCCATCGGAAGGTAAGTATAGATTTATTTTTTACCATTCTTTACGATCACAGTATATAAATCCATGCCGTTTGCATGGATTTATATAGTGTGACCAAGTTGTCAAGCACTTTCCAAGGGATGCTAAAATTGCTTGGAAAGAACTTGACAACCCGCATGCGGAAATGCATGTGAAGAACGCTTCACTTCCGCTTGTCCCTGGCAGGAAAAACACATGTACAAACCGCATGTACAATTTGCATGCGTTTTTTCTGCCAGGGAAATGCAGAAACGCTCAGGAAAAAATCCTGAGCATTTCTGCATCGTGGGCACATAGCCTAAGTGTTTTTGCTATGTATACCCCCTTTTTCACACGTAAAGCGCCATGGAATAAATGGCGCTGTAATAATAAATAATAATAATAATCGACGTTCGGATCCCCATTGACTTTTATTGGGTTCAGGGTCATGTTCCTTCCACTTACCATTGAGCTATACAGTCAAGTGATAGTAACTGGTAGCTTTTCTTGTCTTATGAGATCAACCATGAAAATACTCAGGGTGACAAAAAGTCATTGTGATTCTGATGTTTGAAGAAAGTCACACATCAGAATCTCACATCAAAATCACACATCATTTGAATTTGGCTTGCTTGCAGTCTGTGCATAAGTCCCAATGAGTTTAAATCAGGTTTGCACTGAAAATCATGTAACCAAAATCAGAACTCTCAGGTTTTTACAGCTGAGTTCATAGCTCAGTGGTTAGTGAACTGGCTTCTGGACAAAGAATTTTAGGTTCAAGTCCCATCCGCGAACAGTGACTTTTTTTTATTATTATATGAAAAAAAAACAGAGAAACTAGGAGTTTCTTGTACAAAAATATTACAAAATCTTTATTAAATACACATGTATACATATTAGCAAGAAGACAATATGTGTAAAAGCAGTGCGCATAAAGACCAGTGTCAGGAAACCCCCCCCCCCCCAGAACAAAAAACTGGTCAGAGGTTATCTATGATTGTATACTAGGTATGGGCCGGGAAAAGTGGAATATTTAAGGCTAATCATAACAGGTTAATCCAGGTAGTGTATATAAAGCAAGTAATCTACTATGTAATCGGCTTATCCCGTCAGTCTGTCCGTCCAAGAAATCCCGCGTCGCTGATTGGTCCGGCCGCGGCCAATCAGCGACGTGGGATTTCAGAACAAGATGGCGGCCATTAGCGGCTCATCTGCCGCACGGAAGTCAGCGGCGATGCAGCCGGGAGATGGCCGGCACTAGCCGGTCATCTCCCGGATGCTCGCAGGAGAAGTACCCCGACCGGTGGCCTAGGCGGCGCCGCTCCCTGGTCCTCCCTTCACTTGCCGTCGGGAGCTCAGCGGCCCTAGCGGTAGTCGGTAGCCGCATGGAGGTCAGCGGCGATGCAGCCGGGAGATGACTGGTGCTAGACCGGAAGTACCCGCACAGGCAGCGCCGCTCCCAGGTCCTCACTAACACGGTTCACTGCGATATTGGCACAAAATTTAAAACACCGCTGTCCTGATTCAGCGACTGACGCAGCCTGGCCGCGAATTGGCGCCGGATTTGAAACACGCAGGCCACTGTCGGGAGATCAACCGCGACGCAGCCGGGAGATGACCGGTGCTAGCCGGTCATCTCCCGGCTGCTCGCAACAGAAGTACCCCGACCGGCGGCCTCGCTCCTCGGTCCTCCTTTCACACTTGCCGTCGGGAGATCAGCGGCGATGCAGCCGGGGGATAACCTCGCCCACAGCCCGTCATTCACCGTGGTGCGCGGAACAGGAGACCCCTGGCTGCAGCTGCAAATAGTCATGATGTAAGCGGAAGCAAGAGCCGGCTGCAGCGGGGGAATTACGTGCTGGCTGTGCGTGGTCAGTGAAGTTATCACAAGCAGTATTGACAACATGATGTAATTACAAAATTCATTAGGGGCCCCGGGGGGATACATTGGGGGGTTAATTTAAAGTAGTGCACAACCCATTTAACCCCTTAATAACATCTGACGTACTAATACGCGTCTGTGCCCTGGGACTTAAGAGCCAGACCCGTATTAGTACGTCATATCTTTAATGCGGCACCGCGACTTAAGTCGCGGTGACAGCATTAAAGTTACGGTGCCATCTTACCTCCTGGTAGATTGCGTCATCATCCCGGGGGCTGTCGCCGCCCCCCCGCACCAGCGATCGCTGTGCTTGGCTGTTCAAATCTGAACAGCCAATCACAGCATTTCTCACTGTTTCCGGCAATGTGATTGCCGGAAACAGTGATCTGCAGCCTAGGATCGGTGCTCCTATGAGCACCGATCCTAGACTGTTGCTAGGACACCCCAGCCCTGGCCCCGGACTGCTATGATCGGTGCGATCGCCGATCACATCGATCGCACCGATCGTAGCGCGACCGCGCGGTGACAGGGCGGTCATGGGGCGGTGACCGGCTTGTGACCTGCCTGTCACCGCCCCATGACCCCCTGTGATTCAAGCCCCCAGACTGCTGTGATTGGAGCGATCGATGATGACATCGATCGCTCCAATCAGAGTACCTGAATACAGGTGACCAGGCGGTCACAGGGAGGTGTCACCCCTCTGTGACCCTCTGTGGTGCGTGCTCTGCTCCAGCCATGTCTGATTGGTGCAATCAGTGTCACCAATCAGATGGCTGGGGCACAACATGCACCACAGGGGGTCACAGAGGGGTGACACCTCCCTGTGACCGCCTGGTCACCTGTATTCAGGTACTCTGATTGGAGCGATCGATGTCATCAATGATTGCTCCAATCAGATTACCTCCACCTGTCACCACCCCATCATCACCCTGTGACCGTCCTGCAGACCCTCACATTTGGTGAGGATTTCTACAGAGCGATCACATCTGATGTGTCTGTGCTGGGCCTTGTAGTGCCACAGAATATTCTGTGACACCACAAGACCATCTTCTCACTGTTCCAGTCGCTGCTGCTGCCGCTGCTCCTGGATCTTCTGTTCCAGCGTCCTGGATCTTCTACTCCAGCTCCTGGATCTTCTGCTCCTGACCTGCTGTGGTTCCTGCTCCAGAGCCTGCTGCTGATCCTGCAGAGAAGACTTTGGTAAGTCTGTTCTCCCCTCATCCACCCCAATCCCCCCTCCCCCCTCTTTTTACCCCCCCCTTACCTTTTTTTTCTGCGTCCTGCAGCGGTCTCCAGCTCTGGTCCGAGTCTCCAGCTCCACTCCCGGTCACCAGCGCCGGGCTCCCAGTCTCCTGCTCTGGGTCTTCTGTTCCAGTCCTGCTGACCCTTTGGTAAGTCCATCTCTGATCTCCCCTCATTCACCCCAATCCCCCTCTTCCCACTCCCCTGTCTTTTTACCCCTCTTCCCACTCCCCTGTCTTTTAACCCCCCTTCCCACCCCAGTGTCCCTGTTAATTCTTTTGCTTCTGATCTCCAGCTCCAGTACCGGTCTCCTGCTCCGGGCTCCTGGTCTCCTGCACCGGGCTCCTGCACCGGGCTCCTGGTCTCCTGCACCGGGCTCCTGGTCTCCGGCACCAGGCTCCTGGTCTCCGGCACCAGGCTCCTGGTCTCCTGCACCGGGCTCCTGGTCTCCTGCACCGGGCTCCTGGTCTCCTGCTCTGGGTTCCTGGTCTCCTGCTCTGGGTCTTCTGTTCCAGTCCTGCTGACCCTTTGGTAAGTCCATCTCTGTTCTCCCCTCATCCACCCCAATCCCCCTCTTCCCACTCCCCTGTCTTTTTACCCCTCTTCCCATTCCCCTGTCTTTTAACCCCCCTTCCCACCCCAGTGTCCCTGTTAATTCTTTTGCTTCTGATCTCCAGCTCCAGTACCGGTCTCCTGCACCGGTCTCCTGCACCGGGCTCCTGGTCTCCTGCTCTGGGTCTTCTGTTCCAGTCCTGCTGACCCTTTGGTAAGTCCATCTCTGATCTCCCCTCATCCACCCCAATCCCCCTCTTCCCACTCCCCTGTCTTTTTACCCCTCTTCCCACTCCCCTGTCTTTTTACCCCCCTTCCCACCCCAATCCGCCTCACCCCAGTGTCCCTGTTAATTCTTTTGCTTCCGATCTCCAGCTCCAGTACCGGTCTCCTGCTCCGGGCTCCTGGTCTACTGCTCCCGGGCTCCCGGTCACCAGCTTCGGGCTCCCGGTCACCAGCTTCGGGCTCCCGGTCAACAGCGCCGGGCTCCTGGTCTCCTGCACCGGGCTCCTGGTCTCCTGCTCCGGGTTCCTGGTCTCCTGCTCCGGGCTCCTGCTCTGGGTCTTCTGTTCCAGTCCTGCTGACCCTTTGGTAAGTCCACTCTTCCCACTCCCCTGTCTTTTTACCCCCCTTCCCATCCCAATCTGCCTCACCCCAGTGTCCCTGTTAATTCTTTTGCTTCTGATCTCCAGCTCCAGTACCAGTCTCCTGCTCCGTGCTCCTGGTCTCCTGCTCCGGGCTCCCGTCTTCCTGCTCCGGGCTCCCGGTCTCCTGCTCCGGGCTCCCGTCTTCCTGCTCCGGGCTCCCGTCTTCCTGCTCCGGGCTCCCGGTCTCCTGCTCCGGGCTCCCGTCTTCCTGCTCCGGGCTCCCGTCTTCCTGCTCCGGGCTCCCGTCTTCCTGCTCCGGGCTCCCGTCTTCCTGCTCCGGGCTCCCGGTCTCCTGCTCCGGGCTCCCGGTCTCCTGCTCCGGGCTCCCGTCTTTCTGCTCCGGGCTCCCGTCTTCCTGCTCCGGGCTCCCGGTCTCCTGCTCCGGGCCCCCGGTCTCCTGCTCCGGGCCCCCGGTCTCCTGCTCCGGGCTCCCGGTCTCCTGCGCCGGGCTCCCGGTCACCAGCGCCGGGCTCCTGCTACGGGCTCCCGGTCCTGAAAGAACAGAGAGGACTTTGGTAAGTAATCTGATCTCCCCTCATCCAACCCAATTCCCCTCTTCCCACTCCCCACACATTTGTGCGCACATCCAGCAGCCGCCGAGTATTGATCGGTGGCATAGTTCACCAATCCACACTCGTGCTCGCTGTTTGCACCACATACAGTATTTCCTTTTTCCACACACTCTAAATAAAGTACTGACACACACACACTCTCAAAGAATTGACACACACGCACCACATACATAACAAACAATGTCCTGCTCATCCCAAACTCATTATTCAGCGGAGGAGGCTTGCGCTATTCTTGCCTCCGACACTGACAGTGAGGGTGAGGATCCCACATTTGTTTTTCCGACTCCTCGTCGTCTTCCTCCTTCTCTTCTTCCTCCTCTTCCTCAGGTTCTGCTGGCCCGCCCCGCCGTTGTCGCAGGAGAGATGTTCCAGCGCCCCCCACTACTGAGCCTATATGGACTTCGCCCCCCGAAAATTATGAGCCGCTGATTCCTGATTTCGTAGTGGAATCAGGAATCAAGTTTGACACCACCGGCCTCACAGAAATAGACTTTTTCAAAGTCTTTTTCTCTGAGGATTTTATAAACCTCATGGTGGGCCAAACTAATTTATACGCTCATCAATTTTTAGAACAAAACCCCTCTTCATCATTTTCTAACTGGTCTCCTGTAGACGCAGTAGAAATGATGAAGTTTTGGGGCCTGGTCCTTCTTATGGGGATCTTGAAGAAGCCCGAGCTTCGGCAATACTGGAGTGTTGACGTTTTGTATAACACTCCAGTGTTCCGAATGGTCATGCCCCGGACACGTTTTCAGGCCATCTACAAGTTCTTGCATTACCAAGATAATGCAAGGTGTCCTGCACGCGATGACCCGAACTTTGATCGTCTTTTCAAAGTTCGGCCGGTCATCGAACACTTCAACAACAAGTTTGGTGAAGTGTACATGCCCCAAAGGGACATTTGTGTGGATGAGTCCTTAATTTCTTTTAAGGGGCGGCTTGGATTCCGGCAGTACCTGCCCAGTAAGAGGGCAAGGTATGGGATCAAGCTGTATAAACTTTGTGAGAGTACCTCAGGATACACTCACAAGTTTAGAGTTTATGAAGGGAAGGACTCCCGGATTGAACCCCCTGAATGCCCCCCTGTTCTGGGAGTGAGTGGGAAAATTGTGTGGGACTTGGTGCACCCACTGCTTGATAAAGGTTATCACCTCTACATGGATAACTTTTATACAAGTATCAGGCTCTTCCAGTCCCTCTCTGCGCGACGTACCGCAGCCTGCGGTACTGTCCGCAAAATTCAGAAAGGCCTCCCAAAGACGCTAATTTGGCAGCTGCTCAAAAGGGGTGAGAGCAGAGCCCAATGTAGCGACCACCTGTTGATGGTCAAGTACAAGGACAAAAGGGATGTCCTTTTCTTGACCACCATACATGGTGATGGCAGCACACTCAGCACTGTACGAGGTTCCACTACACAGGTCGTCAAACCAGACTGTGTAGTGGGGTACAACAAGTACATGGGGGGAGTTGATCTCTCTGATCAAGTCCTCCAGCCATACAGTGCTTTGAGAAAGTCCAGAGTGTGGTACAAGAAGCTGGCCGTGCACATTGTACAGATGGCAATGCACAATGCTTTCCTTCTGTCACAATGTGCAGGCCAGACTTCTGCGTCGTACCTTCAGTTTCAGGAAACAGTTATCAAGGCCCTGATATTTGGCAGCGGTGACAGAGAGGGCCCCAGTACTTCTGGAATTGAAGGACCAAGAATTGTACCAGGCCAGCATTTCCCAGGGCAGATCCCTCACAGCGGAAAAAAAGGAAAGTCACAAAAGAGGTGCCGAGTGTGTTATAAAAGTGGAATACGCAAGGACACCATTTATCAATGTGACACCTGCCCTGACAAACCAGGCCTGTGTATGAAAGACTGCTTCAAAAGGTACCATACTTCGATGGACTATTGAATTAATTTCTGAAGTATGACAACCTGACGAACACTGCACAGCTGACGTAGTGTTCGTCAGGTTGTCATACATCAGTTGTGTAGTGTTCGTCAGATTGTCCTACACAACTGATGTATAACACTACATTACAAAATTCAAAAATCAACTAACACTACCAAAAAGGGGGCACTTGTTAGGCATTTCACTGTTTAGGCACATCAAGGGCTCTGAGAACATGACATGATGCCCGCAGACCATTCCATCAAAGTCTGCATTCAAAAGCGTCACTCCTTCCCTTCCGAGCCCTTACATGCGCCCAAACAGTAGTTTTTTTCCAACACATGGGGTATATGAGTACTCAGGAGAAATTGCACAACAACTTATGGGGTGCAATTTCTCCTAGTACCCTTGTGAAAATATTTTTTTTTGCATTTTTGTGGAAAAAATGTTTTTTTTTTATTTTCACAAGTCAACATTATGATTTTCTGAGAGGCACCTGGGGGTTCAATGGGCTCACCACACATCTATATAAGTTCCCTGGGGGGTCTAGTTTCCAAAATGGGGTCACTTGTGGGGGAGCTCCAATATTTGGGCACACAGCGGCTCTCCAAATGCAACATGGTGTCCGCTAACAAATTTAACGGAAAATCGGCTCAAATTGTTAGCGGATACCATGTTGCATTTGAAGAGTCCCTGTGTGCCCAAACATTGGAGCTCCCCCACAAGTGACCCCATTTTGGAAACTAGACCCCCCAAGGCACCTATCTAGATGCATAATGAGCACTTGGAACCCCCAGGTGCTTCACAAATTGATTCGTAAAATTGAATAAGTGAAAAAAAAACACTTTTTCATTTTTATGGATCAATTTGTGAAGCACCTGGGGGTTCCAAGTGCTCACTATGCATCTCAATAGGTGCCTTGGGGGGTCTAGTTTCCAAAATGGGGTCACTTGTGGGGGAGCTCCAATATTTGGGCACACAGCGGCTCTCCAAATGCAACATGGTGTCCGCTAACAAATTTAACGGAAAATCGGCTCAAATTGTTAGCGACACCATGTTGCGTTTGGAGAGCCGCTGTGTGCCCAAACATTGGAGCTCCCCCACAAGTGACCCCATTTTGGAAACTAGACCCCCCAAGGCACCTATCTAGATGCATAGTGAGCACTTGGAACCCCCAGGTGCTTCACAAATTGATTCGTAACAATGAAAAAGTGAAAAAAAAAACACTTTTTCATTTTTATGAATCAATTTGTGAAGCACCTGATGGTTCCAAGTGCTCACTTTGCATCTAGATAGGTGCCTTGGGGGGTCTAGTTTCCAAAATGGGGTCACTTGTGGGGGAGCTCCAATGTTTGGGCACACAGCAGCTCTCCAAACGCAACATGGTGTCGCTAACAATTTGAGCCGATTTTCCGTTAAATTTGTTAGAGGACACCATGTTGCATTTAGAGAGTCCCTGTGCGCCCAAACATTGGAGCTCCCCCACAAGTGACCCAATTTTGGAAACTAGACCCCCCAAGAAACCTATCTAGATGCATAGTGAGCACTTGGAACCCCCAGGTGCTTCACAAATTGATTCGTAACAATGAAAAAGTGAAAAAAAAAACTTTTTCATTGTTACAAATCAATTTGTGAAGCACCTGGGGGTTCCAAGTGCTCACTATGCATCTAGATAGGTGCCTTGGGGGGTCTAGTTTCCAAAATGGGGTCACTTGTGGGGGAGCTCCAATGTTTGGGCACACAGGGACTCTCTAAATGCAACATGGTGTCCTCTAACAAATTTAACGGAAAATCGGCTCAAATTGTTAGTGACACCATGTTGCGTTTGGAGAGCCGCTGTGTGCCCAAACATTGGAGCTCCCCCACAAGTGACCCCATTTTGGAAACTAGACCCCCATCTAGATGCATTGTGAGCACTTGGAACCCTCAGGTGCTTCACAAATTGATTCATAAAAATGAAAAAGTGGTTTTTTTTTCACTTTTTCATTGTTACGAATCAATTTGTGAAGCACCTGGGGGTTCCAAGTGCTCACTATGCATCTAGATAGGTGCCTTGGGGGGTCTAGTTTCCAAAATGGGGTCACTTGTGGGGGAGCTCCAAAGTTTGGGCACACATGGGCTCTCCAAACACAACATGGCGTCCGCTAATTATTCAAGCAAATTTTACAATCAAAAAGTCAAATGGCGCTCCTTCCCTTCCGAGCCCTGCCGTGCGCCCAAACAGTGTTTTTTCCCCAAATATTGGGTATCTGCGTGCCCAGGGGAAATTGCACAACAAATTTTGGGGTCCATTTTTTCTTGTTACCCGTGTGAAAATAAAAAAAATTGGGTCTAAAGTAACATTTTTGTGAAAAAAGTTAAATGTTCATTTTTTTCTTCCACATTCAAAAAATTCCTGTGAAGCACCTGAAGGGTTAATAAAGTTCTTGAATGTGGTTTTGAGCACCTTGAGGGGTGCAGTTTTTAGAATGGTGTCACTTTTGGGTATTTTCTGTCATAAAGACCTCTCAAAGTGACTTCAAATGTGATGTGGTCCCTAAAAAAATGGTTTTGTAAATTTTGTTGGAAAAATGAGAAATCGCTGGTCAACTTTTAACCCTTATAGCTCCCTAACAAAAAAAAATTTTGGTTCCAAAATTGTGCTGATGTAAAGTAGACATGTGGGAAATGTTATTTATTAACTCTTTTGTGTGACATATCGCTCTGATTTCAGGGCTTAAAAATTAAAATTTTGAAAATTGCAAAATTTTCAAAATTTTCGCCAAATTTCCGTTTTTTTCACAAATAAACGCAAGTGATATCGAAGAAATTTTTCCACAATCATGAAGTACAATATGTCACGAAAAAACAATCTCAGAATCAGGGGGATCCGTTGAAGCGTTCCAGAGTAATTACCTCATAAAGTGACAGTGGTCAGAATTGTAAAAATTGGCCCGGTCATTAACGTGCAAACCACCCGCGGGGCTTAAGGGGTTAAACACTGCTTCGCTGATTAGTAGAGCCCGGTCGGCCGCATACATATTCTAGAATACCCGATGCGTTAGAATCGGGACACCATCTAGTAGGAGTATAAACACACAGTGTGCCTGCTAAAATTCAAACTCCCAGGGCCACCATCAACACATATATAAGTACCAGAGTATTGTACCTCAAGATTTCCCTTGAGAAAGCAAAGCACAGGCAACGCGAAACGTGCATTGGGAAGACGCCAATCCACCCCAGCTACCGGTCTGAGGGTGTTTGGGACACTACAATTAGGGTAAGCAGTCTTAGGCTTTGTGGTACAATACTCTGGTACTTATATATGTGTTGATGGTGGCCCTGGGAGTTTGAATTTTAGCAGGCACACTGTGTGCTTATACTCCTATTACTTGCTTTATATACACTACCTGGATTAACCTGTTATGATTAGCCTTAAATATTCCGCTTTTCCCGGCCCATACAATGATAGATAACCTCTGACCATTTTTTTTTGTTCTGGGGGGGGGGGTCCTGACACTGCTCTTTAAGCACACTGCTTTTACCCATATTGTCTTCTTGCTAATATGTATACATGTGTATTTAATAAAGATTTTGTTATATTTTTGTACAAGAAACTCCTAGTTTGGCTGTGTGCCCACGATGCGGCAAAATCGCTGCAGAAACGCTTAAAAAACGCATGGTAGAAGGCCTGCCATGTTCACCAATGATAATTCGCATGTGCGGATTATCATTGCGGAAAAAAACGCAGCACTACCAATTATTTTGCGGAAGTGCTGCGTTTTCGCCGTCATTGACTTGCATTAGAACGCATGCATTCCGCTTCACTAGATAAGGACATGCGGAATGCATGCGTTCAATGTGCGGATGGTACTCAGGTCTACACTGTGTGCAGAATTATTAGGCGAGTTGTATTTTAGAGGATTATTGTTATTATTGGTCAACAACTATGTTCTTAATCAACCCAAAAGACTCAAATATCCAAGCTTAATATTTTTGGAAGTTGGAGTGTTTTTTTTTTTAGATTTGGCTATCTTAGGAAGATATCTGTTTGTGCAGGTAACTATTACTATGCAGAATTATTAGGCAACTTAATAAAAACCAAATATAATCCCATCTCCCTTGTTTATTTTCAAAAGGTAAATCAATATCAGTGCACAAAATGTAGAAATAAACATTTCTGACATGCAAAAACAAAAACCAAAAAAATGAGTGATCAATATAGCCACCTTTCTTTATGGTGACACTCAACAGCCTTCCATCCATAGATTGTCAGTTGCTTGATCTGTTTTCGATCAACATTGCAAGCAGCAGCCACCACAGCCTCCCAGACACTGTTCCGAGAGGTGTACTGTTTTCCCTCCCTGTAGACCTCACATTTTATGATGGACCACAGGTTCTCTTTGGGGTTCAGATCAGGTGAACAAGGGGACCCGTGTCATTATTTTTTCTTCTTTTATACCTTTACTGGCCAGCCACGCTGTGGAGTAGTTGGATGCATGTGATGGAGCATTGTCCTGCATGAAAATCATGTTTTTCTTGAACGATACCGACGACTTCTTGTACCACTGCTTGAAGAAGTTGTCTTCCAGAAACTGGCAGTAGGTCTGGGAGTTGAGCTTCACTCCATCCTCAACCCAAAAAGGTCCCACAAGTTCATCTTTGATGATACCAGCCCATACCAGTACCCCACCTCCACCTTGCTGGCGTCGGAGTGGAGCTCTCTGCCCTTTACTGATCCAGCCTCTGGCCCATCAAGAGTCACTCTCATGTCATCAGTCCATAAAACCTTTGAAAAATCAGTCTTAAGATATTTCTTGGCCCATTCTTGATGTTTTATCTTATGGTTCTTGTTCAAAGGTGGTCGTTTTTCAGCCTTCCTTACTTTGGCCATGTCCCTGAGTATCGCACACCTTGTGCTTTTTGATACTCCAGTAACGTTGCAGCTCTGAAATATGGCAAAACTGGTGGCGAATGGCATCTTGGCAGCTTCACGCTTGATTTTCCTCAATTCATGGGCAGTTATTTTGCACCTTTTTTGGCGAACACGCTTCTTGCGACCCTTTTGGCTATTTGCCATGAAACACTTGATTGTTCGGTGATCACGCTTCAAAAGTTTTGCATCCCTCTGCAAGACATCTCACAATTTTGGACTTTTCAGAGCCTGTCAAGTCTCTCTTCTGACCCATTTTGCCAAAGGAAAGGAAGTTGCCTAATAATTAAGCACATCTTATATAGGGTGTTGATGTCATTAGTCAACACCTCTCCTCATTACAGAGATGCACATTACCAGATTTACTTAATTGGTAGTTGGCTCTCAAGCATATGCAGCTTGGAGTAGGACAACATGTATAAAAAGTATCATGTGATCAAATTAATCATTTGCCTAATAATTCTGCACACAGTGCAGAGGAGAGGAGACTCTCCTCCGGACCCGTGTACCATATAAACTGTGAAAAAAAGAATAAAACAAAAAATAAAGATTATATTTACCTTCTGACGGCCCCCGCTGCGCTCGTCCTTTCATGCTGGCAGCTAGCGATGGACTGAGGGACCTGCACTGACGTCATAGTCATGTGACGGCTCAAGCGACGCTTATGTCGACAGGTCCTTCAGTTTACTGTGATCTGCCAGCAGCCAGGACCGAGTGAAGCAAGACTGCGGAGGCCATCGGAAGGAAAGTATAGATTTATTTTTTTATTTTTTACCATTCTTTCAGTCACACTATATAAATCCATGCCGTTTTCATGGATTTATAAAGTGTGACCAAGTTGTCAAGCACTTTCCAAGTGATGCTAAAATCGCTTGGAAAGCGCTTGACACCCGCATGCAGAAATGCAAGTGAAGAACGCTTCACATCTGCATGTCCCTGGCAGGAAAACGCATGTACAATCCGCATGTACAATCCACATGTACAATCCGCATGCGTTATTTCTGCCAGGGAGATGCAGAAACTCAGGAAAAATCCGGAGCATAGTCTTTCTCTGCTTTTTTTCATGTTGTTGGAGTTACATGGGCACACTCTTACTTAGGCATGCTGATTTACCCTAGTCTAGTATGTTCTTTGGAAACCTTTATATTATTAATTTATTATTATTACAGTTGTAAAAGTCACTTGTCAGAATCACTTGTCAGACAGGGTATTTAGCCTCAAATTGACATCATTCTGATGTTTGATATCTGATCATGTCCTGAAATGGTCACTGTAACTTACAACCTATGGAACTATTAGAAGCCTCCATTTTTTCCTGTAAAGGGTTAATGTCCCAGTGCCCAGTAATGGGGTCTCTCCACATACCTCCACCTGCAGAGCCGCCACCACATATATGGCTGTTCTGTGCGCACAGGACCTGTGATGAGGTCACAGGAGGGGAGGAGTCAGGGGTCACATGATCAGGGGCCTCAGTGGATGCAGGACTCTGCTGTGCTGGTTGTCATGGTGCTGGATGAGGGGAAGGTTATGTGTGGGGTCAGGAGGGGTTTACAGTGTGGATGTAGCAGAGCCGCGCGTGTACGAGGTGTACGGAGCGGAGCCGCGCGTGTACGAGGTGTACGGAGCGGAGCCGCGTGGGTACGAGGTGTACGGAGCGGAGCCGCGTGGGTACGAGGTGTACGGAGCGGGGCCGCGTGGGTACGAGGCGTACGGAGCGGAGCCGCGTGGGTAAGAGGCGTACGGAGCGGAGCCGCGTGGGTGCGAGGCGTACGGAGCGGAGCCGCGCGTGTGTGCGAGGCGTACGGAGCGGAGCCGCGCGTGTGTACGAGGCGTACGGAGAAGAGCCGCGCGTGTACGAGGTGTACGGAGCGGAGCCGCGCGTGTACGAGGGGAGCGGAGCCGCGCGTGTTCGAGGGGAGCGGAGCCGCGCGTGTTCGAGGGGAGCGGAGCCGCGCGTGTTCGAGGGGAGCGGAGCCGCGCGTGTTCGAGGGGAGCGGAGCCGCGCGTGTTCGAGGGGAGCGGAGCCGCGCGTGTTCGAGGGGAGCGGAGCCGCGCGTGTTCGAGGGGAGCGGAGCCGCGCGTGTTCGAGGGGAGCGGAGCCGCGCGTGTTCGAGGGGAGCGGAGCCGCGCGTGTTCGAGGGGAGCGGAGCCGCGCGTGTTCAAGGGGAGCGGAGCCGCGCATGTTCGAGGCGTACGGAGCAAAGATGCACGTGTACAAGGCGTACATGGCGGGATCGCGCGTGTAGAAGGCGTACCTCCTGAAAAAAAATTAATCAAGTGAAACAGTTTTTTGTATAGCGCACTTGTGTTAAATACAAAATAGAAAATGATAAACAATAATTTAAAACAAAAAAACAATGGGGGAGGGGCAGAAAAACCTAAAGCTTGTTGTGACACTGGAATTGGCACCCATTGCATTAAATTAGTATGGAAACACATTTTGACTCAGACACATTTCCAAGGGTATAAGGCCATCTCCAAAGACCTTGGTATCACAGTTTCAACTGCGCAATGTTATTAAGAAGTTTGCCAAGCATGGAACTGTCAAGAACCTCCATGGACGTAAGTGAAAGAAGAAAAGTGACAAGAGATGTCTTAGAAGGTTGGTGCGAATGTTGGAAAAAACGCCATGTCAAACATCCAAAGACCTGAAGACCAACCTGGAACAGGCTGGGGTCATGGTTTCAACAAGTACCATATGCCGCACACTAAGCCAAGCAGAGCTTTATGGGCAAAAGGCCAAGGAAGAAACCATTGCTAAAGAAAAGACATAAAAAGGAACGACTGATCTTTGCCAAAAAGAGTACCTTGACAAGCCCCAAATGTTCTGTGGACAGATGAAACAAAAAAAAGACCTTTTTGGCAATGCAAAGCAACAGTTTGTTTACAGATGGCGCAATGAAGCTTATAAAGTAAAGAACACCCTAACAACAGTTAAGCACGGTGGAGGATCCATAATGCTGTGGGGTTGCTTTTCTGCGTCTGGTACTGGAGGCTTTGACCGTATCACAGGAATCATGAAATCAGAGAATTTTAGAGCGAAATGTCCTACCCAGTGTAAGCAAACTTGGTTTTGGTTGAAGATCATGGGTCTTGCAGCAAGACAATGACCAATCACGAATACAAAAGTACGCAGGGTTTGTTCACAAAGAATAAATGGTCTGTTTTAAAATGGCCAGCAATGAGTCCGGACCTCAATCCCATTGAAAATGTTTGTGGTGAGCTGAAATCAGCCATTGGGAAAAAGAACCCTGCAAACATTCAAGCGCTTGAACAAACTGCCAAAGAAGAGTGGGAGAAAATTCCAGCTGAGAAGTGCAAGAAGCTTATAGATGGCTACAAGAAACATTTGGAGACTGTCATCAATGCCAAAGGGTGTTAAACCAAGTATTAATTAGGGGAGCCTTTATTTCTGCACATGCTGTTCTGTTTATTCTGTTTCTTCTTTGAAATTGCAACATGGAAGTTGACAAACTCTTTATTGTTATATTACTTTGGACCACTAATTAAAAAATCCTGAGGATATAACTTTGGTACATTTCCATTTATTTCTTAAGATATTGTACAGTCTATGAAAAGAATGATGGTGTGCCAATAACGGTGAGCAGCGCTGTATGAATGATAGAGCAAAGCTGCTAGAAGTAAATTTCAGTTCCTCACAGCAGTGGGGCTCTCAGGGTGAGTGCGCACGGTGTCAGAAAGCCACCAACCTGCAGATTAAAGCAAGCAATAAAGAGAACCTAAAATTTAACTTTTAATGTATATATTAAAACCAATCCTATTTTAGAAACCACACATATCCATCAAAGTATGGTAAAGTAAAGGTAAATAGCCACCAAGTTATATCTGGACTAACAACCAACAGGCAACAATCATACTAAAATGACTGCTTATAGAGAACAGCCATTCAATAAATTAGAAAAAAGGAACAATCTGACCCAGTGGTCCCACATATGGATGAGTAGTCCAGGCATTCAGCAGTAGAATATATCCAGTTCATAGGGGTCAGCGTGGAATGGAGCAAATCTGCTCCTGGGCTGGTGGGAGGAAATGATGAGGAGGAGTCCATGACTGATAAAATCAAAATGTGGGCCCGTTATATAGATGATATTTTCATCATATGGCATGGCACCACAGAGTTGGATTTTTTTGTCAAAAATCTAAATAAGAATCCGATTGGATTGCACTTCACCTACGAATCAGATCCTGCGCAGGTGGCTTTTCTAGATCTGCTTGCCAAGAAAAATGAGGATGGACTGTTAGACACATGTATATAAAGGAAACCCACCGCAACTAATTCGATCTTAAGGTGGGACAGTAGTCATCCTACATCCCTGAAAAGGGGAATACCGAAAAGTCAATACATGCGGGTAAGACATTACTGTTCGGATAAAGCAGTCTATAAACAACAAGCTGATAATATGAGGTTAAAGTTTAAACAGAGGGGATACCCTGATCGTGTTGTAAAACAAGCGTTTAATGACACTAAAAATTTATCTAGATCAGAAATGTTGGTGCCCAAAACGGGGGCCACAGGGAAGGGTAAGGAGGTGATGAGATTCATTACGACATTTTCTAATGGCTTGGCCAGTGTGAGGGACATCCTCTCGAGACTCTGGCCGGTCCTTATGTTGGATTCTGAGCTAAGAGGTACCCTGGGTGATCACCCTCAGATTACTTACAGCAGGGGGAAGTCCCTCAAAGACAGACTAGTGAGGAGTCACTTTTCAGTACAGAAGGAACGTACATGGTTGAACCGTAATGCCCAGGGATGCTATAGGTGTGGCAACAACTGTGTAGCATGCTCACATCTCACACTAAGTAGAACGTTTAGGTCTAGAATGTCCCAGGAGGAGTATGTGATCAAAAGCCTCATTAATTGTAAGACCCAAGGTGTTGTGTATCTGGCGGAATGTGAGTGTGGGATCCAGTATGTGGGCAAAACAAAAAGAGAACTGAGACACAGGGTGGGTGATCACCTAGGTGACATTGAACATGGGATACCCCGATAGCCAAACATGTTAATGGTGTCCATGGTGGCTCCAAGAGAGTGATGAAGTTTCTTGGGATTGATAGGGTGGTTAAACCAATAAGAGGGGGGGACTGGGATCGATTGATCTTACAACGGGAAACAAAGTGGATATTCCGTTTGAAATTAATTCTTACTCTCACTCCTATTCTATATAAGGATACTTTGTGTAAGTTAAGGGTTGTAACTAGGAGTAACACCTGGTAGCCATATTTGCATATGGTTACATGATTAATTGGCTATTGTAAGACTACTGGATATGCCAGTCCTCATTAAGATAACTATCTATTTTTGTGCCCTCTAGTTACATAAATATTGGTCTCATGGAGATAAGATTTTACAAATAGGTCTATCCACTTAATATGTTTATTTGGAGTTCTATGTATACCATCTGCATGTAATTATATTAGGTGACTGTTTCGCCAGGGTGCTGTATCTAACCTTTATGGTTAAGCTAATAGGGGCTGGTATGCGTGTGATCGTCAGACTGCGGTCCAATGACCGGATGTGAAGTTTGCTATCCTCCCCGGAGTCATACCAATATAGGAAGACATATGCGTGTCACCGTAGCTTTGCAGTTCAGCGACCGGATATGATTTAAAGGAAGTGAGAGAAGAGGGAGGGCCTTTGTGATCTCCCGGAAGTGGAAGTGGTTAGTTGCGTTCCACGCACGCACCTGATCTGGGTAGCGTGCAGTTCATACGGATAGCGACAGGTGGTGAGCGTGCAATTTTATTTGTAATGGACAAATCTATAGGGTATATAAAGCCTCTATACATGACAATGAGTGTAAGCCACTGCTACCTCTTGCCACCGCTAGGCAACTGGGGTGGTTTAATGATACATCGTGCACTTTAGCGCCCTTGATGAACCTGGAGGAGAAACGCATCGGGAGACGCACGCTGTGTGATTGTAGGACTCACCATTGATCAGAGATGTTTGTGGACTGCCCTTGTTAGGGCGGGAGCTTGGGATTGAGGGATAAATACCAATATAGGATATGAGGCTCCCTCCTTATGCTCCATTCCACGATAACCCCTATGAACTGGATATATCCTACTGCTGAATGCCTGGACTACTCATCCATATGTGGGACCACTGGGTGAGATTGTTCCTTTTTTCTAATTTATTGAATGGCTGTTCTCTATAAGCAGTCATTTTAGTATGAATGTTGCCTGTTGGTTGTTAGTCCAGATATAACTTGGCGGCTATTTACCTTTGTGTCCATACGTTGATGGATTTGTGTGGTTTCTAAATTAGGATTGGTTTTAATATATACATTAAAAGTTAAATTTTAGGTTCTCTTTATTGCCTGCTTTGATTTATATGAGAATATGGAGTGACTCGTTGATATTAACATTGAGTTTTCTTTTGCTGTATCTTAACCTGCAGATTAACTACAAAATTTCCCATATAGAATCCTAAGCATGTAAAATGATCACAAAAAACTCCTGCAATGAATTATAACACCTGTTTCACAGGCTAATAAATGCCTAGAAACTATATGAGTATATTAAACCAAACAGTCTTTATTATCAAAATAATTAAAACAATAATTAATTCCGAGTGCTTCACAGAAAATTGCAGGGTTACACATGGTATATCTATACCCATATATTAGTACCAACTAGCACAAAACAAACATGATTTATCCTGGTCAACTATATTACATATTATTGGAATATAAGAACACAAACATCAACTCACATTAATAATCATTAAGCAGGTGCCATCATTAATTTTTGTTTTATTAAGGTGATGTGGTGTGGTTAAGCCAGTCAATTATAGTTAGGGTTAATATGAAATCAATATACAAGAAAATGTAGTGAAATATCTATTGCACTTGGAGATAGTAAACCAGACCTTATAGATAATTCATTGAGCATGTAACTTACGTGGTTAATGTGGGTATAATGCCAGCCAATCCAATTAAATATTACAATTTGGATACAAAACCAAAAGCATTTAAAATCATAGAAAATACGTTCAAAGACCTTGTGTGGAGGTAAAGAGCCGAGGCTGAAGAGGCTTCATCTCCAAAAGTCTTTGTCCCTGGAGCTTCTCTACTCAGTATAATAACACTCACTGATCTTCTTCATATAAAGAGCGTATAAGAATAATAGAAACTGCCTGAATAGGAGGACCTTGTCTGATTATTATTTATTATTATAGCGCCATTTATTCCATGCCGTTTTACATGTGAAAAAGGGGTATAATACAAGAACAATTACAATAATCTTGAACACAATGTGACAGCGACTGGTACAGGAGGAGCGAGGACCCTGCCCGCAAGGGCTCACAATCTATCTATATGTCCTTGTATAAAGAACTATGAGATATTTTATACAGAAGAATAGCGCTATGTAATTTAGCTGGAGCCCTAATATTTCTGTACAGTGGTCTTTTTATAGTTAATATTACCTCAGATTTCTGGATTAAGAGAAGGGAAAGGGGGATTAGAGACATTTAATTGTAATGTCCCTTAAAAAAAAAAAAAAGACAAAAAAAAACACTGGTCCATTTTCCAACCATTTTGTTTGCGCTCTCAAATATTACAATTTGGATACAAAAGCATTTAAAATCATAGAAAATGTGTTCAAAGACCTTTTGTGAAGGTAAAGAGCCGAGGCTTAAGATGCTTCAGTGGGGGTTTTCCACTGTTTAGGCGCATCAGGGGCTCTCCAAACGTGACATGGCGTCCACTCTCGATTCCAGCCAATTTTGAGTTAAAAAAAAATAATCACACAGTGCTCCTTCCCTTCTGAACCCTGCCGTGCGCCCAAACAGTGTATTTTCCCCACATATGGGGTATTGGTGTACTCAGGAGCAATTGCAAAACACTTTTTTGGGTACATTTTCTCCTCTTAACCCTGTGAAAATAAAAAAAATTGGGGCTAAAAGATCATTTTGCGGGAAAAAGTTTGATTTTTTTATTTTCACGGCTCTACATTATAAACCTCTGTGAAGTACCTGGGGGTTCAAAGTGCTCATCACACATCCATCTAGAGTAGTAGTTCCTTGAGGGGTCTAGTTTCCAAAATGGGGTCACTTGTGGGGAGTTTCCACTGTTTAGGCACATCAGGGGCTCTCCAAACATTTAAAAAGTAAAATGGAGTTCCTTCCCTTCCGAACCCTGCCATGCGCACAAACAGTGTTTTTTCCCCACATATGGGGTGTCGGTTTACTCAATAGAAATTACACAATAAATGGTATGGTGCAATTTCTCCTGTTACCCTTATGAAAATGCAAAATTAGGGGCTGAAAAACATTGTTGTGGGAAAAATTTTAAATTTGATTTTTACGGCTCAATTTTTTAAACTTCTGTGAAGCACCTGGGGGTTTCAAGGGGCTCACCACACATCTAGATAAGTTCTTCGAGGGGTCTAGTTTCCAAAATTATGTCACTTTTTCTCTTCCACATTCCAAAAATTACTGTGAAGTACCTGAAGGGTTAATAAACTTCTTGAATGTGGTTTTGAGCACCTTGAGGGGTGCAGTTTTTAGAATGGTGTCAGTTTTTTTGGTATTTTCTGTCTTAACCCCTTTACAGCCTGTGCCGTATTCGTATGCACAGGCTGTAATCCCCCGGTTCACTGAGGGATCCAGCGCTGAGCCCGCACTGAACTGGGCACATGTCATTCTTACAGCTGACATGTGCCCGCAACAGCCGCGAGTGGAACCGTGATCCACCCGCGGCTGTTAACATGTTAAATGCCGCTGTTAATTTCTGACAGCGGCATTTAGCAGCGCCACACCGGAAGCACGTCACTTACCCCGCCCATCGGCGACCCCGTCACATGATCGCGGGTCACCGATGGGTGGTCATGACAACCCTGGGTCTGCAGCAGACACCAGTGGTTGTCATGAGCAGGTCGCTATGAGCGCCACCTACTGGTCGGCGCTCATAGCACAGGACCATTTCTGCTACATACAGGTGATCTGCTGATCATCTGTATGTAGCAGAGGCGATCAGACAAGTGCTGCTTCTAGTCTCCTATGGAGACTATAGAAGCAAGCAAAAAGTGAAAAAAAATGTTTTTAAAAATATAAAAAAAATTAAAAAAATATAAAAGTTTAAATCACCCCCCTTTCGCCCCATTCAAAATAAAATAATTAAAAAAAAAACCACATACACATATTTGGTATCGCCGCGTTCAGAATCGCTCGATCTATCAATATAAAAAAAGAATTAATCCGATCGGTAAACGGCATAACGAGAAAAAAATTCTAAACGCCAGTATTACGTTTTTTGGTCGCCGCAACATCGCAATAAAATGCAATAACGGGCGATCAAAACATAGGATCTACCCCAAAATGGTATCAATAAAAACTTCAGCTCAGTGCACAAAAAGTAAGCCCTCACTCAGCCCCAGATCCCGAAAAATGGAGACGCTACAGGTCTTAGAAAATTGCGCTATTTTTTTTTTTTTTTACCAAACTTTGGAATTTTTTTTCTCCACTTAAATAAAAAAGAACCTGTACATGTTTTGTTTCTACGAACTCGTAATGACCTGGAGAATAAGAATGGCAGGTCAGTTTTAGCATTTAGTGAAATTGGTAAAAAAAAAAAAAAAAAACAACATCTGTGGTATTGCACTTTTTTTGCAATTTCACCGCACTTGGATTTTTTTTCCCGTCTTCCAGTACACAATATGGTAAAACTAGTAATGGAGTTGAAAAGTACAACTCGTCCTGCAAAAAATAAGCCCTCACACGGCCATATTGACCAAAAAATAAAAACGCTATGGCTCTGGGAACAAGGGGAGCAAAAAACAAATATGCAAAAACGGAAAATCCCAGGGTTGCGAAGGGGTTAAAGGTCCCTCAAAGTCACTTCAAATGTGATGTGGTCCCTAAAAAAATGGTTTTGTAAATTTTGTTGGAAAAATTAGAAATTGCTGGTCAACTTTTAACCCTTATAACTTCCGTAACCAAAAAATATTTTGCATACAAAATTGTACTAATGTTAAGTAGACATGTGGGAAATGTTATTTATTAACTATTTTGTGTGACATATCTCTCTGATTTAAGGACATGAAAATTCAAAGTTTAAAAATTGCAAAATTTTCGGATTTTTTCACAAAGTATCGCAAGTAATAGCGAAGAAATTTTATCACTATCATGAAGTACAATGTGTCACAAAAAAACAATTTCAGAATCAGTGGGATCCGTTGAAGCGCTCGAGTAATTACCTCATAAAGTGACAGTGGTCAGAATTGTAAAATTGGCCTGGTCATTAACATGCAACCACCCTCGGGAGTAAAGGGTTAAAAATAGGCAGTGAAATGTTTTACCTCACAAAAGGAATCCTCTGCGATCCCCTGCTGTAATGTGTGTATTGTCTTTTGCTTCCTCGCCTGCTCAAGAGATGTATGTTCCTTACACGGTCAGAAACAGCCAATTTTTAAAACTAGAACTTTTGCTCGTGGGAAAACCCTTTTAACCCATTACTTGCCAAATTAGCAATTTTCATTTTTTGTTTTTTTGGACATAACTGAAGCAAAAAATTAGGCGTCCCAAAAAAAGGACATTGGTAGATAATGGGTTAAGCACTTTTTTTGTTTTTTCATCACATATTGTACTTCATGATGGTGTAAAAATTTATTCGATATGACTTGCGTTTATTTGTAAAAAAAAATTGGAAATTTGACGAAAATGTCACAATTTTCAAAATTTTAATTTTCATGCCCTTAAATCAGAGAGATATGTCACACAAAATAGTTAATAAATAATATTTCCCACATGTTTATTTTACATAGTCATCGATGTCCCCATGGAGGCTCACAATCTACATTCCCTATCAGTATGTCTTTGGAATGTGGGAGGAAACCGGAGAACCCAAAGTAAACCCACGCAAACACGGGGAGAACATACAAACTCCTTGCAGATGTTGTCCTTGGTGGGATCCGAACCCAGGACCCAAGCGCTGCAAGACTGCAGTGCTAACCACCGCGCTGCTCTTTAGGACAGAAAATACCCAAAAGTGACACCATTCTGAAAACTGCACCCCTCAAGGTGCTAAAAAACACATTCAAGAATTTATTAACCCTTCAGGTGCTTCACAGGAATTTTTGGACTGTAGAAGAAAAAAAATGAACATTTAACTTTTTTCACAAAAATGTTACTTTATACCCCAATTTTTTTTTATTTTCGCAAGTGTAACAGGCAAAAATGAGACCCCAAAATTTGTTGTGCAATTTGTCCTGAGCATTCCAATAGCCCATATGTGGGGGCAAACCATTGTTTGGGCGCACGGCAGGGCTCAGAAGGGAAGGAGCGCCATTTGACTTTTTGAATGTAAAACTTGCTTGATATTTGCTGTTTAGGCACATCAGGGGCTCTCCAAACGCAACATGGCATCAACTAATTAATTAAGTGGACGCCATGTTGTGTTGGAGAGCCCCTGATGTGCCTAAACAGTGTAAATTCCCCACAAGTGACCCCATTTTGGAAACTAGACCCCTCAGGGAACTTTTCTAGATGTGTGGTGAACACCCTGAACCCCCAGGTGCTTCACAGTTTATAACATTGAGCCGTGAAAATAAAATTTTCCAAATGTGTTTTAGCCCCAAATTTTGCATTTTCATAAGGGTAACAGGAGAAATTGCACCATACCATTTGTTGTGCAATTTCTCCTGAGTACGCCTTTTTGATCACGTTTTATTGCATTTTTTGTTTGGCAGTATGATGATAAAGCATCGTTATTTGCTTCGTTTATTTATTTTTTTACCGTGTTCACTAAAGGGGTTAACTAGTGGGACAGTTTTATAGGTCAGGTCATTCCGGACGTGTATATGTGTACTTTTGTTTGGTTTTTTTTTATGATATTTTTTTTCATGGGTACAGTATATTTTTTAGTTTTTTTCACTTTCTGAATCTTTTTTTTTTTTTTTTTTTTTACTTTTACACTTTGTCCCACTATGGGACTTTAATTTTTTTTTTTTTAATTTTTTTTAACCCTGATCGCTTGCATAGCACAGAAATGCTGCAGCAGCATCTCTAGCATAGAAATTCTGCAGCCCTGGGCACAAAGTTAGTTAGACCGTGCACTGAGCACGATCTACCTAACTTCCTGCTGTCTGGTGACCCGGATGTCATCATGACGACATCGGGTCACCATGACAACCACCGGGACCCTAGACAGACAGCGCGGGACGCCGGAGAGGAGGTAAGTAAGCAGCGCTTAACTTGTGTGCAGGCACAATCACATTACGCATAATAGTATGTTTCAGGCCCAACAGGTTCAGGGTATAAGGATGTTCTATTACCATATATGTCAGAAAGGGGTTAAACAATATTTTACCTCACAAAATGAATCCTCTGAGATCCCCAGCTGTAATGTCTTTATAGTCTTTTGCTTCCTCCCCTGCCCAGGAGCTGTGATATGTTCTGTACATGGTCAGCCACAGCTAATCTTTAAAATGAACTTTTGTTCTTGGGAAAACCCCTTTAACTTAATCAATTGGAAGGTCCTGCAAATGCTCAACTCCTGCAGCCTCCGCGCAGGTCCCTATCAGGAACTGCAGGATGTGGTAATGTATAGTGTGTGTGTGTGTGTATGCATATGTAGCAGAGCTGTTTGTGTATATATGTGTGCATATGTAGCAGAGCTGGGTTGTGTGTCTGTGTGAACATGTAGCAGAGCTGGGCTGTGTGTCTATGTGTGCATATGTAGCAGAGCTGGGTTGTGATGTGTGCATATGTAGCAGAGCTGGGTTATATGTCTATGTGTGTATATATAGTAAACCTGGGTTATGTGTCTGTGTGCATATGTAGCAGAGCTGGGTTGTGTGCATATGTATCAGAGCTGGGTTGTGTATCTAACGCTGCAGAGAGACACCAACAATAGATTTATTACCAACCTTTTCTACCCTAGTGCATTAAAATTACTGATAATGACCTTCTACTTTACACTGCCAGACAAATTATAATTAATAGGAAAAACATTTCTTCCCATTTTCTATTGTTTAAACCTGGGGTGCGTCTTATGGTAAGGTGTGTCTTGTAGTCCAAAAAAATATGGCAAACTCATATCTTGTTGTAGTTTAACCATGGCTTGTCGCTCCTTATGGGTCAAATTTTGGGCACAGAATCTTCGGTTTTTCTTTGCCATCATCTATTATAACCATGGTTTCAAATGTCAAAAAAGCATTTGAGTATTCATTGGTGGGATTAAATCGCAATTTGTTGGAAAGCGATGTATGAATATATTGGGGGCTTGGTTCTTGTACTTTGCTGTTCATCAGTTTGAGAAAGTATTTTTTAAGTGCCAGGTAATGTAGAGATTTTTTGATTCCTAAATAAAGGTTGAATGGGTTTGAATTTACAGTGGGAGCAAATTTGAGTCCATTTTGGAGGAGTTATTCTTCTTCACTGGATAATTTGTGAGAAATTAAAATTGGGTAGAATCGGTTGCTTTCATTTTCTTTTGGGTGAGTTTCCGCCAGCATGAACCTCTTTTGTTTTTTCTGTAGTGATTCTGAAAAAATCCAGACCCATTCTAAATTGTTGAATGTTGGATTGGCATTTGTTGGCATACTGCCTTTAGTATTTTTGTTTTTGGTTTTACTCTGGTTTTTGTATGGGTATTTGTTTGGGTTGGGGATTTGATTACTGGGTTGGGCTCCTCTTTTGGAATTATTAGGATTAGATGATTCTCTAGATTCTAAAGATCTATGGATAATGGGTCTAAGGCTGCGTGCCCACGTAGCGTTTTTCATGCGTATATGCTGCGGAATTTCCGCAGCGTAAAAGCATGTGAAACACTAGGTAATCCGCTCCCCATGGTCCCCAAGGGGATTCCGCAAGTTCTATGCACATGCTGCGGATTTTTCCACAGCGTTTATGCTGCGTTCAAAAATCCGCAGCAAGTCCATTAATTTTGCGTTTCCGCAAGCAGAATTGCCTTGTGCAATGCATTAAAAACGCAAGGCAATTCCGCATGTGGAAAACGCGCGATAAACGCATTTTTCCGGGAGACGACTTGCAGAAATGAAGCAGAAATTTTCTGCTTCATTTCTGCAACGTGGGCACATAGCCTAATAGTCTCTATATTAGAGCTAGAGGTATTTGGTGCAGCTTCTGGTAAGGATGAAAATAGAGGTAAAAAGCAATTAGACAATGGTACATCTAATTCTTCAATTGTGTCATAGTTAGACTGACACAATTGTTGGGAGGATATTGCGACACACTGTGGGGTATAGTGTTTTCATCATCGCAGGATAGGTCCTCCTCAAGGATCTGTGCTCAGAAAGCAGAATCTGAAATTAGAGAGACTGCTTCCTCCATATCCAAATTGGGATCATCAGAGGAGATCATGGATGTATCTGAAATAGCACAGATGGAAGTGGCATTATGTTCATCCAACGTAACAAATGATGATTGAGTTTGGGCTGGAGGGATAGATGTTTTATGAAGTGATTGCAAATTGCATGTAGCTGTAAAGGGTATATTGTCTCATCTGAATTTGCTTATTTTCTTTCTGTTTAATCCTTTTTTCAATATTTTGTGACAGCTCCTCAATTTATGGCAAATTGTTGAAAGGTTTGAGCAGGCTAAATATATTGAGAATCTCTCTATTAATTTTAATTAGGTTATCACGTCACTTGCTGATTATAAATTGAAGTGTTTGTTTGGAAAAGCTGCTGAACATAGAGTCCCATTCCTTAGAAATAGTAGGATCTTCAAAGTCCCCTGTTAGAGTTTTCATGACTAGTAGACCTCATGGTATGACACCCACCTGCTGATATCTCTCCAAGGAGGCTACTTCCCACAAGTCTCTCATTTCAGTAAATAGTAATTTTTCCAAAGTTCTTAGGAGATCTTGGCTAGATCAGAATCCTCAATGTTTGGGCTAATGGAGTTTTGGGAGAATTGTTGAACCTGGTGTATTCTAGGGCACAATTTGGCCAACGGATGCTTGTCCTCATAATAGAACTGCTGCAGTGTTACAGACAGAGAACTGCAAATATATGTAAAAAGAATATACAAACACCAGCGTTTAAGGGTTAGGAGTAAAAATGGCTAGAAGCTGCTGATAGTGAAGCGGGTCCTGTGTGATGACCCATATAATGGTAAATAGCTGAATAATGGAGACTATCGCGCTTAACAGCTTGAGAGAAAAGCAGGAAAAGAACCAATGGTACCGTCACACTTAGCGACGCTACAGCGATCCGGACAACGATACGGCCTGGCAGGGATCGTTGCTGCATCGCTATGTGGTCGCTGGTGAGATGTCAAACAGTCAGATCTTCCCAACGACGCAGCAACGATACGGCGACCCGTAGCGACCTGTACAACGATGTCGGCGGTCGTTGGAACCCTGTCACATAGCAGCTACTATGACGATTCAGACCTCGATGAGGGACGACTTCTCAGTTCTGAGTCGCCAACGAGGTCGTTGCTAAGGTGTTAAACACACCGATGCATGCTACCCAGCGGGACCTCAAGGATCAAAAAATGGTCCAGACCATTTCGACACGACCAGCGATCTCACAGCAGGGGCCTGGTCGCGGCTACGTGTCAAATGTAGCGAGATCGCTGCTGAGGTCGCTGCTGCGTCACAAAACTTGTGACTCAGCAGCGATTTCACTAGCGATCTCGCTTAGCGTGACGGGGGGCTTGAAAGAAGCTTTTGTGTTACAAGTACATATGGAACAATCAGAAAAAAAGGCAATGTGGTGATAGTTAAAATATATGAATGTATGCTAATAGCAATATAAGCAATTGCACACAAAGGGTAATAAAATATACACTAGTCAAATAATTCTGCTAATAGTCCCTAGACAAATAAAGGTAGATTGGTCCTCAGTACAGGAGAATAGCAGTCTTAATTGTCCAAATAAATGAGTAAAAACCCCACTTAAAAAATGAATTGTAATGCCCTGGGGTGAAAAATGAAAATAATAGATCTATTGTTAGTGTTTCTCTCTACCATGTGTTATGTTTACATATAGAGTGCACGGACATTAATGAGCACTCTGCAGCACACATATATACACAAAACACTGGTGGACACACTGCACATTTACATACACACAGCACTGCTACATCTGCACATTTACATGTGTACATTGCTTATATAATGCCAGCATATTCTGCAGCAGTTTACAGACATCATCATCGCTGTACCCAATGGGGCTCACAATCTAAATTCCCAATCAGTATGTCTTTGGAGACTGGGAGGAAATACACGCAAACACAGGGAGAAAATATAAACTTCTTGCAGATGTCCTTAGTGGGATTTAAACCCAGGACCCCAGAGCTACAAGGCTGTGCAGCTACCCGCTAAGCCACCATACTGCCCATGCTGTAGCTTTACTGCATATGCACATTTACATACACACATATCTCTACTACATATACACATTTGCATACACATACACTGTATATACATTAGCCCATTTTGCAGTTACTTCCAGGTCATGTGAAAGCAAGTCAGGTTGAAGGTTCTTCAGCTGATCACTCAGGATGTGTAGCCTCTGTGCAGGTCCCGGTATCTTCCTCTCCTGCTCCGCACCGATCACATAGATCAGTGTGGGGCAGGAGGAGAGAGCAGATTGCTCAGTGATTGGGAAGGCCACTGTCCCCAGACTATAAGAGGCACTCACTTATGAGCAAGAATATTTCATGCTAAAAGTACCTCTAATAGTCAAAAAAATACAGTAAGTAATTTCCCTTTCTCGTTTAATTATATGACTGTTAGTTATATGGTTTTTATACAACTTGTCAATAAAATATATAGTTTCTCCCCATGTGTGCTATTTTTGAGGTTTAGAATAATATGTTTTCTAGTAATTCATTTTTCACATTCCAGGTATTCTAATGGTTTCTCCCTGTGTGATATTTTAGATGTTTAACAAAATAGCATTACTGTTCAAAACATTTCCCACATCCTTAATATGAACATTGCTTCTCCCTTGTGTGAGTTCTCTGGTGCCTAACAAGACGTGATCTATGTGCCCAACATTTCCCACATTCTGAACATGAATATGGCTTCTCCCCTGTGTGAATTCTCTGGTGTATAACAAGGTATGATTTCACTGCAAAACATATTCCACATTCTGAACACGAATATGGCTTCTCCCCTGTGTGAGTTCTTTGGTGTATAACAAGATGTGATTTCTCTAGAAAACATTTCCCACATTCAGAACATGAATATGGTTTCTCCCCTGTGTGACTTCTCTGGTGTTTAACAAGACTTGATCTGTCGCTATAACATTTTCCACATTCAAAACATGAATATGGTTTCTCCCCTGTGTGACTTCTCTGGTGTTTAACTAGACGTGATCTCTCGCTATAACATTTTCCACATTCTGAACATGAATATGGTTTCTCCCCTGTGTGACTTTTCTGATGTGTAACAAGGTGTGATTTCATTATAAAATATTTCCCACATTCTGAACATGAGAAAGGCTTCTCTCCTGTGTGACTTCTCTTGTGTATATCAAAGTGTGATTTTGTTGCAAAACATTTCCCACATTCTGAACATGAATACGGCTTCTCCCCTGTGTGAGTTCTCTGGTGTGTATCAAGGTGTGATTTCTGTCCATAACATTTCCCACATTCTGAACATGAAAAAGGCTTCTCACCTGTGTGAGTTCTCTGGTGTGTATCAAGGTTTGACTTCTGTCCATAACATTTCCCACATTCTGAACATGAATATGGCTTCTCCCCTGAGTGAGTTCTCTGATGTGACTTCTCACCTGTGTGAACTTTCTGATGTGTAACAAGATGTGATTTCTGTGTAAAACATTTCCCACATTCTGAACATGAAAAAGGCTTCTCCCCTGTGTGAATTCTCTGGTGAGTAACTAGGAATGATTTTTGGTTAAAATATTTCCCACATTCGGAACAAGAAAATCTCTTCTCTGTTTGAATTTTTTCATGTTTAGCAGATGTTTCGAGGGGAAAACTATTTCCATATTCTGAATGTGTAATTGGCTTCTTTGTTTTAAGAGATATTTGTTTACTTTTCTTAGTAGTCCGTAATGAATCAGAAGATAAAACTTGTTTCGAAGGATCAGATGACAGATCTTTGCGGTGAAGGGATGATATATCTGGAGTAATGGCATTCACTTCAATTGTATTTTGTGTGATCTCAAGGGCAGATTTAAAAATTGAAGATGTCAGTTGTCCCTCTAATCTCCTGGTACAGTCATCTGCCAAAAATTAAACCAATTATTTTTCAATATAATATCCTTGATATTTATATATTTTAACATTTCTACTCAAAATGTCAATAGAAATGTGAAGTTATGTAGCAAAATTGAATTATTTAGTAAGACAATGACAGTTCAGTCTAATAGAAGACCTCATCATATAAACCAGTTGAGCGTGGTGTTCAACTGTTTGTTCATTCTGCCTCTCAAATATTGGAATAAAAAGCCAGCCAACATAAAACGTTATATAGGCGAAAATGATACCAATAAAAACCGCTACCCATCCCACAAAAACAAGGCCCCAGTCAGGTATCAAAATAGTCACTACTTTTATAGATTAATTCCCTGATGGTTATAATTTACAAAATGGGAGTCACTTTATGGTTTTTTTTTCTGCTCTAGTTTTCTGCCGTTCTGTAACATTGGGGTTTTTGCAAATGGTGTGTCACATCTCCTCTTGGATCTGCTCCTGCGATGTCTGCTTCTATCATTAGTCGCCACCATCATTCATTCTGTAGGTGGCGTTGGTGATGGACAAGACATTGTAACCAGAAGTTCTGCGCAACTCAGGCTCTGTCCAGCCACTAAGAATAAGTGGGCTGGAACTAGTACCATCCAGTCTGGTAGTAAGGGTGTGGTGCAGTCCTGCTGGAATAATCAGCTTCCTGCTTCAGATAATTGGAAAGCACCACACCCTACTAAAGCTCAAAAGCACACTGTCGGAAGCTGCCAGATACAACCTCGTTCTCCTTTGGTTGTGAGCATTTGAAACGGTTGTGATCCCGGCCCATTTACGGACTACTCATATCTTTTTATTTTGTATTTTCTATAACCTCCTTGTTCTATCTACAATCTTGGCCCCTCACAGTGATTTCAACATTGATTTGTTACCCAAAAATTAGCTTTTGTAAATTTAATAAAGCATCTAACAGCTTTTTGCTAAACTTGTAATCCTTTTATCATCTGAAAAAAGGATAAAGGAATATTGAAAAAACTAAAATATGGTAAATTTTACTTACTAGCTATTTTGTCTGGTATCACTATCTGATTAAGGAGCATACAAATTGAAAGTTTGAAAACTACAAGTCTTTCTAAATTTGCAATTTTTAGATATTTACAAAAATAAATGCAAACATATTAACCTAAAAGTACCAGAAACAAAGTAAAATGTGTAACATAAAAAAATATTTCAGAATCATTGGAATCAGAAGATCAAAGTTGTCACCACATAAAGTGACGTCAGATTTGAAAAATTGTTAAAGTGGTTAAATCAGGGCATTTTGGGGAGTAAAAAATGTGTTATTGTCTATAGTCACATCTACTGAAATGATCAAACACATCGCCACCCCCCCACCCGTTGTCGAAGGTTCATTTGTATCGGAATCCTGGATGCCGGTGCAGTTGAAAGCAATGGTGTAAAAGGGAGCGCCAGCTGATGCTTTCTCCTCCATCATTCTTTCTTGGCGTCTGATGTCTCAGCGTAGCAGGAGCAACAACGTCACTACATGATGCCCATTGTGCTGAGATGTGCATATGCTTCAGAATGCTCGCTGCAGAGACCCGAGCAGGGGCGGAACAAGGAGGAAAGGCGAGTATTGTATTTTTTTTTTTTTTTAAATCAAAGAGTACGTTGTGGTTGCTATAATACAGTATAGAGGACTACGGAGGCTGTATTTTACTATATTATTCATTATTATAGCGCCATTTGTTCCATGGAAAAAAACAAACAAGAACAATAATCTTGATCAAAAATGAGTCACTGACTGGTACAGGAGACGAGATGACCCTGCCCACGAGATCTCACAATCTACAAAAGATACAGTAGGTGAGGGCAGAGCTGGTCGTGCAGCAGTATGGTGGAACGAGGGTTACTGTAGGTTGTAGGCTTGTCAGAAGAGGTAGTTCTTCAGGTTTCTTTTGAAAGTTTCCATGGTAGGAGAGAGTCTGATCTGTTGGGTTAGAGCGTTCCAGAGTAGGGGGGATGCAAGGGAGAAATCTTGTATGTGATTTTGGGAAGAGGAGATAAGAGGGAAGTAGAGAAGGAGATAGAGAAGGAGATCTTGTGAGGATCGGAAGTTGCGTGCAGGTAAGTACCAGGAGACTAGGTCACAGATGTATGGAGGAGACAGGTTGTGGATGGCTTTGTATGGCAAGGTTAGAGTTTTGAGCTGAAGTTTCTGGGCAATGGGGAGCCAGTGAAGGAATTGACAGAGAGGAGAGGCTGAGGAATAGTGGGGGGATAGGAAGATTAGTCGGGTAGAAGAGATTAGGATAGATTGGAGGGGTGCGAGAGTGCTAGAGGGGAGGCCACAAAGCAGGAGGTTGCTGTAGTTGAGGCATGAGATGATGAGGGCGTGCACTAGTGTTTTTGCAGATTCTTGGTTGAGGAATGTGCGGATCTGGGAGATATTTTTGAGTTGGAGTCAGAAGGAAGTAGAAAGGGCTTGGATCTGAGGTTTGAAGGAGAGAACAGAGTCAAAGGTTACCACAAGGCAGTGAGCTTGCGGGGCTGGGGAGATTGGGAGGCATTGACTTTTATGGATAGGACAGTTGGTGGGGGGGTGAGTGAGATGGTGAAAAGATTAAGAATTCAGTCTTATCCATGTTAAGTTTTAGAAAACTAGCAGAGAAGAAAGATGAAACAGTGGACAGACATTGTTGGATTCTAGTTAGTAAAGAGGGGATATGAGGTCCAGAGAGGTAGATCTGTGTGTCATCAGCATGGAGGTGATACTGAAATCCGTGAGACTCCATGAACTGTCCCAGGCCGAAGGAGTAGATGAGAAAACCAGGGGTCCTAGAACTGAACCTTGGGGGACACCGACAGATAGGTGGGAAGGGGGGGGGGGGGCGAGGAGGTGGTATTTAAGTGGGAGACGCTGAATGTCCGGTCTGCTAGGTATGAGGAGATCTAAAATAGCTCCAAGTCTGTGATGCCAAGAGATGAGAGAATCTGTACTAAGAGCGAATGGTCCACTGTGTCGAAGGCACATGACAGGTACAAGAGGTGGAGGATAGAGTAGTGTCGCTTGGATTTGGTAGTTAGTCTATCAGTGATTACTTTAGTCAGAGCAGTTTCAGTGGAATGGTGCTGTCGGAAGTCAGATTGTAAGCAGTCAAATAGGGAGCAGGAGGAGAGGTGAGAGAACAGTTCAAATTTGACTTATTGTTCTAGTAGTTTTAAAAGGCACAGGGGAGAAGTGATAGTGCTAGATAGAGAAGATGGGTCAAGGGAGGGAATTTTGAGGATGGGTGTGATCGAGGCATGTTTGAAACATGAGGGGGAAGACACCAGTTGTTAGTGACAGGATGAAGAGGTGGGTTAGGATTAGGATAAAAACTGTGGTAAGGTTTGAGAGGAGGTTGGACAGGGTTGAATCAAGTTCACAGGTGGGGAGATGTAATTTGGAGAGTGAAGAGGAAAGTTGATCTTCCGTAATCCCAGAGAAGCTGGTTTTGAAGGAGAGTTGAGTAGTTATGAGGAGGGGCTGTGGAGTCTTCAGGCAAAAACTTTGCCTGATGGTGTCAATCTTCTGCTTGAAGATTGAGGCAAAGTCTTCAGCTGGGATGAGAGGGAGGCGGCGAGGGGCGACGGAGGAGAGAATTGAAAGTACTGAACAGATGTTTATGTTTGTGAATCAGGGAGGATATGAGAGATGAGAAGTATATTTGTTTTGCTGCAGTGAGTGTAGACTTGAAAGTAGTGAAGGACTATTTGAATGCGATGAAGTGCTCATTGGAGTGAGACTTTTTCCATCTCCGCTCAGCAACCCTGAAAGCCCATCTCAGTTCTTTAATCAGGCTGGTGTGCCAGTGTTGCCTATTCATTGTGCGTGCTTTGGTAAGTGTGAGAGGGCGACGAATTCAAGAGCTGCAGCTGTTGTGGTGCTATATAAAGTGGCAGCAGCCTCTTGATTGTGTAAGGAACTTATGTCTGTAAGAGGGAGAAGGGATTCAGAGAGCGAGTGTAGGTTGAGGTGTTTGAAATTTGTGCAACTTTGTGAAGTAGGGATTGTGAATCTGTAGAGGAGAGGGAGGAGAATGTATGTAGGTTGTGGTCAGAAAGAGGGCTAGGCGAGTTACAGAGGTTAGATCGTGAACAGAGGCGGGCGAAGATGAGGTCCAATGTGTGGCCATCTTTGTGAGTGGTTGCAGAAGAACATTGAGTGAGACCGAAGGAGGAAGTGAGAGACAGAAGCTTAGAGACAGCTGAGTGGGAAGTGTCAATGGGGATGATGAAGTCTCCCATGACAATAGTAAGGATGTCAGCGGAAAGGAAATTAAGTTGCCAGGTGCTGAAGTGGTTGAAGAAGGTCGCGGCTGGCCCTGGGGGGGGCAGTAAAAGACAGTCAGTTGGAGGTTGGAGGGAGAGTACATGCACACACACTGCACCTCAAAAGAGGGGAGAGGAAAGGAGGGCAGCAGTTGAATTTGGGTGAAAGAGCAGTTATCTGACAGGAGAAAACCAACTACTCCGCCATGCTTGCCGCTTGGGTGGGAGGTGTGGGAAAGGTGGAATCCACAGTACAAAAGTGTAGCTGGAGCGGCTGTGTCAAAGAGGGTGAGCCAGGTTTTGGTGATGGGGAGGAAGGAAAGTTTGTTAGTAATGAAAAGATCATGGAAGATTCAATGTAACACAACCTGAGCTTAGAAAAAAGCCCAATAGACCAAAGTCTTAACCCCTTCACAACCTTGGGATTTTCCGTTTTAACATTTTAGTTTTTTGCTCCCCTTGTTTCCAGAGCCATAGCGTTTTTATTTTTTGGTCAATATGGCCGTGTGAGGGCTTATTTTTTGCGGGATGAGTTGTACTTTTGAATGACACTACTGGTTTTACCATATCGTGTATGGGAAAACGGGAAAAAAATTCCAAGTGTGGTGAAATTGCAAAAAAGTGCAATACCACAGATGTTTATAATAATATAATAATAATAATAGTTTTTATTTTTATAGCGCCAACATATTAAGCAGCACTTTACAAATTTTATGGGGGGGACATATACAGACAATACAGAATAAGCATATCTCATATCGAAAGGAGTGAGGGCCCTGCTCGCAAGCTTACAGTCTATGAGGAAATAGGGGAGACACAAAAGGTAAAAAGTACATATATTGTATAATGCAGCCTTGATATACTGAATAGGATAAATAATAATACATGGACTGGTGTCCTGCCAGTATGTGTACCGTCCTGACAGAGGCTATTAAGTGCATGGTTGGTATGAACCTGAAGTTGAAGAAGATTTTAATATGGGGGAAAACTGGGACGGACAGAGTGTGTTTAGGCGATACGCCAGTCCAAAGAAATGTGTTTTTAGGGTTCGCTTGAAACTGTGGGTATTGGGAATTAATCGAACTCTCCTGGGTAGTGCATTCCAAAGAATTGGCGCAGCACGTGAGAAATCTTGGAGACGGGAGTGGGAAGTTCGGATTATGGAGGATTTTAGTTTTAAGTCATTTGCAGAATGGAGGGCACGTGTAGGGTGGTAGACTGAGACAAGGGAGGAGATGTAGGGGGGTACTGAAGCATGGAGCGCTTTGTGCGTAAGCGTGATAAGTTTAAATTGAATTCTATATTGGATGAGCAACCAATGCAATGACTGGCACAGGGAAGAGGCATTGGTGTAGCGGTTGGCGAGGAATGTGATCCTGGCTGCTGCGTTAAGGACGGATTGGAGAGGGGAGAGTTTAGTAAGAGGGAGACCGATTAGTAGAGCGTTGCAATAGTCAAGACGAGAATGAGTAAGAGCTACAGTAAGAGTTTTTGCTGAGTCAAAGGTGAGAAAAGTCCTGATTCTTGAGATGTTTTTGAGGTGTAAATGACATGAACGAGAGAGTGATTTGATGTGAGGAGTGAAGGAAAGATCTGTATCAAAAATGACCCCAAGACAGCGGGCTTGTTGCTGGGGAGTAATCGTTGAGCCACAAACGGAAATGGCAATATCAGGCACAGGTAGGTTAGTGGAGGGAGGAAAGATGAGTAGTTCAGTTTTTGACAGATTCAGTTTTAGGTAGAGGGAGGACATAATGTTAGACACAGCAGAAAGACAATCACTGGTCTTTTGTAGTAATGCAGGGGTGATGTCCGGAGCAGAGGTGTATAATTGGGTGTCATCAGCATAGAGATGGTACTGAAAACCGAATCTACTGATTGTTTGTCCAATAGGAGCAGTGTATAAGGAGAAAAGAAGGGGGCCTAGGACTGATCCTTGAGGAACCCCGACAGTAAGGGGAAGTAGGGAGGAGGAGGAGCCGGCAAAAGACACAGAGAAGGAGCGGTCAGAGAGATAAGAGGAGAACCAGGAGAGAACAGTGTCCTTGAGGCCAATAGTGCGGAGCATAGTGAGGAGGAGCTGGTGATCCACAGTGTCGAATGCTGCAGAGAGATCCAGGAGAATCAGCAGGGAGTAGTGACCATTAGATTTAGCTGTTAGTAAATCATTAGAGACTTTAGTGAGGGCAGTTTCAGTAGAATGTAAAGAGCGGAAACCAGATTGTAAAGGGTCAAGAAGAGAGTTGTCTGAGAGATAGCGGATGAGACGGGAGTGGACCAGGTGTTCCAGGAGTTTAGAGATAAAGGAAAGATTGGAAACAGGTCTGTAGTTGGCCATGCAGTTCTGGTCAAGGGATGGTTTTTTAAGTAATGGTTGTATGCTGACGTGTTTAAAAGAAGAGGGAAAGATACCAGATGAGAGGGAGAGGTTGAAAATTTTAGTTAGGTGAGTGGTGACAGCTGGAGAAAGGGACTGAAGGAGATGTGAGGGAATAGGGTCACTGGTGCAGGTGGTAGGGTGAGAAGATGCAAGGAGCCTGATCACTTCATCTTCCGTGACTGGTTCGAAGTCAGAAAGTGAGCAAGATACAATGTGGCGGGGGAGAGCATGCATAACATTTGGGGATTGGGAGAAAATTTCCTATCGGATATGGTCAATTTAGTGATGATTTAGTTATTGCCAACACCTGTTAGGTGCCACAGGTAAGTTACAGGTGCTGTTAATTACACGAATTAGAGAAGCATCACATGATTTTTCAAACAGTGCCAATACTTTTGTCCACCCCCTTTTTTAGGTTTGGTGTGGAATTGTATCCAATTTGGCTTTAGGACAATTCTTTTTGTGTTTTTTCATTGAAGACAAATTAAATGAAGATAATAATACCAAAGAATTTGTGATTGCAATCATTTTCAGGAAGAAACTGAGTATTATCTGACAGAATTGCAGGGGTGCCAATACTTTTGGCCACCACTGTATACCCAGATATTGTGATTGTGACGGAACAAGCTCACTTACAGTACAGATCTCATATAGCAATTCTCAAAATTTGAATTTTCATGCCCTTAAATCAGTGAGATATGTCACACAAAATAGTTAATAAATAACATTTCCCACATGTCTAGTTTACATCAGCACAATTTTGGAACCAAAATTTTTTTTTGATAGGGAGCTATAAGGGTTAAAAGTTGACCAGCGATTTCTAAATTTTCCAACAAGATTTACAAAACCATTTTTTTTTTTAGGGACCACATCACATTTGAAGGGACTTTAAGGGGCCTTTATGACAGAAAATACCCCAAAGTGACACCATTTTAAAAACTGCACCCCTCAAGGTGCTCAAAACCACATTCAAGAAGTTTATTAACCCTTCAGGTGCTTCACAGGAATTTTGGGAATGTGGAAGAAAAAAATGAACATTTAACTTTTTTCACAAAAATGATATAGGGAAAATATATATATTCTTGTACTGTGTTAGCCAGTAGATAGAAAAATATTTAGATTTGAGAGTCCTCAGTGGTTGATACCTTTTAATGGCTAACTGAAAAGATGGTTACTATGCCTGATGAAGAGACCTGAGTAGTCTCGAAAGCTTGCAATTTGTTACCATCTTTTCAGTTAGCCATTAAAAGGTATCAACCACTGAGGACTCTCAAATCTAAATATTTCACAAAAATGTTAATTTAGACCCCAATTTTTTTTTATTTTTGCAAGGGTAACAGGAAAAAATGGACCTCAAAATTTGTTGTGCAATTTCTCCTGAGCACGCCAATACCCCAATACCAATATGTGGGGGTAAACCACTGTTTGGACGCACGGCAGGGCTCGGAAGGGAAAGAGTGCCATTTGACTTTTTGAATGTAAAATTTGCTTGAATAATTAGCGCACGCCATGTTGCTTTTGGAGAGCCCCTGAAGCGCCTAAACAGTGGAAACCCCCCACACGTAACTCCATTTTGGAAACTAGCCCCCTCCAGGATTTTATCAAGGGGTATAGTGAATATTTTGAACCCAGAGGTATGACACAGAATTTGAGAACATTAGGTCATCATATTGAATAAGTTGTCATTAGTCTTGAGCGCAAGTGCTCGCTACTTGGGTTCGCATTGGGTACTCAGGTAAGCACCAAGTATCGCGGGTGCTCAAGTGACATACTCGAGTCCCCGCCCCACATATTTCACGGTTATTAGACACCCCCAAAAAAAACAATATGCAGGGATCGCTCGTATATGGCAGCCAATCCAAGCGAGTTTTTTTTGGCTATATAACATCTGCAAACATATGGGGCGGAGACTTGAGCATGTCACTCGAGCACCCTCTATACTCGGTGCATACCTGAGCACTCTATGCAAACTCAAGTAGCGAGCACTTGCGCTGAACATTAGTCGCTACATTGTCGTCATTTTTTTTTCTTTACTTTTGAAAAATCCCAATCCTAACCCTACCACAACCCTAACCCTAGAGTTTATTTTTTACACCGTTCCTCATGCGGTATAAGTGATTAGACCGCTTTATTCTTCGGGTCGGTGCGATTACAGAGATACTAGATTCATATCGGGTTTTAATTACTGACACCTGCACACACTAAAAAGACTAGTTTTTGCATCACCATGTTATGAGAGCTATAATTTTTCAGTATTTCGGCCGACAGTCATGTGACGGCTTGTTTTCTGCGGGACAATTTGACGTTTTTATTGGTACCATTTTTGGGCACGTGACATTTTTTGATCGCTTTTAATATTTATGGGTACAATATATTTTTTTTTGTTTTTTGGGATTATTTTTTTCATTTTTTTTTTTTTTAAGATTTTTACAATTTTTTTTTTTACATTCTGGTTCTTTTTTTACTTTTACACCTGGTCCCACTATGGGACTTTCACATTTTATTTTCAGATCGCCTGTATACCACAGGAATGCAGCAGCATCACTGTGCTATACAGGCTGTCACTGCTACAGAGGGAGAAGATACTTTGGTCATCCACTGCGCATGACCAAAGTATCTTCCTGCTGTCTGGTGACCTGGATGTTGTCATGACGACATCGGGTCGTCATGGCAACATCCAGGAGAAGCGGCAGATAGCGTTGGACGCCGGCAGGAGAGGCGAGTATCAGCGATCACCTCCCCTTGCCCCCGCAATGCTGCGATCGACTTTGCAGATGCAGACTATGGGGAGTGCATTATATTGCATGGAGGACTATGGGGAGTGCATTATACTATAAGAGGGAATATGGCGTGCTATATACTATATACTACACCCCATATTCCCCCATACTTTGTGGAGGACTATGCAGCTCATTATACTATATGGGGGCCATTATAATATTTGGAGTGCTATGTGGGGGCCATTATAATACTTGGAGAGCTAAATGGGGGCCATTATAATATTTAGCCGGCTATGTGGGAGCCTTTACACCTTATGGAAGCTTATGTGCGGGCCATTATACCTTATGCAATTTTCAAACTTTGAATTTTTATGTCCTTAAACCAGAGTTGTGTCCCACAAAATAGTTAAGAAATAACATTTACCACATGTCTACTTCACATTGGCATCAATCTGAAACATATGTTTCTTTTGTTAGGAAGTTAGAAAAGTTAAGAATTTATCAGCAATTTCAAATTTTTGAAAAAAAACATTTTCAAAACCAAAATTCTTTTTAGGGACTACATCCCATTTGAAGTGACTTTGAGGGGCCTAAATGACAGAAAATGCCCAAAAGTGACACCATTTTAAAAACTACACCCATCAAAGTGCTCAAAACCACATACGAGTTTATTAACCTTTTTGGGTCTTCACCGGAATTAAAGCTATGTGGAAGGAAAGAATGAAAATGTTACTTTTTTCCACAAAAAATATTGCTTTAGTCTCAAATTTTTCATTCTCACAAAAGAAATAGAAGAAAATAGACCATAAAATGTGTTGTGCAATTTCTCCCGAGTACATTGATACCCCCTTATGTGGTGGAAAACTACCGTTTGGACACATGGCACGGCTCAGAAGGGATTGAGCCAATTGAATTTCGAGCGCAAAATTGGATGGAATAGATGGCGGACACCATGTCGCATTTGCAGTGCCCCTGATGTGCCTAAACAGTAGAAAACCCCCCACTTGTGATGTCATTTTGGAAACTACACCCCTCAAGGAATTTATCTAGAATTGTATACAGCTAAAAATTTAAAAAAATACCGTTTTCCCACAGAAATGTTCCTTTGGCCTCAAATTTTTCCTTTTCAAAAAGAGGAACAGGAAAAAAAAAAAATCACAACAGATTTTGGGGTCCGTTCTCTCTTGAGGAAGCAGATACCCCATATGGGGTGGAAAATTACAGGTTGGGAGCATGACAGGGCTAAAAAAGGGAAGGAGCGCCAATTGAATTCTGAAGCGCAATTTTGACTGGAATAAATTGCAGAAGGCAAGTCACATTTAAAGAGCCCCTGACATACCAAAACAGCAGAAACCCCCACAAGTGACCCTATTTTGGAACTTACAGTTCTTGAGGAATTCATCTAGGGGTGTAGTGAGACTTTTTACCCGTCAGGCGAGTCACAGAATTGTATAACATTGGGCTGCGTCATAGGAAAATTACCATTTTTTCCACTAAAATGTGGTCTTGGCCCCAAGTTTTCCATTTTCAAAATGGATAATAGGAGAAAATGAACAGTAGAATTGGTTACGCAATTTCTCCTGAGTACTCCAATATCCCATAAGTGGTTGATAACTACTTTTGAGGCACATTGGAAAGCTCAGAAAAGAAGCAGTGCCATATTGGAAGTTAAGATTGTGCTGGAATAATTAAAGGGTGCCATGTCACATTGGTAGAGACCCTGAGGTGCCAGAAGAGCAGAACCCCCCCCCCCCATAAGTGAGCCCATTTTACAAAATATACTTTTCAGTTAATTCATCTAAGGATGCAGTGATCATATTGACACCACAGGTGTGTCACAGAATTGTATACCAATTGAAGTGAAGAAAAAATAATTATATTTTTACCACAAAAATTTTGTTTTAGCCCCAGATTTTACATTTTCACATGGGTTAAATAAGTAAAAATGGCACCAAAATTTGTCACACAATTTTGGCAGAACATGGCAATACCCCATATGTGGCTGTACAGTACAGTTTAGCCACAAGGCGAGACCCGAGTGAGATTGAGTGTTATTTGACTCGGACAAAAATTATAATAGAAAAGTTAGCAGACTACATATACACAGCCCCATTTTGGAAATTATACCCCTCTGTGAATTTATCTACAGGGGTAGTGACAATTTTGACTCCATGGGAGTTTTCCAGAAACAAGCAGCAGTACATATTGATGAGTGAAAATTGCAAATCTGCCATTGCAGTGCCTGCACATTGCTGTGCCCAGTACATCGTACTGCACATACATTGTAGTGCCCATACATTGTGCCCAGCTTGTGATTCTGGAGACACACTCTGTAAATTAAGCAGGCTTCCATTGCTAAAGAAATGTCAAACATGTGAACACTAAATGTGGTTTAGGCACACTGGGGCTCAGAAGGGAGAGAAAAATTTGGATTTGGGAGCACAGAATTTGCTGGATTTCTTTTGGGGTGCACAAAACTATGGCCAACGGCACTTTTATGCACATATAAAAAGATAGACATAGCTGGATCATAGGCGAAACAATGATTGCAGCTGTTGCTGCTAAGGGTGGCTCAACCAGTTATTAGGTTTAGGAAGCAATTACTTTTTCACATAGGGCCCTATAGGTTAGGATTTATTTTTCCTTTAATAATAAAGACCTTCATTTAAAAACTGCATTTTGTGTTTACTTGTGTCATCTTTGTCTAATATTTGTAAATATAATTGGAAACGTTTCGGGAGGAGGAACATGCAGGGGTCTAACAGCAGAATGGTGATTACATGATTATGGTATGTTCAGACTACACTGCTGATAAAGAAGTGAAAGCTGATGACAGAGAAGAATCCCTGACTTCTCAGCATTTTTTCTCTACTCACCTGTGCAGTTATCTGTAGAAATCTCTTTACACAACTCATCATCCCTTACACATGTCTCTGTAGTATTAATATGAGTCAGCTCTTTACCCTGAAACAAATATTGTAAAAGTCACAGACAGATGGAGAAGTCACATCTATGATCAGCTCTAATCCTGCCATCTCCACCGTTCTCATTACACAAGAATAAAACATATAATACTGGTGGATAAAACAAGACTGAGCACAAGACCTTCACAGCCGTCTACACATCATAGGGGAGATCTCATGACACCTTCTCTCCATCTACCTGATGATCCTGAGGAACAGTGGGATCTTCTTGTTTACAGTCCTGTGGAAGAAGAGGACGGGGACATCTCTCTGGTGTTGTCCCTTTACTGGATAGAACTGGAGGAAACACAAACAGGGACTGAATTAATTCTTTACATACAGATAATTATAGGCCGTGTGTATTTAGTCCTATTACCTGGTGGTGCGAGGGGCTGGGGAACCTCCATCATGACGTCGTTGTACAGATCTTTGTGTCCTTGTAAATACTCCCACTCCTCCACGGAGAAATAGACGGTGACATCCTGACACCTTATAAGAACCTGACACATACAATGATACTGTCATCCCCTCGATCCCTTCATAGCGTTACTGTATAATGTCCCAGCATTCCCAGTGGTGTCACCTCTGCAGTCAGCAGCTCAATCATCTTGTAGGTGAGTTCTAGGATCTTCTGGTCATTGATGTCCTCATGTATCAGGGGGTGAGGTGGAGGTCCCGTGATTGGGCTCAGGGGTCTTCCCCATTCATCAGTGATAGGGGGATGACAGCGCTCACTACAGCTCTTCTTCACTACTGTGTAATCCTGATTATGGAGAGAAACATTAATAAATCTCACTACTGATATTTCCAGAGTCCTCACCTCTCCAGTTCTGTCCATCTGTTATTCCCATAGATAAGAATGATGTAATGTGACGTCATCAGAATCTCTCACCTCTCCAGTAAGCCGGAAGAGGATCTCTAGGGTGAGTTGTAATAGCCTCTCCACCATTTTGTTCTTCTCCATATCCATACTTGATGGGTAAATCACATAAAATTGTCTACTTATAGATGTCCACTGACGGGATCCAATATCATAGAGACCTTGATGTAAAGAAGATGAGACTGATGTAACATCATAAAGAAACCCATGTAATAATGCAATTAATGGAGATAATAAGGGGAAACATATGAGGAGATATAACATGTAGATGTATTCTCTTGTCTCGTACGGAGTGGAACATCAGTTGAATTGCTTATCAAGTCATTGCCTCCATTCTCCCAATCACTGGCTATGATGGTCATTGCTTCAGCAACTAATTGGCCACAGGTATCTCAAGTTTATTGGGACTGACCAGGAAATACAGAGACCGGTGGAGGACTCAAGCAGTGGTGGCTCAGGAGTAATGAGGAATCATTAATGTGTTACTATCTTTACTATTTTACTACATTCTCTTGATTACCTGACATCTACTAATAAAACTTATATACTTTAGATCACACATCAAAAAAAAAAATGGTCATGAGCCCACAGCTATGTAGAAAGTAACTAAATCTTTATTAGGTAAACAAAGTCTAGGTCCAAAAAAATAACACAGCAGTGTAAACAGCGTCATCCACAGCCCACCCCAAGAGGAAGGCAGGACTGGCACCATTCCAGCAGGAGAGGACACTTATGGGTCCGTGTATGTCTCTACTTCCCAATACTGTTATTGCTATTGTTTTATATACAACTAACAAAGAAATCCCCTAAAATATCAATATCTATTAACCCATTCATAAACAATCCCAAACAATACGAGATATAGAAAAACACAGTATGGTGAGGAGATATGTCATATAATATCTGTAGACAGTGGAAATAGATCCCCAGCTGATAATGTGTATAGCTGAAGGCTTTTTTCACTCTACAAAGGGACCATGTTGATGACATCACACACTCCCAGAATGCTAGAGGGCTAATGCAGTTGAGAACAAGTGTCCCCAAATGGTGTATAGCGCATGTACGCCGGCAGCAGGATCTTCCAGGGCGCATGCGCAGGTATTGCAGACACAAGAAGTCAAGATCGCGATTCACACATGTGTCCTGGAACTCAGATAATGTCAGGAGGTCTAAAACAGCGCCCCGTACTGGTGCATGAGCAGTACGAGTCCATCGATGCGGACCGCGCTCCCCCGCTGTCACAGCAACAGTCAGTTGCCTGGAGGAGGCGCCCGCGTGGCGTAGGAAAGGATACAATATTGCTGCAGTTTACAAAAAATGCCACAACGAGAACAAATAAATGTCACAGCAGGTGCGATATTAACACCAATAAGGGAAAACATATAATGTAAGAGATTCATATAAGTTACTGCAGATATTTACATATCTTATTAAAGGGACGGGGCCATTAAAAAAAAAAGTAAAGTATTAATGTTTTGATTTTGTAAAAAAAATATCATTTGTTTTCAATAAAGTAAAATCTGGAAAATAATTTAAATAGGTTTGGTATTTCCACTTTTAAACACTAGGGGGAGCAGGTGCTGAAATTTAAAAAGTATTGTACAAATAGGTCATATTACTACTGCAGTAAAAGAGGGCGGGGTCTGGTCACATGGGTGTGATGTCACTTTTCCCCTCCCCTTCTGGTCCTTTGCAAAAGGATAACAAAGGATGAAGTTTAGGATCACAGTGTGGAGCCATTTTGTTGGTGACTGGCAGTGATACTGACAAGTACAGCGTCACCGAGGCCGTCCGGCAGCTAGCTGTATCATAAGCTGGGGTTAGATACGTGGAGTGTATCACACACTGGGTTTATTCACAGCACATGATAAACTACACGTATCTACATACAGGGCTTAGTGTAGGGTATGGCATGATGGGATTAGATACACCAGTCTAGGGAAAATCGCGCATGATCGGATTAGATACACCAGTATGGGGAGTATCGCTCATGATGGAATTAGAGACACTGGTTTGGGGCGTATCGCTCATTTTGTTGGTGACTGCCAGTGATACTGACAAGTACAGTGTCAACGAGGATGGACAACAGCATTGATTCTGTTAGATGGTTCTGCTAGCTGTATCAAAAGCTAGGGTTAGATACATGAGTGTATCACGTGCGCAATTAGATACGCGTAGAGTAACATGCTGGGATTAGATACAGGGCTAAGTGTAGTGTATCACATTATGGAATTAGATATTGAGCTCAGCAGCATGCATCACACAGGATGGGATTAGATACGCAGTATCTAATGTATGGAGCAAGGTCACACATTTCTAAGGGAGCATTGATGTAATGTGTGACCCCGCTCCATCCACTATATTACTGCTCCTATATAATGTACAGAGCGGGGTCACACATTACACCACCGCTCCTATATAATGTACAGAGCGAGGTCACACATTACACCACCGCTCCTATATAATGTACAGAGAAAGGTCACACATTACACCACCGCTCCTATATAATGTACAGAGCAGGGTCACACACTACACCACCGCTCCTATATAATGTACAGAGCGGGGGTCACACATTACACAACTGCTCCTATATAATGTACAGAGCGAGGTCACACATTACACCACCGCTGCTATGTAATGTACAGAGCAAGGTCACACATTACACCACCGCTCCTATATAATGTACAGAGCGAGGTCACACATTCTCAATCACAAATTCTTTGGTATTATTATCTTCATTTAATTTGTCTTCAATGAAAAAACACAAAAAGAATTGTCCTAAAGCCAAATTGGATACAATTCCACACCAAACCTAAAAAAGGGGGTGGACAAAAGTATTGGCACTGTTTGAAAAATCATGTGATGCTTCTCTAATTCGTGTAATTAACAGCACCTGTAACTTACCTGTGGCACCTAACAGGTGTTGGCAATAACTAAATCACACTTTCAGCCAGTTAACATGGATTAAAGTTGACTCAACCTCTGTCCTGTGTCCTTGTGTGTACCACATTGAGCATGGAGAAAAGAAAGAAAACCAAAGAAATGTCTGAGGACTTGAGAAACCAAATTGTGAGGAAGCATGAGCAATCTCAAGGCTACAAGACCATCTCCAAAGACCTGATAGTTCCTGAGTCTTCCGTGCGCAGTGTCATCAAGAAGTTTAAAGCCCATGGCACTGTGGATAACCTCCCTAGATGTGGACGGAAAAGAAAAATTGACGAGACATTTCAACGCAAGATTGTGCGGATGGTGGATAAAGAACCTCGACTAACATCCAAACAAGTTCAATCTGCCCTGCAGTCTGAGGGTACAACAGTGTCAACCCGTACTATCCATCGGTGTCTGAATGAAAAGGGACTGTATGGTAGTATACCCAGGAAGACCCCACTTCTTACCCCGAGACATAAAAAAGCAAGGCTGGAGTTTGACAAAACTTACCCGAGAAAGCCTAAAACGTTTTGGAAGAATGTTCTCTGGTCAGATGAGACAAAAGTAGAGCTTTTTGGCAAAAAGCATCAACATAGAGTGTACAGGAAAAAAAAAAAAGAGGCATTCAAAGAAAAGAACACAGTCCCTACAGTCAAACATGGCGGAGGTTCCCTGATGTTTTGGGGTCGCTTTGCTGCCTCTGGCACTGGACTGCTTGACCGTGTGCATGGCATTATGAAGTCTGAAGACTACCAACAAAGTTTGCAGCATAATGTAGGGCCCAGTGTGAGAAAGCTGGGTCTCCCTCAGAGGTCATGGGTCTTCCAGCAGGACAATGACCCAAAACACACTTCCAAAAGCACTATAACATGGTTTGAGAGAAAGCACTGGAGACTTCTAAGGTGGCCAGCAATGAGTCCAGACCTGAATCCCATAGAACACCTGTGGAGAGATCTCAAAATGCAGTTTGGAGAAGGCACCCTTCAAATATCAGGGACCTGAAGCAGTTTGCCAAAGAAGAATGGTCTACAATTCCAACAGAGCATTGTAAGAAACTCATTGATGGCTACCGGAAGCGGTTGTTCGCAGTTATTTTGGCTAAAGGTTGTTCAACCAAGTATTAGGCTGAGGGTGTCAATACTTTTGTCTGGCCCATTTTTGGAGTTTTGTGTGAAATGATCAATGATTTGATTTTTGCTTTATTCTCTTTTGTGTTTTTTCCTTGCAAGCAAATTAAATGAAGATAATAAGACCAAAGAATTTGTGATTGCAATCATTTTCAGGAAGAAACTGAGTATTATCTGACAGAATTATAGGGGTGCCAATACTTTTGGCCACCACTGTATATAATGTACAGTCATGGCCAAAAGTATTGAGAATGAGACAAATAGTAATTTTTCCAAAGTTTACTGCTTCATTTTTTGTAATGGCAATTTGCATATACTCCTGAATGTCAAAGAGTGATCAGCTTAACAGCAATTACTGTACTTGCAAAGTCAATATTTGCCCAGAAAATGAACTTTAACCCCCAAAACACATTTCAACATCATTGCAGTCCTGCCTTAAAAGGAGCAGCTAACATCGTTTTAGTGATTGATCCATTAACACAGGTGAGGGTGTTGATGAGGACAGGGCTGGCGATCAATCAGTCATGATTAAGTAAGAATGACATCACTGGACACTTTAAAAGGAGGCTGGTTCTTGGTATCATTGTTTCTCTTCAGTTAACCATGGTTATCTCTAAAGAAACACGTGCAGCCATCATTGCACTGCACAAAAATGGCCTAACAGGGAAGAGTATCGCAGCTACAAAGATTGCACCTCAGTCAACAATCTATTGCATCATCAAGAACTTCAAGGAGAGAGCTTCCATTGTTGTCAAAAAGGCTCCAGGGCGCCCAAGAAAGACCAGCAAGCGCCAGGACCGTATCTTAAAACTGTTTCAGCTGCAGGATCGGACTACCAGCAGTGCCGAGCTTGCTCAGGAATGGCAGCAGGCTGGTGTGAGTGCTTCTGCACGCACTGTGAGGCAGAGACTCTTTGAGCAAGGGCTGGTTTCAAGGAGGGCAGCAAAGAAGCCACTTCTCTCCAGAAAAAACATCAGGGACCGACTGATATTCTGCAAAAGGTACAGGGAGTGGACTGCTGAGGACTGGGGCAAAGTCATTTTCTCCGATGAATCCCCTTTTCGATTGTTTGGGACATCTGGAAAACAGCTTATTCGGAGAAGAAGAGGTGAGCGCTACCACCAGTCTTGTCTCATGCCAACTGTAAAGCATCCTGAAACCATTCATGTGTGGGGTTGCTTCTCAGCCAAGGGAATCGGCTCACTCACAGTCTTGCCTAAAAACACAGCCATGAATAAAGAATGGTACCAAAATGTCCTCCAAGAGCAACTTCTCCCAACCGTCCAAGAGCAGTTTGGCGCCCAACAATGCCTTTTCCAGCATGATGGAGCACCTTGCCATAAAGCAAAGGTGATAACTAAATGGCTCATGTAACAAAACATAGAGATTTTGGGTCCATGGCCTGGAAACTCCCCAGATCTTAATCCCATTGAGAACTTGTGGTCAATCATCAAGAGACGGGTGGACAAACAAAAACCAGCAAATTCTGGCAAAATGCAAGCATTGATTATGCAAGAATGGACTGCTATCAGTCAGGATTTGGTCCAAAAGTTGATTGAGAGCATGCCAGGGAGAATTACAGAGGTCTTGAAGAAGAAGGGGCAACACTGCAAATATTGACTTGCTGCATTAACTCATTCTGTCAATATAACCTATTGGTACTCATAATATGATTGCAATTATATTTCTGTATGTGATATAAACATCAGACAAACACTAATAAAAAACAGAGGCCAGCAGATCATGTGAAATTATAATTTTGGTGTCATTCTCAAAACTTTTGGCCATGACTGTACAGAGAAAGGTCACACATTACACCACAGCTCCTATATAATGTACAGAGCGAGGTCACACATTACACCACCGCTCCTATATAATGTACAGAGCGGGGTCACACATTACACCACCGCTCCTATATAATGTACAGAGCGAGGTCACACATTACACCACAGCTCCTATAATAATAATAATAATTTTTATTTATATAGCGCCAACATATTCCGCAGCACTTTACAATTAAGCGGGGACATGTACAAACAATAAATTCAATACAAGGTGAGACATTTTAACAGTTACATCAGGAGTGAGGTCCCTGCTCACAAGCTTACATTCTACAAGGAAATGGGGTGACACAATAGGTGGAAAGTGCTTGTTATTTCAGGTCAGGCAATTATAATAAGTCGGGATTATCATATAAAGCTGTATGATCCGGTCATCAGCCTGTATGTTCAAGTGCAATACTCAATTACCGAGTGCAGTTATCGTGTGCATGGAGGGTGTAGAAACAGATGAACAGTAGGGGGCAGATTCTGAATAGTATTTAGGAGGGAACAGGGGAAAGTTAGTTTACTGGGTATTTGAGATGGTAGGCTTGATTAAAGAGATGGGTTTTTAAAGCGTGCTTGAAGACATTGGGGCTAGGCATCAATCGGATCGTCTGGGGTAGAGCATTCCAGAGAACTGATGCAGCACGAGAGAAGTCTTGGAGACGGAGGTGCGAAGTTCGGATTATGGGGGATGTTAGTCTTAGGTCATTTGTGGAACGGAGGGCACGTGTAGTACGATAGACTGAGATGAGAGAGGAGATATAAGGTGGTGCAGAACTGTGGAGAGCTTTGTGGGTGACAGCAATGAGTTTATATTGGACCCTGTAGCGAATGGGTAACCAGTGTAATGACTGGCACAAGGTGGAGGCATCGGTGAAGCGGCTGGACAGAAATACGACCCTGGCTGCCGCATTCAGGACAGATTGGAGAGGGGAAATTTTGGTAAGAGGGAGACCGATCAGAAGAGAGTTGCAGTAGTCCAGACGGGAGTGAATAAGAGCGACAGTAAGAGTTTTAGCAGTTTCCAAAGTGAGAAAAGATCGGATTCTGGAGATGTTTTTAAGATGCAGGTGACAAGAGCGAGTGAGTGATCAGATATAGGGATTAAAGGAAAGGTTAGTGTCGAATATGACCCCAAGGCAGCGGGCGTGCTGCTTGGGAGTTATGGTTGACCCCTCCAAGGTAATTTCAATGTTAGGTAGAGTTAGGTTAGTAGAGGGGGGAAAGACAAGAAGTTCAGTTTTGGAGAGATTCAGTTTAAGATAGAGGGAGGACATGATGCTAGACACAGCAGACAAACAATCCTTGGTATTTTGTATTAGGGTAGGGGTGATGTCAGGGGAAGAAGTGTATAATTGGGTGTCGTCAGCATAGAGATGATACTGGAACCCAAATCTGCTGATTGTTTGTCCAATAGGGGCAGTGTATAGAGAGAAGAGGAGGGGGCCTAGGACTGAGCCCTGCGGAACCCCAATAGTAAGGGGATGAGGAGGGAAAGAGGAGCCGGCAAAAGATACAGTGAAGGAGCGGTCAGAGAGGTAGGAGGAGAACCAGGAGAGAACGGTTTCCTTGAGGCCTATAGAGCGGAGCATAGTGAGGAGGAGCTGGTGATCCACAGTGTCAAATGCTGCAGAGAGATCCAGGAGAATCAGCAGGGAGCAGTGACCTTTGGATTTGGCTGTTAGTAGATCATTAGAGACTTTAGTGAGGGCAGTTTCAGTGGAGTGTAAGGAGCGGAAACCAGATTGTAGAGGGTCGAGGAGAGAGTTTTCTGAGAGATAGCGGATTAGACAGGAGTGGACCAAGCGTTCCAGGAGTTTAGAGATGAAAGGAAGATTAGAGACAGGTCTGTAGTTAGCAGTGCAGTTCTGGTCCAGGGATGGCTTTTTAAGTAAAGGGGTTATGATGGCATGTTTAAATGAGGAGGGAAAGATACCTGAAGAAAGAGAGAGGTTAAATATTTTAGTCAGGTGAGTGGTGACCACCGGTGAGAGGGACTGCAGGAGATGTGAAGGAATGGGGTCACTGTTGCAGGTTGTAGGCCGAGAAGAAGCGAGGAGCTGGGTAACTTCTTCTTCTGTAACAGGCTCAAAGATGGCTAGTGAGCTTGAAGGGGAAGGGGATCCAGGCACTGAGAAGATTGGGCTGAGATGTCCTGATGGATGCGGTTGATTTTTTCAAAGAAATAAGTGGCCAGATCCTCCCCGCTGAGGTTGGTGGTGGGGGCCTGTGTTTAGGTTTCAGGAGGGAGTTTAAGGTTTCGAAAAGTCGTTTTGGATTGTTGGACATTGAAGTGATGAGGGTGGTGAAGTAGGATTGTTTGGCCAGATGAAGGGCAGAGTTATAGGTTTTGAGCATGAATTTATAGTGAATGAAGTCCTCTGCTAAAAGAGATTTTCTCCGCTGACGCTCAGCACACCTTGAGCAACGTTGAAGAAAACGTGTTTGCATTGTGTGCCAGGGCTGCCGTTGTCTGTGTCGGATCTTTCTGCGAGTAGAAGGAGCTGCTTCATCTAGGGCACTCTTCAGTGTATTATTGTAGTGTGACAATGCTAAGTCTGGACAGGAGAAGGAGGAGATGGGGGCTAAAGCTGTGTGGAGATTGTCCATAAGCTGCTGGGTATTAATGGTACGTGTATTCCTATAAGTGTGGTAAGTGGGGGTGTCCCGGGTGAGGAGACAATTCTTAACAGAGAAGGAAAGAAGGTTGTGGTCCGAGAGCGGGAGAGGGCAGTTGGTAAAGTCATCCAGCAAGCAGAGACTGGAAAAATACAGGCCCAGAGTATTCCCGTCTTCATGGGTAGGAGAATTATTAAACTGTGAGAGACGGAATGAAGAGGTTAGAGAAAGTAGATGAGAGGCAGATTGGGAGAGGGGGATCATCGATGGGGATGTTAAAGTCGCCCATGATGAGGGTGGGGATGTCACAGGATAGAAAGTGAGGAAGCCAGGTGGCAAAGTGATCCAAGAACTGGCGGGGGGGGAGCCAGGAGGGCGATACACGACTGCCACTCGCAGGGAGAAGGGTTTAAAGAGTCTGATGGTGTGGACTTCAAAGGAAGGAAACATAAGTGAGGGAACCAGGGGGATGACCTGGAAAGCACATTGTGAGGAAAGGAGCAGACCAACACCTCCACCCTGTCTGTTGCCAGGTCTGGCGGTGTGTGAAAATTTCAGCCCACCAAACGAGATAGCAGCAGTAACGGTGGTGTCTGGCTGCTAAATCCAGGTTTCTGTGAAGGCCAGAAGGTTAAGAGAATTAGAGAGGAAAAAATTATGGATGTAAGTTAGTTTGTTACACACAGACCGTGCATAATGGAAATCGATAGGAGAGGGCATGCACTGAACGTTAATAAGATTAGCAGGGTTTCTATATGCAGCTGGAGGAGAGTGGTGTATGCTAGTGGAGGGGGGCCTAGGGTTGGGGGAGATGTCGCCTGCGACTAGTAAAAGGAGAAAGAAGAGAGCAGGTGGTCTAATGATTTGTATGAACATTTTGAGTGCTGTATGGAGGTAGAGGATGGTTTGCAGTGGGTGAGGAATGTCAGTAGAGCCTCAGAGTTATACATGGGAGAGGGGAGAAGGGAGGGGTTGATATAGAGTGAGTGGACAGAATGTGTTAAAGGGCGGGTGAGTTGTGAGAGAGCAGAAGTGAAAACAAATAAAAAGCAGATTGATAAGACTAATGCATAATGCAGTATTAGTGACCGAGAAGCATGTTTGTATGAATATCTTATGCATCTTACCTGTCTCCTGCCATTGTAATTATTGCACGCGTGCTATTCCCAGCCAGAGCTGAATATATATGAAATGAAATGTCTGCTAGAGGCCAGCACCAGTTGGTCAAACTGAGTAATTAGCCAATTAGCACAGGGCTAGAGCAGGCAATGCTATGTAAGATAAACACAGAGGCCATAAACCAGTGAAAGAGAAGACTTTGAACATTTTAAAATAGAAACAAAACAAAAACAAAAAAGACACAGGACCAAGGAATTAAATACCATGGAAAAATGTTGCTAGAGAATGACTCTGTTCACACTTATCAGACAGCACACAAACGGATGGATGGATTAAATACCATGGAAAAATGTTGCTAGAGAATATGACTCTGTTCACACTTATCAGACAGCACACAAACGGATGGATGGATTAAATACCATGGAAAAATGTTACTAGAGAATATGACTCTGTTCACACTTATCAGACAGCACACAAACGGATGGATGGATTAAATACCATGGAAAAATGTTGCTAGAGAATATGACTGTTCACACTTATCAGACAGCACACAAACGGATGGATGGATTAAATACCTGTGTGAAGAAGAAGAGAGGAGAGTGGATTATCAGCTTCCGGCCATTGTATAACTGCACTTGTAATTATTGCACTTAAAATCTATTGCACCCGTGACCCAGCAAGCGTGCTATTCCCAGCCAGAGCTGAATATATAATCCTATATAATGTACAGAGCGAGGTCACACATTACACCACTGCTCCTATATAATGTACAGAGCGAGGTCGCACATTATACCACCGCTCCTATATAATGTACAGATCGAGGTCACACATTACACCACCGCTCCTATATAATGTACAGAACGGGGTCACACATTACACCACCGCTCCTATATAATGTACAGAGCGGGGTCACACATTACACCACTGCTCCTATAGAAGAATGGCGTCATATAGTGCCCAGAGTATAATGGTCCCATATAGTGCACCATACTAGAATGTGCCCCACAGTATAATGTGCTCCATATAGTGCATCCTGGAATATATGGCCCCATCTTTCCGGTATATATGTCTCCCAACCTCCTCCTAGTATATATGGCATATGGCCCCCATCCTCCTCCTAGTATATATGGCCCCCATCCTCCTCCTCCTAGCATATATGGCCCCCATCCTCCTCCTCCTAGCATATATGACCCCCATCCTCCTCCTAGTATATATGGCCCCCATCCTCCTCCTCCTAGTATATATGGCCCCCATCCTCCTCCTCCTAGTATATATGGCCTCCATCCTCCTAGTATATATAGCCTCCACCCTCCTCCTCGTATATATGGCCCCCACCCTCCTCCTCCTAGTATATATGGCCCCCACCCTCCTCCTCCTAGTATATATGGCCCTCATTCTCCTAGCATATATGGCCCCATCCTCCTCCTAGTACATATGGCCCCCAGCCTCCTCCTCCTAGTATACAGTACAGACCAAAAGTTTGGACACACCTTCTCATTTAAAGATTTTTCATGACTATGAAAATTGTACATTCACACTGAAGGCATCAAAACTATGAATTAACACATGTGGAATTATATACTTAACAAAAAAGTGTGAAACAACTGAAAATATGTCTTATATTCTAGGTTCTTCAAAGTAGCCACCTTTTGCTTTGATGACTGCTTTGCACACTCTTGGCATTCTCTTGCTGAGCTTCAAGAGGTAGTCACCGGAAATGGTTTTCACTTCACAGGTCTGCCCTGTCAGGTTTAATAAGTGGGATTTCTTGCCTTATAAATGGGGTTGGGACCATCAGTTGTGTTGTGCAGAAGTCTGGTGGATACACAGCTGATAGTCCTACTGAATAGACTGTTAGAATTGGTATTATGGCAAGAAAAAAGCAGCTAAGTAAAGAAAAACGAGTGGCCATCATTACTTTAAGAAATGAAGGTCAGTCAGTGCGAAAAATTGGGAAAACTTTGAAAGTGACCCGAAGTGCAGTTGCAAAAACCATCAAGCGCTACAAAGAAACTGGCTCACATGAGGACCGCCCCAGGAAAGGAAGACCAAGAGTCGCCTCTGCTTCTGAGGATAAGGTTATCAGAGTCACTAGCCTCAGAAATCGCAGGTTAACAGCAGCTCAGATTAGAGACCAGGTCAATGCCACACAGAGTTCTTGCAGCAGGCACATCTCTACAACAACTGTTAAGAGGAGACTTTGTGCAGCAGGCCTTCGTGGTAAAATAGCTGCTAGGAAACCACTGCTAAGGACAGGCAACAAGCAGTAGAGACTTGTTTGGGCAAAAGAACACAAGGAATGGACATCAGACCAGTGGAAATCTGTGCTTTGGTCTGATGAGTCCAAATTTGAGATCCAACCACCGTGTCTTTGTGCGACGCAGAAAAGGTGAACGGATGGACTCTACATGCCTGGTTCCCACCGTGAAGCATGGAGGAGGAGGTGTGATGGTGTTTTGCTGGTGACACTGTTGGGGATTTATTCAAAATTGAAGGCATACTGAACCAGCATGGCTACCACAGCATTTTGCAGCGGCATGCTATTCCATCCGGTTTGCGTTTAGTTGGACCATCATTTATTTTTCAACAGGACAATGACCCCAAACACACCTCCAGGCTGTGTAAGAGCTATTTGACCAAGAAGGAGAGTGATGGGGTGCTACGCCAGATGACCTGGCCTCCACAGTCACCAGACCTGAACCCAATCTAGATGGTTTGGGGTGAGCTGGACCGCAGAGTGAAGGCAAAAGGGCCAACAAGTGATAAGCATATCTGGGAACGCCTTCAAGATTGTTGGAAGACCATTTCCGGTGACTACCTCTTGAAGCTCATCAAGAGAATGCCAAGAGTGTGCAAAGCAGTCATAAAAGCAAAAGGTGGCTACTTGAAGAACCTAGAATCTAAGACATATTTTCAGTTGTTTCACACTTTTTTGTTAAGTATATAATTCCACATGTGTTAATTCATAGTTTTGATGCCTTCAGTGTGAATGTACAATTTTCATAGTAATGAAAATACAGAAAAATCTTTAAATGAGGTGTGTCCAAACTTTTGGTTTGTACTGTATATGGCCCCATCCTCCTCCTCCTAGTATATATGGCCCCCATCCTTTTACTCCTTCTAGTATATATGGCCCCTATCCTCCTAGTATATATGGCCCCCATCCTCCTAGTAAATATGGCCCCATCCTCCTCCTCCTAGTATATATGGCCCCCATCCTCCTCCTAGTATATATGGCCCCATCCTCCTCCTAGTATATATGGCCCCCATCCTCCTCCTCCTTCTAGTATAAATGGCCCCCATCCTCCTCCTAGTATATATGGCCCCCATCCTCCTCCTCCTAGTATATATGGCCTCCATCCTCCTAGTATATATGGCCACCACCCTCCTCCTCCTTGTATATATGGCCATCACCCTCCTCCTCCTAGTAAATATGGCCCCCACCCTCCTCCTCCTAGTATATATGGCCCCCACCCTCCTCCTCCTAGTATATATGGCATCCATCCTCTTTGTATATATGGCTCCCATTCTCCTACTCCTGCTAGTATATATGGCCCCCATCCTCCTACTCCTAGTATATTTGGCCCCATCCTCCTCCTCCTAGTATATATAGCCCCCATCCTCCTCCTCCTAGTATATATGGCCATCATCCTCCTCCTAGTATATATGGCCCCCATCCTCCTACTCCTAGTATATATGGCTCCCATCCTCCTACTCCTTCTAGTATATATGGCCCCCATCCTCCTCCTCTTAGTATATATGGCCCTCATACTCCTCCTAGTATATATGGCCCCCATCCTCCTCCTCTTAGTATATATGGCCCCCATCCGCCTAGTTTATATCCCCCTCCTCTTAGTATATATATATGGCCCCCATCCCTCTCCTCTTAGTATATATATATGGCCCCCATCCCCCTCCTCTTAGTGTATATATATATATATATATATATATATGGCCCCCATCCCCCTCCTCTTAGTATATATATATGGCCCCCATCCCCCTCCTCTTAGTATATATATGGCCCCCATCCCCCTCCTCATAGTTTATATATGGGCCCCCATCCCCTCCTCTTAGTATATACAGTACAGACCAAAAGTTTGGACACACCTTCTCATTTAAAGATTTTTCTGTATTTTCATGACTTTGAAAATTGTACATTCACACTGAAGGCATCAAAACTATGAATTAACACATGTGGAATTATATACTTAACAAAAAAGTGTGAAACAACTGAAAATATGTCTTATATTCTAGGTTCTTCAAAGTAGCCACCTTTTGCTTTGATGACTACTTTGCACTCTTGGCATTCTCTTGATGAGCTTCAAGAGGTAGAATATAAGACATATTTTCAGTTGTTTCACACTTTTTTGTTAAGTATATAATTCCACATGTGTTAATTCATAGTTTTGATGCCTTCAGTGTGAATGTACAATTTCCAAAGTCATGAAAATACAGAAAAATCTTTAAATGAGGTGTGTCCAAACCTTTGGTCTGTACTGTATACACGGCCTCCATCCTCCTCCTCTTCGTATATATGGCCTCCATCCGCCTAGTATATATCCCCCTCCTCTTAGTATACATATAGCCCCCATCCCCCTCCTCTTGGTATATATATATATATATATATATATGGCCCCCATCCCCCTCCTCTTGGTATATATATATGGCCCCCATCCCCCTCCTCTTGGTATATATATATGGCCCCCATCCCCCTCCTCTTGGTATATATATATATATATATATATATATATATATATATATATATTTGGCCCCCATCCCCCTCCTCTTGGTATATATATATATGGCCCCCATCCCCCTCCTCTTGGTATATATATATATATATATAGCCCCCATCCCCCTCCTCCCAGTGTAGATGGGCACCACGGTTTGGTTCAGGAGCGAGCACTCTTCTCCCTCCTCCATTATATCTGAAGTCTTATGCGCGAAAGAGAGCCATTTCATCTATGAGGGGTTAATGTCTCCTGCGCCCAGTAATGGGAACTCTCCATATACCTCCACCTGCGGAGCCGCACGTTAGATGTATGAGACAGGCTAAATCCAAGCGGGCATCTGCGGCTGATCTCAAGCCCATGTGACGATGATGTCACAGGAAGAGGCGGGGCTTCCTCTATTATAAACCCTGTAGCAGAAAGGCAGCGTCTAGTTTGGAGTGGCTCCGGTGAGTTGATGATGTCACCGGAAGGGGCGGGGCCTCTCGCAGTCCTGTGTGACGTATAGCAGGAAGCAGTGTTGTGGTGAGGCTGCTGAGGCTGCTGCAGTGGTTGTGGTAGAGACCTGCTCTCTCTCCTCTGGGCTTCATCTTTCTCACACTGAGCCGCTATTTCCTACTGGGCAGAGGGAGGGATCGGCTGTTTTCTCTATACGAGATGCTGAAGCCCAGTGGGCTAGTCTATACTATAATGGTGGATGTGTCCCTCTGTCTGAAGCCTCTATAGACTGTGCTGCGCCTGCACAGTCTGGCTCCAGACAGAACACATCCAGCCGTTACATGTAAGAGGTGTATGGCGCTGGAGATCGCGGTATGTGTAGACAATGAATGCATATTGCGAGCTCCGGCGCCATAAGCATATACCTCACCCGGAGGAGTGTTGCCGCGGCGCCTCTGTTCGGGCCGGGGGAGGAGTGCTGTGTCGGAATCGGCGCATGCGCACATCGCGCTGTCCTGCGCCAACTTAATGAAAACGCATGTCCAGTGTGTCTTCAACAAAATGGCACCAGACAGCGCGATATAGGCATGCGCGTACTCCGGCGCCACACTCCGCCTCCAGATGGGGGGGCAGCACATGACCGGATGCGGGCAGCACTCGAAGGATGGGGACAGGACAGGATGAGGGCAGCACGTGACAGGATGGGGTCGCAGGATAGGGGCAGCACATGGCATGACGGGGCAGCACAAGACAGGGTGGGGGGGCAGCACAAGACAGGGTGGGGGGGCAGCACATGACAGGGTGGGGGGGCAGGATGGGGGCAGCACATGACAGGATGGGAGCAGCACATGACAGGACAGGGGTGCAGGATGTGGTAGCACATCACAGGATGGGTTAGCACATCACAGGATGGGGATGCCGGATGGGGGCAGCTCATGACCGGATGGGGGCAGCACATGACAGGGTGGGGGCAGCTCATGACCGGATGGGGGCAGCACATGACAGGATGGGGGCGCAGAACAGGGCAGCACATGACCGGATGGGGGCAGCACATGTCAGGATGGGGGCAGCACATGCCAGGATGGGGGCAGCACATGCCAGGATGGGAGCAGCTCATGCCAGGATAGGGGCAGCACATGACAGGATGGGGGCGCAGGATGGGGTAGCACATGGCAGGATGGGGGCAGCACATGACAGGGTGGGGGCGCAAAATAGGGCAGCACATGACCGAATGGGGGCAGCACATGGCAGGATGGGGGGCGCAGGATGGGAGCAGCTCATGACAGGATTGAAGCAGCACATACCAGGATAGGGGCAGCACATACCAGGATAGGGGCAGCACATGACAGGATGGGGGTGCAGAATAGGGCAGCACATGACAGGATGGGGGCGCAGGATGGGGTAGCACATGGCAGAATGGGGGCAGCACATGGCAGGATGGGGACGCAGAATAGGGCAGCACATGACCGGATGAGGGCTGCACATGACAGGATGGGGGCGCAGGATGGAGCAGCACATGGCAGGATGGGGCAGCGCATGATGGGGACAGGACATGACAGGATGAGGGCAGCACTTGACAAGATGGGGGCACAGAATGGGGCAGCACATGACAGGATGGGGGCAGCACATGACAGGATGGGGGCGCAGGATGTGGTAGCACATGACAGGATGGGGGCGCAGGATGGGACAGCACATGACAGGATGGGGGCGCAGGATGGGGCAGCACATGGCAAGATGGGGGCGCAGGATGGGAACAGGATATGACAGGGTGAGGGCAGCATGTGACAAGATGGGGGCACAGAATGGGGTAATACATGGCAGGATGTGGCAGCACATGACAGGATGGGGGCGCAGGATGGGGCAGTACATGACAGGATGGGGGCGCAGCATGGGGCAGCACAAGACAGGATGGGGGAGCAGGATGGGAACAGCACATGACAGGATGGGGGACCAGGATGGCGGAGCATGGACCAGGATGGAGACCATATACCAATAAAAATGCTCACCACCCAGGCGTAGAACGGATTCAATAGCTAGTTGTGTGTGTGTGTGTGTGTGTGTGTGTGTGTGTGTGTGTGTGTGTGTATATATATATATATATATATATATATATATATATATATATATATATATATATATATATATATATATATATATATACACATACACACACTGTGTTCCAAATTATTATGCAAATAATATTTTCTCAGATTTTCCCAAATTACCTATATGAATTGCAGTCATTGTAATTTTCCAGTCAAATAACTATTAGAGTACAATTGAAAGGTTTTTGTACAAACTGCCTATGATAACAGTATAGTTTTAAAAAAATGAAAAACTCAAACTGCACTCAAAATGCATGTTCCAAATTATTATGCACAGCAGAGTTTTCAACCTTTTCCTTTTAATAAAGAACAAAACAAATGGTCCTTTTTGAAATTATAAGCATTAGCAGGTTATTACAAACTGAAATCAAACAGTTTTCAACTCAAAACTTTATTCTAGGTGGTTACATTTGCACATAGGACCCCTTGTCCGAAAGGAGCTTCTGAACTCTCTCGTCCATTGAATTTGTCAGGTTTTGGATGGTTTCTGCTTCCATTTGTTTTGCATGAGGACAGAATACCACTCCCAGAGCTGTTGCTTAGATGTGAACTGCCTCCCGCCATCATAGACACTCCTTTTGATGATGCTCCAGAGGTTCTCAATGGGGTTGAGGACAGGGGAGCATGGGTGCCACACCATAAGTTTGTCCCCTTTTATGCCCATAGCAGCCAGAGATGCAGATGTGTTATGTGCAGCATGAGATGGGGCATTATCATGCATGAAATGATCTCAATGGTCCAGATGGATGGAGTGGAGGATGGCTGGTTGATGGACACCCCATGCAAACACGGCTACGGCGCTAACAAGGAGGAGATGGAGTAATATTTTGGGCTGGAATCATGGGGAGAGAGATTGTCAGCCCTTTTAGGATCCCTGAAGGGGTAAAGATGAACTCCATAATGTATGTTGTTTCTCAAACAGCAGCACTTCCTTCCATGGTTCAAGAAGAAGAACCGTGCATTCCGCAGCAAGATCATTTTCATGCATGATAATGCCCCGTCTCATGCTGCACATAACACATCTGCATCTCTGGCTGCTATGGGCATAAAAGGGGACAAACTTATGGTGTGGCACCCATCCTCCCCTGACATCAACCCCATTGAGAACCTCTGGAGCATCATCAAAAGGAGTGTCTATGATGGCGGGAGGCAGTTCACATCTAAGCAACAGCTCTGGGAGGGTATTCTGTCCTCATGCAAAACAATTGAAGCAGAAACCATCCAAAACCTGACAAATTCAATGGACGAGAGAGTTCAGAAGCTCCTTTCGAACAAGCGGTCCTATGTGTAAATGTAACATTACCTAGAATAAAGTTTTGAGCTGAAAACTGTTTGATTTCAGTTTGTAATAACCTGCTAATGCTTATAATTTCAAAAATGACCATTTTTTTGTTCTTTATTAAAATGAAAAGGTTGAAAACTCTGCTGTGCATAATAATTTGGAACATGCATTTTGAGTGCAGTTTGAGTTTTTTATTTTTTAAAAATTATACTGTTATCATAGGCAGTTTGTACAAAAACCTTTCAATTGTACTCTAATAGTTATTTGACTGAAAAATTACAATGACTGCAATTCATATAGGTAATTTGGGAAAATCTGAGAAAATATTATTTGCATAATAATTTGGAACACAGTGTGTGTGTGTGTGTGTGTGTATGTGTATATATATATATATATATATATATATATATATATATATATATATATATACACACACACATATATATACATATACAGTACAGACCAAAAGTTTGGACACACCTCATTTAAAGATTTTTCTGTATTTTCATGACTATGAAAATTGTACATTCACACTGAAGGCATCAAAACTATGAATTAACACATGTGGAATTATATACTTAACAAAAAAGTGTGAAACAACTGAAAATATGTCTTATATTCTAGGTTCTTCAAAGTAGCCACCTTTTGCTTTGATGACTGCTTTGCACACTCTTGGCATTCTCTTGCTGAGCTTCAAGAGGTAGTCACCGGAAATTGTTTTCACTTCACAGGTCTGCCCTGTCAGGTTTAATAAGTGGGATTTCTTGCCTTATAAATGGGGTTGGGACCATCAGTTGTGTTGTGCAGAAGTCTGGTGGATACACAGCTGATAGTCCTACTGAATAGACTGTTAGAATTGGTATTATGGCAAGAAAAAAGCAGCTAAGTAAAGAAAAACGAGTGGCCATCATTACTTTAAGAAATGAAGGTCAGTCAGTGCGAAAAATTGGGAAAACTTTGAAAGTGACCCCAAGTGCAGTTGCAAAAACCATCAAGCTCTACAAGGAAACTGGCTCACATGAGGACCGCCCCAGGAAAGGAAGACCAAGAGACACTTCTGCTTCTGAGGATAAGGTTATCCGAGTCACCAGCTTCAGAAATCGCAGGTTAACAGCAGCAAAGATTAGAGACCAGGTCAATGCCACACAGAGTTCTATCAGCAGACACATCTCTACAACAACTGTTAAGAGGAGACATTGTGCAGCAGGCCTTCATGGTAAAATAGCTGCTAGGAAACCACTGCTAAGGACAGGCAACAAGCAGAAGAGACTTGTTTGGGCTAAAGAACACAAGGAATGGACATTAGACCAGTGGAAATCTGTACTTTGGTCTGATGAGTCCAAATTTGAGATCTTTGGTTCCAACCACTGTGTCTTTGTGCGACGCAGAAAAGGTGAACGGATGGACTCTACATGCCTGGTTCCAACCGTGAAGCATGGAGGAGGAGGTGTGATTGTGTGGGGGTGCTTTGCTGGTGACACTGTTGGGGATTTATTCAAAATTGAAGGCATACTGAACCAGCATGGCTACCACAGCATCTTGCAGCGGCATGCTATTCCATCCGGTTTGCGTTTAGTTGGACCATCATTTATTTTTCAACAGGACAATGACCCCAAACACACCTTCAGGCTGTGTAAGGGCTATTTGACCAAGAGGGAGAGGGATGGGGTGCTACGCCAGATGACCTGGCCTCCACAGTCACCAGACCTGAACCCAATCGAGATGGTTTGGGGTGAGCTGGACCACAGAGTGAAGGCAAAAGGGCCAACAAGTGCTAAGCATCTCTGGGAACTCCTTCAAGATTGTTGGAAGACCATTTCCAGTGACTACCTATTGAAGCTCATCAAGAGAATGCCAAGAGTGTGCAAAGCAGTCATCAAAACAAAAGGTGGCTACTTTGAAGAACCTAGAATATAAGACATATTTTAGTTGTTTCACACTTTTTGTTAAGTATATAATTCCACGTGTTAATTCATAGTTTTGATGCCTTCAGTGTGAATGTACAATTTTCATAGTCAAGAAAATACAGAAAAATCTTTAAATGAGAAGGTGTCCAAACTTTTGGTCTGTACTGTAGGAGCGGTGGCGTAGTGTGTGACCCCGCTCTGTACATTATATAGGAGCGGTGGCGTAGTGTGTGACCCCGCTCTGTACATTATATAGGAGCGGTGGTGTAATGTGTGACCTCGCTCTCTACACTTCTATGGGAGCAGTAATGTGGACGGAGCGGAGTCACACATTACACCACTGCTCCCAGAGAAGTGGACTGGGGGTTTCGGGGAGATATTGATGTCAGGAAAATGTTCTTCCATATTTCCCTGACATGGATATTGACCATTTCTCCCTTTTGCCAGTACCAAGCGGTCTCCATAAAAATCTCAGCACAAAGCCACAATTAACACAGCCATGAGTAAGAGCTTACTCAAACAAATGAGGTGCCACCAAGCTACTTAGAATGCAAGCATCTTGTCCCTGAAAGACTGTAGAAGGTAGTAACTGAGAAGGTTTGCTTTCCCGAGCTTAAAATAGAGATCTCCAGCCACGTCGACTCCGATATGAAATACGGAATTACTGATGTTCCGTAATTCTGACAATAACTGGACCCATATTTTTGGTGGCCGGGACAGCTCAGTTTTTCATAGTCGTAGGCCACTCTGGAGAGCTGTAGCGCAAAAACCCCAGAATAGCAGACTGTAACTATGCGATGTGTGGTCTCTAAATGAAGGTAAAATCATAACGGGAAAAAATGGCGTCGTTTGCATGCTTCTGTGATCAACGAGCGATGAGCTATCGCAGAAGTTAGCATTTTTAATAAAAATGTACAGGCTGGAGACCAGCCAACATGATGTCACCACAATGGGGGTGTGGGTTAATCTCCCCTTAGGTATAAGAGAACCCATGGACATTAGAGGAGCACTCATGGCCAGGGGGGTATAAGGATTATAAGCAATGGGTCCTGTTCGATAACAGCATAATCAAACTGGGGAGCCCCTCCTCCACCTATATTGAATCGTCACAGCGATCTTTATAGAGTAAGTTGACTTCTTTTATCCTGTTTATTTTATGTAACTGCTTATGTATTTTAATGTCTCCTTTGTAACATCCTTGTATGTATTTTTTCCTAAATACTGCCTTCCTTTTGGATTAAATATAAAATTTAATAGTTCTGTTTCTTTTGTCCTGTTATCGTTCCCTTCCCCGAAGCTATATACGCTACCAAAACGCAGGCGTCCGGCCAGGCCTCTATTATATTTCACTCGGCCGGTGGTGGCAGAGAAAAATAATAATTGGGCTATCGTGAAGCGGACAGTGACCGTACAGAGGGTGTAAACACGTATTCCATGCTTTGGAACCTAGAGGTGTGACGCAATACGCTCACTGGTCGCTTGCTGATACCCACGTAGCGAGTAGTCTGGATCATGTGCTTGCGATTCTGGATGAAATACTGACAGCGTGACGGCACGGTGAGATATTGCGTGATCTCCCCGGTGTCGTCCCTGTTTGGAATCCTTGATGGGGGGCACACATTACATATATTAGATATGCTGCGTTTTTCTCTTGCTTATTTTGTGCCTTGGTTGGGTTTTTGGAAAATAGAACATGTCACTTCTTTCAGCGTTTTTTTCACCCATAGGAAGTAATGGGTGGTGAAAAAAACGCTGAAAAAATACACCAAAAAACGCAGGTAAATTTTTTTCAGCGTTTTTTTTATGACAAAATAGAATGGGGTTCTTTTTTTCACAGAACTTTATGTACACGCATAAATAAAAACAGAAGGTCAGTGAAAAAAAAACACTGAAATAAAAGCACAAAAAACCGCAGCAAAATATGCATTTTTGACGCAGCTGATTTGTTGCCAGAGATTGGGTTTTACTGTAGATTTGTGACGCTGAAAACCCCAACGTGTGTAAACATAGCCTAAGTGTATCTAATCGTGCACGTGATACAACTCCATGTATCTAACCCCAGCTTTTGGTACAGTGAGCAGCACAGCACCAACTAGCAGAATCAGTGCTGACGGCCGTCCTCTGTGACACTGTACTTGTCAGTATCACTGGCAGTCACCAAAAAAATGGCTCCACACTGTGATCCTAAACTTCATTCTTTCTTATCCTTCAGCAAACACCCAGAAGAGAGACATCACACACCTGAGTAGATCCCACATTTACTGCAGGCGTAATGTGAGCTAGTTGTCCACTAGGTTTAAAATTTCAGCAGCTGCTCCCCCTAGTGTTTAAAAGTGGAAATATCAAACTTCTTAAAATTATTTTTCATATTTTACTTCATTAAAAACAAATGATATTTAAAAAAAAATTAAACCATTAATACTTTAGATTTTTTCCATTGTTGGATAAACATTTTTTTTTCATGGCACCTTCCCTTTAAGTTTTTGCAGCAGGTCACCCTCCTCAGGCATGCTGCAGACAGGTAAAACACAGGCTTCCCTGTCAGGGTGAGCTTTCAGCATATCCACATGAAAAGTTTTTCGACATTTGTTAAGTCCATCCAGGGTCACAACATAGTTAAAGAAGTTGTTCACTACTTGTCCTATCCGTAGGATAGGGCATCAATGTATGATCGGCCGGGGTACCGCACGCGGCACCCCCGCCGATCAGCTGGTATCGGTGGCGGTGGCTGCCGGCTGTAAGTCCTTACCTGCTGTGCTTGCTTGGCTGTCCATCTGTAGTGGCTGCCACGAGGTACTTACACATCCACCTCCCATTCAATTGAATGGGAGGCGGATGTGCAGTAACAAGCGCCGGCTACTACAACTTGGCAGGTAAGGACTTCCGGCTGGCAGCCATCGCCGCCGGCACCAATAACAGCTGATCGGCGGGGGTGCTGCGTGCGGGACCCCGAACGATCATACATTGATACCCTATCCTATCGATAGGGCATCAATGTGAAAGTAGTGGACAACCCCTTTAACATCATTTAAACATTCAGATACAGTGTACGGTCCTTCCCATGCAGCCTGTAATTTGTTCTGCAACATAGGAACTAACACCCAAACCTTGTGGTCATATTCCCATGAGCCAGGTCGCTCAGATTCTGCATTCTCTCAGTACATAGTCCACCACAGAGACTCCTGGACTTTTAGGGTCACCCTCCCCACAGTCCCTAATTAAATTACTAGGCCCCTTGACTTTTCTCCCATAAACGAGTTTAAAGGGGGAGAATCCTGTAGAGGCTTCAGGTGCTTCTCGGTATGCAAACAAGAAATGAGGGAGGTAACATTCACAGTCTTTCCCTTCAGTCTCCACCAGCATCTAGAGCATTTGTTTTAGAATCCCAACAAAACACTCACATAGTCCGTTGGTCAGAGGATGATAGAGACTGGCTACAAGATGTCGGTCATCTTCCCCTTTTCCCCCCAAAAAAGACAGACACCATGGCTTGGATGCAATTGGCCTCAGTGGCCTTTATTAACGCATAGTTATGAAGCGTTGTATATCTATATACATAAAGACGCGTTAAGGTCCTTGTAGCTAAGAAGGGTCTGGTGATCCCAATGACACAATTCCACTTGCTCCCAGCCGCACACCACCAGCCCAGGTGCACCACGAACCCCGCGACACCCGGGACTCGACATCCATTTGTCGTAAGTCCCACAAATCACCAGACCCCAAAACCACACATAACCGAGGGATTCATGTCCTGTGGACACTCCCTTACTAATTTAGAACCAACTTCAAGGACCCTAAGCACGCCACCACGAGAGTACTTGACGCCTTAAGTACTCGAGACCCACCCCCCAAAAGCCATGAAAAATCGTGCCTGATGTCTCTATCTAGTTCCCTACAGGGTCGAATTCCCCAGCCATTACCCCCGCGTGCAGCACCAGTATATTCTGGGGGCGGTCTAAGCGCACGACTTTTGTTACCTCCTGCAATACCTTGCTCCACTTTATCCCTCTAAACCCCAACCAGTGTGTAGTGGCCGTGTCCCTTGGGATGCCGAGTTGTTTTCCTTCTCTGTTTGATATGCTTTCCACGTGTTAAGAGATAGGGATGATTTAATTAAAGGTTGGGCTGCATGAATGCCAATTTCCATAAGTGTTGTGGGCACTCAAGCCCCTTCTCCTCCGCTTCTGGGGCCATCGACCAAAAGCGATCGTGTTTTTTTCGCCTGGTATGTGTGAGGCCGTTATACAGGCGTTTATCAATAAACATTCCAATACCAGTTGCCTTAAAACCCTTATCACTGGTGGGGAGGAGGCGGAGAGATTATTAACTGCCATTACTACTCCCATGTTATCGCAGTGGAAACTAATCCGTTTGTTGTGCAGTCGCTGGCCCTACAATGTTACTGCTATAATGATGGGGAACATTTCGAGCAACGCTTTGTTTTTTACTAGCCCTGTCTCCTTCCAATTGTTGGGCCACACCCCTGCACACCATTGGCCCCTGAAGTAAGCGCCGAACCCTATGCTACCTGCCGCGTCTGTGAACAGTTATAAATCGACATTGTTCTTCACCTCCTCCATTATCAACGAATGCCAATTATATCTTTCTAAGAATGTGATCCACACCGTCAAGTCCTCCCTATGGACTTTTGTCAGTCTGATGTAGGGATGTGGGGCCTTTACTCCTGTCGTCGCCCCAGCCAACCTTCGGGAGAAGATGCGCCTCATGGGCACCACCCTGCATGCGAAGTTCAGCTTGCCTAGTAATGATTGTGTCTCCCTCAAAGTCAACTTTTTAAGTTGCCTAGCCCTTCCTACTTCAGCCCTTAGCGCCACCACTTTAACTTCTGGTAACCGCAGTTCCCACTTCTCGGAGGCTATGACAATCCCCAGGAAGTGCATTTGTGCGGATGGGCCTTCCGTTTTCCCGGGTGCTAACGGAACCCCGAATAAATCTGCCACCCACTCCATGATGTTTAATGTGGATTTACACCGCAGCGAGTCTTTTTGGGCCGAAGCACAGGAAATCGTCAAGGTAATGTATAATTGGTCTTTTACGACCCATTCAAGGAAGCCACTGAACGCCTCGAATAGGGAGCAGGAAATGGAACAACCCATGGTCAAGCAGAGATCTATATAGTATGTCCCTTCCCAAAAACAACCCAGCAATCGAACACTATCTGTGTGTACTGGCAGTAATCTGAATGCCCCCCTCAATATCTGTCTTGGCCATTAGCGTACCCTTTCCTTCGTCGAAGGAGGTGTAGACAACTGAGCTTAGTTCAGTGGAGATGAAGTCATTCACTGAACTACCTCTCGGTTACAAAAGATGGTGGATTAGCCTAAATTTGTTGGGTTCTTTTTTAGGAACAACTCGGAGTGGGGACACCATAACATTTTTTTTTAACGGTAACTCCTTGAATGGTCCTGCCATTCTACCAAACGCTACTTCCTTTTCAACTTTTCTGTAACTACCGCCAGGTACTGATAGGCTGATTTTAGGTTTCTATTGGTAACAGGGACCTCGACTGTGATGGACAGAATTTTGAAGCCCGGTTCAAAGCCTGCTGCCAGCAGCACCGCTATTTCCCTGTTTGGGAACCTTTTTAGGAAGGGAAACATTTTTGCTAGCTTCACCGGCGTTGTTTCTTTGGGAATTTGCCGGGAGTGCCCCCCCTCTTCCTTTTCTAAAACATTTATCCGCCCCGTGTGATGTTCCATTACAGAAGGAGCAGGCATGCCTGTATTTACAGTCGGCAGCGTATTTGCACTGGCTTTCATTGAACTGACAGCATAATCCTGACCTGTCCACTCGTATGCCCTCCTTGTCTCATCTTTCCCCTTGGTTCCGTAGTGGCCGGATGACCCGGCCCAGCCTGGAAAGGGATGCCCTAACCTAGCCGGGGCCATTACCCTCAACCACAGCCCTATATCCTTCTGGTCCCATCTTATTGCTGGTCAAACTCCTTTTCCTTGGCAAAATTGTTTGTCGTATCTTAGACATGTTTGTCCCCCGTACACTCTATACGCCTCCCCGATAGCATCTTGATAGCAAAACAGGGCCAAGCAGTTCTCTGGTGCCCTCTCGCCTATGACACTTGCCAGGATGAGAACGCCTGTGACCAATTTGTGAATGTTTGTGGGATTAGTCGCCACCTCCATTTTTTCGTGTCCTCTTTCTTATCGTCGTTCTTATTCTTGTCTAAATTACATTTTTCTAACGGCAGTAGGGAAAATATCTCAATGTACTCATGCCTCCAAATTTGCTCCTTTACCTCCTTAAGTGTGCCCCAGGGGACCCTAGTAGCAGACCTCGCCCCGCGCCCTATCGTCCAGGTGAATCTTATCCCCTTTTTCTTTCGTATTCTGCTCTGCCACAGGCACCGGATTTGTGGCTGCTGCGCTACCCCTCGCCCATAGTTGCCTCGCCCCCCAATGGGACCCATGCTGACGCTGGCGCCTGCGGGTGGTTTTGCGCCTCTAGGGAAGCTACAAGATTTTTTAGGACAGTTAACATGTTCTGTATGCATGTTCCCTCCATGTTATCCCCTCCCCTTACTACCCGATCTACCTCTCCTGCCCTCTTGACTGTGACACAAGCCCTGCGACATTTGTGTAGGTGGAAATGGACACGACAAAAATTTATACTCACCGGACCACGTGAGTGGTCCCGCCACACCGGCCGGAATTCCCGTTTCTTGTGGTTCTTCGGGGGGGGGGGGGGTACGAAACTCCCGGGTGCCAATCGCGATGGGCAGGCCCCGGCACAGCCTAGGGGGCAGAGTAGGGCTAGTGGGAAGGGGGGTTATTGTGGGGGCAAAAACCAGCCTGTGACTGGCAGGTGGGCCCACTGGATCCTGTGACCAATATATGGAGTGGTGAGAGGAGGTAGCATGCTGTAAATGGTAGGGGATTTGCGGGGGCAGGGGCATGAAGGAGACTGTTGCTGAGGCCGCTGTCTGGTAGGGGCTATGGAGGGGCATGGCCTGAGGGGCTGTGCCCCCCCCCCCACATCCAGGAATGGCTGCTGGGTCCTGAGACCATGTGATTTCAGCAGCACCCGGCCGCTGGTACATATCCTCTTGGCAACGTCCTCATGGCAACGTGACCGCAGGTCCTAAGCTATATTACAACGTTCTGGTTTCTGACGCCCCTCCCCCGCGGCCGCGTGAGAGCAGGTCTTCCTGGTCACGCAACCGCGGGTGCTGTAGAGTTTCCCTCGCTTCCCGCTGCGATGAATCCGCGCCCCTCCAGGCCGTGCATGGGAGGCTGCCCGGCCGCAATTGTGCCCCGCGTTAGAACATCCTGGCATCTGAGGCCCCTCCCCGCTGGCCACATGACCGCAGGTGCTGCTGCGATCCATGCTGCTCGGTCACCGCCGAGCCACACCTATGCCATTCTAGGCCGGGCATGAGAGGCTGCTCGGCCACCATTGCCCCACCGCTGCCCGCTAGCGCTTCCCTGCCCCCAGCCACATCTCCGTCGCGTGGCGCAGTCACGGCTCACTCTGCCAGCAGAGGCCTGCTCCCGGCTGCAGCTGTGGGCCGCACTGGCTGTTTCCTTATAGCGCGGCCCCAGGCACATTTTTTTATTTTAGCGGGGGGGGGGGGGGGGGGGTGGGGGCTGAGGCTGCTATTAGGGACACTTAGGAACCCAAGGAGGAGTTTGGGGCAGGAAGATAGTGGGCCAGGTGGTTTGGTGTAATGTTAGGTACCTGGGACTCATGCACAGGGCATTTGTGGTAAGATTAGGCACATGGGGCCCCATGGAAGGACTCCCCCGGCGACGTCTGGGCCTCGGTGTCCAGTCTGGGGACAACCTCACCTGTGGCTTTGAGTGGCGTGGACGAAGCACCCTCGACTGATTTCCTTGTCCCCCATTGATGATCCGGGCCACTTGTTCCACCAACCAGGCAGAGGGGTCCTCCGTAGTTGCAATCCGCAGGGCCTCAAGCAGCTGCTCTTCCGACATGGTCTAGGTAAGACTTATCATGTCCTGAAGATAGGAAGAAAAGACCAAGCCACTCCCCCTGTGGCCCTATAAGCTGCCTTCACCTTCTCTATACCTGTCCCCACCTATGCCGCACCCCCGTCATGCCGGCTTCCGCCCTATTGACTTGGGCCAATTGCTCCAGCCTTTTTTTTTGCAAGGAAGGGACATGGTGGAATACCATTCAGCCCCTAGCATCACATTGGTAGGGATGGTGTCTGGTACACCTATTTCCCTCAGTCCTTTCCCTGCTTCCCAGTCTAGATACACACACAGGACATGGACATGGCAGGGTTTACCCCTCCAACTCTGGTTACAGACATTGTCTTCCCTAGAATTATATCCTCATGGGTCACCAGTTCTGGACGCACCTGAGTTACTTGTGCTCCAGTGTCTCTGAGGCCAACGGTGACTTTAATGCCCACAATGACAGATTGTCAGTTCTCATTATTCGTCACATCAGAGCCAGCCACAAATAAGACAAAAGATGAGGGCCCTGGCCGGTTGGTGGTCATACTGGGGCCTTTCTTCCTATCAGTGCAAGCAACACTAGCATGTCCCACTTTGTTACATGAAAAGCAGCGGCGCTTGTGATTAAAAGAATGATCCCAGAGGCCCGGAGGAAGTAGATGCTAGCAGAGGGAGAGGCGTCTCCAACTGGCTTACCTCCCAGATGGCTTCCCGGCTTCTGGCGTCCCGTTGGCCGCATAAGAGTCAGCAATCTTTACAGCCTGATCAGCAGTCTTTGGCTCTTGGTCGCACACAAATTGTTGTACATCCATGGGCCTTATGTAGAGGAATTGATCCTTAATAGTGTTGAGCGAGTATGTTCTGTTCCGAGTACGCTCGGCCGAGCTCCACGTATTTATAGCTGCTCGGTGATATGTTTGAATCGCTCCCATGTGCATGATTTGCAACTGTTTGACAGTTTTATTACATGTGAGGAATGTGTAAGAAATAGACATTCCTCACATGTAATAAAGCTGTCAAACAGTTGCAAATCATGCACATGGGAGCGATTTAACCATATCACCGAGCAGCTGTAAATACTCGGAGCTCGGCCCGAGCATACTCACCGAAAGGGTTAATAGAACATACTCGCTCAACACTAATCCTTAACCATAAGATCCTGGAGTTCCTCAAAGCTGGTAACAAAAAGTCCTTGGATCCACTGATGGAACCTGGTCCTCAAGGTGCTCACGACATCCGCATAGCTGTCAGTTGATCCCCACTGTAGATTCCAGACCTTTTTCCGATATATACCTCTGGGGTGAGGCTGTATTTCCTGACCAAGGCCTGTTTTATAGAGTCATAGTCCCCATGTAGCTCTGGTGAAAGGTCAGAAAAAACTTCCAAGGCTTGGCCTTTCAGCCCTGGAGTTAAATACTGAGCCTACTGATCACGGGGCAGATGGTATTGCCTGCATGTTTTTTCAAATCTCCAAAGAAAAGTATCTAAGCTTCCATCTTTCTCCATCACAGGGAAGTTTTCCAAGCGCAGTCTCATTGGATTTATATCCTGGGAATAGGGTAGCTGAAAACTGTTACCCTTTGGTAATTGGGCCATTTTAAGCTGGAAATCTCTCTCAGCCTGACTTTCTGCAGCAGCAGCAGCCTCTTTCTCAGCCTGTTTGTACTGTAGATGAGGCTGCAGGTGCATACTGGCATCACATTGTCCCTGCTGTTGTAAGGTCATTTGCAAAGAAAAGTCCATGCTCGTCCCAGAACTTACATTGTTAGAACCTCCAGAATTTGTTTCTGGGACAATTGATTGCTTGGCTCCTCTGAGTTCAGGTGCCACAGTACTCTGCTCTGAGTCCTGCTACATGAAGGTGTGTCACCCTGGCCTGGATGCCACAAAATGTAATAAAGCTGTGTCTGAGAGCAAGGGGGAGGTTCTCTAGTCAGGGGAACATTAGCATGCAGTACCTCCTGTCTCAGGCCAGTAGGGGGAGCAGGCTGCCCCTATAAAAGCTGGTGCTGGGGGCAGGGTTAGAGAGAACTGGATGACCTGTCTCAGTACTGAGACTTGTCCCGGAGCAGAGCAGGGACAGTTGTATTGCACCTAAGAGGAAGTGTGACAGGAGGAGAGCCACAAGCCAGAGACAAGAGGCGAAGAGAGCCTGTCTTGGCAGATAACGGACTTAATTTACCAGACTTTGGTGTCTGAGGCTGGGAGGATTCCACATTCTCCAGCAGATAACCAGTCTGCAGGGGACTGTATATTCCTTGGCCTAAGAAGCCTGGAGGCCCTGCCACAACAGAAGGGACCAGCAAAGCCGTACAAGGCTGGGAGCAGAAAGGAACCCACGTCGCAGGCCATACAGGCGAGAATACACGGAGAGCTCGGAAACGTGGGCTGTTACCCTATAAGGAGGAGATAGCCAGAAGGAGCACAGAAAGCACGGTAGGCCTACACCCTCACCCTGACCAGGGCCAATTTCCCCGTTGCTCTCAGACATCCAGGTCCCCTCCTAGCCGGGACTGTTTGTGGGTCAATTCACCTGTTCTAGTAAAGACCCTGGACTGCAACCTGTTGTCTGTGTGCTCCTTGCTCCTCCAGCACTATCAGCACTGGGACTCTCACTACCATCACTCCCAACATCCACTACACTGTCCTGGGGCTGCACTCTTCCCGTGGGGAGTCACACCACCTCAGCTGCATACACCATCAGCCCCAGCGGTCTGCCCAGCAGCGGCGGTTCCTAATGACCGCAAATCCACAGGTGGCGTAGTCGGACATAATCATCAGCGCATAACGGACTACCACTGGTCTGACCACCCTGAGCCACGGAACCGGGTTGCCACTACTACCCCCATCGTTCCCCTATTGCCCGGATCCGAGTGCCCCACGGCCCAGGGGGCGAGTCAAAGGCACCAATCAGCAGATGTTTGGATTTGTCTGCTGACTCAATTCACAGAGGTTAATCAGAGCTTCCTTACTCTGCTTCTTATATAAGACTACCAGATCGGTAATCAGCCTTTCGCCAAATGAAAAATAGAAAAGAAAAATGGCAAGGGGAAACTATTTGCAAGTATGTCTACGTAAGCATTGAGCTGAACCTTATAGAACTCGTGCATTCCTATCAAAGATACCAGTTCTTTAGTACAGGGAATAATTGCTTAAACCAAGTACTATTGCTCCAATTGAAGTAAAAAAAAAAACTCTATCCCACCGCTGCCACCACGTGACTTGGAGTGTGCCTGCAAGGGTTAATTTATCGCCTTTCACTCAATCCAGCTCTCAACCTCTGTTTTAGGCTATAAATCACACCCAACACATGCAGCACACCCCGATTTCTTAACACCTTGCCACCATTCATCAAACACAAGGGGTGATGAGTCCCCAAAATATGTTACTGTCAGACAATCAAAAGGTCACACATTCTCTGAGGCTATGGATTATTTTACAGCATACAAGGGTCAACCTTATTAAAGATTTCAAGCTTTAAAATAAAAATATACAGTGCTTACAATAAATATATAAAAAGGTAAAAATAAAACGACACACAAATATGCAAAACATTCATAAATAAAAAGGAAGAAATAACAGAAAATACTGACATTTTTCCGTTTACAGTTATCTTCTGTTTTCCTTGAGGGAAGAAATTAATTATGGATCGCATCAGCCTCCTAGGCCGCACTCACATGTCAACCACTTCTCTTTGTGCCACCTAGCTTTCTATAGTTCTGACCATTGACTCATATTTCCAGGATGACCCGGATTGGCCCATTTTAAAAGTGGTTGTTTGTGAATGGAAAATGGGCTAAGTTGTGGCATTTCAAATACCTGCCCCCCCTCTCTTATCCAAACAATGGAAAATATTCTCTCTTAGTTACACGCTATCTGATAGCCCTTTGAAATTAAGGCTCCAGGCCGAGCTGCCATGTTTGACACCTCTAGTGTTCTCCCAGGAGACCCCCCATTGTTTCTCAGTTCCTGCAATAAGAGGAGGCAGATGTTATCTCCTGTGTGCTGAGACAGAATATGGATGCAGTATTAACTAGTTATTTTATAGTTTCCCTTACAAATATATATTTCCTTCACAGGTATGTTATTAGATGAGCAAAGAGATAGATAGATGGTGGACACAGACAGAAAAGTGCCCTGTGCAAGAACAATATATGATTTACAGCACAAGAGTTCCTAAAAACGCAAAATTGCACCTGCTTTGGAGGTAGAAATGGGCCCCCTTACCTCTCGGACCCCTGTGCGGTCACTCAAGTTGCATTAATTTTATGTCCGCCCCTGGTGAGATATATAATTAGTGCTGTGTGTGTGTAGATAACTGTACATGGATTAACCTAATAAATGTATAATGTGAATAGCAGGAACTTTACTGCTATGCAGAGACGCCAGAGACAGAATCAAGGAATGTGTACTTACATCGGACCTACGTGGCAACATTTTAGGTTATAAATTGGTGAACGAGGTACTGTCTATTGTCTTTTTCGGTCTTTCAGGTATCCATTTCTGGACTACTTCAGATTTGTTGGGTTACTTTGGACCTGCATGGAATTTTTTTGTTTGTCAATAAATTGGTGAACGATGGAGTGTGGGGGAGTCTTTATTCAAATAAAGAGTTTTCTTCTGTGTGTGTGTTTTTTTACTGGATTAGCAACGTGGGTGTCTGATAGACACCTCTCCATTACTAACCCCAGGGGTTGATGGCAGCTGCATATTTTAACAAATCACAGCTGTCATCAACCCCCACTACCATTACGCTGATTACCTCTGCATCAGGCAATCTGGAAAAGTCAGGCAAAGCGCCAGATTTGGAGCATCTAATGTGATGTGCCACTTGTGGGGTGGCTACAGGCTAGTATTTTTAGGCTGGGAAGGGCCCAATAACCAGGGACCTTCCTAGCCTGATAACATAAGCCCGCAGCCGTCTGCTCTGCTTTACCTAGCTGGTTATCAAAAATAGGGGGGACCTCATTTCATGTTTTAAAATTTATTCATTAAAACTGGGCTAAAAACACCTGTGTAAACACACTTGCATGTGCTTTTTTTTTAACTCTGCATGATGACCCTCTAAAAATGTATAAGTGAGGGCCGCCTGATGACCCCCTAGAAATTATGAGCAATGGCCGCATAATGACCCTGTTGATATGGTGGAGGATGTATGTAGCCCTGAAAATGACTTTTGTTTTAATGGTGCAGCAGCAGTGTAGTTACTGTAATAGCAATTAAACACTGCCTATATGCGTGTTCTAATCTAATCTCTCCCTCTTAGGCTGCGTTCACACATTGCGTATTTTCAAAAAGCGCGCGAAAATACGCAATGTGCTTTGTGTCTGCCAGCAAAGTGAATGGGAAATTCACTTTGCCGTTCAGACACTGTGTAATTTTACGCAGCGGGAAAGCGCAGCTGCGTAAAGAATTGGCATGTCAATTCTTTACGCAGCTGCGTCCTGCACTTTCTCTCTATTGTGCCCATTATAAGCGATGGAATTACGCAGCGGTGTTCACACACTGCGTTATTCCATCGCTTTTTTACGGAGGCGCAGGATGGATACTCACCTACCCGATGTCAGGGGAGAGGCGTCCGGTCCGGTCTGGTCCAATCCCGCGCTTCCAGCAACTGCCGGTGAGCCGATCAGCTGTTAGCTAACCGGCTTGTAACCGGCCGGTCAGCTGATTACAAGCTGGTCAGCTGACAGTCTGCTGATCGCTTCACGGAAGATGCTGCAAGCGCGGGACGGAGCAGACGCGTCTCTCATCCATCGGGTAGGTGAGTATCCATAGTCTGTACATACACTGCTAGGGACACACACACGACACATAGACACAGACAGTACACACACGACACACAGACACAGACAGTACACATGTCACACTGAAATGAAGTGTGACATTACACATGTCACCCTTCATTTTCACACTGCGTTTTTTGCTGCGCTTTTTTACGCAGTGTGTGAATGGAGGTGCTTTTTTTACCTGCTTAAAAAAACGCAGGTAAAAAAAAACAGGAAAATACGCAATGTGTGAACACAGCCTTAGATCAACTTTCGCTGAACTGCCTCCAGAGGAAAGTGTGCTGGGCATCACATCACCAGGTCTTTTATAAGATGCGATTCAGCCGAAAAATCACAGAAATGCCAGTAGCCAACATGGCTACGGCATTGCCATGTATGGCAGGCAATCCCTACATGTTTATTGGCTAACAGGCGCAAAAAATGCGGGGCGGGGAGTTAAGCATAGCGCTCGAGCACTCAAGATACTCGATCGAGTAACGATCGTACCCTATCACCTTAAACTTGATCGAGTATCGAGCAGTGGCGAGCACGCTCGTTCATCACTACACGTAGATGGTGTATGAGCAGTGTGTAGGGGGGTCCAGTGTTAGTTACCAAGTTTTGACAGAGTAAAAAAAAAAGGTTGTGGTCAGAGAGGAAAAGGAGACAGCTAGTAAAATTATCTGAGCAGAGCGGGGAGAAGACCAGGTCCATTAGGCTATGTTCACATGTTGTATTTTGATGCATTTCTTTCAGCAGGCAAAACCTGCTCTGTTGGCAGTAAAGAAGCAACGTCAAAAAAGCAGGTTTTGTTGAGTATTTGCAGTGTTTTTGCTCTACACATTGCTTTCAATGGGTGCAAAAAACCTGCAAAAAAGCTGAAAGAAGTGACATGTTGCATTTTGCAAAAAGGCAACTCTTTGACAAAACAGTCTGGAAAAAAAAACAAGGTGTGTGCATGAGATTTTGTAAATTTCAAAGACTTTGCTAGTACGGTAAAACGCAGCTGAAAATTTGCATAAAAAATGTTTACAGGGGGTGTGGCTAACCATGTGTAGAGCCGTACGTTTCAGAGCTCTGCCATCAGTTCTCCCAACAATCTGATCATAATAATGGGCAAAGTCAGCAAAAAAGGCAACCCGATATCAACATCACACCAGGCCACCTCCCGGGAAGATATTGAAGTCTACCTGCGTCCCCAGAAGCCGCCTTAAGACCCACCGCTACAACGGCCGGAGGACCAGAGCCCCAACTCGAACCACGGAGACTCTCCCCCTGCACGACAGGATTCCACTGCACAGCCGCTGCCGGAGCCGCCGGCGAGACCTGAGGTAATTCACCTGCTCCTGGAGATCCATCCTACCCTGAAGTCCTCGCCTGTCCCGCCGCCGGAGATGTGTGGCACCCCAGGGGTCCGGTTGCCACAGTGGCATTGCCTCCCTCACAAGGGGTGATGCCATGCCTGGAAGCAAAGAGGGGTCCCCTAATCAGGTATACCAGCATACAACACTTTCCTGGCTCCAGACCAGAAAGGGGAGCTCCTCCCCTTAGCAACTGGAATCTGGAGGCGGGGTTAGTAAGAGTGAGTTGAGAGGAGTTGAATACAGGACAGCGACGAGGAAGGACCTGGGGAGTGGAGCTGTAAGCCAGCTCACCCCAGAGGAGAGAAGTGCAGTAGAACCAGACACCAGAGTCCGAGGCTGTGGGGCACTGAAGGCCCAGTAGCAGAAACCAGAGGGCAGGAGGTCTCCTGGCCCCATAGTAGCACCATAGGGCCCAGCACCGCCACATGGGAGCGACACATAAAGGCCCGATCTGCCGGCCATATGGGTGAGGAACAGACGTTTTACTCAGGGACGAGGGCCACAGCATAGCTACAAGCAGCAGGGCAAAACAGATTAGCGCAGAGGGAAGGCCTACAACTTCACCTGGCGAGGTGGATTCCCAACTTGCTTCCAGGCTGCCCGGATCTCCACTACCAGCTAGTACCCGTGCCCCGGTCAGCTTAACAACCGTAAGTAAAGATAAGAGGAAACCGCCATTAAGTTGTGGACTGGTCATTATCTGCGCCATCACCTGCACTACACCGCACCAGCAACATCTACCTCATAGCATCATTACATCCTGCCTTGGGGCTAAGCTCTGCCTGTGGAGAGCTGAACCAACTCTGCTGCGTCACCACCAGCTCCAGAGGATCTGCACCGCAGCGGCGGCCCCATATAGCCGCATACCACAGGTGGCGTCACGAACATTAACCTCTAAAAACTTCATTCCCCTTTCGCTTTTCCCCTTTTATTGACCGCCCTGGGTCACAGACCGGGTCACTGCCACTGTGACATCCCCCAGCATCGACCAGCCCGGTTACAGAGTACCCCACGGCCCAGGGGGCGCGCAGATGCTTCTTGCGCCATTAAAAGATGGCCACCGTCCCCATAAGGAGCGTGCCGCTTTGCTGGTGGCGCGATCTGAAGCTCAGGAGCTGCATCCTCCTCTCCCCTTCTCTCCGGTGTATGCCGAAACTGATGGTGGTCCCCCAGCTCAGGACAGTTAAGTCTCCCCCTCACGCAGGAGGTCACAAGATGGTGGCGTCAGGGAAGGGAATATCTCACAGCTCATATTGGACACTCATTGAGGCTCTGAAGATACCTCTCTTCTGTCAGACACCCCTATGAGGCCCCTGATCATGGACAGTGACATATCCCTAAAAGCAAACCCTCTTGCTCCTACTAAAGCAGTTTCAGAAAATTCATCCCCATCCTTTTTGTCTCTTAAAGGAGAAGGCCCACAATGTAATGAAACTCTATTGCAGATTGTGGGTGAGGGATTAAAGGATGGGACTGGAGGGGTTGTGATCAGTCACAGTGCACTGTGTCATGATGCTACGGAAATGAGACAGAACCCCCATCTAAAACCTCTATACCAGGATTTGTCATCCCACCAGTTAATTGATCCAATTCAAGTGGATCCTGCTGCCTCCCCTTCCTGGTCTACGGGTTCTTCCTGGGGGACTAACTCCCCACTCATTCCATCAGGGGCTCTACCCTGCACCATCCCTCTCTACACACAGACTGGGAGGTCGGAGTCCACGGTTGGCCTAGGGCCTATCAACACCTTCTATGATTAGGGAACTCCCTAACTCGATCACCCAGGAAGCCTTGGAACCCATATATCAAAATCAAGTGTCTCAGATCCCCTCCCCCGCTGACGCCTCATTGCAAACAGATAAACAGAAAGTACTGACTGCACTTCCAGTACAAGAAATAGGTGTGAACAGGTGCTTACTAGGAGCAGCTACCTCCATATACAACTAACAAAGTAGCACACTGCAACGCTAAGTATGCGAACATGAAATATATGAAATTTGAATAGCATTACTGCTCTAGAAAATAGAAATAAATGAGAAATCTTAGCGCATAAATTAGCCAATTCATGTGTACCTGGTAGCCATGGTAACGCGTTTCTCAAAATACCAGGACTCTACCAATATGAATACCTCTCTAAGAGACATCCGTCTGCTTATGTGTGGGAAAGTAAGATCCTACTGCAATTAAAACCACCTGCGGCACAGAGGTGGAGTGCTCAGTCAAAGCTTAAACATAGAAACAGAAAAAACTGACGGCACTTCCAATACAAGAAATAGGTGTGAACAGGTGCTTACTGGGAGCCACTACCTTCATAAAATACTAAGAAACAAAGCAGAACACGGCAACGCTAAGTTTGCAAACATGAAATATATGAAATTTGAATAGCATTACTGCTGTAGAAAATAGAAATAATTGAGAAATCTTAGCAGATAAATTGGCCAATTCATGTGTACCTGACAGCCCCGCAGTAAGGCATTTCTCAAAATACCAGGACCCTACCAATGTGAATACCTCTCTAAGGGACATCCGTCTGCTTATGTATGGGAAAGTAAGATCCTACTGCAATCAGTTTTTTATGTTTAAGCTTTGACTGAGCACTCCACTTCTATGCCGCAGGTGGTTTTAATTGCAGTAGGATCTTACTAGAACCAAGGAGGGATCGGGAAGGTGGACCAGTTGACACTCTGGGACCGACCTCGTGTGAGAGCATGTGACTTCCACAGGACTGACAGCTGAAGAGGACTGGCACGGCAGATGGGCTGACAGATGAGCACGGCTGGTAGGCAGGCTGGCGGGCAGCACTGGAACCTGAGGGCTAGAGAGTGTTAGCACACACACTTCAACATTGCACAGGCACCTTCATTTTGGGGGAGGTGCCTTAAACAATAGATGCCCTCCGGCCATTGGCCGGGGACATTTTAGGATGGCGCGCGCGGCCCCTTTAAGAGGCAGGGAGCGTGCGCGCGCCCTAAGCACAGTGCCCGATGCGCGCACCCCAGGCAACCACCGCGTGAGAGGCAGGAAGAGGATCGGAGGATGGGGGATCGGCGTCTCTGCTGGGCAGGAGGCAGAAGCGCCGACGGTACACCTTGTATTAAGAACTCAAATGATTGTCTGGCATATTCTACAGTAGAGTTTGCCAACATCTTTAAATCTTATTATACTAAATTGTATAACCTTCCAGCAAACCAGCCGTGCCTGGATCCTTCCTTGCTCCACTTGCTCTCTTAAGCCCCCGTCTCACATAGCGAGATCGCTAGCGAGATCGCTGCCGAGTCAAGGTTTTGGTGACGCAACAGCGACATCACCAGCGATGTCGCTATGTGTGACACTTTGCAGTGATCAGGCCCCTGCTGTGAGGTCGCTGATCGCTGCAGAATGTCCTGGACCATTTTTTGGTCTTTGCCCTCCCGCTGGTCAGCACTCATCGCTGTGTGTGACCAGCGGGACCAGCGATCAGGCTGGTAACCATGATAAACAGCGGGTTACTAGGGGCACACGCGCACTTAGTAACTCGCTGTTTATCATGGTTACCACTCTGCTATGGTGAGCGGTAACCTCCCGCTCACCGTAGCAGGCTCGTAGCCATGATAAACAGCGGGTTACTAGGTGCGCGTGTGCCCCTAGTAACCCGCTGTTTATCATGGTTACCAGCCTGCTCCTGCTTCAGCAGGCTGGTAACCAGGAGCAGGACATCGTGGAAAGATTCTTTCCACGATGTCACTGCTCCCCTGTTCGCTGGTGAGCCTGCCTGTTTGACAGCTCATAAGCGATCACATAGCGACGCAGCAACGATCCCTGACAGGTAATATCGTTGTCAGGATCGCTGTAGCGTCGCTAAGTGTGACGGGGCCTTTACTTCCAAATTCTACAAAATCTGTCCCACTCAACTAATCCCCTTAATGCTTCAATCCTTTAACCATATAATGGAAGCTTCACCCTTCCCCCTTCAGGCCACCTCCTCATACATTACTGTCATACCAAAGCCTGGGAAAGACCCCCTTCTTTGCTTTAGCTTTCGGCGAATATCACTTTTAAATGAAGATATTAAAATGTACGCTAAGTTAATAGCCAACAGGCTAAATCCACTCCTTCCTGGTCTTATCCATCCAAACCAGGTTGGGTTTGACACAGGTAGGGAAGCTCGTGACAATACGCTTAAAACTTTAGACATTATCAATTTTGCCTCATCGCGCGGCTCCCCTCTTATAATCTTATTCATCGACGCTTAAAAAGCGTTCGACAGAGTCTCGTGGCACTCTATCACTCAAACCTTGACTTCATGGGTCTAGGCTTGATCCCTAAATCCAAAATATCTGCTTTCTATCAGAGGCCCTCTCCGAGATTGAAAATTAATAGCTCACTATCGGATTAATTCCTAATTAAAAACGGTACCCGCCAGGGGTGCCCCCTATAGTCCTTTCTCTACGTTTTAATAATGGAAAACGATGTCAGAGATTGGATAACCCTAATATTTTTGGTATGGTGGTACGGGATCGAGAGTACAAATGCTCCGCATTTGCAGATGTCCTTCTGGTTTATCTACAGTTAGGTCCATATATATTTGGACAGAGACAACATTTTTCTAATTTTGGTTCTAGACATTACCACAATGAATTTTAAACAAAACAATTCAGATGCAGTTGAAGTTCAGACTTTCAGCTTTCATTTGAGGGTATCCACATTAAAATTGGATGAAAGGTTTAGGAGTTTCAGCTCCTTAACATGTGCCACCCTGTTTTTAAAGGGACCTAACTGTATCTAAACCACATATCTCACTCCCCTCATTAATGGCGGAACTGGATGGGTTTGGGAGATGGTCCAATTTCAAAATTAACATGGATAAGTCGGAGGCCCTTAACATAACCCTGCCCCGAAAGGGATAAAATCCTTGAAGAGGAATTTCCCTTTCAGATGGCCTAACAATAACTCAATTGTATATCTGGGAATTGGTATCTCCCCTGACCTTGGTAAACTGTTCTCTATTAATTTTCAGCCCTTTTTGTCCGACTGGAGAGGGATTTGACTTCTTGGAACCTTTCTGAATTCTCCTGGTTCCAGAGGATTAATATTATAAAGATGACAGTCCTCCCAAGACTACTGTGATTGATCATAATGGCCCACTACTTCCCATAACAGACAATCCGAGATTTCCTTCGGTAGCTTCCACCAATAAATTTCTAAACAGCACTAAAATAAAACCCTTACGTCTTAATCAAATTACTCCCCAGGGATCATTACTCCCCCTGTCCGCAATTCTAAAGAATAAAACCCCTATGAAACATCATGGCTTTCAATATCTTCAACTACAACATTTCTATCGTTCCCTAGCCGACAATTCTGAACTCGTTTGCCCACTTTCACCATTCGAAAGATTATGTATTGCCCCTACTAAAATAGATCACGCTAGACAACAGTCGGAGGATGTGGAGATTTCCGATAAGATTAGGACAGGTTGGAATTTATTAAGAAAACACATTATAAATGAAACGTGGAGAGAAACTCAGTATAAAATTATGCATGGGGCCATTTATGCCTGTAAAATACCTAAAAAAGATCCACTATCAAATAGGCTAACAACTTGTCCTAAATGCCACCTTCCATATTCCGACCTTATACATGGCCTTTGGTCATGCCCTGCGTCAGTATCATATTTGGGACAGGTATCGGATATGATTAACACCCTTTGGGGTCCAGAATATGCCCTCTCCCTTTATCTAGCCTTGTTACACTTCTGGAGCAACACAGAGAACCCTGGTGAGAAGAAAAGAGACCCACCCATATTGCTCCACACTCTGCTTATACTGGCAAAAAAACAGTTACTTAAATATTGGCTACACCCTAACACTCCCCCCATTGAAGAATTCACAGCTCAAATGAAACAAGGTAATTGTAGCGTCGGCGTCCCTGCCTTCTGCTAGGCAGGGACGCTGTTCCCCTCACCTCTCCACTCCGTGCCCGGCGTCCTCCTCCCGCTCTGCTGGCAGCGCGCGCTGCTTCCCGGCCACTGTGCTTAGGGTGCGCGCGCTCCCCCTCTCTTAAAGGGGCCGCGCGCGCTGTCCTAAGGAGTCCCCGGCCAATGGCCGGAGGACCTCACCATATATAAGGCACCTCCTCCAAAATGGAGGTGCCCGAGCAATGTTGTTGCAAAGCCTTCACTCTGCTTCAGCCCTCAGGTCCCGTTACCAGTTACCTGCCAGTCACCTGCCAGATTCCTGCTTGATACCTGCCTGATATCCGTTTACCTGCTAGCAAGCCTGCGGTCTGACGGTCTGCCTTCCAACACCTGTCAGTCTGTCTATGGACCAGCCTGCCCGCTCACCTGGGAGCGCTCATCTGCTACCTGCCTGCTAGCCTACCTGGAGGCTCCGCTGTCACTTGCCGTGACCACCTGCCTGTCCAGAGACTCTTGCCTGCTCACCTGGGAGCGCTCACCTGCTACCTGTCTGCTAGCCTACCTGGAGGCTCCGCTGTCACTTGCCGTGACCACCTGCCTGTCCAGAGACTCTTGCCTGCTCACCTGGGAGCGCTCACCTGCTACCTGTCTGCTAGCCTACCAGGAGGCTCTCCCGTCACTTGCCGTGACCACATGCCTGTCCAAAGACTCTCGCCCGCTCACCTGGGAGCGCTCACCAGCCACCTGCCTGCTGTTCTTCTACCCAGAGACTGTCCCTGTCACTTGCCGTGAGTACCCGTCCTTCTACTCAGAGACTGTCCCTGTCACTTGCCGTGACTACCTGCCCTTCTACCCAGAGACTCACCCTGTCACTTGCTGTGACTACCTGCCCTTCTACCCAGAGACTGTCCCTGTCACTTGCCGTGACTATCTGCCCGTCTTCCCCGGGAGCCACCCGCTTCCTTACAAGGACCGCCCCCTTGTATAGTTGATCAGAGGTTCCGCCTCCCAGACCCGTTACAGTTTGCTCGGGCCATGGAACCCGGTGGCACCCAGGCTCCCTCGCTCTCGGACCTATGTCATGAACTGTCCCGTCAGAGGTCCCAACAGGACTCCATCCTGAGTCATCTGCGGAATGTCAACTCTCGCCTGGACACTCTGACTGCTCCACCAGCAACCACCGCTAGTGTCATGACTCGCAGCCCGGCAGCGCCGCTGCCCACCAATACCATGGCATCCTGCCCTGGACCCCGGCTTTCTGCACCTCCTCGCTTCGGAGGCGACCCCGCTCAAGCTCGGGGCTTCATAAACCAGTGCACCCTGCATTTTGAACTCCTGTCCCACCAGTTTATCTCCGACCGGGCCAAAGTAGCCTTCATCATGTCCCATCTCACGGGGGAGGCATTGGCTTGGCTAAATCCTCTATGGGAGAGAGGAGACCCCCTGGTGTCCAACCTGCCAGCCTTTCTCACGGCTTTCCGGAAAGTCTTCGACGAACCCGGACGGAAGACCTCATCCGCATCATCTCTGCTACGTCTCCATCAAGGAAATCTCACCGTGGGCCAATATGCCATACGGTTCCGTACCCTTGCTTCGGAGCTGGCCTGGGATAACGACGCCCTGGTGTCTGTCTTTTGGGAGGGTCTGTCCGGCCGTATTAAAGATGAACTCGCCGGTCGGGACATACCTACCACTCTCGACGACTTAATAACTCTTGCCACCCGGATTGACATCCGGTTCCAGGAACGCGCCAAAGAGGTCACCCGTGAGAGGAGGTTTCCACGTCTAGCCCCTACCTTTCAGAAACCTGTCCCTTCTCCTGCTACTCCCCAGGCGCACTCACCCGAGCCTATGCAGGTCGACCAGACCAAGATGGTCAAAACCCGTCAAGAGTTACGCCGTGCCGAGGGGAGCTGCTTCTACTGTGGCAGTAAGGAGCACCGGATCCGTTCCTGCCCGGAGAGGTCGGGAAACGCCTGTGTCTAGGATCGCTCAGAGAGGTCGTCCTAGACAAGAGTAAACCCTCTCCATCTCTGTTGCTGTCGGTCTCTATCATCTGCGGGGAGAAAAGTTATTTTGAACTAGCCCAACTTGACTCTGGAGCTGCCGGAAATCTCATTTCTCAGTCTCTGGTAGAGAAATACCGCATTCCCACCAAACCTCTAGCTGTACCCTTATCTGTCGCTGCCGTGGATGGGGGCCTCTTACCACATCCCATCCAACTCATCACCGAATCCATAACCCTGCAGGTGGGAATGCTGCACTCTGAGAGCATCTTCTTTCATGTTCTGCCTGGACTCTCTCACGCCCTATTGCTAGGCCTACCTTGGCTTCAGAGACATGCACCCGTGCTTGATTGGCAGACCGGAGAAGTCCTTTGCTGGGGACAGGACTGCCATAAGACTTGTTTAGTTCCCGTCCATCCTGTCCGTCCTTCTCCTACTCCAGCCAATCTACCTGGTCTTCCGGCTCCTTATTGGTCGTATGCGGACGTCTTTAATAAAAAGGAGGCAGAGACATTACCCCCTCATAGACCATACGACTGCCCAATCGACCTGATGCCCGGCGCTACTCCTCCCCGTGGGCGCATTTACCCTTTGTCCGCTGCTGAGACCCGATCCATGTCAGAATATATCGAGGAGAATCTGGCCCGGGGATTCATCCGGAAATCTACTTCCCCGGCGGGAGCAGGCTTCTTCTTCGTCAAAAAGAAGGATGGCTCACTCCGTCCCTGTATAGACTATAGAGGCCTTAACCAGATCACGGTGAAGAATAAATACCCCCTTCCGCTCATTCCGGAATTATTTGACCGTCTGAGGGGGGCTAGAATCTTCACCAAGCTGGACCTCCGTGGGGGGTATAACCTGGTCCGTATCCGTCAGGGGGATGAATGGAAGACGGCATTCAACACCCGGGATGGCCACTATGAATACCTAGTAATGCCCTTCGGTCTCTGTAACGCTCCCGCCGTCTTTCAAGAGTTGGTCAATGACATCTTCCAGGACCTTCTCTACTCCTGCGTAGTGGTGTACCTTGACGACATCTTGGTGTTCTCTCCGGATCTCCCCACACACCGGAGGGATGTTCGTCAGGTTCGGCTCAGGCTCAGGCAGAACCACCTCTACGCTAAATATGAGAAGTGCCTCTTTGAGCAGACCTCGCTTCCATTTTTGGGCTACATAATTTCTCAGACCGGCCTACGAATGGATCCTGAGAAACTGTCTGCCATCGAGAAGTGGCCTCGACCAGAGGGGTTGAAGGCTATTCAGCGGTTCCTGGGCTTCGCCAACTACTACCGCCTCTTCATACCGCACTTCTCTTCCCGGACTGCCCCAATCTCTGCGCTCACCCGTAATGGCACTAATCCCAGAGAATGGCCGCCCGAAGCTGAGGAAGCCTTTCTTTCCTTAAAACAGGCTTTCTCTTCCGCCCCGTGCTGCATCGCCCGGACGGCAACAAGCAATTCTTCCTGGAAGTTGACGCCTCCTCCTCTGGAGCCGGAGCGGTACTTACCCAAAAATCGTCTTCCGGGAGAATGGTAACTTGCGGCTTCTTCTCCAAACTCTTCTCCTCTTCCGAGCGCAACTATTCTATAGGAGACCGAGAGTTATTGGCCATTAAGCTGGCATTGGAGGAGTGGCGTTATCTGCTCGAGGGGGCTCTTCACCCGGTAATAATTTACACGGACCACAAGAACTTGGCTTACCTCCAGAGTGCCCAGAGACTTAACCCGCGCCAAGCCCGGTGGTCCTTGATTTTTCCTCGCTTTGATTTTGTTCTTCATTTTCGCCCGGCTGACAAAAACATCAAAGCTGACGCCTTGTCCCGATCCTTCCTGGTGTCTGATCTTGAGGAAGAACCTAAACACATCATCGATCCCGCCAGAGTAATGCAGGTGGCCCCCGTGAGTCTAAATCGTCTCCCTCCCGGTAAGACGTTCGTAACGGTACCTGATCGGGAGAAGATCCTACACTGGGGTCACTCGTCTAAGCTTGCTGGCCATGCCGGTCAGAAAAAGACCCTCCAGCTTATCACCCGGCACTACTGGTGGCCTACCCTGCACAAGGACGTAATAGACTTTGTTTCTGCCTGTGTGTCCTGCGCCCGCAACAAGGTTCCGAGACACCTGCCAGCCGGTCGCCTCCTTCCTCTTCCAGTACCTGCTGGCAGCATATAGCTATGGACTTCATAACAGATCTCATTGTCTCTGCCGGTTGTACGGTCATTTGGGTGGTCGCTGACCGCTTTTCCAAAATGGCTCATTTCATTCCCCTGCCAGGCCTCCCGTCTGCACCCGAGCTGGCTAAAGACTTTATCCGCCACATCTTCCGTCTCCATGGCCTGCCCCTCCACATCGTGTCGGATCGTGGGGTTCAGTTCACCTCACGCTTCTGGAGAGCCACATGTAAGCTGCTAGACGTCACCCTGGACTTCTCCTCCGCATACCACCCACAGTCCAATGGTCAAGTGGAGAGGATCAATCAGATCCTGACCAGTTACCTCCGGCACTTCGTTAATGCCCACCATTCAGACTGGGTGGATCTCCTGCCATGGGCCGAATTTTCTTACAATAATCACGAGAGCGAATCTTCCTCCAAATCCCCGTTTTTTGTAGTCTTCGGTCAGCATCCTCGGATCCCATTTCCCGTCTCCACCTCGGTGGACAATCCGGCTGCGGAATCTCTCGTTAGCAAATTTTCCTCCATTTGGGAGAGTACCCGATCCGCACTCCTTCAGTCGTCCGAGCGGATGAAAAAACACGCTGACAAAAAACACCTGGATCCTCCACAATTCCGTCCTGGAGATAAAGTCTGGCTCTCGTCCAAGTATGTCCGGCTCAAGATTCCCTCCTACAAGTTAGGGCCTCGGTTCATCGGCCCACTAGAAGTTATCAAACAAATCAACCCCGTGGCCTATAAATTGAAACTCCCGGCCAACTTGCGGATCCCTAACTCCTTCCATTTATCTCTCCTCAAACCCGTGGTACTTAACTCCTTTTCCAAGTCTGCAGGTACGCCTCCTGCTCCGGTTTCCGCTGAAAACGAGTTTGAGGTAGAGAACATTCTGGCCACCAAAAGGGTAAGAGGAAAAACCTTTTTTCTGGTAGACTGGAAGGGGTTTGGTCCTGAGGAGAGAACGTGGGAGCCCCGGGAGAACATCCATGCCCCTCTCATCCTTGCTAAATTTCTGTCTGGCCTAAAAAAGGGGGGGCCTAAAGGGGTGGGTACTGTAGCGTCGGCGTCCCTGCCTCCTGCTAGGCAGGGACGCTGTTCCCCTCACCTCTCCACTCCGTGCCCGGCGTCCTCCTCCCGCTCTGCTGGCAGCGCGTGCTGCTTCCCGGCCACTGTGCTTAGGGCGCGCGCGCGCTCCCCCTCTCTTAAAGGGGCCGCGCGCGCCATCCTAAGGAGTCATCGGCCAATGGCCGGAGGACCTCACCATATATAAGGCACCTCCTCCAAAATGGAGGTGCCCGAGCAATGTTGTTGCAAAGCCTTCACTCTGCTTCAGCCCTCAGGTCCCGTTACCAGTTACCTGCCAGATTCCTGCTTGATACCTGCCTGATATCCGTTTACCTGCTAGCAAGCCTGCGGTCCGACGGTCTGCCTTCCGACACCTGTCAGTCTGTCTATGGACCAGCCTGCCCGCTCACCTGGGAGCGCTCATCTGCTACCTGCCTGCTAGCCTACCTGGAGGCTCCGCTGTCACTTGCCGTGACCACCTGCCTGTCCAGAGACTCTTGCCTGCTCACCTGGGAGCGCTCACCTGCTACCTGTCTGCTAGCCTACCTGGAGGCTCCGCTGTCACTTGCCGTGACCACCTGCCTGTCCAGAGACTCTTGCCTGCTCACCTGGGAGCGCTCACCTGCTTCCTGTCTGCTAGCCTACCTGGAGGCTCTGCCGTCACTTGCCGTGACCACCTGCCTGTCCAAAGACTCTCGCCCGCTCACCTGGGAGCGCTCACCAGCCACCTGCCTGCTGTCCTTCTACTCAGAGACTGTCCCTGTCACTTGCCGTGACTACCTGCCCTTCTACCCAGAGACTCTCCCTGTCACTTGCTGTGACTACCTGCCCTTCTACCCAGAGACTGTCCCTGTCACTTGCCGTGACTATCTGCCCGTCTTCCCCGGGAGCCACCCGCTTCCTTACAAGGACCGCCCCCTTGTATAGTTGCTCAGAGGTTCCGCCTCCCAGACCCGTTACAGTAATGTCTTCACATCCGGTTCCATCCAGATGTGTCCGGATCCCAGAATTCCGGCCGGCGGAAGTTCGTCGACCGCCATATTGGGACACCCAAGTGATGGGTGTCTCAATATGGAAACCGGTGGTGGTACCAGCCTATTGCGCAGTACCACCAGCGGAACACCGTCGCAAACATGCTGTACACGCCGCCACCGGAATCAGCCGAATGAGCCACTGACCGCCGCCATCTTTGTACAGGAGGAGTGCATGCGCAGTTTTAATGTGACCGCCGCTATCTGCCTGCACAAAGATGGCGGCGGTCTGATTTTCTTGCGCCTGCGCGAATTCCGCGCAGGAGCAGTGAATCATTCAGCTGATCCCGACGACAGATGCGCGACGTGAGAGAACAGACAAGGGGGAGAGCACATGGGGTACACAGGTCAAAGAAGAGATCACATCAGAGGAGAAGACATCAGATGAGGGAGAGAGAAAGCACATGAGGGGAGAACACAGCACAGGAAGGAGAGAGACAGCAGACAAGGGGGATAGCACATGGGGTAGACAGGTCAAATAAGAGCACAGACTGGGGAAGTCAGCACATGGGGGAAAGAGAGAGTGGATAGGTGGGTGAGCACATGGGGGGGGAGAGATTCTCAACGCTGCAAAGCCTGCTCCCATTGTGACATTACCGCACTCCCGATGCGATAGCATCGGGCCTCCATCTAGTGTCATTATATACCTTGTCTGCGTACAGGTATCTGATTATCACTTTAATCTGGTTTGTTATGTTTTATGAAAATACTAATAAATATTATATATATAAAAAAAAAATAGACCACGGTATTTCTATTCCCTACAAACTTCTTCTAGCTCCCGAACTGGAGTCATAGAGAAGGAGTGCTTGACCATAAAGTGGCGGTGGACACGTTACGGTACTATATGTTAGGATGGAAGTTTAAATTGGTATTCGAGCATGCCCCACTCAGATGGATGAGGGAAACAAAAGGTAAAAGTGCTAGGGTCACTTGCTGGTTCTTAGCCCTACAAGATTTCAACTTCCATGTAGAGCATGGAGCAGGGAAGCTACATGGTAATACCGATGCCCTCTCGAGAATCACTTGTCTGGTAGTAGAAAGTGTCAAACCCCACGGCTTTAGGCAGAGGGGGGGTTATGTAAGGTGGCTAATGGTCGCATAGTCAATGGGAGGCATGTGTCACACAGATGGCTGGCCTCAGTGCTTACATGCACTAGAGAAACACTCCGGGTTACATCACAAAAAGGATAATTTGGTGCACCTGGGACCGGGTTACGGGTAGTTTAGAGAGATGGGCGGGCGGGTCTAGCTATCCACATACCTCAACTCTGTGTGTGGTTAACAGCCTATAAAATGGAGGCTATTGTTTGGCACATGGTCTGTGTGTCTGGAGGGAGAAGGCCTACTGTGTGTGGTTGTCTCCAGACTGGGCCGTGTACTGGACTCCTACCAGCTTGTGTGACCACAGCGCTGGCTAACCAGAGACTTTGCTAAAAGGACTGTTTTCTTTGTTTTTGTTTGCATTTTGCTTTTGACCAGTTTATGAAGCAAATAAACGGTTATGGACATTTAAAGGAACATGGCTCCTGTTTGCCTCCCATTGCACCCAAGTGAGTACGATCCCTACACCGTGTTAAACGTGCGTCTATTAATACAAAAACAGTAAGTTCTAATTTAATTTCCTTTTCTCGTTTAATTTGACGACTGTCTGTTATATGGTTTTTGTACAATTTGTCAATAATATATAGTTTCTCCCCATATGCGTTATATTTGATGTTGAACAAAATGTTTTCTAGTAATTCATTTTTCTCATTTCAGGTATGATAATGGCTTCTCCCCTTGTGGGATTTTAGAGGTTTAAGAAAATAGCATCATTGTTTAAAACGTTTCCCACATTCTTAATATGTACATTGCTTCCCCCTTGTGTGAATTCTCTGGTGCTTATCAAGACTTGATTTATATGCCCACGATTTCCCACATTCTGAACATGAATATGGCTTCTCTCCTGTGTGAGCTCTTTGGTGTTTAACAAGCGATGATTTCTCTGTAAAACATTTTCCACATTCTGAACATGAAAATGGCTTTTCCCCTGCGTGAATTCTCTTGTGTATAACAAGATACCATTTATAGTTAAAATATTTCCCACATTCTGAACAAAAAAAAGGCTTTTTTCCCGTGTGAGTTCTCTGGTGTATAACAAGATGCGATTTCTGTTTAAAATATTTCCCACATTCTGAACATGAAAAAGGCTTCTCCACTGTGTGAGTTCTCTGGTGATTGTCAAGGTGTGATTTCCGTACAAAACATTTTCCACATTCTGAACATGAAAAAGGCTTCTCCCCTGTGTGATTTTTCTGGTGTGTAAGAAGATATGATTTCTCTACAAAACATTTTCCACATTCTGAACATGAATATGGCTTCTCCCCTGTGTGAGTTCTCTGGTGACTAACAAGAACTGATTTCCGTACAAAAGATTTTCCACATTCTGAACATGAATATGGCTTCTCCTCTATGTGAGTTCTCTGGTGTCTAACAAGGCGTGATTTCTCTACAAAACATTTCCCACATTCTGAACATGAAAAAGGCTTCTCCTCTATGTGAGTTCTCTGGTGTCTATCAAGGTATGATTTATCTATAAAACATTTTCCACATTCTGAACACGAATATGGCTTCTCCCCTATGTGAGTTCGCTGGTGTATAACAATAAATGATTTATTTGAAAAACATTTCCCACATTCTGAACATGAAAAAGGCTTTTCCCCTGTGTGACTTCTCTGATGTTTAACAAGCGATATTTTCTGTGCAAAACATTTCCCACATTCTGAACATGAAAAAGGCTTCTCCCCTGTGTGAATTCTCTGATGTGCAACAAGTGTTGTTTTATGTCCAAAACATTTCCCACATTCTGAACATGAAAAAGGCCTTTCCCCTGTGTGAGTTCTCTGGTGTTTAACAAGCTGTGATTTCTGTACAAAACATTTTCCACATTCTGAACAAAGATATGGCTTCTCCCCTGTATGACTTCTCTGATGTGCTATAAGATTTGATTTCAATGTAAAACATTTTCCACATTCAGAACATGAATATGGCTTCTCCCCACCAGTATGCATTCTCTCATGCCTAACAAGATCTGATTCCTGGTTAAAATTTCTCCCACATTTGGAACAAGAAAATCTCTTCTCCGTGTGAGTTTTTTGATGTTTAACAAAAGAGGTTTCGAGAGGACAACTATTTCCATATTCTGAATGTGTAATTGGCTTCTTTGCTTTAACAGTAGTTTGTTTTTCAATGCCTCTTTTCTGACTTTTGCTTTTCTTAGTAGTCTGTAATGAATCAGAAGATAGGACCTCTTCCATAGCATCAGATGATACATATTTGCTGTGAAGGGATGATGGTATATCTGGAGTAATGACTTTCACTTTAATTGTATCCTGTGTCATCTCAAGGTCATCTGATTTAAAAATTGAAGTCAGCTGTCCCTCAGATCTCATTGTACAGCCATCTGCCAAAAAAAAAATATATTTTTTAATAAAATATCTTTGAAATTTATATTTTTGAATATTTCTTCTCAAAGTGTCCATAGAAATAGGAAATTATGTAGTAAAATTTAATTATTCACTTAGACAATGACAGTTCACAAACTAATAGAAGACCTCAAAGCATGAACTATTAGAGTGTGGTGTTCAACTGTTTAGTTTATTCTGCCTCCCAAATATTGGAATAAAAAGCCACCAAAAATTGTTATGTAGGTTGTAACGATATGCGGTTGTGGATTTTAATAATCACCTACGCAGGTTAACGATGCAATTAGTTTTATTCCTACCGAGCACAGTAAACAGCAATTCCAGGTAAATGTTCAACGGGCAATTCTCTCAGTCCTTGAGTTTCCAACCCGGGATCAGTAGTTCCACTGCCCCGTATGAGGTGATACCCACTGTCACCCAATTTTTGGTTGGCCCACAGCTTTTTGTATCTGCCGGTATATTGGCAGTCACAGCATATGCTCCTTCATATGATGGATATCACGCCTGCAGCACATGGTACCACCCAGCTCTCGGTCTGACTAGAAAATGAGTCTTCTCTTTCTCCTGCACAAGGATCAGCCACCTGAATGGGCAGAAGTGCTCACCCCTCCCTACTACAGCTAAGTGTGCCTTAGTGGAGATATTTTCTCAGGACAAAGCCTTCACCTGGGTTCGCATGTGAGACTTCCTGTGGTGTCAGCTCCTCTGCGTCTAAAGGCCAAGTCACACTTAGCGACGCTGCAACGATCCCGACAACGATATGACCTGTCAGGGATCGTTGCTGTGTCGCTATGTGGTCGCTGGTGAGCTGTCAAACAGGCAGGCTCCCCAACGATCAGGGGAGCAGCGACATCGTGGAAAGAATCTTTCCACGATGTCCTGCTCCTGGTTACCAGCCTGCTGCTGAAGCAGGAGCAGGCTGGTAACCATGGTAAACATCGGGTTACTAGGGGCACATGCGCACCTAGTAACCCGATGTTTACAATGGTTACCACTCTGCTACAGTGAGCGGGAGGTTACCGCTCACTTTAGCAGGCTCGTAACCATGATAAACAATGGGTTACTAGGTGCGCGTGTGCCCCTAGTAACCCGATGTTTACCATGGTTACCAGCCTGATCGCTGCTCCCACTGGTCACACACAGCGATGTGTGCTGACCAGCGGGAGGGCAACGACCAAAAAATGGTCCAGGACACTTTGCAGAGATCAGCGACCTCACAGCAGGGGCCTGATCGCTGCAAAGTGTCACACATAGCGACATCGCTGGTGAGGTCGCTGTTGCGTCACCAAAACCGTGACACAGCTGCGATCTCGCTATGTGAGATGGGGGCTTTAGCTTCCCATCTACACAAAGGGTCCCTTGGCTGAGAGAACAGTGGCCCAAGGCCCCTGAGATAAGGTCACTGAATGGAATTGATACCTGAGGTTGAACTAATGAGCAAACAAATCACTAAAACAAAAACAACACAGCAAGCAAATCTCTAACAAAACACAAAAATAAGATCGACGAAAATGGGTGCTCAGCGCTGGAAAAGTATTTAGTAAGTGGCCAGGTCCTCACATAGGTGAAAATAATATTAATAAAAACTTCTACTTATCCCACAAAAACAAGCCTCCACTGAGGTGTCAAAATAGACATTACTCCTATAGATTAATTCTCTAATGGTTATAATTTACAAAATGGAGTCACTTTATGGGGTTTTCTTCTGCTTTAATTTTCTGTCATTCTGTAACAGAGTTTCTATAAATGGTGTTTCAGATATCCTCTGAGATCTGCTCCTGCGATGTCTGCTTCTGACACAAGTCGCCGCCATCATTCATTCTGAGGATGGCACTGGTGCTCAGCTCCCAGCTTGTGACTCTGGCCCGTTTACGGACTACTCTTGTGTCTCCTGATTTTGTATTTTCTCTGCCCTATTGGTTCTATCTAAAAAGTCTAAGCCCCTCAAAGTAATTTCAAAAGTGATTTGTTTCTTCCTGACCAGGCCAATTTTTTTCAATTCTGACCAGTGTCACTTTATGAGGTAATAACTCTGAAACGCTTCAATAAATCCCAGTGATTATGAGAAGGTGTTTTCATGACATGTTGTACTTCATGTAAATTTTAGTCGATATGATTTGCGTTTATTTCTGAAAATATTAAAAATCATTTTTGAAACATAAAAAAATTAGGACATTAGAAGGGTTAACATTTTATCAACAATTTCTAATTTTTCCAAAAAATTTACAAAGCCAATTTTTTTTTTAGGGATCACATCCCATTTGAAGTAACTTTAAGGGGCCTATGTGACAGAAAGTACCCAAAAGTGACACCATTTAAAAAAACACACCCCTCAAAGTGCTCAAAATCATATGCAAGAAGTGGACCATACAACTGTGCGATTTCTCCTGCGTACGCAGATACCCCATATGTGGTGCAAAACTACTGTTTGGGTGCATGGCACGGCTTGGAAGGGATGGAGCACCATTCAACTTTTGGAGCTCGAAATTGGCTGGAATAGATAGTAAACACCATGTTGCATTTGCAGAAATCCTGATATGCCTAAACAGTGGTAACCCCCAATAAGTGACCTCATTTTGGAAACTACACCTGTCAAGGAATTTATCTAGAGGTGTGGTGAGCACTTTGTACCTGTAGGTGCTTCACAAAATTTTATAACGTTGAAAATGAAAAAATACATTATTCCCACAAAAATGTTGGTTTAGCCCTAAATTTCTCCTTTTCAAAAGGTTAACAGGAGAAATTGCACCAGCATTGCAATGCACTATACCTGCCAATATTACACTTACAGACGCCTCTTAGACCGTGCTTGTGGCATGGCTCAACAGGACAAGTTGTCATGACAATAATCGGGCCCTCGTGGTGAATTCAGGGGGACGCCGATTAGACAGGAGAGGGAGACTCCTCACTCTCCTAGCCTACCAAATTCTGCAATCGATTGTGGCATTTAGGAGGTTAAACAGCCGCTCCTGGCAGTGACAGCCGGATCTCGGCTGTCACGTATTCTGAGCTCTCGACGGCAATCACGTAGGCACAGCTCCTGTGATGCGCACGATAGCCATGAATTACGCATACATCAAAGGTCGGGAACCCATATTCGACCATGATGAATTGATACATCAAAGGTCGTGAAGGGGTTAAAGACTACAAGGGAATTGCAGACTAATATAAGTGAGACAGGCCGATCCCACCACAATCAAACATATCATACAGAATGAACTCGCAAAAAAAGGAGACATAGCATAAAAAAACATGTTACATATACAATAAGAACATATGTTCAGGGGGAGAACTACAACACTAGACCAGAGTTGCACTCATTTATGGTGGACCATAGAAGCTCCTATGAGTTCTGACCAGAAGAGTAGAGAAGGTATTAGTGCTCCACATTACCGGAGAGATTGTGCAGTAATCTGAATTCCTTAGTATCGAAAACATAATGGAAATAATGACATGGAGTGAAGCCATGAAACCAGGGCTTGAGCCATGCCAACACATCTCCTGCAGAGGTGAATAAATGTATATTACAGCCATGAGACATGCACAGCTTAGATATATATCATGGCACACGTGTGATGTTTATGTAGTTTATCACAATCCTCTTTGAAGTTCGTTGGTTTTAAAAGTGTTATGCACACGCCCGGGCTGACTGGCGTGTGCGTGATTTAGTGATTCCACTGTGCCATGAACCGGAGAGTGCCTGGAGGGGCGTAACTAAGTATCAACCCGATCCGACCAAGGTCGCACGACGGCTAACGACGCCGTGCACCAGGGAGGAACCGAGCAGAGGGACCAGGTGCTACTCCAGGCCAGACCCCGGGCACGGTTGTTGACCCACACCGGGGAATACAGGAACAGGCAGGTTAAGCTGGCACACAGACAAGTGGGTATTGGCAGGCACGGCTGGCATGCAGACAGGTGGGCACTGGCAGGCACGGCTGGAGTGCAGACAGGAGGATACTGGCAGGCACGGCTGGTATGCAGACAGGAGGGTACTGACAAGTACGGCTGGCGTGCAGACGGGGAGGTACTAGCAGGTTGGAGCACAGGCTGGATAGGGTCCAGTACAGACTGGGATTCAGGAACAGAACCGCAGATGCGGTAGACAAGCAGAGCAGAGAAGAACCGCCGGAGCGGTGGGCAAGCCGGAGCAGAGAGGTACCGCCGGAGCGGTGAGCAAGCAGAGCAGGGAGAAACTTCCGGAGCGGTAAGCAAGGCAGAGCAGGCAGGAACCACCGGAGCGGTGAGCAAGGCAGAGCAGGCAGGAACCGCCGGAGCGGTGAGCAAGGCAGAGCAGGTAGGAACCGCCGGAGCGGTGAGCAAGGCAGAGCAGGCAGGAACCGCCGGAGCGGTGAGCAAGGCAGAGCAGGCAGGAACCGCCGAAGCGGTGAGCAAGGCAGAGCAGAGAGGAACTGCCAGAGCAGTGAGCAAGGCAGAGCAGAGAGGAACCGCCGGAGCGGTGAGCAAGGCAGAGCAGAGAGGAACCGCCGGAGCAGTGAGCAAGGCAGAAACCGCCGGAGCGGTGAGCAAGGCAGAGCAGGCAGGAACCGCCGAAGCGGTGAGCAAGGCAGAGCAGGCAGGAACCGCCAGAGCGGTGAGCAAGGCAGAGCAGAGAGGAACCGCCGGAGCGGTGAACAAGGCAAAGCAGACAGGACAGGGCTCTGTTCACACTGAACAGGCTGGAAGGGAAAAGCAGAACCAGATACACACAAGGTACTTGCAATGAAGTAGCGAGTGGACTCTAAACTCACAACAGAAGTACAGAGACATCGAGTAGGAGTTAGGTGCAGGTTCAGAGACTGCAGGAAAAGGGAAGGTACGGACACAGAGACAAACAGGCTAGGAGAGTGTTCAGACAGGAACTGACACTGCAACGAGATACAGGAGCGAGTCTGTGTATACGGCCCCCAGAGAGGCGGACAAACAGGCTAGGGGAGTGTTCAGACAGTAACTGACACTGCAACAAGATACAGGAGCGAGTCTGGGTATACGGCCCCCAGAGAGGCGGACAAACAGGCTAGGAGATAGTTCAGACAGGCCTGGGAATACAGCCCCCAGGTTGGCGGACAGGCAAGAAACAGAACGGGACGGGACCTGGCACATCAGAGGCAAGGAGCCCTCTGAAGGTAAGAGTTGCTCAGGCACCAGTTTCAGGGTGGAGCTGGTTTAAATATCCAGTGACAGAAAGCAATAGGCTGGAGACGCATTAGGGGTGTGCCCACAGCAGCTACTAGAAACAGGAAGTAACCGGGCCGCCGCCCTAAGCAGTCAGGACAGGGACAAGCAGACAGCAAGAACAGAAGCCAGGCTGGCAGACTGGACCGAAGATTAAGTTTGCGATCTTGCATAGTGGGAGATGGTGCACTATGCAAGTACGCCGCCAGGTATGTTACAGTACCCCTCTGCAAGAGTCATCTGAAGAGAATTTGGAGGCCAATCCTTCTCTTCAAGAGGATTACCTCTTCTGTCCATTAGAGGAAACGAAACTGGTCTCATCATCTTGGTAACTAGGATGCTTCCTCCCATCGAGCCATCCTCAGCAACAGATAAAGTGGGTGAAGTACCGGGAACAGCACACAGAAAAGTCTCTCTCCATTTGTTATCAGGTAGCACCCTGGTGGATTCAGGAGACAACTGGAGGTCCTCCGCCTGGTTGGAGGGGTGCAGAGATTCAGGGGTAACCACCACCTTGACATTCACTTTGCCAAGCTTACTGGATGCAGTGGGCGGCGTACCAGGTACCGGGTGTAGGAAAGTCTCTCTTCGTTTAACAGGTAGCACCCCGGGAAATTCAGGAGACAACTGGAGGTCCTCCGCCTGGTTGGAGGGATGCAGAGACTCGGGGGTAATCACTGCTTCAAAGTACATTTTGCCAAGATTACTGGATGAAGTGGGCGGCGTACCGGGTGTAGGAAAGTCTCTCTCCGTTTAACAGGTAGCACCCCGGGGCATTCAGGAGACAACTGGAGGTCCAACGCCTGGTTGGAGGGGTGCAGAGACACGGGGGTAATTACCGCCTTGATGGACATAGGACCAGATTTATTAGAGACGGAGGGTCCTTGCTTTGGGACCATCTCAAGTCTGGTTTTAGAGATGACATGTCTGAGGCGGGACGGTACCTGAAGCCAGATCATTGGTACAATCGTCGAGACTGTGTGGGGACATTGCCTCCGCTTCTCTTCCTTCGGAGACTTCAGCGCCCAGAGAGTCAGCGACTAGCAGATCTGGTGAAGAAGAAGAAGAAACTGCTGACTGTCCTGAAGATATGGGGACTGGACACCCCTTGTACCTTAGCAGTCCCCCAGGATACACCATACAGGGTCTCCAGACCTGAGCGGGCACTAGATCTCTCGGCTCTGGACGACTTGTGGGTAAACCAGTCAGCACCTGGATTATAAGCTTCTTCATGTGTAATGCTCCAATCTGGAGCTTAATTTGTACAGACATATTTTGACTGTTTCTGAGTAGGGCTCGTCCTTCCGCTGACAATGCCCAAACCGGCTTCTGGAGTTTTCGGACGGGAATCAAACACTGACTCTTCAAGGCTTTAAGCCCGAAACTTCCGGTTAATCTGAGGCTTTTACTTGCCACGGAGACAGTAAGGGTCATCTGTGGAGAGGAAACACTAAGGCCAAGGACAGCCTCTCCTACAGGCCTAATGTCTTGGGATTCTCCAACCCTCTCTGGACAAAGACCGTTAGGGGGTCCCAAACAACCGCAGCGGGACCGCAATCCGATTTTGTGACTGAGTTCCGGCCTCTGCTTCGCCTGACGAACATGGTCAACCTTCATGGATTCAGTGCGGGTAGCTGCTTCTGCAGGCTGGGGAACAAAAGGTCTTTGGGAGGACAGAACCTGGCGTGCTGGTTTGCCTCTACGCCTTGCACGTCTGGACTGCCTCTTGAGGTTGGGAAGAGAAGTATTCTGCGGAGTGTAGTCATCCTGGGTGGATTCTAGGTGGGCAGCAGTCTCTTCGGGATGGAGAACTGGTGAGCTATCCACACACATTACCCATCAGGATTGGGGTCATCGAAGACCATTAGAAAGGCCACCAGGAAGGCCTGCAGGTCAAAGACGATAGGATCCCATGCTTCCCATAGGGGGGTGATCCATTTCCAGGCATCACCCACTAGGTAGGACATCATAAATGCCACTTTAACCCGATCGGTAGGAAAATAGTGAGGATAGAACTTGAAATGCAGCATGCATTGCTCCACAAACGAACGACTTAGTTTTGGATCCCCATAGTACCATGGCGGATCCGCAGGAACGAGTGCTGATAGCTCCATTTGGACTGGTGCGTAAATCGCCTGGACATCAGCTTGCGAAAAAATTTTTTCTTGGTGCACGTATTCGCCAGACAAGGATTCAAATGTCTCTGAGAGCGAAGGGCCGTGGGGCTCAACGGGAACCATGGCCTGAGCAAACTGTTATGCACACGCCCGGGCTGACTGGCATGTGCGTGATTTAGTGATTCCACTGTGCCATGAACCGGAGAGTGCCTGGACGGGCGTAACTAAGTATCAACCTGATCCGACCAAGGTCGCACGACGGCTAACGACGCCGTGCACCAGGGAGGAACCGAGCAGAGGGACCAGGTGCTACTCCAGGCCAGACCCCGGACACGGTTGTTGACCCACACCGGGGAATACAGGAACAGGCAGGTGGGTATTGGCAGGCACGGCTGGCATGCAGACAGGTGGGCACTGGCAGGCATGGCTGGAGTGCAGACAGGAGGATACTGGCAGGCACGGCTGGTATGCAGACAGGAGGGTACTGACAAGTACGGCTGGCGTGCAGACGGGGAGGTACAAGCAGGTTGGAGCACAGGCTGGATAGGGTCCAGTACAGACTGGGATTCAGGAACAGAACCGCAGATGCGGTAGACAAGCAGAGCAGAGAGGTACCGCTGGAGCGGTGAGCAAGCAGAGCAGGGAGAAACCACCGGAGCGGTGAGCAAGGCAGAGCAGGCAGGAACCGCCGGAGCGGTGAGAAAGGCAGAGCAGGCAGGAACCGCCGGAGCGGTAAGCAAGGCAGAGCAGGCAGGAACCGCCGGAGCAGTGAGCAAGGCAGAAACCGTAGGAAAGGTGAGCAAGGCAGAGCAGGCAGGAACCGCCGGAGCGGTGAGCAAGGCAGAGCAGGCAGGAACCGCCGGAGCGGTGAGCAAGGCAGAGCAGGCAGGAACTGCCGGAGCAGTGAGCAAGGCAGAGCAGAGAGGAACCGCCGAAGAGGTGAGCAAGGCAGAGCAGAGAGGAACCGCCGGAGCGGTGAGCAAGGCAGAGCAGGCAGGAACCGCCGGAGCAGTGAGCAAGGCAGAACAGGCAGGAACCGCCGGAGCGGTAAGCAAGGCAGAGCAGGCAGGAACCGCCGGAGCGGTAAGCAAGGCAGAGCAGAGAGGAACCGCCAGAGCGGTGAACAAGGCAAAGCAGAGAGGACAGGGCTCTGTTCACACTGAATAGACTGGAAGTGAAAAGATACACACAAGGTAATTGCAATGAAGTAGCGAGTGGACTCTAAACTCACAACAGAAGTACAGAGACATCGAGTAGGAGTTAGGTGCAGGTTCAGAGACTGCAGCAAAAGGGAAGGTATGGACACAGAGACAAACAGGCTAGGAGAGTGTTCAGACAGGAACTGACACAGCAACAAGATACAGGAGCGAGTCTGGGTATACGGCCCCCAGAGAGGCGGACAAACAGGCTAGGAGATAGTTCAGACAGGCCTGGGAATACAGCCCCCAGGTTGGCGGACAGGCAAGAAACAGAATGGGACAGGACGGGACCTGGCACATCAGAGGCAAGGAGCCCTCTGAAGGTAAGAGTTGCTCAGGCACCAGTTTCAGGGTGGAGCTGGTTTAAATATCCAGTGACAGACAGCAATAGGCTGGAGACGCATTAGGGGTGTGCCCACAGCAGCTACAAGAGACAGGAAGTAACCGGGCCGGGATGGTGCACTATGCAAGTACGCCGCCATTCAAATTCAGGATAAAGGGAAACTCTGTTGTTATTGTAGAGAAATTCACACTTGGCCTTCACTGCTCATTTAATGCTGTCGATAATAAAAGTGAATTTTGGCCACAAAGACTGGACCTGGTCTTATAGGGACCATATGAGCACATTCAGCAGCACAGAAGAGAAGGTAGATTCATCCAATAAGATATCAGGACTCTAGGAAGCCAACAGCATCATTACCCTCCACTTTCTCTTAAGGGGCCCATCATAATAATTTTCTTCGAATGATTTTCTAACTTGTCAGCACATTCTACATATGCCGTCATTTGGCTTTGTAACTTACAGATCTGGGCAGGTAAGGGTCAGCATCTTATAATTCCAGGGGGTAGGTGGATCCTCCAGGTTGTAAGCTCTATAGAAGAAGGGCTTTCAATGCCCAAATTAATTTGAAAAGTATCAGGTGGAGGAAACTGTAGGGGTCTAATGGCAGAATGGTGATCACATGATTGTGATATGTCCAGACCATACATCTAACAAATAACCCCCATAAAATAATCTTTTATTAATCAAATAAAGCTTAAAATATTATCTCAATTAGAGATCCACTAAATGCCGTGCACAACCAGCATGGATGTACTTACGAAGAATTGCTCGGGAGGAGAGACTCCCATAACATGAGATGAGTAACTTATTCCTTTCAGTATTTTGAGAAGTGAAGTGTCTATCAGTACTCACTTCCAGTTTGCCATTTGTTTAATATGGTTGCCTGCTCGCATACCCGGCTGGGTATTTATTTAGTTTTGAATACTGATTATACGGAGTGATTTTGGTTATCCATTGTCTAACCTATGATATAGAGTTTACACCCCAGAACTTATAGGGGGGTATATGATCATCGGGTGTATCCCAAATGAGGGGACCATGCCCCCAATTGCAACCCCTATATGACTAACTTTAGAGACTTTGTAATATTATATCAATATACTCCGATGTTTTGTTTTCCTGTCTGATTATTGTTTTTATCAGTGGTGACAGTGGTTAAGCTTGAAGATATAAGCCAAATTTAATAGACAATGTTGGTTGGCCTCTTGGAAATTACATTGGTGATGTTTTTTCTGTGATTTGATTCATATGTCCGGACTTCACCACCAAAAAAGCAGTGAAAGCTGATGACTGAGAAGAATCTGTGACCTCTCTAGATTAAGTGGTTTCTACTCACCTGGATGGTTATCTGTAGGAATCTCCTCTTTACACCGCTCATCAATCCTTGCGTATGTCTCTGTAGTATTAATATGGGTCAGATCTTCACCCTGAAACAAACATTGCAAAAGTCACTGACAGATGGAGAAGTCACTTCTATGATCAGGTCTAATCCTGCCATGTCCACCAATCTCATTACACAAGTATAACACATATAATACTGGTGGATAAAACAAGATAGAACAGAATAGAACAGAAGACCTTCACAGCAGTCTACACATCATAGGGGAGATCTCATGACACCTTCTCTCCATCTACCTGATGATCACAAGGAACAGTGGAATCTTCTTGTTTACAGTCCTGTGGAAGAAGAGGACGGGGACATCTCTCCGGTGTTGTCCTCTTACTGGATAGAACTGGAGGAAACACATACAGGGACTGAATTCATTCTTTACATATAGATAATTATAAGCCGTGTGTATTTAGCCCCGTCTATTACCTGGTGATGTGAGGGGCTGGGGAACCTCCATCATGACGTCCTTGTACAGATCTTTATGTCCTTTTAAATATGCCCACTCCTCCACGGTGAAATAGACGGTGACATCCTGACACCTTATAGGAACCTGACACATACAATGATACCGTCATCCCCCCGTTTCAAGAATAGCATTACTGTATAATGTCCCAGCAATCCCAGCAGTGTCACCTCTCCAGTCAGCAGCTCAATCATCTTGTAGGCGAGTTCTAGGATCTTCTGGTCATTGATGTCCTCATGTATCAGGGGGTGAGGTGGAGGCCCCGTGATTGGGCTCAGTGGTCTTACCCATCCCTCAGACACAGGGGCCTGACAGCGCTCACTAGAGGTCTTCTTCACTACTGTGTAATCCTGGTTGTGGAGAGACACATTAATAAATCTCACTACAGACATTTCCAGAGTCCTCACCTCTCCAGTTCTGACCATCTGTTATTCCCATAGATAAGAATGATGTAATGTGACGTCATCAGAATCTCTTACCTCTCCAGTAAGCCGGAAGAGGATCTCTAGGGTGAGTTGACATAGCCGCTCCGCCATTTTGTTCTTGTCCATATCCATCTTTGATGGGTAAATCTGAAAAAATTGTCTAAATATAGAAGATTTTCACCGAGAAGATCCGATATCGTAGGGACCTGAATGTGAAGAAGATGAGCCGATGTTAGATCATAAAGAATCCAATGTAATACTACAATTACTGGCAATAATAAGGGGAAACATGAGGAGATATAATTTGTAGATGTTCTATTGTCTTGTCTCGTACGGAGTGGAACATCAGTTGAATTGCTGACCAAGTCATCTCCTCCATGCTCCCAAACACAAGTTTGTTGGGACTGACGCGGAAATACAGAGACTGTTGGAGGACTCAAGCAGTGGTGGCTTAGTAATGTGAAATCATTATTCTGTTACTATCTTTACTATTTTACTACATTCTCTTGATTACCTGACATCTACTAATAAAACTTATATACTTTAGATCACACATCAAACAACGGTGTATGTCTTTACTTCCCAACATTGTTATTGCTATTGTTGCATATACAGCTAACAAAGAAATCATCCAAAATATCAATGTCTATTAATCCATTTATAAACAATCCCAACAATACGAGATAGAAAAACACAGTATGGTGAGGAGACATGTCAGCTAATATCTGTAGACAGTGGAAATAGATGCCCAGCTGATTATGTGTATAGCTGAAGGCTTGTTTCACTCTATAAAGGGACCATGTTGATGACACTCCCAGAATGCTAGAGGGCTAATGCAGTGAGAACAAGTGTCCCCAAATGGTGTATCGCGCATGGACGCCGGCAGCAGGATCTTCCAGGGCGCATGTGCAGGTATTCCAGACACAAGAGGTTAAGATCGCAAATCGTACATGTGCCCTGGGCCTCAGATAATGTCAGGATGTCAAACAGCGCCCCGTACTGGTGCAAGCGTAGTTCGAGTCCATCGACACCGAGTGAACGCCCCCGCTGTTAAAGCACCAGTCAGTCGCATGGAGGCGCTCACACGGCGTAGCAAAGGATAAGATATTGCTGCAGTTTACAAAAAAATGCCACAGCGAGAACCAATAAATGTCACAGCAGGTGCGATATTAACACCTATAAGGGAAAACATATAATGCAAGAGATTCATATACTGTATTTTTCGAACTATAAGTGTTATGTTCTGCTACCAAAGCTAAGGAAAGAGAGGAGATCTGTCCCTACTATAGGACTCAGCTGAATCCCTACGATGTAACAGGGAACCTGATCCTGCGATCAGACCTGCTAAAGTCCTAATCTAGTCTGTACGGAGACCTATAGATGTGGGGAGGGAATCCCTACAAGTACTAAGGACTGGGAGGAATATGGGACACCTCCTAACAGAAATAGTAGCAGACAGACGAACAAACAAAATAGATAGAACATAGAGGTCCGTAGACCAAGCAAACTAACAGAGCTAGATACAGAGCACAGGCTAGCTAGAAAGTAGATATACAATGAAGTCCAGCAAAGCCAGAAGGGCGGAGCAGGATTAAATAGGCCAACAAGGTCATGTGACCAGCAAAGGAAAAAAAACCTAACAGCAAGGTTCTAACAGTACCCCCCCTTCTAAGAGGATCCTCCGGATCCCCTAGGACCAGGCTTATCAGGAAATCTCCTGTGAAACGCTCTGATAAGTCTGGACGCGGAAACATCATCTGACCTCACCCAAGAGTTATCCTCGGGTCCGAAACCTTTCCAGGCCACAAGATACTGCAAACTACCTCTATACCGTCTAGAGTCAAGGATGCGAGAAATTTCATATTCCCCGTCCTCCACCACCGGAGGAACAGAGGCAGAGGCGTCACCATCCGACACAACAGCTTTTTTTAACAGAGAGACATGAAAGACCGGATTAATTCTCCAGGAGGTAGGAACCTCCAACCTAACAGCAGATTGGTTGACAACCTGAAGCACCTTAAAGGGCCCTACAAACTTGGGACCCAATTTCTTAGAAGGAATCCTCAACCGCAGATTCCTAGAGGACAACCAAACCATGTCACCAACAGCGAACAAAACCTCCTGTCGTTTCCTATCAAAGTAGTCTTTAGATTTTCTGTTGGCCTCCTGAAGATTACCACGCACATCCGTCCAAACTCTTTCCAAATCACCGGAAAAATTCTCCTCCTCAGGCACGGCAGATCCCAACTTGGAGAACGACCCAAACGACGGATGTCTCCCAGAACAACAAAAAAAAGGCGAACAACCAGCAGAAGAAGATGTATGATTGTTCAGAGCAAATTCAGCAAGTGGCAGAAACTCAGACCACCCCTCTTGATTGTCTGCCACAAAACAACGCAAGAACTGCTCAACATCCTGGTTTTTCCTTTCTGTCTGGCCATTAGATTCAGGATGATATCCGGACGAAAACGACAAATGAATTCCCAACCTGTCACAAAAGGCACGCCAAAAACGAGCCACGAACTGAGGACCCCTATCAGAAACAATGTCAGTAGGAACGCCATGAAGTCTGACAATTTCCTTGACAAAGGCCTTAGCGAGAGTTTTAGCGCAGGGCAGTTTGACGAAGGGAACCAAGTGACACATCTTGCTAAAACGGTCCACGACCACCCAGATGACAGTAAAACCCTCAGAGGGGGGAAGGTCAGTTATAAAGTCCATAGCCAAATGTGTCCAAGGAGCACTGGGGACCTCCAAATGACAAAGTAACCCCGCAGCAGGAGTATGTGAGGACTTAGATCTAGCACATATAGTACATTGGCGCACCCACTTAATGACTTCCTTCTGCCATCCAGGCCACCAAAAACTGCGACCCACCAGTCTCTTGGTCTCAGAGATTCCGGGATGACCTGCCAACCGAGATTCGTGACACTCAACAAACAAATCTCTCCTAAAGGTCCCAGGCACAAACAACCTCCCATGAGGAGTGTTAGATGGGGCATTCTCCTGAGCTTTAAGAATCTCATCTTCCAAAACGGAGTCTAAAGCAGCTATCACAACACCTTCTTGTAAAATGTTTTCCTCTTTCTCAGCACCGATTATGGGAGAAAAACTGCGAGACAAGGCAACCGCCTTAACATTCTTAGTACCAGGGATGTAAGTAACGGAGAAATTAAACCGCGAGAAAAACAGTGCCCACCTAGCCTGACGGGCATTCAGGCGCTTGGCAGCATCAAGATATATCAGATTTTTATGATCCGTAAGAACCTGAACGGGAAATTCCGCACCTTCCAAGAAGTGGCGCCAGTGTTCAAATGCGAGTTTAATAGCCAATAATTCCCGATTACCAATATCGTAATTCAATTCAGTCTCCGAAAATTTTTTTGAAAAAAAGGCACAGGGATGTAATCCATCCCCGTTATCCTGAGACAATACTGCGCCAACCCCCACAGAGGAAGCATCAACCTCAACCAAAAACGGCCTAGTAACATCAGGCTGCATAAGGATGGGAGCAGAGGTGAACCTCTCCTTGAGATACACAAAAGCTTCAATGGCCTCAGAAGACCACTGAACCGCATCAGCACCTTTCCTGGTGAGATCAGTCAGAGGTTTGACAATACTAGAAAAATTTTTTATGAATTTTCTATAGTAATTGGCGAAACCCAAAAACCTCTGTATCGATTTCAAACCAATAGGCCTAGGCCATTCCTGCACAGCCTGAACCTTAACCGGATCCATCTCAAAACCTTGGCTGGAGATAATGTAGCCCAAAAAACTAATTCTCTGTACAGCGAACTCACATTTCTCCAGCTTAGCAAAAAGCGAATTGTCCATTAATAACTGTAATACCTCACGCACGCTCCGCCAATGAGACTCCAGATCTGGCGAATAAATCAAAATGTCATCCAAATACACAACCACATTTTTACCGATCAAAGGTCTAAGGATGTCATTAATCAGATTCTGAAAAAATGCAGGAGCATTAGTAAGACCAAAAGGCATAACCAGATTCTCAAAATGACCCACAGGAGTGTTAAAAGCAGTCTTCCATTCATCACCCTCCTTCATGCGCAACAGATTCTATGCCCCCTTAAGGTCAATTTTAGAGAAACACTTGGCCCCCAATAACTGGTTAAACAGATCAGGAATCAATGGCAGTGGGTAAGGATTGCGTACCGTAATTTTGTTAATCTCACGAAAATCCAGACAAGGACGTAAACCGCCGTCCTTTTTTTTTACAAAAAAAAATCCAACCGCCACAGGAGACTTAGAGGGCCTAATGTGACCGGCGGCCAAACTTGTCTGTATGTATTCCTCCAAAGCCTTCCTCTCAGGAATAGTAAGGTTAAATAAACGACTTTTAGGAAGAATCGCTCCAGGGACAAATTCAATAGAACAATCATAGTCTCTATGGGGAGGCAAAACCTGCGATTCTTTCTCAGAAAAAACTCTCCAAAAATCCTGAATAGGAACAGGCAATTCTCCCCTATCCAAAGCTGCAATACGCCCGTTACAACACTTGTCATAACATTTATGGCTCCAGGATTTAATTTCACTGGTAGACCAATCCAGTACAGGATTGTGAAATTTTAACCAGGGCAAACCCAATATTACTGGAGAAGGCAAGTTATTCAACACTACCAAATCCAATTTCTCATGGTGAACACCATTAATAGTGAGAGGAAATTCACTGACCTTGAGAGTAATATTCTTCAAAGGGGAGCCATCCACAGAAACCACAGCAATGGGGGATGATAAAGGTTCAGGTTTTAAATTGAGTTTTTCCACGAATCCCCCATCAATTACATTCAGTGTAGACCCGCAATCAACAAACACCCGAAATTCCATTAATTTTTCCTGAGCAATCGTGGAAGCAGCTAAAAATATACCCTTGGAATTTAAACAGGCAATACGGGCGTGACTGACCATTTTTTTTTTCTTTCTTCATACGAAGCTCACAGCCTTTAATCAAATGACCAGATTTTCCGCAATAGAAACACAAGCCTTCCGAAAAACGACGGTCTTTTTCTTGAGAGCGAGGTGCCACCGATCCAATCTCCATCGGTTCACCACTGTTAGTACACACATTATCATAACCAGAAACTGACATAGCAGAGGATTTGCTCTCATTAACCCTAGCACGCAGTCTTCTATCCACCCGTATAGCTAATTGCATAGCCTGTTGCAAATCCTCAGGTGTAGGATAAGCAATTAGCAGGTCTTTAACCCTTTCACTGAGCCCAGCAAGAAATAGACTTTTCAGAGCAGAATCGTTCCACCCTGTTTGAGTGGACCAACGACGAAAATGAGTACAATATTTTTCCACATTACCTGATCCTTGTTTTAAACGTCTCAACTCAGTCTCAGCTGATGCCACACGGTCAGGATCATCATATAATAATCCTAAAGCAGAAAAAAAAACTATCCACTGATCTGAAGCATGTATCACTAGGTTGCAAAGAAAAGGCCCACTCCTGAGGCTCTTTGCGCAAAAGTGACATTATGAACCCTACGCGCTGGGATTCATCCCCAGAGGACTTGGGTCTCAAACGAAAATACAATAAGCAAGCATTTTTAAATGAAAAAAATTCTCGATGTTCACCAAAAAATAAATCCGGCAAACATACCTTAGGCTCCAAGAAATATGCTCCAGGACAGTTACTCACGTGCTGACGGAGCTCGGCCACTTCCAGAGAGAGTCCCTGCAGGTGTTTAGTCAAATCCTGAACCGACACCATGATGGAACAAAAAAAAAAAAAAAAAATCTTTCCTTAGAGAATTTGCAGGCTGGACTTACTGTTATGTTCTGCTACCAAAGCTAAGGAAAGAGAGGAGATCTGTCCCTACTATAGGACTCAGCTGAATCCCTACGATGTAACAGGGAACCTGATCCTGCGATCAGACCTGCTAAAGTCCTAATCTAGTCTGTACGGAGACCTATAGATGTGGGGAGGGAATCCCTACAAGTACTAAGGACTGGGAGGAATATGGGACACCTCCTAACAGAAATAGTAGCAGACAGACGAACAAACAAAATAGATAGAACATAGAGGTCCGTAGACCAAGCAAACTAACAGAGCTAGATACAGAGCACAGGCTAGCTAGAAAGTAGATATACAATGAAGTCCAGCAAAGCCAGAAGGGCGGAGCAGGATTAAATAGGCCAACAAGGTCATGTGACCAGCAAAGGAAAAAAAAACTAACAGCAAGGTTCTAACAATAAGATGCACCGGACCATAAGATGCAGCTAGGTTTTAGAGGAGAAAATTAGGAAAAAAAATTGAAGCAAAAAATGTGGTCATGATGCACTGTTATGGAGGAGGGGTATCTGCTGTAGACACTGTTATAGGGGTAATGTACCCCGATTTTATACTAATATCCCCCACCCTGGTATATATACTCCCCAAGCCGAATATAAATATGTCCCCATCCAGGTATATATGATCCCTATCCTGGTATATATGGTCCCCAATCCAGGTATACATGGCCTCCAATCCAGGTATACAGTTGGGCTCAAAAGTTTACATACCCTGGCAGAATTTTTGCTATCTTGGCTTTGTTTCAGAGAATATGAATGATAAAAAAAAAACTTTTTTCTCCACTCATGGTTCTTGGTTGGGTGAAGCCATTTATTGTCAAACTACTGTATTTTCTCTTTTTAAATCTTAATGACAACCAAAAATATCCAAATGACCCTGATCAAAAGTTCACATACACCAGTTCTTAATACCATGTATTGCCTCCTCTAACATCAATGACAGCTTGAAGTCTTTTGTGGTAGTTGTGGATGAGGTTCTTTATTTTCTCAGATGGGAACGCTGCCCATTCTTCTTGGCAAAAAGCCTCCAGTTCCTGTAAATTCCTGGGCTGTCTAGCATGAACTGTGCGCTTGAGATCTCCCCAGAGTGGCTCAATGATATTGAGGTCAGGAGACTGAGATGGCAACTTCAGAACCTTCACTTTGTTCTGCTGTAGCCAATGACAGGTCGACTTGGCCCTGTGTTTTGGATCGTTGTCATGTTGGAATGTCCAAGTACGTCCCATGCGCAGCTTCCGGGCTGATGAGTGCAAATTTGACTCCAGTATTTGCTGATAATGAGCTGCATTCATCTTTCCTTCAACTTTTACCATAGGCCTTATTGACCTCTAACCAAATGTAACGTTTATGGTTGTGGCCAAAAAGTTCAATTTTGGTCTCATCACTCCAAATTACCTTGCTCGAGAAGTTTTGAGGCTTTTCTCCGTGCTGTTTGGCATATTGTATGCGAGATACTTTGTGGCATTTGCGCAGTAATGGCTTTCTTCTGGCGACTCGACCATGCAGCCTATTTTTCTTCAAGTGCCTCCTTATTGTGCATCTTGAAACAGCTATACCGCTAGTTTTCATAGATTCCTGAATTTCAGCTGATGTTATCTGTGGGTGTTTCTTTGCATCCAGAACAATTTTCCTGGCAGTTGTGGCCGAAATCTTTGTTAGTCTACCTGACCGTGGTTTGGTTTTTACAGAGCCCCTTATTTTCCATTTGTTAATCATAGTTTAAACACTGCTGACTGAGTCAGTCTGGATCCCAGAAACTCACTCAGCTTTTAGGAACACACATTGATTACAAGAAAACAGGTGATGATGTTACTTTTAATAGCCATCCATTCAAACCCATTTGTGTCAAATTCTGAGCATGTTATCAGGCCAAAATCACGAGGGTATGTGAACTTTTGATCAGGGTCATTTGGGTGTTTTTGGTTGTCATTAAGATTTAAAAAGAGAAAACACAGTAGTTTGACAATAAATGCATTCACCCAACAAATAACCATGAGTGGAGAAAAAGCTTTTTTATCATTCATATTCTCTGAAACAAGGTCAAGAAAGCAAAAATTCTGCAGGGGTATGTAAGATTTTTGAAATTAAGCCCTGGTATTTGAGAGCAAACAGGCCCACTTAGTGTATGGTGAATGTTCATGAAATATGTTGTGCCTCTACGGGGAAGATTGTGGCATGCGAGAAGTGTAATATACTGTATTGGGCTAGTTAGGTGTGCAAATAAAAAGGATGCAAGCAATCTATTATATTGCTCCCATAGCTTTTATTTCCGTACTAAACTTACTGACAACTTGAGAAGGCACATGAATGACACTCTAAATGGGAAAAATGTTGTCAGGAAGAAAACAGTATAGATTAATGTCAGGAATATTATAAAATATTAATATCAGGAAAATGTTCTTCCATATCTGCCTGACGTAGATGTTCACCCCCCTCCCTTATTCCCCTTCTGCTCAGCACAAAAGCCTAAATTAGTCCACGCCTGGTAAATAGTTTATGCAAACAAGGCCAGGCAAGGAGTGTTATAACTTCGTTAAGAAGCAAGCATCTTGTCCCTGAAAGACGCAGGAGGTAATTAAAACGCAGGCTGGCACTAATTTGCATGTAACTGTTGAAGCTACTTCCCGAGCTTCAAAGGGGAATTTCTAGATGCACTGACTCCGATATGAAATATGAAATCTTGTGAGTTCCATAGGTCCGACAGTAATGGGACCCATATGTGTAGTGACCAAATCAGCCAAGGAATGTATAGGTAGTTTTCCAGGGCTGTAACCAAAATCAGGGAGCTGTAGCGCAAAAACACCAGAATAGCAGACTGCAGCTATGTGAAGTGTGATATCAAAATAAAGATAAAATCATAAGGGGAAAAAATGGCGAGCGATGAGTTATCGCAGAAGTCAGCGTTTTTAATAAAAATGTACAGGCTGGAGACCGGCCCACATGATGTCACCACAAGGGGCATGGGGCCAGATCTCCCCTTAGGTATAAGAGAACCCATGGAGAAGACAAGAGCACTCATTGCCAGGGGGGAATAAGAATTATAAGCAACGGGTCCTGTTCAATAACAGCATAATCTGGAGAGCCCCTCCTCCACCTATATTGAATCGTCTCCGCGATCGTATAGTGTAAGTAAGTTATCGTCTCTTTCCTCATGTTTATTTTATGCAACTGCGTATGTATTTTAATGTCCCCTTTGTAACATCCTTGTATATATTTTTCCTAAACACTGCCTCCCTTTTGGATTAAATATAAAATTTAATAGTTCAGTTTCTGTTGTTCTGTAATCGTTCCCTTCCCCGAAGCCATATACGCTACCAAAACGCAGGCGCCTGGCCAGGCCTGTATTCTATTTCAAACTCGGCCGGTGGTGGCAGAGAGTATTAATAATTGGGCTATCGTGAAGCTGACAGTAACCGTACGGAGGGCGTTAAACACGGAGTCCAGTCTGTGGAACCCAGGGTGTTGAGCCATACGCTCACTGGTCCCTTACCGATACCTACGTAGAGAGTAGTCTGGATCGCGTGCTCGCGACTCCGGACGAAATATGGACAGCGTGACGGCACGGTGAGATATTGTGTGATCTCCCCGGTGTCGTCCTGTGTGTGGGTGGAATCCCTGACAAATTGGTGGCAGCGGTGGGATACTGTGTGATCCTGCTGGTGCCGTCCCTGACAATTAATAAGGGAGGTCATTGTATACGGGTTATTGAACTGGAAGTGGTTATTTTGAATGGGGAATGTGGTCTGTACAGTTCTAGGGGGCAACAGTGGGCAGCTGCTCTAGGAGCCCGGTGTGCTTTGTGTACTTTTCAGCGGTTGGTGGCCGGGTGTTCTGCCCTCAGGTAGCCGGGTTGTGAGAAAGTGTTTATTTTAAATGGTTATGCAGCCAAAGTTACATGACTGGGAAGCCATTGATATATACTGCCAGACAGAGGCCAGAAAGACATTATTTTGGCCCCTGTCTGACTAATGGACACTTATGTACAGTGGTCTTAGGGAGGTGTGCGCTGGATACTGGGCTGTGACGTGAAATGCCGCCCGCAGCCCATCAATCAGGGGGGTGCAATGTTGTCCACAGCCCATCAATCAGGGGGTGCGTGCAACTGGGTCACGCCTGGCTGAATGCGGAACTTCAAGTGAATTCAGCGGATGTCAGCAGCGGCTGCAGCCGGGTCATGTGATGTGGACTGAGCGAGCAGCGATAGCGCCGCTTACAGGCAAGAATGGCAACAAGAGGTATTTACAAAAATACTTCTTTCCACTGTTTTAGTTGGTTGTCTAATTATTTATTGTAGCGGACAACCTCTTTAAAGAATTGACGTGATGCAGATGCGAAAACTGCTTCAAATGTGTCATGTGTATGAGCCTTCAGAAATCTCATTCACTTTGCTGGGACTGTCAAATGCTGGAAAAAATGCAAAGGAAAACGCGACATGCGTATATAACCTAAACGAACCCTCAGCCCATCATGGACACATTTTGCGATGTGATTGGCCCATTTTTTAAACCTCCTGAACAAGACCATAATCTAATGTGCACACACTGTCCTTTATAAAAGCTATTTGCACAAGTTACAAAATGTAACCCTATCACTGCCCACCCAAACATTGTTTTCTCAGCCAGCTGCAGGGAAGCAATGATAAGAGTTAACAATGAAAGGGTCTTGTAAAACAGCTTCAATAAACACAGGAGGTTGATTAGAAGGTGTGTAGTTAAATGGGACTTGCATATCAGAGGAGGGAGCTGCCAGAGGAGGAGTGTTTCACATGTCTCCTCACACCAGAAAAAGCCTTAGGAGTGGGAGCCAAAACCAGGTGCGGAACAATCAGAGAAAAGGTGTAATAGAAACAAGTCACCAATTCTGCATTTATCACCCACTCCTGGTTTTGGCTCCCACTCCTCAGAAAAAATACTGGCCATATACTGATAGTGGGGCAGTAGCCTTACTCACCAGTCAGAATGGGGAGGGGGCTGTAGTACAGGCAGTAATCATACTTCTTGTCAGTCTGTGGATGCTGTCCACCTCAGTCTGCTCTTGGTGGACGGCTGAGTGCAGCTGAGAGTCATCACTCTCAGCTGCACTCACTGGCTGTGTCCCTCTCTCCTCCATGTGCCTTGCATCACGAGGAACAAAAGAAGGTCACATGAGAGAGAGGGTAAGAAGTGTATCCCTATGCAGCTGTTAGAACCCTCTGTTTGTTTTTTCCTTCCTGTGTTTTGCAGTCATGTGACCATTTGCCTTTATATTCCAGCTCCGCCCTTTTGGCTGTGCTGGACTTCAGTGTTTGACAGTTTCTCTAGCCAGGAGCTTCGGTGCCTTTCTCTGTCAGTTCGCTTGGTCCTTCTGGGACCTCTAGTACCTTTTTGTCAGTTTGTCTTTTTGTCTCTGCAACAACTTCTCTGTTTAGGAGGTGTCCCATTTTTGACCCAGTCCTTAGTTCTTTTAGGGACCCCTCCCCTTATTCTATAGGTCTTCGTTCAGACTAGCCAAAGACTAAGGCGGGTCTGTTCGCTAGGAACAGTCAGCCCGCTACCTTGTACGGATTCAGCTTAGTCTTACTGTAGGGACAGCTTTCCCCTATCTTTCCTTAGTACTTGTTGCAGATCATAACAGTAAGTCCAGCCCAAAGAACTAAAAGGAAAGAAATTCGGGGATCAGTATGGTTTCCGTCCAGGATTTGGCTCAACGCTTGCAGGGATTGTCTCTGGAGGTGGCCGGGCTACAGCAAGTAGCTGTTCTGGAGTGCATTTTGTGGAACCCAAGGTAGGACAGCCTGATGTTTTTTATGGTAAACAGCAAGATTTTTTTTTCCTTTAAAAATGCTTGTTTGTTATATTTTTGTTTGAGACCAAGGTCCTCTGGGAATTAATTACAGCGCATTGGTTTTATTATGTCACTTTTGCGCAATGAACCACAGGGTTGGGCCTTTTCTCTCCAACCTAATAATCCGTGTTTAAGGTCTGTAGAAGAATTTTTTTCAGCTATGGGGCAATTATATGACGATCCTGATAGAATCTCATTGCTGAGGCAGAACTCAGGCGTTTGAATCAGGGGTCAGGTGATGTTGAAAATTATTGCACACTTCAGGAGATGGACTTCAGAAGTCAAATGGAATGATCCTGCGCTGAAATGTTTATTTCTTGCTGGTCTGAGTGAAAAGGTTAAGGATCTGCTAATTGCATTCCCCACACCTGAGACTCTCCAGGATGCCATGCAATTAGCTGTTCCTGTGGACAGAAGACTGAGGTACAGGGTGAATGAGGTAAAGACTCCTGTAATGTCAGGTCCTAGTCCCCAGAAAATCTGCTCTGACGGCGGAGAACCGATGGAGGTTGGAGCGCTGTCACTCCGCTATCAGGAAAGAGACCGGAGGTTCGCCGAGGGATTGTGTCTTTATTGTGGTAAAGCTGACCATTTGATTAAGTATTGTGAGCTTCGTTTAAGTAAAGAAAAAAAAAAAAATCAGTTACGCCCATATAGCTTGTTTACGCTCTGCAGGAGTATTTCTTTCTGGGAGTACTATTTTGCAGGGAGATTTGATTGAATTTCAGGTATTTGTGGATTGTGGTTCAACACTTAATGTGATTGATAAAGGGATTTTAGAAAACCTTAAATTGAAATCCAAACCTTTGTCATCACCTATTTCTGTGATTGCAATTGATAACACTCCCTTGAAATGTATTACTCACAAGGTTGCTGCATTTCCCCTCACTATCAATGGAGTTCACCAAGAAATTTTGGACTTGGTTGTATTAGATAATTTACCCTCTCCGGTCGGTTTAGGTTTGCCTTGGTTAAAACTGTACAATCCTTTGCTTGACTGGTCTACTAATGTGATTAAGTCTTGGAAAAAAGGGAATTACCGGTACCTATTCAAGATTTTTGGAGGGTTTTTTCAGAGGAGGAGTCGCAAATTTTACTTCCTCATAGGGATTATGATTGCGCCATTGAATTTGTTCCTGGAGCTACTCTTCCCAAGAGTCGCTTGTTTAATCTGACTATTCCTGAAAGAAAGGCCTTGGAGGAGTACATACAGTCTAGCCTGGCTGCTGGTCACGTTAGACCTTCTAAGTCGCCTGTGGCAGTTGGATTTTTCTTTGTTAAAAAAAAGGACAGGGGTTTACGTCCATGTCTGGATTTTCGTGAAATGAATAAGATTACCGTACGCAACTCCCACCCATTGTCGTTAATTCCTGACTTGTTTAACCGGTTGGTGGGGGCCAAGTGGTTCTCAAAAATTGATCTCCGGGGGGCATACAATTTGTTAAGAGTGAAGGAGGGTGATGAATGGAAAACTGCTTTTAACACTCCGGTAGGTCATTTTGAGAATCTGGTGATTCCTTTTGGTCTTACCAATGCACATGCATTTTTTCATAACCTTATTAATGACATCCTGAGACCTTTGATTGGTAAGAATGTTGTTGTGTATTTGGATGACATTTTGATTTATTCACCAGATTTAAAGTTCCATTGGCAGAGTGTATGTGAAGTTTTTCAGTTATTGAGTGATAATTCACTCTTTGCTAAGCTGGAGAAATGTGAGTTCGCTGTGCAGAAAATTAGTTTTTTGGGCTACATTGTCGTCAGCGAGGGCTTTGAGATGGACCCGGTGAAGGCTCAGGCTGTGCAGGAATGGTCTAGGCCTATTGGTTTGAAATGTATACAGAGATTTTTGAGTTTTGCCAATTATTGCAGGAAATTCATTAAGAATTTTTCTGTAATTGTTAAGCCTCTGACCGATCTCACCAGGAAAGGTGCGAATACGGTCCAGTGGACTACTGAGGCCATTGAAGCGTTTGAGTATCTCAAAGAGAGGTCCAGTTCTGCCCCTATCCTTATGCAGCCTGATGAGACAAAGCCTTTTTTGGTCGAGGTCGATGCTTCATTGGTGTTGGTCGGAGCAGTTTTGTTTCAGGAGAACAAAAATGGAGAACATCCTTGTGCCTTCTTTTCGAAAAAAATTTCGGAAACCGAACTGAATTATGATGTTGGAAATCGGGAGTTGCTGGCTATTAAACTCGCGTTTGAACATTGGCGTCATTTTTTGGAAGGCGCTAGATTTCCTATTCAGGTTTTCACAGATCATAAGAATTTGATCTATCTGGATGCTGCCAAGCGCTTGAATGCCCGTCAAGCTAGGTGGGCACTTTTTTTTTCTCAGTTTCATTTTTCTGTTACCTATATCCCTGGTACTAAGAATGTTAAAGCCGATGCTTTATCTCGCAGCTTCTCTCCTACGGTCGGTGCCGAGGAGGAGGAGAGCATTTTACAGAAACGAGTTGTGGTGGCGGCATTGAACTCCGTTTTGGAGAATGGGATTCTGAAAGCTCAAGATGATGCTCCATCTAACACTCCCCATGGGAGGTTGTTCGTGCCTAGAGCCTTTAGGAGAGATTTGTTTGTGGAGTGTCATGAGTCTCGGTTGGCAGGTCATCCAGGAATTTCGGAGACTAAGAGACTTATCAGTCGCAGTTTTTGGTGGCCTAGATGGCAGAAGGAAGTCATCAAGTGGGTGCGTCAATGTACTGTGTGCGCTAGGTCAAAGGCTTCACATACTCCTGCTGCGAGGTTGCTTTGCCCTCTGGAGGTTCCTAGTGCGTCTTGGACGCATCTCACAATGGATTTTATTACTGATCTTCCAGTGTCGGAGGGTTTTACTGTCATCTGGGTGGTCATGGACCGTTTTAGTAAGATGTGTCATTTGGTTCCATTAAGTTGCCCTGCGCCAAGACACTCGCTAAGGCGTTTGTTAAGGAGATTGTCAAGCTCCATGGCGTTCCCACCGATATTGTTTCTGATAGAGGAACTCAGTTTGTGGCTCGCTTTTGGTGTGCTTTTTGTGACAGGTTGGGAGTCCATTTGTCATTTTCGTCTGGTTATCATCCTGAATCTAATGGACAGACTGAAAGAAAGAACCAGGATGTTGAACAGTTTTTGCGTTGTTTTGTGGCAGACAATCAAGAGGTGTGGTCTGAGTTTCTGCCTCTCGCAGAATTTGCTCTTAACAATCATACATCCTCCACTGCTGGGTGTTCTCCTTTTTTTTGTTGTACTGGGAGACATCCGTCTTTTGGTTCGTTCTCCAAATTGGGGTCGGCGGTGCCGGAGGAGAAGAATTTTTCCGGTGATTTGGAGAGAGTTTGGACTAATGTACGTTGCAACCTGCAAGAGGCCAACAGGAAGTCCAAGAAGTATTTTGACAGGAAACGTAAGGAGGTTTTGTTTACTGTGGGTGACATGGTTTGGTTGTCCTCGAAGAACCTGCGGTTGAGGATTCCCTCTAAAAAACTGGGTCCTAAGTTTGTGGGTCCATTTAAAGTTCTTCAGGTGGTTAACCCGTCTGCTGTTAGGTTGGATGTCCCTACTTCCTGGAAGATTAATCCTGTGTTTCATGTTTCCTTGTTGAAAAAGGCTGATGTATCAGATAGGGACGCCACTGTCACAGTTCCTCCTGTGGTGGAAGACAGCGAATATGAAATTTCTCGTATCTTGAATTCTAGATGGCATATAGGGAGATTACAGTATCTTGTCTCCTGGAAGGGTTTCGGTCCCAAAGACAACTCCTGAGTAAGGACGGATGAAGTCTCTGCTCCTAGGCTTGTTAAAGCTTTCCACAAGAGGTTTCCGGATAAGCCTGGGCCTGGAGGATCCGATGGATCCTCATAAAAGAGGGGGTACTGTTAGAACCCTCCTGTTTGTTTTTCCCATCTTGTGTTTTGCAGTCACATGACCATCTGCCTTTATATTCCAGCTCCGCCCTTTTGGCTGTGCTGGACTTCAGTGTTTGACAGTTTCTCTAGCTAGGTGCTTCGGTGCCTTTCTCTGTCAGTTCGCTTGGTCCTTCTGGGACCTCTAGTACCTTTTTGTCAGTTTGTCTTTTTGTGTTCTGCAACAACTTCTCTGTTTAGGAGGTGTCCCATTTTTGTCCCAGTCCTTAGTTCTTTTAGGGACCCCTCCCCTTATTCTATAGGTCTTCGTTCAGACTAGCCAAGGACTAAGGCGGGTCTGTTCGCTAGGAACAGTCAGCCCGCTACATCGTAGGGATTCAGCTTAGTCTTACTGTAGGGACAGCTTTCCCCTATCTTTCCTTAGTACTTGTTGCAGATCATAACAGCAGTGCAAGGATCTAAATGTTCTATATGAGAGAGACCTGCAGGGTAACTGAGCCCACTGCCGGCACCTGTCCATCTGGCAATTTCCAGAACTGCCAGTTGGCCAATCCGGCCCTGCACCATGATAAGAGGTGTCTAGCAATGCAAAACTTGGCTCTCTTGTATGGAGCCAGAAGTAGTGTCACAGGCTTACAGTAGAAATTCCCATATACAGATCCTAAATAAAACCACCAAGGTCATCTGTTCACTCAATCCCGTGGGGGCGAGAGAGTCCAAATGGAAAATCCATTGCCATTCTTTTTGGAGGATTTGTTTATTTCAATCTCATTTTCTGGCATTTTGTCTGACAACCTCTAAAATACAAAAGGAGATAGCTTTGTTGTCACCCTTAAGATACTCTCTAATTTGTCTACCAATGAGGTATCACTTTTATGTCTAGTGTCTCCGAGGTGTTCACTGATGCGTCTTCTAAATTCCCTTATAGTTTTTTTCTCCCAAAGTCTAAATATAGTAACATTCTTACTAAAATTTGGGTCAAGGTTCTGGATAAAAAACTAATCTCAAAAATGAATATGAATTCCTGGTATCTAACTGTCACCATTCCCACTTGTTATGCTCTCCATGAAGTTCTAAAATGGTTAGACCCACTTAGAGGACGACCTATAGTGTCAGGAATAAATTCCATTAGTCAGTATGCAGGGTTCTAAATAGACAAGCTACTCCGCCCCTTTGTCACTTCGATGCCTTCATATGTCAGGGATACAGCTGATCTCTTGGTGAAATTGGATGCTACAGTGAAATGTAAAAGTTTGGGCACCCCTGGTCAAAGCTACTGTTATTGTGAACAGTTAAGGAACTTGACGATGAAATGATCTCTAAAGGGGCTAACGTTAAAGATGACACATTTCCTTTGCATTTTAGGGGCAAAAAAAAAAAATATATATATAGTCTTTTTTTACAATATAAAAATTACAAAAAGGAAAATAGGCCGATGCAAAAGTTTGGGCACCCTGCATGGTTAGTGCCTAGTTGCTCCCCCCTTTTTGAAAGTATCACAGCATGTAAACGCTTTTTGCAACCAGATAAGGGTCTTTCAATTCTTGTTTGAGGGATTTTCATCCATTCTTCCTTGGAAAATACTCCCAGTTTTGTGAGATTCCTGGGTCGATTTGCATGTACTTCTATTTTGAGGTCTAGCCACAGATTTTCAATGATGTTCAGATCAGGGGACTGTGAGGGCCATTGTAAAACCTTCAGCTTGCACATTTTGAGGTAATCTATTGTGGATTTTGACGTGTGTTTGGGATCATTATCCATTTGTAGAAGCCATCCTCTTTTCAACTTCAGCTTTTTTTACAGATGGTGTTATGTTTACATCAAGAATTTGTTGAAATTTCATTGAATACATTCTTCCCTCTACCCGTGAAATGTTCCCCGTGCATCACAACCCCAAAACATGATTGATCCACCCCCATGCGTAATGGTTGGCAAGATGTTCTTTTCCTGAAATTCTGTGCCTTTTTTTCTCCACACATACCTTTGATCATTGTGGCCAAAGAGTTCTATTTTAAACTCATCAGTCCACAGTACTTGATTAAAAAATTCATCAGGCTTGTTTAGATGTTCTATTGCATACTTATGATGGTGAATTTTATAGTGAGGACGCAGGAGAGGTTATCTTCTGATGACTCTTCCATGAAGGCCATATTTGTGTAGGTGTCTCTTAACACTAGAACAATGTACCACAACTCCAGAGGCTGCTAAATCTTTCTGAAGGTCTTTTGCAGTCAAGTGGGAGTTCTGATTTGCCTCTCTAGCAATCCTATGAGCAGCTCTCACTGAAAATTTGCTTGGACTTCCAGACCTTATCTTGACTGTCATTTCTTATTTACATTTCGAACTGAGGAAAGGGCAACTTGAAAACGCTTTGCTATCTTCTTATATCCTTCTCCTGCTTTGTAGGTCACCACCATTTTCAGAGTGCTAAGCAGCTGCTTAGAAGAACCCATGGCTGCTGTTTTTTGGGAGAAGGTTAGAGAAGGCTAGATCTCCAAATTCTGATTGATACGCTCGGTCTGTCCATTCGACTGAGGGTGGAAGACAGAGGAAAAAGACAGCTGCACCCTCTGTCGAGAGCAGAATGCATTCCAGAACTTGGAAACAAACTGGGTCCCCCAATCTAATACCACATCGGAGGGAACCCTGTGAAGCTTCACAATCTCATTTATGAACACCTGAGCAAGTGTCTTGGCATTTGGAAGTGCAGGTAATGCGACAAAGTGAACCATTTTACTGAACCTATATACAACCACCAAAAGCACCGTTTTGCCTGCAGAACCCGGTAGGTCAGTAATAAATTCCATGGACAAGTGTGTCCATGGCCTACTAGGGATAGGTAGCGGAAGAAGAGTACCAGACAGATGGGTGTGTGAAACCTTAGAACGCGCGCAAATACTACAAGCAGCTACGTGTTCAATCACATCCCGATGCAACCCAGGCCACCAAAAACGATGAGAGAGGAAGTCCACGGTTGCCTTACCACTTGGATGCCCAGCAAGCACAGAGTTATGATGTTCCTTAATTAGTTTGTGGTGCAGATTAGATGGTACAAATAACTTTCCTGAAAGGCAGGAGGCATGAGCGTCCCCTTGAGCCTCAAACACCTCACCCTCCAGTTCAGGATACGGTGCCGAAATGACTACCCCTTTCTGTAATATCGGGGCATGGTTCTCATGGTCACCACCACCAGGGAAGCTCCGGGACAAAGCATCAGCCTTGACATTTTTGACCCCTGGACGAAAAGCGACAACAAAATTGAACCTAGTAAAAAACAGGGACCATCTGGCTTGCCTAGGGTTGAGACATTTAGCTGACTGGAGATATGACTGGTTCTTATGGTCAGTAACAACAGTAATAGGATGGACAGCCCCCTCCAACTAATGTCTCCATTCTTAGAACGCCAAATTGATCGCCAGAAGTTTCCTATTACCCATGTCATAATTTCTCTCAGCCAAAGACAATTTTTTAGAAAAGAAAGGTGCATGGACGCTATTTATCAGGGGACGAACCCTGAGACAACACAGCCCCAACCCCGACATCAGACGCATCAACCTCCACAATAAAGGGTTGGGCAACATCGGATTGACTGAGTATAGGTGTAGTGGCAAAGTGATTATTTAAGGAAGAAAAAGCCTGGAGGGAGGCATCTGACCATTTGGAAAAATCAGACCCCTTCTTAGTTATGTCAGTAAGGGGTTTCACAATTACAGAGTAATTTTGGATGAATTTTCGATAAAATTTAGTAAAGCCCAGAAAGCGTTGTAGAGCCCTCAGGTTCTTGGGACGTTCCCAATCAATCAAGGACTGCATGGATCTTCTACGGATCCATCCAAAAACCCGAAGACAACAAGTACCCAAAAAACTGCACCTCATGAACAGCGACAACACATTTTTCTAGTTTGGCATAAAGTTTGTTATCTTAATATCTGGAGCACCTGCTTAACATGCCCCCGATGTGTCTCAAAATCAGGTGAGCAAACCAAAATCAAGATAGACCACCACAAACCTCCCCACCAAATGATGAAAAATATCATTTATGAAATGCTGGAATACCACAGGTGCATTGGTCAAACCAAAAGGCATAACCAAACTCCTGAAATGTCCTTCCGGGGTATTGAACACTGTTTCCCATTCGTCCCCTTCTCTGATTCTAACCAGATTGTTGGCTCCCCTTAAATCCAACATGGAGAATACCTTAGCTCCCACAACCTGGCTGAACAAATCAGGAATAATAGGAAGAGGGTATAGATCACGAATAGTAATTTGATTTAATTCCCGAAAATCTAAACAGGGACGTAGACCACCATCCTTTTTCTTCACAAAGAAGAATCCTGCCGCCACGGGCAAAGATGAGGGGCTGATATGTCCCTTCTCCAGACTTTCCGCAATGAAATCCTTCATGGCTTGTCTCTCAGGGCCAGAAAGATTATACAGTCTGGACTTCAGTAGTTTAACTCAGGGGGTCAGGTTAATAGGACAGTCATAAGCACGATGAGGAGGCAAATCTCAGAAAAAAAATCCTCAAAACCAGACAGAAAAACAGGTAATATTTCTGTAAAGACAGTAGCAAGGGAAATATCTAAACAGTTCTCATGGCAGTAATATCCCCATTTTATAATCTCCCCGTTTTGCCAATCCATCAATGGGTTAAGTTTATCAAGCCACGGAATACCCAAAACAATCGGTGTGGGAAGATTGTCCAGGACATAGCAAGGGATTATTTCACAATGAACTGGCCCCACCCTCAGTTTTATATTATGTAAAATCTGAGTAAATGCTTTCTGTGCAAGTGGTGCCGAGGCAATGGTGAAAATGGAAATAGGTTCAGCTAAAGCACAGCAAGTAAGACCATGAGTTTTCACAAACTCAGCATCAACCATGCTGACTGTGGCTACACTGTCAACAAACACAGAAATGTTTTCGGTTTTGCTCTCTAGCACCACCTCTACTGTCAGGACAAAGCAGGAACTGCAGATTGGCCACAAATGCACCCCTTGTTTATCCAACTCCAGACTACCAAGAGTTAAACGTGTCTCCTTTTGTTTAGGAATTGAAGGACAGGTCCCAACAAAATGTCCCCTTTTCCCACAAAAAAAAACATACACCTTTTTTCTTGTGAATCTCTAGGGAGATGTATGATGCAGAGACACTCCCTAACTGCATGGGTTCCGCCACCTCCATCAGTACTGGTTCATTCCCAGACTTCTCCCCCGGCAGAGGTACACAACCCCGACAAGAAGGCCTCGGAGAAGGTGGTCTCATCCGTCTATTCTGAAGGCGTCTATCAAGACATGGCAGCCTGCAAGGACGGAGGGGTTTCATATACAGCCAAGGCATCTTTCAACCTTTCAGTAAGTCCCTCACAAAATTGACTTCTAAGGGCTGAGTCATTCCATTTGGAATCTGTTGCCCATCTACGGAATTCCAAACTGTACGTCTCCACTCACCGATTCACCTGCTGAAGGCGACGTCAGGGTCATCATAGAGGAGGGCCAGAGCCCCAAAAAAAACCTCCACAGACAGGGAGACAAACAGAGTCCTGCGGTAAAGAAAAAGCCCACGACTGACGATCTCCCTGCAGTAGAGAGATCACAATTCCAATCCTTTGCTCCTCATTTCCGGAGGAGTAGGGACAAAGTTTAAAATACAATTTGCAGGCCTCCTTCAATACAAAAAACTTGTCCCTACCTCCAGAAAACCTGTCTGGGAGGGCAACCTTGGGCTCTAGGGAAAGGGGGAAGTGGAGACCTCCTAGGTTGATCTAGCGTCACCCTGTCTTCCCTAACGTCCCCGTATTGGCTCTTAACCAACCGCCGCACACGTGCCTCGCCCTGTCTTTCCCTGGCATATGGCTAGGGAAGGAAGGAGATGAGCACTAGTCGATCTCCACTAAACACTACAGACAACAAGGGTACAGAAACAGGGGGAAATTGCTTAGCTTTAGAGGACTCCAGAGAAATGCAAATACAAGTGCTTCTCACAAAATTATAATATCATCAAAAAGTTAATTTATTTCAGCTCTTCAATACAAAAAGTGAAACTCATATATTATATATAGTCATTACAAACAGAGTGATCTATTTCAAGTGTTTTTTTTCTGTTAATGTTGATGATTATGGCTTACAGCCAATAAAAAACACAAAAGTCATTATCTCATTAAATTAGAATACTTTATAACAACTGCTTGAAAAATGATTTTAAAATCCAAAATGTTGGCCTACTGAAATGTATGTTCAGTAAATGCACTCAATAATTGGTCAGGGCTCCTTTTGCATCAATTACTGCATCAATGCGTCGTGGCATGGAGGTGATCAGCCTGTGGCACTGCCGAGGTGTTATGGAATCCCAGGTTGCTTTGATAGCATCCTTCACCTCGTCTGCATTGTTGGGTCTAGTGTCTCTCATCTTCCTCTTGACAATACCCCATAGATTCTCTATGGGGTTAAGGTCAGACGAGTTTCCTGGCCAATCAAGCACAGTGATACTGTTGTTTTTAAACCAGGTATTGGCACTTTTGGCAGTGTGGACAGGTGCCTAATCCTGCTGGAGAATGAAATTTCCATCTCCAAAAAGCTTGTCGGCAGAGGGAAGCATGAAGTGCTCTAAAATTTCCTGGTAGACGGCTGCGCTGACTTTGTTCTTGACAAAAGACAATGGACCTACACCAGCAAATTACATGGCTCCCCAAATCATCACTGATTGTGGAAACTTCACACTAGACCTCAAGCAGCTTGGATTGTGTGCCTCTCCACTCTTCCTCCAGACTCTGGGACCTTGATTTCCAAATGAAATGCAAAATTTACTTTCATCTGAAAACAACACCTTGGACCACTGAGCAACCTTCCAGGTCTTTTTCTCCTTGGCCCAGGTAAGACGCTTCTGGAGCTGTCTATTGGTCATGAGTGGCTTGACACAAGGAATGCGAAACTTGTAGCCCATGTCCTGGATACGTCTATGTGTGGTGGCTCTTGAAGCAATGACTCCAGCAGCAGTCCACTCCTTGTCAATATCCCCCAAATGTTTGAATGGCCTTTTCTTAACAATCCTTTCAAGGCTGCGGCTATACCGCTTGCTTGTGCACCTTTTTCTATCACATTTTTTCCTTCCACTCAACTTTCCATTAATATGCTTGGATACAGCACTGTGTGAAAAGCCAGCTTCTTTAGCAATGACCTTTTGTGGCTTACCCTCCTTGTGGAGTGTGTCAATGACTGCCTTCTGGACATCTGTCAAGTCAGCAGTCTTTCCCATGATTGTGAAGCCTACTGAAACAGACTAAGGGACCTTTTTAAACACATACGAAGCCTTTGTAGGTGTTTTTTTTGTTAATTATTCTAATTTACTGAGATAATAACTTTTGTGTTTTCATTGGCTGTAAGCCATAATCATCAATATTAACAGAAATAAACACTTGAAATAAATCACTCTGTTTGTAATGACTCTATATAATATATGAGTTTCACTTTTTGTATTGAAGAACTGAAAAAAATTAACTTTTTGATGATATTCTAATTTTGTGAGAAGCACCTGTATGTTCTCAAGCTCCAGAGAGGACGAAGTACTGCTCTTGCTAAGCCTTCACAAGAAGTTATGAATATCGCAGGCACCTTCCTCTGATACACAGCGGGTATTTATACACCCAGGCAGGAAGGTAGCCACTGGATCCTAGAGACAGCCTCTAAGAAGATGTCTATAATGCCAAATGTAGAGATCTCCTGCAACCAACTGCAGGGCGACTGTCTGTCACTTCTGACACACCCGTGACAGCCACACCATGAACAGACCACATATTGCCATAACATAGTGACCGAATAATACCACATACAAGGAACAAATACAGCCACACCATGACCAGATCATATATTACCACCACATAGAAGCTAAATAATACCACATTCAAGGAACAAATACCACCACACCACGACCAGACCACATATTACCACCACAAAGTAACCGAATAATACCACATACAAGGGAGAAATACCACCACACGAAGACCAGACCACATATTACCACCACAAAATGACCGATACTAATCATTAATAGAAAAAAACACAATACTAAGTACAATTATACACATGCATTGTGTGCCCCTACTAACTATATATAGCTACTTTCCCCACCTAATATATAAATTAATTAGCACCTGTACTTTTTCCCCCAATTCAATACCAGTCACACTCCTGCATCCTCAACGATCTCCACTTTGTACCTCCCGCGATTATATTTACAAGTCTCCTTCTGCCCCAATTATGTCATGTCCTCTCTCTCTCCCACCCCCACCCTCTATTCATTATCAACTACTCTACCCCACGTTCAACACATCACTCTCCCTCACCCTATCATTATTTGCTGCCCAACTCCCAATTCATCATTTGCTGCCCCCACCCTCAATTCATCATTTACTGTCCCCCATCCCCAGTCTCAATACCTCATCATTTATTCCCCCACCGTCAAAATTCATTATTTGCTCTCACCATCCCCCACCTTCAATTCAATTGCTGTCCCCCGCCCCCACCCTTAATCATTTCCAGTCCTCCGCCCCCCACCCTTAATCATTTCCAGTCCCCCGCCCCCCACCCTTAATCATTTCCAGTCCCCCATCCTCTCCTCACTTCATCATTCGCTGTCCCCGTCCCCCCTCAAACCATCATCACACCATCATTTGCTGTCCCCATTCCTCTCCCCCTCCATTTGCAGTCCCCCTCCTTCTCTCACTCCATCATTTGCAACCCCCCTCATCCATTTATTTCATTCTATTTAGAAAAAAAAAGTTTTTCATACTTACCTCACTTACGATCCCCTGCAGGCGCAGCTCCGACTCTGGTGTCATGACAAAGGCCATGTACATGATGACATCATCGCGTACGCGCCATCACCTGACCAGAAGTACCGAAAAGGCGGAGGGAGCTGCGCAGCCGTTCAGGTTTGACGGCCGTGGAGCTCAGGGAAAGCTCTCAGCGCTGAGGTGTGGCAGTGCCCCGCACAGCACTTTGTTACGCCCTGGGGCCCAGTGAGCAGACGCACAAGAGGGGGGGCCCGGACTGTACTTCTGTTCACCAGGCCCCATAGAGCAGTAAGGGCAGTAATGCTCAGATGGCGGCCCTGCCACTCTATGTTCATAGAGGACAACACTATTATGCTGTTACTTGCGTGAAGCTGCATGGAGAGGGAGTTGCTCCTATTACTTCCATGTGGCTGCATTCTGGGGGTCCGCGTGGGGAAGGAAGGGGTGCTATTACTTGCGTGGGGCTGCATGCTGGAGGTCTGCGTGGGGAAGAAGTGGGTGCTATTACTTGCGTGGGGCTGCGTGCTGGGGATCTGCATGGGGAAGGAGGGGGTCCTGTTATTTGTGTTGGACTGTGTGCTAAGAGTCCGCGTGGCCAAGATAACGGTCCTGTTACTTGCGCGTTGAAGGAGGGGGTCCCATTATTTGAGTGAGGCTGCATGCTGGGTTTCTGCGTGGGGAAGGAGAGGGTACTCTTGAGTAGGGCTGCATACTGAAAATCTGCATGGGGAAGGAGGGGGTCCTCTTACTTGAGTGGGGCTGCATTCTTAGGGCCTTTGTGGGGCTGAGGGTCTGCATGGCAAAGGAGGGATTCTATTTAGTGTGACTGCGTGCTGTGTTTCTGTGTAGGAAAGGAGAGAGTCCTGTTACTTGCTAGGGGCTGCATGCTGGGGTTCTATGTGAAGAAGGGGTGTGGATAACTGCGAGGTCTGCGTACTGGGGGACTGTGCTGGGAAGGACAGGGTGCTGTTACTTTTGTGGGACTGAATGCTGAGGGGCTGCGTGGGGAAGAAGGTGGTGTTGTTACTTGCATGGGGCTGCGGTCTGGGGTTCTGCTTGGAGAAAGTGGGTGCTGTTACTTTTGTAGGGCTGTTGGCTGGGGGTGTATTGGGGAACGAAGGGGTGCTGCTACTTGTATGGGGCTGTGTGCTGGGAGTCTGTGTGAAGAAGGATGGGTCCTATTACGTTTGTGTGGTTGCAAGCTGGGTTTCTGCGTGGGGAAGGAGGGAGTGGTGTTACTTTTGGGGACTGCATGCTGGGGGTTTGCATGGAGAAAGAGGGGTACTGTTACTTGTGTGGGACTGCAAGCTGGGGGAGGTGGAGAAGGAGGTGGTGCTGCTACTCGCATGGGGCTGCAGGTCTGAGTGGGGAGGGAGGGGGAGCTATTACTTGCATGGGGAAGGAGGGGGTCCTGTTACTTGCATGGGCCTACGGACTGGATATCTACATGGGGAAGGAGAGGTCCCATTACTTTCGTGTGGCTGCATGAAGAAGTATGGGGTGCTCTTACTTTTGTGGACTGCGTGCTGGAGGTCTGTGTCGGGAAGGAGGGGATCCTGTTACTTGCGTGGGGCTGCCTGCTGGAAGTCTGTGTTGGGAAGGAGGGGGTCCTGTTACTTGTGTGGGACTGCGTGCTGAGGGTCTGCGTGGGGAAGAAGGTGGTGCTGTTGCTTGCATGGGGCTGTGGTCTGGGGTCTGCGTGGAGAAAGAGTGGGTGCTGTTACTTTTGTGTGGCTGCGTGCTGGGGTCTGCGTGAGGAAAAAAGGGGTGCGGTTATTTTTGTGGACTGCGTGCTTGGGGTCTGCATGTGGAAGGAGGGAGTCCTGTTACTAGCATGGGACTGCGTGCTGGGGTCTCCATGGGGAATGAGGGGTACTATTACTTTTGTGGTGGTCTGCGTGGGGAAGGAGGGAGTCCTGTTGCTTGCGAGAGGCTGCGTGCTGGGGGTCTGCGTTGAGAAGGAAGGGGGCCTGTTACTTGTGTGAGGCTGTGGGTCTGCGTAGGGAAGGAGGGAGAGCTATTACTTACATGGGGCTATGGACTGGCGATCTACGTGGGGCTGCATCCTGGGGGGTTGAGAAGGAGGGGGTTCTGTTACTTGCGTTGGGCTATGTGCTGGGGATCTGCATTGAGAAGGAGGGGTGCTGCTACTTGCGTGGGGCTGCAGGGCTGTGTAGGGAAGGAGGGGGAGCTATTATTTGCGTGGGGAAGTAGGGTGTCCTGTTACTTGGGGCTACAGACTGGAGATCTATGTGGGGAAGGAGGAGGAGCTGTTACACGCATGGGCTGTGTGCTGGGGGTCTGCGTGGGGGGCACGGAGGGGATCCTGTTACTTGCATGAGGCAGCGTGCTGGGGATCTTCATGAAGGAGGTGTCCTATTACTTTCATGTGGCTGCATGAAGAAGTAAGTGATGCATGAAGAAGTGTGCTGGGGGTCAGCGTGGGAAAGGAGGGGTACTGTTACTTGTGTGGGACTGCATGCTGGGGGTCAGCGTTGAGAAGGAGGTGGTGCTGTTACTTGTGTGGGGCTGCATGCTGAGGGTCTACATGGGGAAAATAGTGGTGCTGTTGCTTGAATGGGGCTGTGGTCTGGGGGTCTGCGTGGAGAAAGAGTGGGTGCTGTTACTTTTGTGTGGCTGCATGCTTGGGGTCTGCGTGTGAAAGGGGGGAGTCCTGTTACTTTTATGGGACTGCGTGCTGGGGTCTCCATGGGGAATAAGGGGTACTGCGTGCTAGTGGTCTGCGCGGGGAAGGAGGGAGTCCTGTTGCTTGTGAGAGGCTGCGTTGAGAAGGAGGGGTGCTACTACTTGCATGGGGCTGCAGAGCTATGTAGGGAAGGAGGGGGAACTATTATTTGCGTGGGGAAGTAGGGTGTCCTGTTACTTGGTGCTACAGACTGGAGATCTATGTGGGGAAGGAGGGGAGCTGCGAGCTGGGGGTCTGCGTGGGGGAGACGGAGGGGATCCTGTTACTTGCGTGAGGCTGCGTGCTGGGGATCACCGTGAAGGAAGTGTCCTATTACTTTCATGTGGCTGCATGAAGAAGTGTGCTGGGGTTCTGTGTTGGAAAGGAGGGGGTCCTGCTACTTGCGTGGGGCTGCGTGCTGGGGATCTGTGTTGAGAAGGAGTTGGTCTTGTTACTTGAGTGGGTCTGCGTACAGAAGGAGGGAGTCCTGTTACTTGCATGGGGCTATGGACTGGAGATCTACGTGGGGAAGGAGGGGGATCTGTTACTCGCATGGGCTGCGTGCTGGTGGTCTGCGTGGAGAAGGGGGGATCCTGTTACAATTGTGGGACTGCGCACTGGGGTCTGCGTGAGGAAAGAGGGGGTGCTGTTTCTTTTGTGGACTGCTTGCTGGGGGTCTGCGTGGGGAAGGAGGGGGTCCTGTTAATAGTATGGGGTTGCGTGCTGGGGGTCTGCGTTGGGAAGTAGGGGTCCTGTTAATAGTATTGGGCTGCGTGCTGGGAGTCTGCATTGGGAAGGTGGTGCTGTTACTTGCATGGGTCAGCTTGCTTGGGGTCTGCATGGGGAAGGAGGAGGTCCTGTTACTTGTGTGAGGCTGCATGCTGGGGGTCTGCGTGGGGAAGGATGGGGTGCTGTTACTTGCATGGGGCTGTGTGCTGAAGATCTGCGTGGGATAGGAGGGTGTGGAGACACGAGAGTCAGTGGGTGCTCTAGTTGGCTGGCCTGTCTGTCTTTAGAAAGACAAAATGGACCAGGGCTCATCTCACTGAACGTCCCTCTCCTTCCCCGTGGGCAGAATATTACTCAAACCACACAGGGTGAGGGTAACACAATGGGGGGATACTTTATTGTATCACCAACAGACAATAACATATAGAAGAGTCCCAGCAAGTACACAAGATGGTGCAAATGACAGAGTCTCACCCTTCCGCTGGCTCGCCGGGGATTAGAACATCTGAGACTTCGGGGCTTCCAGGGCCGACTACCCCAACCAGTAGCACCCCACTTTTGGCGGGCACCCACAGAGAGGAGGTAACGACAAGCTTAAGAAGCTGACCGAGTACACCGAAGTATGTAACCAGGTGACCGAATTGTCCCAACCTGGATTCTCCAGACGTCTTTGTGTGTTCAGTGATGGTCAGAGAAGCAGATTTGTATTCCAACAGCTGGGGCCGTGGTCTCTTAAGCTGACATCTTGTAGAGTTCCTTAGAGAAGGAAAGAGGTGTCTTTTCTACCCACAGATGACATTCAGAGCATTATACACAGGCTTGGAGAAGGGTGGGAGGAGGCATTCTCTCTCTCATTGTTCCAGTGGACAATTAACCTGCATATTTATCCTGCAATGTTTGCAGACAGTCACCAAATAACAAACATCGATTGTTCAAACAACCCGCACCTTTGTTCCCAAGGAAAACAGAACAATAAGCTGCAGGGGCTGATACAATAGAGAATCAACAGCCATTCACCAAATCATCATACAACATACAACAAGCCAATCTACAGGAAGATTCACTGTAGGGACTGGTGTGAACGACGGCTCATGTGCCCTGAACTATGAAATAATACGTCTGATATAATTAAGAATAAGGCTATGTGCCCACGATGCAGAAATGCTCTACATTTTTCCTGAGCGTCACTGCATCTCCCTGGCAGAAAAAACGCATGCGGATTGTACATGTGGATTGTACATGTGGATTGTACATGCGTTTTTCCTGCCAGGGACATGCGGAAGTGAAGAGTTCTTCACGTGCATTTCCGCATGCGGGTTGTCAAGCGCTTTCCAAGCGATTTTAACATCACTTGGAAAGTGCTTGTCAACTTGGTCACACTATATAAATCCATGCAACCGGCATGGATTTATATAGTGTAACCAAAAGAATGGTAAAAAATAAATATTATACTTACCTTCTGATGGCCCCCGGTGTTTTCTCCGCTCCGTCCTGGCTTGCCGGCAGCTCGCGGTAGACTAAAAGGACCTGCCACGTCGTAATTTAGTCATGACGCATGTTCCCCATGCGGATTATCAATGGGGAACATGATAGACCTTCTACCAAGCGTTTTTTAAGCATTTCCGCAGCGGAATTGCCGCTGCGGAAACACTTAAAAAACGCATAGTGGGCACACTGCCTTAATGCTGTGTCGTCTCAGAGGGGGTCCAGTTAATTGTGTGGGGCTGCGTGCTGGGGGTCTGTGTGGGGAAGGAGGGGGTCCTGTTACTTGTGTGGGGCTGCTTGCTGGGGGTCTGCGTGGGGAAGTAGGGGGTGCTGATACTTGCATGGGGCTACGTGCTGACGGTCTGCGTTGGGAGAAGGGGATCCTGTTACTTGCATGGGGAAGGAGGGAGTCTTGTTACTTGCTTGGGGCTGCATGCTGGGGGTCCGCATGGGGAAGGAGCGGGTGCTGTTATTTGTGTGGGCTGCAAGCTAGGGTGGTCTGCATGGGGAAGTAGGGGGTGCTGATACTTTTGTGGGGCTGCGTGCTGGGAGTCTGCTTGGGGAAGGAGGGAATCCTGTTACTTGCATGGGGAAGGAGGGGGTGCTGTTTCTTGCGTGAGGAAGTAGGGGGCCCTGTTACTGGCATGGGGCTGCGTGCTGGGGGTCACCATGGGGAAAAAGGGGGTCCTCTTGTGTGGGGCTGCGTGCTGGTGGTCTGTGTGGGGGAGGGAGTCCTGTTATTTGCATGGGGCTGCGTGTCTGCGTTGGGAAGAGGTGGTGCTGTTAATTGCGTGGGGCTTCATGCTAGTGGGTCTGCATGGGTAAGGTCGGGGTCCTGTTACTGGCATGGGGCTGTGTGCTAGGGGTCTGTGTGAGGTAAGAGGGGGGTCCTCTTACTTATGTGGGGCTGCGTGCTGGGGGTCTGTGTGGGGGAGGGTTCCTGTTACTTGCATGGGGCTGCGTGCTGGAGGTCTGTATGGGGAAGAAGGTATTTCTTTTAAATTGCATAGGGAAGGAGTTGTCCTGCTACTTGCGTGGGGCTGCTTGCTGGAGATCTGCATGGGATAGGAGCAGGTACAGTTACTTGCATAGGTCTGCGTGCTGGGGGTCTGCACGCGGAAGGAGGAGGTCTGTGTGGGGAAGAGGGGGGTCCTCTTACTTGTGTTGGGCTGCGTGCTGGGGGTCTGTGTGGGGGAGGGTTCCTGTTACTTGCATGGGGCTGCGTGCTGGAGGTCTGCATGGGGAAGAAGGTATTTCTTTTAAATTGCATAGGGAAGGAGTTGTCCTGCTACTTGCGTGGGGCTGCTTGCTGGAGATCTGCGTGGGATAGGAGCAGGTATAGTTACTTGCATAGGTCTGCGTGCTGGGGGTCTGCACGCGGAAGGAGGAGGTCCTGTTACTTGCGTGGGTCTGCGTGCTGGGCTTCTGCTTAGGGAAGTGTGGGGTCCTGTTACTTACATGGGGCTGTGTGCTGGAGGTCTGCATGGAGAAGGAGGGGGTCCTGTTACTTGCTTGGAGCTTTATGTTGGGGGTTTGCGAGGGGAAAGAGGAGGTCCTGTTACTTGCATGGGGAGAGCGGGTCCTGTTACTTGCGTCAGACTGCGTGGTGAATGAGGGGGTCCTATTACTTGCATGTAGTATAGAGGAAAAGGAAGTTCATCGGCACGTCCCAATTACTTTATTTTCCAAATGTTAGAACATATTAAAAATTGAAAACTCAGAACCTGACGCGTTCCTGGTTTAAAACAACACCCTTATTCATAGGATATATGAGATAGAGACCACGTGCCACAGTTAATAGCAAGCCTCATCAATTGATAAGAACAATTAATTCAATGTAAAAATAAAACTAAACCATCTGATACATAATAAAAATATATGCCAATAATAATAGTTAATGGGTAATCAGTTATGCATTTTATACAACAGAAATCCTAAATAATGAATAAAAGGTCATTCCTAAAGTTCATCCCGTGGGTGTATTTGGTATCTAATTGTAGGATCCAGTAAGCTTTGCGTAGTGCCAACTGCTTTTGCCAATTACCCCCATGGACGGAACTATGAGCCTTCTCAATGCCAAAGAAATAAAAATGAGAAACGTCACCCTTATGCATAGTGGTGAAGTGTTTTGCAGCTCCAGAATAGCCTAAATTATTGTTGTTAATACTGCTAATGTGCTCGGCTATGCTCTTTTTCAGTTTGCGTGTAGTGTAACCTATAATTGACACATGCTGCACTGAATGTAGTATACCACATGGCTACATCCACAATTTATGAATGATTTAATTTGCAGACATACGCCCAATGAAGAACAGAAGGTGCGATTCTTGTTGTCTGAAAAGCGGCATACACTGCATCTACTTGTGGCACATTTGAAAAAACCTGCGATGGAAAGCCATGATGTGGGGGGATCTGGGACTGCGGACCAAACTAGGTGACAACATGTCACCAAGTGACAGACCTCTCTTAGCCACAAATCTCCATCCGCCTTCTATAATAGTGTAAAAGTGTGAAGACCCGGGGTCTTCTGTGGGCGTAACGCTACTCAGACAACACAGGGTGAGGGTAAAACAGTGTGATAATACTTTATTGAACCACAAAGCGGACAATAAATACACAACACAGAACAGTCCCAGCAAAATACCCAAGATGGTACAACATTACACAGTCTCACCCTTCTGCTGACCCGCCTGGGGTAGAACAGCTGTGACTTTGTCTTTTCCACTGACATCCCCACTATCATCATAAGCAATTTCAACATCCCCATTGACATTTCCCACTCATTTGTCTCTAAGCTTCTATCCCTCACTTCCTCCTTCGGCCTTGCTCAATGGTCTTCCACCCCCACTCACAAAGATGGCCACACACTGGAACTTATCTTCACCCGCCTCTGTTCCCTATCCAACCTCTCTAACTCTCCTCTCCCTCTTTCTGACCACAATTTACTCATTCTCTCCCCTCTCCTCTCCAGGTCCACAATCCCCCACCCAGAAACTTGCACACCCTCGCAGAAATCTCAAACACCTCAACCTACACTCACTCACTGAATCCCTCCTCCCTCTTACAGACATAGATTCTTTACACGATTCTTTTACAGACGCTGCTGCCGCCTTATATAACACCACAACAGCTGCAGCTCTTGAATTGGTTGCCGCCCTCATACATACCAAAGCCCGCACAATGAACAGGCAACCCTGGCACACCAGCTTGACAAAAGAACTGAGAAGGGCTTCCAGGGTTGCAGAACGGAGATGGAAAAGGTCCCACTCCAATGAGCACTTCATCGCATTCAAACAAGCCCTCACTACTTTCAGGTCCACACTCACTGCAGCAAAACAAACAAACTTCTCATCTCTCATATCCTCCCTATCTCACAACCCTAAACAGCTATTCAGTACTTTCAATTCTCTCCTCCGTCCCCCAGCTCCCCCTCCCTGTCCACTCATCTCAGCTGAAGACTTTGCCTCATTCTTCAAGCAGAAGATTGACACCATCAGACAAAGCTTTTGCCATAAGTCCCCGCAGTCCCTCCTCACAACTACTCAACTCTTCTTCTCCTCCTCCAAAACCAGCTTCTCCGACATCACGAATATCAACTTTCCTCTTTACTCTCCAGGTCACATCTCACACCTGTGAACTTGACCCAATCCCGTCCCACCTCATCCCAAACCTTACTGCAGTCTTCATCCCAACCCTAACCCACCTCTTCAACCTGTCACTAACAACTGGTGTCTTCCCCTCATGCTCCAAACATGCCTCAATCACACCCATCCTCAAAAAGCCCTTCCTTGACCCATCCTCTCTATCTAGCTATCGCCCCATATCACTTCTCCCCTATGCCTTAAATCTACTGGAACAACACGCCCATCTCGAGCTATCCTCCCACCTCTCCTCCTGTTCCCTCTTTGACCGTCTCCAATCTGGCTTCCGACCGCACCATTCTACTGAAACTGCCCTGACTAAAGTCACCAACGACCTACTAACAGCCAAATCCAAGCGACACTACTCTGTCCTTCTCCTTCTGGACCTACCCTCTGCCTTTGAAACAGTAGACCATTCCTTCTTACTACTGACTCATCTCTCGGCATCACAGACTTGGCTCTATCTTGGATCTCCTCATACCTAACAGACAGGACATTCAGTGTCTCCCACTCACACAACACCTCCTCATCTCACCCCCTATCTGTCGGTGTCCCCCAAAGCTCAGTTCAAGGACCCCTGCTCTTCTCCATCTACACCTTTGGCCTGGGACAGCTCATAGAGTCTCACGGCTTTCAGTATCAGCTCTATGCTGACGACACACAGATCTACCTCTCTGGACCTGATATCAACTCCTTACTAACCAGAATCTCACAATGTCTGTCCACTATCTCATCTTTCTTCTCGGCTAGATTCCTAAAACTTAATATGGATAAAACTGAATTCATCCTCTTTCCACCATCTCAATTAACCCCCTCATCTGACCTATCTATCAAAGTCAATGGCTGTTCACTCTCCCCAGTCGCGCAAGCTCGTTGCCTCTGGGTAGCCCTTGACTCTGATCTCTCCTTCAAACCTCATATCCAATAATTGAAGTTGCACGTTTAATTTTGTGTTAAAAATAATTGATTATACAATCAATAATTAATAATACAAAATTAAAAATCTCGGCACCTTCCCTTTAAGTGAATGTGGTATGGGGCGTATTGCAGATGGAATGTTTGGATACTGTAAAGTCCACTTCTTCTTCCTCGAAACTCTTTCCTAATGGGGAGCACCATGCAGAAATAGGAATTTGTAGTGTGATCGGTTGGCTCTCTCCAGAGCATTGGGACTGCAAAAGGCATAGATTGCCTCTTCCCATGCAACCACTGGGTAAAATGTGATGCACATCTATTGCAGCACGTGTGTGGAGCCCAAATCTTGTCCTGATCTCCTATTCAACAGCCAAAATACAGGTTGTAGGCTTTCCTTATCATGGGAGTCAAGTTTCGCTTTTGTAGCGCAAAAGTGACTTTTCTGCATATGTAGCAAAAACTATCCGCTTTATTAATGCAAGAACGAGGCATATCTAAAAAAAACATATAAAAACATGTCAATATGCTAAATAACTAATCTACAAAATCCTAAAACTATATACCTTACACAGAGAGCATTCATAAAAGGAGGTGATGTAACTGTAATTAGGAAATACATCATACGTAGGAGCTCAGTTGGCATTGTATGATTGGTCACCAGACTAAATAGATGATGTAATAGATGAGCTACTAACAATGCAATAACGATGATGAAATAATAAAGACGCAATTTTTCTATAAGTCTGCAGGAAAGGTGTCATAATTAATTACAACCTCCTCTGGATCTTGAAAATTACAGCCAATCAAGTTTAAGCATCAGATTCATTACCACAAAATTAGTTAGGTTCAACTGTTTTTGTCTCTGTACCAATTTGGCTGTAGAACAATGTTATCAAAATGGTCCCCACAATTTGTCAAGAAATTTCTCCCAAAACCTGAGGTCAGAACCTCCTGTTTGTGCGCATGGCTCGGAGAGGATTCATTATTTTGTTTATGGAGCAGTAATTTGGCAGTCCTAGATTGTGGGGGCCAACTGCAAAGCCCCCGAGGTGTGTGACAAGCAGACGACCCCCAAAAGGCGACCCCATTTCTAACACTTTACCGTCAGGGAATTCACCAAGGGTGTAATGTGCATTTTTATCCCCCAGATATTTCACTGATGTCTTTCCCATCTGGCTGTGTGAGGATGATATATCCCATCTGTTACAGTAATAAGAAGAGTCACATCCTCCCTCTGTTATCCTGGTGACTGGGAGGATCCACTACAAGACCACCTAGTCTGTCTAATGAGATTACACCCCAATGTAGATCTCACACTCAGGAATAACTGCACACACTGCCCTCACTAAGGTTTGGTTCAGGAGCGGCCACTCTTCTCCCTCCACCTCCATTATATCTGTAAGGGGTTAATACCCCCTGCGCCCAGTAATGGGGAATCTCCACATACCTCCACCTGCAGAGCCGCCACCACATATATGGCTGCTCTGTGCGCACAGGACCTGTGACGAGGTCACAGGAGGGGAGGAGTCAGGGGTCACATGATCAGGGGCCTCAGTGGATGCAGGACTCTGCTGTGCTGGTTGTCATGGTGCTGGATGAGGGGAAGGTTATGTGTGGGGTCAGGAGGGGTTTACAGTGTGGATGTAGCAGAGCCGCGTGTGTACGAGGTGTACGGAGCAGAGCCGCTCGTGTACGAGGCGTACGGAGCAGAGCCGCGCGTGTACGAGGCGTACGGAGGAGAGCCGCGCGTGTACGAGGCGTACGGAGCAGAGCCGCGCGTGTACGAGGCGTACGGAGCAGAGCCGCGCGTGTACGAGGCGTACGGAGCAGAGCCGCGCGTGTACGAGGCGTACGGAGCAGAGCCGCGCGTGTACGAGGCGTACGGAGCAGAGCCGCGCGTGTACGAGGCGTACGGAGCAGAGCCGCGCGTGTACGAGGCGTACGGAGAGGGGCCGCGCGTGTACGAGGCGTACGGAGAGGGGCCGCGCGTGTACGAGGCGTACGGAGCGGAGCCGCGCGTGTACGAGGCGTACGGAGCGGAGCCGCGCGTGTACGAGGCGTACGGAGCGGAGCCGCGCGTGTACGAGGCGTACGGAGCAGAGCCGCGCGTGTACGAGGCGTACGGAGCAGAGCCGCGCGTGTACGAGGCGTACGGAGCAGAGCCGCGCGTGTACGAGGCGTACGGAGCAGAGCCGCGCGTGTACGAGGCGTACGGAGCAGAGCCGCGCGTGTACGAGGCGTACGGAGCAGAGCCGCGCGTGTACGAGGCGTACGGAGAGGGGCCGTGTGTACGAGGCGTACGGAGCGGAGCCGCGCGTGTACGAGGCGTACGGAGCGGGGCCGCGCGTGTACGAGGCGTACGGAGAGGGGCCGCGCGTGTACGAGGCGTACGGAGAGGGGCCGTGTGTACGAGGCGTACGGAGCAGAGCCGCGCGTGTACGAGGCGTACGGAGCAGAGCCGCGCGTGTACGAGGCGTACGGAGCAGAGCCGCGCGTGTACGAGGCGTACGGAGCAGAGCCGCGCGTGTACGAGGCGTACGGAGCAGAGCCGCGCGTGTACGAGGCGTACGGAGCAGAGCCGCGCGTGTACGAGGCGTACGGAGCAGAGCCGCGCGTGTACGAGGCGTACGGAGCAGAGCCGCGCGTGTACGAGGCGTACGGAGCAGGGCCGCGCGTGTACGAGGCGTACGGAGAGGGGCCATGTGTACGAGGCGTACGGAGCGGAGCCGCGCGTGTACGAGGCGTACGGAGCGGAGGCGCGCGTGTACGAGGCGTACGGAGCTGGGCCGAGTGTGTACGAGGCGTACGGAGAGGGGCCGTGTGTACGAGGCGTACGGAGCGGAGCCGCGCATGTACGAGGCGTACGGAGCGGAGCCGTGTGTGTATGAGGTGTACGGAGCGGAGCTGTGTGTGTATGAGGTGTACGGAGCGGGGCCGTGTGTACGAGGTGTACGGAGCGGAGCCGCGTGTGTACGAGGTGTACAGAGCGGAGCCGCGTGTACGAGGTGTACGGAGCAGAGCTGCGTATGTACAAGGTGTACGGAGAGGAGCCTTGTGTGTACGAGGTGTACGGAGCGGAGCCACGTTTGTACGAGGTGCACAGAGCGGAGCCGCATGTATGAGGCGTACGGAGCGGAGCCGCAGGTGTACGGAGTGGGGCCGCGTGTACGAGGTGTACGGAGCAGAGCCGCGTGTGTACAAGGTCCTTCAATCCACTGTGAAGTGCCGGGAAGCAAGTAGGAGCGCAGCGCGGGCCGCCGGAAGGTAAATATACATTTATTTTTTATTTATTTTATTCTTTTTTTAATGGTACCTGGGTGTGGATGAGACTCTCCTCTCCTCTACACCCGGGTACCATCCGCACATTAGAACGCGCCAATAACGCAAGTACAGATGCAGTCTTGCGGTATTGGCGTGTTCTAATGCAAGTCAATGGCGGCGAAAACGCAGCATTTCCGCAAAATAATTGGTAGTGCTGCGTTTTTTTCCGCAATGATAATCCGCAGCGGAAATTTCCGCAGCATGTGCACAGCACATGCTGATTATCTTTGGGGAACATTGCTGCCCTTCTACCATGCGTTTTTAATGCATTTCCGCAGCTGCAAAAACGCTTCAGAAACGCATTAAAAACGCATCGTGGGCACACAACCTAACACCTGGCTTTATGACTCACTACATGGACACAATTCACACCTCCAGATAATTAAACATTCCCAAGGCCTCTCATTTTGCAACAAAAAAAACTAATTTGCTCTCCCTAACTTATCTGTAGGAGGCATCACAACTTACACCTCATGAGCAAATGTCTTGTTGTAACATCTCTCAAATGCTGTGCCTTTTGTCTTATGAATACATTTGTAATCCTGCCTGAAGAAGGAGCACCCCAAGAATACTTTTGCCATTTTTGGCATACAAGTATTTACATCGATTTTTCTGGCTAACACGGTACCACAATATAACTTTGTATTGTACATCATGTAACACGTCAGGAAATTTTATTATGCATAAGTTTTCCAAAATGAATTAAGCACTTGGGAGTAAAACTTGTTCTGTGCAAAATTATTCAATGCTTTCTAACAATTACCAGATCTACATTGAAGTTTTCATACTACACAGTATATGAAAATGTAATGGAATAGCACAATTTCAAGTCTCATATTCCAATTTAAAAGTTTTACTTGAGCAAGGCCCAGTACTGTTAAAAGTGCTTCAAGCATCTGCTTTTGTGCTTGTGAGCGGTCATATACAGGTGCTTCTCACAAAATTAGAATATCATCAAAAAGTTAATTTATTTCAGCTCTTCAATACAAAAAGTGAAACTCATATATTATATAGAGTCATTACAAAGAGTGATCTATTTCAAGTGTTTATTTCTGTTAATCTTGATGAATATGACTTACAGCCAATGAAAACACAAAAGTCATTATCTCAGTAAATTGAAATAATTAACAAAAAACACATGCAAAGGCTTCCTACGAGTTTAAAAAGATCCCTTAGTCTGTTTCAGTAGGCTCCACAATCATGCATCGGGTATGCATTGAGTATTGCGGGTGCTCGAGTCTCCACCCCATATGCTTTGCGGCCAAAAAAACCTCGCGGGGATTGCCTGCCATGCACGAGCGATCCCCGCATGTTTTTTTTGGGGTGTCTAATAACCGTGAAACATGCAGGCGGGGACTCGAGCATTTCACTTAAGCACCCGCGATACATGGTGCATACCTGAGTACCCGATGCAAACTCAAGTAGTGAGCACTTGCGCTCAAGACTAATGACAGCTTATTCAATATGATGACCTAATGTCATCAAATTCTGTGTCGTACCTCTGGGTTCAAAATGTTCACTATACCCCTTGATAAAATCCTTGAGGGGTGTAGTTTCCAAAATGGGGTCACTTGTGGGGGGTTTCCACTATTTAGGCACATCAGGGGCTCTCCAAACGCGACATGGCGTCCGCTCTCAATTCCAGACGATTTTGCGTTCAAAAAGTCACACAGTGCTCCTTCCCTTCTGAACTCTGCCGTGCGCCCAAACACTGTATTTTCCCCACATATGGGGTATTGGCGTACTCAGGAGAAATTGCACAAAAGTTTTTGGGGTCCATTTTCTCCTCTTACCCTTGTGAAAATAAAAAAAATTGGGGCTAAAACATCATTTTTGTGGAAAAAGTTTGATTTTTTTTATTTTCACGGCTCCATGTTATAAACTTCTGTAAAGGACTTGGGGGTTCAAGGTGCTCACCACACATCTAGATAAGTTCCCTGAGGGATCTAGATTCCCAAATGGTGTCACTTGTGGGGGGTTTCCACTGTTTAGGCACATCAGGGGCACATCCGCTAATTATTCAAACAAATTTTACATTGAAAAAGTCAAATGGCGCTCCTTCCCTTCCGAACCCTGCCGCGCGCCCAAACTGTGGTTTTCCCCCACATATGGGGTATCTGCTAACTCAGGAGAAATTGCACAACAAACTGCATAGTGCAATTTCTTCTTTTACCCTTATGAAAATGCAAAAGTGGGGGCTGAAAAACATTTTTGTGGGAAAAATGTGAAAATTTTATTTTTACGGCTCAATGTTATAAACTTCTGTGAAGCACCTGGGGGTTCAAGGTGCTCACCACACATCTAGATAAGTTCCCTGAGGGGTCTAGTTTCCAAAATGGTGTCACTTGTGGGGGGTTTCCACTGTTTAGGCACATCAGGGACTCCCCAAATGCAACATGGCGTCCGCTAATTATTCAAGCAAATTTTACATTTAAAAAGTCAAATGGCGCTCCTTCCCTTCCGAACCCTGTCGTGCGCCCAAACAGTGTTTTTTCCCCACATATGGGGTATCTGCGTGCCCAGGGGAAATTGCACAACAAATTTTGGGGTCAATTTTTCTCTGTTACCCCTGCGAAAATAAAAAAAATTGGGTCTAAAGTAACATTTTTGTGAAAAAAGTGAAATGTTCATTTTTTTCTTCCACATTCCAAAAATTCCTGTGAAGCACCTGAAGGGTTAATCAAGTTCTTAAATGTGGTTATGAGCACCTTGAGGGGTGCAGTTTTTAGAATGGTGTCACTTTTAGGTATTTTCTGTCATAAAGACCTCTCAAAGTGACTTTAAATATGATGTGGTCCCTAAAAGAATGGTTTTGTAAATTTTGCTGGAAAAATGAGAAATCGCTGGTCAACTTTTAACCCTTATAGCTCCCCAATAAAAAAAAAATTTGGTTCCAAAATTGTGCTGATGTAAAGTAGACATGTGGGAAATGTTATTTATTAATTATTTTGTGTGACATATCTCTCTGATTTAAGGGCATAAAAATTTAAATTTTGAAAATTGCTAAATTTTCAAAATTTTCACCAAATTTCCATTTTTTTCACAAATAAACGCAAGTGATATCGAAGAAATTTTACCACAATCATGAAGTACAATATGTCACGAAAAAACAGTCTCAGAATCAGGGAGATCCGTTGAAGCGTTCCAGAGTAATTACCTCATAAAGTGACAGTGGTCAGAATTGTAAAAATTGGCCTGGTCATTAACGTGCAAACCACCTTGGGTTATAAAGGGGTTAAGCATGTTGTTTACTAGTTCAGCATAATTTTCAGCTGGTCTGGTCCAAAGAAAGTTCTGCACTACTAGCACAAATGCATCCCAAGCTACAAGTGCCAGAGGGTTGAGTATTGTTCTAAATGTATCATTATGCATTAGTTTGTTGATTTTGGGGCCAATAAACACTCCGACTTTAATTTTAGCCTTAGTTTTCAGTAATCTAAACTTCTCCTTCAAAAACTAGAAACCATTTCCATTACGATCAATTGCAACTACAACATTTTTTATTAAACCAAGTTTAATGTGTAGTAGTGGAAGAAAACCTTGAAGTGGATTGACCAGTAAGTTGTACCGACCAACTGTGTGCTCGACTCGAAGCAGCCACTCTCTCATTTTGTAATGATTGCTGTCATCACGACTGTTCCATAGGCACAAGAAACACATGCTTTGTGTACCCTAACTGTAGGCCAAGCAGCAGTGCTACCACTTTCAGGTAAGCACAAATTTTCCATTTATGTTCTGAGCATTTGATCATTTTCTAAATTAATTCCAAAGAAGCATGGATCTCTTTCATTCCAACCGCATGAGCCAATGGAACAGATGGTTTTTCGTTACCATTGTGCAAGAAGACAGCTTTCAAACTCGTTTTGCTAGAGTGTATGAATAGCCTCTATTCATCAGGCACATGTGCACCATCTAACTCCATCATAAGACCATTTACAGCAGTATGGAAACAAACATCGCTTTCGCATTGCATAGTTTGCAGCTAACTTGGTGTGTCAATGATGAAAGTGTGAAGTTTTGGTACCTCGTTGTCGCAAATTCCATTCTCGATGTCTAGGAGCTAACAGTTCTGACTTTTCTTTAGATAATGACAGATCTCTTACCACACCATCTAAATCTGATTGGCTCAGCAAGTGTGGCAGACCCTCCGCTTGTACTGGAAAAGGAAAAACATCATGTCAATCAATATCTTCTTCATCAGGATCAGAACCATCAGTTTCTATTGCCGTTCCTGCTGCTGGCACTGGATTCTCTTCATCATGTGGTACCTATTTTAAGAGCAGACTCACAGTCAGGATACACAACTTGTGACTTGTTTCTCTTTGAATATGGGCAATTTTAGTCATGGAAAAATAACAGTCTGAATGGTGATTTTTCTGCTCACACCAAACCATCGAAACTGCAAAAGCCATTCCTTTCCTTTTACCATTCAACCACGGCTTTAGCCTAGAGTAACACACAGTGCAACAAACATGAGGTGCCCAGTTTTTCTCTTGATCTTCAACTTGACAGTCAGAGTAATACTTGTAAGCAATACGCACTCACTTTGTCAGATCCTTGCGCTGATCATAAGAAGGGTATTTGCCACATATGTAGGAGAAATTGTCCTGATTGTTAACACATTTATCCATCTTAGGCCACGGCCCCACTATCATTATTCGGTCAGTATTTTTTCTCAGGAGTGGGAGCCAAAACCAGGTGAGGAACAATCAGAGAAAAGCTATAAGTCACCAATTCTGCAATATCACCCACTCCTGGTTTTGGCTCCCACTCCTGAGAAAAAATACTGAACGAATACTGATAGTGGGGCCGTGGCCTTAAGGTTCAAAACTGAGAGCACTATAACAGATCACTTTGTTGAACTTTCTCAAGCTTGCCTTATATACTTACTGCTGACATCAGCCGATAGACTTGTCCTGAGTGCGTCTGAGAATATCCGTTAAAATATATAACACATTAATATTATAAATGAATAGGCTTGGCATGTATAACTTAAAATCTAGACGTGTCAGGCAAATTCTGAGTTCATATTTGTAATCGGCGCCTTCAATTTAGTATAAATCACATGTTTTTCACTCAGTAGCAAATTCATTGTTTCATGGCGTAACTAGCAGGTTTGGTCGGAGACACCAAGGTTTTTTTTAGGGAACGTAGAAGAACTGACACTAGACACACATGGTAAAACTGTGGTAGGACGATCATTGTATATAAATTGCTAACATTTAGATGGATTCAGATGAACCCTCCTACAAAACACGATTAACAAAGTTATTATTACAGGACTGTATGAGAAAGAGATTTTTGTCACGATTCCGGCATTCTGTATGGGATTGCTATGCTGTCCTATTGAACTGGTTCTTGCTGTGTTTTGATGGACTACTTGGCTGTCCAATCTTGTGAGTGGCAAGTCGGGCTCTCTGTGCTTTAATTGACAGCTAGGCTGTCCAATCTTTGACTGGGATTTGCAGGACAGTCTCCAGGTGTCCAGTGTTTTGGAGCCTGCCCAAGCTATTTAGCTGAGGTGACTGCCCCTGTTCCCTGCCAGAAATAGTTTGCGCTTCCTGGTGTTTGCCTGATTCTGTTGTTCTGATCTTCTGCTGCCTGACACTTTGGACCGTGTTCTGACTACCTCCTTGTCTTGCCCTTTGGCCTTGTTCTGCTCTCTCTTGATATTGACCTTGGACTGTGACCTGACTTATGCATGTCTTTTCCCTAGGTATCTACGGGCTCTCTTGGTATTGACCTCGGAAGGTCTGACTATCCACCTCACGGTCGCTCTGTGAATTAGTGACTAGCGTCACATTGACTATCCGCCTCACGGTCGCTCCGTGAGTTAGTGACTAGCATCACAGATTTATTCTAAAAGAAACGCTAGAGCCAAAAATAAGAGAATCCAAGTTCATATGAAGAGGGTTTGGGTATAATAGAAACTGTCTAAATATGAAGACTTTGTCTGATCTGTATGTCATTGTGTAAAGAACTATGGAGTGTGGTGGATGGCTCACTCGGCTGCACATAGAGGTAGCACAGCAATACTACAGTTATATGAAAAAGTTTGGGCACCCCTATTAATCTTAAGCTTAATGTGTTATAAAAATTGGTGTTTTTGCAACAGCTATTTCAGTTTGATATATGTAATAACTGTTGGACACAGTAATGTTTCTGCCTTGAAATGAGGTTTATTGTACTAACAGAAAATGTGCAATCTGCATTCAAACAAAATTTGACAGGTGCATAAGTATGGGCACCTCACCAGAAAAGTGACATTAATATTTAGTAGATCCTCCTTTTGCAAAAATAACAGCCTCTAGTCGCTTCCTGTAGCTTTTAATGAGTTCCTGGATCCTGGATGAAGGTATTTTTGACCATTCCTCTTTACAAAACAATTCCAGTTCAGTTAAGTTTGATGGTCGCCGAGCATGGACAGCCCTCTTCAAATGATCCCACAGATGTTCAATGATATTCAGGTCTGGGGACTGGGATGGCCATTCCAGAACATTGTAATTGTTCCTCTGCATGAATGCCTGAGTAGATTTGGAGCGGTGTTTTGGATCATTGTCTTGCTGAAAGATCCATCCCCTGCATAACTTCAACTTTGTCACTGATTCTTGAACATTATTGTCAAGAATCCGCTGATACTGAGTGGAATCCATGCGTCCCTCAACTTTAACAAGATTCCAGGTGCCGGCATTGGCCACACAGCCCCAAAGCATGATGGAACCTCCACCAAATTTTACTGTGGGTAGCAAGTGTTTTTCTTGGAATGCTGTGTTTTCTTGCCGCCATGCATAACGCCTTTTTGTATGACCAAACAACTCAATCTTGGTTTCATCAGTCCACAGGACCTTCTTCCAAAAAGAAATTGGCTTCTCCAAATGTGCTTTTGCATACCTCAGCCGACTCTGTTTGTGGCGTGCTTGCAGAAACGGCTTCTTTCGCATCACTCTCCCATACAGCTTCTCCTTGTGCAAAGTGCGTTGTATAGTTGACCGATGCACAGTGACACCATCTGCAGCAAGTTGATGCTGCAGCTCTCTGAGGATTGTCCTTGACTGATCTCACCATTCTTCTTCTCTGCCTTTCTGATGTTTTTCTTGGCCTGCCACTTCTGGCCTTAACAAGAACTGTCACTGTGTTCTTCCATTTCCTTACTATGTTCCTCACAGTGGAAACTGACAGGTTAAATCGCTGAGACAGCTTTTTGTATGCTTCCCCTGAACAACTATGTTCAATAATCTTTGTTTTCAGATCATTTGACAGTTGTTTTGAGGAGCCCATGATGCCACTCTTCAGAGGAGATTCAAACAGGAGAACAACTTTCAAGTGGCCACTTTAAGTAGCTTTTCTCATGATTGCATACACCTGGCTATGAAGTTCAAAGCTCAATGAGGTTACAAAACCAAAAAAAGTGCTTTAGTAAGTCAGTAAAAAGTAGGTAGGTGTATTTAAAACAAGAAAATGATAAGGGTGCCCATACTTATGCACCTGTCAAATTTTGTTTGAATGCAGATTGCACATTTTCTGTTAGTACAATAAACCTCATTTCAAGGCAGAAACATTGCTGTGTCCAACAGTTATTACATATATCAAACTGAAATAGCTGTTGCAAAAACACCAATTTTTATAAAACATTAAGCTTAAGATTAAGAGGGGTGCCCAAACTTTTTCATATAACTGTATCTATTTAAATCATCTACTGGTTGTATTAAAAATACGGCATAAAACCAGTGTTACGGATCCGGGTGGTGGAACCTCTGTGCTGCGGTGCAAGGAGGGACCCAGAGGGGCGTAACTAAGTATCAACTCGGACCGACTTAGGTCGTACGGCGGCTAACGACTCCGCGACCAGGGAGGGACCGAGCAGAGGGACCAGGTGCTACTCTGGGGATGACCTTGTAAGAGAGCAGGTGACTCCCACGGGTTAGATGGCTGGGACTGACTGGTATAGCAGATGGGCACAGCAGGCAGGCTGACGAGTGGTCCTGGTGGATGGACTAGCAGACACGGCAGGTGACAGGCGGGAGCCTCTAGGTAGGCTGTCAGGTGGTGACGGCAGGTGACAGGCAGGAGCCTCTAGGTAGGCTGGCAGGTGGTCACGGCAAGTGACGGGCAGGAGCCTCCAGGTAGGCTGTCAGGTTGTCACGGCAAGTGACGGGCAGGAGCCTCTAGGTAGGCTGTCAGGTTGTCACGGCAAGTGACGGGCAGGAGCCTCTAGGTAGGCTGTCAGGTGGTCACGGCAAGTGACAGGCAGGAGCCTCTAGGTAGGCTGTCAGGTGGTCACGGCAAGTGACGGGTAGGAGCTTCCGGGTAGGCACAGCAGGCAACAAGCAGGTGCTTTCAGGTAGGCAGGCGGGCAAAGCCCATATACAGACTGTCAGGCTGGAGAGTAGTCAGGCTGGCGGACTGGTAGTCAGGCTGGCGGGCAGGACTAGTAGTCGGGCTAGCAACGGGTCCTGACGGCTGAAGCAGAGGTAAGTACAATGTGCATCAACTATTGCTCGGGCACCTCCATATTGGAGGAGGTGCCTTATATATGGGAGGACCTCCGGCAATTGGCCGGGGACTCCTTAGGGCGGCGCACGTGGCCCCTTTAAGAGGGAGGGAGCGCGCGCGCCCTAAGCACAGTGCCCGGGAAACCGCGCGCCGGCAGCAGAAGCAGGAAGAGGAGCGCTGGAGGACGCCGGGCAGGGAGCGCGGCGGTGAGAGGGATGACGTCTCTGCTTGGCAGAGGGTCGAGACGTCGATGCTACAACCAGTACAGGGTTAGCAAAACAAACACGGCCTTCCCGACTTAACAGTAAAACCAAAACATAACGTATGGTACAATCCTTGTTGCTACGGGAATCCGCCCGCTCCAGGAACAATCAACACAAGGTCCAGCTTTCCTTAACACAAAAGCATTGCTCCAGAGCTTGCACCTTGAGACCCACCCACACTGAAATGCTCTAGAAATCTGATTATTTATCCTCTGGAATCCTCCCATTCTACAGCTGTTCAATCATCCTAGCACTAAACATGGCTGATTAACCCCTCTCAGCACTTAGTGTGCTGGATGATTTTTCCTAGGTTTATATTACTGAAGCTAACAACCTCAGTGCTACATTTGTCCTCCTAGAGTACTTTGCCAGTGACTTAGTCACAGGATATAGCACTATTTTTCTGTATAATACATGTGATGTTGCTGTAGCTCTAATATTTCTGTACAGGGGTCTCTGTATATCTTACCCCAGCTTTTTGGATAAGGACAAGGGAAAGGGGGATTGGAGACATTTAATTGTAATTTCCCTTAAAAAAAAAGACAAAAAAAAAACCGGATTGAAAAAAATACTGGTCCATTTTCTCACCATTTTGTGTTCTCAAATATTATAATTTGGATACAAAAGCAAAAGCATAGAAAATTTGTTCAAAGACCTTGTGTGGAGGTAAAGAGCTGAGGCTGTAGACGCTTCATCTCCTAAAGTCTACAAAACAGGGATTGACAACTCCGAATTTCCTTGTCTATTTCATGGCTTTAGGAGGTTGGAAACTTCTGAATCAGCAGGTTTGGATGAAATGGGCGACTCATCAGGTTCCATGTCTTCTTTTGAAGGAAATCAGTTCCCAATGATGGTTGAAAGAACTACTATACTTAGCAGGGAAAGGTATTAATAAATGGATCACATCAGATGTTCCTACAAAGAAGGAATGGATCGTAGATGTAACTAGTAATGTGTAATATGAACAGGTTTATTATTGTAGTTAGAGAAGTTACAGACTTCGTTCAAACATGGAGATTGTGCGCTGAAAGTAACTAATGAACGGTAGATCGCTGAGACTGGGCGTTAGGAAGAAAAAAGAGGACATTTGTGGTATTTTTTTTCAAGGGTGGGGGTAAGCATTGCTATATTTAGTCATATACTGCATATACAAGTGCTTCTCACTAAATTAGAATATCATCAAAGTTAATTTATTTCAGTTCTTCAATACAAAATGTGAAACTCATCTACACTGCTCAAAAAAATAAAGGGAACACTCAAATAACACATCCTAGATCTGAATGAATGAAATATTCTCATTGAATACTTTGTTCTGTACAAAGTTGAATGTGCTGACAACAAAATCACACAAAAATCATCAATGGAAATCAAATTTATTAACCAATGGAGGCCTGGATTTGGAGTCACCCCCAAAATTAAAGTGGAAAAACACACTACAAGCTGATCCAACTTTGAAGTAATGTCCTTAAAACAGGTCAAAATGAGGCTCAGTATTGTGTGTGGCCTCCACATGCCTGAATGACCTCCCTACAATGCCTGGGCATGCTCTTGATGAGGTTGCAGATGGTCTCCTGTGGGATCTCCTCCCAGAGCTGGACTAAAGCATCCGCCAACTCCTGGACAGTCTGTGTTGCAACGTGACGTTGGTGGATGGAGCGAGACATGATGTCCCAGTTGTGCTCAATCGGATTCAGGTCTGAGGAGCGGGCGGGCCAGTCCATAGCTTCAATGCCTTCATCTTGCAGGAACTGCTGACACACTCCAGCCACATGAGGTGTGGCATTGTTCTGCATTAGGAGGAACCTAGGGCCAACCGCACGAGCATATGGTCTCACAAGGGGTCTGAGGCTCTCATCTCGGTACCTAATGGCAGTCAGGCTAGCTCTGGCGAGCACATGGAGGGCTATGCGGCCCTCCAAAGAAATGCCACCCCACACCATTACTGACCCACTGCCAAACCGGTCATGCTGAAGGATGTTGCAGGCAGCAGATCACTCTCTTACGGCATCTGCAGACTCTGTCACATGAGCTCAGTGTGAACCTGCTTTCATCTGTGAAGAGCACAGGGCGCCAGTGGCGACTTTGCCAATCCTGGTGTGCTGTGGCAAATGCCAAGCGTCCTGCACGGTATTGGGCTGTGAGCACAACCCCCCATCTGTGGACGTCGGGCCCTCATACCACCCTGGGTGGGTTTATAACCATTTGTGCAGACACATGCACATTTGTGGCCTGCTGGAGGTCATTTTACAGGTCTCTGGCAGTGCTCCTCCTGTTCCTCCTTGCACAAAGGCAGAGGTAGCAGTCCTGCTGCTGGACTGTTGCGCTCCTATGGCCCCCTCCACATCTCCTGGTGTACTGGCCTGTCTCATGGTAGTGGTTCCAGCCTCTGGACACTACGCTGACAGACACAGCAAAACTTGCCACAGCTCGCATTGATGTACCATCCTGGATAAGCTGCACTAACTGAGCAACTTCTGTGGGTTGTTGAGTCCGTCTCATGCTACCACGAGTGTGAAAGCACAACCAACATTCAAAAGTGACCAAAACATTAGCCAGAAAGCATTGGTACTGAGATGTGGTCTGTGGTCCCCACCTGTAGAACCATTCCTTTATTGAGTGTGTATTGATAATTGCCAATAATTTCCATCTATTGTCTATTACATTTGCACAACAGCATGTGAAATTGATTGTCAATCAGTGTTGCTTCCTAAGTGGACCGTTTGATTTCACAGAAGTTTGATTTACTTGGAGTTATATTCTCTTGTTTAAGTGTTCCCTTTATTTTTTTGAGCAGTGTATTATATAGAGTCATTACAGAGTGATCTATTTCAAGTGTTTATTTCTGTTAATGTTGATGATCATGGCTTACAGCCAATGAAAACACAAAAGTCATTATCTCAGTAAATTAGAATACTTTATAACACCAGCTTGAAAAATAGGGCTCTTTTTGCATCAATTACTGCATAAATGCGGCGTGGTATGGAGGCGATCAGCCTGTGGCACTGCTGAGGTGTTATGGAAGCCCAGGTTGCTTTGATAGCAACCTTCAGCTCGTCTCCATTGTTGGATCTGGTGTCTCTCATCTTCCTCTTGACAATACCCCATAGATTCTCTATGGGGTTAAGGTCAGGCGAGTTTGCTGGCCAATCAAGCACAGTGGTACGGTTGTTTTTAAACCAGGTATTGGTACTTTTGGCAGTGTTGACAGGTGCCAAGTGCCGCTGGAGAATGAAATTTCCATTTCCAAAAAGCTTGTCGGCAGAAGGAAGCATGAAGTGCTCTAAAATTTCCTGGTAGACGGCTGCGCTGACTTTGGTCTTGATAAAACACAGTGGACCTACCCCAGCAGATGACATGGCACCTCAAACTGTCATTGAGTGTGGAAACTTCACACTAGATATCAAGCAGCTTGGATTGTGGCCTCTCCACTCTTCCTCCAGACTCTGGGACCTTGATTTCCAAATGAAATGCAAGATTTACTTTCATTCGAAAACAACACCTTGGACCACTGAGCAACAGTCCAGGTCTTTTTCTCCTTGGTAGAAAAACACAATGAAGCAAACATCAGCTCAAAGGGTTGAGAAATTCCTGGAATAAGGGTGCGGTGTACGGAGACTGGAGGCTGGTTTCCAGAGCAAATGAAAATCCAGCAACCGCAAAAATCATTAAAACATCACATGTATTTGTAGATTAAAACATGAAAAGGAAAAGTTTAAAAAACATGGTAGTACAACAGTCGATGCATTTCGAGCTACACTAGCTCTTAATCATGACAACTAACATGCAGGAGCTATGGAAATTTATAGCATAGAAAATAGGTATGGAATAGACAAGTCACAGATGTGCTTACCAGTTGGGGAATTTATAAGAGCATGGCATGTGTACTCTGAGGACACTAGTTTTAAAAGACAATGTGCAGTGCTGGACCACAGACTTCTCTCCCATGGGTATAGTAAATCACTGCTAACCAGAGCTCAGGCCATCACCTGCTGAAAAGACAGACACAATCTCCTGCATGGTAAAAAAGTGGGAAATAAAAAAGAGGCAAAAAGATATTCTCCTAATGGTATTATTTTTACCACAACATATAGCTCTAATTACTATGATATCTTAAATATTATTCAATAAAATCTATTACTATACCAGGATGAAGTCCTGTCTAAAATTCTATCTTCTTGGGTTAATTTTTCAGCTCGCAGAGCTGTTACCCCTGGTAACATCTTATCACCCAGCATGTTTCACAGTCATGGGAACACGAATACCAGCACATGGCTGTTGTGTAAAGGTACAGGTGCATCTCACTAAATTAGAATATCAAAAAGTTAATTTTTTTCAGTTCTTCAATACAAAAAGTGAAACTCATATTATATAGAGTCATTACAAACAGTGATCTATTTCAAGTGTTTATTTCTGTTAATGTTGATGATTATGGCTTACAGCCAATGAAAACACAAAACTCATTATCTCAGTAAATTAGAATAATTAACAAAAACACCAGCAAAGGCTTTCTAAGCGTTTAAAAAGGTCCCTTAGTCTGTTTCAGTAGGCTCCACAATCATGGGGAAGACTGCTGACTTGACAGATGTCCAGTAGGCAGTCATTGACACACTCCACAAGGTCCCAGAGTTCCAATTTACATTTGGAAATCAAGGTCCCAGAGTCTGGAGGAAGAGTGGAGAGGCACACAATTCAAGCTGCTTGAGGTCTAGTGTGAAGTTTCCACAATCAGTGATGGCTACATCTGCATATTTACATACACACTCAGCTCTGCTATATCTGCACATTTACATGCGTACAGCTCTATTTATTTTTATTATGCTTTGCGTATATAGCGCCATCATATTCTGCAGCGCTTTACAGACATTATCATCGCTGTACCCAATGGGGCTCACAATTTAAATTCCCTATCAGTATGTTTTGGGAGTGTGGGAGGAAACAGATGCAAACCCGGGGAGAACATACAAACTTCTTGCAGAAGATGTCCTTTGTTGGATTTAAACCCAGGACCCCAGAGCTGCAAGGCTACAGTCCTAACCACTGAGCTACCGCACTGCTCATTCTGTAGCTCTGCTACATGTACACATTTACATACACGGAGCTCTACTACATACGCACATATACATAAACACAGCTCTACTACATGTGCACATTTGCATACACAAACACTGTGTATACATTAGCCCATTTTGCAGTTCCTTCCAGGTCATGTGAAAGGTCCTGGAGCTAGTCAGGTGGAAGGTTCTTCAGCTGCTCATTCAGGACATGCAGCCTCTGTACAGGTCCCGGTATCTTCCTCTCCTGCTCAGCACCGATCACATAGATCAGTGTGAGGCAGGAGAGAGCAGTTCTCTCAGTGATCCAGAAGGACATTTTCTCAGCATTCTCCTCTGTCACAGGAAGCTGCCTCCATACTATAAGAAAAGAGAGAGAGGAGCGCAATTGAACGGAACCTGTTGGCACAATGAAGAAAAGCAACCAAAGGGACACTCACCTTCTGAGGTTGAGCAACCCTGCACAACCCCGGTAATCACATAAATTGAGGAGATGAAAGTCAGGCAACAGGCTGTATGTGGCGTCCTAATCCGGGTCACGTGACTGCTGAGAGGCGTGGCTGGAAATGGATCACTGCAGGTCCTTGAGCCACAGGATGATTACTGCATAATCCAAAGCAGCTCCCACCGCAAGCCCAAAATAGGGATAGTAAATACAAGATAAAAAATACGCGATATAAAGAGCGCTAGGACTAGGGAGTATTAAAAAATATAAGGTAGCAAACCTTTAATATAGTTTGGTATAAAAATTCCACAACACGTTTCGATAGCATCAAGCCATCTTCATCAGGTGGTATTATATTTTATAATACTCCCTTGTCCTAGCGCTCCTTATACCACATCTTTTTTACCTTCTCTTCATAGTATAAGAGGCACTATCTTATTAGCAAGAATTTTTCATGTTAAAGGTGCGTCTTATAGTCCAAAAAATACAGTAAGTTCTAAAGTAATTTCCCTTTTTCTTTTAATTATACGACTGTCTGTTGCATGGTTTTGTACAATTTGTCAATAAATTATATAGTTTCTCCCCATGTGCGTTATTTTTGATGTTTAAAAAATATGTGGTTTTCTAGTAATCAGGGCTGTGGAGTCGAGTTGTGGACTCGGTATCTATTTTGGTGAAGTTGGCATAAAATAAACCGACTCAGACAATATATAATAAACTGGGTTCAGTAGTTCAATGCAGTATGTGCTGTAATTTTTTTCATAAGAATTTGGGAAAGTTGTGAACTGTACTATAAATGTCTGTTCTAATCCTGATCTAAGGATTTAGACTTTTAGTTCAGGTGAGTCTGTGCTGCACTTTATGTACATGTACAGTAGTGAGGCAGTACTGTGGAGTCAGGAGTCAGGAAAATGTCGGAGTCGGAGGTTTGGCTTACCTGCTAGTAATTAATTTTTCACATTTCAGGTATGATAATGGATTTTCCACATTTGAGATTTTAGATGTTTAATAAAATGGCATTATTGTGCAAAACATTGCCCACATTCTTAACATGAATATAGCTTCAACCCTGTGTGAATTCTCTGGTGCTTATTAAGACTTGATTTCTCTGCCCAACATTTCCCACATTGTGAACATGAATATGGCTTCTCCCCAGTGTGAGCTCTCTGGTGTCTAACAAGGTGTGATTTCTGTACAAAACATTTCCCACATTCTGAACATAAATATGGCTTCTCCCCTGTGTGAGTTCTCTGGTGATTAAGAAGATCTGGTTTCTGTGCAAAACATTTCCCACATTATGAACATACATATGGCTTCTCCCCCGTGTGAGTTCTCTGGTGTCTAACAAGGTGTGATTTCTGTACAAAACATTTTCCACATTCTGAACATGAAAAAAGATTTTCCACTTTGTGAGTTCTCTGGTGTGTAACAAGATGTGATTTATGTCCAAAACATTTCCCACATTCTGAACATGGATATGGCTTCTCCTCTGTGTGAGTGCTGTGGTGTCTAACAAAGTGTGATTTCTGTACAAAACATTTTCCACATTCTGAACATGAAAAAGGCTTTTCCACCTTGTGAGTTCTCTGATGGGTAACAAGATGTGATTTATGTCCAAAACATTTTGCACATTCTGAACATGAATTCTCCCCTGTGTGAATTCTTTGATGTGCAACAAGAAATGATTTACGGCTAAAACTTTTCCCACATTCTGAACATGAAAACGTTTTTTCCTCTGTGTGCATTTTCTGGTGTGTAACAAGATAGGATTTCTGGTTAAAATATTTTCCACATTCTAAACAGAAAAAAGGCTTTTCCCCTGTGTGAATTCTCTGGTGTATAACAAGGTATGATTTCTGGTTAAAATATTTCCCACATTCTGAACATGAAAAAGGCTTCTCCCCTGTGTGAATTCTCTGGTGACTAACCAGCATCGATTTCCGTGTAAAACATTTTCCACATTCTGAACATGAATATGGCTTCTCCCCAGTATGAATTCTCTCATGCCTAACAAGATCTGGTTTCCGTTTAAAATATCTCCCACACTTGGAACAAATAAATTTATTCTCGTCTGTGTGAATTTTTTGATGTATAACAAAAGATGTTTTTAGGGAAAAACTATTTCCATAGTCTGAATGTGTAACTGGCTTCTTTGCTTTAAGAGCAGTTTGTTTTTCGATGTCTCTTTTCTGAATTTTAATTTTCTTTGTAGTCTGTAATGAATCAGTAGATAGGACCTGTTTCGAAGGGTCAGATGATAGTTTTTTGCTGTGAAGGGATGCTAATATATCTGGAGTAATGTCATTCACTTCAATTGTATCCTGTGTGATTTCAAGGTCATCTGATATAAAAATTGAAGATGTCAGTTGTCCCTCTGATCTCCTGTCACCGTCATCTGCCAGGAATAAAACCAATTATTATTTTTTAATAAAATGTCTGTGAAATGTATATTTTTTAACATTTCCACTCAAAATGTCCATAGAAATTGGAAGTTATGCAGTAAAATTGAATTATTCACTAACACAATGATAGTCCACAGTTTAATAGAAGACCTCACTGCATGAACCAGTGGAGCTGTTCACTCTGCCTCCCAAATTTTAGAATAAAAAGCCACGAAAAAATGTTATGTAAGCGAAAATGATACTAACAAAGACTTTTACTCATCCTGCAAAAAACAAGCCCCCACTCAGGTGTCAAAATAGTCACAACTCCTATAGATGAATAAACTGATGATTATAATTTACAAAATGGAGTCACTTTATGGGGTTTTCTTCTGTTCTGGTTTTCTGTCATTCTACAACATTGGAGCTTCTGAAAATGGCATGTCACATCTCCTCAGCAATCTGCTTCTGCGATGTCTGCATCTATCACCAGTCATTCTGCAGGCAGCGCTGGTGATGGAGGATACACTGGAACCAGAAGCTCTGGGTCACGAAGGCTTTGTCCAGACACTAAGAACAAGGTGGCCGGGACCAGTATTACCATCCAGTCTGGCAGTAATGGTGTGTGTGCTGTCCAGCTGGAGTAATCAGCTGCCTACTTCAGGTAATTGGAAAGCACCACATCCTACTAAAGCTGGAAGCATATTGCTGGAAGCTGCCAGATACAGCCTTGTTCTCCTCTGGTTCAGTCCTGTGTGCTCAGCTCGCGGCTTCTGTATTTGACCCTGTTATGATCCTGGCCTGTTTACTGACTTCTTTTGTGTCTTCTGATTTTCTCTACCCTCCAGGTTCTATCTAAAATCTAGGCCCCTCAAAGTCATATCAAAATTGATTTGTTACCCAAAAACTAGGTTTTGTAAATTTGTAAATTTAATTGAACATGTCAAAAAATGTTTTGCTAAACTTGTTATCCTTCTATCATCTGAAAAAAAATGTTAAAAAAAAATAAGACGGGATGTTGGAATCTTTCTAAATTATTTGCAATTTTCAGGTATTTTCAAAAATAAATGCAAAATATATTAACCTAAAATTACCAGAAACATAAAGTACAATGTGTCATAGAAAAAAATATTTCAGAATCCCTGGAATCAGAAGAAGCATCCAAAGTTATCACCACATAAAGTGACACATGTCAGATTTGAAAAATGGGGCCTGGCTAGGAACACAAAACTGGCGGCAGGAAGTGGTTAAATCAGAGTATTTTGGGCACTAACTACTGTAGACAAGACTGTGACTATAGACAGTAACACATCTACTGAAATTATCAAACTCAACAGTCTCCATTAGAGAAAAAAAAATGAGTAACTAATCTCTGGAGTAATTAGAGTATGTGCAGTGGCATACTGCCAATGGCGGCAGGCCACGTGGCTGCTACAGAGCCCTTGAGCCAGCAACGGGACTCCCCTCTGCCAGTCATCGTAAATTCAACACTATCGGCATCCTGGATGCCAAAACAGTTGAAAGCAATGTTGTAAGAGGAAGCGACAGTGGATGATTCCACCTCAATCATTCTTCCTCGGCGGCTGAAGTCTCAGTGCAGTGGACGCAATGACGTTATTACACTGTATGGAGGACAATGGAGGGGGTATTATACAATATGGGGGACTAAGGGGAGTGCATTATACTATATGGAGGACTATGGGGAATGCATTATACAATACAGAGGAATATGGAGTGCAGTATACTACATGGAGAACTAAGGGGTGCATTGGGATCATTATAGAGAAGACCACGGATGTATCTGAAATACCACAGATGGAAGTAGCATTATATTCGTCCAACGTAACAAATGACGGTTGAGTTTGGACTGGAGGGATAGGTGTGCTATACAGTGATTGCATGTAGCTGTAAGGGGTATATTGTCTCTTCTAAATTTGCTTATTTTCTTAACGATTATTGTTTTCTCTTTTTGCTTAACCTTTTTTTCAATATTTTGTGACAGCTCCTCAATTTCTGGCAAATTGTTGAAAGGTTTGAGCTCGTCTAAATATATTGAGAATCTCTCTATTAGTTTTAATTAGGTTATCACATGGCTTGTTGATTATAAATTGTGTTTGTTTGTTTGGGACGAGTTAATGATTTATTGGTATCATTTACATACGCATAAAGTTTTTTGATCACTTTCACTTTGATCACTTTATGCCGTTCTCCGTGTGGTAAAATTGATAAGGCAGCTTTATTCTTCGGGTCAGTAAGATTACAGCAATACCACATTTATATAATTTTTTATGTTTTGCCGCTTTTACACAATGACAGTTTTACAGGTCGGATCGTTCTGGATGCGGGGATACCAAATATGTTTACTTTTTTGTTTATTTTTGTTTTTACATAAATATACTTATTTCTTTTGTGTTACTTAGACTCTCTAATGGTATAATGAATTGCAGTAAGTGATGATAGAGCACTAAAACGCTCGAGCGCTCAGTACTTGACATTCGGGACAGGCTCAACTCGAGTAACGAGTGTAATGGTGGGTTTTAGTGCTCTTCATTGGGAACTTGAACATTTTTCCAGAAGACCCCAACAGGGGGGCTGGTGGGGGCAGAAAAATCGCTGAAATTGATGGAAACAGTGCTCTAATGAAATGGGAACAGCATGGGGAAGACGCCTGGAAGCATCTCTGGTCGCTGCTAGGAACAATGTAAGAATATTACGCCACTTTTACAGACTCACAATAACACATTCAAAAACAAAGATGAAATGGATTTTACAGGAAAAAATGTTAGTAAAATTCTCTGTATAATGACTTGTATATAAGGCAAAATTAAAAAGAGAAAAAAAAAATAATTTTGAGGGCCGCAGGATGACCCTGTAAAAATGTTAAATAAAGGACACATGATGAACCTGTTAAAATTTAGAGTGAGGGTGGCAGAATCACACTATAAACATTTTGAGTGAGGGCAGCCTGATGACTCTGTTGATATGGTAGAGGAGGAGGAGCAGAAAAAGAAGAAACTATGAATCGTATAATTGGCTTTAGGTTCCACTGCTGTGGGGTTGAGAAGTCTGGGCCAATTCAGGCCATGTTCATTTTCATAGTACCTTCTGTAGCATAGGCAATCATCTCCTGTTCCTCCTCCTCATAATTATCGAATCTGCGCTGAAAAGGTGAGAGGAGGCTGGGCTAGGTAGTATCACCCTGTGTACTTTCTTCCTCCATCTCCATCTTTGCTGGTCCACATGCAAAGCTTCCTCTTTAATTGTGAGCAGCGAGCGTTTGAGTAGACGCAGAAGCGTAATGGTTACGCTGATTTGGCCGCTCACCATCTTGGTTGATTCCTCAAAATTTTGTAGAACCTCACAGATGTCAGACATCCATTCCAACTCGTTAAATGTAATGTACAGAGGCTGACCGGAATACCGATGGGCATATTGCAGCTGGTATTTGACTACAGCCCTCTGCTGCTCACAAAGTTTGCCAATATATGCAAAGTTCCAGCACGTGGTCATATCGCACACCAGTCGGTGAGCTGGCACTTGCAAGCATTGCTGCAGCACTGCCAGACAGGAGACAGCTGTAGCTGATTTGCGAAAATGGGCACACGCGGTGCACCTTTACAACTAGCTCAGGCAAATCTGGGTACGTTTTGAGAAACCGCTGAACCATTAAGTTGAGCACGTGGGCCAGACATGGTACGTGTGCAAGGGTGCAAAGCTTCAGAGCCACCACCAGCTAAGGCCATTATCACACATGACCATGCCTGGTTGTAAGTTCAGCGGCGGGAGCCACAGATCTGTCTGGTCTGTTATACATTTCCACAACTGTGCAGTGGTGTGCTGTTTGTCAGCTAAACAAATTAGTTTCAGAAGAGCCTGTTGCTGCTTCACTGAGGCAGTGGTGCAGTGCCTCTAGCTTGCGACTGATATGGACAACGTGTTCACAGATGATGGAGATGGAGAATGAGGAGTAGGAAGTGCAGGAACTTGTGTAGGAGATGGAGGAAACCTTGATGGAACTAGGGCCAGCAATCCTTGGCATCAGCAGCACGTTGACATGTATGCCGTCTCAGGGTGCGACTCGGTCCCGGCATCCACAAGGTTCACCCAGTGTGCCATCAGAGAAAAGTAGCGTCCCTGGCCACAAGCACTTGTCCACGTGTCAGTCGTTAAGTGGACATTCTCAGTAACTGCATTCGTCAGGGCATGGGTGATGTTATGGGACAAGTGCTAGTGTAAGCCGGGGATGGCACACCAGGAAAAAAAAGTGGCGGCTGGGGATCGAGTACTGAGGGATGGCCGCCGAAATGAGGTTGCGGAAAGCCTCGGTGTCCACGAGCCTGAACGGCACATTTCCAGGGCAAGCAGTCTGACAATGTGCCTGTTTAGTGTTTAGGCTTGTGCTTGGGTGGTTGGGTATTTTCTTTTCCATTCCAAGGCCTGGGGTAGGGACAGCTGAACGTTGTGCTGGGACAAGGAATTGGACGTGGTTGCAGATGGTGATTGTGAATGTGCAACGACTGGGGCAGGGAGAGAGGCATCCATACCAGAATTCTGGACAGAGGATTGGCAAGCACAGAGCACACGGGAAGAGGCAGTGGTGTCACCTGCAGACACTGATTGAGGACGCAGAGGTGCATTGATGACATGTGCCTGAGCATGCTGGTGGTGGTCAGGCTGGTAGTGGTCTGGCCCCTGCTGATCTTGGTATGGTACAGGTTGCAAATGACCGTTCTTTTATTGTCCGCACTTTCTATAAAAAGTGCCAGACTGGGGAACACCTAACCGTTGACTTGGGAAATTGTCACGTCTGGGTGCTCTAGGGAACAGTTGCCTGCCTTCTCCCTTTGGCCAGCACACTGCCACTTCCTGCATATTGCATTGCTGTGGATCACCCCCCTCTGCGCTGCTGTCCTTGCTCTGCATGGCACCTTCCCAGGTTGGATCAGTAACTTCATCGTCCAACACCTCGTCTTCCACTTCAGCACTCTGGTGCTCCAGCATTAATGACATTGCACATTTTAAATTTGGTATATATTTATATGCCTGCAAACTTTCTGGTATTAATAGGGAAAAGAAAATATTTAGCCCTGACAAGGACTGTTGTTTTAAGATTGCAGCAGCGCTATACAAGTATTAAAACCTGCCTAGATGCCTCAAATCCAAAAGTATCCCTCCATTCAATGTAGGTAACAGCGGTTTTACTACAGAAAGGGAAATATTTAGCCCTGAGAAGGACTGTTGTTTTAATGCTGCAGGAACAGTATAAAAGTACTGCAATAGCAATCTAATTAAACCGTGACTATATCCCAGCTCTAAACGACGCTCTCCCTCCTGTAACAACTCTCTCTGAACGGCTTCCTTTACACAATGTGCAGAGTATCGCATATATATAAGCCCCACGATGCAATGCGGCCGGCCAATCACAGTAATGCTAGTATCCAACATAGCAACAGCATTACTGTGTATGGCGTGCAATCCTCGCATGTTCATTGACTGCCTAAAAGGCACCCAACATGCAGGGTGGGAACTCTAGCATGGCGCTTGATCACTCTTGATACTCATTCGAGTACAAAGTGTGCCTGAGCACCCGATGCTCAATTGAGTCCGAGCAGCATTGCAATGCATTATACTTATCAGCATTACACTGACAGAAGACTGTTAGACCATGCCCCAAGCATGGTCTAACAGGCTTGCCATAGGGGTCTGATGCGGAGGTCGTCATGGTGACCTTGGGTTGACATGACAACGATCAGACCCTTGTGATGACGTCACCAAGATGCTGATCGAATGGGAGAGGGAGCCCCCTCCCTTTCCTAGCCTACCAAATGCTGCGATCGATATAGATTGCCGCTTTTAGTGGATTAAACAGCCAAGGGTGGTACGGGCACCGCTCTTGGCAGTGACAGCCAGGTTTCAGCCATCATGTAAGCTGAGCTCCGGGCGACAATCGCGCTTGCACAGCTCCTGTGCCGTGCACAATTGCCATGACATACTCATACATCAGAGGTCCGTAATTAGTTCCCTTCTATGACGTATGGGTACGTCAAAGGTCGTGAACAGTTTGAAGACTATCAGGGAGAGGTAGACTGATGTAAGTGAGGCAGGCCAATCCCACCACAATCAAACATATCATAGAGAATGAACACGCAAAAAAAAGTTGACATAGAATAAAAAAACATGTTACCTTTCCAATAAGAATGTATGTTCAGGATAACTAAACTGAAGTCACACTCATTTATGGTGGACCATTGGCACTACTAGGACTCCTGACCAGTTGAGTAGAGAAGATATTAGTGCTTCCCATTTCATGACTAATCTGAATTCCTTAGTATGGAAAGCATAATGGAAATACTGACATGGAGTGATGCCAAGAAACCAGGGTTTGAGCCATGCCAACACATCTCCTGCAGACGTGAATAAATGTATATTACAGCCATCAAGCACGCATAACTTAGTGATATATCATGGTATCGGTGTAATGTTTTTTCCCTTTAAGTTTACCACAATCCTCTTTGAAGTTAGTTTCAGGATAAAGGGAAACTATGTTGTTACTGTACAGAAATTCATACTTGGTCTTCACTGCACATTTAATGTTGTCGATGATAAAAGAAAAGTTTGGACCTGGTCTTGTAGGGACCATATGAGCACATTCAGCAGCACAGAAGAAAAGGTAGATTCATCCAATAAGGTATCAGGGTTCTAGGAAGGTAACAGCATCATTACCCTCCGCTTTCTCTTAGAGGCCCATCATAATATTTGTTTTCTAATAATTTTCTAACTTGTCAGCACATTGTACGTACGCTGTCATTTGGCTTTTTAGTTTACAGATCCTCCAGGTTGTGAGCTCTAAAGAATAAGAACTTTCAATGCCCAAAGTCATTTAAAAAGTTTCAGGTGGAGGAACACGTATGGGTCGAATTACAGAATGGTGATCACATGATTGTGATATGTCCAAGCTACATCACTGATAAATTACTCCAATTGGATTTGCGAGTGAATTTACACTGCTGATAAAGCAGTGAAAGCTGATGACTGAGAAAAGTCTCTGACTGTATTTAGTGGTTACTACTCACCTGGGTAGTTGTATGTAGGAATTTCCTCTTTAAACCGCTCATCACCCCTCAGACATTTCAATGTAGTATTAATATGGGTCAAATATTCACCCTGAAACAAATAATGTAAAAGTCACTGACAGATGGAGAAGTCACATCTATGATCAGCTCTAATCCTGACATCTCCACAAATCTCATTACACAAGTATAAAACATATAATACTGGTGGATAAAACAAGACTGAACTCAAGACCTTCACAGCCGTCTACACATCATAGGGGAGATCTCATGACACCTTCTCTCCATCTACCTGATGATCTGGAGGAACATTGGGATTTTCTTGTTTACAGTCCTGTGGAAGAAGAGGACAGGAACATCTCTCTGGTGTTGTCCTGTTACTGGATAGAACTGGAGGAAACACATACAGGGACTGAATTCATTCTTTACATAGAGATAATTATAGGCTGTGTGTATTTAGTCCGGTCTATTACCTGGTTATGCGAGGGGCTGGGGAACCTCCATCATGACATCCTTGTACAGATCTTTGTGTCCTTCTAAATACTCCCACTCCTCCATGGAGAAATAGACGGTGACATCCTGACACCTTATAGGAACCTGACACATACAATGATACAGTCATCCCCCAGATCCCTTCATAGAAATACTGTATAATGTCCCAGCATTCCCAGCAGTGTCACCTCTCCAGTCAGCAGCTTAATCATCTTGTAGGTGAGTTCTAGGATCTTCTGGTCATTGGTTTCCTCATGTATCAGGGGGTGAGGTGGAGGCCCTGTGATTGGGCTCAGGATTCTTCCCCATCCATCAGTCACAGGGGCCTCACAGCGCTCACTAGAGGTCTTCTTCACTACTGTGTACTCCTGGTTATGGAGAAACACATCAATAAATTTCACTACAGACATTTCTAGAGTCCTCACCTCTCCAGTTCTGCCCATCTGTTATTCCCATAGATAAGAATGATGTAATGTGACGTCATCAGAATCTCTCACCTGTCCAGTAAGCGGGAAGAGGATCTCTAGGGTGAGGTGTAATAGCCTCTCCGCCATTTTGTTCTTGTCCATATCCAACCTGGATGGGTAAATCAGAAAAAATGTCTTAGTATAGAAGATCTGCACTGAGACGATCTGATATTGTAGGGACCTGAATTGGAAGACGATGAGACCGATGTAACATCACAAAGAATCCTGTGTTCTAATACAATTACTGGAGATAATAAGGGGAAACATATGAGGATATACAATTTGTAGATTTTATATTTTCTTATCTCATACGGAGTGGAACGTAAGTTGAATTGCTGACCAAGTCATCTCCTCCATTCTCCCAATCACTGGATGTGATGGCCATTGCTTTGGCAACTAATTGGCCATAGGTATCTCATGTTTGTTGGGATTGACCAGGAAATAGAGACTGATGGAGGATTCGAGCAGTGGTGGCTCAGGAGTAGTGCGGAATCATTAATGCACAATTATCTTTACTACATTATGTTTTTCTTTTCCTGACATCTAGCAATAAAACCTATATATTTTGATGTGTGATCTAAACAAAAAGAAATGGTCATGAGCCCACAGCTATGTAGAAGGTAACAAAATCTTTTTAGGTAAAAGAAGTCTAGGTCCAAAAGATGAACATAGCAGTTTAAACAGCGTCATCCACTGCCCACCCCCAGAGGAAGGCAGGGCTGGCGCCATTCCAGCAGGAGAGGACACTTATGGGTCGATGTATGTCTCTACTTCCCAACACTGTTATTGCTATTGTTGTATATACAGCTAACAAAGAAATCATCTAAAATATCAGTATCTATTAAACCATTTAAAAACAATCCCAAACAATATGAGATATACAAAAACATAGTATGGTGAGGCGATATGTCAGCTAATATCTATAGACAGTGGAAATAGATGTGCAGCTGATAATGTGTATAGCTGAAGGCTTTTTTTCACTCTAAAAAGGAATCATGTTGAGAAAAAAAATGCAGTGAGAAAAAGTGTCCCCAAATGGTGTATAGCGCATGTACGCCGGCAGCAGGATCTTCCAGGGTGCATGTGCAGGTATTCCAGACAAGAGGTCACGATCGCGATTCGCGCAAGTGTCCTGGGCCTCATATAAAGTCAGGATGTCTAAAACAGCGCCCCGTATTGGTAAATGCACAGTACGAGTTCATTGATGCTGAGCGCACGCCTCCGCTGTCGCAGCAACAGTCAGTTACCTGGAGGAGGCGCCCGCGTGGCATAGCAAAGGATAGGATATTACTGCAGTTTACAAAAAATGCCACAACGGGAACCAATAAAGGTCACAACAGGTGCGATATTAACACCCATCAGGGAAAACATATAATGCAAGAGATTCATATAAGTTACTGCAGATATTTAAATATCTTATTAAGAGCTAAAATAGATATAATCAGAATCAATATATATAGTTGTAATCTCTCTGAAAAAGCCCAAAATAGGCAGATTAGTATAATGTAGATAATATATCAGTCAGTACAATATTGGAAGCATGACTGCGTGGAATAAAAACTGGGGCTCACAGAACAGTAGATATCACCTGTGGTGTACACCATGAAAAGAGGTGTCTAGCAATGCAAAACTTGGCTCTCTTGTATGGAGCCAGAAGTAGTGTAACCGGCTTACAGTAGAAATTCCCATATACAGATCCTAAATAAAACCACCAAGGTCATCTGTTCATTCAATCCCGCGGGGGCGAGAGAGTCCAAACGGAAAATCCATTGGCATTCTTTTTGGAGGATTCGCTTATTCCAATCTCCTTTTCTGACATTTTGTCTAACAACCTCTAAAATACAAAAGGAGATTGTCACCCTGATGATACTCTCTAATTTGTCTAGTAATGGGGTATCCCTTTTATATCTGATGTCTCTGAGGTGTCACTGATGCGTCTTCTAAATTCCCTTTTTGTTTTTCCCCCAAAATCTAAATATTGTGATATTCTTACTAAAATTTTGGTCGAGAGTCTAGATAAAAAAACTAATCTAAAAGAGAGAATTTGAATTCATGGCACCTAATTGTCACCATTCCCACTATTTATGTTCTCCATGAAGTTCACAAAGAGTAGACCCACTTAGAGGACGACAAAACCTAAGATAGAAACAGAATATACCCTACTAGAAGTAAGTAAAAACCAAAAGTGTATACACACAACATAGGGCACTTAGTAAACACTTTTGTTAAATAAAAGTGTAAAAGCCATCTATCTATGCTTTAGTTTCTTGCACTCAGTGCACACAAGGGCCTCCCTTTGTTTGAGCTGGACATTAGGTTTATATAGCTTTATATATACGTTATTTATATGCACTTTGGCCTTTTACTTACTTATAGTAGGGAATATGTACATTTAGTTTCTTTCTTTGGTTCTGTCTGTTTAATGGCCAGTGGGAACATGTTCCTACACGTTGCATGTATACCAACTTATACTCCAGTTCATTTCTCTTGGTTTTGCTCCACTAAGAGGACAACCTATAGTGTCAGGAGTAAATGCCATTAGTCAGTACACAGGGATCGAAACAGACAAGATACTCCGCCCCTTCGTCATTTCGATGCCTTCATATGTCAGGGATACAGTTGATCTCGTGGTGAAATTGGATGTATGTTCATAGAGGACAACACTATTTGGCTCTATGGATGTAGACACACAATATACCCCATGCATTATACCCCATGAAGAAGGGATCATGGTGGCTAATTATTTCCTTAAATCCAGAACCGTACAATGTAGTGACCATAACCAATTTCTTTCCAAATTATTTCAATTTATTCTTAACCATAACTATTTCCTATTTAATGGGAAGACATTTCACCAGCTCAGAGGGCCCACGATGGGGAGTCTCTGTGCTCTGTCGTATGCAAATCTCCTTCTGGGCTGGTGGGAGGAAATGGTAATCTTTCAAGAGGAGACTTGATGGAACTTCAAGATAATATTCTGGGCCATATATGTATATAGACTATGGGTCTATATACATATATGGGACAGGCAAGGAAATGTGATAACTAACACATGCCATAAACCAACTGCCACAAATAATTTACTAACATGGGAAAGTCATCACCCTGTCTTTCTCAAAAAAGGTTTACCTAAGGGACAATATCTTCGTATTAGATTAAATTGTTCACAAATTGATGACTTTAGGATGCAGGCTATGGACTTAAAGCAAACCTGTCAGCAGGATTTTGCTAAGTAAACTACAGGCATTGTAATTTTGGCGCAGTTACACTGATTAAAGGGGTTGTCCAGTACGATGGATAATGCCCCCTATGTATTTAAATGGTGGAAATAAGATTATTTCTAAGTACCTTGTGCTATCCTTCTAGCCTGTGAGTGGTGCTATCGCTGGCCGCTCACAGGCATCACGTGATTCCCAGCTGCAGCCGGCTCTGACATTTGCTGATGTCACATCAAGTCCTAGCTGCAGCCGGGCATGACTCAGTGTTGTGCTCCCCGGTGAGTGATGGAGTATAGGCGGAGGTTTCCCCGCGCATCACAGCTCAGCATTCACAGCGCTCTTTCTCAGTGCATGCAGGAAAGGGAAAGCCCGCCCACAGCCCAGCATCCACAGTGGGGAGCGCGTCACTGAGTCACGCCTCACTTGATGTGACATCAGCGGAAGCAAGAGCCAGCTGTCACGTGATGACTGTGAGCGGCCAGCGATAGCACCGCTCACAGGAAAGAAGGACAGCACAAGGTACTTACAAATAATCTTATTTCCACCATTTAAATACATTGGAGGCATTAGCCATAGTAGTAAATAGTAGTGGACAACTTCTTTAATATGATACCAGAGGTGAAGAAATCGGTCTTTTGATTCTTTTGTAATCAGTGTTTGCAGTTTTGAGTTAATGATGTGCCCATGCTCCAGGGCAGGACTGTAGGCAGGGTCTTTCCTTAGCGCTCTAAGCCAGATCATCAAAATAAGACCTGCCCACTCCTGTCTCTCGGCCTGGCAGTCTCTATGATGAGGAACATACTCGTGCTTCGGTATGGGCCTGTGGGCAGGGCTTTGCTTGCTGATCTGGCCTAGAGCACCAGGATAAGACCCTGCCTACAGTCCCGCCCCAGAGCATGGGCATATCATTAACTTAAAACTGTGTGTTTAGGGTCTTTGTCTTGTTGAAACACCCACTTCAAGGGCATATCCTCTTCAGCGTAAGGCAACATGTCCTCTTCAAGCAATTTAATATATGCAAACTGGTCCATGATCCCTGGTATGCGGTAAATAGGTCCGGCTTCATAGTAAGAGAAACATGCCCATATCATGATGCTTGCACCCATAGGCGGATTATAATGAGAGCAATCCGGGCTACCGCCCAGGGCCTCGATCCTGCAAGGGGCCCGCGGCTTCGGGCGGGGTGTCTAATGCTGGATTGCCCCCATTATATGTGCGGGCCGCCGCGGCACATACCGGTAGCAGTGGCGGGAGGGGGGACCCCGGACCGTTCCCCCAGCAGCGGCCGCCGCTACTTCTTCATCGGCCGGGCCAGCACTGCAGCAGTTAACTTCCCTGTGCTTGCCCGGCCGCGTCACTGCTAGGAGACACGGCCATGTGCGCGGCCGTGTCTCCTAGCTGTGAAGTCACGCAGTGCGCGCCCGACCTGCACTGCTGCAACGGAGAAGTCAGAGCAGGCAGGAGGAATGGAGCCGGGGGATGGTGAGTCTGTGTGTGTGTGTGTGTGTGTATGTGTGTGTGTGTGTGTGTGTGTGTATGTGTGTGTGTGCAGGCAGATATCATTGTGTGATGTCTGTTTATATGTATTTTTGTGTTTCAAATGTGTTTATGTGTGTATGTATATGTTTGTGTGTGTGAGTGACTGCATGCGTGACTGCGTGCGGCCTCCTGCTGAGTATAGTTGGCGCCGTGTGGCCTCCTGCTGTTTTTGGGGGGGTGCCGTGCGGCCTTCCACTATGTATAGATGGCGCCGTGCGGCCCCCTGCTGTGTATAGATGGCGCCGTGCGGCCCCCTGCTGTGTATAGATGGCGCCGTGCGGCCCCCTGCTGTGTATAGATGGCTCAGTGCGGCCCCCTGCTGTGTATAGATGGCTCAGTGCGGCCCCCAGCTGTGTATAGATGGCTCAGTGCGGCCCCCAGCTGTGTATAGATGGCTACGTGCGGCCTCCCGTTGTGTATAGATGGCGCCGTGCGGCCCCCTGCTGTATATAGATGGCGCCGTGCGGCCCCCTGCTGTGCATATAGATGGCGCCGTGCGCCCCCCTGCTGTGTATATAGATGGCGCCGTGCGGCCTCCTGCTGTGTATATAGATGGCGCCGTGTGGCCTCCCGCTGTGTATAGATGGCTACGTGCGGCTTCCCGCTGTGTATAGATGGCTACGTGCGGCCTCTCGCTGTGTATAGATGGCTACGTGCGGCCTCCCGCTGTGTATAGATGGCTACGTGCGGCTTCCCGCTGTGTATAGATGGCTACGTGCGGCCTCCCGCTGTGTATAGATGGCTACGTGCAGCCTCCCGCTGTGTATAGATGGCTACGTGCGGCCTCCCGCTGTGTATAGATGGACCGTGCAGCCTCCTGCTGTGTATAGATGGCTACGTGTGCTCAATATTGAGTCATACAATTAATGTAAGGCTATGTGCCCACGATACAGAAATGTTCCGGATTTTTTTTGAGCGTTTCTGCATCTCCCTGGCAGAAAAAACGCATGCGGATTTTACATGCGGATTGTACATGTGGATTTCACATGCGGATTGGACATGCGTTTTCCTGCCAGGGACATGCGGATGTGAAGCGTTCTTCACTTGCATTTCCGCATGCGGGTTGACAAGCGCTTTCCAAGCGATTTTAGCATCACTTGGAAAGTGCTGGACAACTTGGTTACACTATATAAATCCATGCAACCAGCATGGATTTATATAGTGTGACCATAAAAGAATGGTAAAAAATAAAAAATATATACTTACCTTCTGATGGCCTGCCGACGTCAGCGGTCGCGTGACCCGTCACAAGACTAAATGACGTCATGGCAGGTCCTTTTCAGACCATCGCGAGCTGCCAGCAAGCCAGGACGCATCGGATAAAGACACCAGGGGGCCATCAGAAGGTAAGTATAATATTTACTAGATGGTGGCCCGATTCTAACGCATCGGGTATTCTAGCATATGTCTCCCGACCCTCCTTTATAATGCCCCATGCAGGAAGTCACATCCCCCGTATATAATACCCCATGCATATAATACCCCATGCAGGATGTCACATCCCCCGTATATAATACCCCATGCAGGATGTCACATCCCCCCTATATAATGCCCCATGCAGGAAGTCACATCCCACTATAGTGCCCCATGCAGGATGTCACATCCCCCTTATATAATACCCCATGCAGGATGTCACCTCTCCCCCATATAATGCCCCATGTAGGATGTCACCTCTCCCCCCATATAATGGCCCATGCAGGATGTCACCTCTCCGCCCCCATACAATGCCCCATACAGGATGTCACCCCCCATATAATGCCCATGCAGGATGTCACCTCTCCCCCCATATAATGCCCCATGCAGGCTGTCACATCCCCTCTATATAATAACCCATGCAGGGTGTCCCATTGCCCCATGGAGGTCCCCTATGGCCCCATACAAAAAAAAAAAATCCAATACTCACCTCACTGCTTCTCTGGACTCCAGCGTAGCCGGCATCTTCACACTGTGCGCTGTGACCGGTCAGGAGAGAGCGCGGTGTAAAGACGTCACCGCGCCCTCTGACCTGAGACGTTACAGAGCTGCAACGGAAGACACAGGAGCTGCTGCGCAGGCACGGGGAGGGGTAAGTATGACGCTGGGTGCAGGGTCCTGATCGAGCAGGGGGAGGGACGGGAGGAGAGAGGAGGGGAGGGGCAAGTATGACGCCGGGTGCCGGGGTCCTGATCAAGCGGGGGGGGGGGGACGGGAGGAGAGGGGAGGGGAGAGGAGGGGAAGGGGCGTCACACTTGTCCTCGGGAGATAAGCGGCCGTAGCCGCTGATCTTCCGACGATAGCCGCATGTAGGTCAGCGGCGCCTGTGGTCGGGGGACTTATGCTGCGAGCAGCCGGCTGCTTCGCCGCTGACCTCCGTGCCACACATGAGCCGCTAATGGCCGCCATGTTTTTCTGAAATGCCGCGTCGCTGATTGGCCGCGGCCAGACCAATCAGCGACCCGGGATTTCCAGGACAGACAGACAGACAGACAGGATAAGACAATTATATAGATAGATTTTTTATTTTATTCTTTTTTTACAGGTTCTATGGAACCCGGGTCTGGAGGAGAGTCTCCTGTCCTGCACACCCCGGGTACCATCCGCACATTGAAACGCATGGATTCCGCATCTACAGATGCAGGGATGCGGATTCCATGCGTTCTAATGCAAGTCAATGGCGGCGAAAACGCCGCGCTTCCGCAAAATAATTGGTAATGCTGCGGATTTTTCCGCAATGATAATCCGCAGCGGAAATTTCCGCAGCATGTTCACAGCACATGCGGATTATCATTGGGGAACATGGCAGACCTTCTACCAATCGTTTTTTAAGCGTTTCTGCAGCGGAATTGCCGCTGCGGAAATGCTTAAAAAACGCATAGTGGGCACAAAGCCTAAAAAAAAATATTATTGTGACATGTCACGTGATACATCAGGTGTGTGTGTGTGGGGGGGGGGCCCGCGCATTCTAAACAGCCCGGGGCCCTTGCTACTCTTAATCCACCCCTGCTTGCACCACCATGCCTTCAAAGTGTACTGTGGCTTGAATGCAGAGTTTGGGGGTCGTCTGACGAACTGTCCGCGGCCCTTGGACTCAAAAAGAACAATTGTACTTTCATCAGTCCACAAAATGTTTCTCTTTAGGCCAGTTGATGTGTTCTTTGGCAAACTGTACAGTACATCTCTTTTTTTTTTTTAACAATGGGACTTTGCGGGGACTTCTTGCTAAGAGATTGGCTTTACACAGACGTCTTCTAACGGTCACAGTACTCACTGTTAACTTGAGAATGTCTTTGATCATCCTAGAGCTGATCATTGGCTGAGCCTTTACTATTCCGGCTATTCTTCGATCCATTCGAATGCTAGTCTTCCATTTTCTTCCACATCTCTCTGGTTTTGCTTCTCATTTTAAAGCACTGAAGACCATTTTAGCTAAACAGCCTATTATTGTCTTCTTTATAAGTTTTACCCTCTTCAATCAACTTTTTAATCAAAGTATGCAGTTCTTCTGAACAATAGTTACATAGTTTATAAGGCCGAAAGCATGACCCATATTTCTCAGGCTTTCAAGGAGAAATGCATGTACAACATGTGCTGGCTTCACCCTTAAATAAGGGCCACCTGATTCACACCTGTTTCTTCACAGAATTATTGACCCCACTAAATGAACTCCACACTGCTATTATTTTGAATACACCCCCTTTAAATTAATTATTCAAATACACAGACTCAATAACATGCAGATCAAGAATGCAGAGTCTGTTGGTTTTCTTAGAATCTACTGCACCAACTGGTAAATTGTTTGATATGTGGTAATATAATTTATACCAAACACAGTGATTAATCTGGTAGTCATATTGGACTGTTATTATTTTGAACACTACTGTACTTGGCTAGATCGTAGAACCTGTGTCACTTTTATCTGTGGTGACTGTGGTTTCAGTAACTGGATTAGACAGTTTGGGAGCTTCACTGGGGCGTCTTCAAACTAAAACTTTTTCATCAGAGATTTTGTGAACTGCAAAACAATAGATGTTATATATGTGGCCACATGCACCTGCCCTTTAAATTATGTGAGGAAGAAAGGGAATATACACTGTGTGCAGAATTATTAGGCAAATGAGTATTTTGATTACATGATACTTTTTATACATGTTGTCCTACTCCAAGCTGCATAGGCTTGAGAGCCAACTACCAATTAAGTAAATCCGGTGATGTGCATCTCTGTAATGAGGAGGGGTGTTGACTAATGACATCAACACCTTATATAAGGTGTGCTTAATTATTAGGCAACTTCCTTTCCTTTGGAAAAATGGGTCAGAAGAGAGATTTGACGGGCTCTGAAAAGTCCAAAATTGTGAGATGTCTTGCAGAGGGATGCAGCAGTCTGGAAATTTCCTAACTTTTGAAGAGTGATCACCGAACAATCAAGCGTTTCATGGCAAATAGCCAACAGGGTCGCAAGAAGCGTGTTGGCCAAAAAAGGCGCAAAATAACTACCCATGAATTGAGGAAAATCAAGCGTGAAGCTGCCAAGATGCCATTCGCCAACAGTTTTGCCATATTTCAGAGCTGCAACGTTACTGTAGTATCAAAAAGCACAAGGTGTGCGATACTCAGGGACATGGCCAAGGTAAGGAAGGCTGAAAAACGATCACCTTTGAACAAGAAACATAAGATAAAACATCAAGAATGGGCCAAGAAATATCTTAAGACTGATTTTTCAAAGGTTTTATGGACTGATGAAATGAGAGTGACTCTTGATGGGCCAGATGGATGGGCCAGAGGTTGGATCAGTAAAGGGCAGAGAGCTCCACTTCGACTCAGACGCCAGCAAGGTGGAGGTGGGGTACTGGTATGGGCTGGTATCATAAAAGATGAACTTGTGGGACCTTTTCAGGTTGAGGATGGAGTGAAGCTTAACTCCCAGACCTACTGCCAGTTTCTGGAAGACAACTTCTTCAAGCAGTGGTCACCGGAGCAATCAGAGGCTTGTATGTTGTATGATCGCACTAATGAGGATTATGGAAAAAAGCTTAAAGTTTTTAAGAGGAAAGTAAATATCACACTTTTAGCAAGAGAGAAAGAGAACATTCTCCATTCTTGATGAAGACAGAGAGAAGACATCTTCTATATATCTGAGGCAGGGGTGGATTAAGAGTAGCAAGGGCCCCGGGCAGTTTAGAAGGCGTGGGCCCCCCCCCCACCTGATTTATCACGTGACAGGTCACATGATCCCCTGTGATAGATCATGTGATAGTTCACGGGAAATTAATTTGGCACAATATTAATTGTGCTGCCCCATCTGAGAGCAGCACAATATTGGGGCAGATACCCTGATTCCAGCGATGTGTCACTTTTTCAGCTGCTTGTTGTCATTTTGAGAAAATCACCGTTTTATCTGCTGCAGATCTAGCAGCTCTCTGAATGCTGCGCTCTGTATAGCCACACCCACACCACTGATTGGCAGCTTTCTGCCCATGCTCAGTGTACACAGAAATCTACTGATCAGTGATGGGGGTAGGGTCCTACAGAACTTACTAGTCATCTAGTGATAATTACCTTCTGACAAATCAATGATTTTATCAAAACAACACTAAGCAGCCCAGTAAGTGACACATTACTGGAATCAGTGCCTCTAACCCTACATTATGCTGCTGTCAGATTAGGTGGCAAAAACCTGATGACAGATTCCCTTTAAAGGAGCTGTAAACACAAAAAGGTTTGTATTAAAAAAAATACAAGCCATTTGTGAAATTAACTTTTTTTCATTGTTAATTCACATTAGACCGTATCTTCAACACTTTTGTCAGCAGGTCTTATTACAGACTCTGAATAGGGCAGCTCTCTCCCTCTCCCTCAGCAGAAAGTCACAGCATGGTTAAAAAACGGGATCTTTTATGATTTTCTCATAATAAATAAAAAAGGACATGCAAGTCCTCCAAACTATTTTCCGTTTCTCTATAGGGGAGGTCCTAAATCTTTCTTGTTCTTTAGTTGATCACATGTCAAAAAGGCAAAGCATTTACTATGAACTCGCCTAAAAAAATATACACTTGGAGAGTAATATCATCATCAGCATGTAAATATTCCTTGACTCTAAGGGCTCGCTCACACTGTCGTATAACACGGCCGAATGCTATGTGATGTTTTATCGGATAGGACTCGGCCCTATGTTATACTATGGGACAGTGCGATTATTGGCATGAGAAAATAATCTCATTCGATATTCGGACCATGTGCACCCATACAAGTCTATGGGTGCACGTAAAACATTAGACTGCACTCGGATGTCATCCAAGTGCAGTCCGATGAACACTCACAGAGACTATGGAGAAGATGGAGAAATTAAGTTCTCCATCTTCTCCATATCTGTGCTGCGAGAGAATCGGATCACACTCAGTTGAAGCTCTGACAGAGTTTGAGCCCAGTGTCATTAGCATAATTGGCCCTATTCTCTTGCATGAGAGAATATATGGCTTAGTGAGTGGACCCTAAAACTGAATAGTAGTGACGGACAGGCACCTCACAAGCGGGATCCATGTAGCTCTCAGATGTCATGTAGGTAGGGCTTCATTCCATGGGGTAGGGCTTAATTTCAAGGTATATAAAAAAAATGGACTTCAAATAAAAATTAAATGAACACAAAAAGCACTAATTGAATTATTTTTTTCGTATTTATGTTTGCAGCCCCTTTAAAAACCCTTTGAGGACCAAGGCACATATATGTCCCATAGTTTTAAACTGGAAAAAAATTTGATTGAATAAAATTTAAGGTCCTCGAAGGTTTAAGTAGGTCATAAATTCATATGAATACTTGCTCATACAATTGCACATGCCAAAAGATGAAGAAGAACAGAATCAAAAATATGACATTAAGTCGAGCACTTACAGGTATTCAAGGTGAAAGAGACCAGCAAAGGCATCGTCTCGAATGACAGTAAATGAGTTAGAATTCAGCAAGCTGAAAATGAAGACAGCAGGTTAGAAGCGAACCAGACTTTATGGTGCTCAGAATTAGTCAAGCAGAATTTATTGACTGCTCTTGCAAAGCACTGAGACTCCCGCTGTGTATAGATGGCGCAGTGCGGCCTCCCGCTGTGTATAGATGGCGCCGTGCGGCCTCCCGCTGTGTATAGATGGCGCCGTGCGGCCTCCTGCTGTGTATAGATGGCGCCGTGCGGCCTCCTGCTGTGTATAGATGGCGCCGTGCGGCCTCCCGCTGTGTATAGATGGCGCCGTATAGATGGCTACGTGCGGCCTCCTGCTGAGTATACGTGTATAGATGGCTACGTGCGGCCTCCTGCTGAGTATAGATGCCGCACGGCGCTCCCCCCAGAGACAGCAGGAGGCCGCACGTAGCCATCTATACTCAGCGGGAGACCGCACGTAGCCATCTATAAACAGCAGGAGGCCGCACGGCGCCCCCCCCCCCAGAGACAACAGGAGGCCGCACAGCGCCATCTATACTCAGCGGGAGGCCGCACGTAGCCATCTATACACAGCGGGAGGCCGCACGGCGCCCCCCCCAGAGACAGCAGGAGGCCGCATGGCGCCATCTATACTCAGCGGGAGGCCGCACGTAGCCATCTATACACAGCGGGAGGCCGCACGGCGCCCCCCCCAGAGACAGCAGGAGGCCGCACAGCGCCATCTATACTCAGCGGGAGTCCGCACGTAGCCATCTATCCACAGCGGGACGCCGCACGGCGCCCCCCCCAGAGACAGCAGGAGGCCGCACAGCGCCATCTATACTCAGCGGGAGGCCGCACGTAGCCATCTATACACAGCGGGAGGCTGCACGGCGCCCCCCCCAGAGACAGCAGGAGGCCGCACAGCGCAATCTATACTCAGCGGGAGGCCGCACGTAGCCATCTATACACAGCGGGAGGCCGCACGGCACCCCCCCCAGAGACAGCAGGAGGCCGCACAGTGCCATCTATACTCAGCGGGAGGCCGCACGTAGCCATCTATACACAGCGGGGAGCCGCACGGCACCATCTCTACACAGCAGGGGGCCGCACGGCGCCATCAATACACGGCGGGGGGCCGCACGGCGCCATCTATACATAGCGGGGGGCCGCACGTAGCCATCTATACACAGCGGGGGGACGCACATAGCCATCTATACACAGCGGGGGGACGCACATAGCCATCTATACACAGCGGGGGGCCGCACGTAGCCATCTGTACACAGCGGGGGGCCGCACGGCGCCCCCCCCAGATACAGCAGGAGGCCGCACGGCGCCAACTATACTCAGCAGGAGGCCGCACGCAGTCACGCACACACACAGACATATACATACACGCATAAACACATTTGAAACAGAAAAATACAAAAATACATATAAACAGACATGACACAATGAGATCTGCCCACACACACACACACATACAAACAGACATCACACAATGACATCTGCCCACACACACACAAACAGACATCACACAATGACATCTGCCTACACACACACAGACATCACACAATGACATCTGCCTACACACACACACACAAACAGACATCACACAATGACATCTGCCCACACACACACAAACAGACATCACACAATGACATCTGCCCACACACACACACATACAGACATCACACAATGACATCTGCCCACACACACACACACAGACATCACACAATGACATCTGCCTACACACACACACACATACAAACAGATATCACACAATGACATATGCCCACACACACACACACATACAAACAGACATCACACAATGACATCTGCCCACACACACACACAGACATCACACAATGACATCTGCCTACACACACACACATACACATCACACAATGACATCTGCCCACACACATACACATCACACAATGACATCTGCCCACACACACACATACATCACACAATGACATCTGCCCACACACACACACACACACACACACACACACACACACACACACTCACTCACCATCCCCCGGCTCGGCTCCAGTCCTCCTGGCTCCTGCTCCTCTCCCGTGGTAAGTAGCAGTGCAGGCCGGGCGCGCACTGCGTGACGTCACAGCTAGGAGACACGGCCGCGCACAGGGCCGTGTCTCCTAGCAGTGACGCGGCCGGGCCAGCACAGGGAAGTTAACTGCTGCAGTGCTGGCCCGGCCGATGAAGAAGTAGCGGCGGCTGCTGCTGGGGGAGCGGTACGGGGCCCCCCCTCCCGCCACTGCTACCGGTATGTGCCGCGGCGGCCCGCACATATAATGAGGGCAATCCGGCATTAGACACCCCGCCCGGAGCCGCGGGCCCTCTGCAGGCTCGGGGCCCCGGGCGGTCGCCCGGATTGCCCTCATTATAATCCGCATATGATCTGAGGTAACTGAAAGACAACATCCATTATTTTATTAGAGGCAGAAAGACAGAGGCGGAGAGCCTCCTCCATTGTATCTGGGGCACAGAGAGGGGGGAGTCCTGTGTTCCCCATCAACACATCCCAATATATCGCCATGACAGCCAGAGCCTAACAATGGAGTCCTAGAACGATGTCATTAAATTATAAAGCAAATACAAATAAAATACAGCTACATTCACAAAAAAAATAAAAAGTTCTACTTCTGGAATAATCTGTCCCCAGAATGTCTCCATTACAATGTACAGCTCCTACAGCAGATAACAGCCCCTCATACATCTATAGCACCGGCCCGGATCCACATCTCCAGACTGGGGAACTGATCCAGGAGGTCGGTGCTGTGTCCCGGTGTCATCTGTATCTGCATCAGGAATGGGGAGAAGGGAGGATTTACAGTTGAAACCAGAAGTTTACATACACTATATAAAAAGACACATATGCATGTTTTTCTCTTCCTGATATCTTGGCTGACTTCTTTAGACTTTCCCATGATGCTACACAAAGAAGCAGTGTGCTTCAAGTGTGCATTGAAATACATCCACAGGTGTGTCTCTAATTAACTCAGATGTTGCCAAAAACCAGAAGCTTCCAAACATATGACATCTTCATATGGGCAGTCCAGAATTGTTTAAAGGCATAGTAATCTTAGTGTATGTAAACTTTTGACTTTTGTGCTGTGTCTTGAAAGTGGTGAAAGAGACCAGACTACTCCTCCGGTGATGTTATAAGCGGCCCCCTCCTGACCTCACCTTCCTTTTACCTGTTCCCACCTATGTCACACCCCTGTAATGCCGGCTTCAACCCCACTGCCTTAGGCCAGTGCTCCAGCCTCTCCTTTCTCTCTCTCCTTATTCTGGCATCTGCAAATATTAAAAATTATGGTAATCCTAATTGACCTAAAACAGGAAAGGTTTATTCTGATTTCATGTCAGATATTGAGAAAAACATGCACATGTGTCTTTTATATAGTGCATGTAAACTTCTGGTTTCAACTGTATTTATTAGCCGGTGGGTGGTGCCATATTGTGGGCAGGGCCGTATTTACACTTAGGCACTCGTGGTCCGGAGCCTAGGGCGGCAGATCGCAGGGGGCGGTGCCAGGGGAGAGTTTTTTTTTATTTTTTATTATTTTATTTTTTTTACTTCCCTCCCCTCCCCCAGACTCCATATGAAAACCGGAGTCTTTGTAGGGGAGGGGGGTGTCGCCGGTGCAGAGCGCGGTGCCGCCATTGTATTGCCGCCCGCATGTGCCTCGACGCGGAGAGCGCTCCTGTCGCCGGGTCAGACAGGAAGCTACTGGGAGCTGTACGGAACCTGCAATTCCGGGTTCCGTACAACTCTGTTCCTTCCTGTTCCGCGGTGGCTCCCAAGTACTGCTGCTGCGGTGGTGGCGGCGGTGAGACGGATCTGGAGGACGGGGAGCTGGCAGAGGTGCAGCGGGAGGAGGTGCAGCCGGCGCACCCGCACTCTGCTGCAGCTGCCACCGGAGATCCTGGTGGAGATCTTCTTCTGCCTGCCCGGCACCGAGCTGCCGCCGCTCGCCCTGGTGTGCGAGCTGTCATGGTGGTACATGGCGGTACACTGTGCACAGCACAGAGCTGAGGACATGGTGGTACACAGTCTCCCGCCGCCTTAAAATCGGTCCGTTTCTCATCCAGGAGAGTCGGATGAGTGTCATCAGTTTTTTGGTCTGTTTGGCATTCAACTGCTATGCAAGTGTCCGACATTTTTCTCAGATCACTTCCGAGTGCTGTCCGTGTTCAATCTGTTTTTTTGTCAGCAGCTATTACTGTATAATCATTTACAGGAACATTTTACAGTGCTCTCTGCTGCAGAATGATCATTTACAGGAACATTTTACAGTGCTCTCTGCTGCAGAATGAGAATGTATCAGTGAAAAAAATGGATGCCTCTCGGATGGTCCGTGTGCGGTCCGTGATTTTGTCGAACCATAGATTTGCATTGGCGAGTCTCGCGCGTGAATCGCATACGGTCGCAGCATGTTGCGACTTTTTTCTCATCCTGAATCTGGATGAGAAAAAAGCGTCCGACACTCACCAATGTGCTCTCAGACATTGATTAACATTGGTCCGACTGCAATGCGATAAAAGCACGCATTGCGCTCATCCAAGTATGGCGCCAGTGTGTCTGTACCCTAATAATAAAATCCATATAGTAATCCTGCAATGTCTGCTGGACATGGTATGAGGAGGGTTTATGGCTCAGTTAGTACACACTCCATACTTCTTGTTATTAACCAGTTAATGCTCTCTTGTCCACTGCACTGCAGTGTCAAGAGGAAGACAGCGAGACAGGCACCAACATCGCATCAGGGAGCCCCTGACCTCGAAATAGAAGATCCTCAGATCCTGGTATTGTGACATAATATTAGGAATAATACTTTTTGCAGTTATATTACACTATGAACTCCACAGCACTTTACAGACATCATCAACACTGTCCCCATTGGGGCTCACAATGTAAATATCCTATCAGTATGTCTCTGTAGTGTGGTTGGAAACCTATGCAAACACTTGGAGAATAAACTTGCACATAAACCAATCAAAATCATTAAAAGATTATTATTTTTTCTATTTATCTCAAGGTAGTCTGTCTGCAGGATTTTACCCCTACAAACCTTTTATAGGTGCTACCTGGAATGTGGGGGGAGAAGCTGCAAGGATGGGGGGAAAAGCTACATGAAACTCGGGCCGCGACAGGGGGGAAGATTGTCTGCGATTGGGGGTGTCCGAGGGGGGGGATAGTACGCAACGGGGCCGCGACGGGGGAGGGCTGCGACGGGGGGGGGGGCGCCACCACTGACAGTGCCTAGGGCAGCAGGAACTCCAAATACGGCCCTGATTGTGGGGGCAATGTGTGTGTCGGGGGGGGGGGTGATGGCAGTACTGTGGTAACATTATACAGGTTGTAGGGGGATGATGGTACTGGGGGAACAAGAAAGAAACACTGTACTATGGGAGTAATACATTTCCATGTTGTTGTCTTTTTTAGTTGAGTCGTATGCATAGGCGGATTATAATGAGGGCAATCTGGGCTACCGCCCGGGGCGCAAGGCTCCGGGTTTGCCCATGAATTGCCTCCATTATAATTCACAATCCCATGTGTTCTTTTGGTCACCACCACAGGCTTGCAGCAGCAGGCTCTTGAATGATGCTGAGGCCGCCCTGGAGCATGACGTCAAGCAGAGCGGACCCAGCATACACAGCGCGGGGGGCCGGGCGCGTCTATTTAAAAGTTAGGTGCCCGCTCACTTCACGCAGCCGCTCCTAGCCGGCCGCATGTTGTCACCATCGTGCGCAGATGCTGGGCCCGCCCTGCCTCATGACGTCAGGCAGAGCAGGAATGGCCCCGACCACAGCGTTGGGGGTACAGGAGCGAGGTGAATATGTGTTGTGTTTATTTTATTTTTATTTATATATGCGGTTGATGGGCACACATGAATTGGCCAATTTATGCGCTAAGAACCTCCGTTTTTTGTAAGTAAAGTTCATTGAGTAATAACACAGTTTAAATCAAAAGTTTTTATTGTCTTTATGTATTTTGGCCATAATGGAGTGCTGCTGTGCTTTCTTTATATATATATATATATCCAGCTATGGGAGCTCATACTGTATATAACCAGCTATAGGTGGGGGATCATACTGTATATAACCAGCTATATAGGGGGGGGCTCATACCATATATAACCAGCTATGGAGGGGGGTTCATACCGTATATAACCAGCTATGGGGGGCTCATACTGTATATAACCAGCTATGGGGGGTTCATACTGTATATAACCAGCTATGGGGGGCTCATACTGTATATAACCAGCTATGGGGGGCTCATACTGTATATAACCAGCTATAGGGGGGCTCATACCGTATATAACCAGCTATGGGGGGGGGGGGTTCATACCGTATATAACCAGCTATGGGGGGCTCATACTGTATATAACCAGCTATGGGGGGCTCATACTGTATATAGGGGGATGTCAGAATACTTAATTCTGCTCTATATTAAGTCATACAATTAATGTAAACAAATAATTATAATTAATATGTTAATATTAATATTGTGCAGAATTAATTTCAGCCTATTGGTTCCGCCTCCACAACAGTCACAGTCTCTCATGTGGCCCCTTGGGAAAATTGATCTCCCACCCTGCTCTATTTTGTATGACGCTATGTTATGTATAATGCTGGACACAAGGGAAAAATGTGCGCTTTTTTCCATCTACAGATCTGCACCAAAGCACCTGAGTGTTGCTCACATGACCGATCACATGATTTATCAAAGGGGATCATGTGACATGTCACGTGACACATCGGGTACCAAGGGGGGAGGGCACGCCTTCTAAACTGCCCGGGGCCCTGACTACTCTTAATCCACCCCTGGTCCTATGTATCTATCAGAGAAAAAGGAATGAAAACATCAGGATGTGGCAACACAAAACACCAAAATAGTCTCAGTGCTAAAGGGGTTAATGCCCCCTGCTTCCAATAATGGGGTCTCTCCACATACCTCCACCTGCAGAGCCGCCACCACATATATGGCTGTTCTGTGCGCACAGGACCTGTGATGAGGTCACAGGAGGGGAGGAGTCAGGGGTCACATGATCAGGGGCCTCAGTGGATGCAGGACTCTGCTGTGCTGGTTGTCATGGTGCTGGATGAGGTGAAGTTTATGTGTGGGGTCAGGAGGGGTTTACAGTGTGGATGTAGCAGAGCCGCGTGTGTACAAGGTGTACGGAGCAGAGCCGCGTGTGTACGAGGTGTACGGAGTGGAGCCGCGCGTGTACGAGGTGTACGGAGCAGAGCCGGGTGTGTACGAGGTGTACGGAGCGGAGCCGCGCGTGTGTACGAGGCGTACTGAGCGGAGCCGCGTGTACGAGGTGTACTGAGCGGAGCCGCGTGTGTACGGAGCAGAGCCGCGCGTGTACGAGGTGTACGGAGCGGAGCCGCGCGTGTACGAGGTGTACGGAGCAGAGCCGCGCGTGTGTACGAGGCGTACTGAGCGGAGCCGCGTGTACGAGGTGTACTGAGCGGAGCCGCGTGTACGAGGCGTACTGAGCGGAGCCGCGTGTACGAGGTGTACTGAGCGGAGCCGCGCGTGTACGAGGTGTACGGAGCAGAGCCGCGCGTGTACGAGGTGTACGGAGCGGAGCCGCGCGTGTACGAGGTGTACGGAGCGGAGCCGCGCGTGTACGAGGTGTACGGAGCGGAGCCGCGCGTGTACGAGGTGTACGGAGCGGAGCCGCGCGTGTACGAGGTGTACGGAGCAGAGCCGCGCGTGTACGAGGTGTACGGAGCAGAGCCGGGTGTGTGCGAGGTGTACGGAGCGGAGCCGCGCGTGTGTACGAGGCGTACTGAGCGGAGCCGCATGTGTACGAGGCGTACTGAGCGGAGCCGCGTGTGTACGAGGTGTACGGAGAGGAGCCGCGTGTGTACGAGGCGTGCAGAGCCACGTGTACGAGGTGTACGGAGCGAGCCGCGCGTGTGCATACGATGTGTACGGAGCTGAGCCGCGCGTGTACGCGGCGTACGGAGCGGAGCCGCGCGTGTACGAGGCGTACGGAGCGGAGACGCGCGTGTACGAGGCGTACGGAGCGGAGCCGCCGTGTACGAGGCGTACGGAGCGGAACCGTGTGTGTACGAGGTGTATGGAGCGGAACAGTGTGTGTACGAGGTGTACGGAGCAGAGCCGCATGTGTGTACGAGGTGTATGGAGCGGAACCGTGTGTGTACGAAGTGTACGGAGCGGAGCCGCGCGTGTGTACGAGTTTTGCGGAGCCGTGCGTGTGTATGAGGTGTGCGGAGCCGCACATGCGTACGAAGTGTATGGAGCGGAGCCGCGCGTGTGTACGACTTGTGCGGAGCCGCACATGCGTACGAAGTGTGCGGAGCCGAGCCGCATTTGTACGGAGCAGAGCCGCGTGTGTGTGAGGTGTACGGAGCGGAAGAGCGTGTGTGTACGAGGTGTACGGAGCGGAGTTTGGATATCTGCCCCCAATAAAACGCCACCTCACCATTGCTTTGGTACAGTTTGGATTCCATAAAAATTAAGGCCTTTATAGGACTGATTGTGCATTTCCTTAAAATGGTGGGATAGGGGGTGGCCCATAAAGGCTTTCTTGATGTTGTTAATGTGTTCTTCTATTCTTAATGACAACATTCGTTTAGTTCTGCCCAAGTAAATTTTGTTGCATTGGCAGACAATGATATAGATAACTGTAATACATGTAGTATTGTCCCTGATTTTGTAGTTTACAGTACCATCTGAATTACTTTCTGCACACCCTTTTAGTGGAACACAGTTTGTAACAGAGGCAATAACCGCATGGTAAGAAGCCCCATTGATTGGGTAAGTTGGTTCTGCATTTGCATTTGTTGGAAATAGAATTTCCTTTATCAGTGGGTGCAATTTTACTTTCTAAAGTTGGTGCACACCTGAATACAAATCTGGGAATGACCGGTAGGGATGGTCCTATAATCTTATCTTGTTGTAAGATATGCCAGTATTTGGATACAATGCCTCTAAGTTTCCCATAGTTACTATGGTACACAGTAATGATTGGGTCCAGGCCAATTTGTTTGTGTAAGCTGAGAGGTGTTGGTAGATTCTTATTTTTATGAACCAAATTAAGCCTGGATAAATCCTGTGCTTCTCTGAGAGTAGTCTCCAATGACTCTGAATTGTAGCCCTTGGATGTGAACTCCTCCTTCAAAAAGTTTGCCTCCTCTATACCATCGTCTGTATTTGTACAGTTCCTCCGAATACGGGTAAATTGGTCTTTTTTCGGATGTTTAATAACCATGATGTTAGGAGACAGCTATTTAGGGGTATAAAGTTGTTTGAATCCACATCTTTTTGAAAACTTTGTAATTTAGTTTTGTGTGGTCCACACCTATGGTTAGGTCCAAGAAGTGAACATTTGAAGGACTAGTGGTGGCGGTGAATTGTAGACCATAGTTGTTATGGTCCAATCTTTTAAGAAAGAGTAATACATAATTTTGGGAACCTTACAATATAAAAAACACGTCATCAATAAAGCAGTGCCAAACAACCAAACCGTCCCGTAATCTACCATCCATAGAGATAGATGATTCTTCCCACTTTCCCACATATAAATTTGCCTAACTGGGAGCAAATCAGGTGCCAATGGCCGTCCCCCAATTTTAGAGATAGAAGAGGCCATTATGCACAAAATAATTGTGAGTTAGGATGAATTGGATGCTGGTGATGATAAATTCAATCTGAGTACTTGCATCTTTGCCATTTTTAGGCAAAAAATGGTCTGCTGCCTTGCATACTTTCTCGTGGTCAATGACTGTATATAAGGATGTAATATCCAGTGTACCAAAAATATAATTACTTTTCCAGGTTATGGTCTCCAATTCTTGCAGTATGTACTGTGTATCCTTCAAATAGACTGGCAATTGAGTAACATGTTACTGGAGATGTACATCTACATACTTGAGAGATGTGCTGTGAGACAATTAGTACTGGAGATGATTGGTCTTCTCGGTGGATGATTAAGCTATTCATGGATTTTTGGGATATGATAAAAATAGGCAATACTAAGGGTTTTGTTTAAAATAAAAAGGAACTCATTTTTATTGAGAATTCCTGCTAATTTGCCTCTTGAGGCTAAATCGGTAAGATTCATTAAGAACTTTTTTGTAGGATCAGTGTGGAGTTGTTTGTATGTCAGCTGTATGTATGCTCCAGCACTGAGCCCGCACTGAAACCGACACATGTCAGCTGATTTATACAGCCGACGTGCCCACAACAGCCGCGGGTGGAATTGCGATCCACCTGCGGCTGTTAACTAGGTAAATGCCGCTGTAAATCTCTGACAGCGGCAGTTAATAGCATGTGTGTGGCAAAATGCTTGAGGTGTTCTACCAATCCATTGTGGCTAGTGCCACCTTTGCGGCAATAATTTGCTGGGGTAACAGTGTGCGTGTTGCTGACGCCAACAAGCTCATCAAACTTATAAAGAAGGCTAGCGCGACGGTGGGCCTACAGCTTGGGACTTTTGAAGAGGTGGTAGAGGATAGGATTAAGAAGAAGTGCAGAGCTATAATGGGCAACAACACACACCCTCTTTATGAACTGTTTGCGAAACAGAAGAGCACATTCAGCAATCGCCTAATACAACTAAGGTGTAAAAAGGAAAAATACAGGAGATCGTTTGTTCCAACAGCTATGGGGGTGTTTAACAAATGTCTGAAAAGCAATGTCTAAAGCATTCCAAATGTTATGTTATCATATGTGTCATGTTCGAGATCTGTGTTCTGCTGCTGTGATACCGCAATTTCCTCCGGGATAAATAAAGTATATCTTATCTATCTTATCTTATCTTATTAACATCTGACAAGTGCTGCTTCTATTCTCCTATGGAGACTATTGAAGCATGCAAAAAGTGTAAAAAAATGTTTTTAAAAATATAAAAAAAAATAAAAAAATTAATCCGATCGGTAAACCGCGTAACGAGAGAAAAGATTCTAAACGCCAGAATTACGAATTCGATTTTTTTGGTCGCCGCAACATTGCAATAACGGGCGATCAAAACATTGGATCTACTCCAAAATGGTATCGATAAAAACGTCAGCTCAGCTCGCAAAAAATAAGCCCTCACCCAGCCCCAGAACCCGAAAAAGGGACACGCTAAGGGTCTTGGAAAATGTCGCTTTTTTTTTTTTTTATTTTTTTATTAGTAAACTTTGGATTTTTTTTTTCACCACTTAAATAAAATAGAACCTATACACGTTTGGTGTCTACGAACTCGTAATTACCTGGAGAATAAAAATGGCAGGTCGGTTTTAGCATTCAGCGAACGTGGTAAAGAAAAAAACAAAAAAACTACTGTGGAATTGCATTCCAGTACACGATATGGTAAAAAAAGTGATGTCTTTCAAAAGTAACACTTGTCCCGCAAAAAATAAGCCCTCACATGGCCATATTGACTTAAGGCTCTGGGAAGAAGGAGAGCAAAAAACGAAAACGCAAAAGCGGAAAATGCTCCGGTCATGAAGGGGTTAAACTCATATCTTGTTGTAGTTTAACCATGGCTTGTCGATCCCTAGGAGTCAAATTTTGGGCACAGAATCTTCAGTTTTTCTTTGCCATTTTTGGAATATCCATTGTCACCATATTTTCAAATGTCAAAAAGGCATTTGAGTATTCATTGGTGGGATTAAATCGCGATTTGTTGGCCTGCCATGTATGAATAAATTGGGTGTTTGGTTCTTGTATTTTATGGTTCCATTTCAGAAAGTATTTTTTAAGTGCCAGGTTACATAGATACTTTTTGATTTCTACATATACACACTGCTCAAAAAAATAAAGGGAACACTTAAACAACAAAATATAACAAGTAAATCAAACTGTCCACTTAGGAAGCAACACTGATTGACAATCAATTTCACATGCTGTTGTGCAAATGGAATCGACAATACACCGCGTGCAGAATTATTAGGCAAATGCGTATTTTGATCACTTTGATACTTTTTATACATGTTGTCCTACTCCAAGCTGCATAGGCTTGAGAGCCAACTACCAATTAAGTAAATCTGGCGATTTGCATCTCTGTAATGAGGAGGGGTGTTGACTAATGACATCAACACCCTATATAAGGTGTGCTTAATTATTAGGCAACATCCTTTCCTTTGGCAAAATGGGTCAGAAGAGAGGTTTGACGGGCTCTGAAAAGTCCAAAATTGTGAGATGTCTTGCAGAGGGATGCAGCAGTCTTGAAATTTCCAAATTTTTGAAGCGTGATCGCCGAACAATCAAGCGTTTCATGGCAAATAGCCAACAGGATCGCAAGAAGCATGTTGGCCAAAAAAGGCGCAAAATAACTGTCCATGAATTGAAGAAAATCAAGCGTGAAGCTGCCAAAATGCCATTCGCCAACAGTTTTGCCATATTTCAGAGCTGCAATGTTACTGGAGTATCAAAAAGCACAAGGTGTGCGATACTCAGGGACATGGCCAAGGTAAGGAAGGCTGAAAAACTACCACCTTTGAACAAGAAACATAAAATAAAATGTCAAGAATGGGTCAAGAAATATCTTAAGACTGATTTTTAAAAGGTTTTATGGACAGATGAAATGAGCGTGACTCTTGATTGGCCAGATGGATGGGCCAGAGACTGGATCTATAAAGGGCAGAGAGCTTCACTCCGACTCAGACGCCAGCAAGGTGGAGGTGGGGTACTGGTATGGGCTGGTATCATCAAAGATGAACTTGTGGGACCTTTTCGGGTTGAGGATGGAGTGAAGCTTAACTCCCAGACCTACTGCCAGTTTCTGGAAGACAACTTCTTCAAGCAGTGGTACAGGAAGAAGTCGGTATCGTTCAAGAAAAACATGATTTTCATGCAAGACAATGCTCCATCACATGCATCCAACTACTCCACAGCGTGGCAGGCCAGTAAAGGTCTAAAAGAAGAAAAAATAATGACATGGCCCCCTTATTCACCTGATCTGAACCCCATTGAGAACCTGTGGTCCATCATAAAATGTGAGATCTACAGGGAGGGAAAACCGTTCACCTCTCGGAACAGTGTCTGGGAGGCTGTGGTGGCTGCTGCACGCAATGTTGATCGAAAACAGATCAAGCAACTGATAGAATCTATGGATGGAAGGCTGTTGAGTGTCATCATAAAGAAAGGGAGCTATATTGATTACAAATTTTTTTGGTTTTTGTTTTTGCATGTCAGAAATGTTTATTTCTAAATTTTGTGCACGGATATTGGTTTACCTGGTGAAAATAAACAAGTGAGATGGGATTATATTTGGTTTTTATTAAGTTGCCTAATAATTCTGCACAGTAATAGTTACCTGCACAAACAGATATCCTCCTAAGATAGCCAAATCTAAAAAAAAAAAACACTCCAACTTCCAAAAATATTAAGCTTGGATATTTATGAGTCTTTTCGGTTGATTGAGAACATAGTTGGTGATCAATAATAAAAATAATCCTCTAAAATACAATTTGTCTAATAATTCTGCACACAGTGTAGATGGAAATTATTGGCAATTATCAAGACACACTCAATAAAGGAATGGTTCTGCAAGTGGGTACCACAGACCACATCTCAGTACCAATGCTTTCTGGCTGATGTTTTGGTCACTTTTGAATGTTCGTTGTGCTTTCACACTTGTGGTAGCATGAGACAGACTCTACAACCCAAAGAAGTTGCTCAGGTAGTGCAGCTCATGCAGGATGGCACATCAATGCGAGCTGTGGCAAGAAGGTTTGCTGTGTCTGTCAGTGTAGTGTGCAGAGGCTGGAGGCACTACCAGGAGACAGGCCAGTACACCAGGAGACGTGGAGGGGGCCGTAGGAGGGCAACAACCCAGCAGCAAGACAGCTACCTCTGCCTTTGTGCAAGGAGGAACAGGAGGAGCACTGCCAGAGCCCTGCAAAATGACCTCCAGCAGGCCACAAATGTGCATGTGTCTGCACAAACGGTTAGAAACCGACTCCATGAGGGTGGTATGAGGGCCCGACGTCCACAGATGGGGGTTGTGCTCACAGCCCAACACCGTGCAGGACGCTTGGCATTTGCCATAGAACACCAGGATTGGCAAGGGTGCCAGTGGCGACTTTGCCAGTGCTCTTCACAGATGAAAGGTTCACACTGAGCACATGTGACAGACGTGACAGTCTGGAGACGCCATGGAGAGCGATCTGCTGCCTGCAACATCCTTCAGCATGACTGGTTTGTCAGTGGATCAGCAGTGGCGTGGGGTGGCATTTCTTTGGAGGGCCACACAGCCCTCCATGTGCTCGCCAGAGGTAGCCTGACTGCCATTAGGTACCGAGATGAGATCCTCAGACCCCTTGTGAGACCATATGCTGGTGCGGTTGGCCCAGAGTTCCTCCTAATGCAGGACAATGCCAGACCTCATGTGGCTGGAGTGTGTCAGCAGTTCCTGCAAGACGAAGGCATTGAAGCTATGGACTGGCCCGCCCGTTCCCCAGACCTGAATCCGATTGAGCACAACTGGGACATCATGTCTCGCTCCATCCACCAACGTCACGTTGCACCACAGACTGTCAAGGAGTTGGCGGATGCTTTAGTCCAGGTCTGGGAGGAGATCCCACAGGAGACCATCCGCAACGTCATCAGGAGCATGCCCAGGCATTGTAGGGAGGTCACACAGGCACGTGGAGGCCACACACAATACTGAGCCTCATTTTGACTTGTTTTAAGGAAATTACATCAAAAGTGAATCAGCCTGTAGTGTGTTTTTCGACTTTAATTTTGGGGGTGACTCCAAATCCAGGCCTCCATTGGTAAATAAATTTGATTTACATTTAGGTTTTTGTGTGATTTTGTTGTCAGCACATTCAACTTTGTACAGAACAGTACAAAGGCTACCTGGCTAAACCCGGCAGGGCCTTCATTTCTTGGAGGAGGCTACAGGAAGGCAGTGGGGCGGCCTCCTCCCTCCAACCCGGGTTTTCCAGTGGCTGTTGCCACAGGTCCTTTAAAAACCCTGCATTAAGGATAAATGTTGTTCAGTTTTGGCACCTGCTAGAAACATAGCAGAAAAGGTAGGCGGGCCTGTGTGTAGCTGAACCTACGCCTGGGAAGGCTCTGCACCCGTCAGGCTCTGAGCGGCCCGGCGTGGCCATTGCCCACGGCAACCGTTGTCATGGACTTATGTTAACCCAGCTGAGAACCGGAGTGCTGAATAAAAGCTGCTTATGTTGGACTTGCTTGGGTCACTGCCTCAGTTACTGCACGGTGTGAATACCGCCACCTTACAGCTTGGTGGAGAATGCGGGCATGAGGCATACCCCACCGGCAAATGCATGACCACAATTCGGCCGGCCACCTTTCAGCCCAACCCCGTGGACAAAATGGAGGAGCTGTTAAGGCAATTGGCCCTCAAGGCAGCAGCAGGAGCAGTTCAAGCAGCAGCAGCACACCAATGAGCTGATCGTGCAGCTGCTCACAGCCCTACGGGAGACGCCGACGGCACCATCCCCGGAACGTCGAGAGGCCCGAGACAAGGTTCGCTCAGCATTGAGGAAGATGGGACCGGAGGACGTTGTGGAAGCCTTCCTGTCCATCTACGAACGTACAGCAGAGCGGGAAAACCTACCAGCCGGTCAGTGGGCGGAAGTGGTGGCTCCGTTTTTGGTCGGCGATGCCCAGGAGGCCTACTTCGACCTCAATCGGGAGGACGCCCAGGACTACCAGAGGCTCAAAGGTGAGATCCTTGCCCGACTGGGGGTCAATACATACGTGAGGGCTCAGAGCGTATTTTCATGGGCCTATGTGGAGACCCGACCCGCCCAGCCCGGTCTCAGGCTTATGACCTTCTGCAGCTGGTAAAGAGGTGGCTCCAGCCCGAGTCTTTGACTCCAGCCCAGATGGTGGAGAGGGTGGTGGTAGACCGGCTGGTGAGGACTCTGCCGGTCGCTATCCAACGTTGGGTGGGGCAAGGGGACCCCGGCACCCTCGACCAGGTGGTCAGCCTGATCGAGCGCTACTCGGCCACTCAGGACTTTATCCGGGACTCTGCCCCCTCGCAGCAGTCACGCCGGTCCCTGCCAACTCGGGAATCAGGAAAGGGGTCGCGTCCCTCTGCTGAGGACAGTCAGCACCATACCCGTGCTGAAGGGGTACCCCGGAGTGAGAGTAGCAGGAGACCGGTTCCCTACCAAACGGTCATAAGAACTAACAGTACCCCCACCATTAGGGGCTGGCAGTGTCAGAGGCCGGGACATGTGATTGCTAACTGCCCCCTGAATACGGAGCCCATGGACTGCGGGTATAACCGCCGGGTCTCAATGTACGCCCAGACCGTCGGCACTGAGAGTGCCGACCCCTCGGACAGTGAACCCCAACTGTGCCAGGTACTGGTTAATGGGTACCCCACGGAGGCCTTCCAAGAATCGGGGAGCCTAGTGACTTTGGTACATGGGTCGCTGGTGGTAGGAGACAACCCCAGTGGACGGACAGTCAGGGTTGTGTGTATCCATGGGGACCTCCGAGAGTACCCAAGGTAGTTTTGTCCACGCCATGTGACGACATAAAACATGTGGTGGGGGGTGGTAAAAACTCTTCCCTATGGGACTGTATTGAGAAGAGACTTGCCCATGTTCTGGACTCTGTGGAAACACAAAATCCACTCTCCCCCAGTAAATTTTGTTACAGGCGCTGTACCCGACAAACCCGAGTCAGGGGTACCTGCCGTAGGGATGTCCAACCTAGGGACACTGTATTTCCACGCATGGTAGTCAACAGTGAGTTGCTCTATAGGGTAGACAAAATCAGGGACGAGGTCATGAAAGTCAGTGGTACCTCAGTCGTACCGGCGGGCGGTTCTGGAGATGGCACACACACACACCTGTTGGGTGGACACTTGGGGGTTAAGAAGACGCAAGAACGTATCTTGCAGCAGTTCTTTTGGCCTGGGATTTACGCGGAGGTCCAAAGGTACTGCGAATCCTGTCCGAATATCAACTGACCACCCCCACCGCCAGTTTCCGCAGCCCATTGGTACCTCTGCCAGTGATAGAGGTACCTTTTGAACAGATTGCAATGGACTTGGTAGGGCCCATTGTAAAATCCACTCATGGCCATCAACATATACTTGTGGTCGTTAACTATGCCATCCGGTACCCGGAGGCTATACCGCTATGCCACACCTTGGCGAAACTGATTGCATGGGAGCTGTTTGCCATGTTCTGTCGCCTTGGGCTACCTAAGGAGATCCTGACGGATCAAGCGACCCCTTTTATGTCCAAGGTGACGGGGGAACTGTGCAAACTGCTGAAAATAAAAATTGCGCACCTCGGTGTACCACCCTCACACCGACAGGCTAGTAGAACAATTCAATAAAACCCTCAAGTCCATGTTAAAAAAGGTGGTTTCTGAGGACGGAAGGGATTGGGACATGTTGCTACCCTATTTGATGTTTGCCGTCCTGGAGGTACCCCAGGCTTCCACAGAGTTCTCTCCCTTTGAGTTATTTACGGCAGATACCCTAGGGGTCTGTTGGACGTAGCCAAAGAGACGTGGGAACAAGAGTCGACTCCACATAGGAGTATAATTGAACACGTGGCTAGTATGCAGGACCGGATCGCGGCGGTCATGCCCATCGTGAAAGAACATCTGTTAGATGCCCAGGCAGCACAGAAGCGTACATATAATAAAAGAGCCACAGTCAGGTCTTTTAACAAGGGCGATCGGGTGTTAGTACTGGTACCCACAGCCGAGAGTAAGCTCATGGCCAAATGGCAAGGGCCATATGAGGTTCGAGAAAAGGTGGGGGAGGTAAATTACAGGGTGTATCAGCCCGGAAGGAGGAAACCGGAGCAGCTGTATCATGTAAACAGACGTCACTTCAGGCATGCCGCCAAAGATTTCTCTACCTTCAGCCAGGGATGCGTCCGGTGGAGAGGTCAGGATAAGTGACGCTCTCACTTAACAGCAGCAATGGGAGGCTCGCTCGCTGGTGCAGCAGAATACTGACGTGTTCTCAGAGCTACCAGGTAGGACTACAGTTCTCCAACATGAGATTGTCACCGAACCTGTGGTAAGGGTACGAATGAGACCATACCAGGTACCAGAAGCCCGGAGGCAAGCCATCACGGCTGAGGTAAAACAAATGCTCCAGTTAGGCGTCATCGAGGAATCACGGAGTGAGTGGGCTAGCCCCATCATACTGATTCCGAAACCAGACGGATGGATACACTTCTGTAAAGATTTCAGGAAATTAAATGAAGTGTTGAAATTTGACCTATATCCAATGCCCAGGGTGGATGAGCTGATTGAGAGACTGGGGCAGGCCCAGTATTTTACCACGCTCGATCTCACCAAGGGTGAGGTACCTCTCACGGAATCGGCGAAGGAAAAGACCGCCTTCATAACTCCGGAGGGTCTATATCACTATGTGATCTTACCTTTTGGGTTACATGGGGCACCGGCTACATTCCAGAGGTTGATGGACATAGTGCTCAAGCCTCATTAGGAGTACGTATTCGCGTATCTAGATGATATTATCATCTTTAGCACCGACTGGCATATGTACCTATCCCAGGTACAAGCGATGCTGGATTCTCTCAGAGCTGCGGTGTTAACGGTAAAAACAAAAAAATGTGCGATAGGGCTAGAGGAAGCCCGATATTTGAGGTATGTGATTGGCCGAGGAGTTATCAAGCCCCAAATCAATAAAGTTGAGGCCATAAAACTGGCCTAATGTAACGGGTCTGGGAGGCGGAACCTCTGGGCTACTATACAAGGGAGCGGTCCTTGTAAGGGAGCGGGTGGCGACCAGGCAGGCAGTCACAGCAGGTGACCGGGACAGTCTCTGGGTGTACGGGCAGGAGGTCACGGCAAGTGATCAGGGCAGTCTCTGGAAGAACGGGCTGGAGGTCACGGCAAGTGACCGGGGCAGTCTCTGGAAGAACGGGCTGGAGGTCACGGCAAGTGACCGGGGCAGTCTCTAGGTAAGGGGTAGGTACGACCTGTGATGGCTGAACCTCCAGGTAGGCTAGCAAGGCAGATGGAGGATGTGTGCTCCCAGGTGAGCAAGCGAGAGTCTCTGGAATAGCAGGTGGTCACAGCACGTGACGGCGGAGCCTCCAGGTAGGCAAGCAGGCAGGTAGCGGAGAAGCGCTCCCAGGTGAGCGGGCAAGAGTCTGGAATAGCTGGTGGTCACAGCACGTGACAGCGGAGCCTCCGGGCAGGCAAGCAGGCAGGTAGCGGAGAAGCGCTCCCAGGTGAGCGGGCAAGCTGGTCCATAGACAGACTGACCGGAGTTGTAAGGCAGACCGTCGGACCTCAGGCAAGCAGGCAGGTAGCTGATGTGCGCTCCCAGGTGAGCGGGCAAGCTGGTCCATAGACAGACTGACCGGAGTTGTAAGGCAGACCGTCGGACCTCAGGCAGGCAGGCAGGTAACAGGAAATCAGGCAGGATTAGGACAGCAAGCTGGCAGGAATCTGGCAGGTAACTGGCAACGGGACCTGAGGGCTGAAGCAGAGTAGAACGGTGCAACAACATTGCTCGGGCACCTCCATTTTGGAGGAGGTACCTTATATATGGTAAAGTCCTCCGGCCATTGGCCGGGGACTCCTTAGGACGGCGCGCGCGGCCCCTTTAAGAGGGAGGGAGGGCGCGCGCGCGCGCCCTAAGCACAGTGGCCGGGAAGGAGCGCGCGCAGCCAGCAGAGCGGGAGAGGGACGCCGGGCACGGAGCAGAGCGGTGAGGGGAACAGCGTCCCTGCCTAGCAGAGGGCAGGGACGCCGGCACTACAGTACCCCCCCCTTTAGGCCCCCCCTTTTTTAGGCCAGATAGAAATTTAGCTAGGATGAGAGGGGCATAGATGTTCTCCCGGGGCTCCCACGTTCTCTCCTCAGGACCAAACCCCTTCCAATCTACCAGAAAAAAGGTCTTTCCTCTTACCCTTTTGGTGGCAAGAATGTTCTCTACCTCAAACTCGTCCTCAGCAGAAACCGGAGCAGGAGGCGTACCTGTAGACTTGGAAAAAGAGTTAAGCACCACGGGTTTGAGGAGAGATACATGGAAGGAGTTAGGGATCCGTAAGTTGGCCGGGAGTTTCAATTTATAGGCCACCGGGTTGATCTGACTGATGACCTCCAGAGGACCGATGAACCGAGGCCCTAACTTGTAAGAAGGTATCTTGAGTCGAACATATTTAGATGAGAGCCAGACTTTATCTCCTGGACGAAATTGTGGAGGATCCAGGCGTTTTTTGTCAGCGTGTCTTTTCATACGCTCGGATGACAGAAGGAGTGCGGACCGGGTACTCTCCCATATGGAGGAAAATTTGCTAACGAGAGATTCCGCAGCCGGGTTGTCCACAGAGGTGGAGACAGGAAAAGGAATCCGAGGATGCTGACCAAAGACTACAAAAAACGGGGATTTGGAGGAGGATTCGCTCTCGTGATTATTATAAGAGAACTCGGCCCATGGTAGGAGATCCACCCAGTCAGAATGGTGGGCATTAACGAAGTGCCGGAGGTAACTGGTCAGGTTCTGATTGATCCGCTCCACTTGACCATTGGACTGTGGGTGGTAAGCGGAAGAGAAGTCCAGGGTGACGTCTAGTAGTTTACAAGTGGCTCTCCAGAAACGTGAGGTGAACTGTACCCCACGATCCGACACGATGTGGAGGGGCAGGCCATGAAGACGGAAGATGTGGCGGATAAAGTCTTTAGCCAGCTCGGGTGCAGACGGAAGGCCTGGCAGGGGAATAAAGTGAGCCATCTTGGAAAAGCGGTCAGCGACCACCCAAATGACCGTACAACCGGCAGAGACGGGAAGATCTGTTATAAAGTCCATTGCTATATGCTGCCAGGGGGCAGCAGGTACAGGAAGCGGAAGGAGGCGTCCGGCTGGCAGATGTCTCGGGACTTTGTTGCGGGCGCAGGACACACAGGCAGAAACAAAGTCTATTATGTCCTTGTGCAGGGTAGGCCACCAATAGTGCCGGGCAATAAGCTGGAGGGTCTTTTTCTGACCGGCGTGGCCAGCTAGTTTAGACGAATGGCCCCAGTGTAGGATCGTCTCCCGATCAGGTACTGAAACAAACGTCTTACCGGGAGGGAGACGATTTAGACTCACGGGAGCCACCTGCATTACTCTGGAGGGATCGATGATATGTTTAGGTTCTTCCTCGAGATCGGACACCAGAAAGGATCGGGACAAGGCGTCTGCTTTGACGTTTTTGTCAGCCGGGCGAAAATGAAGAACAAAATCAAAGCGAGCAAAAAACAAGGACCACCGGGCTTGGCGCGGGTTAAGTCTCTGGGCATGCTGGAGGTAAGCCAAGTTCTTGTGGTCAGTGTAAATTATTACCGGATGAAGAGCCCCCTCGAGTAGGTAACGCCACTCCTCCAACGCCAGCTTGATGGCCAATAACTCTCGGTCTCCTATGGAATAGTTGCGCTCAGAAGAGGAGAAGAGTTTGGAGAAGAAGCCACAAGTTACCATTCTCCCGGAAGATGATTTTTGAGTAAGTACCGCTCCGGCTCCAGAGGAGGAGGCGTCAACTTCCAGGAAGAACTGCTTGTTGCAGTCCGGGCGATGCAGCACCGGGGCGGAAGAGAAGGCCTGTTTTAGGGAAAGAAAGGCCTCCTCTGCTTCGGGCGGCCACTCTTTGGGATTAGTACCCTTACGGGTGAGCGCGGAAATTGGGGCAGTCCAGGAAGAGAAGTGCGGGATGAAGAGGCGGTAATAGTTGGCGAAGCCCAGGAACCGTTGAATAGCCTTCAACCCCTCTGGTCGGGGCCATTTCTCGATGGCAGACAGTTTCTCAGGATCCATTTGTAGGCCGGTCTGAGAGATAATGTAGCCCAGAAACGGAAGCGAGGTCTGCTCAAAGAGGCACTTCTCATATTTAGCGTAGAGATGGTTCTGCCTGAGCCTGAGCAGGACCTGACGAACATCCCTCCGGTGAGTCTGGAGATCCGGAGAGAAGACCAAGATGTCGTCCAGGTACACCACTACGCAGGAGTAGAGAAGGTCCCGGAAGATGTCATTGACCAACTCTTGAAAGACGGCAGGAGCGTTACAGAGGCCAAAGGGCATTACCAGATATTCATAGTGGCCGTCCCGGGTGTTGAATGCCATCTTCCATTCATCCCCCTGACGGATACGAACCAGGTTGTACGCCCCACGGAGGTCCAGTTTGGTGAAGATTCTAGCCCCCCTCAGACGATCAAATAACTCCGGAATGAGCGGAAGGGGGTACTTATTCTTCACCGTGATCTGGTTAAGGCCTCTATAGTCTATACAGGGACGGAGAGAGCCGTCCTTCTTTTTGACGAAAAAGAAGCCTGCTCCCGCCGGGGAGGTAGATTTCCGGATGAATCCCCTGGCCAGATTCTCCTCAATATATTCGGACATCGACCGGGTCTCAGCAGCGGATAATGGATAAATACGCCCACGGGGAGGAGAAGTACCAGGTAACAGGTCGATAGGGCAGTCGTATGGTCTATGAGGGGGTAGTGTCTCTGCCTCCTTTTTATTAAAGACATCAGCATAAGACCAATAAGGAATCGGAAGTCCAGGTAGATTAGCTGGGGTAGGAGAAGGACGGACGGGATGAACGGGAACCAGACAGGTCTTATGGCAGCCCTGTCCCCAGCGAAGGACTTCTCCGGTCTGCCAGTCAAGAACGGGTGCATGTTTCTGGAGCCAAGGTAGGCCTAGCAAGAGGGCGTGAGAGAGTCCAGGCAGAACATGGAAGGAGATACTTTCAGAATGCAGCATTCCCACCTGCAGAGTAATGGATTCGGTGATGAGTTGGATGGGGCGTGGTAAGAGCCCCCCATCCACGGCAGCAACAGACAAGGGTACAGCCAGAGGTTTGGTGGGGATGCGGTATTTCTCTACCAGGGACTGTGAAATAAGATTCCCGGCTGCTCCAGAGTCCAGTTGGGCTAGTTCGAAATAACGGTTCTCCCCGTAGACGATTGAAACTGACAACAGCAGGGATGGAGAGGATTTATTCTTGTCTAGGTGGACCTCTCTGAGCGAACCTAGACACAGGCGTTTCCCGACCTCTCCGGGCAGGCACGGATCCGGTGCTCCTTACTGCCACAGTAGAAGCAGGTCCCCTCGGCACGGCGTAAGTCCTGACGGGTCTTGACCATCTTGGTCTGGTCGACCTGCATAGGCTCAGGAGGGTGTACCTGGTTAGAGACAGAAGGAGTGACGGGTTTCTGAAAAGTAGGAGCTAGACGTGGTAACCTCCTCTCACGGGTGACCTCTCTGGCACGCTCCTGGAACCGTAGGTCAATCCGGGTGGCAAGAGTTATTAAGTCATCGAGAGTGGTAGGAATGTCCCGACCGGCAAGTTCATCTTTAATACGGCCGGACAGACCCTCCCAGAAGATGGAAACCAGAGCGTACCCAGGCCAGCTCCGAGGCAAGGGTACGGAACCGTATGGCATATTGGCCCACAGTGAGACTTTCCTGACGGAGGCGTAGCAACGATGATGCGGATGAGGTCTTCCGTCCGGGTTCGTCGAAGACTTTCCGGAAAGCCGTGAGAAAAGCAGGCAAGTTGGACACCAGGGGGTCTCCTCTCTCCCATAGAGGATTTAGCCAGGCCAGGGCCTCCCCGGTGAGATGGGACATGATGAATGCAATTTTGGCTCGGTCGGAGTTAAACTGGTGGGACAATAGTTCAAAGTGCAGGGTGCACTGATTTATGAAGCCCCGAGCCTGGGCTGAGTCGCCTCCGAAGCGAGGAGGTGCAGAAAGCCGAGGTCCGGGGTAGGATATCATGGTGTTAGTGGACAGCGGAGCTGCCGGATTGCGAGACATGGCACTGGCGGAGGTTGTTGGTGGAACAGTCAGAGTGTCCAGGCGAGTATTGACATTCCGCAGGTGACCCAGGATGGACTCCTGTTGGGACCTTTGACGGGACAGTTCATGACACAGGTCCGAGAGCGAGGGAGCTTGGGTGCCACCGGGTTCCATGGCCCGAGCAAACTGTAACGGGTCTGGGAGGCAGAACCTCTGGGCTACTATACAAGGGAGCGGTCCTTGTAAGGGAGCGGGTGGCGACCAGGCAGGCAGTCACAGCAGGTGACCGGGACAGTCTCTGGGTGTACGGGCAGGAGGTCACGGCAAGTGATCAGGGCAGTCTCTGGAAGAACGGGCTGGAGGTCACGGCAAGTGACCGGGGCAGTCTCTGGAAGAACGGGCTGGAGGTCACGGCAAGTGACCGGGGCAGTCTCTAGGTAAGGGGTAGGTACGACCTGTGATGGCTGAACCTCCAGGTAGGCTAGCAAGGCAGATGGAGGATGTGTGCTCCCAGGTGAGCAAGCGAGAGTCTCTGGAATAGCAGGTGGTCACAGCACGTGACGGCGGAGCCTCCAGGTAGGCAAGCAGGCAGGTAGCGGAGAAGCGCTCCCAGGTGAGCGGGCAAGAGTCTGGAATAGCTGGTGGTCACAGCACGTGACAGCGGAGCCTCCGGGCAGGCAAGCAGGCAGGTAGCGGAGAAGCGCTCCCAGGTGAGCGGGCAAGCTGGTCCATAGACAGACTGACCGGAGTTGTAAGGCAGACCGTCGGACCTCAGGCAAGCAGGCAGGTAGCTGATGTGCGCTCCCAGGTGAGCGGGCAAGTTGGTCCTTAGACAGACTGACCGGAGTTGTAAGGCAGACCGTCGGACCTCAGGCAGGCAGGCAGGTAACAGGAAATCAGGCAGGATTAGGACAGCAAGCTGGCAGGAATCTGGCAGGTAACTGGCAGGTAACTGGCAACGGGACCTGAGGGCTGAAGCAGAGTAGAACGGTGCAACAACATTGCTCGGGCACCTCCATTTTGGAGGAGGTACCTTATATATGGTAAAGTCCTCCGGCCGGGGACTCCTTAGGACGGCGCGCGCGGCCCCTTTAAGAGGGAGGGAGGGCGCGCGCGCGCGCCCTAAGCACAGTGGCCGGGAAGGAGCGCGCGCTGCCAGCAGAGCGGGAGAGGGACGCCGGGCACGGAGCAGAGCGGTGAGGGGAACAGCGTCCCTGCCTAGCAGAGGGCAGGGACGCCGGCACTACACCTAAACTGTCAAGTACAAAGCAGGTGAGGGCGTTCCTTGGCATCCTTGGGTATTACCGCCGGTTTATACTTAATTTTGCTGGGAAAACGGCAGCCCTGACCGATCTCTAAACGGAAAAAAAAAAATCGGTAATAGTTCGGTGGAACCCTCAGGCAGAAGAATTCTTTCAGTCCATGAAGTTGGCACTGTGTGGACAGCCGGTCCTCATCAGCCCCAACTTCAAGGAAACCTTCATTGTACAGACAGATGCCTCGGAGGAAGGCCTAGGGGAGGTATTGTCACAAAAAGTGAATGGTGAAGAGCACCTGGTCACCTACTTGAGTAGAAAACTTATCCTGGCAGAGAAAAACTATAGCGTGGTAGAGGAGTGTTTGGCTATTAAGTGGGCCTTGGAATTGCTACGTTATTGTTTACTCGGGCGTCAGTTCCGCTTGGTGACGGACCACTCACCCTTGGTATGTATGAGGAATGCCAAGGAGAGGAATGCGCGAGTCACCAGGTGGTTTAGGTCACTGCAAAATTTCAGTTTCTCTGTAGAACATCGCCCTGGGAAGTCGCAGGCAAACGCAGATGCCCTGTCCCGGGCACCCTGTATGGTGACAAATGTTCAACCCCACAAGTTTGAACAGGGAGGGGGGGATAGGTGAGGCAGTGACGGGGATCGTATACGAGGGATGGTATATATCCCCCAGAATGTGTACAGAGACCTATTAAACCTATTGAAGTGCATTGCAGTCACAGACACAGCTGCGGCTGCAATGCAGGAGTGAAGGTGAGCATTGACCTGGTCAGGCTATCTGGCTAAGGCAGATTAGTAAAACCCGGCAGGGCCTTCATTTCTTGGAGGAGGCTACAGGAAGGCAGTGGGGCGGCCTCCTCCCTCCACCCCGGGTTTTCCAGTGGCTCTTGCCACAGGTCCTTTAAAAACCCTGCATTAAGGATTAGTGTTGTTCAGTGTTGGGACCTGCTAGGAACATAGCAGGAAAGCTCGGCGGGCCTGTGTGTAGCTGAACCTACGCCTAGGAAGGCTCTGCACCATTCAGGCTCTGAGCAGCCCAGTGCGGCCGTTGCCCACGGCAACCGTTGTTATGGACTTATGTTAACCCAGCTGCAAACCGGTGGACTTTCTGTTTTACCCATGAGTGCTGAATAAAAGCTGCTTATGTTGGACTTGCTTGGGTCACTGCCTCAGTTACTGCACGGTGTGAATACCGCCACCTTACAGCTGACAGCCATTTTAATGTCTCTCCAGAGATGCTCAATTGGGTTTAGGTCAGGGCTGTGGCTGGGCCAGTCAAGAATGGTCACAGAGTTGTTCTGAAGCCACTCCTTTGTTATTTTAGCTGTGTGCTTAGGGTCATTGTCTTGTTGGAAGGTGAACCTTCGGCCAAGTCAGAGGACCAGAGCACTCTGGAAGAGGTTTTCATCCATGATATCTCTGTACTTGGCTGCATTCATGTTTCCTTCAATTGCAACCAGTCGTCCTGTCCCTGCAGCTGAAAAACACCCCCATAGCATGATGCTGTCACCACTATGTTTCACTGTTGGGATTGTATTGGGCAGGTGATGAGCAGTGCCTGGTTTTCTCCACACATACCGCTTAGAATTATCACCAAAAAGTTCTATCTTCGTCTCATCAGACCAGATAATCTTATTTCTCATAGTCTGGGAGTCCTTCTTGTGTTTTTGAGCAAACCCTACGTGGGCTTTCATATGTCTTGCACTGGGGAGAAGCTTCCGTAGGGCCACTTTGCCATAAAGGCCCGACTGGTGGGGGGCTGCAGTGATAGTTGACTTTGTGGAACTTTCTCCCATCTCCGTACTGCATCTCTGGAGCTCAGCCACAGTGATCTTGGGGTTGTTCTTTACCTCTCTCACCAAGTCTCTTCTCCCACGATTGCTCAGTTTGGCTGGACGGCCAGGTCTAGGAAGACTTCTGGTGGTCCCAAATTTCTGGAGCACATTACACCTACTACATATTGGGATAGGATCTTGGAGATGGGAATACCCCTTTAAATATGAGTGTCTGAGCAAAGGGGCTGAATACTTATGACCATGTGATATTTCAGTTTTTCTTTTTTAATAAATTTGCAAAAATTTCTACATTTCTGTTTTTTTTCAGTCAAGATGGGGAGCAGAGTGTACTTTAATGAGAAAAAAATGAACTTTTTAGAATTTACCAAATGGCTGCAATGAAACAAAGAGTGAAAAATTTAAAGGGGTCTGAATACTTTCCGTACCCACTGTATATATTCACAACACTGGTGGACACTTTGCACATTTACATACACACACATTGCTGCAACATCTGCACATTTATTTATACACACAGCTCTGCTATATCTGTACATTTACATACACAGCTCTGCTACATCTGCACATTTACATGCATACAGCTCTATTTATTTTTATTATACTCTGCTTATATAGCACCAGCATATTCAGCATATCGCTGCACCCTCTGGGGCTCACAATCTAAATTCCCAATCAGTATGTCTTTGGAGTGTGGGAAGAAACACACACAAACAAGGGGAAAACATACAAACTTCTTGCAGATATCCTTGGTGGGATTTGAATCCAGGACGCCAGAGCTTCAAGGCTGCAGTGCTAACCACTGAGCCACCATTCTGCCCATGCTGTAGCTTTACTACATATGCACATTTACTTACACATACTGTGTATATACATTACCCATTTTGCAGTTCCTGCCAGGCCATGTAAAAGGTTCTTCAGCTGCTCACTCCGGACATGTAGCCTCTGTGCAGGTACCTGTATCTTCCTCTCCTGCTCTGCACCAATCACATACATCAGTGTGGGGCAGGAGGAGAAAGCAGTTCAGTCAGTGATCAGGAAGGACACTGTCTCAGCGTTCTCCTCCGTCACAGGAAACTGTCCCCAGACTATAAGAGCCACTCACTTATTAGCAAGAATGTTTTGTTTTAAAGGTGCATCTAATAGGCCAAAAAATACATTAAGTTCTAAAGTAATTTCCCTTTCTCGTTTAATTATATGACTGTCTTTTATATGTTTTTTGTACAATTTGTCAATAAAATACAGTTTCTCCCAGTGTGCATTTTTTTATGGTTAACATAATGTTTTCTAGTAATTTGTTTTTCAGATTCTAGGTATGATAATGGCTTCTTCCCGTGTGGAATCTTAGATTTTAACAAAATAGCATTACTGTTCAAAACATTTCCCACATTCTTAATATGAACATTGCTTCTCCTCTGTGTGAATTCTCTGGTGCTTAACAAGGCTTGATTTTTCTGCCCAACATTTCCCACATTCTGAACATGAATATGGCTTCTCCCCTGTGTGAATTCTCTTGTGTAAAACAAGGTGTGATTTCAATGCAAAACATCTTCCACATTCTGAACATGAAAAAGGCTTCTCCCCTGTGTGAGTTCTCTGGTGAATGACAAGCGATGATTTCTGTACAAAACATTTCCCACATTCAGAACATGAATATGGCTTCTCCCCTGTGTGAGTTTTCTGGTGTATAGCAAGGTGTGATTTCAGTGCAAAACATATTCCACATTCTGAACATGAAAAAGGCTTCTCCCCTGTGTGAGTTCTTTGGTGTATATCAAGGTCTGATTTCTGTACAAAACATTTGCCACATTCAGAACATGAATATGGCTTCTCCCCTGTGTGACTTCTCTGGTGTTTAATAAGATGCGATCTCTCTCTATAACATTTTACACATTCAGAACATGAATATGGCTTCTCCCCGGTGTGACTTCTCTGGTGTATAACAAGATGTGTTCTCTCTCTATAACATTTTCCACATTCTGAACATGAAAACAGCTTCTCCCCTGTGTGAGTTTTCTGATGTGCAACAAGATGTGATCTCTCTCTATAACATTTCCCACATTCTGCACATGAAAAAGGCTTCTCCCCTGTGTGAGTTCTCTGGTGTATATAAAGGTGTGCTTTTATTACAAAACATTTCCCACATTCTGAACATGAATACGGTTTCTCCCCTGTGTGAGTTCTCTGGTGTGAAACAAGATGTGATCTCTGCCCATAACTTTTTCCACATTCTAAACATAGATGTGGCTTCTCCCCTGTGTGAGTTATCTGATGTCTGTTAAGATTTGATTTCTCTGTAAAACATTTCCCACATTCTGAACATGAAAAAGGCTTCTCCCCTGTGTGAGTTCTCTGGTGACTAACAAGCAATGATTTCCTGTTAAAATATCTCCCACATTTGGAGCAAGTAAAGCTCTTCTCTGTCTGAATTTTTTGATGTTTAGCAGAAGATGTTTCGAGGGGAAAACGATTTCTACATTCTGAATGTGTAATTGGCGTCTTTGCTTTAAGAGAAGTTTGTTTTCCAGTGCCTCTTTTCTGACTTTTATTTTTCTTAGTAGTCTGTAATGAACTAGAAGATAGGACCTGTTTCGAAGAATCAGATGACAGGTCTTTGCTGTGAAGGGATGATGGTATATCTGGATCAATGTCATTCACTTCAATTGTATCCTGTGTGATCTCGAGGTCATCTGATTTTAAAATTGAAGATCTCAGTTGTCCCTCTGATCTCCTGGCACAGTCATCTGCCAAGAAAAAAAAAATCAAGGATTTCAAGGATAAAATATCCTTGAAATTTATATTTTTGAACATTTCTGCTTAAAATCTCCATAGAAATGGGAACTTATGTAGCAAAACTAAATTATTCACTAAGACAATAACAGTTCAGTCTAATAGAAGACCTTATTGCATGAACCAGTGGAGAGTAGTGTTCAACTGTTTGTTCATTCTGCCTCCCAAATATTGGAATAAAAAGCCAACAAAAAAAGTTAGGTTGGCGAAAATTATACCAATAAAATCTTCTACGCATCCCACAAAAAACAAATCCGTAATCGGGTATCAAAATAGTCACTACTCGTATACATGAATTCTCTGATGGTTATAATTTACAAAATGGAGTCGCTTTGTGGGGTTTTCTTCTGCTCTAGTTTTCTCCCATTCTGTAACATTGTCGTTTCTGCAAATGGTGTGTCACATCTCCTCTGGGATCTGCTCCTGCGATGTCTGCTTCTACCACCAGTCGCCACCATCGTTCATTCCGCGGGTGGCATTGCTAATGGAGGAGACATTGTAACCAGAAGCTCTGGGCAACTCAGGCTCTGTCCAGCCACTAAGAATAGGGTGGCTGGGACCAGTACTATCATCCAGTCTGGCAGTATCAGATTGTGTGCTGTCCAGCTGGAATAATCAGTTCTCTGCTTCAGGTAATTGGAAAGCACCACATCCTACTAAAGCTCGAAGCATATTGTCGGAAGCTGCCAGATACAGCCTTGTTCTCCTCTGGTTCAGTACTCTGTATTAGTTCCTGTTGTGATCCTGGCCCGTTTACTGACTACTCGTGTATCTTTTTATTTTATATGTTCTATGCCCTCCTGGTTCTATCTAACATCTAAGCCCCTCAAAGTAATTTCAAAAGTGATTTGTTAACCAAAAACTAGCTTTTGTAAATTTAATTAAACATATATTGAAAAAATGAAACAGAATGTTGGAAAAATGCTGCTGACCTAAATTAAAAATACAGTAAATGTTACTAACTACTTTCTCTGGTATCACTATCTGATTAACTCTTTCACGACCGATAACGTATAAATATGTCATCAGTCGTGTCACCCCCTTCGATGCATGCTTGCTGAGCAAGCATCTTTTCTGGCACATGACATGTGCCCCTAACAGTCAAGGGTGGAATCGTGATCCATCTGTAACTGTTAACTCTCTGACAGTGGCATTTATGTCGCGCAGATCAGATGTGCATGATTAGCTCCGCCCGTCGGCACCCCTGTTACATGATCACGGTGTGCCGATGGGTTGGGCATGACAACCCGGGGTCTGCAGGAGACCCCTGTGGTTGACATTGCCAAACTGATATCAGCAGAAGAGCATTTTTGCACAAGCGATCAGAAGATCACAGCTTCAAGTCTTCCATGGAGACTATTGAAGCATGTAAAAAGTAGAAAAAAAAAAAAAAAAAAAATATTTTTACATTTTTTTTAACTGTCCAGAGGAATAGAGACGGTATTCGTGCTCCCCATTCCAGGAGGGATTGTGCAGTAATATGAATTCCTTAGTAGACTCTGTATTTAATGGTTACTACTCACCTGGGCAATGATCTGTAAGACTCTCCTCTTTAGATTGCTCATCACCCCTCATATATGTCTTTGTAGTATTAATATGGATCAGATCTTTACCCTGAAACAAATATTGCACATGTCACTGACAGTTGGAGAAGTCACATCTATGATCAGCCTTAATCCTGCCATCTCCACTGTTCTCATTACACAAGTATAAAACATACAACACTGGTGGATAAAACAAGGCTGAATACAAGACCTTCACAGCCGTCTACACATCATAGGGAAGATCTCATGACACCTTCTCTCCATCTACCTGATGATCCTGAGGATTTTCTTGTTTACAGTCCTGTGGAAGAAGAGTATGGAGACATCTTTCTGGAGTTGTCCTTTTACTGGATAGAACTGGAGGAAACACATACAGGGAATTAATTAATTCTTTACATACAGATAATTATAGGCCGTGTGAATTTAGTCCTGTATATTACCGGGTGGTGTGAGGGGCTGGGGAACCTCCATCATGACGTCCTTGTACAGATCCTTGTGTCCTTCCAAATACTCCCAGTCCTCCATGGAGAAATAGACAGCGACATCCTGGCACCTTATAGGAACCTGACGCATACAATGATACCGTCATCCCCCCATTCCCTTCATAGCATTACTGTATAATGTCCCAGCATTCTCAGCAGTGTCACCTCTTCAGTCAGCAGCTCAATCATCTTGTAGGTGAGTTCTAGAATCTTCTGGTCATTGATGTCCTCATGTATCAGGGGGTGAGGTGGAGGCCCCGTGATTGGGCTCAGGGGTCTTCCCCATCCATCAGACACAGGGTCCTGACAGCACTCACTAGAGGTCTTCTTCACTACTGTGTAATCCTGGTTATGGAGAGACACATTAATAAATCTCACTACAGACATTTCCAGAGTCCTCACCTCCCCAGTTCTGTCCATCTATTATTCCCATAGATGAAAATGATGTAATGTGACGTCATCAGAATCTCTCACCTCTCCAGTAAGCCGGAAGAGGATCTCTAGGGTGAGATGTAATAGTCTCTTCGTTATTTTGTTCTTGTCCATATCCATCCTTAATGGGTAATTCAGAAAAATAGTCTAAATATACAGTCATGGCCAAAAGTATTGAAAATAAGACAAATAGTAATTTTTCCAAAGTTTACTGCTTCATTTTTTGCAATGGCAATTTGCATATACTCCTGAATGTCAAAGAGTGATCAGCTTAACAACAATTACTGTACTTGCAAAGTCAATATTTGCCCAGAAAATGAACTTTAACCCCCAAAACACATTTCAACATCATTGCAGTCCTGCCTTAAAAGGAGCAGCTAACATCGTTTTAGTGATTGATCCATTAACACAGGTGTGGGTGTTGATGAGGACAGGGCTGGCGATCAATCAGTCATGATTAAGTAAGAATGACATCACTGGACACTTTAAAAGGAGGCTGGTTCTTGGTATCATTGTTTCTCTTCAGTTAACCATGGTTATCTCTAAAGAAACACGTGCAGCCATCATTGCACTGCACAAAAATGGCCTAACAGGGAAGAGTATCGCAGCTACAAAGATTGCACCTCAGTCAACAATCTATGGCATCATCAAGAACTTCAAGGAGAGAGCTTCCATTGTTGTCAAAAAAGGCTCCAGGGCGCCCAAGAAAGACCAGCAAGCGCCAGGACCCTATCTTAAAACTGTTTCAGCTGCGGGATCGGACTACCAGCAGTGCCGAGCTTGCTCAGGAATGGCAGCAGGCTGGTGTGAGTGCTTCTGCACGCACTGTGAGGCGGAGACTCTTTGAGCAAGGGCTGGTTTCAAGGAGGGCAGCAAAGAAGCCACTTCTCTCCAGAAAAAACATCAGGGGCCGACTGATATTCTGCAAAAGGTACAGGGGGTGGACTGCTGAGGACTGGGGCAAAGTCATTTTCTCTGATGAATCCCCTTTTCGATTGTTTGGGACATCTGGAAAACAGCTTATTCGGAGAAGAAGAGGTAAGCGCTACCACCAGTCTTGTCTCATGCCAACTGTAAAGCATCCTGAAACCATTCATGTGTGGGGTTGCTTCTCAGCCAAGGGAATCGGCTCACTCGCAGTCTTGCCTAATAACACAGCCATGAATAAAGAATGGTACCAGAATGTCCTCCAAGAGCAACTTCTCCCAACCGTCCAAGAGCAGTTTGGCGCCCAAAAATGCCTTTTCCAGCATGATGGAGCACCTTGCCATAAAGCAAAGGTGATAACTAAATGGCTCATGGAACAAAACATAGAGATTTTGGGTCCATGGCCTGGAAACTCCCCAGATCTTAATCCCATTGAGAACTTGTGGTCAATCATCAAGAGACGGGTGGACAAACAAAAACCAACAAATTCTGGCAAAATGCAAGCATTGATTATGCAAGAATGGACTGCTATCAGTCAGGATTTGGTCCAAAAGTTGATTGAGAGCATGCCAGGGAGAATTACAGAGGTCTTGAAGAAGAAGGGGCAAGACTGCAAATATTGACTTGCTGCATTAACTCATTCTAACTGTCAATATAACCTATTGGTACTCATAATATGATTGCAATTATATTTCTGTATGTGATATAAACATCAGACAAACACTAATAAAAACCAGAGGCCAGCAGATCATGTGAAAATATAATTTTGGTGTCATTCTCAAAACTTTTGGCCATGACTGTAGAAGATTCCCACTGAGAGAATCCAGTATTGTAGGGACCTGAATGTGAAGAAGATGAGCCGATGTAACATCATAAAGAATCACATGTAATAATACAATTACTGGAGATAAGCAGAAACATATGAGGAGATAAAATTCTTTACTATTTTACTACATTGTGTTTTTTTCCTGACAGCTACTAATAAAACCTATATACTTTAGACCACCCATCAAACAAAAAAAAGAAATGGTCACGATAGAATGCTAGAGGGCTAATGCAGTGAGAACAAGTGTCCCCAAATGGTGTATAGCGCATGTAAGCCAGCAGCAGGATCTTCCAGGGCGCATGCGCAGGTATTCTAGACACAAGACGACAAGATAGCAATTTGAGAATGTGTCCTGGGCCTCAGATAATGTCAGGATGTCTAAAACTGTGCCCCGAACTGGTGCATGCGCAGTACAAGTTCATTTGCGCTGAGCGCACGCCCCCGCTATCACAGCAACAGTCAGTTGCCTGGAGGAGGCGCCCGTGCGGCATAGCAAAGGATAAGATATTGCTGCAGTTTACAAAAAATGCCACAGTAGGAGCGATATTAACACCTATAAGGGAAAACATATAATGCAAGATTCATATAAGTTACAGCAGATATTTAAATATCTTATTAAGAGCTAAAATAGATATAATCGGAATCAATATATATAGTTGCAATTTCTCTGTAAAAGCCCAAAATAGTGTGAGGTAGCGCTAATGATCATGTTGGGGTCACTCACTTCACCGGGTCAATTAAAGCACACAAGCAACGGTTTCCAGTAAACTAAAGTCCAGCAGTTTATTACACATCATAAACTGCTAATAACATAGTCCATCTCAGTGGCTCGCAGGCATGTTACACATGTAATATCCTAGAGCCTTCTCAGTGGCATATACAGTACAGACCAAAAGTTTGGACACACCTTCTCATTTAAAGATTTTTCTGTATTTTCATGACTATGGAAATTGTAAATTCACACTGAAGGCATCAAAACTATGAATTAACACATGTAGAATTATATACTTAACAAAAAAAAGTGTGAAACAACTGAAAATATGTCTTATATTCTAGGTTCTTCAAAGTAGCCACCTTTTGCTTTGATGACTGCTTTGCACACTCTTGGCATTCTCTTGATGAGCTTCAAGAGGTAGTCACCGGAAATGGTCTTCCAACATTCTTGAAGGAGTTCCCAGAGATGTTTAGCACTTGTTTAGCATCAGTTGTTTCACACTTTTTTGTTAAGTATATAATTCCACATGTGTTAATTCATAGTTTTGATGCCTTCAGTGTGAATGTACAATTTTCATAGTCATGAAAATACAGAAAAATCTTTCAATGAGAAGGTGTGTCCAAACTTTTGGTCTGTACTGTATGCCCACTTGGTTCCAGATACAGCCTTCAGCAAGGTAACAATATCAATGTCCATATCAAGCAGCGTTTTTACCTTTGCCGGGTCTAGCGGCTTCTATCAGCTCTGTTCCGCCACAGCTGTGGTTTAAGGCTCCCCAGACGTGGTCTCCAGGCCACGTGTCTTCCAGATCCAACAGTGTCCCAGAAACAGGGACCAGGCCTCTTGCCTTCCAAGGCTAACGGTGTCCCAGACACAGGGACCAGGCCTCTTGCCTTCAAAGGCTAACGGTGTCCCAGACACAGGGACCAGGCCTCTTGCCTTCCAAGTCTAAGTGTCCCAGACACAGGGACCAGGCCTCTTGCCTTCCACACTGTTTCGAAACCACCAGGATTTATATATCCTTCTGTGCGCACAGGACCTGTGATGATGTCACAGTCATGTGATCAATCAACTGAAGGGGAGGTACGTGGTCAGCCAGAACACACCCCCTGGACATTTTAGTAATGCAGCAAGCCGCTTCATTACATATCCCCCCCCTCTGTTGAAACCTGTGGGGTTGAACACATAATAACGCACAGTTCACACAGAGACCATGTACTTGACATTTGCGCTGCTCAGCCCCTGGAACATTAGTCATCAACATTAGCCCATTCCTTAGGGACCTACCATCAGTCATTGTCCCCAACTTCGTCAAGTCACATTTCCGAGTCGTAATCTTGTCAGACCTCCCCCGCTACCACTGGTCAATACAGCAGTGCGACTCACTTGCATCTAAGGTCCGATCCGACTCTGTACAGTCTCATACACTATTGGGTCGTTTGTATGGGCCTCTCAGACCTGAGTTACTGGAGGTCTCACTACCTCTAAACCCATGCTCACTACCCTCAGGACATCCTGAAAGGTCTCTAACTTCTGCTGTAGCTGTTCTATTATTTGGCGGGCCCTTTCTCTGTCTAGTCTCACAATTTATAGACGGCTGCCATCTTCTGCTGCTCAGTTGACGCTGTCTTTCTATTTGTAGTCCGGCGAGATTCAACTGTTCTACCTCTCGCAGGTAGGTCACTCGGTACTCCATCAGCATTCGTATATATGCAAGATTTTCTTCCGTGCCTACAGCAGAGAATGACACCATGCAGTCTTCATCCGGTATCCAGTCCAGATGATCATGTGGACTGCTTATTTTTATCACACCAGACTTCTTTACCATCATTTGCATGGTTCGGCCTTTTCTCCCAATGAGCTTACCAGAGCATGAGGCACCCGATGACTTCTTCCCGCAGACTATGAGCTTTTCTCATAAGCTCCAGTTGTTTTATGGCTTGTTCCGTCTTCAACCGGACAATCTGCTTCGTGTGAACTGATCGCCAGTGCATGTCACTTAGGATAGCCACCCTCTTCACCGTGACTTCGGTTGTGGGCAGAACCACCAGCTGTTTAGCCTCTGAGGTCGAGTACACCTTAAAGGCTCCCACGGCCTTCTTAAAGGCTTCATGCACTGACTCTCTGGTGCATTCTTCTCTCAAATCTTCGGGTACATCTATGAGGCACTTGTACTGAAGTTTCTGTCTCACCAGTGGTCTCCAAACGATCATCTGGCTCAGGTTTCAGGGACAACTGACTTTCAGCTTCTTCACCCTGTATGCTTCCCCTGAGCTGACTCACAGCTATGAACTCCAGAATTCTCCTCTTAACATCTTCCATTCCATACTTATCTTCTTTTAACACTTTCTCAGCGATCCTCAGGTCCACCTTCTCATGGTATAAAGGATTAAGCACAATTTGTTTGCCCTTCTCCTTCTCCAAGGAGGCCTCGTTCACTGATTGGTACTTTGCCAGGCGACCTTTGAGCTCAAAAACTTCTTCCTCTAGCTCAGCTACTCGCCTCTCAGCAGCCCATCTCTGAAGCTCTTCCTGCTTCAACGGCTCCTTTATCAGCAGAATTCTCTCAGCCCTCTCTGTTTCCAATGCGCCCACTCGGCTCTCGACAGCCAGTCTCTCAAGCTTCTCTTGCTTCAATTGGGCTTTTAGCATCTCCTTGAGCCCCTTGATCTCGGCTCTTACATCTACCGAATCATCCAAGCTCGCATTATTCAAGGAGGCATTTGCTTCATACCTCCCTTCTCCAGTGGCAAACTCCTGACTCTGGTCTGTGGCTTCTCCGACAGACTCCTCCATCTTTTTTCGCCCAGCTTCCATCCTGCCAATTCCATCTTTAAGGCATGTCTCTGCCCTCTGGAGATCATCACAGAACATCTTCAGCTCCTTCACCTGAGCTTCCAGTCCTAAGATCTTTCTGCGGAGATCATCATTTTCTTCACGGGTGTCCTGCAGAGTGGTCTCGATCACTTGGCGCATGTGTTCAGCATCAGCCTTATCATCCTCTAGTTTTTTCTTAACCTTGAGGAGATCCTCATAGTCTCTCTTGGTTTGTTGCAGTTCCCTATTGAATTTTTCACGCATTTTTTCTACCTCACGGTCGTGACCAGACACTTCATCTTTTAATGCCCCTTTCAGGGCGGTTAGCTCCTGGTCTTGCTGGTACAGGGAGTCCTCCAGCCGCTCGTTCTCCTGCATTAGAGGTTTTACTTGGTCCTGGAATTGCTGCAGCTCCCTCAGGAGTTCACCCTGCTCCTTCTTGGATTCACACATCTCCCGGTTGAACGGTTCGCGCAGTCATTCTAGGTCTTGATCATGTCCAGAAACTTCATCCGGCAGCGCCCCTTTTAAGCCAGATAGCTCCCTAGCCCTCTGGTGTAGACCCTCATCCAGCCTTTGCTTTTCCTGCATCAGCTGCTTCACCTGCTCCTGAAATCTCTGCACTTCCTTTCTTGAGACCTCTGCTTCTTCCGCATCCACAGAGCCTTTCTTCACTTGGTGCAGCTTTAACTGTACCAGGGAGAAACGATCTTTCATCTCGTACAGCTCATCTTCAAACACCGCTTTGTCAAACTTCAACTGAAAAACCTCCTCTTTGGTTCTGCGGAGGTCCTCTTTATTTTTCTGGAACATTTCCTTCCATTTGTTGATTTCCTCGCTGCTTTCCTCCAGTTCTCGCTGCAAGTTCTTCACAACCTGGTTTATTTTCTGCCGTTCAGACTCCAGGCTCAGCTGGTCCGGGGACACGTTCTGCATGTTTTTCCTTAGTAGCTGCACGTCACTCTGATACGGCTGCTTGACAGGCTCCAGCTCTTGGTCAAGATTAGCCATCTCCTCTTCCATCCTGGTCTCCTCTATTTCTAAAGGAGGATCCACACTTGGATTAAAGGCACACAGCATTGCATTTTCTTCATTTACCCTTTCACGACACCAAAGGCTACAGGATCAACCTTTTTGTGGCCCTTGCGCCTTCGACGACGAGAGTGGGACTTTCTCACCTCGTTTAACTCCTCCTGACTGAAGTCTCTTTCTACTTTTGTAGTGTCACCGTCAGTTGTGGGATCTGTGTCACTCCCCCTGGTGTTGTGGACCAACAAGTCACCTCCCACTTTGACGTCAACCCCTTCTACTTTAGCTACCGAGTTATCAACGGTCGAATTGTCATTTTTAGGCGGTACCAACACATGACCAGTAACCACTTCTGGTTTTGTATGCTCCACCCCCTTTTGAAACTCCGCTTCCTTTTGGACAACTATACCTGTAGGGGGTACTCTAAAAAAAAAAAAACACAATAGTCCTAGGACCCAGTTCACAACATCTCTTACTACCTCCCTGGGCACTCTGGGATAGTACCGGCGCCACAGGAGAACTCAAAGAATGGTCCGCTGCCGCCATTCTATAAGGGGTCAACAGCTCCTGCCGTTCCTGTACCATGTCCTGCTGCTGCAATTTTAAGAGGCTCTTTAATCTCTCAATAGCTTCAGTCTCACTTGCTGCTCCCTTCACAGCCAACCACGGTATATTGCTCACACCGCTCTCCCCGGAAAAATTTTAGTGGCCCCACCAAGCCACCGTAAACCAGGTTTGAGTGCGACAACAATTTTCGCAACCCCGCAGAGTTACAGCCAGATGCTTTAATCTTCGTGGCCCCGATGAGCCACAGAAAACCAGGTTTGAGTGCGACGACAATTTTCGTAACCCCGCCGAGTTACATTCAGATGCTTGCATCAATGTTCGTCGCCCTGTGCCGTTATCCCTTGCAACCAGGCTGCAGTTGCCCGCATTCTCTAACCAATAGTGAGGTAGCGCTAATGATCATGTTGGGGTCACTCACTTCACCGGGTCAATTAAAGCACACAAACAACGGTTTCCAGTAAACTAAAGTCCAGCAGTTTATTACACATCATAAACTGCTTATAACAGTCCATCTCAGTGGCTCGCAGGCATGTTACACATGTAAAATCCTAGAGCCTTCTCAGTGGCATATATGCCCACTTGGCTCCAGATACAGCCTTCAGCAAGGTAACAATATCAATGTCCATATCAAGCAGCGTTTTTACATTTGCCGGGTCTAGCGGCTTCTATCAGCTCTGCTCTGCCACAGCTGTGGTTTAAGGCTCCCCAGACGTTGTCTCCAGGCCACGTGCCTTCCAGAGCGAACAGTGTCCCAGACCCAGGGACCAGGCCTCTTGCCTTCCAAGGCTAACTGTGTCCCAGACCCAGGGACCAGGCCTCTTGCCTTCCAAGGCTAATGGTGTCCCAGACACAGGGACCAGGCCTCTTGCCTTCCACACGGTTTCAAAACCACCAGGATTTATATATCCTTCTGTGCGCACAGGACCTGTGATGATGTCACAGTCATGTGATCAATCACCTGAAGGAAAGGTACGTGGTCAGCCAGAACACACCCCTTAGACATTTTAGTAATGCAGCAAGTCGCCGCATTACAATAGGCAGATTAGTATAATGTAGATACATATATCAGTCAGTGCAATATTGGACGCATGAGTGTGTGGAATAAAAACTGGGGCTCACAGAACAGTAGATATCACCTGTGGTGTACACCATGATAAGAGGTGTCTAGCAATGCAAAACTTGGCTCTCTTGTATGGAGCCAGAAGTAGTGTAACCGGCTTACAGTAGAAATTCCCATATATAGATCCTAAATAAAACCACCAAGGTCATCTGTTCATTCAATCCGGTGGGGGCGAGAGAGTCCAAATGGAAAATCCATTGGCATACTATTTGAAGGATTATTTTTTTCCAATCTCCTTTTCTGACATTTTGTCTGACAGCCTCTAAAATACTCTTTGTAGTCATCCTGATGATACTCTCTAATTTGATCCAGGGTCTGGATAAAAAACAAATCTTAAAAAAATGTATCTGAATTCATGGCACCTAATTATCACCATTCCCACTATTTATGTTCTCCATAAAGATCACATAGGTTTAGACCCACTTCGAGGATAACAAAATCTAAGACAGAAACTAAATGAACATATACCCTACTATAATTACAAAGCTAAAGGACATATAAATAACAGGGTATTTAGTAAACACTGGTTTTGATTTTAATAAAAAAAGAGTGTAAAACCCTTCTATTCTTTAGTTTCTTGCACTCCCTTTCTTTGATATGGACATTATGTTTATATAGCTTCTCATTGCTGGGTTTCCATAGTTGGGCCCCGGTCCTGCTCAGCCCTTATTCATATTGAGTTCATTTTTAACACATGGTAAGGTTTTAATACTAGAGGTTTGGGCCATAATGACTGGGTACACCTTGGCGCTGATGAGATGGCTTTTACAATTTAGTTGTTCAAAAACAATGATTACTAAGTATCCTATGTTAATTATATGCACTTTGGTCTTTTATTTATTTATAGTAGGGAATATGTTCATTTTGATTCTATCTTAGGTTTTGTTTGTTTAATGGCCAGTGGGAACATGCTCCTACACATTGCATTTACAGTACAGACCAAATGTTTGGACACACCTTCTCATTTAAAGATTTTTCTGTATTTTCATGACTATGAAAATTGTACATTCACACTGAAGGCATCAAAACTATGAATTAAAACATGTGGAATTATATACTTAACAAAAAAGTGTGAAACAACTGAAAATATGTCTTATATTCTAGGTTCTTCAAAGTAGCCACCTTTTGCTTTGATGACTGCTTTGCACACTCTTGATGAGCTTCAAAAGGTAGTCACCGGAAATGGTTTTCACTTCACAGGTGTGCCCTGTCAGGTTTAATAAGTGGGATTTCTTGCCTTATAAATGGGGTTGGGACCATCAGTTGTGTTGTGCAGAAGTCAGGTGGATACACAGCTGATAGTCCTACTTAATAGACTGTTAGAATTTGTATTATGGCAAGAAAAAAGCAGGTAAGTAAAGAAAAACGAGTGCCCATCATTACGTTAAGAAATGAAGGTCAGTCAGTTTGAAAAATTGGGAAAACTTTGAAAGTGTCCCCAAGTGCAGTTGCAAAAACCATCAAGCACTACAAAGACACTGGCTCACATGAGGACTGCCCCAGGAAAGGAAGACCAAGAGTCACCTCTGCTTCTGAGGATAAGTTTATCCGAGTCACCAGCTTCAGAAATCGCAGGTTAACAGCAGCTCAGATTAGAGACCAGGTCAATGCCACACAGAGATCTAGCAGCAGACACATCTCTACAACAACTGTTAAGAGGAGACTTTGTGCAGCAGGCCTTCATGGTGAAATAGCTGCTAGGAAACCACTGCTAAGGACAGGCAACAAGCAGAAGAGACTTGTATGGGCTAAAGAACACAAGGAATGGACATTAGACCAGTGGAAATCTGTGCTTTGGTCTGATGAGTCCAAATTTGAGATCTTCGGTTCCAACCACCGTGTCTTTGTGCGACGCAGAAAAGGAGAACGGATGGACTCTACCTGCCTGGTTCCCACCGTGAAGCATGGAGGAGGAGGTTTGATGGTGTGGGGGTGCTTTGATGGTGACAATGTTGGGGATTTATTCAAAATTGAAGGCATACTGAACCAGCATGGCTACAACAGCATCTTGCAGCGGCATGCTATTCCATCCAGTTTGCGTTTAGTTGGACCATCATTTATTTTTCAACAGGACAATGACCCCAAACACACCTCCAGACTGTGTAAGGGCTATTTGACCAAGAAGGAGAGTGATGGGGTGCTACGCCAGATGACCTGGCCTCCACAGTCACCAGACCTAAGCCCAATCGAGATGGTTTGGGGTGAGCTAGACCGCAGAGTGAAGGCAAAAGGGCCAACAAGTGCTAAGCATCTCTGGGAACTCCTTCAAGATTGTTGGAAGACCATTTCCAGTGACTACCTCTTGAAGCTCATCAAGAGAATGCCAAGAGTGTGCAAAACAGTCATCAAAGCAAAAGGTGGCTACTTTGAAGAACCTAGAATATAAGACATATTTTCAGTTGTTTCACACTTTTTTGTTAAGTATATAATTCCACATGTGTTAATTCATAGTTTTGATGCCTTCAGTGTGAATGTACAATTTCCATAGTCATGAAAATACAGAAAAATCTTTAAATGAGAAGGTGTGTCCAAACTTTTGGTCTGTACTGTATACCAACTTATACTCCAGTTAATTTCTTTCAGCAGAACAGCAGAAAACCCCTAAAGTGACCCCATTTCAGAAACAACATTCCTTTAGTAATTCATCTATGGTTATGGGGAGCATTTTGAACCCACAATTGCTTAGTAAAAATGTTATAATGCTGGGTTGTAAAAATGAAAAATTATGTTTTTTCCCACTAAGATGTTGTTTTAGGCCCATTTTTTTTTTCATTTCACAAAGAGTAAAAATTGACTACACAATTTGCAAAGAAATTTCTCCCAAAACCTGAGGTTAGAAACTAGTTTGTGCACATGGCAGGGCTCGAATGGGAAGATTGACTATTTTGCTTTAGGAGCACAAATTTGGTAGTCCTAGATTGTGGGGGCCCATTTTGGAAACTATACCTGTCAAAGATCACAGTCAGTGGGGTCACGCTGAACCCACCACGTTGTTACCTTTTTGTCACTTCTTAGCTACCACTAATTTCTTGTTACCCCATATGTCAACTGTGTAATTCTACTTCAAGGAGGCTCTTAGATTGTAAGCACTTTCTCCTTGAGATTTTGTGCAGGAGAGAAGGAAGGTGAATGCCCTCTCCCTGGAGTGGCCTTAGAGGACTTTAATTTTTTCTATGGCACCTTCCCCTAAATGAGGTGGCATGGGGGCTGGTTTACAGATCGTCCCCCAAGCCCACCTTACAGCACGCCCTTCCTGGATCCCACAGTACCCTCTCCTTCTGGGATTCGGAGATGGGTTTCTCCGACAGGTTCCTAAGTGCCACAAGAAGGGTCTGAGATTCCTGGCTATAGGTAGCCAGAAGTTAAACTAAGGTCTCAACCGCACACGAACCCTCTGGTACTTGCTCTGGATCAGTAACTTGTCCTGTTATCTTACTGCGTGATGAGGGTTCAGAAGGTAACATGTTACTTGTGTTCTGGGCACTCTGTCTGTGGCAGACAGCGGCTATGCAGACTGTCTCCCTGGGGTATAACAAGCTTTCCCATTTGTCAGACAGGCTGCGAACCTAACTTTCCCACCACCCTGACAGACTGTGAATACTATGTTCCTGCCACTGTGACAGACTATGGGACACACCTTCTCACCACCCTGACTGGGCATCCTGCTTTCCTACCATCCTGATTGGCTTTGGACAGTACTTTCCCACCCTCCTTAAAGACTGTGGGACACACTTTTATCTCACCCTGACCGGTTGTGGGACACACTTTCCCACCATCCGGACAGGCTGGGTATAATACCTTCCCCGCCTCCCTTGTTACCTCAGGAGCTGTGATAAATATGGGGCCACTGCCACTGGCCATAACACAGTCCATCGTTACATTGGTCGGCTGCACGCAACCTCCTGCTTTATGATCTGCATGCTTTTCCATATCCTCCCCTTATACCTCAGGAGCAGTGCTAATCATGGGGCAGCTACCAACGGCCATATCACCGTTCATCGTGACACTGGTCAGCAGCTTCATGATCTCCGTGCCTGTTCCCATCGCTCCTTAGCACTCATGCTTGCTCCTTTTAGAGGATACTCAGCAACATCACCCCTCAGCGTGACATGGCCGAGTTCTGCTTTACCACAATACACATTTTTATTATTCATCACATTGACCTTCACAGTATCAACCATTGAAAAGAATGACATATCAGATCGGGGAGGGTTGTCAGGAATGTTTGGGAAACCAACCGTCCCAGATCAGTTCCCAATAACATTTGTGGGGAGGTTCTCGGACACCCCGACTTTCTTTAACCCCCCTTCCCACACCCCAATCCAGAAAAAAAGGCCATCGGTAAGGGATGGTGAACACTCCAAAGCCCAGTGACAGGCAGGGCCTTCCCAGGGATACGTTCTTCCAGTAACAAAAACTCGGGGTGGATGAAGGGTCGTTCTGCACCTGGCAGTGTCCTTGAATCCAACAGTAAATGTATCACCCACAGCAACAGGTTGCAGATTTTAATGGACTCTCCCAACCGACCCACCCACAAAAAGAATAGCTGCAGTAGGCCCCTGGGACTCAGATGTGGGATACATCTTCTGCCTCTCTGGGCAGACGAGGCTGATGTGACCAGTTCGGTCGCAGGTATAGCAAAAGTGCGAGTCAGATGTGGGCTGGGTGTTGGAAGATGGGGCAGGACTTCCGGAAGATCGGCTGGCAGGGGCATTGGTGGTGGTTGTTGGCTTACCCCATTTGTAGTTGGCGAAGGCTGACTTCCGCACCTCAGGTGTATGATTGGCCTCATAGTCGTCTGCAACCTGTGCTGCTTTTGCAGCCTCATATGGCTCCTGGTCTAGCACGAACTGTCGCAACTCCACAGGGCAAAGCTGAAGAAATTGGTCCTTCACCATCAGGTCCTTCAGCTATTCGAAAGTGCTGAGTGATAGTCCTTGGACACACTGCTCGAAGTTGGTTCTGAGCCAATCTACCTCATCACTGTAGCTGTCAGGTGTTCCACGCTGGAGGGTTCGGGACTTTTTGCAGTACACCTCAGGTGTCTGCTGGTACTTCTTTATCAGGGCTCGTTTAATAGTCTCCGTCTTGGTCTAGAGCAGTGGTTCTCAACTCCAGTCCTCAAGACCCACCAACAGATCATGTTTTCAGGATTTCCTTAGTTTTGCACAGGTGATGGAATAATCTGTTGGTGGGTCTTGAGGACTGGAGTTGAGAACCACTGCTCTAGAGGGAGAGAGGCAAACACCTCCAGAGCTTTTCCTCGTTGCCCTGGGATTAAACATCAGGCCCACTGGTCCTCAGGCAGCTGGTACAGTATGCAGGCCTTTTCAAACCCCCGCAGAAATATGTCCCCATCCTTGTCCATGACAGGAAAATGCTCCGGACAGGGTTTAAAACTGTTGGCATTGCTGGACTCACTGCTCAGTAGGGTTGAGGTCTCGTTCTGGATTTGAGCTAACGCCAGCTGGTGCTCTCGCTCCTCCTGCTCGGCCTGGGCCTGTCTCTCAGCTTGACACTCTGCTCTCTTGGTTGGCTCTCTGGGTCCCTCAGTATTGTCCCTCACGATTGTCTGCATCAAGTTGCTGCAGGGCCGTCTAGGTGGGGGTCTACGCTAACCTGGTTGCAGATGTGGATGGTATCTACAGGGGGAACATCTACCGCAGCTCCACCTTGGCTGGCCTCCCCTTCAGTAGGGCGCAGGTGTCACGCAAGGTGTGGGAAAGACTTAGTGTAACACAAAGGGAAGAGGGAAAGGGAGCCCAGACTCTAGGGAAAGGGGGGGAGTGGAGACCTCCTGGGCTGATCTAATATCACCCTGTCTCCACTAACGTTCCTATATTGGTTCTTCACCAATCGCCGCAGGCGAACCTCGCCCTGTCTTTCCCTGGCGTTTGGCCCTTGCTAGGGAAGGGATGGGATAAGTGCTATTCGATCCCCACTGAACAACTAAGGACAACAAAGGGGGAACAAACAGGGGAAGATAGCTTAGCTTTTAGTAGACTTCAGAGAGTTGAACACCCGTCCTCATAGCACCAGAGAGGAAGAAGTAAAGCACTTGCTCTGAGCCTTCACAAGGGTTAATGTGAATATCGCCGGCACCTCCCTCTAGCACACAGCAGGTATTTATACACCCAGGCCAGGGTGTTAATTAGCCAGAGGAAGGTAGCCACTGGGTCCTAGAAAGACAGCTTCTAAGAAGGAGTCTGTAATGCCAAACGTAGAGATCTCCTGCAACTAACTGCAGGGCGACTGTCTGTCACTTCTGACACACCCGTGACATCGGGTGACGGACTTGCTCTGCGTCACATTACAAAAATACAGCAATCATTTGGTGCCTGATTTTGCTAGAGGAGTCAATCTGTCTCATTGTACAGAGGGCAGTAAGAACATCCTTGGACTGCTGGTTGAACCATGGCTCTCCAACTGCAGCCATAATTGCCAAACAAAATATAGGACAGAAAAATAAAAGAAGTGGGAGGGGTGTAACTGGTACATGTACAGTATTGTTCCAGAAAAAAAAAATAAAACACTGAGCCTGATTCCTCAAAACTCTGCTCAGAATTCTAGCAAGTATCGTGAAAGTTTTCAGTAACAGAAATGATCAATCCAGCCACTTTTGTTCTGTAATGTCCCACCGCTGCCACCAATTGTCAAAGATCACAGTCAGGGGGGGGGGGTCACACTGCACCCAGCACGTTGTTACCTTTTTGTCATTTCTTAGCTACCACTAATTTCCTGTTACCCCATATATCAACTGTGTAATTCTACATCAAGGAGGCTCTTAGATTGTAAGCTCTTTCTCCTTGAGATTTTATGCGAGAGAGAAGGGGGGTGAATGTCCCCAATAGCAGTCAGGGAATTCACCTATTCCATCTGCTACAGTGATAAGTAATGTCACGTCCTCCCTCGCTTATCCTGGTGACTGGGGGGATCCACTACAAGACCACCTAGTCTGTCTAAGGAGATTACACCCCAATGTACATCTCACACTCAGGAATAACTGCACACACTGCCCTCACTAAGGTTTGGGTCAGAGACTACCACTATTCTCCCTCCACCTCCATTATATCTGTAAGGGGTTAATGCCCCGTGCGCCCATTACTGGGGTCTCTCCACATACCTCCACCTGCAGAGCCGCCACCACATATATGGCTGTTCTGTGCGCACAGGACCTGTGATGAGGTCACAGGAGGGGAGGAGTCAGGGGTCACATGATCAGGGGCCTCAGTGGATGCAGGACTCTGCTGTGCTGGTTGTCATGGTGCTGGATGAGCTGAAGGTTATGTGTGGGGTCAGGAGGGGTTTACAGTGTGGATGTAGCGGAGCCGCGTGTGTACGAGGTGTACGGAGCGGAGCCGCGCGTGTACGAGGTGTACGGAGCAGAGCCGTGCGTGTACGAGGTGTACGGAGCGGAGCCGCGTGTGTACGTGGTGTACGGAGCGGAGCCGCGTGTGTACGAGGTGTACGGAGCGGAGCCGCGCGTGTACGAGGCGTACGGAGCGGAGCCGCGTGTGTACGAGGTGTACGGAGCAGAGCCGCGTGTGTACGAGGTGTACGGAGCAGAGCCGCGCGTGTACGAGGCGTACGGAGCGGAGCCGCGCGTGTACGAGGCGTACGGAGCGGAGCCGCGTGTGTACGAGGTGTACGGAGCGGAGCCGCGTGTGTACGAGGTGTACGGAGCGGAGCCGCGTGTGTACGAGGTGTACGGAACGGAGCTGTGTGTGTACGAGGCATACGGAGCGGAGCCGCGTGTGTACAAGGCGTACGGAGCGGAGCCACACGTGTACGAGGTGTACGGAGCTTAGCCGCGCGTGTACGAGGTGTACGGAGCGGAGCCGCGTGTGTACGAGGTGTACAGAGCAGAGCCGTGTGTGTACGAGGTGTACGGAGCGGAGCCGCGCGTGTACGAGGTGTACGGAGCGGAGCCGCGTGTGTACGAGGTGTACGGAGCGGAGCCGCGCGTGTACGAGGTGTACGGAGCAGAGCCGCGCGTGTACGAGGTGTACAGAGCAGAGCCGTGTGTGTACGAGGTGTACGGAGCGGAGCCGCGCGTGTACGAGGTGTACGGAGCGGAGCCGCGTGTGTACGAGGTGTACGGAGCGGAGCCGCGTGTGTACGAGGTGTACGGAGCGGAGCCGCGTGTGTACGAGGTGTACGGAACGGAGCTGTGTGTGTACGAGGCATACGGAGCGGAGCCGCGTGTGTACAAGGCGTACGGAGCGGAGCCACACGTGTACGAGGTGTACGGAGCTTAGCCGCGCGTGTACGAGGTGTACGGAGCGGAGCCGCGTGTGTACGAGGTGTACAGAGCAGAGCCGTGTGTGTACGAGGTGTACGGAGCGGAGCCGCGCGTGTACGAGGTGTACGGAGCGGAGCCGCGTGTGTACGAGGTGTACGGAGCGGAGCCACGTGTGTACGAGGTGTACGGAGCGGAGCCGCGCGTGTACGAGGTGTACGGAGCAGAGCCGCGCGTGTACGAGGTGTACAGAGCAGAGCCGTGTGTGTACGAGGTGTACGGAGCGGAGCCGCGCGTGTACGAGGTGTACGGAGCGGAGCCGCGTGTGTACGAGGTGTACGGAGCGGAGCCGCGTGTGTACGAGGTGTACGGAGCGGAGCCGCGTGTGTACGAGGTGTACGGAACGGAGCTGTGTGTGTACGAGGCATACGGAGCGGAGCCGCGTGTGTACAAGGCGTACGGAGCGGAGCCACACGTGTACGAGGTGTACGGAGCTTAGCCGCGCGTGTACGAGGTGTACGGCGCGGAGCCGCGCGTGTACGAGGTGTACGGAGCAGAGCCGTGTGTGTACGAGGTGTACGGAGCGGAGCCGCGTGTGTACGAGGTGTACGGAGCAGAGCCGTGTGTACGAGGTGTACGGAGCAGAGCCGTGTGTGTACGAGGCGTACGGAGCGGAGCCGCGCGTGTACGAGGCGTACGGAGCGGAGCCGCGCGTGTACGAGGCGTACGGAGCGGAGCCGCGTGTGTACGAGGCGTACAGAGCGGAGCCGTGTGTGTATGAGGTGCACGGAGCGGAGCCGCGTGTGTACCAGGTATACGGAGCGGAGCCGCGCCTGTACGAGGTGTACGGAGCGGAGCCGCGCGTGTACGAGGTGTACGGAGCGGAGCCGCGCGTGTACGAGGTGTATGTAGCGGAGCTGCGTGTATATTATTGTGCCCCCCCTTGGCACACCCAGTTTCCCCCTTACAGCCCCATTTTTCTACCCTGAGCTCAGTCCCGGGGGTCCGGTGTTCTCTATGTTATAGATTTGAGGCATCTTAGTAGAAGTTTCTCCCGGTCTCTTACTTAGGGCACGTTCACCATGTAGTGGGTGATAAATACAGAAGTGGTGACATGCTTCTTTTATACTTTTCCTCTGATTGCTCCACTCCTGGTTTTGGCTTACAAATACTGATGGAACCCTCCCTACTCTCCTACTCTTACCCCTCACCCTACCCCTGTTTTATAAAATTATTGGAAAAACAAATACTGATGGAAAATACTGACAGTCAGTGGCAGTGGTGCAGTTACAGCAACCACTCTCTATACACAAATCAGTTACTGAATCTGCGCTGGCGCCTCCCCTATGACTGAAAGAGCAAAGCTGTCGGGGGGGGGGGGTTCACTTTGTTATGGTAAATATTTATTTTGCTTTTATTATTATTTAGACAATTCATATATCTTCGATAATTTTGTATTTTAGTATTAGGTATTAGCTTTCTAAGTGTTATTCATAAAACCAATAACACAGGGCGTTGTCTCTGATATAGGTGACTTAGTGTTAAGTTTTCTATGTAACAGAAGGCATAGAAAGCTGGGTAGAACCAGCTCCAGGGAACTAAGCCGTTTCCATAATTTACGACTTTGTTATTCTCAATTAAAATACTTTCTTTCCCCAATTAAAATATCTTCTTCCTTAGGTAATGTAAAGCCATACCCCTTTTCATATCTTTGTAGTTGTAATAAAGACTTGTGACCGGGCGTCTGAGATTCAGACACTGGTTATGTGCCCCTGTTTCCGATCGATCGCCTCTCTAATTGGATCAAAACTGGCAAAAGTGTGAAACCTTTTGAGTTTCTCCTAAAGCTTTCCATACAGGTTTCCACATCAACTTCCTCCCGGCAGTGGGGCTCTCAGGGCGAGCGCCGCACAGTGCCACATGCTACTAACCTGCCGATTAACTACATATCTGCAGGTTAATAGCGTTATTTTACATGACCGGTTCCCTTTATAGTCTTCGCGGTCTGCCATTTAAGGTTCTATGAGCTCAGAATTACGCATTTGTGATCTCCATTGTGTGCGCAACTGCTTCTCTATTGTGGTTGATGGTAAAGACTTTGCTTGTCCCTGACCACGTTCTTCAGTTTCCTGTCTCCTGATACATTACTGTAAACTTGTGTTTTCTGACTGATTCAGCAGCTGTTTCTCAGAGATACTACATTGTACAATCCATCTGTGGCAACGAGAAAAAGAAGGCCGCCTCCATTTTATCTGAGGTACCCAAAGATAACAGCCCCTCATACAGCAGATCTGCTGGATGTCCCAGATCCACATTTCCAGACTTGAGAAACTGACATCAGAGGTAGGTGCAATGTCCCAGGGTTATCTGTATCTACATCACTAAACCTAGTATTGCTACTACATGTACTACTAGATCCCTTATTTTGCGACTTGAACATTTAACTTCCCAACTAAAGGGGAAAGCTTCTGGGGATCAGATTCTGGAGATATACAACCCCACTGTTTCTCCTCAAGGTCAGTTTACGTACAGAGGCCAAAGGTCCGAAGTTCTTATCAGAAGCTGCTGATCTTATACACATGCTGTGGGATCATAGATACTTTTTGGAGTGAAATTATTACAACTGTATAATCATGATCAGCAGGTTTGGTCGGAGACACCAAGTGAATGTAAAAGATAAGGGAACGTAGAAGAACAGACACTGGACACACTGGGTAAAACTGTGGTAGGACGTTTATTGTTTCTTGCATATAAACCGATAACATAGATGGATTCAGATGAACCCTCCTACAAAACGTGATTAACAAAGTCATTACTACAGAACTGTATGAGAAAGTGATTTATTCTACAAGAAACGCTAGAGCCAAACATGAGAGAATCTGGGCCCCCGTGGCTGGATACTTCTGGCCTGGCCTCCAGTGTGTTAGTTTCCAGATGGGGTCTTTGTCCCTGGAGCTTCTCTACTCGGCATAATGAGACTCACTGATCTTGCTCATATAAAGTTGTGTTTGAGTATAATAGAAACTGCCTAAATATGAGGACCTTGTCTGATCTATATGCGCTTGTATAAAATATGTGATGTTGCTGTAGCCCTAATATTTCTGTACAGAGGTCTCTGTATAGATAATCGTAATCCAGCTTTTAAGATATGGATAAGGGAAAGGGGGAGTGGAGACATTTATTTCTAATTTCCCTTTAAAAAACACAATAAAAATCCGATTGACAAAAATACCAGTCCATTTTCCCACCATTTTGTGCCCTTGAATATTACAATTTGGATACAAAACTAAAAGCATTTAAAATCGTAGAAAATGTGTCCAAAGACCTTGTGTGGAGGTAAAGAGCTGAGGCTGAAGAGGCTTCATCTCCAAAAGTCTACAAAACAGGGAGGATTGGAAACTCTTAATTTCTTTGACTATTTTATGGCTTTTGAAGCTTGGAAACTTCTGAATCAGCAGGTTCGGATGAAATGGGCGACTCGTCAAGTTCCATGTCTTCTCTTGAAGAGAATCCGTTCCCAATGATGGAAAGGGATTTAATAAATGGATCACATCAGATTTTCCTACAAAGAAACAATGGATCGTAGATGTAACTAGTAATGTGTAATATAAGCATGTTTATTACTGTAGTGTAGAGAAGTTACAGACTTTGTTCAGACATGGAGATTGTGCATTGAATTTAATTAGTGAATGGCAAATCACTGAGATTAAGAGGAAGAAGAGGGAGGAGGACATTTGAGGTGAAGGTAAGGGTTGCAATATTTGTCTATGTAGTGTTTGTATATATTTATATATATAAAAATGTGAAATATTCAATACATATAGAACATTGCTTTTTATTTGCTTATTACATGAAAGATATTAGTAATTGCATATATTTTTAATTCTAATTCTGTATTTTTCAGACTATAAGACGCACTTTACCATAAGACGCACCCCAGGTCTAGACAGTAGAAAATAGGAAAACATTTTTGCTACTAATTAAATCTTCCCTGGTGTTAAGTGGAGGAGTCAATATCACTAATTCTAATGGGGTGGAATAGGGAAGTAATAAATCTATTGTTAGTGTTTCTCTGCACCATGTGTTATACTTACATATAGTGTCACAGCAGGAACATTAAAGCGCACTCTGCAGCGCACATATATACACACAACACTGCTGGACACTGCACATTTACATACACAATGAAAGATTCATAGGAACGGTTGTAGTATAAAGTTTTTCACCAATGTATGAGAATTAATCACAAGTACTGACTACCACATACTAGGACTAAAAGGGGCCAATCGTCATATACATACATGAACCAAAACAAAAGAAGAAAGACGATCACGAACCATAGTAGTTATTTATAAAAATTATACATCTTGTGGGAAAGGCTCCTTCAAAGGGCTATTTCACCCCAGGACTGGCAGACCATCTGGAACAAGGCGTCCAAAACATCCATTTGTATATTATACAAGGAGAATCAGTACAAAATATTAATGTTCTGGTACCATACTCCGGAATTTTTACATAAAATTGATCACCGAAAATCCAGATCTCTGCTGGCGCTGTGGTTCCTCGGGAGCCTCTCAGTTCCATATTTTTTGGTCCTGCCCACTGATAACTTGGTTTTGGGAATAAGTGAAATCCCTTCTTCAAAAGGTATTATTTGCGGATATCCCCCTAGATCCACTTATATATTTGCTTAATATTACTCCAAAGGGATTAGGGAAAAATTCTGCTAAAGTGCTCCTTTACTTATTGATGGCGGCCAGATGCTTGATAGCGCTTCACTGGAAGAGAAGGGCTCCTCCCTCCTTGAGTGATCTGATGAGTAGATTATTGGATATTAGAAGAATGGAATATATGACGTCTATATTGAATGACAAAGTGGCCATATTCGATACAATTTGGGCCCCCTGGGATTACTACTGGGCTCAGTATAATTGTTGATTAGCTCACTTCACTTTACCCTCCCACCCCCCTTCCTTATGCCTCCGTCTTTGTCCATTGTTGATTAGTCTGTTTTATTCATGTCAATAAGCATTGTTTTCTTTAATGACTTGGAAAGGTTTTGTAATAAATGGGAGGTCTTGACACAAAGGTCGGAGAAGAGACTGGTCTTCTTCTCGAGCTTATTGCTTCATTGTCAACCAGATAAAGAAGGTCTTCCTAGTGATAAGAATGTTGGGTTTTCATTTAATTATCAGACTACAATGCAACGTGTTATTGGTATTATTGTATTGTATTATTCTATTTTATAATTCAATAAAAATTACAGTTAAAAAAAAAAAATTATACATCTTTATCAAAAAATAATAACAGGTAAATGGAAGGAAAGTGCAAATAGCTATGAAAGCGAAGACCGCGCCACAATGGAGCCTAAATTCATAGAAATATCTATATTAATGATATGCTTAACCCTTCTATAATATGAAATCATAGTTATGCAATGCATACATACTTATATGACACCCCTGTCAAATACATGGCAGAATTCCCCAGTAGAAGCATAGCCCATATGGGCATAATGATGTGGGGAGATGTCCTGCACTAATGGTTCGTCATTGGTACATACAGCAGAATACTTTTGTCTTACCACTCACAGATGGATGAGCGGATTACAGGGGTGCAGAGGTAAGCAGGGCTGCACTAATAGTGCGACTGCCCCGACACGTGTTTTGGTTCTCCCTTCGTCAGAGGGCATAGCAAGTGACAGGTGCAGGTGTTTAAAAAGGGCGACGGATGGCATCAAGGCCCGGAAATGACGCATGCGCAACCATGGAGACCGTGATGCCGGCCGGTGTCTGCATCATATGATGGCTGACGTGAGGAGCACATGGGAAACGCTTGACCTGATATCAGACACCACAAGGAGATATGGAGAGCTGACGAGGACCAAGGGAACACAGTGCACATGCATACAGGGCCGCAATGAACACGAGGATCTCAAACAAGGGATAGACACAAAAGGACTTGGCAAGTTGACAGCATAATCAGGAATTTTAAACATAATCAGAGCCTTGGGAAGACAATCAGGTAACGCCACCAAACAATAAAAAAGAGGGAAAACAAAAATATTAGGTATCCACATGTACAGTGAAGGAAATAATAATTTGATTCCTTGCTGTTTTTGTTAGTTTGCCAACTGACAAAGATATGAACAGTCTATAATTTTAAGGGTAGGTTAATTTTAACATTGAGAGATAGAATATCCCCCAAAAAAATCAAGAAAATCACACTGTATAAATTAGATACATTTATTTGCATTTTGCAGTGAGAAATAAGTATTTGATCCCCTACAAACCATTATGAGTTCCGGCTCCTACAGACCAGTTAGACGCTCCTAATCATCTCGTTACCTGCATTAAAGACAGCTGTCTTACATAGCCACCTGTATAAAAGACTCCTGTCCACAGACTCAATTAATCAGTCAGACTCTAACCTCTACAACATGGGCAAGACCAAAGAGCTTTCTAAGGATGTCAGGAACAAGATCATAGACCTGCACAACGCTGGAATGGGCTACAAAACCATAAGTAAGATGCTGGGTGAGAAGGAGAGAACTGTTGGTGCAATAGTAAGAAAATGGAAGAAATACAAAATGACTGTCAATCGACATCGATCTGGGGCAGCATGCAAAATCTCATCTCGTGGGGTATCCTTGATCATGAGGAAGGTGAGCGATCAGCCTAAAACTAAACGGGGGAAACTTGTGAATGATCTCAAGGCAGCTGGGAACACAGTCACCAAGAAAACCATTGGTAACACATTACTCCTCATAAGTTAAAATCCTGCAGTGCTCGCAAGGTCCCCCTGCTCAAGAAGGCATATGTGTAGGCCCCTTTGAAGTTTGCCAATGAACACCTGGATAATTCTGTGAGTTATTGGGAGAAGGTGCTGTGGTCAGATGAGACAAAAATTTAGCTCTTTGGCATTAACTCAACTCGCTGTGTTTGGAGGAAGAGAAATGCTGCCTATGACCCAAAAAACACTGTCCCCACTGTCAAGCATGGAGGTGGATACATTATGTTTTGGGGGTGTTTCTCTAAGGGCACAGGATTACTTCACCGCATCAATGCGAGAATGGATGGAGCCATGTACCGTAAAATCCTGAGTGACAACCTCCTTTCCTCCGCCAGGACATTGAAAATGTGTCGTGGCTGGGTCTTCCAGCAAAACAATGACCCAAAACACACAGACAAGGCAACAAAGGAGTGACTCAAAAAGAAGCACATTAAGGTCATGGAGTGGCCTAGCCAGTCTCCAGACCTTAATCCCATAGAAAACTTATGGAGGCAGTTGAAGCTCCGAGTTGCCAAGCGACAGCCTCAAAATCTCAATGATTTAGAGATGATCTGCAAAGAGGATTGGACCAAAATTCCTCCTGACATGTGCGCAACCCTCATCATCAACTACAAAAAAAGTCTGACTGCTGTGCTTGCCAACAAGGGTTTTGCCACCAAGTATTAAGTGTTGTTTGCCAGAGGGATCAAATACTTATTTCTCACTGCAAAATGCAAATAAATGTATCTAATTTATACAATGTGATTTTCTTGATTATTTTTTGGGATATTCTATCTCTCAATGTTAAAATTAACCTTCCCTTAAAATTATAGACTGTTCATGTCTTTGTCAGTGGGCAAACTTACAAAAACAGCAAGGGATCAAATAATTATTTCCTTCACTGTATCTATCTTTATGATACAGGGTGGAATCTTTACTCGACCACCCTTTTTTTCTTCAGTGCTGTATACTTATTCAGAGATACTATACGTATATAGTTTTACTGACTGTCCGGGAATTTCTGGATGGTTAGCAGCCCTGTAGCAGCGTTATCTGTGTGCATGCTGCATACAGAGCGGGATCGTGTGTGCGCAGGAGGTGCACGGAGCGGGGCCATCTGTGTATGATGAGTGTCACAAAATTAAGTGAAGTGTGAGTGTGCCTGGCGGTGACCACTACAATATTACCTAATCTGTCTACAGTTAATACAACCTCCAATGTACATCTCCCACTCACGAATAATCATCTCAGACTGCCCCCACTAAGGTTTGACTCAGGAGTTCACATATTTTTGGGCCAAGTGCTATCTGTTAAAATAACTCAGTCCAATGTTATTCAATGGGGCAGAGCAGATGAATGATGATTTTTTTTCCCTGACCAAATCTGTGTGTGAAAAACCTTGCAGCATAGAGGATTTTGCTCTGGAAATTGGATGAGACTCACCCATTCAAGTCTATGGGTGCCTGAAAAAAATTGAATCCCGCACTAAGCGACAGTATAGCATCCCGTTATTACCGATACATTGCAATTCTGTAACACAGGAAACTGTAAATGGTTTTGTAAATGATTAATAGCTGGTAAGTAGGAAAATGCATTGTATACGGACTGCACACGGATGACAAGGGAGAAAAATCATCCCACTTTTCTGGAAGAAAATTGGACATTTTTTTATTCTATTGTGCAGCCCCGGTAAGGGGCCTACATAGAAATCCTTGGGCCCCAAAGCAAATGTCCTAATTGGGCCCCCCCATGCAAAAAAAAAAGTATATATTAGTTGAAATAGGTGTGGTGTCACGGTGTATATGTACTGTACAGTCACAGAAGGGTATACCTCCTAACTTTTAAAGACAGGGAAAGGAACATGTATTGTTACATTTACACAATAATTATGCCACTATTGAAGCCCCTTAGTGTAGTTACCCACTACGATAACCCTTTCATGGCCCCCATAGAGTTCCACTATTGCATTCATCTGTATCTGCATCCTCTGGGTGGGGGCCACGTGGTCAGACACTATTTGCGATATACTACTGTATCACAAAATGATTTCTGCTCGCACTAATTTGCTCTTATTAGCATTGCTGATGTCTATCACTTAAAAGACTCTACTTGTGGCCAGGTTAACATCTCAAAACAAAAGTGATAAAATGATCCAAGAAGACTTTTTTTTGTGACCATTAAGCTCCCCCATATACACCAGAGAGTTATTGTACAAACGATAGTTTGGCCAATTGTTTGGCGCCTTTCCTTTTCAATCTGAGATGCTTTTTTTCTGTTGCAACAGTGACTCATATGTGACCTAGCGTAAGTGGGGAATGCATCTATACCAGACCTGGGCAAAGTGAGCCTGTGGGCCACATCCGGCCCTCTGGCTGTTGCAGTCCAGCCCGAGGACCGAAACAGCCGAGGGGCTGATAACAGTGGCCCATAGGCCGCACTGTGCCCTTCACTGCCCGCACGCCATCTCCGCTGTCTCCATCCGCGCTGAATCTCCATCTTCCACCAATCAGCATGAGAAACAGCTGACGCGATGACGTTATATCATCACATCAGCTGCGCACTGCGGAGAGTCAGTGCATCGCAGACGAGCAGACTCAGCAGAGGCAGAGCGCCAGGGGGAACAGAGCGAGGTAAGTATGTGGTGGTCTTTATGTGTATGGGATGTTTAGCTGGACACTGGGGGGGCTCTCATTCTGCAAAATTCTGTTTTTTTTTGATGAATAAAAGTTGCATTTTCTCATAATTTATTGTAACATAAACATTACACTCAGCGCTGATTGTTCGGCTTTGCCAAAATGTGACTTTTCCCTTATATTCATCTGTCCCGGCTGCAGCGCCAGCATTATGTAGAATGGGCGGAGGTTAATGGGGAGCAGCGTAACGGAGCGCCGCTTACAGTCCTCATAATGTGCAACACAAATGTGACGTAAATGATGACAGAAATGTGGGGACGATTGTGTAGTAATTTACTCCCCTTTTGTGATGTAACTTCCAACAGGGTCACGCCCCTCCCTGCAAAACTCCGTCCACTCTTTAAAATGGCGTTACTGGCCAAGACTTGTGTACATAGGGTAAAAGTCGAATTTTATCAAAATTAAACAATCGGCGCTATGTGTAATGCTTTATATTACGAAAGCGATAAGAAAATGAAAATTTTATTAATTGCAAAAAAAAGAAATTGCACAAAGTGCCCCAGCTTTCTCCAGCTAACCCTTTTTTAAGACGGGAGTATAAAATGCCAATATTCATGAATTGGGCCATTATCTTGTCTAACTGCCTGCCTAGAAATAATAAAACTTACTGCAGCAAGTCCACTCTAGCCATCTCACTACAGAACTGACTAGATCGGAGTTACTGTACTGAGGTTCATGATTTCTGGGTACACAGTACTGTCTATAAGGACATCCTCTGTACAGCAACTCCATTCTAGCCGTCTCACTATAGAGATGACTAGATCGGAGTGGCTGCACAAGGGTACATGATTTCTCTGCACACAGTACTGTCTCTAAAGACATCCTCCATAAAGCAACTCCATTCTAGCTGCCTCACTACAGAGATAACTAGATAGGAGTTGCTGCACTGAGGTTCATGATTTCTGTGCACACAGTACTGTCTATTACAGGGGTCTCAAACACGTGGCCCGTGGGCCACATGCGGCCCCTCCGGCTGCTTCTTGCGGCCCGCAGGCACAGACACCGTAACGATCACGGCTCTCTCCAGCCGCCGCCGACATCAGCGCTGTAGTCCAGTGTATTGCCGCGCAGAGACCGGCTCTCTGCACAGCAATACCAGTGCCAGCCGCCGGCCTATCAGAGGCCAGCAGCTGACGTCTGCGTCCCAGCGCAGCAGCATATGACGTCACTGCCATGCGCAGATGTCAGCTGCTGGCCTCTGATAGGCCGGCGGCTGACACTGGTATTGCTCTGCAGAGAGCCGGTGTCTGCGCGGCAATACACTGGACTACAGCGCTGATGTCGGCGGCTGCTGGAGAGAGCCGCGATCGTTACGGGGTCTGTGCCTGCGGGCCACAGGTGCAGAAAGGACGCCGAGGGAACGGAGGACAGGTGATAATCTTTTTTTTTTCCTCTGTCATGTGAAATACAGCACACGGGGACCCTGACCGCAGTATGGGGGGACGGGGACTGCAGTATGGGGGGACGGGGACCGCAGTATGGAGGGACGGGGACCCTGACCGCAGTATTGGGGGACGGGGACCGCAGTATGGGGGGACGGGGACCTCAGTATTGGGGGACGGGGACCGCAGTATGGGGGGACGGGGACCCTGACCGCAGTATGTGGGGACGGCGACCTTGACCGCAGTATGGGGGGACGGGGACTCTGACCGCAGTATGGGGGAACCTGGATGGGGACCATGTCTGTAATATGGGGGACCATGTCTGTAATATGGGGGACCTGGATGGGGGCACCATGTCTGTAATATGGGGGACCTGGATGGGGGACCATGTCTGTAATATGGGGGACCTGGATGGGGGACCATGTCTGCAATATGGGGGACCATGTCTGCAATATGGGGGACCATGTCTGCGGGGCCATGTCTGTAATATGGGGGACCATGTCTGTAATATGGGGGACCTGGATGGGGGACCATGTCTGTAATATGGGGGACCATGTCTGTAATATGGGGGACCTGGATGGGGGACCATGTCTGCAATATGGGGCACCATGTCTGCAATATGGGGGACCATGTCTGCAATATGGGGGACCTGGATGGGGGACCATGTCTGCAATACGGGGGACCATGTCTGCAATATGGGGGACCATGTCTGCAATATGGGGGACCTGGATGGGGGACCATGTCTGCAATATGGGGGACCATGTCTGCCATATGGGGGACCTGGATGGGGGACCATGTCTGCAATATGGGGGACCATGTCTGCCATATGGAGGACCTGGATGGGAGACAATGTCTGCAATATGGGGGACCTGGATGGGAGACCATGTCTGCAATATGGGGGACCTGGATGGGAGACCATGTCTGCAATATGGGGGACCTGGATGGGAGACCATGTCTGCAATATGGGGGACCTGGATGGGGGACCATGTCTGCAGGATGGGAGACCTGGATGGGGGACCATGTCTGCAGGATGGGAGACCATGTCTGCAGGATGGGAGACCATGTCTACAGTATGGGGGACCTGAATGGGAGACCATGTCTACAGTATGGGGGACCTGAATGGGAGACCATGTCTGCAGGATGGGGGACCTGAATGGGAGACCATGTCTGCAGTATGGGGGAACTGAATGGGAGACCATGTCTACAGTATGGGAGACCTGGATGGGAGACCATGTCTGCAGTATGGGGGACCTGGATGGGAGACCATGTCTGCAGTATGGGGGACCTGGATGGGAGACCATGTCTGCAGTATGGGGGACCTGGATGGGAGACCATGTCTGCAGTATGGGGGACCTGGATGGGAGACCATGTCTGCAGTATGGGGGACCTGGATGGGAGACCATGTCTGCAGTATGGGGGACCAGGATGGGAGACCATGTCTGCAGTATGGGGGACCTGGATGGGAGACCATGTCTGAAGTGTGGGGGACCTGGATGGGAGACCATGTCTGCAGTATGGGGGACCTGGATGGGAGACCATGTCTGCAGTATGGGGGACCTGGATGGGAGACCATGTCTGCAGTATGGGGGACCTGGATGGGAGACCATGTATGCAGTATGGGGGACCTGGATGGGAGACCATGTCTGCAGTATGGGGGACCTGGAGGGGAGACCATGTCTGCAGTATGGGGGACCTGGAGGGGAGACCATGTCTGCAGTATGGGGGACCTGGAGGGGAGACCATGTCTGCAGTATGGGGGACCTGGAGGGAAGACCATGTCTGCAGTATGGGGGACCTGGAGGGGAGACCATGTCTGCAGTATGGAGGACCTGGAGGGGAGACCATGTCTGCAGTATGGGGGACCTGGAGGGTAGACCATGTCTGCAGTATGGGGGACCTGGAGGGGAGACCATGTCTGCAAGATGAGGACCAGTTCAAAAGGTGTATAGAAAATAAAATGGTATCACTAAAAATGTCACTTTGTCATACAAATAATGCGGCCCCCCAAATTAAATGTTTTTCCGTGTGCGGCCCATATGCCCAGCTGAGTTTGAGACCCCTGGTCTATTAGGACGTCCTCTGTACAGCAATTCCATTCTGGCTGCCTCACTAGAGAGATGACTAAATCGTATTTGCTGCACTAAAGTTGATGATTTCTGGGCACACAGCACTGTTTATAAGGATGTCCTCTGTATAGCAACTCCATTCTAGCTGTCTCACTACAGAGATGACCAGATCAGAGTTGCTGCACAAAGGTACATGATTTCTCTGCACACAGTACTGTCTATTAGGACGTCCTCTGTACAACAACTGCATTGTAGCTGTCTCACTACAGAGATGACCAGATCAGAGTTGCTGCACTGAGGTTTATTATTTCTGTGCACAATACTGTCACTAAGGACATCTTCTGTACAGCAACTCCATTGTAGCTGTCTCACTACAGAGATGCCTAGATTGAGGTTGCTGCACAAAGGTACATGATTTCTCTGCATATAATACGGTCTATAATAACGTCCTCCATACAGCAACTCCATTCTAGCCCTCTTACTACAGAGATGACTAGAGCAGAGTTGATGCACTGAGGTTTATTATTTCTGTGCACAATACTGTCAAAAAGGACATGTTCTGTACAGCAACTCCATTCTAGCCGTCTCACTACAGAGATAACTAGATCGGAGTTGCTGCACAAAGGTACATGATTAATCTGCACACACTACTTTCTAGAAGGACGTCCTCCACACAGCAACTCCATTCTAGCCGTCTTACTACAGAGATGACTAGATCAGAGTTGCTGCACTGAGGTTCATGATTTCTGGGCACACAGTACTGTCTGTAAGGATGTACTCTGCACAGCAACTCCATTCTAGCTGTCTCACTGCAGAGATGACTAGATCGGTGTTGCTGCACAAAGGTACAATTTCTCTGCATACAATACTGTCTATAAGGACGTCCTCCATACAGCAACTCCATTTTAGTTGCCTTACTACAGAAATGGCTAGATCGGAATTGCTGCACTGAGGTTCTTGATTTCTGTGCATAGTACTGTGAAATAAGGACATCCTCTGTACAGCAACTCCATTCTAGCTGTCTCACTACAGAGATGACTAGATCAGAGTTGCTGCACTGAGGTTCATGATTTCTGTGCACAGTCCTGTCAAATAAGGACGTCCTCTGTACCTCAACTCCATTCTAGCTGTCTCATGACAGAGATGACTGAATCAGAGATGCTGGACTGAGGTTCACAATTCTGTGCACACAGTGCTATCTATTAGAACATCCTCTGTACAGCAACTCCATTCTAGCTGTCTCACTACAGAGATGACTAGATCGGAGTTGCTGCACAAAGGTACATGATTTCTCTGCACAAACTACTTTCTATAAGGATGTCCTCCAAACAGCAACTCCATTCTAGCTGTCTCAATACAGAGATGACCAGATCAGAGTTACTGCACTGATGTTCATGATTTCTCTGCATAGTACTGTTAATAAGGACATCCTCCATATAGCAACTCCATTCTAGCTGTCTCAATACAGAGATAACCAGATCGGAGTTGCTGCACTGAGGTTGATAATTTCTGGGCACACAGCACTGTTTATAAGAATGTCCTCTGTACAGCAACTCCATTCTAGCTGTCTCACTACAGAGATGACCAGATCAGAGTTACTGCACTGATGTTCATGATTTCTCTGCATAGTACTGTCAATAAGGACATCCTCCATATAGCAACTCCATTCTAGCTGTCTCACTACAGAGATAACTAGATCGGAGTTGCTGCACAAGGGTACATGATTTCTCTGCTCACACTACTTTCTAGAAGGACGTCCTCCACACAGCAACTCCATTCTAGCCCTTTCACGACAGAGATGACTAGATCGGAGTTGCTGCACTAAGGTTCATGACTTCTGTGCACAAAGTGCTGTTAACAACTCCATTCTAGCTGTCTCACTACAGAGATGACTAGATCGGATTTGCTGCACTTAGGTTCATGATTTCTGTGCACAGTACTGTCAAATAAGGACATCCTCTGTACAGCAACTCCATTCTAGCTGTCTCACTACATCCCCCTAAGAAGAAGCAAGCTGCGAAACGTGCGCGTCGGGATCTTTTCATCAGCCAGGTCATATAATGATTTATTATTAATGATTAACTTTATTATTCTTTCCATCATTTTTTGATCACTGTTATTGTTTGTTACCTTATTCTATGGCCCTATGGAGGTGCTAGCATTGTGTGATTTTATTGATTGCACTTTATATATATGGCAGCTTATTTGCACACTGGTTTATATGCACTGTGTATGAAGTATATTTTGCACTTGCAATATCTGTGGCCTTGAGATGGTGCTTGCATTACTTGCACTATCAATTGCACCTTATAATTGTAGCTTGTTTGCACAGTTGTCCATATGCATTTTATGTGATTTTTTCTGCACTTGCAGTATTTGTGGCCTCATGGTGGTGCTTATTTTCTTTGCACCGTTAATTTGCACTTTATTTAAATGGTAGCTGATTTGCACTATAGCAAATGGCACTTTATGTGATTTGATTTTGATACATTTCTCAATTCTTATAATTCGATATATTTAATCAACATAATTATGGTTCAGTGATTTTTGTGATTTTGAGCACTTGCTCTATATGTTGGATATATCATGTTATAACTGGCTTGTGTAGTTCTTTTCTGTTCTAGTTTCCTTCCCACTTTTTATGTATTTTATGTTGTATTTTAGCTATATGTCAATAAAAACTCCATGTTTTATTATCTTCCAAGTTGTTTATAGGTTTATAATGCTTTATATGGAAGTGCTTTTGAAATTTTTGGGCTAAAATTTTTTTGGGAATTACTCACTACAGAGATGACTAGATTGGAGTTGCTGCACTGAGTTTCCGGACTTCTGAGCACACTGTACTGTCTATAAGGATGTCGTCCGTACAGCAACTTCATTCTAGCCGCCTCACTAAAGAGATGACTAGATCGGAGATACTGCACAAAGGAAGATGAATTCTGTGCAAAGATTACTAGATTGGAGTTGCTGAACAAAGGTACATGACTTCTCTGCACACAATATTGTCTATTAGGACATCCTCTGTACAGCAACTTCATTCTAGCCCCCTTACTACACAGATGACTAGATCGGAGTTGCTGTATAGAGGTTCATGATTTTTGTGCACACAGCACTGTCTATAAAGACGTCCTCTGTACAGCAACTCCATTCTAGCCACCTCACTACAAAGATGACTAGATCGGAGTTACTGTACTGAGATTGATGATTTTTGTGCACACAGCACTGTCTATAAGGACGTCCTCAATGCAGGAACTCCATTTTAGACACTACCCTCAGTGGATGCAGGACTCTGCTGTGCTGGTTGTCATGGTTCTGAATGAGCTTAACTTTATGTGTGGGGTCAGGAGGGGTTTACAGTGTGGATGTAGCAGAGCCGTTTGTGTACAATGTGTACCGATCAGAGCAGTGTGTACATGTACGAAGCGGAGCCATGTGGGTATGCGGTGTACCGAGCAGAGCCATGTATGTACAACATGTACCAAGCGAAGCCATGTGTGTACGAGGTGTATGGAGCCGAACAGTGTGTGTATGAAAAGTATGGAGTGGAGCCTTGTCTATATTATTGTTTCCACTTTGGCACATCCAGTTTTGGCCTATCAGCCCCATTTCTCTGACCTAAGCTCAGTCCAGGGGTAATTTGGGGAATGTTGGTAGAAGTCTCTCCCGGGCTCTTACTTACACTGACTCTTGGTAACGGTTACAGCATTATTTGCTCCTCACTACGGGCACAATTACCCCGCGCCCCTTTTCTAGACAGTTTTATGTGTGGAATGTAACGTGTTATTTTCTCTTCTTGGAGACAAATAGACCCCACACAGGAGGCAATTGTTACAAGTCACCGAACATCTACTATATGGCGGCATTATATCTTTGAATGTCCTCTTTTTTTTTTTTTTAGGATGCAGAAGAATTTCACGTTTAGCAGGAAATTTTCAAAATGGAACTGTCTTTTTTTGTTATTAGTGTTGAGCGAGTATGTTCTATTAACCCTTTCGCCGAGTATGCTCGGGCCGAGCTCCGAGTATTTACAGCTGCTCGGTGATATGTTTGAATCGCTCCCGTGTGCATGATTTGCAACTGTTTGACAGCTTTAATACATGTGAGGAATGCTTGTTTCTTACACATTCCTCCCATGTAATAAAGCTGTCAAACAGTTGCAAATCATGCACATGGGAGCGATTCAACCATATCACCGAGCAGCTGTAAATACTCGGAGCTCGGCCCGAGCATACTCGGAACAGAACATACTCACTATTTGTTATCTGTTAAATTCTGAAGTGTCTTTTCGGGGCTCAACTATAATCTTGTATTAAATGCTTCTCTTTTGGAGGTATTCATCATTGCATTTAGTAAAGTTGGTAAAGGGGTTGTCAGGGGCCTCTCCGCTTCAGAAGTGAGCGACTCTAATAACGTTAAAACCCTACACATATGCACGATGGGCAGGTACTGTTATTGGGTATTGATGACATGTATATTATGTATGAGCAGTGTATAGGGAGGTCCGATGTTAGTTGGCAAATTTTGACAGAGTAAAGAAGAAGGTTGTGGTCAGAGAGCGGGAGGGGAGAGTTAGGCCGGAGACTCACTAACATACCTTAGCCGATGCGAGATGCTAATAACACTTGGCTCCTGCTCTGCTGTGAGCGGGAGCCAAGTGTGCGTGCTCTGTGGTCCGCTCCTCTCGCATGAAAGGATTGCAGCACAGCTGCGGAGGAAACAGAGAAATTAAATTTCTCCATCTCCTCCTTTGCTGGCGTTGGCGGGAATTGATTTATATGGGTGCGTGTGATCCGATTCACAGATGCATACGATGCATGCTGCGATCGTTTTTTCATGCAGAATAGGGATGAGAAAGTAAATGCAGATGTGAGCTACCCCATAGGTTAAAGGGGTTGTCTGGTACTTTTAAAAAAAAATGCCAGTGTGTTTTAACGATAAATACAACCTTCTTTCTAATTACCTTGCGCGGCTGATACTGCCTGTGAGCAGCGCTATCGGTGGCCGCTCACAGGCAGCACGTGACCCCTCGCTGACGTCACGACAAGTGAGGCGTGACTCAGCGCTGGGGTCCCCGTGGTGGCTGCTGGGTTTTGGGCGCGGTTATTCCCCTGAATCACACCCAGCATCCACTACGCGCTTTCCCAGTGAATGAGGACAGGGAGAGTGCGCGGTGGATGCCAAGTGTGACGCAGGGGAATAACCCCGCCCACAACCCAGCAGCCACTGGTGGAACGCGGAAGAGGGACCCTCGGCTGCAGCCGCAATTTGTCATGACGTCAGCGGATGTCAGCGCCGGCTGTAGCCGGGGGTCGCATGCTGTCTGTGAGCGGCCACCTATAATGCCGCTCACAGGCAGTATCGTGGCCGCTCACAGGCAGTATCAGCAGCGCAAGGTAATTAGAAAGAAGGTTGTATTTATCATTAAAAACACACTGCATTTTTTTAAAAGTACCGGACAACCCCTTTGACATTCGGCCAAGTGCAATCCGATTTTTTTATCTGATTTCACTCGTCCGATTACATCGCAAGTGGGAGCGAGCCCTTAGTAAAATAATCTGAGCAGAGCCGGGATAAGACCAGGTCCAGTGTATTTCCATTGTGGGAGTACAGACTCCATTTTGTGTTTGTGTTATCCAGCTTGTCCTTTAACTTCTGTGTCATGGTGACCAAATAAGGCCACGTTCACATGTTCAGTATCAAGTCAGTATTTTACATCAGTATTTGTAAGCAAAAATCAGAAGTGGAACAATCAGAGGAAAAGTATAATAGAAACACGTCACCACTTCTGCATTTTCACCCAATCCTGGTTTTGGCTTACAAATACTGATGGAAAATACTGACCAAATACTGAAAGTGTGAACATGACCTAACACCGATGGGCGGGGAAGTTTCAAATTTCAATTCATGCCCCTAAAAATTATTTTTGGCTCATGGTTTGTAACAAACTTTTCCTCTGTCTGTGAACCTATTTAAGTGCCTAGATGTGCAGAATACAGCAGAAGTCCTGAGTACACGATACAAGGCTGTGCTGTATTGATTTCCTGAATGCTCGTAAAACTAATCATGTTAATTTAGAGTTTGAAAGAGATAGAAGAGAGTGTAATTCGCTCATATCGTCTTCATGAGTTGGAGAGTTAGTATCTGTTAAATGCCAAGAGAGAAAGTTAGAGATAGAGTCTGAGTAGCAGATGGGGAGAGAGGATTATTAGTGGAGATGTTAAAGGGAACCTGCCATGTAAAATAACAGTATTAACCTGCAGATATGGGGTAAATCTGAAAGCTCAAACTGTTCTGACATGGTGCGGCGCCAACTCGGAGAGCTCCACTGCTGGGAGGAATTGAACTTTACTCTCCCCAATAGCTTCACCCTTTCTGTTATAGGGGAGGCACTGGAGCAGTTTCAGTCATCGTTGTCTTGTGGCTTGTTTTTTTGCGGGACGACTTGATGATGTTTTTATTGGTACCATTTTCGGGCACATGATATCTTTTGATCGCTTTCTATTCCGTTTTTTGGGAGGCAGAATAAACAAAAAACAGTAATTCAGGAATTGTTTTGTGGTGATTTTTTTAGGTCATTCAGTGTGTGGTAAAATTAATGACGCAGCTTTATTCGTCGAGTCAGTACGATTACAGTGTTAACACATTTATATAGTTTATTTATGTTTTGGCGCTTTTACACAATAAAAACTATTTTATAGAAAAAATAATTAATTTTGCATCCCTTTATTCTGAGAGCTGTAACTTTTTTATTTTTCCGCTGACGGAGCTGTATGGCAGCTGTAAGGTACCATTTTTATCTACATGCGTCTTTTTGATCACGTTTTATTCCACTTTTTGTTCGGCGGTATGGTGATAAAGCATTGTTTTTTGCTTTGTTTTTCTTTTTTTTTTTTACGGTGTTCACTGAAGAGGTTAACTAGTGGGACAGTTTTATAGGTCAGGTCGTTCCGGACACAGTGATACCAAATAAGTGTACTTATTTTTGGTTATTTTACACAGATAAATGTATTTATTGGATTAATATTTTTATAATTTTTATTAACTTTTTTTTTACTTTAGTACATTGTCCCACTATGGGACATCAACTTTCTCTGCCCTGATTGCTGATCTAATACTCGGAAGTGCTTCTGCACTGGAGAGCATCAGATCAGTGTCTGACAGGCAGGAAGGAGGCGCTGACAGGCCACCCTCTTGAAGGCCCCTGAAGGACCCAGCGGCCATCTTGGGACCGGAGATAACTATGGAGACCATCAGCAAAACACGATTGCATCGCGTCGTGCCGATGGGAGCAGACAGGGAGCTCACTCCCTCTGCGATGCCCTGAAATGTCGCTGTCACTATTGACATCACAGGGGTTAAACGCCTGCGATCTGTGCTAGCACCGATTGTGGGCGTTGCTGCGGGGTGTCAGCTCTCACATAGAGCTGACACCTGCATGTGATTGAGGCTGCGCTCAGCATGAGCTCGTGCAATAACTGCGCCGTACATATACTGCTCTTTGCGGGAATGCAGCTTCTGCAGAGCAGTATATGTACGGCGCATGTCGGGAAGGGGTTAAATCACCCCCCAATTTCGCCCCATTAAAAAATAAAACAATAAAAAAAAAAATCACATTTACACATATTAGGTATCGCTGCGTTCAGAATCGCCCAATCTATCAATATATAAAAATAATTAATCCAATTGGTAAACGGTGTAACTGTAAAAAAAAATCAAAATGCCAGAATTACGTTTTTTTGGGTCGCCGCAACAGTGCAATAAAATGCAATAACAGGCGATCAAAATATTATATCGACCACAAAATGGTATCAATAAAAACATCAGTTCAACACGCAAAAAATAAGCCCTCATACGGCCCCAGATCCCGAAAAATGGAGATGCTACTGTTTGGTGTCTACAAACTCGTAATGACCTAGAGCAGTGATGGCGAACCTTTTACGGACCGAGTGCCCAAGCTGCAATCCAAAACCCACTTATTTTTCGCCAAGTGCCAACATGGCAAATGAACCTGAATACTGAGGTTTAAGTTTAGAAAAAACAACTCATACAGAGAGCAGGTGAGGGCAGCATAGAGCAGCCACAGGAAGGAGCAGGGGTATGAGACTGCAGAAATAAAGAATGTGCTCACCCCATCTTGTTATATGCCCCCATCCAAGTATATATGGCTGCCCTCCCCAATCCATGTATTTATGCTGTTTCCCCCCATTCCATGTATACTGTATATGCTGTTTCCCCTCCATTCCATGTATATATGCTGTTCCCCCCCATTCCATGTATATATGCTGTTACCCCCCAATTCCATGTATATATGCCGTTTTCCCCCATTCCATGTATATATGCTGTCCCCCCCATTCCATGTATATATGCTGTTTCCCCTTCATTCCATGTATCTATGCTGTCCCCCCCCATTCCATGTATATATGCTATTTCCCCCCATTCCATGTATATATACTGTTTCCCCTTCATTCCATGTATATATGCTGCCCCCCATTCCATGTATATATGCTTTCCCCCCATTCCATTTATATCTATGCTGCCCCCCCATTCCATGTATATATGCTGTTTCCCCTTCATTCCATGTATATATGCTGTTCCCCCCCCATTCCATGTATATATGCTCTTTCCTCCCATTCCATGCATATATGCTGTTCCCTCCCCCATTCCATGTATATATGTTGTTTCCCTCCCCCCTCCCATTTCATGTATATATGCTCTTTCCCTCCCATTCTATGTATATATGCTGCCCCCATTCCATGTATATATGATGCCCCCATTCCATGTATATATGCTGTTACCCCTTCATTCCATGTATATGTGCTGTCCCCCCCATTCCATGTATACGTGCTCTTTCCCCCCATTCCATGTACTCTTTCCCCCCATTCCAAGTATATGTGCTCTTTCCCCCCATTCCATATGTATCTATGCTGCCCCCCCATTCAATGTATATAGGCTGCCCCCCAATTCCATGTATATATGCTGCCCCCCATTCCATGTATATATGCTGTTCCCTCCCCCATTCCATGTATATATGCTGTTTCCCTCCCCCCTCCAAATCCATGTATATGCTGTTTCCCTCCCCCCTCCCATTCCATGTATATATGCTGCCCCCAATTCCATGTATATACGCTGCCCCCCCATTCCATGTATATATGCTGCCCCCCATTCCATGTATATATGCTCTTTCCCTCCCCCTCCCATTCCATGTATATATGCTCTTTCCCTCCCATTCCATGTATATATGATCTTTCCCTCCCATTCCATGTATGTATGCTCTTTCCCTCCCATTCCATGTATGTATGCTGCTTCCTTCCCCCCTCCCATTCCATGTATATATGCTCTTTCCCTCCCCCCTCCCATTCCATGTATATATGCTCTTTCCCACCCCCCTCCCATTCCATGTATATATGCTCTTTCCCTCCCCCCTCCCATTCCACGTATATATGCTCTTTTCCACCCTCCTCCCATTTCATGTATATATGCTCTTTCCCACCCCCTCCCATTCCATGTACAGTTAGGTCCATATATATTTGGACAGAGACATTTTTCGAATTTTGGTTCTAGACATTACCACAATGAATTTTAAACAAAACAATTCAGATGCAGTTGAAGTTCAGACTTTCAGCTTTCATTTGAGGGTATCCACATTAAAATTGGATGAAGGGTTTAGGAGTTTCAGCTCCTTAATATGTGCCACCCTGTTTTTAAAGGGACCAAAAGTAATTGGACAGATTAAATAATTGTAAATAAAATGTTCAATTCAAGTACTTGGTTGAAAACCCTTTGTTGGCAATGACTGCCTGAAGTCTTGAACTCATGGACATCACCAGACACTGTGTTTCCTCCTTTTTGATGCTCTGCCAGGCCTTCACTGCGGTGGTTTTCAGTTGCTGTTTGTTTGTGGGCCTTTCTGTCTGAAGTTTAGTCTTTAACAAGTGAAATGCATGCTCTATTGGGTTGAGATCAGGTGACTGACTTGGCCATTCAAGAATATTCCACTTCTTTGCTTTAATAAACTCCTGGGTTGCTTTGGCGTTATGTTTTGGGTCATTGTCCATCTGTAGTATGAAACGACGACCAATCAGTTTGGCTGCAATTGGCTGGATCTGAGCACACAGTATGGCTCTGAGTACATCAGAATTCATTCGGCTGCTTCTGTCCTGTGTCACATCATCAATAAACACTAGTGACCCAGTGCCACTGGCAGCCATGCATGCCCAAGCCATCACACTGCCTCCGCCGTGTTTTACAGATGATGTGGTATGCTTTGGATCATGAGCTGTACCACGCCTTCGCCATACTTTTCTCTTTCCATCATTCTGGTAGAGGTTGATATTGGTTTCATCTGTCCAAAGAATGTTCTTCCAGAACTGTGCTGACTTTTTTAGATGTTTTTAGCAAAGTCCAGTCTAGCCTTTTTATTCTTGAAGCTTATGAGTGGCTGGCACCGTGCAGTGAACCCTGTGTATTTACTTTCATGCAGTCTTCTCTTTATGGTAGATTTGGATATTGATACGCCTACCTCCTGGAGAGTGTTGTTCACTTGGTTGGCTGTTGTGAAGGGGTTTCTCTTCACCATGGAGATTATTCTGCGATCATCCACCACTGTTGTCTTCCGTGGGCGCCCAGGTCTTTTTGCATTGATGAGTTCACCAGTGCTTTCTTTCTTTCTCAGGATGTACCAAACTGTAGATTTTGCCACTCCTAATATTGTAGCAATTTCTCGGATGGGTTTTTTCTGTTTTTGCAGCTTAAGGATGGCTTGTTTCACCTGCATGGAGAGCTCCTTTGATCACATGTTTACTTCAAAGCAAAACCTTCTAAATGCAAGCACCACACCTCAAATCAACTCCAGGCCTTTTATCTGCTTAATTGAGAATGACATAACGAAGGGATTGCCCACACCTGTCCATGAAATAGCCTTGGAGTCAATTGTCCAATTACTTTTGGTCCCTTTAAAAACAGGGTGGCCCATGTTAAGGAGCTGAAACTCCTAAACCCTTCATCCAATTTTAATGTGGATACCCTCAAATGAAAGCTGAAAGTCTGAACTTCAACTGCATCTGAATTATTTTGTTTAAAATTCATTGTGGTAATGTCTAGAACCAAAATTAGAAAAATGTTGTTTCTGTCTATGGACCTAACTGTATATATGCTCTTTTCCTCCCATTCCATGTATATATGCTCTTTCCCACCCCTCTCCCATTCCATGTATATATGCTCTTTCCCTCCCCCCTCCCATTCCATGTATATATGCTCTTTTCCACCCCCCTCCCATTCCATGTATATATGCTCTTTTCCTCCCATTCCATGTATATATGCTGTTTCCTTCCCCCCTCCCATTCCATGTATATATGCTCTTTCCCTCCCATTCCATGTATATATGCTCTTTCCCTCCCCCTCCCATTCCATGTATATATGCTCTTTCCCTCCCCCTCCCATTCCATGTATATATGCTCTTTCCCTCCCATTCCATGTATATATGCTGTTTCCTTCCCCCCTCCCATTCCATATATACGTTCCTTCCCTCCCCCCTCCCATTCCATGTATATATGCTCTTTCCCTCCCATTCCATGTATATATGCTGTTTCCTTCCCCCCTCCCATTCCATGTATATACGTTCCTTCCCTCCCCCTCCCATTCCATGTATATATGCTCTTTCCCTCCCCCTCCCATTCCATGTATATATGCTCTTTCCCACCCCTCTCCCATTCCATGTATATATGCTCTTTCCCTCCCCCTCCCATTCCATGTATATAAGCTCTTTCCCTCCCCTCTCCCATTCCCTGTATATATGCTCTTTCCCTCCCATTCCATGTATATATGCTATTTTCTTCCCATTCCATGTATATGTGCTCTTTCCCTCCCCCCTCCCATTCCATGTATATATGCTCTTTCCCTCCCCTCTCCCTTTCCATGTATATATGCTCTTTCCCTCCCCTCTCCCATTCCATGTATATATGCTCTTTACCTCCCCTCTCCCATTCCATGTATATATGCTCTTTCCCTCCCCTCTCCCATTCCATGTATATATGCTCTTCCCCTCCCCCCCTCTCATTCCATGTATATATGCTCTTTCCCTCCCCCCTTGCATTCCATGTACATATGCTCTTTCCCTCCCCCATTCCATGTATATATGCTCTTTCCCTCCCCACTCCCATTCCATGTATATATGCTCTTTTTCACCCCCCTCCCATTCCATGTATATAAGCTGTTTCCTTCCCCCCTCCCATTCCATGTATATATGCTCTTTCCCTCCCCCCTCCCATTCCATGTATATATGCTCTTTCCCTCCCCCCTCCCATTCCATGTATATATGCTCTTTCCCTCCCCCTCCCATTCCATGTATATATGCTGTTTCCTTCCCCCCTCCCATTCCATGTATATATGCTGTTTCCTTCCCCTCTCCCATTCCATGTATATATACACTGTGTTCCAAATTATTATGCAAATAATATTCTCTCAGATTTTCCCAAATTACCTATATGAATTGCAGTCATTGTAATTTTCCAGTCAAATAACTATTAGAGTACAATTGAAAGGTTTTTGTACAAACTGCCTATGATAACAGTATATTTTTAAAAAAATAAAAAACTCAAACTGCACTCAAAATGCATGTTCCAAATTATTATGCACAGCAGAGTTTTCAACCTTTTCATTTTAATAAAGAACAAAAAAATGGTCATTTTTGAAATTATAAGCATTAGCAGGTTATTACAAACTGAAATCAAACGGTTTTCAACTCAAAACTTTATTCTAGGTGATGTTACATTTGCACATAGGACCCCTTGTTCGAAAGGAGCTTCTGAACTCTCTCGTCCATTGAATTTGTCAGGTTTTGGATGGTTTCTGCTTTAATTGTTTTGCATGAGGACAGAATACCCTCCCAGAGCTGTTGCTTAGATGTGAACTGCCTCCCGCCATCATAGACACTCCTTTTGATGATGCTCCAGAGGTTCTCAATGGGGTTGAGGTCAGGGGAGCATGGGTGCCACACCATAAGTTTGTCCCCTTTTATGCCCATAGCAGCCAGAGATGCAGATGTGTTATGTGCAGCATGAGATGGGGCATTATCATGCATGAAATGATCTCGATGGTCCAGATGGATGGATGGAGTGGAGGATGGCTGGTTGATGGACACCCCATGCAAACACGGCTACGGCGCTAACAAGGAGGAGGTGGAGTAATGTTTTGGGCTGGAATCATGGGGAGAGAGATTGTTGGCCCTTTTAGGATCCCTGAAGGGGTAAAGATGAACTCCATAATGTATGTTGAGTTTCTCAAACAGCACTTCCTTCCATGGTTCAAGAAGAAGAACCGTGCATTCCGCAGCATGATCATTTTCATGCATGATAATGCCCCGTCTCATGCTGCACATAACACATCTGCATCTCTGGCTGCTATGGGCATAAAAGGGGACAAACTTATGGTGTGGCACCCATGCTCCCCTGACCTCAACCCCATTGAGATCCAAAGTGGATCCAACTTTGATGTAATGTCCTTAAAACAAGTCAAAATGAGGCTCAGTATTGTGTGTGGCCTCCACGTGCCTGTATGACCTCCCTACAACACCTGGGCATGCTCCTGATGAGGTTGCGGATGGTCTCCTGTGGGATCTCCTCCCAGACCTGGACTAAAGCATCCGCCAACTCTTGGACTGTCTGTGGTGCAATGTGACGGTGGATGGAGCGAGACATGATGTCCCAGATGTGCTCAATCGGATTCAGGTCTGGGGAACGGGCGGGCCAGTCCATAGCTTCAATGCCTTCATCTTGCAGGAACTGTTGACACACTCCAGCCACATGAGGTCTGGCATTGTCCTGCATTAGGAGGAACCCAGGGCCAACTGCACCAGCATATGGTCTCATAAGGGGTCTGAGGATCTCCCCTCGGTACCTAATGGCAGTCAGGCTACCTCTGGCAAGCACATGGAGGGCTGTGCGGCCCTCCAAAGAAATGCCACCCCACACTATTACTGACCCACTGCCAAACCGGTCATGCTGAAGGATGTTGCAGGCAGATCGCTCTCCATGGCGTCTCCAGACTCTGTCACATGTGCTCAGAACCTGCTTTCATCTGTGAAGAGCACAGGGCGCCAGTGGCGACTTTGCCAATCCTGGTGTTCTGTGGCAAATACCAAGTGTCCTGCAAGGTGTTGGGCTGTGAGCACAATCCCCATCTGTGGACGTCGGGCCCTCATACCACCCTCATGGAGTGGGTTTCTAACCGTTTGTGCAGACACATGCACATTTGTGGCCTGCTGGAGGTCATTTTGCAGGGCTCTGGTAGTGCTTCTCCTGTTCCTTCTTGCACAAAGGCGGAGGTATCGGTCCTGCTGCCAGGTTGTTGCCCTCCTACGGCCCCCTCCACATCTCCTGGTGTACTGGCCTGTCTCCTGGTAGCGCCTCCAGCCTCTGGACACTACGCTGACAGACACAGCAAACCTTCTTGCCACAGCTCGCATTGATGTGCCATCCTGGATGAGCTGCACTACCTGAGCAACTTCTATGGGTTGTAGAGTCCGTCTCATGCTACCACGAGTGTGAAAGCACAACCAACATTCAAAAGTGACCAAAACATCAGCCCGAAAGCATTAGTACTGAGATGGGGCCTGTGGTCCCCACCTGCAGAAACACTCCTTAATTGAGTGTGTCTTATATTATTGCCAATAATTTCCATCTATTGTCTATTGCATTTGAACAACAGCATGTGAAATTGATTGTCAATCAGTGTTGCTTCCTAAGTGGACAGTTTGATTTCACAGAAGTTTGATTTACTTGGGGTTATATTCTGTTGTTTAAGTGTTTCCTTTATTTTTTTGAGCAGTGTAATTTCCCTTTCTTGTTTAATTATACGACTGTCTGTTATATGGTTTTTGTACAATTTGTCAATAAAATATATAGTTTTTCCCCATGTGCGTTATTTTTGATGTTTAACAAAATATGTTTTCTAGTAATTAATTTTTCACATTCCAGGTATGATAATGGCTTCTCCCTGTGTGGGATTTTAGGTGTTTAACAAAATAGCATTATTATTAAAAACATTTCCCACATTCTTAATATGAACATTGCTCTCCTCTGTGTGAATTCTCTGGTGCTTATCAAGACTTGATTTATCTGCCCAACATTTCCCACATTCTGAACATGAGAAAGGCTTCTTCCCTGTGTGAGTTCTCTGATGTCTAACAAGTGATGATTTATGTCCAAAACATATTCCACATTCTGAACATGAATATGGCTTCTCCCCTGTGTGAGTTCTCTGGTGTATAACAAGGTGTGTTTTCTGTAGAAAACATTTCCCACATTGTGCACATGAATATGGCTTCTCCCCCGTGTGAGTTCTCTGGTGTTTAAGAAGATCTGGTGTGTGTACAAAACATTTCCCACATTCTGAACAAAAATATGGCTTTTCCATTATGTGATTTCTCTGGTGTCTAACAAGGTGTGATTTCTGTACAAAACATTTTCCACATTCTGAACATGAAAAAGGCTTTTCCACCTTGTGAGTTCTCTGGTGAGTAACAAGACATGATCTCTGCCCATAACATTTTCCACATTCTGAACATGAATATGGCTTCTCTCCTGTGTGAGTTCTCTGGTGACTAACAAGATTTGATTTGCATTTAAAACATTTTCCACATTCTGAACATGTATATGGATTCTGTCCTGTGTGAATTCTTTGATGTGCAACAAGTAATAATTTACGTGTAAAACATTTCCCACATTCTGAACATGAAAACGGTTTTTCTCCTGTGTGTATTCTCTGGTGTGAAACAAGACATGATTTCTGGCTAAAATATTTTCCACATTCTGAACATGAAAAAGGCTTCTCCCCTGTGTGAGTTCTCTGGTGACTAACCAGATGCAATTTCCGGGTAAAACATTTTCCACATTCTGGACATGAATGTGGCTTCTCCCCAGTATGAATTCTCTCATGCCTAACAAGATCTGTTTTCTGTTTAAAATATATCCCACACTTGGAACAAGTAAATCTCTTCTGTGTGTAAATTTTTTGATGTATTACAAAAGATGTTTTTAGGGGAAAACTATTTCCATATTCTGGGTGTGTAACTGGCTTCTTTGCTTTAAGAGTAGTCTGTAATGAATCAGAAGATAGGAACTCTTTCATAGGATCAGATGATATACCTTTGATGTGAAGGGATGATGGTATATCTGGAGTAATGACATTCACTTCAATTGTATCCTGTGTGATCTCAGAGTCATCTGATATAAAAATTGAAGATGTCAGTTGTCCCTCTGATCTACTTGTACAGTTATCTGCCAAGAATAAAACCAATTATTATTTTTGAATAAAATATCCTTGAAATTTATAATTTTGACTATTTCTACTCAAAATGTCTATAGAAATGGGATGTTATGTAGCAAAATTGAATTATTCACTAAGACAATGACAGTTCACAGTCTAAGGCTACGCCCCACTATCAGTATTTGGTCAGTATTTTTTCTCAGGAGTGGGAGCCAATACCAGGTGAGGAACAAGTCACCAATTCTTAATTTATCACCCACTCCTGGTTTTGGCTCCCACTCCTGAGAAAAAAAATACTGACCAAATACCGATAGTGGGGCCGTGGCCTAATAGAAGACCTCACAGCATGAACCAGTGGAGCGCGGTGTTCAACTGTTTGTTCATTTTGCCTCCCAAATATTGGAATTAACCCTTTTAAAGCCCAAGACGTACTAATACGTATCTGCGCCCTGGGCTTTAAGAGCCTGATACGCATTAGTACGTCTTTGCAATCGCGCCCGCACACAACTTGTGGGGGTGCGATCGCCGCCGGATGTCAGCTGATTGTCATAGCTGACACACGGTACTATGTGCAGGGAGCGGTCCCACACTGCTTCGGGCACATTAACCCCCGCAATGCTGCGATCGAAGTCGATCGCAGCATTGCGGTGGCAAGGGGAGGTGATCGCAATACTCACCTCCTCTTCCGGCCTCTAGCGCTGTCTGTCGTGGCTTCCCGGATGTTGCCATGGCGACCCTATGTCGGCATGTCAACATCCGGGTCACCAGACAGCAGGAAGATATTTTGGTCATGCGCAGTGCATGACCAAACTATCTTCTCCGTGTGCAGCGCTGACAGCCTGCATAGCACATGGATGGTGCTCCATTCCTGTGTTATGCAGGCGATCAGAATAAAAAAAGTGAAAGTCCCATAGTGGGAGAAAGTATAAAAGTAAAAAAAAGTGTCAGAAAGTGAAAAAAAAAAAAAATTTAAAAAAAATAAAAAGTAAATAAAAAAAAAGAATCAAGCAAAAATAAAAATATGATGTACCCATCAATAAATATTATGAAAAAAAAAAACAACAAAAAAAATAAAATAAAAGTACACATATTTGGTATCGCCGTGTCCGGAACGCCTGACCTATAAAATTGTCCCACTAGTTAACCCCTTCAGTGAACACGGTAAAAAAAAAAAGCGAAGCAAAAAACAATGATTTAAGATCATACCGCCAAACAAAAAATGGAATAACATGCGATCAAAAAGACGAATATAAATAAAAATCGTACCGCTGAAAACGTCACCTCATCCCGCAAAACACAAGCCGACATACAGCTCCATCAGCTGAAAAATAAAGAAGTTATAGCTCTCAGAATAAAGCGATGCAAAAAACAAGCCGACACATGACTCTGTCGGCCAAAATATGGAAAAATTATAGCTCTTAAATTATGGTGATACAAAAACTAGATTTTACAAAAAAATGCGTCTTTTATTTTGTGACAGCTGTCAATC